>NC_079191.1:29133046-30625546 GCF_029499605.1 Hyla sarda | reverse complement strand
ATGAGATAGATAGATAGATATATATGAGATAGATATATAGATAGATAGATAGATATGAGATAGATAGATAGATAGATAGATATTAGATAGATAGATAGATAGATAGATATGTGGTGTCTCAGCACCAATAGCTGTCCTGTGGCTTTGGACTATCTCGGGCAGCTTGATAGCACAGAGTGTTGGGCCTACTAGAGACTTACAGTAAAATTAATTGTGTTTACATTCTATTGCTAAATAATATATTTTCCTAAAATAATTCTATTACTGTTCTATGTATCTATGTTTTTCTGTGTTATTGTACCCTTAAATGAGAGCAGTGAACTCCATGTGACCCTGCCTGCCAATAGGAACCCCTAAATTCTCTCCCATGTAGTGTATCGGGGGGAGGGGGGGGGGGGCGGGGTGGAGGGGAGGAGGAGTTTTTCAGTTTAGTTTGAGCTACAGTGTGGTTCAGTTGTGCTGTGTTTCGTGTGCTCTGAGGAGAGGCCTCGTTCAAATCTAATCTCAACTGATCATCCTGCAAGGATTACTCACACGGTTGAAGTTCATGCCCCAGCGGAGAAGTCTTCAATACCTTGACAGAATCCTACCTAACAGGATTCATCTTTCCGTCTCACAAGTCAGTATTAATCTGTTTGATGAAAGCACCACAAATCCCAGCAAGGCAACAGGGCTCCCAAGGGGTTACACTGCATCCTCTCACCTACAACCGACTGTCTGTGTCACACCATCTGCACCAGCTCAGCAAAGACAGTTATCCGTAACCTGACTTCGGTGTGTTCTTGTGTCTGGCCCAGGAGAAGCTGTCTCCAACCTCGGACCATGTTTAGGATAACGGTGCCCTGGCGTCATGAAGATATTTTTCCTAACACCCCGTGGCTACCACAGATAGATATTTAGATAGATAGATAGAGATATAAGATAGATAGATAATTAGACAGATAGATATATATATGAGATAGATATTTAGATAGATGATAGAGATATAAGATAGATATGAGATAGATACATATTTAGATAGATAGATAGACATATTAGATAGATAGATAGATAGATGATAGATAGATAGATATAAATGGTAGATAGCTAGATAGATATTAGAAAGATAGATATTTAGATAGATAGATAGATAGATAGATATAAATGATAGATAGATAGATATTAGAAAGATAGATATTTAGATATATAGATAGATATAGCTAGATATGAGATAGATAGATATAAATGGTAGATAGATAGATAGATATTAGAAAGATTGATATTTAGACAGATAGATAGATAGATAGATAGATATAGATAGATATAGATAGATATATATGAGATAGATAGATAGATATAAATGGTAGATAGCTAGATAGATATTAGAAAGATAGAAATTTAGATAGATAGATAGATAGATAGATATAAATGGTAGATAGATAGATAGATATTAGAAAGATAGCTATGATATAGATAGATAGATAGATATAGATAGATATGAGATAGATAGATATAAATGGTAGATAGATAGATAGATATTAGAAAGATATATATTTAGATAGATAGATAGATAGATATAGATAGATAGATATGAGATAGATAGATAGATTTTGCTGTGATGCCCAATAATATCTACAGATGTGTCCTCCCTTACTTTTCCTTCAGTTTAGTTAAGGATTCACATGATACAAATTTGAAACAATATCAAAGCACGTTACCTCCGCCCTCACAGGCTGCAATACACATCACAACCACTAGGTGGCAGCACATGAACATTTATAGCATATACAGCTTTTAATGGTCTCCAAACTACGGACCTCCAGATGTTGCAAAACTATAATTCCCAGCATGCCAGGACAGCCAACGGCTGTCCGGGCATGCTGGGAGTTGTAGTTTTGCAACAGCAGGAGATCCACAGTTTGGACACAACTGTAAAGAGGATCACACATCTAGAGGTTTCTTTTCCCCTCTTTTATGGCACAAGAGAGAGGGTGCCACGGGGAAACATATGTATATAAACAAATAAAACAAAATAAACAACATAATAAACAACAAAAGAAGTGCACAACCACACCGGCTTCTAGTTACGGTATTTACATCTTTATTCAGTAAAATATGTTACACTGCTGTGCTACGGATCGTCAAATGCAACATACAAAGAACCCGAAATCCAAGGGAAGGGTCCTGCAGGGACATATTGGGTTTATTTTATTTTCCCCTTACATTCACACGCGGTTCTGCACTGACGTTTTACATCATGAAAATGGCACAAGTCGTAATAGATCGCCTTGATACAATTGGACGCCAAATTTGCAAATGGACAATAATTCACTGTGAACGAAAGAAATTAAAGACTTGTATTATAAATCTAAGGTACAGATCCGCCTATGGATAATGTCTCACATATTCAGTTTGATGTCACCAAATTTACCCCCAAAATTACAATCTATCACCCCAAAAAGCTCTACGACACGATGGTTTTTTCGCAAATAGGGTAGGCAAAAATTATCTAAAATAATTCCATTTTTTTGGGAAAATTTAACTGCTGAATCCCAATGCTCCTAGTCCCTGTCGAACAGCAGTTTCTATTCTGTGAACCTCCAGCTGTTGCAAAACTACAACTCCCAGCATGGCCGGACAGCCGTTGGCTGTCCGGCCATGCTGGGAGTTGTAGTTTTGCAACAGCTGGAGGTCCACAATGCGTCCTGATGGCTCAAATGATCTTCCCAGTACAAGTATATATGATCAAATCTTTTGCCTATGCAATGGAATATACAGTGGTCCCTCAACATACGATGGTAATTCGTTCCAAACGAGCCATCGTTTGTCGAATCCATCGTATGTTGAGGGATCCGTGCAATGTAAAGTATAGGAAGCTGTAATCACCTGTCCCCGCCGCTCGAGATGGTGTCCCCGGGGCTCCGCTGGGCTCTCCGGTCCTCTTCTGTCTTCCGCAAGGCCTTACTGGGCCTGCGTAGCGACGTCGTTACGCCGCTGCGTACGCCATTCCTATTGGATGGCGTACGCAGCAGTGTATTGACGTCATCGGAGAGGGCCGAGAAGAAACCGGAAGACCAGCGCTAGACCCGGAGGGCACCCCGGAGCATCGTGTAGGGGTAAGTAATACTTACCGCACCACAAGGGGAACATTAAGCTGCTATCCGGCAGCAGCTTAAGCATTTGGCGCTGTCGGATAGCACTTAATGTGATGGCCCCGACATAAAAAAGCATCGTATTTCGATGCTGACATCGACATGCGATGGCCTCTGAGAGGCCATCGTATGTCGATTTCATCATATGTCGGGGCCACCGTAGGTCGGGGGGTCACTGTACCAAGTTGGCCTTCACCCTGTCCATGCCACTTCCATGAGTCAGGACAGAAAGAAACTTGGATAGACTTGGGAGACCCTTCCGTGACATCTATAGGCCCTCAATATCTTCAGTAGATTAAAGACTGTCTCAGCGGACATCAAAGAAAAGTTTCAAAGTTAATGTAAATATACTAATGTAACATAATGTTAAAGGGGTACTCCCGTGGAAAACTTTTTTTTTTTTTTATCAACTGGTGCCAGAAAATTAAACAGATTTGTAAATCACTTCTATTAAAAATTTATAATCCTTCCAGTACTTTTTAGGAGCTGTATACTAAAGAGAAATCCAAAAGAGAAATGCATTTCCTCTGATGTCATGACCACAGTGCTCTCTGCTGACCTCTGCTGTCCATTTTAGGAACTGTCCAGAGCAGCATATGTTTGCTATGGGGATTTTCTCCAGCTCTGGACAGTTCCTGAAATGGAGAGCAGAGGTCAGCAGAGAGCACTGTGGTCATGACATCAGAGGAAATGCATTTCTTTCTTGGATTTCTCTTTAGTATACAGCCCCTAAAAAGTACTGGAAGGATTAAGATTTTTTAATAGAAGTGATTTACAAATCTGTTTAACTTTTTGGCACCAGTTGATTTAAAAAAAAAAAAAAAAAAGTTTTCCATGGGAGTACCCCTTTAACCCCTTAAGGACCAGGCCATTTTACACCTTAGGACCAGAGCGTTTTTTGAACATCTGACCACTGTCACTTTAAGCATTAATAACTCTAAGACGCTTTTACCTATCATTCTGATTCCAAGATTGTTTTTTCGTGACATATTCTACTTTATGTTATTGGTAAAATTTTGTCGATACTTGCAACGTTTCTTAGTGAAAAATTCCAAAATTTGATGAAAAAATTGAAAATTTTGCATTTTTCTAACTTTGAAGCTCTCTGCTTGTAAGGAAAATGGATATTCCAAATAATTATTTTTTTTATTCACATATACAATATGTCCACTTTATGTTTGCATCATAAAATTTACGATTTTTTACTTTTGGAAGACACCAGAGGGCTTCAAAGTTCAGCAGCAATTTTCCAATTTTTCACAAAATTTCCAAAATCACAATTTTTCAGGGACCAGTTCAGGTTTGAAGTGGATTTGAAGGGTCTTCATATTAGAAATACCCCATAAATGACCCCATTATAAAAACTGCACCCCCCAAAGTATTCAAAATGACATTCAGTCAGCGTTTTAACCCTTTAGGTGTTTCACAGGAATAGCAGCAAAGTGAAGGAGAAAATTCACAATCTTCATTTTTTACACTTGCATGTTCTTGTAGACCCAATTTTTGAATTTTTACAAGGGGTAAAAGGAGAAAATGTATACTTATATTTGTAGCCCAATTTCTCTCGAGTAAGCACATACCTCATATGTCTATGTAAAGTGTTCGGCGGGCACAGTAGAGGGCTCAGAAGCGAAGGAGCGACGAGGGGATTTTGGAGAGTACGTTTTTCTGAAATGGTTTTTGGGGGGCATGTTGCATTTAGGAAGCCCCTATGGTGCCAGAACAGGAAAAAATACCCACATGGCATACCATTTTGGAAACTAGACCCCTTGAGGAACGTAACCAGGAATAAAGTGAGCCTTAATACCCCACAGGTGTTTCACGACTTTTGCATATGTAAAAAAATGTTTTAAAAATGTCACTAAAATGTGTGTTTCCACCCAAATTTCACATGTATGCAAGGGTTAATAGCAGAAAATACCCCCCAAAATTTGTAACCCCATCTCTTCTGAGTATGGAGGTACCCCATAAGTTGACCTGAAGTGTACTACGGGCGAACTACAATGCTCAGAAGAGAAGGAGTCATATTTGGCTTTTTGAGAGCAAATTTTGCTCGGGGGCATGTCGCATTTAGGAAGCCCCTATGGTGCCAGGACAGCAAAAAATACCCACATGCCATACCATTTTGGAAACTAGACCCCTTGAGGAACGTAACAAGAAATAAAGTGAGCCTTAATACCCCACAGGGGTTTCACGACTTTTGCATACGTAAAAAAAAAAAAATTTTTTCACTAAAATGTGTTTCCCCCCCCCCCAAATTTCACATTTTTGCAAGGCTTAATAGCAGAAAATACCCCCCAAAATTTGTAACCCCATCTCTTATGAGTATGAAGGTACCCCATAAATTGACCTGAAGCGCACTACGGGCAAACTACAATGCTCATAAGAGAGGGAGTCATATTTGGCTTTTTGAGAGCAAATTTTGCTCGGGGGGCATGTCGCATTTAGGAAGCCCCTATGGTGCCAGGACAGCAAAATAACCCCCACATGGCATACCATTTTGGAAACTAAACCCCTTGAGGAACGTAACAAGGGGTACAGTGAGCATTTACCCCCCACTGGTGTCTGTCAGATCTTTGGAACAGTGGGCTGTACAAAATTTTTAATTTGCGCAGCCCACTGTTCCAAAGATCTGTCAGACACCAGTGGGGGGTAAATTCTCACTGCACCCCTCATTACATTCCGTGAGGGGTGTAGTTTCCGAAATGGGGTCACATGTGAGGTTTTGTTTTTTTTGCGTTTGTCAAAACCGCTGTAACAATCAGCCACCCCTGTGCAAATCACCTCAAATGTACATGGTGCACTCTCCCTTCTGGGCCTTGTTGTGCGCCCCCAGAGCACTTTGCGCCCACATATGGGGTATCTCCGTAGTCGGGAGAAATTGCATTACAAATTTTGGGGGGCGTTTTTCCCTTTTACCTCTTGTCAAAATGAAAAGTATGGGGCAACACCAGCATGTTAGTGTAAAAAAATTTTTTTTTTACACTAACATGCTGGTGTAGACCCCAACTTCACCTTTTCATGAGGGGTGAAAGGAGAAAAAGCCCCCCAAAATTTGTTAAGAAATTTCTCCCAAGTACGGCGATACCCCATATGTGGCCCTAAACTGTTGCCTTGAAATACGACAGGGCTCCAAAGTGAGAGCGCCATGCGCATTTGAGGCCTAAATTAGGGACTTGCATAGGGGTGGACATAGGGGTATTCTACGCCAGTGATTCCCAAACAGGGTGCCTCCAGCTGTTGCAAAACTCCCAGCATGCCTGGACAGTCAACGGCTGTCCGGCAATACTGGGAGTTGTTGTTTTGCAACAGCTGGAGGCTCCATTTTGGAAACAGTGGCGTACCAGACGTTTTTCATTTTTATTGGGGGAGGGGGGCTGTGTAGGGGGCTGTGTATATGTAGTGTTTTTTACTTTTTATTTTATTTTGTGTTAGTGTAGTGTTTTTAGGGTACAGTCACACGGGCGGGGGGGGGAGTTACAGCGAGTTTGAGCTGCCGCGCAAAATTTGCTGCATCGCAAACTTGCAGCCTGATACTCACTGTAAGCCCCCTGCCCGTGTGAATGTATCCTGTACATTCACAGTGGGGGGGGGGGGACCTCCAGCTGTTGCAAAACTACAACTCCCAGCATGCACAGTCCATCAGTGCATGCTGGTAGTTATAGTTTTGCAACAGCTGGAGGCACACGGGTTGGGAAACACTGAGTTAGGAAACAGACAATGTTTCCCAACCAGTGTGCCTCCTGTTGTTGCAAAACCACAACTCCCAGCATTCTCAGGCATGCTGGGAGTAGTAGTTCGGCAACATCTTTAGAGCTAGATGTTGCCGAACTACAACTCCCAGCATGCTTGGAGTTGTAGTTTTGCAACATCTGGAGGACTACAGTTTGCAGACCACTAATACAGTGGTTCCCAATCTGTGCCCTTCCAGATGTTGCAAAACTACAACTCCCAGTATGCCAAAACTGTCCAGGCATGCTGGGAGTTGTAGTTCTGCAACATCTGAAGGGCCAGATGTTACAGAACTACAAATCCCAGCATGCCTGGACAGTAAGGGCATGCTGAGGATGTGTAGTTTTGCAACATCTGGAAGGGTACAGTGGTCTCCAAACTGTGGACCTCCAGATGTTGCAAAACTGCAACTCCCAGCATGCCCAGACGCCAAGGGCTGTCTGGGCATGCTGGGAGTTGTAGTTTACAGGGTCCCTTTACAGCAATGCATGTCGCTTTACGGCGACGTGCATTGCTGTAAAGGGCCCGACCGCGGCTGAAGATCTACTCACCTGTCTCCTCCGCCGCCGTCTTCATCGCAGGGATCCGGGTCTTCAGGGACGAGGTAAGTACCGGGGCCGGTCCCCAGCACTCCCCCGACCCCCGCCGCGTCCTCCGGTCTTCCTCCCGTCCTCTCCGGACTTTCAGGGGCCGGGCAGGGCGGGAGGAAGTAACCGCCCCCCCCCCCTGCGATTGGTCGGTTAACTAACCGACAGATCGCAGGGGATCGGAGGAGGTGGCAGGCTTGCCACCTCGCTCCGATACTCCAGCATGGTCCTGGCTGTCTGTGACAGCCGGGATCATGCAAAATTACCGGGCGGTCGGGTCCCAGAGACCCGATCAGCCCGGTATCGCCGCAAATCGCAAGGGCGATTTCCCTTGCGATTTGCGGCGATCGCCGACATGGGGGGCCTACATGGCCCCCCTCGGCGTATGCCCTGGATGCCTGCTGAAGGATTTCAGCAGGCATCCAGTTCCGATCTCTGCCCGGCGAGCGGCAGAGACCGGAAAATGCCATGACGTTGTGGAACGTCATTGGTCCTTAAAGCCCAGGGTGCCATGACGTTCCACAACGTCATTGGTCCTTAAGACTAGGGGTACTCCGCCCCTAGACATCTTATCCCCTATCCAAAGGATAGGGGATAAGATGTCAGATCGCCGCGGACCCGCTGCTGGGGAGCCCTGGGATCCCCGCTGCGGCACCGCGCTCTCATTACAGCACAGTGCGAGTTCGCTCTGCACGTAATGATGGGCAGTACAGGGGCCAGAGCATCGTTATGTCATGGCTCCGCCCCTCGTGATGTCATGGTCTGCCCCTTTCAATACAAGACTATGGGAGGGGGCGTGGCGGTTGTCACGCCCCCTGCCATAGACTTGCATTAAGGGGACGGGCCATGATGTCACGAGGGGCGGAGCCATGACGTCACGCTGCTCCGTCCCCCGTATCGCCCGTCATTACGCACAGAGCGAACTCGCTCTGTGCTGTAATGAGAGCGGGGTGTCGCAGCGGGGATCCCGGGGATCCCCAGCAGCGGGACCGCGGCGATCTGACATCTTATCCCCTATCCTTTAATCTAACGCATGTTGTATTTACCTGGTTGTAAGGTAACAGTGTTATAAAAGCACCTGCATATAATATACATTTGCCCTGTAAAGCGCTTGTACTTCTATATTCCTGGTTAATGAAACACACGTTGTATTTACCTGGCTGTGGTGACAGCGCTATAAAATCGCCTCCATATAACAGGCATCAGCCTTGTAAAGCGCTAACGTCCGCATTCCAGGTTTAATCGAAGACATATTGGGGGAGATTTATCAAAATCTGCTCAGAGGAAAAGTTGACCAGTTGCTCATAGCAACCAATCAGATCGCTTCTTTCATTTCTCACAGGCCTCTTTAACCCCTTCAGGATGGAGCCCATTTTGGCCTTAAGGACCGGAGCGTTTTTTGCACATCTGACCACTGTCATTTTAAACATTAATAACTCTGGAATGCTTTTAGTTATCATTCTGATTCCGAGATTGTTTTTTCGTGACATATTCTACTTTAACATGGTGGTAAAATTTTGTCAATACTTGCATCCTTTCTTGGTGGAAAATCCGTAAATTTGATGAAAAATTAGAAAATTTGAAGCTTTCTGCTTGTAAGGAAAATGGATATTATGAATACATTTTTTTTTGGTTCACATATGCAATATGTCTACTTTATGTTTGCATCATAAAATTGACGTGTTTTTACTTTTGGAAGACACCAGAGGGCTTCAACGGTCAGCAGCAATTTTCCGATTTTTCACAAAATTTTCAAACTCAGTGTTTTTCAGGGACCAGTTCAGGTTTGAAGTGGATTTGAAGGGTCTTCATATTAGAAATACCCCATAAATGACCCCATTATAAAAACGTCACCCCTCAAAGTATTCAAAATGACATTCAGTCAGCGTTTTAACCCTTTAAGTGTTTCACATGAATAGCAGCAAAGTGAAGGAGAAAATTCACAATCTTAATTTTTTACACTCACATGTTCTTGTAGATCCAATTTTTGAATTTTTACAAGGGGTAAAAGGACAACATTTTTACTTATATTTGAAACCCAATTTCTCTCGAGTAAGCACATACCTCATATGTCTATGTTAAGTGTTCGGCGGGCGCAGTAGAGGGCTCAGAAGGGAAGGAGCGACAAGGGGATTTTGGAGAGTACGTTTTTCTGAAATGGTTTTTGGGGGGCATGTTGCATTTAGGAAGCCCTTATGGTGCCAGAACAGCAAAAAAAAAAACACATGGCATACCATTTTGGAAACTAGACCCCTCGGGGAATGTAACATGGGATAAAGTGAACCTTAATACCCCACAGGTGTTTCACGACTTTTGCAAATGTAAAAAAAATATATATATTTTTACCTAAAATGCTTGTTTTCCCAAAAATTTTACATTTTTAAAAAGGGTAATAGCAGGGTAAATAAAATTTGAAGCCCAATTTCTCCCGATTCAGAAAACACCCCATATGGGGGTGAAAAGTGCTCTGCTGGCGCACTACAGGTCTCGGAAGAGAAGGAGTCACATTTGGCTTTTTGAAAGCAAATTTTGCTCTGGGGGCATGCCGCATTTAGGAAGCCCCTATGGTGCCAGGACAGCAAAAAAAAAAACCACATGGCATACCATTTTGGAAATTAGACCCCTCGGGGAACGTAACAAGGGGTTAAGTGAACCTTTATACCCCACACGTGTTTCACGACTTTTGCATATGTAAAAAAAAAAAAAAATTTTTACCTAAAATGCTTGTTTTCCCAAAAATTTCACATTTTTAAAAAGGGTAAAAGCAGAAAATGCCCCCCAAAATTTGTAACAAAATTTCCCCCGAGTACGGCGATACCCCATATGTGACCCTAAACATTTGCCTTGAAATACGACAGGGCTCCAAAGTGAGAGCGCCATGCGGGACTTGCATAGGGGTGAACATATGGGAATTCTACGCCAGTGATTCCCAAACAGGGTGCCTCCAGCTGTTGTAAAACTTCCAGCATGCCTGGACAGTCAACGGCTGTCCGACAATACTGGGAGTTGTTGTTTTGCAACAGCTGGAGGCTCCGTTTTGGAAACCGTGGCGTACCAGACGCTTTCATTTTTATTGGGGAGGGGGGCTGTGTAGGGGTATGTGTATATGTAGTGTTTTTTACTTTTTATTTTATTTTGTGGTAGTGTACTGTAGTGTTTTTAGGGTACAGTCGCACGGGCGGGGGTTCACAGTAGTTTCTCGCTGGCAGTTTGAGCTGCGGCAGAAAATTTGCGGCAGCTCAAACTTGCAGCCAGATACTTACTGTAATCCTCCGTCCATGTGAGTGTACCCTGTACGTTCACATTGGGGGGGGGGGGGGGGGGGGACATCCAGCTGTTGCAAAACTACAACTCCCAGCATGCTCTGACAGACTGTACATGCTGAGAGTTTTAGTTTTGCAACAGCTGTAGGCACACTGGTTATGTATCACTAACCTAACTCAGTGTTTCACAACCAGTGTGCCTCCAGCTGTTGCAAAACTGCAATTCCCAGCATGTACGGTGCATGGTGTACATTGACTGCTGAGAGTGGGAGTTTGCAACAGCTGGAGGCACACCGGTCGTGAAACACTGAGTTAGGTTAAAAGCCAACGGGCATGCTGGGAGTTGTAGTTATGCAACCAGCAGATGCACCACTACAACTCCCAGCATGCACTTTAGCTGTTTGTGCAAGCTGGGAGTTGTAGTTATACAACAGCTGAAGGTACACTTTTCCATAGAAAAAATGTGCCTCCAGCTGTTGCAAAACCATAAGTCCCAGCATGCCCATAAGGGAATGCTGGGAGTTGTGGTGGTCTGCCTCCTGCTGTTGCATAACTACAGCTCCCAGCATGCCCTTTTTGCATGCTGGGAGCTGTTGCTAAGCACCTCCAACGATCCACACTGCAGGTCAGTCCCTCGTTGTCACCGCAGCCGCCGCTGCTCCTGGGGCCCCGATCCCAACATTGACCCCGGGGATCGGGGTCCCCAGCACCCGGGGTGCACGTCCCGCACCCGCTTACGTCCTCCGGAAGAGGGGCAGAGCGGGTGCGAGAGTGACACCCGCAGCAGGCGCCCTGATTGGCCGGCCGACGAATCAGGGCGATCGTGAGGTGGCACCAGTGCCACCTCACCCCTGCCGGCTCTGGCTGTTTGGGGCCATCAGAGACGGGCCCGATCAGCCAGTAATTCCGGGTCACCGGGTCACTGAAGACCAGATTGACCTGTAATCGCCGACATGGGGGGACATAATGACCCCCCCTGGGTGATATGCCGGGATGCCTGCTGAATGATTTCAGCAGGCATCTGGCTCCGGTCCCCAACCGGCTATGGGGACCGGAATTCCCACGGGTGTATGGATACGCCCTCGGTCCTTAAGGACTCGGAATGCAGGGCGTATTCATACGCCCTATGTCCTGAAGAGGTTAAAAATGAAAGAAGCGATCGGATTGGTTGCTATAGGCAACTGGTCAATTTTTAGCTCTGCACAGGTTATAATAAATCTCACACAATGGCCCTCATGTACTATTGCCTTGCGCCAGAAATTCTGTCTGTGCCAGAAGTTCTGTCTGCGCCAAAATTTGCGCTAGAATTGAAAAAAAAAACACGACTTACTCTTCATTTTACTAAGAAAACCTGAAAAAGGGGCATGACCGTCATGGTAAGGGGGCGTGGTCATCAAAAAGGGGCGTGTTCCTGAAATTTGCACAAAAAAACTACATATTTACTAAGGTTTCCACAGAAAATGTGGTGGATTTCAACTGAGAAAAACCCGACAGATCAGAACATGTGTAAAAAAAGCAAAGTGTAGGGAAAAGGGAAAATGTAGGGAAACCTTAGTAAATACCGTGGAAAATAAATTGTAGGGAATTAAAACCCACAAAGAAACCTACACAACACTCTTAGTAAATCAGGGCCAATGTGTTTAAATGGTAGTAAGGTAACAACGCTATAAAAGTGCCTCTATATAACATGCTTTAGAAACTTATGAAATAGATAGATATGAGATAGATAGATAGATATGAGATAGATAGATAGATAGATATAGATAGATATGAGATAGATAGATAGATATGAGATAGATAGATAGATATGAGATAGATAGATAGATATAGATAGATAGATATGAGATAGATAGATAGATATGAGATAGATAGATAGATAGATAGATAGATAGATAGATATAGATAGATAGATAGAAGATATATAAATAGATATGAGATAGATAGATATGAGATATATAGATAGATAGATATGAGATAGATAGATATGAGATAGACAGATATGACATAGATAGATAGATAGATAGATAGATAGGAGATAGATAGATAGATAGATAGATAGATAGATAGATATGAGATAGATAGATATGAGATAGATAGATAGATAGATATGAGATAGATGGATATGAGATAGATAGATAGATAGATACAGTAGATAGATGGAAATGAAATAGATAGATAGATAGATATGAGAGAGAGAGAGATATGAGATAGATAGATATGAGATAGACAAATATGAGATAGATAAATAGATAGATAGATATGAGATAGATAGATAGATAGATATGAGATAGATATGAGATAGATGGATATGAGATGGATAGATATATAGATAGATACAGTAGTTAGATCGATATGAGATAGATAGATAGATATATATGAGATAGAGAGATAGATAGATAGACAGATAGATATGAGATAGATAGATATGAGATAGATAGATAGATATGAGATAGATAGATATGAGATAGATAGATAGATAGATAGATAGATATGAGATAGATGGATATGAGATAGATAGATAGATACAGTAGATAGATCGAAATGAAATAGATAGATAGATAGATATGAGAGAGAGAGATATGAGATAGATATGAGATAGACAAATATGAGATAGATAGATAGATATAAGATAGAGAAGCAGGTGGAGCAGCACTCTCAAGTTGAACTAGGTGCAGTGGGTGCAGGCTGTGGATGGGCCCTGGTCCTCGGGCCCCTATTAGATACAGCAACCAAGTAAACGCAGCAGCACTCCAGCGTAGTGAAGAATAGTGACTTTTATTTATCACCAAAATGCAATAGCGACGTTTCAACCACCTCACGTGGCCGTCCTCAAGCTTGAGGACGGCCATGTGAGGTGGTTGAAACGTCGCTATTGCATTTTGGTGATAAATAAAAGTCACTATTCTTCACTACGCTGGAGTGCTGCTGCGTTTACTTGGTTGCTGTAGATATGAGATAGATAGATAGATATGAGATAGATATGAGATAGATGGATATGAGATGGATAGATATATAGATAGATACAGTAGTTAGATCGATATGAGATAGATAGATAGATATATATGAGATTAATAGATTGAAGAAATGCACATTACTGTATATAGATCTTTATTCAGTAAAATATGTTACACTGCTGTGCTACAGATCGTCAAATGCAACATACAAAGAACCCGAAACCCAAGGAATGAGTCCACCAGGATAATAGGTTTATGGAATTGGGAATTTTATGAAACCATTAACATGAGGGATAAGGAACACATGGTGCTTTTGGCCCCCATAGTAAGCACAGGGAGCAGTAAAATGATGTCAGGTTAACCAATGATTTGCTGGTTTATATGTCAGTCAGCTCCCAGGCCAATTGGAGACAGCAAAGGGGGTAGGGACTTTTACACAGTTTTAAAGGCAAGGCACACGCAGCTGCCGCCATTCTAAAGAGAGACAGAGAGAGAGACAGTGGGCCTTATTTACTAAGGCTTTTCCGAGAAAATTTTGTATGGTTTTTCGTCTTGTATGTGTCGTGCGCCAGCATTTCCGACAAACAATCCATAAAACCCGACTAACTCTCCACTTTACTCAGAAAACTCTACAAAGGGGCGTGACCATTAGGGAAAAAAGGTGTGTCTGAAATAAAACCCACATTTTGGAAAGAAACCTTCAAATTTACTTGTGTTTCCACATAAAATGTGAATGATTTCAGCTCTGGAAAAACCAACACCTCAGAGCATGGGCAAAAAGAGCATGGCCGCGTTAATATCTTGATTTGAACTGCGCATGTCCGCGAATGCTCACCATGGTGACGCCGATGCATAGCTCTACTTGGTTGCCTGTGCCGCTGCACTTCCTACATACAATATCATAGTGAGACTGCACATGCGCGGTGGGCGGATACCTCGCTAGCGTGGGTAATGGAGTCGGCATATGCTGTTTTGTTTTTCCCGGTGAGTGATGCTTTCCACGCCCCCATTATTAATAATGCACATGTGTATAATCTCGGGCAATTAAGAATGATTGATTTTAACTTGCACAGGTCACTTTATATATTGTTTTTAATGCACTTTATGGCAATGTACTGCAATACAGTGACCCCCCGACCTACGATGGCCCCCACATACGATCATTTCAACATACGATGGCCTCTCAGAGACCATCGCATGTTGAAGGCAACATCAACATACAATGCTTTTGTATGTCGGGGCCATCGCATAAACGGCTATCCCGCAGCAAAGACTGCTTCAGCTGCCACCGGATAGCCATTTACAGTGCCCCGTGTGGTCCGCTGACGATCACTTACCTGTTCTTGGGGCTCCGGCGCATCCTCTTCGGGATCCCCTGCATCGTCGGCATTCTCCATCGTCATTATCACGTCGGTGAGCACGCAGTCCCGTCATCCAATAGGAGCGGTGTGCGTAGTGACTTGATGGCGGCGACGGAGAACGAGGATGACGGGGAAGCAGAGGCCTCGCCGGACCGTCGGGGACACCCCGGGGACGTGGCGACAGCGATGGAAGGCGACATCCTGGGCAGCGGTGATGGTCCGGAGCGGCGGGAACAGGTGAGTGCAACTTCCTCTACCAGTGGTCTTCAACCTGCGGACCTCCAGATGTTACAAAACTACAACTCCCAGCATGCCCGGACAGCCGTTGGCTGTCCGGGCATGCTGGGTCTTGTAGTTTTGCAACATCTGGAGGTCCACAGGTTGTAGACCAATGTCCTATACTTTACATTGCACGGATCCCTCAACTTGCGATGGTTTGTTTGGAACGGATTACCATCGCATGTTGAGGGACCACTGTATATTATATGATGAGAGCCCTTTATGTATTTTTTTTGCACAAGTATTTTTTAACACTTTTCAACTTTATTGTAATTGAATGCACTTTGGTACTTAATTGGCACCCCTTTATATTGTATGATATTCAGTGGTAGTGTACTATTTTGTACCTGTTAATCTGTCAAGGGCCTACATACTGCAAAAGGACAGTCAATAGTACACACCTGCTGCTGTTCTAGACCAATACTGTTTTAAGCGTAGTGAAGCATATTGTACTCACCTCATATACGCACTAAGTATGTCAGGCAGAGAAATGTCAGGACGTGCACAGAGGAGTCTACCTTCGCGGCAGCCTACCTTCCCGTGAGGTAGTGGAACAGGTTCCTGGTGACGGCGGCAGTAGCAGTCAATTAGTGCGGACTGTTGGTGGGAAAATCAGCTACTCGGTGGTTAGCAGTTTTTCCATCAAGCATCCGGAGGAGGTTCACGTAGCCACATGCAAGATATGTCGGCCGAAGGTGAAGCGTGGCCAGGGTCCCAATATTGGCACCATGGCCCTGCATCAACATATGCTTCACCACCATAAAGCGGCCTGGGAGAACCATGGCTCCAAAGCAGTGGTCCAGCCTGCTGCATCACCCAATGACACGTAATGGAGCTGTGTGTCATACCCTCCTTCTGTCGATCCAGATACTCCTGCTCCTCCTACTTTTAGTCAGCATTCTGCCAACAATCCATCGGCGAAGCCATGTCCAATAGGGTTGCTCGCGAATATTCGCAATGCGAATTTTATTTTATACGAATATTCGCGAATATAGCACTATATATTCGTAATTACGAATATTCGTTTTTTTTTTTTTTTCACAGTACACATCACAGTGATCAACCCTCTCTGCTTCCAGCTTGTGTGGTGTAAAGAAGGCTCTAATACAACTGCGTGAGACTGGACTGCGAATTTTCGCAAATGTGAAAATTCGCATATGCAATTTTTCGCATATGCAAATATTTGGTTATGCTAATTTTAGCATATGCTAATTTTCGCATATGCGCATTTTCGCATATGCGAATGTTCGCATATGCGAAAATAAACACGAATATTATGAATATGCAAATTTAGCGAATATATGCCGAATATTCGTCCATATATTCGCGAAATATCGCAAATTCGAATATGGCTTATGCCGCTCAACACTAATGTCCAAGAGACAACAGTATGCGCCCACTCATCCAATAGCGCAGAAGCTGAATGTGCTCCTGTCCAACTTCCTGGTGCTGCACTCCCTATCTTTTCAAGTGGTGGACTCTGCACCTTTCAGAGAATTGATGGCTTGTGTGGAGCCGAGGTGGAGAGTGCCAAGCCATCATTTCTTTGCATAGAAGGCAGTACCAGCCCTGCACAATTTCGTGAAAGAGAAGGTGGGACAGTCCTTGAGCCTGTCGGTGTGTTCAAAAGTGCACGGCAGCGCTGACGTGTGGAGCTGTATCTACGGTCAGGGACAATACATGTCCTTTACAGCCCACTGGGTAAATGTGGTTCCTGCATAGCCACAACAACAATTTGGACAGGTTACACCGCTTCCTCCTCCATGCTCTCAGGCAGTTGGTCCTTTGCCAGTGTGCGACTCTACCTCCTCATCTACCACCGTGTCCTCAGCTTCCACTTCCCAAACAAGTCTCAGTGGCCCTCCAGCATACCAAGTGTGCAGGGCATGGCGGTGTCACGCTGTTCTTCACATGGTTTGCCTTGGCGAACGGAGTCACACAGAGGAGGAACTGCTAAAAGTCATTTGTAAAGAAATTGGAGCATGGATTACTCCATGAAAACTGGAAATGGGAGCCATGGTGACTGACAATGGGAAGAACATCTTGCATGCGCTTCGACTGGGAAGGCTGAGCCATGCGCCCTGCATGGCACACGTGTTCAATCTGGTTGTGAAGCAGTTCCTGAAGTGTTCATCCCATTTGCAAGACAACCTAACAATGGGAAGAAAACTTTGCATGCCCTTCAGCCACTTGTACACCGCAAAGCACATCCTCCTTGAGCTGCAGCGTCAGAACAGTATCCCCCAACATAGTCTGATTTGTGACGTTGCCACACATTTGAATTCCACCCTCCATATGTTGGACCGGCTGTACGTACAGAGAAAAGCTACCACTGATTTCTTGATGATCCAAGCGGATAGGAGTACTCCCCTGTGTAACTTCAATGTGAACCAGTGGCAGCTCATATGTGACACCTGCAGTTTGCTCAGGCCCTTTGAGGAAGCCACATTATTAGTAAATCACCAGGATTACGGGATGAACTACATCATTCCACTGCTTCATTTTTTACAACACGTGTTGGAAACGATGGCTGGCCAGTTCACTGGAGACGTGGCTCATACATCTCACGGCCACATGAGCCCTGTGGGGGCTGAACTGGAGGACGAGGAGGAGCTGGAGGGGCATAGTGGAGCACAGTTTAAGTTGCACCAAATGGGCGGATCTTCTAGTAATCTGACAGGAGAGAAGGAGTAGTAGCAGCCAGAGGAGCTAAAGAGTTATGAGGAAGGTGAGACAGAGGACCCAAACACCGTGGCAGTGGCAGACTGCCCACTAATAATGAGAGGGACTGACCTTTGTGAAGATGAATCAGGCATGGATCAGCCAGGATTTCCAACCACCAATGCCTGATGCATCAGAGTAGATTGACCATGGTGCCACACCAACACTTCACAAATATGGATAGTGCCAAACAAATTTAAGGCGCTGCTCCCCAGTTAGAAGCATTCCTCCGCAACATTCGTCACCGGGTACTGGTATTGCCACCCACCGCACCACCTCACCTCTCCTGATCACTTTCAGGACTCCTGGTGCTGCTGCCACCTCCAGGCTGTCTCATTCAGCCACTATATGGTCTCTTCTCATGCTTCAGCAAACTCCAGGCTGTGCTATTCAGCCACTATATGGTCTCCTCATGCTTCAGCATACTCCAGGCTGTGCCATTCAGACACTATATGGTCTCCCCATGCTGCCACAAACTCCAGGTAGTCATTCAGCCACTATATGGTCTCCTCATACTGATGCCACCTAGAGGCTCTGTTCTTGTGCTGCCATGTGACATGTGACTCCTTGTTATATTTGTTTCTCTGTACCCACACGAAGGTCCCCGCAACACTAAACCTTGGGAGTTAAAATTTCAATTTCAAAGTCCTCAATTTCAATTTTAAAATCTTACATTTCTATTTATACAGTAAATCTTAAATTTCAATGGTCTCCTCATGCTTCTGCCAACTCCAGGCTGTGCCATTCAGCCACTATATGGTCTATTCATGCTTCAGCTACCTCCAGGCTGTGTCATTCAGCCAATATATGGTTTACTGATGCTGCTGGGCCTAAACATTTTTATGGTAGCACTAGCTACCATAAATCTTCAATTAAAATGTTTAAATTAATCTTGTAATCTTAGGGATTGTGAAGCCCTAGTGTCTACTCATGCTGCTGCCAGTTCCAGGCTGTGTCATTCAGCAACTATATGGTCTCCTCATGCTGCCAACACCTCCATGTTGTGTAATTCAGCCAATATATGGTCTCCTCATGCTGCCAACACCTCCATGCTGTGTCATTAAGCCACTATATGGTCTCCTCATTCTGCCAACACCTCCAGGCTGTGTCATTCAGCCACTATATGTTCTCCTCATGCTGCCAACACCTCCTCGCTGTGTCATTCAGCCACTATATGGTCTCTTCATGCTTCAGTCACATCCAAGCTGTGTCATTCAGCTACTATATGGTCTTCTCATGCTACCAACACCTCCACACTGTGTCATTTAGCCACTATATGGTCTCTTCATGCTGCCAACACCTCCACGATGTGTCATTTAGCCACTATATGGTCTCCTCATGCTGCCAACAACTCCACACTGTGCCATTCAGCCACTATATAGAAGTGGTTGCTACAAATACAGTTAAGAAGTTTAAACATGCATGGGATAAGCATAAGGCTATCCTTCATATAAAATAGGGCCAGGGACTATTGATAAGATTCAGACTATTGGGCAGACTAGATGGGCCAAATGGTTCTTATCTGCCGACACATTCTATGTTTCTATATGGTTTCCTCAAGCTTCAGCTACATCCAAGCTGTGTCATTCAGCCACTTTATGGTCTCTTCATGCTGCGAACACCTCCACCCTGTGTCATTTAGACAGTATACGGTCTCCTCATGCTGCCAACGCCTCCACGCTGTGTCATTCAGCCACTATATGGTCTCTTCAATCTTCAGCCACATCCAAGCTGTGTCATTCAGCCACTATGTGGTCTCCTCATACTGCCAACACCTCCACGCTGTGTCATTCAGCCACTATATGGTCTCCTCATGCTGCCAACACCTCCACGCTGTGTCATTTAGCCACTTTATGGTCTCCTCATGCTGCCAACACCTCCACACTGTGTTGTTCAGCCACTATAGGGTCTCCTCATGCTTCAGCCACATCCAATCTGTGTCATTCAGCCACTATATTGTCCCCCCATGCTTCACCCACATCCAAGCTGTGTCATCTAGCAACTATATGGTCTCCTCATGCTGCCAACACCTCCACGCTGTGTCATTCAGGCACCATTTGGTCTCCTCATGCTGCTAACACCTCCACGCTGTGTCATTCAGGGACTATATGGTCTCCCAATGCTTCAGCCACATCCAAGCTGTGTCATTTAGCCACTTTATGGTCTCCTCATGCTTCAGCCACATCCAAGCTGTGTCATTCAGCCACTATATGGTCTCCTTATGCTTCAGCCACATCCAAGCTGTGTCATTTAGCCACTATATGGTATCTTCCTGCTGCCAACACCTCCACACTGTGTCATTCAGCTACTATATGGTCTCCTCATGCTGCCAACACCTCCACACTGTGTCATTTACCCACTATAAGGTCTCCTCATGCTGCCAACACCTCCACGCTATGTCATTCAGCCACTATATGGTCTCCCCATGCTTCAGCCACATCCAAGCTGTGTCATTTAGCAACTATATGGTCTCCTCATGCTGCCAACACCTCCACGCTACGTCATTCAGCCACTATATGGTCTCTCCATGCTTCAGCCACATCCAAGCTGTGTCATTTAGCAACTATATGGTCTCCTCATGCTGCCAACACCTCCACGCTGTGTCATTCAGGCACTATATGGTCTCCTCATGCTGCCAACACTTCCACGCTGTGTCATTCAGCCACTATATGGTCTCCTTATGCTGCCAACACCTTCACGCTGTGTCATTTAGCCACTTTATGGTCTCCTCATGCTGCCAACACCTCCACACTGTGTCGTTCAGCCACTATAGGGTCTCCTCATGCTTCAGCCACATCCAATCTGTGTCATTCAGCCACTATATGGTCTCCTCATGCTTCAGCCACATCCAAGCTGTGTCATTTAGCCACTGTATGATCTCCTCATGCTGCCAACACCTCCACGCTATGTCATTCAGCCACTATATGGTTTCCCCATGCTTCACCCACATCCAAGCTGTGTCATTTAGCAACTATATGGTCTCCTCATGCTGCCAACACCTCCACGCTGTGTCATTCAGGCACCATTTGGTCTCCTCATGCTGCTAACACCTCCACGCTGTGTCATTCAGGGACTATATGGTCTCCCAATGCTTCAGCCACATCCAAGATGTGTCATTTACCCACTTTATGGTCTCCTCATGCTTCAGCCACATCCAAGCTGTGTCATTCAGCCACTATATGGTCTCCTTATGCTTCAGCCACATCCAAGCTGTGTCATTTAGCCACTATATGGTATCTTCCTGCTGCCAACACCTCCACACTGTGTCATTCAGCTACTATATGGTCTCCTCATGCTGCCAACACCTCCACACTGTGTCATTTAGCCACTATAAGGTCTCCTCATGCTGCCAACACCTCCACGCTATGTCATTCAGCCACTATATGGTCTCCCCATGCTTCATCCACATCCAAGCTGTGTCATTTAGCAACTATATGGTCTCCTCATGCTGCCAACACCTCCACGCTACGTCATTTAGCCACTATATGGTCTCTCCATGCTTCAGCCACATCCAAGCTGTGTCATTTAGCAACTATATGGTCTCCTCATGCTGCCAACACCTCCACGCTACGTCATTCAGCCACTATATGGTCTCTCCATGCTTCAGCCACATCCAAGCTGTGTCATTTAGCAACTATATGGTCTCCTCATGCTGCCAACACCTCCACGCTGTGTCATTCAGGCACTATATGGTCTCCTCATGCTGCCAACACCTCCATGCTGTGTCATTCAGGGACTATATGGTCTCCCCATGCTTCAGCCACATCTAAGCTGTGTCTTTTAGCCACTAAATGGTCTCCTCATGCTTCAGCCACATCCAAGCTGTGTCATTCAGCCACTATATGGTCTCCTCCTGCTGCCAACACCTCCACACTGTGTCATTCAGCCATTATATGGTCTCCTCATGCTGCCAACACCTCCACACTGTGTCATTTAGCCACTATATGGTCTCCTCATGCTGCCAACACCTCCATGCTCTGTCATTTAGCCACTATATGGTCTCCTCATGCTGCCAATACCTCCACGCTATGTCATTCAGCCACTATATGGTCTCCCCATGCTTCAGCCCCATCCAAGCTGTGTCATTTAGCAACTATTTGGGCTACTCATGCTGCCAACACCTCCACGCTGTGTCATTCAGGCACTATATCGTCTCCTCATGCTGCCAACACCTCCACGCTGTGTCATTCAGGGACTATATGGTCTCACTTTGCTTCAGCCACATTCAAGCTGTGTCATTTAGCCACTATATGGTCTCCTCATGCTGCCAATACCTCCACGCTATGTCATTCATCCACTTTATGGTCTCCCCATGCTTCAGCCCCATCCAAGCTGTGTCATTTAGCAACTATATGGGCTACTCATGCTGCCAACACCTCCACGCTGTGTCATTCAGCCACTATATGGTCTCCTCATACTGATGCCACCTACAGGCTCTGTCATTGTGCTGCTCTGCGGCAGTGATTCTAAAAGTGATGCCTGCAATCTGCATGTCATACTCAATAACAGTATTATTTCACTACCCCAGCACACTCTATATGCGTGTTAGAAAAAAGCACAGTGTTCTTCACCCCTATTGAGGCTCTCTGTAGGCTACAAATAGCAATATTTAATATAGATTCGCCGCAAATAAATTCAGATCGAACCAAATTTTTGCAGAAAATTTGGCGAATCAGCCAAATCTAATTTTCAAAAGTTCTCTCATCTCTAATTGCCTCGTAACAATTGGACCCCATATTTGAAAATGGACAACAATTCACTGTGGACAAAAAAAACGAAAGATTTGGATTACATAGCAGATGTAAATCTACAGTACAAATCCGCCTATGGATAATGTCTCAATATTCAGTTTGATGTCACCAAGTTTACTCAAAAATTACAACCGTTCACTCCAAAAAGCTCTACAATTTGGTGGTTCTTGCAAATGGGGTAGGCAAAAATTCTCTCCAATAATTCTATATTTTTGGGACAGCCCATGAGTGGTCCTGGTTTAAAGATTCCCTGCAGCAGATGAGAGGAATCTGCTAGCAGGTTTAACAAAATCCAGTGCTGATGGCAGGAAAGCCTCTGTGAGCAGTGAAGAGAACTTAAAGCTGGACTGACCTTATTTACAGCCTGTAGAAGGGTAATCCTGAAACCTTTCTTGACTGTCCCACAAAAGGACACCATGAACTCACATATTGATAACAGAGCTTGAGATCTGTTTGCTGACATTTTGAGAGTTTCAGCCTACTCCAAGTAACTCTGTGTAGCAGGACTTTGTATGGGCTCCATCTATTGAATCTGCACAAACTGAAGATACCCAACAGCCTCCTGGGTAAAGATAAAAGTAGTCTGCAGGTCTGCTTTTATACAAATTGCATTGCATTTGTCTGGCTTTGTGCTATTCTGTATCATACTGTTTTGTTATATTATGCATGGTTGTTTTCCCTTATGCAATGCAAAAATAGTTCCAAGTTAGCCAACTGGACCCCACATCAAAACATTGCTGCTCCATTTGTTGGATGTATTGACACAGATATGTGCCCCAGCTCCCAGAAAGGAGAGGCTCAGGATCCACCCGCCGTGCACAGAAAGGTTACAAGGTTGAGGGACCACAGGGATATAGGTGGACACTACCAAATCTCTGTTACACAAAGGTGGTCATTCAGTTACAAGTTAAACATCCTCCATGACATCTAGAGTCCCTAAAGCCCTAAATGTCCCCTTAAAGGGGTATTCCAGGAATTGTTTTTATTTGACTTTGCTACAGGGGCTGTAAAGTTAGTGTAGTTCATAATATAGTGTCTGTACCTGTTTGTGACGGTTTTTTCCCAATTCTTCTGTGATTTTCACCCCACTATTTATTTTTAACAGCATACAAAATGACTGTTGTGTCAGATTTTTCCCAGCTTGCAATGCAGTCGAGGCCTGACATCACTAGTCAGCTGATAATAGGGAGCCTGTCTGCTTCAATGGGTGGAGACAGCAATCTGCAAGTAATGCAACAGCTGGAGGCACCCTGATAGAAAACCACAGGTTTGCAGCTCATTTATGTTTCAATGGGTGGGGTAGCTTATGTGTGGGAAGGAGGAAAATGGTATCATGGGATTTGTAGGAAAACAAGAAAACTGAAAACAGAAAATACAAGTTCAGAGAAAGCTAGCCACAGTGTTATGGTAATCTCACAGCATAGCCATTTAGCCCCAAGACAAGCGCAGATCCTTCCTAAGCATGTCCATTACTGTCTGCCAGGTACGTACTAAAATCCCCTTATGCTGGATAACCCCTTTAAGACTAATACTGTGATCTTCACTCTCTTAGTGGACAGCAAGTAAATGTTACTGGTCTAGAGATTTGCTTTACAGTCAATGAGAAACTTTAGTCAAAAGACAAGCAAATGCCCTCTATGGAGTGTTGTGGGCGTGCTCTGTGACGTGTGCAAAGGGAGCTATAAGTATTGTAAATGGTATTCTCCTCTGTATGTATTAACATACTCATGTTCTCAAGGTGTCAAAGTATCACTCCACCCCCCCCCCCCCAATACCATGCACCTCTAGTCCTTCAGTGCTACCTTTTTCATTCCAGAACAGCTGCATCCATGGATTTCATTCCTGTAACTGGGTCATGTGATCTCCAATCTGACCCACATGTACCACAGTGCTTAATGTGTCAGTCCTGGGTCATCTGACTACCTGTAAATTACAGGATGACATCATCACCTAACAGATCCCTCCTAATAGCTCCCTGCTACATTATTCTCTTATATTATTCTCTGGGTGACTAAAATAATAGATGGCGGAGAGGCAGTAGACATCGCATATCTAAATTTTAGTAAGGCTTTTGACACTGTCCCACATAGAAGACTTATCAATAAACTGCAGTCATTGAGCTTGGACTCCCATATTGTTGAGTGGATTAGGCAGTGGCTGAGTAACAGACAACAGAAGGTTGTAGTCAATGGAGAATATTAAGAGCAAAGTCTTGTTACCAGTGGGGACCTCAGGGATCTGTACTGGGACCAATATTGTTTAATATCTTCATTAGTGATATTTTAGAAAGTCTCGATGGTAAGGTATGTCTTTTTGCTGATGACACAAAGATATGTAACAGGGTTGATGTTCCTGGAGGGATACTGCAAATGGAAAAGGATTTAGGCAAACCAGAAGAATGGTCAGAACTCTGGCAACTGAAATTTAATGTGGATAAGTGCAAGATAATGCACCTGGGGCGTAAAAACCCTCAGGCAGAATAGAGAATATTTGACACAGTCCTGACCTCAGTATCTGGGGGAGAGGGATTTAGGAGTAATTATTTCAGAAGACTTAAAGGTAGGAAGACAAAGTAATAGAGCAGCAGGAAACGCTAGCAGAATGCTTGGATGTATAGGGAGAGGTATAAGCAGTAGAAAGAGAGAAGTGCTCAAGGGTGTATAGGGAGAGGTATAAGCATAGGCGTGCGCAGCCTATTGCATTAGGGTGTGCACCCTAAAGCACAAACTCACGCTGCGCGCGTGCATATATAAATATGTAGATATATACGCACACAGTATAGTTCCCCCACATTAGGTGCAGTATAGTTCCCCCACATTAGGTGCAGTATAAGTCCCGCCACATTAGGTGCAGTATGGTTCCCCCACATTAGGTGCAGTATAGTTCCCCCACATTAGGTGCAGTACAGTCCCCCCCACATTAGGTGCAGTACAGTTCCCGCACATTAGGTGCAGTATAAGTCCCACCACATTAGGTTGGCAGTATAAGTCCCCGCACATTAGGTTGGCAGTACAGTTCCCCCACATTAGGTTGGCAATACAGTTCCCCCACATTAGGTTGGCAGTACAGTTCCCCCACATTAGGTGCCACCTAATGTGGGGGAACTGTACTGCACCTAATGTGGGGGAACTGTACTGCACCTAATGAAGGGGAACTGTACTGCACCTAATGTGGGGGAACTGTACTGCACCTAATGAGGGGGAACTCTACTGCACCTAATGAGGGGGAACTGTACTGCACCTAATGTGGGGGAACTGTACTACACCAGTACAGTTCCCCTACATTAAGTGCAGTACAGTTCCCCCACATTATGTGCAGTACAGTTCCCCTACATTATGTGCAGAACAGTTCCCCACATTAGGTGCAGTATAGTTCCCCCACATTAGGTGCAGTATAGTTCCCCACATTAGGTGCAGTATAGTTCCCCACAATAGGTGCAGTATAGTTCCCCCACATTAGATTGGCAGTATAGTTCCCCACATTATGTGCATTATAGTTCCCACATTAGGTGCAGTATGTTCCCCCACATTAGGTGCGGTATAATTCGCCACATTAGGTGCAGTACAGTTCCCTACAAAAGCAAAATAGACATGGAGGCCACCAGCATCTGGGGGTGCTACCTTCCTACTGGCAGGAAGAGGGGGTTAATTTGAGGGTACTACCTTCTTACTGGGGGGGGGGTTAATCTGGGGGTACTACCATCCTACTGGGGGAGGGGCTTAATCTGGGGGTACTACCTGCCTACTCGGGGCCCCAGATTAACCCCCTTCCCCCCCTGTAGGAATGCAGTACCCCCCAGATTAACCCTATCCCCCCACCCTGTTAGAAGGTAGTACCCCCTGATGACCCCCCTCCCCCCCAGTAGGGTGGTAGTACCCCCAGTTTAACCCCCTCTCCCCCCCTGAAGGAATGCAGTACCCCCCAGATTAACCCTATCCCCCCACCCTGTTAGAAGGTAGTACCCCCTGATGACCCCCCCTCCCCCCCCAGTAGGATGGTAGTACCCCCCAGTATAACCCCCTCTCCCCCCCTGTAGGAATGCAGTACCCCCCAGATAAACCCCCTCCCCCCAGACCCAGTAGGCAGATTGAAATAACATTCACTCACTCAGCGCGGTAATCCTGCGAACCGCGTACCGTCACGTCACGCTCTGGGGCCGGCGTTCTTGAATACAGCGTGACGTCCTGATGGTCATGTGACGGCAGTAACGCGCCGTCACATGACCGGACCAACTGTAGGTGAGCCAGAGCGAAGCGGGGCGGGGCACAAACAGGAGTAGGAGGCAGCGCTGTGCGGTGCGCCTGACGAAGGACGGTCGGGCACAGATGGGGGGTGCTGCGGAGCGTCTTGGTGTCACCCGGTGCGGGCCGCACCGCCACTGGATTAGGGTGTGCCTGGGCACACCCGGCACACCCCGTGCGCACGCCTATGGGTATAAGCAGTAGAAAGAGAGAAGGGCTCATGCCGCTGTACAGAACACTGGTGAGTCCTCACTTGGAGTATTGTGCGCAGTACTGGAGGCCGTATCTCCAAAAGGATATAGATACTCTAGAGAGAGTTCAGAGAAGATACTAAACTAGTAAACTAGTACATGGATTGCAGGATAAAACTTACCAGGAAAGGTTAAAGGACCTTAATATGTATAGAAGAAAGAAGAGACAGGGGATATGATAGAGACTTTTATATACATAAAGGGAATCAACACGGTAAAGGAGGAGAGGAGATTTAAAAGAAGAAAAACTACCACAAGAGGACATAGTTTTAAATTAGAGGGGCAAAGGTTTAAAAGTAATATCAGGAAGTATTACTTTACTGAGAGAGTAGTGGATGCATGGAATAGCCTTCCTGCAGAAGTGGTCGCTGCAAATACAGTGATGGAGTTTAAACATACATGGGATAAGCATAAGGTTATCCTTCATATAAGATAGGGCCAGGGACTATTCATAGGATTCAGAATATTGGGCAGACTAGATGGGACAAATGGTTCTTATCTGCCGACACATTCTATATTTCTATATTAACCTAGCCTGCACTAAGTAAGCAAAATAAACAGAAAAATCACCACAGTGCCCCCTAGAGGACCCACAAAGTAACTGTATGTCATGGTGCCCAGTTACTTAATACACTATGATGGACGTACATTTATGTTACGAATATGAAGAGTATACCATCATTGATATTGGTAGACATCAGGAATCACACTAATGCCCACCATTAACCCTTTAGATGCATTGATCAATACTGATTACAACAGTTACACTCACTGAACCGCCCACAGTGTATTTGTGGGGATCCATATACCTGCCGTGTGCAAAAGTCCAAAATTGCTGATTTATGGTCACTTCACATCCCAGAAAAAATGGAATGAAAAGTGGTTAAAATATATATGCACAAAATTGGTACCCATAAAAACTACAGATGTAGGGCAAGAAATGAGCCCTCATACAGCCCCATATACAAAAAAGGGGTCAGAATAGGGACATTTTTGGCATACTTATTTTCTTACAAAAAGTTTGATTTATTTTTGTAATAAAGTAATAGACATGTAAACACAATTTTAATTGTATTGACCCACAGAATAAAGAGAATGTGAAAGTTTTACAGAAAAGCGCACTGCTTGAAAATAAAATAAAAAACGTACCAAAACATTGTGCGTATCAAAACATTGCACATTGGAAATCTCCAACCGACCCCCCCCCCCCCCCCCTCGGTGTAGCAAAATGTGTTTACTGAAATTAGATATAATATATTTAGTGCTTAGTGTTAACCAAACGAGGTGATGATGGTGAGAGTGGCGGGTAAAATACTTACAGCACAGCTTGTTACCATCACAGGCTTTCTTACACTCACTGCATGGTTTCCCTGGTTTATATGGAGTGTAGAGGGTTTCAGGTTCATTTCCTCTATAAGAAAGGAAACAAATTAATATGACGAGCACAGGAAGAGGTATCAGGATAGTGAACAGCACAGGAGAGGTATCAGTATAGTGAACAGCACAGGGAGAGGTATCAGTATAGTGAACAGCACAGGGAGAGGTATCAGGATAGTGAACAGCACAGGAGAGGTATCAGTATAGTGAACAGCACAGGGAGAGGTATCAGTGTAATGAACAGCACAGGGAGAGGTATCAGTATAGTGAACAGCACAGGGAGAGGTATCAGTGTAATGAACAGCACAGGGAGAGGTATCAGTATAGTGAACAGCACAGGGAGAGGTATCAGTATAGTGAACAGCACAGGGAGAGGTATCAGTATAGTGAACAGCACAGGGAGAGGTATCAGTATAGTGAACAGCACAGGGAGAGGTATCAGTGTAGTGAACAGCACAGGAAGAGGTATCAGTATAGTGAACAGCAGAGGGAGAGGTATCAGTGTAGTGAACAGCACAGGGAGAGGTATCAGTATAGTGAACAGCACAGTGAGAGGTATCAGTATAGTGAACAGCAGAGGGAGAGGTATCAGTATAGTGAACAGCACAGGGAGAGGTATCAGTGTAGTGAACAGCACAGGGAGAGGTATCAGTATAGTGAACAGAACAGGGAGAGGTATCAGTATAGTGAACAGCACAGGGAGGGGTATCAGTATAGTGAACAGCACAGGGAGAGGTATCAGTATAGTGAACAGCACAGTGAGAGGTATCAGTATAGTGAACAGCACAGGGAGAGGTATCAGTGTAATGAACAGCACAGGGAGAGGTATCAGTATAGTGAACAGCACAGGGAGAGGTATCAGTGTAGTGAACAGCACAGGAAGAGGTATCAGTATAGTGAACAGCAGAGGGAGAGGTATCAGTGTAGTGAACAGCACAGGGAGAGGTATCAGTATAGTGAACAGCACAGTGAGAGGTATCAGTATAGTGAACAGCAGAGGGAGAGGTATCAGTATAGTGAACAGCACAGGGAGAGGTATCAGTGTAGTGAACAGCACAGGGAGAGGTATCAGTATAGTGAACAGAACAGGGAGAGGTATCAGTATAGTGAACAGCACAGGGAGGGGTATCAGTATAGTGAACAGCACAGGGAGAGGTATCAGTATAGTGAACAGCACAGTGAGAGGTATCAGTATAGTGAACAGCACAGGGAGAGGTATCAGTGTAATGAACAGCACAGGGAGAGGTATCAGTATAGTGAACAGGACATGGAGAGGTATCAGTATAGTGAAAAGCACAGGGAGAGGTATCAGTATAGTGAAAAGCACAGGAAGAGGTATCAGTATAGTGAACAGCACAGGGAGAGGAATCAGTATAGTGAACAGCACAGGAAGAGGTATCAGTATAGTGAACAGCACAGGGAGAGTTATCAGTATAGTGAACAGCACAAGGAGAGGTATCAGTATAGTGAACAGCACAGGAAGAGGTATCAGTATAGTGAACAGCACAGGGAGAGGAATCAGTATAGTGAACAGCACAGGAAGAGGTATCAGTATAGTGAAAAGCACAGGAAGAGGTATCAGTATAGTGAACAGCACAGGGAGAGGTATCAGTGTAGTGAACAGCACAGGGAGAGGTATCAGTATAGTGAAAAGCACAAGGAGAGGTATCAGTATAGTGAACAGCACAGGGAGAGGTATCAGTATAGTGAACAGCACAGGGAGAGGTATCACTATAGTGAAAAGCACAGGGAGAGGTATCAGTATAGTGAACAGCACAGGGAGAGGTATCAGTATAGTGAACAGCACAGGGAGAGGTATCACTATAGTGAAAAGCACAGGGAGAGGTATCAGTATAGTGAACAGCACAGGGAGAGGTATCAGTATAGTGAACAGCACAGGAAGATGTATCAGTATAGTGAACAGCACAGGGAGAGGTATAAGAATAGTGAACAGCACAGGGAGAGGTATCAGTGTAGTGAACAGCACAGGGAGAGGTATAAGAATAGTGAACAGCACAGGGAGAGGTATCAGTGTAGTGAACAGCACAGGGAGAGGTATCAGTATAGTGAACAGCACAAGGAGAGGTGTCAGTATAGTGAACAGCACAGGGAGAGGTGTCAGTGTAATGAACAGCACAGGGAGAGGTATCAGTATAGTGAACAGCACAGGGAGAGGTATCAGTATAGTGAACAGCAGAGGGAGAGGTATCAGTATAGTGAACAGCACAGGGAGAGGTATCAGTGTAGTGGACAGCACAGGGAGAGGTATCAGTATAGTGAACAGCACAGGGAGAGGTATCAGTATAGTGAACAGCACAGGGAGAGGTATGAGTATAGTGAACAGCACAGGGAGAGGTATCGGTATAGTCAACAGGACATGGAGAGGTATTAGTATAGTGAAAAGCACAGGGAGAGGTATCAGTATAGTGAACAGCACAGGGAGAGGTATCAGTATAGTGAACAGCACAGGGAGAGTTATCAGTATAGTGAACAGCACAGGAAGATGTATCAGTATAGTGAACAGCACAGGGAGAGGTATAAGAATAGTGAACAGCACAGGGAGAGGTATCAGTGTAGTGAACAGCACAGGGAGAGGTATCAGTGTAGTGAACAGCACAGGGAGAGGTATCAGTATAGTGAACAGCACAAGGAGAGGTATCAGTATAGTGAACAGCACAGGGAGAGGTATCAGTATAGTGAACAGCACAGGGAGAGGTATGAGTATAGTGAACAGCACAGGGAGAGGTATCGGTATAGTCAACAGGACATGGAGAGGTATTAGTATAGTGAAAAGCACAGGGAGAGGTATCAGTATAGTGAACAGCACAGGGAGATGTATCAGTATAGTGAAAAGCACAGGGAGAGATATCAGTATAGTGAAAAGCACAGGGAGAGGTATCCGTATAGTGAACAGCAAAGGGAGAGATATCAGTATAGTGAACAGCACAGGGAGAGGTATCAGAATAGTGAATAGCACAGGGAGAGGTATCAGTATAGTGAACAGCACAGGGAGAGGTATCAGTATAGTGAACAGCATAGGGAGAGGTATCAGTATAGTGAACAGCACAGGAAGATGTATCAGTATAGTGAACAGCACAAGGAGAGGTATAAGAATAGTGAACAGCACAGGGAGAGGTATCAGTGTAGTGAACAGCACAGGGAGAGGTATTAGAATAGTGAACAGCACAGGGAGAGGTATCAGTATAGTGAACAGCACAGGGAGAGGTATCAGTATAGTGAAAAGCACAGGAAGAGGTATCAGTATAGTGAACAGCAAAGGGAGAGGTATCAGTATAGTGACCAGCACAGGGAGAGGTATCAGTATAATGAACAGGACATGGAGAGGTATCAGTATAGTGAACAGCACAGGAAGAGGTATCAGTGTAGTGAACAGCACAAGGAGAGGTATCAGTGTAGTGAACAGCACAAGGAGAGGTATCAGTGTAGTGAACAGCACAGGGAGAGGTATCAGTATAGTGAACAGCACAGGGAGAGGTATCAGTGTAGTGAACAGCAAAAGGAGAGGTATCAGTGTAGTGAACAGCACAGGGAGAGGTATTAGAATAGTGAACAGCACAGGGAGAGGTATCAGTGTAGTGAACAGCACAGGGAGAGGTATCAGTGTAGTGAACAGCACAGGGAGAGGTATCAGTATAGTGAAAAGCACAGGGAGAGGTATAAGAATAGTGAACAGCACAGGGAGAGGTATCAGTGTAGTGAACAGCACAGGGAGAGGTATTAGAATAGTGAACAGCACAGGGAGAGATATCAGTATAGTGAACAGCACAGGGAGAGGTATCAGTATAGTGAAAAGCACAGGAAGAGGTATCAGTATAGTGACCAGCACAGGGAGAGGTATCAGTATAATGAACAGGACATGAAGAGGTATCAGTATAGTGAACAGCACAGGAAGAGGTATCAGTGTAGTGAACAGCACAAGGAGAGGTATCAGTGTAGTGAACAGCACAGGGAGAGGTATCAGTATAGTGAACAGCACAGGGAGAGGTATCAGTATAGTGAACAGCACAGGGAGATGTATCAGTATAGTGAACAGCACAGACAGAGGTATCAGTGTAGTAAACAGCACAGGAAGGGATATCAGTATAGTGAACAGCACAGGAAGAGATATCAGTATAGTGAACAGCACAGGGAGAGGTATCAGTATAGTGAACAGCACAGGGAGAGGTATCAGTATAGTGAACAGCACAGGGAGAGGTATCAGTGTAGTGAGCAGCACAAGGGGAGGTATCAGTATAATGAACAGCACAGGGAGCGGTATCAGTATAGTGAACAGCACAGGGAGAGGTATCAGTGTAGTGAACAGCACAGGGAGAGGTATCAGTATAGTGAACAGCACAGAGAGAGGTGTCAGTATAGTGAACAGCACAGGGAGAGGTATCAGTATAGTGAACTGCACAAGGAGAGGTATCAGAATAGTGAACAGCACAGGGAGATGTATCAGTATAGTGAACAGCACAGGGAGAGGTATCAGTATAGTGAACAACACAGGGAGAGGTATCCATATAGTGAACAGCATAGGGAGATGTATCAGTATCGTGAACAGCACAGGGAGAGGTATCAGTGTAGTGAACAGCAAAGGAAGGGATATCAGTATAGTGAACAGCACAGGAAGGGATATCGGTATAGTGAACACCACAGGGAGAGGTATCAGTATAGTGAACAGCACAGGAAGAGGTATCAGTATAGTGAACACCACAGGGAGAGGTATCAGTATAATGAACAGCACAGGAAGAGGTATCAGTATAGTGGACAGCACAGGAAGAGGTATCAGTGTAGTGAACAGCACAAGGAGAGGTATCAGTATAGTGAACAGCACAGGTAAAGGTATCAATATAGTGAACAGCACAGGGAGAGGTATCAGTATAGTGAACAGCACAGGGAGAGGTATCAGTGTAGTAAACAGCACATGGAGAATTATCAGTATAGTGAACAGCACAGGGAGAGGTATCAGTATATTGAACCGCACAGGGAGAGATATCAGTATAGTGAACAGCACAGGGAGAGGTATCAGTATTGTGAACAGCACAGGGAGAGGTATCAGTGTAGTGAACAGCACAGGGAGAGGTATCAGTGTAGTGAACAGCACAGGGAGAGGTATCAGTATAGTGAACAGCACAGGGAGAGGTATTAGTATCGTGAACAGCACAGGGAGAGGTATCATTATAGTGAACAGTACAGGGAGAGGTATCAGTGTAGTGAACAGCACAGGGAGAGGTATCAGTGTAGTGAACAGCAGAGGGAGAGGTATCAGTATAGTGAACAGCACAGGGAGCGGTATCAGTATAGTCAACAGCACAGGGAGAGGTATCAGTGTAGTGAACAGCACAAGGAGAGGTATCAGTGTAGTGAAAAGCACAAGGAGACGTATCAGTATAGTGAACAGCACAAGGAGAGGTATCAATATATTGAACAGCAGAGGGAGAGGTATCAGTATAGTGAACAGCACTGGGAGAGGTATCAGTATAGTGAACAGCACAGGGCAGAGGTATCAGTATAGTGAACAGCACAGGGAGAGGTATCAATATAGTGAACAGCAGAGGGAGAGGTATCAGTATAGTGAACAGCACTGAGAGAGGTATCAGTATCGTGAACAGCACAGGGAGAGGTATCATTATAGTGAACAGCACAGGGAGAGGTATCAGTGTAGTGAACAGCAAAGGGAGAGGTATCAGTATAGTGAACAGCACAGGGAGAGGTATCAGTGTAGTGAACAGCACAAGGAGAGGTATCAGTGTAGTGAACAGCACAGGGAGAGGTATCAGTATAGTGAACAGCACAGGGAGAGGTAACAGTATAGTGAACAGCACAGGGAGAGGTATCAGTATAGTGAACAGCACAGGGAGAGGTATCAGTGTAGTGAACAGCACAGGGAGAGGTATCAGTGTAGTGAAAAGCACAGGAAGAGGTATCAGTATAGTGAACAGCACAGGGAGAGGTATCAATATAGTGAACACCACAGGGAGAGGTATCAATGAAGTGAGCAGCACAAGGAGAGGTATCAGTATAGTGAACAGCACAGGAAGAGGTATCAGTATAGTGAACACCACAGGGAGAGGTATCAATGTAGTGAGCAGCACAAGGAGAGGTATCAGTATAGTGTACAGCACAGGGTGAGGTATCAGTATAGTGAACAGCACAGGGAGAGGTATCAGTGTAGTGAACAGCACAGGGAGAGGTATCAGTATAGTGAACAGCACAGAGAGAGGTGTCAGTATAGTGAACAGCACAGGGCGAGGTATCAGTATAGTGAACTGCACAAGGAGAGGTATCAGAATAGTGAACAGCACAGGGAGATGTATCAGTATAGTGAACAGCACAGGAAGGGATATTAGTATAGTGAACAGCACAGGGAGAGGTATCAATATAGTGAACAGCACAGGGAGATGTATCAGTATAGTGAACAGCACAGGGAGAGGTATCAGTGTAGTGAACAGCACAGGAAGGGATATCAGTATAGTGAACAGCACAGGAAGGGATATCGGTATAGTGAACACCACAGGGAGAGGTATCAGTATAGTGAACAGCACAGGAAGAGGTATCAGTATAGTGAACACCACAGGGAGAGGCATCAGTATAGTGAACAGCACAGGAAGAGGTATCAGTGTAGTGAACAGCACAGGGAGAGGTATCAGTATAGTGAACAGCACAGGAAAAGGTATCAATATAGTGAACAGCACAGGGAGAGGTATCAGTATAGTGAACACCACAGGGAGAGGTATCAGTATAGTGAACACCACAGGAAGAGGTATCAATATAAAGAACAGCACAGGGAGAGGTATCAGTATAGTGAACAGCACAGGGAGAGGTATCAGTATATTGAACAGCACAAGGAGAGGTATCAGTGTAGTAAACAGCACATGGAGAATTATCAGTATAGTGAACAGCACACGGAGAGGTATCAGTATATTGAACACCACAGGGAGAGGTATCAGTATTGTGAACAGCACAGGGAGAGGTATCAGTGTAGTGAACAGCACAGGGAGAGGTATCAGTATAGTGAACAGCACAGGGAGAGGTATCAGTATCGTGAACAGCACAGGGAGAGGTATCAATATAGTGAACAGCACAGGGAGAGGTATCAGTGTAGTGAACAACACAGGGAGAGGTATCAGTGTAGTGAACAGCACAGGGAGAGGTATCAGTATAGTGAACAGCACAGGGAGAGGTATCAGTGTAGTGAACAGCACAGGGAGAGGTATCAGTGTAGTGAACAGCACAGGGAGAGGTATCAGTATAGTGAATAGCACAGGGAGAGGTATCAGTGTAGTGAACAGCACAGGGAGAGGTATCAGTGTAGTGAAAAGCACAAGGAGACGTATCAGTATAGTGAACAGCACAAGGAGAGGTATCTGTATAGTGGACAGCACAAGGAGAGGTATCTGTATAGTGAACAGCACAGGGAGAGGTAACAGTATAGTGAACAGCAAAGGGAGAGGTATCAATATAGTGAACAGCAGAGGGAAAGGTATCAGTATAGTGAACAGCACAGGGAGTGGTATCAGTACAGTGAACAGCACAGGGAGAAGTATCAGTACAGTGAACAGCACAGAGAGAGGTATCAGTATAGTGAACAGCAAAGGGAGAGGTATCAATATAGTGAACAGCAGAGGGAGAGGTATCAGTATAGTGAACAGCACAGGGAGAGGTATCAGTATAGTGAACAGCACAGGGAGAGGTATCAGTATAGTGAACAGCACAGTGAGAGGTATCAGTATAGTGAACAGCACAGGGAGAGGTATCAGTATAGTGAACAGCACTGGGAGAGGTATCATTATAGTGAACAGCACAGGGGAGAGGTATCAGTATAGTGAACAGCACAGCGAGAGGTATCAGTATCGTGAACAGCACAGGGAGATGTATCATTATAGTGAACAGCACAGTGGAGAGGTATCAGTATAGTGAACAGCACAGGGAGAGGTATCAGTATCGTGAACAGCACACGGAGAGGTATCAGTGTAGTGAACAGCACAGGGAGAGGTATCAGTATAGTGAACAGCACAGGGAGAGGTATCAGTGTAGTGAACAGCACTAGGAGAGGTATCAGTGTAGTGAAAAGCACAAGGAGAGGTATCAGTGTAGTGAACAGCACAGGGAGAGGTATCAGTATAGTGAACAGCACAGGGAGAGGTATCAGTATAGTGAACAGAAAAGGGGGAGAGATCTGTATAGTTAACAGCACAGGGAGAGGTATCTGTGTAGTGAACAGCACAGGGAGAGGAATCAGTATAGTGAACAGCACAGGGAGAGGTATCAGTGTAGTGATAAGCACAGGAAGAGATATCAGTATAGTGAACAGCACAGGGAGAGGTATCAGTATATTGAACAGCACAAGGAGAGGTATCAGTATAGTGAACAGCACAGGGAGAGGTATCAGTATAGTGAACAGCACAGGGAGAGGTATTAAAATAGTGAACAGCAGAGGGAGAGGTATCAGTATATTAAACAGCACAGGGAGAGGTATCTGTGTAGTGAACAGCACAGGGAGAGGAATCAGTATAGTGAACAGCACAGGGAGAGGTATCAGTATAGTGAACAGCACAGGGAGAGGTATCAGTATAGTGAACAGCACAGGGAGAGGTATCAGTATAGTTAACAGCACAGGGAGAGGTATCTGTGTAGTGAACAGCACAGGGAGAGGAATCAGTATAGTGAACAGCACAGGGAGAGGTATCAGTGTAGTGAACAGCACAGGGAGAGGTATCAGTGTAGTGAACAGCAGAGGGAGAGTTATCAGTATAGTGAACAGCACACGGAGAGGTATCAGTGTAGTGAACAGCACAGGGAGAGGTATCAGTATAGTGAACAGCACAGGGAGAGGTATCAGTATAGTGAACAGCACAGGGAGAGGTATCAGTGTAGTGAACAGCACAGGGAGAGGTATCAATATAGTGAACAGCAGAGGGAGAGGTATCACTATAGTGAACAGCACAGGGGGAGGTATCAGTATAGTGAACAGCACAAGGAGAGGTATCTGTATTGTGAACAGCACAAGGAGAGGTATCTGTATAGTGAACAGCAGAAGGAGAGGTATCAGTATAGTGAACAGCACAGGGAGAGGTATCAGTATAATGAACAGCACAGGGAGAGGTATCAATATAGTGAACTGCACAGGGAGAGGTATCAGAATAGTGCACAGCACAGGGAGAGGTATCAGTTTAGTGAACAGCACAGGAAGGGATATCAGTATAGATAACAGCACAGTAAGAGGTATCAGTAGAGTGAACAGAACAGGGAGAGGTATCAGTATAGTGAACAGCACAGGGAGAGGTATCAGTATAGTGAACAGAATAGGGAGATGTATCAGTATAGTGAACAGCACAGGGAAAGGTATCAGTGTAGTGAACAGAAAAGGAAGGGATATCAGTATGGTGAACAGCACAGGAAGAGATATCAGTATAGTGAACAGCACAGGAAGGGATATCAGTATAGTGAACAGCACAGGAAGATGTATCAGAATAGTGAACAGCACAGGGAGAGGTATCAGTATAGTGAACAGCACAGGAATGGATATCAGTATAGTGAACACCACAGGGAGAGGTATCAGTGTAGTGAACAGCACAGGGAGAGATATCAGTATAGTGAACAGCACAGGGAGAGGTATCAGTATTGTGAACAGCACAGGGAGAGGTATCAGTGTAGTGAACAGCACAGGAAGGGATATCAGTATAGTGAACAGCACAGGAAGGGATATCAGTATAGTGAACACCACAGGGAGAGGTATCAGTGTAGTGAACAGCACAGGAAGAGGTATAAGTATAGTGAACACCACAGGGAGAGGTATCAGTATAGTGAACAGCACAGGAAGAGGTATCAGTATAGTGGACAGCACAGGAAGAGGTATCAGTATAGTGAACACCACAGGGAGAGGTATCAGTATAGTAAACAACACAGGAAGAGGTATCAATATAGTGAACAGTAGAGGGAGAGGTATCAGTATAGTGAACAGCACAGGGAGAGGTATCAGAGTAGTAAACAGCACATGGAGAGGTATCAGTATAGAGAACAGCACAGGGAGAGGTATCAATATAGTGAACAGCACAGCGAGAGGTATCATAGTGAACAGCACAGGGAGAGGTATCAGTATAGTGAACAGCACAGGGAGAGGTATCAGTATAGTGAACAGCACAGGGAGAGTTATCAGTGTAGTGAACAGCACAATGAGAGGTATCAGTGTAGTGATCAGGACAAGGAGAGGTATCAGTATAGTGAACAGCACATGGAGAGGTATCTGTATAGTGAACAGCACAAGGAGAGGTATCTGTATAGTGAACAGCACAAGGAGAGGTATAAGTATAGTGAACAGCACAGGGAGAGGTATCAGTATAGTGAACAGCACAGAGAGAGGTGTCAGTATAGTGAACAGCACAGGGCGAGGTATCAGTATAGTGAACAGCACAGGGAGAGGTATCAGTATAGTGAACAGCAAAGGGAGAGGTATGAATATAGTGAACAGCACATGAAGAGGTATCAGTATAGTGAACAGCACAAAGAGAGGTATCAGTATAGTGAACAGCACAAGGAGAGGTATCAGTATAGTGAACAGCACAGGGAGAGGTATCAGTATAGTGAACAGCAAAGGGAGAGGTATCAAAATAGTGAACAGCACATGAAGAGGTATCAGTATAGTGAAAACCACAGGGAGAGGTATCAGTATAGTGAAAGGCACAGGAAGAGGTATCAGTATAGTGAAAACCACAGGGAGAGGTATCAGTATAGTGAACAGCACAGGGAGAGGTATCAGTATAGTGAACAGCACAGGGAGAGGTATCAGTATAGTGAACAGCACAAGGAGAGGTATCAGTATAGTGATCAGCACAGGGAGAGGTATCAGTATAGTGAACAGCACAGGGAGAGGTATCAGCATAGTGAACAGAACAGGGAGAGGTATCAGTGTAGTGAACAGCACAGGGAGAGGTATCAATATAGTGAACAGCACAGTGAGAGGTATCAGTATAGTGAACAGCATAAGGAGAGGTATCAGTATAGTGAACAGCACAGTGAAAGGTATCAGTATAGTGAACAGCACAGGGAGAGGTATCAGTATAGTGAACAACACAGGGAGAGGTATCAGTGTAGTGAACAGCACAGGGAGAGGTATCAGTATAGTGAACAGCACAATGAGAGGTATCAGTATAGTGAACAGCACAGGGAGAGGTATCAGTGTAGTAAACAGCACAGGGAGAGGTATCAGTATAGTGAACAGCACAGGGAGAGGTATCAGTATTGTGAAGAGCACAGGGAGAGGTATCAGTATAGTGAACAGCACAGGGAGAGGTATCAGTATAGTGAACAGCACAGGGAGATGTATCAGTATAGTGAACAGCACAGTGAGAGGTATCAGTATAGTGAACAGCACAGGGAGAGGTATCAGTATAGTGAACAGCACAGGGAGAGGTATCAGTGTAGTAAACAGCACAGGGAGAGGTATCAGTATAGTGAACAGCACAGGAAGAGACATCAGTATAGTGAACAGCACAGGAAGGGATATCAGTATAGTGAACACCACAGGGAGAGGTATCAGTATAGTGAACAGCACAGGAAGAGGTATCAGTATAGTGAACAGCACAGGGAGAGGTATCAGTGTAGTAAACAGCACAGGAAGGGATATCAGTATAGTGAACAGCACAGGAAGAGACATCAGTATAGTGAACAGCACAGGAAGGGATATCAGTATAGTGAACACCACAGGGAGAGGTATCAGTATAGTGAACAGCACAGGAAGAGGTATCAGTATAGTGGACAGCACAGGAAGAGGTATCAGTGTAGTGAACAGCACAAGGAGAGGTATCAGTATAGTGAACAGCACAGGGAGAGGTATCAGTATAGTGAACAGCAAAGGGAGAGGTATCAGTATAGTGAACAGCAAAGGGAGAGGTATCAATATAGTGAACAGCAGAGGGAGAGGTATCAGTATAGTGAACAGCACAGGGAGAGGTATCAGTATAGTGAACAACAAAGGGAGAGGTATCAATATAGTGAACAGCACATGAAGAGGTATCAGTATAGTGAACAGCACAAGGAGAGGTATCAGTATAGTGAACAGCACAAGGAGAGGTATCAGTATAGTGAACAGCACAGGGAGAGGTATCAGTATAGTGAAGAGCAAAGGGAGAGGTATCAAAATAGTGAACAGCACATGAAGAGGTATCAGTATAGTGAAAACCACAGGGAGAGGTATCAGTATAATGAAAGGCACAGGAAGAAGTATCAGCATAGTGAAAACCACAGGGAGAGGTATCAGTATAGTGAACAGCACAGGGAGAGGTATCAGTATAGTGAACAGCACAGTGAGAGGTATCAGTATAGTGAACAGCACAGGGAGAGGTATCAATATAGTGAACAGCACAGGGAGAGGTATCAATATAGTGAACAGCACAGGGAGAGGTATCAGTGTAGTGAACAGCACAGGGAGAGGTATCAATATAGTGAACAGCACAGGGAGAGGTATCAGTATAGTGAACAGCACAGGGAGAGGTATCAGTGTAGTAAACAGCCCAGGGAGAGGTATCAGTATAGTGAACAGCACAGGGAGAGGTATCAGTGTAGTGAACAGCACAGGGAGCGGTATCAGTATAGTGAACAGCACAGGGAGAGGTATCAGTATAGTGAACAGCACAGGGAAAGGTATCAGTATAGTGAACAGCACAGTGAGAGGTATCAGTATAGTGAACAGCACAAGGAGAGGTATCAGTATAGTGATCATCACAGGGATTGGTATCAGTATAGTGAAAAGCACAGGGAGAGGTATCAGTAAAGTGAACAGCACAGGGAGAGGTATTAGTGTAGTGAACAGCACAGGGAGAGGTATCAATATAGTGAACAGCACAGTGAGAGGTATCAGTATAGTGAACAGCACAAGGAGAGGTATCAGTATAGTGAACAGCACAGTGAAAGGTATCAGTATATTGAACAGCACAGGAAGAGGTATCAGTATAGTGAACAGCACAGGGAGAGGTATCAGTGTAGTGAACAGCACAGGGAGAGGTATCAGTATAGTGAACAGCACAATGAGAGGTATCAGTATAGTGAACAGCACAGGGAGAGGTATCAGTGTAGTAAACAGCACAGGGAGAGGTATCAGTATAGTGAACAGCACAGGGAGAGGTATCAGTATTGTGAACAGCACAGGGAGAGATCAGTATAGTGAACAGCACAGGGAGAGGTATCAGTATAGTGAACAGCACAGGGAGATGTATCAGTATAGTGAACAGCACAGTGAGAGGTATCAGTATAGTGAACAGCACAGGGAGAGGTATCAGTATAGTGAACAGCACAGGGAGAGGTATCAGTGTAGTAAACAACACAGGGAGAGGTATCAGTATAGTGAACAGCACAAGGAGAGGTATCAGTATAGTGAACAGCACCGGGAGCGGTATCAGTATAGTGAACAGCACAGGGAGAGGTATCAGTGTAGTAAACAGCACAGGGAGAGGTATCAGTATAGTGAACAGCACAGGGAGAGGTATCAGTGTAGTAAACAGCACAGGGAGAGGTATCAGTATAGTGAACAGCACAGGGAGAGGTATCAGTATAGTGAACAGCACAGAGAGCGGTATCAGTATAGTGAACAGCACAGGGAGCGGTATCAGTATAGTGAACAGCACAGGGAGATGTATCAGTATAGTGAACAGCACAGTGAGAGGTATCAGTATAGTGAACAGCACAGGGAGAGTTATCAGTATAGTGAACAGCACAAGGAGAGGTATCAGTATAGTGAACAGCACAGGGAGAGGTATCAGTGTAGTAAACAGCACAGGGAGAGGTATCAGTATAGTGAACTGCACAGGGAGAGGTATCAGTGTAGTAAACAGCACAGGGAGAGGTATCAGTATAGTGAACAGCACAGGGAGAGGTATCAGTATAGTGAACAGCACAGGGGGAGGAATCAGTGTAGTAAACAGCACAGGAAGGGATATCAGTATAGTGAACAGCACAGGAAGAGACATCAGTATAGTGAACAGCACAGGAAGGGATATCAGTATAGTGAACACCACAGGGAGAGGTATCAGTATAGTGAACAGCACAGGAAGAGGTATCAGTATAGTGGACAGCACAGGAAGAGGTATCAGTGTAGTGAACAGCACAAGGAGAGGTATCAGTATAGTGAACAGCACAGGGAGAGGTATCAGTATAGTGAACACCACAGGGAGAGGTATCAGTATAGTAAACACCACAGGAAGAGGTATCAATATAGTGAACAGCACAGGGAGAGGTATCAGTATAGTGATCAGCACAGGGAGAGGTATCAATATAGTGAACAGCACAGGGAGAGGTATCAGTATAGAGAACAGCACAGGGAGAGGTATCAGTATAGTGAACAGCACAGGGAGATGTATCAGTATAGTGAACAGCACAGGGAGAGGTATCAGTATAGTGAACAGCACAGCGAGAGGTATCATAGTGAACAGCACAGGGAGAGGTATCAGTATAGTGAACAGCACAGGGAGAGGTATCAGTGTAGTGAACAGCACAGGGAGAGGTATCAGTATAGTGAACAGTACAGGGAGAGGTATCAGTATAGTGAACAGCACAGGGAGAGGTATCAGTGTAGTGAACAGCAAAATGAGAGGTATCAGTATAGTGAACAGCACAAGGAGAGGTATCAGTATAGTGAACAGCACATGGAGAAGTATCTGTATAGTGAACAGCACAAGGAGAGGTATCAGTATAGTGAACAGCACAGGGAGAGGTATCAGTATAGTGAACAGCAAAGGGAGAGGTATCAATATAGTGAACAGCAGAGGGAGAGGTATCAGTATAGTGAACAGCACAGGGAGAGGTATCAGTATAGTGAACAGCAAAGGGAGAGGTATCAATATAGTGAACAGCACATGAAGAGTTATCAGTATAGTGAACAGCACAAGGAGAGGTATCAGTATAGTGAACAGCACAAGGAGAGGTATCAGTATAGTGAACAGCACAGGGAGAGGTATCAGTATAGTGAACCGCAAAGGGAGAGGTATCAATATAGTGAACAGCACATGAAGAGGTATCAGCATAGTGAAAACCACAGGGAGAGGTATCAGTATAGTGAACAGCACAGGAAGAGGTATCAGTATAGTGAAAACCACAGGGAGAGGTATCAGTATAGTGAACAGCACAGGGCGAGTTATCAGTATAGTGAACAGCACAGGGAGAGGTATCAGTATAGTGAACAGCACAGTGAGAGGTATCAGTGTAGTGAACAGCACAGGGAGAGGTATCAGTATAGTGAACAGCACAGGGAGAGGTATCAGTATAGTGAACAGCACAGGGATAGGTATCAGTGTAGTGAACAGCACAGGGAGAGGTATCAATATAGTGAACAGCACAGTGAGAGGTATCAGTATAGTGAACAGCACAAGGAGAGGTATCAGTATAGTGAACAGCACAGTGAAAGGTATCAGTATAGTGAACAGCACAGGGAGAGGTATCAGTATAGTGAACAGCACAGGGAGCGGTATCAGTATAGTGAACAGCACAGGGAGAGGTATCAGTATAGTGAACAGCACAGGGAGATGTATCAGTATAGTGAACAGCACAGTGAGAGGTATCAGTATAGTGAACAGCACAGGGAGAGTTATCAGAATAGTGAACAGCACAGGGAGAGGTATCAGTATAGTGAACAGCACAAGGAGAGGTATCAGAATAGTGAACAGCACAGGGAGAGATATCAGTATAGTGAACAGCACAATTAGAGGTATCAGTATAGTGAACAGCACAGGGAGAGGTATCAGTATAGTGAACAGCACAGTGAGAGGTATCAGTATAGTGAACAGCACAGGGAGAGGTATCAGTATAGTGAACAGCACAGGGAGAGGTATCAGTGTAGTAAACAGCCCAGGGAGAGGTATCAGTATAGTGAACAGCACAGGGAGATGTATCAGTATAGTGAACAGCACAGTGAGAGGTATCAGTGTAGTGAACAGCACAGGGAGAGTTATCAGTAAAGTGAACAGCACAGGGAGATGTATCAGTATAGTGAACAGCACAGGGAGAGGTATCAGTATAGTGAACAGCACAGGGAGAGTTATCAGTATAGTGAACAGCACAGGGAGAGGTATCAGAATAGTGAACAGCACAGGGAGAGTTATCAGTACAGTGAACAGCACAGTGAGATGTATCAGTATAGTGAACAGCACAGTGAGAGGTATCAGTATAGTGAACAGCACAGGGAGAGTTATCAGTATAGTGAACAGCACAGGGAGAGGTATCAGAATAGTGAACAGCACAGGGAGAGATATCAGTATAGTGAACAGCACAAGGAGAGGTATCAGTATAGTGAACAGCACAGGGAGAGGTATCAGTGTAGTAAACAGCACAGGGAGAGGTATCAGTTTAGTGAATTGCTCAGGGAGAGGTATCAGTGTAGTAAACAGCACAGGGAGAGGTATCAGTATAGTGAACAGCACAGGGAGAGGTATCAGTATAGTGAACAGCACAGGGAGAGGTATCAGTATAGTGAACAGCACAGGGAGAGGTATCAGTATAGTGAACAGCACAGGGAGCGGTATCGGTATAGTGAACAGCACAGGGAGAGGTATCAGTATAGTGAACAGCACAGGGAGATGTATCAGTATAGTGAACAGCACAGTGAGAGGTATCAGTATAGTGAACAGCACAGGGAGAGTTATCAGAATAGTGAACAGCACAGGGAGAGGTATCAGTATAGTGAACAGCACAAGGAGAGGTATCAGAATAGTGAACAGCACAGGGAGAGATATCAGTATAGTGAACAGCACAAGGAGAGGTATCAGTATTGTGAACAGCACAGGGAGAGGTATCAGTATAGTGAACAGCTCAGGGAGAGGTATCAGTGTAGTAAACAGCACAGGGAGAGGTATCAGTTTAGTGAACAGCACAGGGAGAGGTATCAGTATAGTGAACAGCACAGGGAGAGGTATCAGTGTAGTAAACAGCACAGGGAGAGGTATCAGTATAGAGAACAGCACAGGGAGAGGTATCAGTATAGTGAACAGCACAGGGAGAGGTATCAGTATAGTGAACAGCACAGGGAGAGGTATCAGTGTAGTAAACAGCACAGGGAGAGGTATCAGTATAGAGAACAGCACAGGGAGAGGTATCAGTATAGTGAACAGCACAGGGAGAGGTATCAGTATAGTGAACAGCACAGAGAGAGGTATCAGTATAGTAAACACCACAGGAAGAGGTATCAATATAGTGAACAGCACAGGGAGAGGTATCAGTATAGTGATCAGCACAGGGAGAGGTATCAATATAGTGAACAGCACAGGGAGAGGTATCAGTATAGAGAACAGCACAGGGAGAGGTATCAGTATAGTGAACAGCACAGGGAGATGTATCAGTATAGTGAACAGCACAGGGAGAGGTATCAGTATAGTGAACAGCACAGCGAGAGGTATCATAGTGAACAGCACAGGGAGAGGTATCAGTATAGTGAACAGCACAGGGAGAGGTATCAGTGTAGTGAACAGCACAGGGAGAGGTATCAATATAGTGAACAGTACAGGGAGAGGTATCAGTATAGTGAACAGCACAGGGAGAGGTATCAGTGTAGTGAACAGCAAAATGAGAGGTATCAGTATAGTGAACAGCACAAGGAGAGGTATCAGTATAGTGAACAGCACATGGAGAAGTATCTGTATAGTGAACAGCACAAGGAGAGGTATCAGTATAGTGAACAGCACAGGGAGAGGTATCAGTATAGTGAACAGCAAAGGGAGAGGTATCAATATAGTGAACAGCAGAGGGAGAGGTATCAGTATAGTGAACAGCACAGGGAGAGGTATCAGTATAGTGAACAGCAAAGGGAGAGGTATCAATATAGTGAACAGCACATGAAGAGTTATCAGTATAGTGAACAGCACAAGGAGAGGTATCAGTATAGTGAACAGCACAAGGAGAGGTATCAGTATAGTGAACAGCACAGGGAGAGGTATCAGTATAGTGAACCGCAAAGGGAGAGGTATCAATATAGTGAACAGCACATGAAGAGGTATCAGCATAGTGAAAACCACAGGGAGAGGTATCAGTATAGTGAACAGCACAGGAAGAGGTATCAGTATAGTGAAAACCACAGGGAGAGGTATCAGTATAGTGAACAGCACAGGGCGAGTTATCAGTATAGTGAACAGCACAGGGAGAGGTATCAGTATAGTGAACAGCACAGTGAGAGGTATCAGTATAGTGAACAGCACAAGGAGAGGTATCAGTATAGTGAACAGCACAGGGAGAGGTATCAGTATAGTGAACAGCACAGGGAGAGGTATCAGTATAGTGAACAGCACAGGGATATGTATCAGTGTAGTGAACAGCACAGGGAGAGGTATCAATATAGTGAACAGCACAGTGAGAGGTATCAGTATAGTGAACAGCACAAGGAGAGGTATCAGTATAGTGAACAGCACAGTGAAAGGTATCAGTATAGTGAACAGCACAGGGAGAGGTATCAGTATAGTGAACAGCACAGGGAGCGGTATCAGTATAGTGAACAGCACAGGGAGAGGTATCAGTATAGTGAACAGCACAGGGAGATGTATCAGTATAGTGAACAGCACAGTGAGAGGTATCAGTATAGTGAACAGCACAGGGAGAGTTATCAGAATAGTGAACAGCACAGGGAGAGGTATCAGTATAGTGAACAGCACAAGGAGAGGTATCAGAATAGTGAACAGCACAGGGAGAGATATCAGTATAGTGAACAGCACAAGGAGAGGTATCAGTATAGTGAACAGCACAGGGAGAGGTATCAGTATAGTGAACAGCACAGTGAGAGGTATCAGTATAGTGAACAGCACAGGGAGAGGTATCAGTATAGTGAACAGCACAGGGAGAGGTATCAGTGTAGTAAACAGCCCAGGGAGAGGTATCAGTATAGTGAACAGCACAGGGAGATGTATCAGTATAGTGAACAGCACAGTGAGAGGTATCAGTGTAGTGAACAGCACAGGGAGAGTTATCAGTAAAGTGAACAGCACAGGGAGATGTATCAGTATAGTGAACAGCACAGGGAGAGGTATCAGTATAGTGAACAGCACAGGGAGAGTTATCAGTATAGTGAACAGCACAGGGAGAGGTATCAGAATATTGAACAGCACAGGGAGAGTTATCAGTAAAGTGACCAGCACAGTGAGATGTATCAGTATAGTGAACAGCACAGTGAGAGGTATCAGTATAGTGAACAGCACAGGGAGAGTTATCAGTATAGTGAACAGCACAGGGAGAGGTATCAGAATAGTGAACAGCACAGGGAGAGATATCAGTATAGTGAACAGCACAAGGAGAGGTATCAGTATAGTGAACAGCACAGGGAGAGGTATCAGTGTAGTAAACAGCACAGGGAGAGGTATCAGTTTAGTGAACTGCTCAGGGAGAGGTATCAGTGTAGTAAACAGCACAGGGAGAGGTATCAGTATAGTGAACAGCACAGGGAGAGGTATCAGTATAGTGAACAGCACAGGGAGAGGTATCAGTATAGTGAACAGCACAGGGAGAGGTATCAGTATAGTGAACAGCACAGGGAGCGGTATCAGTATAGTGAACAGCACAGGGAGAGGTATCAGTATAGTGAACAGCACAGGGAGATGTATCAGTATAGTGAACAGCACAGGGAGAGTTATCAGAATAGTGAACAGCACAGGGAGAGGTATCAGTATAGTGAACAGCACAAGGAGAGGTATCAGAATAGTGAACAGCACAGGGAGAGATATCAGTATAGTGAACAGCACAAGGAGAGGTATCAGTATAGTGAACAGCTCAGGGAGAGGTATCAGTGTAGTAAACAGCACAGGGAGAGGTATCAGTTTAGTGAACAGCACAGGGAGAGGTATCAGTATAGTGAACAGCACAGGGAGAGGTATCAGTGTAGTAAACAGCACAGGGAGAGGTATCAGTTTAGTGAACAGCACAGGGAGAGGTAACAGTATAGTGAACAGCACAGGGAGAGGTATCAGTATAGTGAACAGCACAGGGAGAGGTATCAGTGTAGTAAACAGCACAGGGAGAGGTATCAGTTTAGTGAACTGCACAGGGAGAGGTATCAGTATAGTGAACAGCACAGGGAGAGGTATCAGTATAATGAACAGCACAGGGAGATGTATCAGTATAGTGAACAGCACAAGGAGAGGTATCAGTATAGTGAACAGCACAGGGAGAGGTATCAGTGTAGTGAACAGCGCAGGGAGAGGTATCAGTATAGTGAACAGCACAGGGAGAGGTATCAGTATTGTGAACAGCACAGGGAGAGGTATCAGTATAGTGAACAGCACAGGGAGAGGTATCAGTATAGTGAACAGCACAGGGAGAGGTATCAGTATAGTGAACAGCACAGGGAGAGGTATCAGTGTAGTAAACTGCACAGGGAGAGGTATCAGTGTTAGTGTTGCTCGCGAATATTCGCAAAGCGAATTTTATTCGTGAATATCGCATATTCGCGAATTTGCGAATATTCGCAAATATAGCATTATATATTCGTAATTACGAATATTCTTTTTTTTTTTATTCACAGTACACATCACAGTGATCATCCCTCTCTGCTTCCAGCTTGTGTGGTGTAAAGAAGGCTCTAATACTACTGTGTGAGACTGGCGTGCGAAAATTCGCATATGCAATTTTTCGTTTATGTTAATTTTTATTTATGCCAATTTTCGCATTTGATCATTTTCGCATACACGAAAATAAAACGAGGATATTACGAATATGCGAATATTCGCGAATATATGACAAATATTCGTCCATATATTCGCGAATATTCACGAATTCGAATATGGCCTATGCTGCTCAACACTAATCAGTGTAGTGAACAGCACAGGGAGAGGTATGGATACACCTTAATAAAATGGGAATGGTTGGGGATATTAACTTCCTATATGTGGCACATTAGTATATTTGAGGGGGGAAACTTTTCAAGATGGGTGGTGACCATGGCGGACATTTTGAAGTCGGCAATTTTGAAGTCAACTTTTGTGTTTCAATAGGAAGAGGGTCATGTGACACATCAAACTTATTGGGATTTTCACAAAAAAAAAAAACAATGATGTACTTGGTTTTAACGTAACTTTATTCTTTCATGAGTTATTTACAAGTTTCTGACCACTTATAAAATGTGTTCAATGTGCTGCCCATTGTGTTGGATTGTCAATGCAACCCTCTTCTCCCACTCTTCACACACTGATAGCAACACCGCAGGAGAAATGCTAGCACAGGCTTCCAGTATCCGTATACACTGCTATATACTACTATATACACCGCAGGAGAAATGCTAGCACAGGCTTCCAGTATCCGTATACACTGCTATATACTACTATATACACCGCAGGAGAAATGCTAGCACAGGCTTCCAGTATCCGTATACACTGCTATATACTACTATATACACCGCAGGAGAAATGCTAGCACAGGCTTCCAGTATCCGTATACACTGCTATATACTACTATATACACCACAGGAGAAATGCTAGCACAGGCTTCCAGTATCCGTATACACTGCTATATACTACTATATACACTGCAGGAGAAATGCTAGCACAGGCTTCCAGTATCCGTAGTTTCAGGTGCTGCAGAATGGGCAAAACAAAAATTGGATCAGGACCCTCAGTTTACGCAGAAGATTTTGTTCAGTGATGAGGCAAACTTTTATGTGAATGGTGAAATTAACAAACAAAACCACTGCTATTGGTCTGACACTAACCCACATTGGATAGATCCCTCCAAGACTGTTGGAACAAAACAATTGATGGTATGGTGTGGTATATGGGGTACAAAGATAGTGGGGCCATTCTTCATCAATGGTAACGTCAAGGCCACTGGATATGTGAAATTGCTACATGATGATGTGTTTCCATCTTTATGCACTGAAGCTGGCACGTTCCCTGAGTTGTTACAGCAAGATGGTGACCACCACATTATGGGTGTCAGGTCAGAGCATTCCTAGATGAACAGTTTCCTGGAAAGTGGATTGGTCGTCGTGGGCCAATTGAATTTGCCCTCAAGGTCTCCCGATTTCACCCCCTTAGACTTTTATCTTTGGGGTCATCTGAAGGCAATTGTCTATGCTGTGAAGATATGAGATGTGCAGCACCTGAAACTACGGATACTGGAAGCCTGTGCTAGCATTTCTCCTGCGGTGTATATAGTAGTATATAGCAGTGTATACGGATACTGGAAGCCTGTGCTAGCATTTCTCCTGCGGTGTTGCTATCAGTGTGTGAAGAGTGGGAGAAGAGGGTTGCATTGACAATCCAACACAATGGGCAGCACATTGAACACATTTTATAAGTGGTCAGAAACTTGTAAATAACTCATGAAAGAATAAAGTTACGTTAAAACCAAGCACACCATTGTTTTTCATGTGAAATTCCCAATAAGTTTGATGTGTCACATGACCCTCTTCCTATTGAAAAAACAAAAGTTGGATTCAAAATGGCTGACTTCAAAATGGCCGCCATGTTCACCACCCATCTTGAAAAGTTTTCCCCCCTCACATATACTAATGTGCCACAAACAGGAAGTTAATATAACCAACCATTCCCATTTTATTAAGGTGTATCCATATAAATGGCCCACCCTGTAGATAAAAGAATAAAGAATTTGTAGATAGGAAGTTAATAAAAAGTGATCCTATATTAGGAATAAAATCTGCTGTAATTGTTAGAATGGAGGAGTCGTTCTCAGAATGCTAAAAGCTCAGCAACCCCTTAGAGCAAGGGTTTTCAACCAGGGGTATGCCAAGGATTTTGTGGGGGGTACGGCAATTCGCTGACAATTACCGGCTAAGCATTGGCCAGTATTTATCAGCGCAGAGCGGAGCTGCAGTGGTTTCTGGGCCTGACGTTGCGTGGAGGTGGCGGAAAGCGCAGAAGGACATCACCCACGGCCCTTCGACTCCCGCCGAACAGGATAGACACAGGCCTGGTAAGCATGTTAAACAAAGTGCAACACCGCAGTATGGGAGGGTGTTATTGTATGTATCTCATATATTGGCCCAGGGGAATTGGAGGGGGGAATGATGGCACAAGGGGATTAAGTATCGCATTAGAAAGGTAAGCACACACCATTATGAAATTAAGTACTTTTATGACTTGTTTTGTCATCGTGAACTTATGCACGAGGGGTACCCACAATCATACTTTCACCCTTTGGGGGTACAGTGGCGAAAAAGGTTGAGAACCACTGCCTTAGAGAGTGGTGTCTATAGACCAATGTGAACATACCTCTACAGAGCTATAAAGAGCTATAAGAGCTATAAAAATGAAGAATCACTTTCACTAGAGGCTTATACTCACGCAGTATAATAATGACAGACATAGAAGTAATCTCCGCAATATGCAGTAGCGCATCCTACTTGATATGTGTTATCTGCAACAAGCTGTAGAGAGGAAAGGTAAAAACACTAAGTTAGGAGGTTATTTAGTCTAAAGATATACAGAGAGGTCTATGGGCACCATCAGCATCGCTCAGTCAGACATAAGAATTCTGCACGGAATCAGCTGGAATCTGAGCGCCTGTTGGGGTAGATACTATAACACTATATAATACATAACATTACAATTCTAAACATTCATTAAGGTGCATATACATGAGAAGTGGAGCGCTGCTAGTTTTGGACATGGGCATTAAAGGTGCAAGATTTTTTGCTCAGTGCCCTGAATCTCCAGGCCACAGCCTTAGTGTCTTCCAGATGCGGATGTAGCTGAATGGAATGGTTGAGCACAGAGCTGTCCGCTTCATGCTCCGCTATTCACGCTGATAGGTTGCAGGCACTTCAGTCCTGTAGACCTATATTGGTGGGGGGTGCACTGGGGTGGGGGGTGTAAGAGGGATTGGAACAAGTGGCATTAATACTGAGTGGGGGGCATTAATATTGCTTTGAAGCACAATGGGGCAATAACACTGTTTGGGGGGAACAGTGATGGTATTAGGGGTACTCCACCTCTAGACATCTTATCTCCTATAAGACCTTCGCGATATAGCAAGCAGCACCCACCTGTAACTGCTTCCGGAAGCGCTGGAGGCTCTCAGGCTAATTCCTCCCGACCACGAGGATGGAAGCTATGGGGACGTCACATGGGGGCGGAGTCATGACGTCACGATCTTCCATCCCCGTGGTCAGGAGGAATTAGCCTGAGAGCCTCCAGCGCTTCCGGAAGCAGTTACAGGTGGGTGCTGCTTGCTATATTGCGGGGGTCCCATTTGGATAGGGGATAAGATGTCTAGGGGCAGAGTAACCCTTTAAGTGGAGGCACAATATGGGCATTAATACTGATTGGGCACAGTGTGGGCATTAATACCGATTGAGGGTGTAGTGAAGGCATTAATACTGAGTGATGGGCACAGGGGGGACATTAGTACAGACTCTGAACACTAAGAGGTATTATTACTGAGTTTGGGCACTTTGTGGGCATTAATACTCCTTGGGACATTATCATTGAACGGAGGGCTCATGATGACTGTGGGGGGAGCATACAGGGGGAATCAGTATTGTGGGGCACTATGGGGGGGGGGGAGAGCAATAAGCAACCACTATTTTCTATTTTGTGTGGGGCATTAAGTGGGCACTATTACTGTGTAGAACACTAATGTGTCACTAAACTCTGCAGAGATGGGTCCAGGCTGGAGGAAGTCATCATGGCGGTCTGGGCAAAATTGAAAATAGAAGAGTGAATGACAGGAAAGACGTCATCTGTGAGTCACTGGTGTAACTGCACAGTGTAATTTTACTCTGAAGGAAAACACAGACATTGGGGACCATGTCCCTGATCTTTTTAGATCCTAATAACAATGCTCATCTGAGTGAAATGTCCAATAACCTTACCAACTGCAGCCCCTACTCCAAAGTATAAGAATTTTTTCTCTGCCTCCCACCGATTGATGACCGTTTTCCATGACATAGGTACGGGTGAAGTCAGGATATTTTCTCCACAAGCACTGCCTTAAAACATAGGAATTTTACATAAACAGAATAAGTGAATATATATATATACAATGTAACGGAATCATGACTATTAGCATGCTCAGAATCATGGCTACCATCTGGAGCCTAGGCAAATAAGAGGCTGCCACCATTTATTTAGAGTTATAACTGATTTTAATGGGACATGAAGGGGTTATTCAGGATTAAAGCTAATTTTGTTTTCCAAAAACAGCACCACACCTGTCCTCAGGTTGTATGTGGTATTGCAGCTCAGTTCCATTGAAGTGAATAGAGCCAAGTTGTAATACCACACCCAACCTGAGGACAGAGGTGGTGCTGCTTTTGAAAGAAATTAGCTCTGTTAATATATTCCTAAAGGGGTACTTCACTGGAAAACATTTTTTTTTAAAATCATTTGGTGCCAGAAAGTTAAACAGATTTGTAAATTACTTCTATTTAAAAATCTTAATCCTTCCAGTACTTATCAGCTGCTATATGCTCCAGAGGAAGTCCTTTTCTTTTGGAATGTATTTTCTGTCTGACAACAGTGCTCTCTGCTGGCACCTCTGTCCATTTTAGGAACTGTCCAGAGCAGGAGAGGTTTGCTATGGGAATTTGCTCCTACTCTGGACAGTTCCTAAAATGATAAGTATCAGCAGAGAGCACTGTGGTCAGACAGAAAAGAAATTCAAAAAGAAAAGAACTTCCTCTGGAGCATATAGCAGCTGATAAGTACTGCAAGGATTAACCCCTTAAGGACGCAGCTCATTTTCACCTTAAAGGGTACCTCTCATCAAATAAACTTTACATATATTTTAGATTAATGAATGTTGAATAACTTTCCAATAGCATGTTAATGAAAAATATGCTTCTTTCTATTGTATTTTTCCCGATCAGTCCTGTCAGCAAGCATTTCTGACTCATGCTGGAGTCCTAAACACTCAGAGCTGCCAGCCTGCTTTGTTCACAGCCAAACAGGCTGTGAACAAAGCAGGCTGGCAGCTCTGAGTGTTCTCCTTTGTGAACAAAGCAGACTGGCAGCTCGTAGTGTTTAGGACTCCAGCATGAGTCTGAAATGCTTGCTGCCAGGACTGGTAGGGAGACCCCTAGTGGTCATTTCTTCAAAGTGGAAAATTAAATAGAAAGAAGCATATTTTTTAATAACATGCAATTGTGAAGTTATTCTGCATACAGTAATTTATAATATATCAAAAGTTTTTTTGATGAGAGGTATCCTTTAAGGACGGAGCAATTTTTTGCAATTCTGACCACTGTCACTTTAATGTCACCAACGATCGGCGGTCCCCGCGACATCTTCTTTGCAGGTACCGGCCGCCATCTTCTCCCCCCGTTCTGCCCGACATCCAGGGGTGGGCAGAGTGGGGGGTTTCCATGGCAATCCCCCCCCCGTCTTCAACTGCCATTGGTCAGCACTCATTGCTGACTAATGGCAGGGGATAGGAGGAGGCTGCAGCACTGCAACCTCACTCCTATCCCTCAGGATGATTGGAGTTGTCACTGACAGCTCCGATCATCCCTATTTTCCGGGCAATTGGGTCACCAGAGACCCGATCAGCCCGGAATAGCAGAAAATTGCATGTCTGAATTAACATGCAATTTCCTGTGATCGCCATCATGGGGAGGGGGGGGGGGGGGGTCTCAGGACCCCCCTCGGTGATGTGCCGGGATGCCTGCTGAATGATTTCAGCAGGCATCCCGGTGCGGTCCCCAACCGGCTAGCGGCGGGGACCGGAATTCCCACGGGCGTATTCATATGCCCTACGTCCTTAAGGACTCGGGACGCAGGGCGTATGCATACGCCCTGCGTCCTGAACAGGTTAAGATTTTTAAATGGAAGTAATTTCCAAATCTGTTTAATTTTCTGCCACCAGTTGATTTGAAAAAACAAACAAAACATTTTTAATGTTTTTCAGTGGAGTACCCCTTTAAGGGGAAAGGATTCTACTTGAGGAGGGAGCCATAAAGGCATGTGGAGACTTATAAGCCATACTTGCTGTACTGAAGTTTCGTTCAGAAAAAAAAAATTTACCCAGCCCATCCATAAGGGTTTTAGCATTTAGGTGGTCAGCGTGGTAGCAAGTTTCAAAGTAACACCACATATGACTGGCATATAGTAAATTAGAGAGTTACATGTCACTCAAGGCTAGCGAGGTGGAGAGCACCCCCGGAGGACCACCCCAGTGACAAATAACTAGCTACTCCCTTCCTAGTAGCTTTTAAAGAGAATGTGTCATCTGCCATTCACATTCTAAACCTCTGACACTGTCACATAACTGTTAGGACACAGGCTTTCCCAAACCCCTGAAGTGCTGAGGGCTAGAACACCTCCTTTCTCCTCCTCCTTTCCCTATCATTGCTTGATTTACAGTCATCCAGAAGCCAAGCCCTGTTTCATTCCTGTGATTTGCATATAGATTGTGCACAGGTATGAGATTTGGTAACAGGGCTCAGCTTCCAGCTGAATATCAATCAAGCAGGGACAGGGGTGAGAGGGGGTGTTCCAATCTGCAGCACTTTAGGGGCTTGGGAACATATGTAGGTTATAGAAGCACATACAAATATGTCATTTGGTTTTAGTTTTCTTATGATTTACAGTCTCACGTTACAATATATTTATTGTACAATGGTCTTCCTGTACTTTGGTACTGCTACTGAGTCACATATGAAGAAATAGGCCACAGTGAAGAGAACTTTACTCCGCAATAAGAATAAACCTAATAAGGATTTTTACCATGTTTAGTTGTTCCTACCTTTCAGTGTTCTGTGTTTTACGGTGCTGTGATTCAAATAGCAGCAATCTGCCCATTTTTTTGCTGATTCTGCCAGAATTGGGCTCCATTCCTTGTGAAGAAGAGTTAAAAAATATCATTATGTTGTAAAAATGAAAAAAGTAGAAGAAAAAGAACGAAAAACAAAGTAACAAAACATGAAGAGCACAATATATGATTAAATAAGTAATTTTATACTTTTATCCACAGCCCATTTTGGCCTTGAGGACACAGGAAATTGTCATTTTTGCATTTTCGTATTTTTTTTCTCCTTGACTTTCTAAGAGCCATGTCTTTTGTTTTTTCATCCACAAACCCATATCTGGGCTGGTTTTATGGGAAACCAATTGTTCTTTGCAATGACACCTTTCATTTTACTATAAAATCTAAAGCACAACCAAAAAACACTATTTATGGTGGGAAATTAAAAAGAAAACTGCAACTTTTAATTTTGTTTTATTTTTTCAATTATATTATTATATTAAAGGGGTACTCCGGCGCTAAGACATCTTATCCCCTATCCCAAATATAGGGGATAAGATGCCTGATCGCGGGGGTCCCACTGTTGGGGACCCCCGTGATCTTCCACACCGCACCCTGTTCGAATCAGCCCCCAGAGCGTGCTCACTCCGGGTCTGATTGCTGGCGATCACGGGGACGGAGCATAGTGACGTCATGCTCCGCCCCCTCAATGCAAGCCTATGGATGGGGAGTGACAGCTGTCACGCCCCACTCCATAGGCTTGCATTGAGGGAGCGGAGCGTGACCTCACATGGGGGCGGAGCCATGACATCACAATGCTCCGTCCCCGTGATCGCCAGTAATCAGACCCGGAGCGAGCACGCTACGGGGGCTGATTCTAACAGGGTGCGGCGTGGAAGATCCCGGGGATCCCCAGCGGCGGGACCCCCGCGATCAGGCCCCTTATCCCCTATCCTTTGGATAGGGGATAAGATGTCTTAGCGCTGGAGTGCCCCTTTAAGTTTTAAACAAATAAGTAAGTATATTGCATCAAACGTCACATCAGTATTACTCTTCAGGCGGATGTGGATATCCCTCTGAGAGAAGACTCAGAACAATGCAATTGATGTTATAAACAACTAGCTGCTATCCAACGAGCTGCTAAAAGATAAAAATTCCCCTAAAAGATAAAAATTATTCTCTGGACAAACATTTTCATCTAAAGTGTATAACTAGCTTAACATGCTTAAAAAACGACACCAAATTTACCTTAAAGGGTTACTCCGGTGGAAAACTTTTTTTTTTTTTTTTTTTTTTTTTTTTAAATGAACTGGTGCCAGAAAGTTAAACAGATTTGTAAATTAGTTCTATTAAAAAATCTTAATCCTTTCAGTACTTTTTAGCAGCTGTTTGCTACAGAGGAAAATCTTTACTTTTTGAATTTATTTTTTGTCTTGTCCACAGTGCTCTCTGCTGACACCTAATGCCCGTATCAGGAACTGTCCAGAGGAGGAGAAAATCCCCATAGCAAACCTATGCTGCTCTGGACAGTTCCCGACACGGACAGAGGTGTCAGCAGAGAGCACTTCCTGTGGAACACAGCAGCTGTTGGGTGTGTCTCACTTCCAGAGTTGTCCAGAGAGAGAGGAGAGAAGGGGTTTTTTCCAGCAACCTTTTCCCCAGGAGGGTGGCAGACTCCTGGGAAGAGCCTCCTGCTATGGACCCACGGCCTTCCACCTCCCATACTAGGCCGGCGGGGGGTGGGAGTGAGAGAGTTACGGACGATTCCAAGGACGGGGTCAGAAGATCCAGCAGGCTCTGCAGTAATGTGGAGCCCACTCCCCCGTCCATCGCTGGAAACCGCAAGGCATACGGTAGGAAGATAACTGTTGTGTCTTCAGGGACTGTTTCTAATGTTACGGAACCCCAGCAATGGGGGGTGAAGGGACCCAGGGAGTCGCTTGCCACGTTTGGATCCCGCATGCAGGCAAAGCTGGTGGAATACGAACAGCTGGGAAAGAAGCTGAAAGTGTTAAGGGAGGATCTGAAGTTTGCCCGCTACCAGACAGATAACTCTGCCAAGGCCATGAGGGCTAAGTTTGCTGCTAGAGTGTGTGATCTGAAGGCAGAGGAGCAGGAGGTGGTGAGAGCCCGAATGCAGATCATACAGGGAGCGGGTATGTTTAAAGAAAAATAAAAAAACGAGGACCGCTATAAAATCATGCGGACCCCTGTGAAGGAGGAAGAGGATAGCCAGGGGGAGGAAGAACACCTGTGTGATACAGAGGAGAAGATGGAGGAAGGTGGTGAGGGAGATGGCGGCAGTGAGGGTGATGAGAGTGAGGGGGATGTGTGTGATACCCCGTGTACCCCTAAGACCTCTGTCACCCCAAGTGCAGAATATATTAACCCTGCCCAAGTCGCCTTACCAACCACCTCAGGGGAAAGCGACAGTAGTGATGGTGGTGACAGCGGCCCAGTCGGTGGGGGGCTCCTGCGGGCCATAGTGATGCAGGAGTCACCCACCCGTCTGGAAAATTTCAGTTTTGGCCAGGACCTGGGCCCTGAGGAGAGCCAGAAGAAGAAAAAGAACAGGAGGAAGAAAAAGGCTGAGGAGCAAGTCATGTTTGTTTTCTCCCCTATCCAGCAGTCTGGGCCACCTGAGAAGTTGGTTCAGACTGCTGGGCCCCCCACCCTGCCAGATCCAGTTTCTGCTGTGGAACGGGACCAGCACGGGGGGTACAGTGCTGCATCCAACATGGCCGTGGGTGCTACAGTCACGCATCCTGCTGGTAGGGAAGAGCAGGATGGGTTAATGGTGGGTGTCCCTGGCATTGTTATCAGCTCTGCAGGGCACTCCCCTGAGAGGGGGGGGGGAGTGTCCAGGCACCGGGACCCGCTGCTGATCCCCTGCAGTCAGGCGCAGTGTGTGGCATGGACGCTGTAGGGATTTCCCCTGTGAGGGAGGAGGGTTCCTGCAAGTCAGTGGCAGGTGGAGGGGCAGAGGTGCGCTTGGAGGGGCAGCCTCGGCCTCGGGATGTGATGTCTGCGGTGACATCCCACATGGAGGAGGAATCAGCATCGCCGACAGAGATCCAGCTAAAGCACGTCCTGGCCAGCCCAGAGGTAGTGGGTGAAGCAGCGGCTGATCCCAAAAACACTGCTAATAAAACCAAAAGCAATGTCACTACAAGGTGTGTGAATGATGGGAGTAGTAGTGCTGTGGATGAAAGGAGTGTATGTGGGAGTGATGGTGGAGTGAATGTGAGGAGTGGTAATGGAGTGAATAGGAGGAGTGGTAGTGGTGCAGATGGGAGGAGTGGTAGTGGAGTGAATGGGCGGGGTGGCAGTGATGCAGATGGGAGGAGTGGTAGTGGAGTGAGTGGTGGTGGTGGATTGAATGGGAGGAGTGGTGGTGGTGCGGATGGGAGGAGTGGTAGTGGAGTGAATGGGCGGGGTGGTAGTGGAATGAGTGGGAATGGTGCAGATGGGAGGAGTGATAGTGGAGTGAATGAGAGGAGTAGTAGTGGTGTGTATAATAGTGAAGTTTGTGGCAGTGCAGGTGGTTTAGGTGGGGCCGTAGGGACAGGGTCTGGTCCGGCTGCCGCCTCGGTCGCCAGGAGTTATGCCAGCGTGGCGGCCGGGGGTTCAGTGGGATCTTTACCTCCTGTATCTGGTGACGGTCAGTTGCAACGGCGCCTCCTGGAGGCACTAAAGAGAGGAGAAAGGACGCTCCAGGTAGAGGGAAAGGAGATGGACCTATCTTTCTGGGTGGAGAGACATGGTCTGGGAGCATTCCGACAGAGAAATGGGGAGACTGTATGGTCCCTCCAGACAACCGGGCAGGAGGTAGGTCGCAGGAATGTGGCCCGTCTGGTCTGGAAAGGCGAAGATGCGTGCCCCCAAAGGGGCAAGGTGGTGGAGCTTCTCTTCCAGATGGGTTTCAGGGCTAGGGACATCTTTGCCCTGATCCACCCTTTCGGCTCCTCTGAGTTTGACGTCAGCTTTGTTAGGCCGGAGGGACTAGATCTCTTCTGGTCTAATTATGAGCTGGTGAAAAACGAGCCCGGATGGCGAGATTTCACTGTAAAAGCGGTATCTCGCCAGAGTATGGTAAAGAAAGTGACCGTTTTGACCCGTAACGAGTCACTTTCTTGTTATGACATTATGACCTGGCTGGGCAGGTACGGGGAGGTGACGGACATCCCCCGGAAAAACTTTGATGAGCACAATATATGGTCTGGGGCCTGGACGTTTTCCGTCCGTCTCAGGCGTTCCGGGAACACGGTCACCCACATTCCTTCGGCCACCTTCCTGGGACGCGACAGGATTCAGATCTTCTACCAGGGGCAGCCGAAGCTGTGTCACAGGTGTGGTGACCCAAACCACTTTAGTGCCAACTGCACTCAGCAGATATGCGCCCTCTGCTGTGGGGTGGGTCACCTGGCGGCCACCTGTGGGCAGATTCGGTGTAACTTGTGTGGTGACTTAGGTCACCCGTTCAGCCGGTGTCCGCGCTCGTTCTCTAATGCTGTGACCGCCCCGTCTGGGGAAAGCCTAACAGTTGCCCCGGCGGGGGAGGGGACCAGTGGAGGAGAGGGGGCACCAAAGCCAGTGAAGGAAAAACATAAGACCCCCTCTATGCGGAGGCGAGAGGAGAAGCGCAGGTTGGAGAGGGCCCTTGAGAATGCCCAGGTGCCAGGGGTAGCTCGGGGTCCCACTCCAGACATTGGCTCAGAAGCAGGTCAGAATAACTCTGAGGCTTTGGGTGAGGCCAAACTGGACGAGGAGATAGGGAGACTGCGTAGGGAAGAAGGTCAAGATGCTCCTTCCTCCAGTCATACCTCTGAATCCGAAACTGTGGATGAGGAGGAGGAGGAGGGGAAGACAGTAAATGGTGGCCAGAAAAAGAAGAGGAGGAAGAAGTGTAAGAGTAAGGTGGCGCCGTCCTCCTCTTCAATTGTAGCCTCAGATCATAGAAGGAACAACTCAGTCTCTGACCCTCTGATCGTCCTTTCGAATCGATATGAGGCCCTCGGGGATACCATCTCCCCTCCTCTTCTCGAGGGTCAGGAGGCAGTGCGGCCTCCAGGAGGTACCGAGCCTCCTTCCTCTGGGGTAGTTTCCTCAGGGGGAGAGGTAACACCAGGTGCCGGAGGTAAAGATCCTGGGATGGATATGTCCCAGAGTTTAAAAAGAAGTAAAGGGTCTTCCTCTGATTCCGATGGGGGTGGAGGGAAGGAGAGGAAGAAGGTTTAAGGGGTGAGGCCATCTAACTCAATCACCCATGATGGCGGCACTCACCCCACTGACGCTGGCATCTATTAACTGTGCCAGTATAAAGTCGGATACGGCTAGATTTGCAGCCTTTGATTTTCTCGGCCGTGTTGAAGCCGACATTTTCTTTTTACAAGAGACCAGGTTGTCAGATCTTGCCTTTCTGGCAAAAGCCAGGAGAGAGTGGAGGCGCGGTCCCTCCCACTGGTCTCTTGCGGCTGAGCCGTACAGTGGGGTAGCGGTCTTTTTTTCCGCTCCTGTTGAATGCAGACGGGTTATTGAGCTAGAAATGGGGAGGTGCCTGATCATTGATGTCTTCATGAAGGGACAAGAGCTCCGGCTCATTAACATCTACGCCCCACAAACTAAGCGGGGCCGTAAAGATCTCTTTATGAGGATTAAGCCCTTTCTTTTTACGAGTCGGCAGGTGATCTTTGGAGGGGACTTCAATAATGTCACGAGGTCCCAGGATAGGAGAGGCTCCAATGGTCCACTGACTTGCGATAGTGTGGCACTAATTAGCATAACTAGAGAAGCTCGCCTAGAGGACGCCCACATCCGGAGCCCCTCGGGCCACGCGGGTTTCACCTATCATCAAGGTAGCCGCAGGTCTAGAATAGATAGGTTTTATTTAAAGGAGGAAGCGTCTCTTCCGCAGTGTCCGTGGTTGAGGTGGAGTTCTCCGATCACTGTATGATTTTGTTTTCCCTGAATGTTTCAGAGACCCCCCGGATGGGTAAAGGTTATTGGAAGCTGAATTCGTCCCTCCTGGTGGAAGCGGAGGTAAGACAGTCCTTTGAGGATTTTCTTCAGAGTCAGGTACCTTTACTGGATCTTTGTAGTAATAAGCTGGAGTGGTGGGAGATATTCAAGAAGCGGGTTGCGGGGTTCTTCCGCCAGCTCTCGAGCCTCAGGTCCCTGAACAGGTATCGCTTGTATCAGGGTCTGAGGAGGAAACTCGAGCTTCTTGTCTCGACTGGAGGTAGCCGAGAGGATATCTCCAGAGTGAAATCCTTGCTGATGAGGTGTCAGTACGATAGGCACGCATCTTTGGTTTTTGAGAGGGATTTCGGGAAGTACCGCTCGCCCGACCCTTACAGAAACTGTAAGATGTCAGTGAGTAGTAAAGTCATTTCAGGACTGATCGATAGTACAGGATCTCTGAATCGGTCCAGATCGGGGATCTTGGAGGTCGTCAGATCCTTCTACTCGCACCTCTTGGGAAGGAAGGATCTAGATCGAGACGGGATGTCGGTTTTCCTGGCTGAAACCTTTCCTGAGCCAGGGGTAGACCCCTCTCTTGATGTTTTGGCAGAAGAAATCAGGGAAGAGGAAGTGAGACTGGCGATCGAGGGGCTTGCCCCTAAGAAGTCGCCAGGTCCGGATGGCTTAACATCCGAGTGGTACAGGACCTTTAAGGAGTCTTTAGCTCCCCTCTTGACTGAGGTATTCAATGAGTGTCTCTCCTCGAGCACTCTGCCGAAGTCAATGAGGAGGTCAGCCCTGATTCTCCTGTCAAAGGGTAAAGATCCTAGCCGGATTGAGAATTGGAGGCCCATAGCTCTTCTCAATACGGACAGGAAGCTTCTGGCCAAGATACTGTTTAATCGGCTCGTGAAGTTTGCACCCCGGCTCCTTTCGGGGGCCCAGCACTGCTCTGTTCCAGGCCGAGGCACCTTAAGTGCTGTCCTCAGTGTCAGGGAGGCAGTGGAGCGGAGTAGTGCGGGTCTCTGGAAGGGGTACATGCTGTCCTTGGATCAGGCCAAAGCATTTGATCGGGTGAACCATGACTACCTCTGGTCCGTCCTACTGAGATATGGCTTACCAAGTACTTTTGTTAATTGGCTTAAGATCTTGTATGCAGGGGCAGAGAGTTTCCCGCTTGTGAACGGTTGGTCTGGCCGCTCTTTTGAGGTGGGGTCCGGAGTCCGTCAGGGTTGTCCTTTGAGCCCGCTTTTATACGTGTTTGCGATCGATCCCTTCGTCCGGAGGGTAGATTGTGGGCCGTTGGCGGGAGTCGGGATGAGTCTGGCGGAGCTGGATGTCGCCCAGAGAGTGGTGGCATACGCTGATGATGTCACCATTTTCGTGTCCTCGAGAGAGGAGGTCGATGTGGTGATGTTGGAAGTGGACCGCTACTCTGAGGCATCCGGGTCTAAGATCAACTGGGATAAGTGTGAGAGTCTCTGGCTGGGAGGGGGAGATCCCACGTTTGATCTCCCGGACACCCTTCCAGGGCCCCAAGAGTCAGCAAAAGTTTTGGGCATCACTTTCGGCCAGGATGATTATCCCACCAAAAACTGGGATGGTAAGCTCCAGGATGCCGCTCAGAAGGTGGACCAATGGAAGGGTTGGTCTATGACCCTCAGGGAAAGGGTACACCTGATCAAATCGTACCTGCTCCCCTTGTTTATCTTTCTGGGCAGCGTATGTATCTTGCCAGAGGCTTACTACACTAGGATCTACAGCCTGTTTTTCCAACTGTTATGGGGGAACAGGATGAACCTAGTCAAGAGGGAGGTTACGTACCGCACGAGGAGACTAGGGGGTTTATCTATGGTAAATCCTGTGGTGTTCTTAACAAACACCTTCTTGAAAGCTAACATCTCAAACCTCTGGTCAGAGAGGGCTCCTACGTGGGTAATCTCCTGCAGGGAATGGTTTCGGCCTTTCTTCCACGAATGGGAGACAGGAGGGCAAGTGAAGGACCTCCGTACGCCACACGGATATCTTCCGGCTTATGCTACCCCAACTCTGAAGGCGATACGTCGGTGGGGTCTGGGAGTGTGGGAGATCAGGACCCAGTCAAGGCAGTTCCTTGACAAACGGGTTCTGTTGACCCACTTCCAGAAGCCTCTGGCGCTCATGGACTGCCCAGGTCGGGATCTGAGGGTGGGGTTGTACCTTTTAAACATGAAAAGGATCCCCCAGAAGTTTTGGGACTTGGCCTGGCGCTGCTTTCAGGGGAAGCTATATGTGAGGGACAATTTGAAGTGTAGGAGCTCTGATGACCGGGGATGTCCCAGAGAAGAGTGCGAGGACATGCTGGAAAGCATGGACCACTTCCTGCTTCATTGTCCCTTTAATATAGGGGTCTACAACCGGGTGGGTGCTTCCATTGGCTGGAGTCAACTTGCCGGCCTTACCTATCCGGAGTGGGCTTATGGGGCATTCAGGAACCTGGGTGGCCGAGACCGGGGCACTTTATTTGTAGTCAGCTTAGTAGTTAGGTACTACACGTGGAACGCACGGTGTCTAGTATCTACACAGCGGAAAGTCCTCTCCGAGGTGGAGGTCTGTAGGAACATCACCGGTGACCTCGGGAAGATCAGGTCTTTGGAGTATGGCAGTCTTGGTACCAGCAGGGCTTCTCTCCTGTGGAGAGGTTTTTCATTTGATGTGCCCTAGGTACTAGACCTCTTGGGTAGAGTACCCCTTTTTCTGGTTAGGGACAGCAATGTAGGGACAGAGAGAGGGTGAGTGCAGGGTCAGTTTGTTGAAGGGATAACAGTAGGGTGAGTCGTAGGGAAAAGTTAGTGGAGAGAGTTTATAAAGTAACATCAGGATTGCCATCCTTCTTCCTGGTGGTGGGCTATGCATGTACACCCTAGTCTTTTTGTTTTGTTTTCAGAATATGGATTGCGTAAAGGGCTTACAGGCGACCGAACTTGGGCCTAAGGTGGGTTGTATTGTTTTGTATATGTTATGTTATGAAGTTGTATTTGTATAGTTGGTTTTGGGTATAGATTAGGTTGGGTGGGGGAATTGGTGGGTTGGTGGATGTTTGGAGGGGCTGGCATGGGTCAGTTGTGGACTGGACTCGATATCCATGGACTATGGACTCTGACCCATGTCAATGTGGGTGGTTGTGTGGGTAATGGGTTAGTCTAGTGTAGGATGTCATGTGTTTTGTAGGTGTATATTTTGGTTTGTTGGTGTATATAGTTTATGTATGTATTTGCATTTAGGTTATGTATTTGTGTTTTTATATTCGTATTGTATATATTATTATATAGTATGGATTGGTTATCTTATTTGAGGGGATGGGGATAGGCAGTCGGATCAGATTTAGTTAGCATTTTTATATTACTTTAATTTAATATTGGTTGTATTATGGTAGTGTAGATTAAAAAAAGGGTGTGTATGTGTATGTATGTATATATATATATATATGTATATATGTGAGGGAAAAAATTTAATTTTAGTAAAAAAATAAAAAAAATAATAAAAAAAAAATATTAAAAAACATATATAAAAAAAAAAAAGGGGGGGGGGTGGTGGTCGTGGGGGTTTTGGGGTGGGTTAGTTGTGAATGTAATGTGTGGTTGAGTTTTACCAAGTCTGGTTGTTTTTAGTTAAAGCTAAGTAAAGCTATTTTTATGTTTATGTAAAGAATGTGTGGGTATGTGTGTGTGATAGTATTTTTGATAATTTATATGTAGGTATAATGTTATGTGTTTAGTTAGTTTAGCTAAGTTGGGCTGGCCACTTAGGCAGGTTTTGTTGTGTTGTGTTTTGTTAATGCTAGTTAAGCCTGTTTTTCTGTTTTGTTAAGTTTTTATATATTTATAATAAAAAGAGCGTCAGCAGAGAGCACTGTGGACAATACAAAAAAGAAATTCAAAAAGTAAAGAATTTCCTCGGTAGCATACAGCTGCTAAAAAGTACTAAAAGGATTGAGATTTTTTAAGAGAAGTAATTTACAAATCTGTTTAACTTTCTGGCACCAGTTCATTAAAAAAAAAAAAATAATGTTTTTCACCGGAGTAACCCTTTAAGTATTTGACAACTTGAAATTAAAGAGTTTGGTGTGGAGGGGGGGGGGGGGGGGGGGTGTTCTCTCAGTTTTTTTGCATATATTCAGACTTTATCCCTTACCATTTTTAGCATATTAGCAGCTGGTGGATCGACGTGCCTCCGTATATGATTGTGATGATTGGTTATAATTTTCTGTACAGTCTTATTATCAGTCTGAATACTTTCAAATGGTACAATGTCTTTATCCAAAATAACCTAGGAAAGCAATGATACAATCGGTATTATTGTTCTATATATGGACTATATGGATAATCTATTAGAATATGGAATTAAAGGGGTATTCCAGGAAAAAACTTTTTTTTATATATCAACTGGCTGCAGAAAGTTAAACAGATTTGTAAATTATTTCTATTAAAAAATCTTAATCCTTTCAGTACTTATGAGCTTCTGAAGTTAAGGTTGTTCTTTTCTGTCTAAGTAATCTCTGATGACACGTGTCTGGGGAAACGCCCAGTTTAGAAGCAATTTCCCATAGCAAACCTTTTCTAAACTGGGCGGTTCCCGAGATACGTGTCATCAGAGATTACTTAGACAGAAAAGAACAACCTAAACTTCAGAAGCTCATAAGTACTGAAAGGATTAAGATTTTTTTTATAGAAGTAATTTACAAATCTGTTTAACTTTCTGGAGCCAGTTGATATATAAAAAAAAGTTTTTTCCTGGATAACCCCTTTAACCACAGGAATTCAATGTAGATATTGTAATTTGTATTTATTAACTTCTTATCATAAAGTTTTATCATTTTGTTATAAGGGTAAATAACTACATTAAAAAATGAACCCACAATTAGGGCTGGGGGGGTATGACCAAATGTGTGTATCGCAGTATTTTTGTAACTTTTGGCGGTTCCACGGTATATAACGGTATTTCCTCCTCCTCCCCTTCCCCAATTTAATTATCAGCCCAGCGCTGCCCCCATTGGGGTAAATACTCACTTGTCACTGCCCTCCTTTTCCTCCAGTTTGTTGCGGCTGCTGGCGCTGACACTCTATACTGTGCTGTATCCCTATGCCCGGGCTGAAAAAGTTAAAGAAAATAAACTAACGCATGTTCCGACGTCGGCCTTACGCTGGGGACGGGAACGTCGGACAGCCGTCAGCCTATCACCGGCCGCAGCGATGTCCCGCCCCGGCCGGTGATAGGTTGAGCGCACTGTCATGTAAGGAGCTCTGGCCGGCTTCTTACATGACAGTGGGCTCAGCCTATCACCGGCCGGGGGGGGGACATTGCTGCGGCCGGTGATAGGCTGACGGCTGTCCAACGTTCCCGTCCCCAGGAAGAGCGTGAGGCCGGTACCGGACCAACGGGAGGTGAGTTAAAGTTTATTTGGTTTATTTTTTGCAGCCCGGGCATAGGGATACTGCACAGTATAGAGCAGTGGTCTTCAACCTGCGGACCTCCAGATGTTGCAAAACTACAACTTCCAGCATGCCCGGACAGCCGTTGGCTGAGAGTTGTAGTTTTGCAACATCTGGAGGTCCGCAGGTTGTAGACCACAGGTATAGAGTGTCAGCACCGGCGGCTGCAACAAACAGGAGGACGAGCAGGGCAGAGCATGCGTGTGACATGTATTTACCCCGATGGGGACAGCGCTGGGCTGATAATTAATTGGGGGGCAGTGTTCGCAGGTGATATGTGAGTAGTTCCCCGAGGATTCAGCGCAGCGCTGGGCTGATTCATTAATTCACGAGGGGGAGGGGCCAAACCGGTATTGCTGGATGGGTTAAAATTCATATCATGCAGCACAAAAATTTTGGTATGAACCGGTATACCGCCCAGCCCTACCCACAATTATAGTGTATTAATTTATTGTTTTCCTTCTCTTTTGTTCTCTTTTTTTTTTTTTTTTTAAACATGTTAAAGGTTTAAAGGGGTACTCCCGTGGAAAACTTTTTTTTTTTTTTTTTAAATCAACTGGTGCCAGAAAGTTAAACAGATTTGTAAATTACTTCTATTAACCCCTTAAGGACTCAGGGTTTTTCCGTTTTTGCACTTTCGTTTTTTCCTCCTTACCTTTTAAAAATCATAACCCTTTCAATTTTCCACCTAAAAATCCATATTATGGCTTATTTTTTGCGTCGCCAATTCTACTTTGCAGTGACATTAGTCATTTTACCCAAAAATGCACGGCGAAACGGAAAAAAAAATCATTGTGCGACAAAATCGAAAAAAAAACGCCATTTTGTAACTTTTGGGGGCTTTCGTTTCTACGCAGTGCATATTTCGGTAAAAATTACACCTTATCATTATTCTGTAGGTCCATACGGTTAAAATGATACCCTACTTATATAGGTTTGATTTTGTCGCACTTCTGGAAAAAATCATAACTACATGCAGGAAAATTTATACGTTTAAAAATGTCATCTTCTGACCCCTATAACTTTTTTATTTTTCCACATACAGGGCGGTATGAGGACTCATTTTTTGCGCCGTGATCTGAAGTTTTTATCGGTATGATTTTTGTTTTGATCGGACTTTTTGATCACTTTTTATTCATTTTTTAATGATATAAAAAGTGACCAAAATACGCTTTTTTGGACTTTGGAATTTTTTTGCGCGTACGCCATTGACCGTACGGCTTAATTAATGATATATTTTTATAGTTCGGACATTTACGCACGCGGCGATACCACATATGTTTATTTTTTATTTTTTTTACACTGTTTTATTTTTTTTATGGGAAAAGGGGGGTGATTCAAACTTTTATTAGGGAAGGGGTTAAATGACCTTTATTAACACTTTTTTTTTACATTTTTTTTGCAGTGTTATAGGTCCCATAGGGACCTATAACACTGCACACACTGATCTCTAATGCTGATCACTGGCGTGCATTAACACGCCTGTGATCAGCATTATCGGCGCTTGACTGCTCCTGCCTGGATCTCAGGCACGGAGCAGTCATTCGTCGATCGGACACCGAGGAGGCAGGTAAGAGCCCTCCCGGTGTCCGATCAGCTGTTCGGGACGCCGCGATTTCACCGCGGCGGTCCCGAACAGCCCGACTGAGCAGCCGGGTCACTTTCACTTTCACTTTAGAAGCGGCGGTCAGCTTTGACCGCCGCTTCTAAAGGGTTAATACCGCACATCGCCGCGATCGGCGATGTGTGGTATTAGCCGCGGGTCCCGGCCGTTGATTAGCGCCGGGACCCACGCGATATGATGCGGGATCGCGGCGCGATCCCGCTTCATATCGCGGGAGCCGGCGCAGGACGTAAATATACGTCCTGCGTCGTTAAGGGGTTAAAAAATCGTAATCCTTCCAGTACTTTTTAGGGGCTATATACTACAGAGGAAATGATTATCTTTTTGGATTTCTCTGATGTCATGACCGCAGTGCTCTCTGCTGACCTCTGCTGTCCATTTTAGGAACTGTCCAGAGCAGCATATGTTTGCTATGAGGATTTTCTCCTGCTCTGGACAGTTCTTAAAATGGACAGCAGAGGTCAGTAGAGAGCACTGTGGTCATGACATCAGAGAAATTTAAAAAGATAAACATTTCCTCTGTAGTATATAGCCCCTAAAAAGTACTGGAAGGATTAAGATTTTTTTAATAGAAGTAATTTACAAATCTGTTTAACTTTCTGGCACCAGTTGATTTAAAAAAAAAAAAAAAAAGTTTTCCACGGGAGTACCCCTTTAAACCTCTAAACCTTTAACATGTTTAAAAAAAAAAAAAAGAGAACAAAAGAGACCACCACAGTACTCCCTCCAAAGGAGTACTGTGGTGTAGGAAAACTTATCGCCTATCCAAAGCTGGAGATACACGAACACTGTATCTCCGGTTCTCCAATAGAGATACAAGAGGGGCTGCCGCTTCATACGAGGCTCAACACGCTTCACTACTGGGGAGAACCTGGGAACTGTTCAGTAGATTTCAGGGATCCTAGTGGTTGGACCCCCCACGATCAGATTCTTATTCCCAATAGAGCTCAAGTTTTCCTGCACCACAATACTCATTTAAAGTGCTCCTGCCCCCCTTAAAGGGTACTCCGGTAGAAAATGTTTTTTTTTTTTTTTTTTAAATCAACTGGTGCCAGAAAAACTGATTGATAAATTACTTCTATTAAAAAATCTTAATCCTTCCAGTACTTATTAGCGGCTGCATACCACAGAGGAAATGCTTTTTTTTTTTTGGGGGGGGGGGGGGGGATTTCTCTTCTGTCACGACCACAGTGCTCTCTGCCGACCTCTGCTGTCCATTTTAGGACAGAGATGTCAGCAGAGAGCACTGTGGTCATAACAGAAGAGAAATCCAAAAAGAAAATAATTTATTCTGTGGTATAAAGCCCCTAAAAGTACTGGAAGGATTAAGATTTTTTAATAGAAGTAATTTACAAATCTGTTTAACTTTCTGCCACCAGTTGATTTAAAAAAAAAAGTTTTCCACCGGAGCGGAGTACCCATTTAATACAGTAACTCTCAGGCGAAGGCTCTTTCTCTCATTCCCTCCCTCGACTAACATCAGAAGTCAAAAGAGTTGGACACATTAGACAGTTGGCCAGTCCCACCTCAATTATTAGTTTTGGGCAATTTTTCTCTAATATGTATAGGGACCTTTATTCAGTGATCCTACCCAGAAATAATTTATGATCCACCATGGACTTGTCAGTGGTTAATATTGGGACCCCAAACAAGATGAACCTCATGCATCTAAAGATTAAGATGCAGAAAACCAACAAAAATACTGTGCATGAACATAGCCTTATAGTTATATATAGAAAGTTTAGCAGTTATTTCCAGTCTGACTACAGTGCTCTCTGCAAATCCCCATTGCAAACCTCTATTGCTCTGGACAGTTCCTCAATTAACAGAGGTGGGAGCAGAGAGCACTGTAGTCAGACTGGAAAGAACTACACAACTTCCTCTGAAACATACAGAAGCTGAAGGCTTACTGTACTAGAAGGCTTCAGATTTTTTAATAGAAGTAATTCACAAATCTGTTTAACTTTCTGGCACCAGTTGATCTGAAATAAATAAATATATGAATTAAAAAAAATCTTTCCTACGGAGTACCACTTTAAGAGCTGCATCAAAAATCAACAGGGGTGTGGGGGGTCGTACCCCCACCAATGTAAAATTGATGGCCATCAATTTTACAGGGCTGGTTAGTCCCTTTAGGTAACAGTTATATTACTGAAACAGTGTGGCGGAAACTTACATATTCCACTGAGAACTCCACCAATACAGCAAAGAGAAGGGGAGGTAGTAGGATACGGAAACAACGCTTCATCTCTGTAGGGTGATACTCATAAGAAATACATTGTTAGCATTTGTGTCATCAAAAAAATCTCCTATTTTGAAGTTATTACCAAGTATCATTGGGATTCATTGTGTCTATCTGCACGGACATATCTATGCAAGATCTAGGGGCTCCATGACATGAGAAGGGCCCAAGGACACTGGGCACAGAAGACCCCCCTTTCCCCAAGTTGTCTACTGTATACTGGAATGAAGGCACAAAATAGAGATGAGGGAATCGAATCTGACTAAGTCGAATTCGTTCCGAATTCCATGAAAAATTTGATTTGGACCGAATCCGAACTTCGACTCGATTCGAAATAACACATTTCTTAATTAGTACCACCCTTGCGATCGTCCTGTATAGATGTGTGGTGACCCACTGTGCATGGCGGGACCATGGGGTGTAGCGGTGTAGTTAACCTCTAGTGTTGTTAACCTTTTAGTGTTTGTGACGACAATGTAGTTTTTGGGTACTGGAACCACACGAACGGTATCTCCGCTATTCCAATGGCTAGGAAGTGAAAGGAGAGTCCACAACCAGTTATGGTTTAACAAAGGCTTTACTGAGTTCAGATAGATGGTATTATCTTCACAGCTAGGCCAGAATACTAGAGAGGTTGGCCAGAAACACAGAAGGACCTCACAGCTTGCTGGGACCAATTAGACTTGTAATAGACTTTAGATAATTATCTTGAGGCTTGACTTTAGACTGGACTTGGCAATGGGTAGTGACAGCAGAAATAGACTTTTGACTTACTGGAATGACTGTAGCTTTGCGGCCTTCCAGGTGCTTGTCACTAGCAAATAGGTATCTGGTGTTTGCTGTTCCTCAGCAGGGAGCATAAGAGAGAGAGAATTGTAATGGCTGCTCCCTTATATATATTGATGATCAAAAGTTTGGGCACCCCAGGTAAAAAGTTGTATTAATGTGCATAAAGAAGCCAAGGAAAGATTAAAAAATCTCCAAAAGGTATCAAATTACAGATTAGACATTCTTATAATATGTCAACAAAAGTTAGATTTTATTTCCATCATTTACACTTTCAAAATAAAAGAAAACAAAAAAATGGTGTCTGCAAAAGTTTGGGCACCCTGCAGAATTTATAGCATGTACTGCCCCCATTGCAAAGCTGAGACTTGCCAGTGTCATCGATTGTTCTCAATCATCATCTGGGAAGACCAGGTGATGTCAATCTCAAAGGTTTTAAATGCCCAGACTCATCTGACCTTGCCCCAACAATCAGCACCATGGGTTCTTCCAAGCAGTTGTCTTGAAATCTGAAACTGAAAATAGTTGACGCTCACAAAGCTGGAGAAGGCTATAAGAAGATAGCAAAACGTTTTCAGATGTCAATATCCTCTGTTCGGAATGTAATTCAAGGGGTTATCCAGGCAAAAACTTTTTTTTTATATATCAACTGGCTCAGATTTGTAAATTACTTCTATAAAAAATCTTAATCCTTCCAATATTTATTAGCTTCTGAAGTTTTCTGTCTAACTGCTCAATGATGATGTCACGTCCCAGGAGCTGTGCATGATGGGAGAATATCCCCATAGGAGCTAGACAGCTCCCGGGACGTGAGTCATCAGAAAGCAGTTAGACAGAAAACAGCAACTCAACTTCAGAAGCTAATAACTATTGAAAGGATTAAGATTTTTTAATAGAAGTAATTTACAAATCTGTTTAACTTTCCGGAGCCAGTTGATATATAGATAAAAAAAAGTTTTGGCCTGGAATACCCCTTTAAGAAATGGCAGTCATCAGGAACAGTGTAAGTTAAAGCAAGATCTGGAAGACCAAGAAAGTATCAGACAGAACAGCTCGCAGGATTGTGAGAAAAACTATTCAAAACCCCTGTTTGACTGCACAATCCCTCCAGAAAGATCTGGCAGACACCGGGGTTGTGGTACACTATTCCACTATAAAGAGATACTTGTACAAATATGGTCTTCATGGAAGAGTCATCAGAAGAAAACCTCTTCTACGTCTTCACCACAAAAATCAGCGCTTGAACTTTGCAAATGAGCATATAGACAAGCCTGATGCATTTTGGAAACAAGTTCTGTGGACCGATGAGGTTGAAATTGAACTTTTTGGCCAGAATGAGCAAAGGTACATTTGGAGAAGAAGGGGAACAGAATTTAATGAAAATAACCTCTGTCCAACTGCTAAGCATGGGGGTGGACCAATCATGCTTTGGGGTTGTATTGTCGCCAGTGGCACAGGGAACATCTCACAAGTAGAAGGAAAAATGGATTGAATAAAATTTCAGCAAATTTTGGATGCTAACTTGATGCCATCTGTTAAAAAGCTGAAGTTAAAGATAGGATGGCTTCTGCAAATGGATAATGATCCTAAACACACCTCAAAATCCACGGGGGATTACATCAAGAGGCGTAAACTGAAGGTTTTGCCATGGCCTTCACAATCTCCTGACCTCAACATAATTGAAAATCTATGGATAGACCTTAAAAGAGCAGTGCGTGACAGACAGCCCAGAAATCTCAAAGAACTGGAAGAATTTTGTAAGGAAGAATGGGCAAAGATACCTCAAACAAGAATCGAAAGACTCTTGGCTGGCTACAAAAAGCGTTTACAAGCTGTGATACTTGCCAAAGGGGGCAGTACAAGATATTAACTCTGCAGGGTGCCCAAACTTTTGCAGACGCTATTTTTTTGTATTCTGTTATTTTGAAAGTGTAAATGATGGAAATAAAATCTAACTTTTGTTGACATATTATAAGAATGTCTAATCTGAAATTTGATGCCTTGTGGAGATTTTTCCATCTTTTCTTGGCTTCTTTATGCACATTAATAACATTTTTTACCTGGGGTGCCCAAACTTTTTATCCCCACTGTAGAGGGGGGTTGAGCCAAAGCCCATTGGTCAATCTGCAGGTCATAGGTTAAGCTGCTGCTCTCTGGGTAAACATGTGACAACATAACATGTAACATGTGACATTTCACAGGTCCTTTAGACATCACAGCATCTCACAGGTCCTTTATACTAACTATATATTTGGACACTGACTACAACCTCATTATAATAAATGACATTACAGGAACAGCAGGGGAGACACTGCAGGGGAGCCCCCAAGTCAATGAGGGACTCATCCTGACAGGGTCTAAGGGTAGTACAGAACCATGTTCTCTACTGGGACATTACATATGTGAGCGGCTTTCTCCTGCGCTTGCATCTATGCAACAGATAATGGCAATAGGACAATAGGACAATAGCAGCTGGTGTTAAAGTAATAATTTGACCCCCAAATTTATGCCCTCATGCATATTTATAATAATGAATTGGCCCCAGTGTGTTTATAATAATTAATTGGCACCAGTGTGTTTATAATCATTAATTGGCCCCAGTGTGTTTTTAATAATTCATGGGCACCAGTGTGTTTATAATAATTCATTGGCCCCAGTGTGTTTATAATAATTCATTGGCCCCAGTGTGTTTTTAATAATTCATTGGCCCCAGTGTGTTTATAATAATTCATTGGCCCCAGTGTGTTTATAATAATTCATTGGCACCAGTGTGTTTATAATAATTCATTGGCCCCAGTGTGTTTATAATAATTCATTGGCCCCAGTGTGTTTTTGATAATTCATGGGCACCAGTGTGTTTATAATAATTCATTGGCCCCAGTGTGTTTATAATAATTCATTGGCCCCAGTGTGTTTATAATAATTCATTGGCACCAGTGTGTTTATAATAATTCATTGGCCCCAGTGTGTTTATAATAATTAATTGGCCCCAGTGTGTTTATAATAATTAATTGGCACCAGTGTGTTTATAATAATTCATGGGTACCAGTGTGTTCATAATAATTCATTGGCCCCAGTGTGTTTATAATAATTCATTGGCCCCAGTGTGTTTATAATAATTCATTGGCACCAGTGTGTTTATAATAATTCATTGGCCCCAGTGTGTTTATAATAATTCATTGGCCCCAGTGTGTTTTTGATAATTCATGGGCACCAGTGTGTTTATAATAATTCATTGGCCCCAGTGTGTTTATAATAATTCATTGGCCCCAGTGTGTTTATAATAATTCATTGGCACCAGTGTGTTTATAATAATTCATTGGCCCCAGTGTGTTTATAATAATTAATTGGCCCCAGTGTGTTTATAATAATTAATTGGCACCAGTGTGTTTATAATAATTCATGGGTACCAGTGTGTTCATAATAATTCATTGGCACCAGTGTGTTTATTATAATTCATTGGCCCCAGTGTGTTTTTAATAATTCATGGGCACCAGTGTGTTTATAATAATTAATTGGCCCCAGTGTGTTTATAATAATTCATTGGCACCAGTGTGTTTATAATAATGAATTGGCCCCAGTGTCTTTATAATAATTCATTGGCACCAGTGTGTTTATAATAATTCATGGGTACCAGTGTGTTCATAATAATTCATTTGCACCAGTGTGTTTATAATAATTCATGGGCACCAGTGTGTTTATAATAATTAATTGTCCCCAGTGTGTTTTTGATAATTCATGGGCACCAGTGTATATATAATAATTAATTGTCCCCAGTGTGTTTTTGATAATTCATGGGCACCAGTGTATATATAATAATTAATTGTCCCCAGTGTGTTTTTGATAATTCATGGGCACCAGTGTGTTTATAATAATTCATTGGCCCCAGTGTGTTTATAATAATTCATTGGCCCCAGTGTGTTTATAATAATTAATTGGCCCCAGTGTGTTTATAATAATTCATTGGCCCCAGTGTGTTTATAATAATTAATTGGCCCCAGTGTGTTTATAATAATTCATTGGCCCCAGTGTGTTTATAATAATTCATGGGCACCAGTGTGTTTATAATAATTCATTGGCACCAGTGTGTTTATAATAATTCATTGGCCCGAGTGTGTTTATAATAATTCATTGGCCCGAGTGTGTTTATAATAATTCATTGGCACCAGTGTATTTATAATAATCCATTGGCACCAGTGTGTTTATAATAATTAATTGGCCCCAGTGTACTTATCCTTATTCCCCCCTCCCCCCCCTCCCCCAGTGTCCTTATTTCCCCTCCCGCTGCCTGCTCCTCATCTTTTTGGAGTAGGGCCTGCAGCGGGACATGTCGGGAGCCGGTGTAATGAAGAATTCGGTTTCTTGAAAAGAACTGTGTCCCGAACAGCTCATCGGGACACAGTTCTCTTCAAGAACAGAATTCTTCATTACACCGGCTGTGGGAGTCTGTAGGAAGAGGTGTTGAAACGGCCATAAAATAACGGTACATGACAGATGTTATAACGGGGCTTAATGGATGAATATGCACGTTATTCTGACGGACATTATTCAGCCATTAGCACCTGTTTTTTCTTCCATTATTATGCATCCTTTTTTTATTATACAATACAGGAAATGGATGTTTAATAATGGATGAATACTCATAGTGTGAAAGCAGCCTAAAATGTAGACTCCATTCTTGGGTGTATAAAAATTATAAAGCCACCAAAAAAAAAAAAAAAATGTTAATGTTAATTTTTAAACAGGGATCAATTTATGTGGGCAGGCAGGGAACTAAAAATGTAGCCGACAATAATAAAAATAATTTTTTTTGTTTATAATTAATTTTTAAAAATTTTTTTATTAGTAATGTATTTTAATATTACATAGTTACATAGTTAGTACGGTCAAAAAAAGACATATGTCCATCAAGTTCAACCAGGGAATTAAGGGGTAGGGGTGTGGCGCGATATTGGGGAAGGGATGGGATTTTATATTTCTTCATAAGCATTAATGTTATTTTGTTCCAGGAATGTATCTAATCCTGTTTTAAAGCTGTTAATTTTTCCTGCTGTGACCAGTTCCTGAGGTAGACTGTTCCATAAGTTCACAGTTCTCATGTTAAAGAAGGCGTGTCGCCCCTTGAGACTAAACTTTTTCTTCTCCAGACAGAGGGAGTGTTTAATAAAGTGTGTGTGTATGTGTGTTTCACTTTTTTTCCTCTATTTTTTAAATTTTTTAGACAGTACTACTACTCCCAGCATGGAACAGACTGTTCCATGATGGGAGCTGTAGTACTTGTACTAATAGTCATTTCTGACACCCGATGCGACTGTCCTTTCTATTGCAGAGATGGAGAGGCTTTCTCCTGCGCTCGCATCTCTGCACTATACTCCGGCCGGCCAGTGATGTGAATAGAATTCACATCACTTATTCATATTTCCCGCAGAGAGCTATGATTGGCCAGATGGTTCCAGCCAATCACATCTCTCTGCGGGAAATATGAATAATAGGTATATATACGTCATATACTCATACTACAGTGGGACCAGAGAAGAGTGGCCGGCCACCTGCATCTATACAGTATACAGGACAATTGCATCGGGTGTCAGAAGTAACACCCACTGCAATCTGTCTATTAATGCAGGTACTACAGCTCCCAGCATGGAGAAGAGTGTGCTTTATGTTGGGAGCAGTAGTACCTGCAGTTAAGTACAGATCACAGCAGGTGTCACTCCTAACACCTGATGTGATCGTCCTATCTAGATGCGAGAAAGCCACCCGCATCTATAGATTATACAGGACGATCAGGAGTGACACCCGGGGCGATCTGTCTAATAGCACAGGTACTACTACTCCCATCATGGAACAGTTTGTAGTAGTAGTACTACCTAAAAAATGTGAAAGAATAGAGAAAAAAAATTAAACAAACACACACACACACTTTATTAAACACATAATTAAAATACATTAAGATTGAATTTTTTATTTTTATTTTTTTTATTCAGCGAATCGGCCGAATCGAATTTTTCCAAAATTTGCTCATCTCTAGCACAAAAAACACACATTAATGAACGATGTTACAGGGCCAGCTTAGCTCTTGGTGGAAAAAAAAAAACATGGCAGCTTATGCAAGAGATTCTCTTGTAGTCTGTTAAAGCTAGGAGAAAGGATCTCCTGTAATCATGTCTTTATATCAGGTCCTTACCTTCACATGCTTTGTGGCAATGCTGAAAAGCTTGCCGCAGAAATAATAAATTTTTATAACGAGTGGTGGTCACTTGGGATGAAACTCTGTAGGCATAGTTAGGCTGCTAGAAAATGAATTTATCTCTTGAAGAGAATCTTTCAGCTTTATATCATTCTCCGAGCTCAAGTGTCAAAGATGCTTACTGATCCACAGCATGTATGCCTTCTCCCTCCCCCACTCTTCCTCGTAAAATGAGTAGAACTGACCAGTCTGTGTATTTTGCTCTCTGGTCTGTGCACACATGAACTTTGTATAGCTATGGCTTACCGTGTTTCTCCGAAAATAAGACCGGGTCTTATATTAACTTTAGTCACAAAAAAACACACTAGGGCTTATTTTCAGGGTAGGGCTTATTTATTTACGGTATGTACCTTGAACAACATGGGGGGCTGTAGCAGTGGGGAGGATGGGGGGCTGTAGCAGTGTGGAGGATGCCGCACCCCCCCATCTTCCACACTGCTACAGCCCCCCATGCTCCTACAGCCCCCCATCCTCCACACTCCTGCAGCCCCCCATCCTCCACACTCCTACAGTGCCCCCCACCCCTCTGCCATAATAAACTAGGGTACACATTTCATCCCCCCGACTCAATTACGGTAACTTGCCGCGGGACCAGCCAAGGGGGGGGGGGATAGTGGTCTGCGGGCATTACTGGCAGCCGCGGTCCGGATCTGGACCGCGGTCTGCCAGTTGATTACCCCTGGCCTAGGTCTTATTTTCGGGGTAGGGCTTATATTGCAGCCCAGCCTGATAATCCTGCTAGGGCTTACTTTCGGGGTAGGGTTTATTTTTGGGGAAACAGGGTATTAGTTCGGTCCTGTTTAGCTTTTACATTCTGTTTCTCAAGTAATTTGTCTGTATGGGTCTCTTTTATCATGTCTAGTTTTGTATCTGTATTAGTAACTTGTTCCTTGTATTTTGGCTTGTTTACATCTGTTTCTGTGTTATACAGAATCTTGACCCGTGTTCAGACCTACTTTGTATTCCTCCTTGTTTGGAGTTTGGTTTGCTAGTTATTCCTGTTCCTCCAATGGAAGAAGAAATAAGAAAGTAAAGAGAACCCAAAAACATTCTTTACCTACATAAATAATAAAAATCTTAAAACTGATAATGTTGGCACTAGAGATGAGCGAACCGAAGCTGACGAACCGGAATTCTTTACGAATTTCATGAAAAATTTGATTTGCAACTAATGTGAACATCGCTGCGATTCTCTAGCGCAAATCGCTTCATTAAACTCCATTTTACAGCGTTCCAGGCTATTGGAGACCTAAAATGGTGGATCCACATGTCAGTAAATGGGGCAGGGGATTATGGGAGGGCGGGAAACTGCAGCGGGAATGAAGGTAGGCGGGATGACCCTGAATCACATGTGAGATGCAGCCTATCAGCATTCATTGACCCCTGTGATGTCACAGCCCTATATAATCGGCAGCCATCTTGCCTCTCTTCATTTCGTGCATGCACTCAAATGGAGAGGACGGGACTGCGTGTGTGTGAATTGCATATACCACAGCGTTACACTGCAACTGCTAGTCACATCAGCATTGGGGACAGACAGGAGTGCAGAGTGCTGTGCTGTTACACTGAGAAGGATCTTTGATATATAAACCTCCTATTCACGTTATTGAGCATTGCAGCAGAGAGGGGCAGATAGCTGTCAGCTGCCTCATACAGATCTCCAAGCTGCCTGAACTTTATCAACCATCTTATCTCCTCATTTTTCAGCGCAATTCAGTGTTTTTTTTTTTTCTCCACAAATCATCTGCTGCTCAGAATTGTGTGACAGAGTGCAATTTAGGGTTTAATCCCTGTATTTTTTTCTTTTTGTGGTGCTGCACTGTTGGGTCCTGCCGCTGTTCACAAATATGTTATTTTTCAGTGGACTGTAGTGCATTTGTCTGCTCTCATACGTGCATAACACATGCCTACATCAAAGGAATCTACTAATCTGTATCTGTAACAAGTCTAGATACAGGGAAAGTCCTGACTCCTGGCAAAAGTAATCACCTGCTGGTGTTTTAAAAAAATACAGATTTTTTTCTGCATATTGTTGCCCATATTTCTGCCCTCATCAGTGCATACCGCATACGTACATCCAAGAATTGTACCATTTTGTACCTGTCAATGTGTCAAGGGCCTACATATTATGAAAGTCCAAACAATAGTACTCACCGGCTAGTGTTTTACAAAAAAAATTATTTTTTTCTGCGTATTGTAGCGCATATTTCTGCCCTCATCAGTGCATACTGCATACGTACATCCAATTAGTGTAACATTTTGTACCTGTTAATCTGTCAAGGGCGTACATACTGTGAAAGTCCAAACAATAGTATTCACCGGCTGGTGTTTTACAAAAATACAGATTTTTTCTGCGTATTGTTGCGCATATTTCTGCCCTCATCAGTGCATACCACATACGTAAATCCAAGTAGTGTACCATTTTGTACCTGTTAAACCTTTAACGACGCAGGACGTATTTTTACGTCCTGCGCCGGCTCCCGCGATATGAAGCGGGGTCGCATCACATCGCGTCGGTCCCGGCGCTCATCAACGGCCGGGACCCGCGGCTAATACCACACATCGCCGATTGCGGCGAAGTGCGGTATTAACCCTTTAGAAGCGACGGTCAAAGCTGACCGCCGCTTCTAAAGCGAAAGTGAAAGTATCCCGGCTAGTCAGTCGGGCTGTTCGGGACCGACGCGGTGAAATCGCGGCGTCCCGAACAGCTTGCAGGACACTGGGATGGCCCTTACCTGCCTCCTCGTGTCCGATCGACGAATGACTGCTCCGTGCCTGAGATCCAGGCAGGAGCAGTCAAGCGCCGATAATGCTGATCACAGGCGTGTTAATACACGCCAGTGATCAGCATAGGAGATCAGTGTGTGTCCCAGTGTGTCCCTATGGGAACTATAACACTGCAAAAAAAAGTTTAAAAAAAAGTGTTAATAAAGGTCATTTAACCTCTTCCCTAATAAAAGTTTGAATCACCCCCCTTTTCCCATAAAAAAATAAAACAGTGTAAATAAAAATAAACATATGTGGTATCGCCGCGTGCGTAAATGTCCGAACTATAAAAATATATTGTTAATTAAACCGCACGGTCAATGACGTACGCGCAAAAAAAATCCAAAGTCAAAAAAAGCGTATTTTGGTCACTTTTTATACCATTAAAAAATGAATAAAAAGTGATCAAAAAGTCCGATCAAAACAAAAATCATACCGATAAAAACTTCAGATCACGGCACAAAAACTGAGCCCTCATACCGCCCTGTACATGGAAAAATAAAAAAGTTATAGGGGTCAGAAGATGACATTTTTAAACGTATAAATTTTCCTGCATGTAGTTATGATTTTTTCCAGAAGTACGACAAAATCAAACCTATATAAGTAGGGTATAATTTTAACTGTATGGACCTACAGAATAATGATAAGGTGTCATTTTTACCGAAATATGCACTAATTAGAAACGGAAGCCCCCAAAAGTTACAAAATGGCATTTTCTCTTCGATTTTGTCACACAATGATTTTTTTTTCCGTTTCGTCGTGAAATTTTGGGTAAAATGACTGATGTCACTGCAAATTAGAATTGGTGACGCAAAAAATAAGCCATAATATGGATTTTTCGGTGGAAAATTGAAAGGGTTATGATTTTTAAAAGGTAAGGAGGAAAAAGCGAAAGTGCAAAAACGGAAAAACCCTGAGTCCTTAAGGGGTTAATCTGTCAAGGGCCTACATACTGTGAAAGTTCAAACAATAGTATTCACCGGCTGGTGTTTGACAAAAAAAAATGATTTTATTCTACGTATTGTTGCGCATATTTCTTCCCTCATCAGTGCATACTGCATACGTACATCCAAGTACTGTACCATTTTGTACCTGTTAATCTGTCAAGGGCCAACATACTGTGAAAGTCTCCAAACAATAGTACTCACCGGTTGGTGTTTTACAAAAAAAACAGATTTTTATCTGTGTATTATTGCGCATATTTCTGCCCTCATCAATGCATACGTACATCCAAGTAGTGTAACATTTTGTACCTGTTAATTTGTCAAGGGCCTACATACTATGAAAGTCCAAACAATAGTATTCACTGGCTGGTGTTTTACAAAAATACAGATTTTTTTCTGCGTATTGTTGCGCATATTTCTGCCCTCATCAGTGCATACTGCATACGTACATCCAAGTACTGTACCATTTTGTACCTGTTAATCTGTCAAGGGCCTACACACTGTGAAAGTGCAAACAATAGTATTCACCGGCTGGTATTTAAAAAAAAAAAACACCAACAGTCGGTGGGTTCCTCAGACACAACCCTCAGTTGGCATGGCCCGGGAGCAGTCCCTGTCCTCCCATTGCCTTTGTCCTATGTTGTTCCCTCTCCTAGAGAAGTATCTTATGCTGTGGGTTCAGCTCCACTATTCACTGAGGACGATCTAATAGGAGACATGACGTGGGAGGTGGTGTTGCAAGGGTTCAGGGTCCTGAAGCAGACACTGTTGGGGAACCTGAGGAGGACATCAGTGACGTCCACACACCTGTTGATGATGATGAAGCCGATTGCAATTGGGAGCCGGGTGCAGAAGGGGCTTCATCATCATCAGGAGAAGAGAGTTGCAGGTTGCCCTTGAGGCAGCAAGGCGGTAGCACGGTTGGCAGTCAGCGTGGTGGCAGAAGTGAAAATTCAGGAGCCAAACGTGCCCGGGGGAGACCACCTGCTTCACGGCAGCCTACGTTTCCGGGAGATAGTGGAACAGGGGTTCCTGGAGACGGCGCCAGTAGCAGTCAATTAGTGCAGACTGTAGGTGGGAAAATCAGCTACTCGGCGGTGTGGGAGTTTTTCATAAGGCATCCGGAGGAGGTTCACGTAACCACAAGCAAGATCTGTCGGCAAAAGGTGAAGCGTGGCCAGGGTCCCAATGTCGGCACCACGGCCCTGCGTCAACACATGCTTCGCCACCATAAAGCGGCCTGGGAGAACTGTGGCTCCGATGTAGTGGTCCAGCCTGCTGCATCACCCAGTGGCCATCCGCTCCCTCCTTCATCCAGCCAAGGCTCCACCACCTCAGCCAAAGGGAGCTGTGTGTCAAACCCTCCTTCTGTTGCTCCAGATGCTCCTGCTTCTCCCGCTTTTAGTCAGCCATTCCACCAACAATTCATCGGCGAAGCCATGTCCAAGAGACAACAGTATGTGCCCACTTATCCAACGCAGAAGTTGAATGTGCTCTTGTCCAAGTTACTGGTGCTGCAGTCCCTCCCTTTTCAAGTGGTGGACTCTGCACCTTTCAGAGAATTGATGGCTTGTGCCGAGCCAAGGTGGAGAGTCCCAATCCGTCATTTATTTGCTAAGAAGGCAGTACCAGCCCTGCACAAGTTTGTACAAGAGAAGGTGGGCCAGTCCTTGAGCCTGTCGGTGTGTTCAAAAGTGCACGGCAGCGCCGACGTGTGGAGCTGTAACTACAGGCAGGGACAATACTTGTCTTTTACGGCCCACTGGGTAAATGTGGTTCCTGCACAGCCACAACAGCAACTTGGACAGGTCACACCGCTTCCTCCTCCACGCTCTCGCTCTAAGGCAGTTGGCCCTGTAACAGTGTGCAACGCCGCCTCCTCATCCTCCACCGTGTCCTCGGCCTCCACTGCACGTCCAAATCTCGGTGGCCCTTCATCGTACCATGTGTGTAGGGCACGGCAGTGTCAAGCTGTTCTTCACATGGTTTGCCTTGGCGAACGGAGTCACACAGGGGAGGAACTGCTAAAATTCATTCTTAAAGAAATCAGAGTATGGTTTACTCTACGAAATCTGGAAATGGGAACCATGGTGACCGACAACGGGAAGAACATCGTGTCCGCGCTGCGACAAGGAAGTGCATAGCACACATGTTGAATATAGTTGTCAAGCACTTCCTCAAGTCTTCACCCCATTTGCAAAACATCCTGAAAATGGCAAGGAAAGGGGGCGTGGCTTGGCTACGGAGCGAGATGGCTGCCTGAGTTGGGAGCTCCGTCCTTAAGCGGGCACTACATCGACTACAGCCTTCCTATTAGCGCACACCAGCGACCAAAACCTCTTGGACACCCTCCTGACATGATGTCCACCCGCCGGAGAGGTAATTCCAAATGCAACCCTATGAAACTCACCAATTTCTATGCTCCTCCGGGCCGTCAGTTCATCCAAGATGGCACGGCCTCTTCTTCCACCGCGCGCACCTCCCCTTCTATGCCTGACGGCGCGAATAACACACGGCGCCGCTCTGCGATGCAGCTCATCTCTACCCCGGGCTTCTGCTGACCCGGCGGATCTGACAGCGGTGCTAGAGACTGTGAAGAGAGATGGTCCCGCTTCACACCGCTCATCCCAGAGCAGACATGGTGCCTGTACATCGGTTCCTAACTCCCCTGCCTCCGCTAGCCCTTTGAAGCAACGTCCCAGATTCGACAGTGCAGGGAAGGGGGACACTTGTCCACCAGACCCGGAGGACTCTTTTAACCTCAATGTACATCTGTTTGAGGCCATTCCAGCATCTAAATTTCCCGTGACAGAAATATCTCTACTGAGAATGCTTTTAACCCTTCACACTTCCATAACCACACATATGAGGCAGACAGTGCAGCCTCTCTGCTCAGCTATTACAAAAGTGGAAAACAGGGTAGATCATGCTAAACAAAAAATGGCGGAGTTTACATCATCCCATAATAATCTAATTGATGCCCATTATGACCTGGAGGCTGATCTCTTTGACCTCAGGGCAAAAGTCTCTGACCTTGAAGATCGCTCAAGGAGAAATGATATCAAATTCAGAGGCATACCTGAAAGTGTCACTGCAAAAGATGTTTCTGCTTACTTGATGCACTCCTCCCTGAGCTTTCACCTGCTTTCACCTGCTGATTTACTCCTGGATAGAGCACACCGAGTACCCCGGCCGCGACATTTATCAGAGGAAATACCACGGGACGTTTTAGCTAGGGTGCATTTTTTTCATGTAAAGGAGGCGGTGATGTCCAAATCCAGGGACTGCTCAACATTTCCAGACCGCTTTAATATGATCACTTTATACACAGATCTATCCGCTGCTACACTGCAATTGAGGAGGAATCTAGCCCCCATCACAGCAGCTTTGCGCAACAAAAAAGTAATGTACAAATGGGGCTACCCTACACGCCTCATCATTCAAAGAGGAGACGCTTCCTATGTCATCAGGTCGATAACCGAAGGAGTCAAATTGCTCAAATCTTGGGATATAGCCGTGGACCTACGGAACCCAGAACCTCATCTCCGCCTGCTAAGGCATATGCAGAATGGAGGATGGCTGAGGGACGCAAAGGAACCTACCGTTGACAGGCTCTATGAACTTTGTCCCATTGTTCTTACATTGTAACCCGGCTTACAAGTGACTTCCTACACCCCCAACATACCAAATGATGATAACATCTCATCACTATTTCCTGGACTTTTTGCTCCAGTATCTATATGGAGCGACATTCTTTTTGTGTTTGTTTGTTTTTCCTCCTTTCCCCTCCCTCCCCCACCCCTTTTTTGTCTTTTAGGCATCTACAATCTGCAGGAGGAAGACACCAGGCTGGACGACGAATATTTGTTGCGTACTTCATGTTTATGTACTTACCGTTTTTAAGCTGTTCTTTTACTCACAATGGTTCTTAAGGTCTTATCTATTAATGTTAATGGCTTGAATGCCCCTCAGAAATGATCGTATTTGTGGACGGAGGCAAAAACTACCTCTTGTGATGTTCTTTGCGTCCAAGAGATGCATCTCTTAGCATTAGACGCCCACAGGATAAAAAATGCGCAATTTCCACATGTATTTCAATCTCATTATAAGTCTAAAGCCCGCAGAGTCCTCATTGCCATTAGGAATACTGTTGCATTCCAACTATTGGACTCAGTTATTGACAAGATGGGCAGATATGTATTGTTGGTATGTAAGATTAACAATGTTCTATATACAATTGTGTCTATTTATGCCCCAAATAGAGGCCAACTCCGCTTCTTGAGGAAGGTTTTAAGGATCACCAGCAAACACCGGCAAGGTCACCTGCTTTTAGCAGGAAACTTTATTGCGGTCCCTGATGCTGATATTGATCGCTCCTCCTCAACAACCGGTCGTTCAGTCTCACTATATCCGATTCTCAGTCAAGCTGATATGTATGATGCCTGGCGCGTTCTTCATGCAAATGAGCGTGATTATACATTTCACTCAGTTGCATCTAATAGCTACTCTAGGATTGATCTTTTTCTTGTCAGCAGGTCCTTATTAGATTTGCTCGGTTCCTCCACCCTCACCCCTCAAAAATGGTGGGATCATGCCCCTATTATACTAGAAATAATGGAAAAAGATAGACCACCACCTTTTTATGTTTGGCGATGTAATTAATATCTTTTGCGCCACCCTACTTATAGAGCTAAATTACTGTCGGACCTCTCTTCCTATTTTGCAGATAATGCCTCTCCCGAGGTCTCTGCCACTATTGTGTGGAATGCCCATAAGGCCGTAATTAGAGGCTCTTTTGTTAATCTTGGCCATATATTGAAGAAGGAGAGATGCTTGCAATTAAATGCTTTATTAGCAAAACAAAAAGTGGTGGAGGATCTGAACAAAGCATCTCCTACTATCCAACTAGCTCAACAGTTGCGTGATATACGCACGTAAATCCACGCTCACTTCTTTAATGATTATGCTAGGAAATTAGGTAAATTCAAATCACAATACCATTTATTTAATAATAAAACGGGCAAGTTCCTGGCCAACAGGTTAAAAGCTAAACATGTTAAGTCTAAAATACCATATCTGTGGGACTCTACCTCTACACACAAATTGTTTCATCCTCAGGCGATAGCTAATAGTTTTAGAGACTACTATTTTAACTTATATAACTTAGCACGTGACCCCAACACCTTTCAACCTTCCCAAACAGACATCACTGGTTACTTACATAACCTACATTTACCTCACATTTCCACTGCACAATTGACTGGCTTGAATTCCCCTATAACTGCTGAATGGTTATCTGTAATTAAAACGTTGAAAATGAGGAAATCACCAGGTCCTGATAGGCTGACAGCCTGCTATTACAAAACCTTCCAGACCATTCTTACCCCTCATGCACTAGCCTTCTATTCCGAATCTGTTGAGTCAGGCACCATGCCGGGAGAGAATCAGGAGGCGTTAATTGTCATGCTGCCCAAACCCGGCAAACCACCAGATGGGCCAGGAAATTTTCGGCCTATCTCACTGTTAAATTCAGATGTTAAAATATATGCCTCAATCATCGCCAACAGCATTTCTCCCCTGCTACCACGCCTGAACGACCAGGTTGGTTTTGTTAGAGGCCGACAGACCAGAAGGGTTGTAAATCTCCTACATCATGTGGATAGTAATAAGATTCAGTCTGTTTTTCTCTGCCTGGACGCCGAGAAGGCGTTCGATCGCATTCATTGGTTGTTTCCTTTCTCGGTGCTCCCCACATATACACCGATTCAGGCTTGGGGAAGAGAATTATCTTGCTGTATATCGGCTGAAGAGTGGCAAAAAGCGTCTATATGGCTCCGTAGGTCGTTACCATGCGTTACGCAGTTTGAAGCAGCTATTAAAACAAGATACCATTGGTATATGACACCTGACAGATTAGCACACATTTACTCTAATGCTTCTCTCCTTTGCTGGAGGAACTGTGGTGAAAAAGGGACGATTTACCACATTTTATGGTCCTGTCCCTATATAACTTCATATTGGCATGATGTTGGTAATCTCGACTCTGACGTCTGTGGAATCCACGTTACTATTACTCCATCACTAGCTCTCTTACTAATTGGTGTACATGACATACCCCCACTTCTTCGCCCCATAGTATGTAAGATACTGGTTCTCGCAAAGTTGGTGTTGACCAGATACTGGAAATCCACGACTATCCCTGGTATTTCGGAACTACATAACTTATTGAACCAATCATACCTGAGTGAAAGGGCTATGGTATTTAACACAGATAGTACACCGCAAATATTAACTAATTGGCTACCTTGGATTGAGTCCCCCTATGCTTCTCGAATTGCTTGACTTTTACCTTACTATTCTTAACTAGTGATCTCCTGTGTACAGGTACCTTCCCCCCCTTTTCTTTCTTTCTTTCTTTCCCCTCCTCCCCCCTCCCCTTTCTCCACTTCCCTCTTCCCTTCCTGGATTGGATTTAGTTGGTTAAACTTGATTCTGTGTTATATCCTTGTGGTTATCTAACAATTAGGAATCGATTGCATTATGGGGTGGGAGGTCCGAAGGGGACTGTTGTTTTGAATGTAACATAACCTACAGTATTATTTGAGATGCATAGTGCCTTATTGGATATAGACCTCATGTTCACATGTATGTTTGCATGAACGCTTACTACAAGATTCCTTGTAACATCTGTATTGTTCAATTTGTTTGTGATAAAAAATTTCAATAAAAAGTTTGAAACAGAAAATGGCAAGGAAACTGTGCATGCACTTCAGCCACTCGTACACCGCCAAGCACACCTTCCTTGAGCTGCAGCGTCAGAACAGTATCCCACAACATAGTCTTATTTGTGACGTTGCCACACATTGGAATTCCACCCTTAATATGTTGGACAGACTATACGAACAAAGAAAAGCCATCACCGATTTCTTGATGATCCAAGCAGAGAGGACTACTCCCCTGTGTAACTTCAATGTGAACCAGTGGCAGCTCATACGTGACACCTGCCGTTTGCTGAAGCCCTTTGAGGAAGCCACATTATTTGTAAGTCGCCTGGAATACGCCATGAACAACGTAATTCCACTCCTACATTTCCTACAACAAATGATTGAAATGATGGCTGGTCACGGCAATGGAGACGTTGTGCCTACATCTCAAGGCTACATGAGCCCTGTGGGGGCTGAACTGGAGGAGGAGGATGAGGGGGAGAATGGAGCACAGTTTAGGTTGGATGAGATGGCCGGTGTTTCTAGTCATCGGACAGGAGAGGAAGAGCAGGAGCAGCCAGAGGAGCTGGAGGGTTATGAGGAAGGCGAGACAGAGGACCCAGACACACCGTGGCAGTATGCAGTGGAGATGGAGACAGGTAGTCCCTCCGAGTCAGTGGCGCAAATGGCACGATGCATGCTCAGTTGCTTGCGTAGTGACCCCTGAATTGTCAAAATTCGTCAGCGGGATGACTTCTGGATCTCCACCTTATTGGACCCTCGCTAACGTCCCAAAATGGGGGCCTTTTTTACACCCACTGAGAGGGAGGACAAACTGACCTACTACAGAGAGATCCTACGTAGTCAGTTGGCCAACATGGTCCATCCACTCGCAGGTCTGACTCGGGGGGCCCTCTGCGCTCACCTTCCACTGCCATGGCTGCTGGGGAGGGGAGGGGTTGCAGGAGCAGTACCAGCTCAATCAGCAGCAGCTGATGAGTAGCTTTGATCACCCGCATAGTGAAGCAACTCATCAGCAGCAGGTAGACATGGAGCATGACCTGAACCAGCCGGTGGTGGCATACCTTGACATGGCCATGCCAACAAACCTTGAAGATTCGCTGGACTTCTGGGCAGCCAAACTTGATTTATGGCCACAACTAGCAGAGTTTGCCCTGGAAAAGCTGTCCTGCCTGGCCAGTAGTGTGCCATCAGAGCGGGTGTTTAGTGCGGCCGGGGCCATAGTCACCCCAAGGCGAACTCGTCTGTCCACTAAAAATGTGGAGGAACTGACGTTTGTCAAGATGAATCAGGGATGGATCAGCCAGGATTTCCACCCACCAATGCCAGATGCCTCAGAGTAGATTGACCATGCTGCTACACCAACACTTTACAATTATGGATAAGAAACCCTCTTTGGTACTGCAAATGCCTGCTCCGGGCTCATCCAGTGTTTTTCAGGAACTACCGTATTTATCGGGGTATACCACGCACCGGCCTTTAACACACCCCCTCATTTTACCAAGGATATTTGGGTAAAAAAAGTTTTTTACCCAAATATCCTTGGTAGAATAAGGGTGCGTGTGTGTGCATGTGTATACCCGATACACTGTTTCTGACCCAGCAGAAGCCCCCAGGAAAGGCAGGGGGAGAGAGGCCGTCACTGCCGGCTTCATTCCACCTGCCTTTCCTGGGGTCTAGAGCCCTGCTGCCGCCGCTTCTCTCTCCCTGCTATCGGCGCCGCTGCCCCTTCTTTCCCCCTGGCTATCGGTGCCGCTGCCCCATTGTCAGCGCCAATAGCCAGGGGGAGAGAAGCCGCGCCGGCAATGGGGCAGTGGCGCCGATAGCCAGGGGGAGAGAAGGGGCAGCGGCACCCATTGCCGCCGCCGCTGTCCCGTTGCCTCCCCCATCCCCGGTTGTATAATTACCTGTTGCCGGGGTCGGGTCCGCGCTGCTTCAGGCCTCCGGTGTGCGTCCCCTGCGTCGTTGCTATGCGCTGCACGGCGTGGCGCAATGACGAGTGACGTCACTCGGCATTGCATCTCGCAGCACATAGCCACAACGCAGGGGACGCACACCGGAGGCCTGAAGCAGCGCGGACCCGACCCCGGCAACAGGTAATTATACAACCGGGGATGGGGGAGGCAACGGGGCAGCGGCATCGGCAATGGGTGCCGATGCCCTTTCTCTCCCCCTGGCTATCGGCGCCACTGCCCCTTCTCTCCCCCTGTATGTCGGCGCCGCTGCCCCATTGCCGGTGCCGCTTCTCTTCCCCTGACTATCGCCTCCCCGATAGCCAGGGGGAGAGAAGGGGCAGCGGCGCCAATACCTGGGGGAGAGAAGCGGCGGCAGTAGGGCTCTAGACCCCAGGACAGGCAGGGGCAGAGAAGCCGGCAGCGACGGCAGGTCTCAGCACCTGCAAAATCCGCTGCAGTTCATTGATTTAAAGCGCCCGCGCCAGGTTATGTCATTCAGGCAATATATGGTATACTGATGCCTCTGTGGGGCCTGGGTCTGGGAATTTAAAATTTTCTCATAGGTACCACCCGCTATCCAAAATCTTTTTCAAAGATTTCTACAATTGTTGTGTTTTTTGGGAGGGATTGTGAAGCCCTGCTGTATACTCGTGCATCAGCCAACTCTAGGCTGTGTCATTCAGGCAATATATGGTTTACTGATGGCGCTGCTGGGCCTGGGAATTTCAAATTTTCGCATAGGTATCACCCACTATCCAAAATCTTTTTCATAAATTTCTAACATTGTTGTTTTTTTTTTTTTTTGGGGGGGGGGGGGGGATTCCCTGGTGTGTACTCGTGCATCAGCCAACTCCAGGCTGTGTCATTCAGGCAATATATGGTTTACTGATGGCGCTGCTTGGCCTGGGTCTGGGAATTTCAAATTTTCTCATAGGTAGCACCCACTATTCAAAATCTTTTACACAAATTAAAAAAATTGTGTTGTTTTTTGGGGGGGATTGTGAAGCCCTCGTGTGTACTCGTGCATCAGCCAACTCCAGGCTGTGTCATTCAGGCAATATATGGTTTACTGATGCCGCTGTGGGGCCTGGGCCTGGGAATTTCAAATTTTCTCATAGGTAGCACCCGCTATCCAAAATCTTTTTCAAAAATGTATAAAATTGTTGTGTTTTTTTGGGGGGGGCGGGGGGATTGTGAAGCCCTGCTGTGAACTCGTGCATCAGCCAACTCCAGGCTGTGTCATTAAGGCAATATATGGTTTACTGATGCCGCTGTGGGGCCTGGGTCTGGGAATTTCAAATTTTCTTATAGGTAGCACCCGCTATCCAAAATCTTTTTCAAAAATTTATAAAATTGTTGTGTTTTTTGGGGAGGATTGTGAAGCCCTGCTGTGTACTTGTGCATCAGCCAACTCCAGGCTGTGTCATTCAGGCAATATATGGTTTACTGATGCCGCTGTGGGGCCTGGGTCTGGGAATTTTACATTTTCTCATAGGTAGCACCCGCTATCCAAAATCTTCGGTTTCAATTTCTTAATTCATCTTTTAATCTTAGGGATTGTGAAGGCCTAGTGCCTACTCATGCTCCGGGCTGTGCCATTCAGCCACTATATGGTCTCCTCATGCTGCCAACACCTCCACGCTGTGCCATTCAGCCACGATATGGTCTCCTCATGCTGCCAACACCTCCATGCTGTTTCATTCAGCCACTATATGGTCTCCTCATGCTGCCAACATGTCCATGCTGTGTCAATCAGCCACTACATGGTCTCCTCATGCTGCCAACACCTCCACACTGTGCCATTCAGCCACTATATGGTCTCCTCATGCTTCAGCCTCATCCAAGCTGTCATTCAGCCACTATATGGTATCCTCATTCTGCCAACACCTCCACGCTGTGTCATTCAGTCACTATATGGTCTCCTGACACTGATGCCACCACCAGGCTCTGTTATTGTGCTGCTGTGCGGCAGTGATTCCAAAAGCGATGCCGGTAATCTGCATGTTATTCTGAATAACAGAATTATTTCACTAACCCAGCACACTCCATATGTGTTTTAAAACACAGCAAAGTGTTCTATACCCCTATAGAGGCTGTATATAGGCTAGAAATAGCCTTTTTTTAATATAGATTTGCCGCAAAAATATTCGAATCAAAACAAAGTTTTTCGGAAAATTTGGCGAATCGGACGAATCTAATTTTTGAAAAGTTCGCTCATCTCTAGTTTCTACAAACGATGGTCCATTTGGAACGGATTACCATTGTATGTTGAGGGACCACTGTACCATGGTCCTATGATTCCACCTTCTTTCCCTCTTTGCCATTACTTAGAGTTAAAGGTCTTACATATCACATATATCTGGTAGCGTACTAGTTCTCATTTGATTGTGATGATTTAATGTGGATTTAAATTATATCAATTAGTATTTATGGTGAATGAATCATTCCCTGATCTCCAGGTTGAGATGGTAGGTTCTAGAATGTGGAGTGCTCTCCCTTCTATTGCAGAGAACGGGGCATGTTCTGTGCATATTCATACATACATATGTTGCATATAGCATCTTTCACAATCTAATTGACATAATAAAAATATATCCACAAGGAAACTTATGTAAGTATTCCTCCAAACTTATTAGGGCTGCATTCACATCTCGGTTTTACTCTACAGGTGCCGGATCCGGCTGGGGGAAGGGCAAACCGGGCTCTCCCGTACCCCAGCCGGACCAGCGCTGAACTCCATTCACTTTAATGAGCCGACCGTAGTCAAATGGTGACTCCGGTCAGCTAATTTTTGACCAGTATCCAGTTTTGTGACCGGACCTAAAATGGCAAGTATACTACCGGCACCCGTAGTGTAAAACTGAGATTTGAATGCAGCCTAAGTGAGAAAATAAATATGGTATTGTACCTATAGATGTACTACCAGATGTTTCCTCCAAACTTAGTACTTAAATATGTCCAGATTTGTTTGGTTAGTTAGAAGGGGTTGAAGGGTTCATACAAGTCACCTCCATTTAGCCCCTTAAGGACCAAGCGTTTTTCAACTTTCGTTTTTTCCTCCTTACATTTTAAAAATCCTAACCCTTTCAATTTTGCACCTAAAAATCCATATGATGGTTTTTTTTTGCGCCACCAATTCTACTTTGTAATGACAATAGTCATTTTACCCAAAAATCTACAGCGAAACAGAAAAAAAAATCATTGTGTGACAAAATTGAAGAAAAAACGCCATTTTGTAACTTTTGGGGACTTCTTTTTCTACGCAGTACATTTTTCGGTAAAAATGACACCTTATCTTTATTCTGTAGATCCATACGATTAAAATGATACCCTACTTATATAGGTTTGATTTTGTCGTACTTCTGGAAAAAATCATAACTACATGCAGGAAAATGTATACGTTTAAAATTGTCATCTTATGACCCCTATAACTTTTTTATTTTTCCACGAACGGAGCGATATGAGGGCTCCTTTTTTGCTCAGTGATATGAAGTTTTTATCGGTACCATTTTTGTTTTGATCAGACTTTTTGATCGCTTTTATTCATTTTTTTATGGTATAAAAAGTGACCAAAAATACACTATTTTGGACTTTGGAATTTTTTTGCACGTACGCCATTGACCGTGCGGTTTAATTAACGATATATTTTTATGGTTCAGACATTTACGCACTCGGTGATACCACATATGTTTTTTATTTATGCACTTTTTTTTATGGGAAAAGGGGGGGGGGGATGATTCTGATTTCTATTAGGGAAGGGGTTAAATCACATTTATTAACTTTTTTTTATTATTTTACTTTTTTATGCAGTGATATAGCCCTAGGCTATTTTTTATTAGTGTGTGTAATTTAATGGGTTTTAAATGATTTTTTTGCAGCTTCTATTTTGTTTTAACTGTATGTTTATTAATCTATTTCTTCTTTTTTATCTGGTTGTCTATTTAGATGTGTTATGAGACTTATCAACCAGGGCCATCACGTGATTATTTCTAGCCTCTTTCCATCGTTGGAGCGACCCTACCATTGGAATCATTTCTGGGACTCTTTTTTTCTTATCAACTCTAATATTTTTTATGTACACATACAGGGTCACAATTCTATATATATTTTTTTAATATTTATTTATTTTTAAATTTTTAATTGTTAATATATATCTCTTGACATGACATTTTACTCTCACTTCATGTATGCAATGTTTTTTATGAATGACTATATTCATTTTACTTCACATTACCTTATCACACTCCAACAAAGTTTTTTTTAAACCCGTACACATGTTCACACTCACATCACCAACCTTTTTATCCCATCATACACCTCATACACCAATCTCACTCTACACTCCCATACCTTATTATTAATACCCACTTTTTTATGCCCCTCCTTGTTTACTTATACTACTCTTGGGGTTTTAATAAATTTGTTTAAACCATATTTAACACTAATAGCTACTTATTTACTTATTTAACTATGAGAGTGGCATCAATTATTAAGCTATACTTCATATTTTCCCACTTTCTACATTTCCACACATTTAATTGACACTACGGTCCCCCTTGCTCACTAGGTAGACATTTACATATGCTCCTTTTTCCCTCCCCTCTTTTGCATGTCACTTTCACTTTGGCACTGTGTGTTCACCTTGCGCACGTTTTTTCACAGTTGTTTCTGTAATATTTTATTTCCCCCCCCTTTTTCCCCCCCCCCCCTTCTTTTCCCTTTCTTTTTCTTTCCCCCCCCCCCCCCCTTCTCCCCCCCTTTTTTTCCCCCTCTCTCCCCCTCCCCCTTCCCCCCCCCTCCCCATCCTCTCCTTTCCTTTCTCCCTCCCCCTTCCCCTTTTCCTTTTTCTTCTGCACGCTATGCATTTTACCTTGATTTTCATGTTGTTGTACTGCCATTGTGCAGTGCAGCAGCATGAATATCTCAAAAATATGCACTTGCATCCACATAACATGTGACCCTAGTATGGGCATTATATGTGCCTACCTAAATTGTGCACTTATTATGTATTTACCTAAAATGTGTACCCATTATGATTTATTGTATTTAGTCCCCGATACGTAATTTATAATATGGTGATTTGATATAGAAATTAATATATTATATTTATGTTTGAATTGATTAATAAACCGTGCCTGTATATAACTATAACTAACTATTTAGCACTACGAACTCCCGCAATAGTCGGGATTTCCGCACTTGAGTAACCTCCAGGCCTCGCTTTGATAGCGAGGCTTGGCCCTCTACCTGATAATGGGACAACTCTGGTATACGATTGGCCCTTACATCCGAGCCTCGCTCTGGAAGCGAGGCTTGGTTGTTTCGTGACGCTGTGGAGCCCTCTGGCGCGGCTTCCCGATGTCACGTGATGCGCGCTGACAGGTGTATCTGCTCCCGGACCTCTCTATGTGTGCGAGGCTTGGTAGCAGTGATTTATGGGTGACTATGACGCTCTAACTATACCACGTGTTTTAGTCCTTGGTTTTAATTAGTTAAGTCTCTGCATATATACATACCCCACACTCTATTGACCACACCCCGGAAGAAGCCTTCATTGGTGAAACGTTGGGTGGCGGGTGGCTGTAGCGCTGTACTCCTTGCTCCACTTGGTAAAGTATTTCGTTATTTCTGTCTAGTTCAGGTTTTGTCCTACCTATAATGCGTTATTGATCCCCTGAGGCTCCCTTATCTGCTCTTTGATTTTCTGTACTTACTTGCGATCCGAGCATATTTGCTGGATCCGACTCCAATATTTAATCCACAACCTATGAGCCGTAGCCTCCCTCATTAATCCACGGGAGTCAATACTTATTGTGCACTATTCATTTAACCCTTCCCCTGGCAGACAAGCATAGCCCCCGTTTCTCTCTCAGCACTTTTTGGATTCATGTTTACTACTATATATGTATTCTTTTAAATTATTTTAAATGTCTTGTCATTTTGGATTCATGTTAATAAAGTATACTTTGTGATATTTATGTCCTGTTTGACGCCTTTTTCTTTATGAATTATTCTATGTCTTGTGGCGTAGGACCTACTGTGTGGGAATCTTTTCTTTTGGTATCTCAGCCCTAGGGGCTGTAACATTGCATATATTTCTGCACTTAAGGAAATCTGTCACATATTTTCTCCCGCACTATTCACAGTACTGGTGGATAGTGCGGGAGACGCTGATTAAAACGAGCCCTACCTTACCCGGATCCGCTCTGCCGTTAGCCCGCAATTGTACTTTTATTCTCTGTGTATATCTTGCTGTAACTGGCATGGGCGGGGCTTCTGCACTGACATCAGCGCCGCTTATGAATATTCATCCCCCCTCCCTCCAGTTAGGAGCGGCGAAGAGAGGGAGATCTGGAGGGAGGGGGGAAGAATATTCATAAGCTGCCCTGACGTCATTGCAGAAGCCCCGCCCATGCCAGTTACAGCAAGATATACACATAAAATAAAAGTACAATTGCGGGCAAATGGCCAGGCGGATCCGGATAAAGTAGGGCTCATTTTAATCAGCGTCTTCCGCACTATCCATCAGTACTGTGGATAGTGCGGGAGAAAATATCTGACAGTTTTCATTTAATAGCTCAAGCCTGGATTTCAGGCTTGGAGCAATTAAATGCCGTTCGGACAGCCGGGAAGAAGGTAAGACACCTCTCACTGTCCTCTCAGCTGTTTGGGACACCACGGTGGTCCCGAACAGCTCCGCTGAGCTAACTGGCAATGTATTCTCCCGTTTAGATGCCCCGATCAACTTTGATCACGGCGTCTAAAGGGTTAATACCAGACATCAGCCCGATCGGCGATGTCCGCTGATAGCAACTGGGACCCCTCAGATACGAAGCACGCTCAGCTTCTGAGCGAGCTTTACATATCGGGAGCCGGCCACGGATGTAAATATACGTCCTTTAATATATTCAGAGATTAGGTATTGGCGCATTCTGGATATCATTTTCTTTCAGAGTAATGCCATTATATAGTCACTAAGCATAGTTTTAAACTGATACAATTTTCTGTGACGTGTAGTTTTAATGTAACTACTAAGATGATCTTAAAATGCTTTCTTAATGTTCTACATATGTTTCCATCTATTTAATAATTAATACGATGTAGATGTAAGTTACTAACATTAGATTATGATGCTTTACTAATACTTATATATGATCATATTTGATTAATGATCCATATATATATTTAATCATTGCGTTTATATACTCATGTGTGTTTATTAATCATAACAAATAAATCTGCATATAATACACACCTGTGTATTGTTTTATGATGTTGCAAAAGTACCGCCAAGCGCTAATCAATGAACTAAACAATTCTGGTAAAAAGTCGTGCCCAGAGACATGAATTGCATGGTTTCTGTTTTTGGCAATTCATCAGGTCACATATTTTGCATTTTGGCAACCATAGGACATAAGGTAATTTTCACGTCATGACCTACTGCGTTAGCGGCTTAATTCATGGGCTCCACATAATGGAGGTCAATGATTGGCCTAATAATCGTGACAGATTACAGGACATACACAGGTTATCAAGCTTGGGGTTATTTAGTTTGGAGAAAAGACATCTTAGGGTCTTTGATTGTGGTGTTGGGGTGTGAGGTGCAGGATAGATGCAGGGCAGATGTTATGGCCCAAGGGGCAGATGGTATTAACCCCTTCCTGTTGTGAAGCCAGGGTGTGGTTTAGCCTTAACCACCCGAAGGTAATACCACTGATCCTGGGTTAGGCAGGGGCAATAAAGACACCAATGCCAGATTAAGCATAAAAGCAGCTTTACTGAGGCAAGACAGATGATATAGTCTTTGCAGTACAGCCAAATATCCCAGGGAGGTGACCAGCGACACAGGGGGACCTCGCAGGCTTGCTGGGACTTGCAGTAGTTAGACTGACTTTAGTGCAGGCCCCGGTGACTACAGATGGACTTGACTTGACAGAGATGGTGACTGACAATAAGATGACTTGACTTACTGATAACCGACTTGTGGCTGCAGGGCTTTAGGCTTGAGGCCTCCAATGCTCTGGACACAGACACTGGAACAACTTGACTGCACTGGACCTCAGCAGGAAAGAGAGAGATTGCAGCCCCTCCCCTTGATATATAGGAGTCTGTACAAAGAGCCCATAGGTCACTTGGGGGTCACCTGGTCACTGGAGCCCTCTGGGTAACAATCATGTGGTGCAAACATTAAAGCAACAGTACATTAAATGAGGCAAACCTATATACATAATGCGGGTATGCTGCAGGGGAGCCCTGGGGACATGCATGGACTCTGCCTGACAGGGCAGGAGGACAGTACGGGGCCACATCATCCTGTACTGGGACATCACATGATTACATTGTACAAATGTATGAATGGACAGTACAGTGATATTTCTAGTGATCTTTTTATACCAAGGCTGTAACCATGACAAGGAGGCATCCTCTACGTCTAGAGGAAAGAAGGTTTCACCATCATCAAAGACAGAGATTCTTTACTGTAAGAGCAAGGAGACTATGGAACTATCTGCCCCATGATGTTGTGATGTCTGACTCAATAAACAAGTTTAAAGGGGTCCGGGATGTTTTTCTGGAAAAATATAATATTACAGGTTGTAGACACTAGATTTATGTGGATAGAACGTTGATCCAGGGATTTATTCTGATGCCATATTGGAGTCAGGAAGGAATTTTCCCTCTGTTATGGGGCAATTGGCATCAACCTCATGGGAGGTTTTTGCCTTCCTCTGGATCAACCCAGTAGGGGTTTAGGTTGAACTTAATGGATTCTTGTCTTTTTTCAACCTTACAAACTATGTAACTACCGTATATACTCGAGTATAAGCCGACCCGAGTATAAGCCGAGACCCCTAATTTCAACCCAAAATCCCAGGAAAAGTTATTGACTCGAGTATAAGCCTAGGGTGGGAAATACCTCATCCCCCCCTGTCATCATCCAGACCCGTCATTAACATCTTCATCATCATCCCCTTGTCATCATCCCACACATCCCCCCTTCATCATCCCCTTATCATCCCACACATCCCCCCTTCATCATCCCCTTGTCATCATCGCACACATCCCCCCCTTCATCATCCCCTTATCATCCCACACATCCCCCCTTCATCATCCCCTTGTCATCATCCCACACCCCCCCCTTCATCATCCCCACCCCCCTTCATCATCCCCACACCCCCCCTTCATCATCCTCTTCTCATCATTCGCCCTCAGTGGTCTTCAACCTGCGGACCTCCAGAGGTTTCAAAACTACAACTCCCAGCAAGCCCGGGCAGCCATCGGCTGTCCGGGCTTGCTGGGAGTTGTAGTTTTGAAACCTCCGGAGGTCCGCAGGTTGAAGACCACTGCGGCCTTCAACATCATCCAGCCCCCTCTCACCCCCTTTAGTACTGAGTACTCACCTCCGCTCGGCGCTGGTCCGGTCCTGCAGGGCTGTCCGGAGAGGAGGTGGTCCGGTGAGGAGGTGGTCCGGGCTGCTATCTTCATCGGGGGCGCCTCTTCTCCGCGCTTCCGGCCCGGAATAGAGGCGTTGCCTTGACAATGACGCAGAAGTACGTTGGCAATGAACGCACCTCTGCGTCGTTGTCACGGCAACGTGACTATTCTGAGGCCGGGCCCGAAGCGCTTAGAAGAGGCCTCCCCGGTGAAGATAGCAGCCCGGAACCACTATCCCACCGGACCATCTCCTCTCCGGACAGCCCTGCAGCACCGGACCAGCGCCGAGCGGAGGTGAGTACTCAGAACTAAAGGGGGTGAGAGGGGGCTGGATGATGTTGAAGGCCGCAGTGGTCTTCAACCTGCGGACCTCCGGAGGTTTCAAAACTACAACTCCCAGCAAGCCCAGACAGCCGATGGCTGCCCGGGCTTGCTGGGAGATGTAGTTTTGAAACCTCTGGAGGTCCGCAGGTTGAAGACCACTGCGGGTGGGGGAGTTCACTCGAGTATAAGCCGAGGGGGGTGTTTTCAGCACGAAAAATCGTGCTGAAAAACTCGGCTTATACTCGAGTATATATATATATATATATATATATATATATATATATATATATATATATATATATATATATGTATATGTTAGTTCCATTTTCTAACCTAGGAATCAGTTTGTTCCTTGTTCAGACCAGTTGGCCTTTGTGCATTTTTGTATCTGTTCTTGTTTTCCTACTTTTGCCTACCCTTGATCTATATAGTGTCTGACATCAGTTTGTCCATCTCCTACATTCCTGGCTATTCTTCCCATTATATATTTCCTACTATCCTGTTCACATTGTCATATCTGCCATCTTGCTTTGGTTCTTGGGCTGTTTGCTATATACCTGCTGCCATGTTTTCTTGATATTTGTTTACTATTTTGCATTCCTGCTGCTGTTCGGTATTCTGTTTCCCTGTCTGTGTCTTTGTTAGCTTATAACCTTTCGCATTCTGACTTGTTTCCCGACCTTGTACACTTCCTGTTAATTGTTTTGACAATGTTGCCCCTGCACTTTAGTTAGCATATGGACTGTCTGCAAGTTGATGAGCCACTTTTTAGGGTGGCTACGCAAGAAGCCAGGGAAAGGGGGTCTGAGATAAGCTCTTACCTGCACTATGTGACGTATCATAACACCCAGCAAGATTGATTTACAAAGCAGAGCTTTCCGCACTGAGCCCTGTATGTCAGTCAGTCATGGTAGGGAGGGGGCATGCATACTGCGGCTTAGCATAACCTTCTTGATACTTGAGCTCTGACCCTAAAATAGAGCTGAAATATTTCCCTTTTAGATTAGAAAAATGTGTCTGCTTATAAGAAGAAACACAACTTTAATCCAATTCAGTTGCACAGGGACTTTTTACTAATTTTATAAACCCTTTACTATTACAGAGAAACCTTTCCAAAGCCCGCCTCTTTAAGAAGACAACACCCTTATCCAAGCCCAAAAAAATATTCAGCCACCATATATTTGGCAAAGAGGCCATAGAAGACAACCTCCACAGAAGACCATTTTTCAATGCAATTTGGGGTGATCTTGTCAAAAAAAGTTTCCCTGTATTCAATTTATTCAGTGATTGCTGTATATTAAGTAGCAGATATGCATGAAGAGTATATCCAGCAAAACAGATATATAGGAAAATCCTACCTTCAGCTTATAGCACGTAGGAGCCTCTAGAGTGAAAACCTGAGCTTTCCTTGTCATGGATTTATATATAGGTTCCATCTATGTCATTTTTTTGTTAATTTCATGTCAAATTTTACAACCGGAGCCAGATATTCATGTAAATATTGTGGCGCAGACTATATTAAATTCTTCTAAATGATGTTAGTGTTGGCTCCTGGCCCTGACAGTAGACGCCATGGTGTAACACAAACAGTGTGGAAATAATGATAAGGAAAACACTGGTTTAATAAAGACGTCAACTAAGGTCTTCAAGTGTTCTGGTCTGATGATATTGTGCCATGTTTTCTTTTCCATTGGATATATAGACAATATGTATATTGTTTTGTACAGTTTAACTTTGTACAGTAGAGAAAAACCCCTGGAGGTATAATCAGAAAGCAATATGTCAGGTAGAGGTGTCTATAAATTATTCAACCATCTGATAACAATACATCACTATATGGCAGAAGATGAAAACCCACTACATTCCCCGAGCAGTGACTCTACTACAGATATTTACATGTAGTGTATGGCTACAGAAATAATGAGTTATAAAGTGTTATTGTACTTAAAGTGGTACTGCGGCCCGTAGAAATGTTATCCCCTATCCAAAGGATAGGGGATAAGATGTCTGATAACGGGTGTTCTGCCACTGGGGACCCCCACAATATAGCATGCAGCATCCCCTATCATCAGCCTCACGGAGCAAAGATCTCACGATCACGGGGCGGAAGTATCGTGACGTCACACCCCGTCCCCTCAATGCAAGCTTAAGGGAGGTGGCGTGATGGCCGCCACGCCCCCTACCATAGGATTGCATTGAAGGGGTGGGGTGTGATGTGACAAGGGGGCGGAGCCTTGATGTCACGATACTCTGGCCCGTTGATCGTGTGTCATCAGACACTATCTTCGCTCCGTGAGGCTAATCATAGGGGGTGTCTGCATGAGAGATTGCGGGGGTCCCCAGTGGCGGGACCCCATGATGAGGGATAAGATGTCTTAGGGCTGGAGTTCCCCTTTAATGCTATCCCTTTACCAGGCTGCACACACATGGGAAATAGTTTTTTTGTCCTGGGAGACAGATCAGCAGAGGTTCAGCTGTGTATCGACAGCAAAAGAGTTCTCCGCTAAAAGAAGCAGCAGTTTATCCAGAGACCAGACTTTTCAGGATGCATCTGACCCAAGCCAGAAGGTAGAGGAGATGTACTGTTGATTCAGAACCATTTCTATGAAGCATGCTTATTGAAGAATTTACTATATTCTCAAACTTTTTATAGTCTTACATTTCACCTTTGGACAGATATGACACAATGCATCTTCATTATGTCTATTTTTTTCAAATGTGTACGTTTCTGCAAATATCCGTAATTGCCAACGTTTTGTGTTTATTCCATGTACTGCAAACACGTCAGTGGATATTACAATGACCTTATTAAAATAATGTGCCAACTATCACGTATGGTTCTTGCCAGTGTAACTGAACAACATGCAGCTTCTCTGAACTGAAATAAGAGCAAGGAAAAAGTTCTGAATCGTCTGAATAAAAAAAGGTTGTGATTAATTTTTGGCAAATCAGTTGAGCTTCTTCGCGAATGTAGTACAAAAAAGCAGCGATGCATGCAGCACTACCATTAACCTCTGGGCAGAGGCCCAATAGACGTTTGACAACTATTGGTATATAGCAGCAGCAGTCGGGGACTCGCAGGTAATGGCCGACATCCGCGATCGCGCAGATGTCTGCCATTAACCCCTCAGATGCCGTGATCAATACAGATCACGGCATCTGCGGCAGTGCGGTACTTCGAATGGATGATCGGCTCACCCGCAGCGCTACCGCAATCCGATCATCCAGCATGATAGCCGGGGGTCCCCTCACCTGGCTCCGGCCGTCTCCCGGGGTCTTTTGCTCTGGTCTGAGATCGAGCAGACCAGAGCAGAAGATGACCGATAATACTGATCAGTGCTATGTCCTATGCATAGCACTGAACAGTATTAGAAATCAAATGATTGCTATAGATAGTCCCCTATAGGGACATAAAAAGTGTAAAAAAAAGTTGAAAAATGTAAAAATAAAAAGTTAAAAAAAAACAATCCCCTCCCCCAATAAAAATAAACATTTTCAGTTTTTCCCCTTTTTCCCCCAAAAAGCGTCAAATTTTTTTTTTAATAAACATATTTGGTATAGCCGCATGTGTAAATGTCCAAACTTTCAAAATATAATGTTAATCATCCGGTTAATGGTATGGTGAATGGCGTAAACGTAAAAAATAAAAAATAAATCCAAAAATGCTGCTTTTTTGTCACATTTTATTAAAAAAATTATAAAAAATTATCTAAAAGTTTTATTTATGCATTTATGCAATCGCTAAAAAGTACAGATGGCGGCACAAAAAAATTAGCCCTCATACCGCCATATATACGGAAAAATGAAAAAGTTATAGGTGGTCAAAATAGGGCGATTTTAGATGACTGATTTTGTACAAAAAGTTTTAGATTTTTTTAAGCGGTACAAAAATATTAAAGTATCTAGCCATGGGTATCATTTTAATAGTATTGACCCGCAGAATAAAGAACACATGTCATTTTTACTGTAAAGTGTACAGTGTGAAAACAAAACCCTCCAAAATGTGCAAAATTGTGGTTTTCATTTAACCCCTTAAGGACGCAGCTCATTTTCACCTTAAGGACGGAGCCATTTTTTGCAATTCTGAACACTGTCACTTTATTCATTAATAACTTTAAGATGCATTTACCGATTATTCTGATTCTGAGATTGTTTTTTCGTAACATATTCTACTTTATGTTTAGTGGTAAATTTTCATCGTTACTTGCATCCTTTCTTGGTGAAAAATCCCAAAATTTCAAGAAAATTTTGAAAATTTTGCATTTTTCTAACTTTGAAACTCTCTGCTTGTAAGGAAAATTGATATTCCAAATACATTTTATATTGATTCACAAATACAATATGTCTACTTTATGTTGACATGATAAAGTTGACATTTTTTTACTTTTGGAAGACATCAAAATCTGAATTTTTCAGGGACCAGTTAAGTTTGAAATGGATTTGAGGGGCCTTTCTGTGAGAAATACCCCATAAATGACCCCATTATAGAAATTACACCCCTCAAAGTATTCAAAATTAAATTCAGAAAGTTTGTTAACCCTTTAGGTGTTTCACAAGAATAGCAGCAAAGTGGAGGAGAAAAATCCAAATCTGCATTTTTTACATTAACATGTTCTTGTAGCCCCATTTTGTTCATTTTTAAAAGTGGTATTAGGTGAAAAAAAAATTGTAGCCCAATTTCTCCCGAGTACGGAAATACCTCATATGTTGACATAAAGTGCTCTGTGGGCTCACAATATGACTCAAGAGGGAAAGAGCAACTGTGAGATTTTTTTAAACAAATTTTGCTGTCATGGTTTTTGGGGGCAATGTTGCATTTAGGAAGCCATGGGGGTGCCAGAACAGCAAAAAAAAAAAAAAATAAATAAAACATGTGGCATACTATTTTGGAAACAAAAACCCTAAAGGAACATAACAAGGGGTATAGTGAGCCTTAACACCTCACAGGTGTTTGACGACTTTGCGTTGAATTTGGACATGAAAACGGAAAATTTGATTTTTAACACTAAAATGATGTCTTACTTCAAATTTTTCATTTTCTCATGGTGTAATAGGAGAAAATGGATCCCATAATTTGAAGCCCAATTTCTCCAGATTAAGAAAATGCCCCAAATGTGGATGTTAAGTGTTCTGCTGACACACTACAGGTCTCAGAACAGAAGGAGCGCCATTGGTCTTTTGAAGAGAGAATTTTGCTGAAATTGAAGTCAGGGTCATGTACATTGTCAAACCTCCCATGATGCCAGAACAGCAGAAACCCCCCACATGTGACACCATTTTGGAAACTAGACCCCTCCAGGAACATAACGAGGGGTACAGTGAATACTTACACCTCACAGGTTATTTGAAAAGTGGGCAGTAAAAGTGAAAAATTGGATTTTTAATACTAAATTGCTGGTATTAACCACATATTTTTTAGTTTCACAAGTAGTAAGAGAAAAAAAGCTCCACAAAATTTTGAGCCCAATTTCTCCAGAATAAGAATTTACCCCATATATTGCGGGAAAACACTTAGGAGTGCACAGGGCTTAGGAGTGAGACAGCACGGATGAGATTTTAGGCCTAAAGTTGTGCTTTCCACTGCAATGGTTGAGGTTCTAACGTAAAAGCTAAAAAAAAAAAAAAAAAAAAACAGCAAGTGACCCCAATTTTGAAACTATACCCCTCAAGGAAGGTAACAAGGGGTACAGTGAGTACTTATACCTCACAGATTTTTTGAACAGTGGGCTGTAAAATGAAAAATTTGATTTTTTTTACACTAAAATGCTGGGGTTACCCAATTTTTAACATTTTCACAAGGGGTAATTGGCGTAATTAGGTTACAAATTTTGGAGGGCTTTTTCTCCTGACTATGGAAATACATCCACATAGGGGGTAACGTATTGGGCGGGCGCACAACAAGGCTCAGAAGTCATAGAGGTCTGTTTGCATTTGAGGCCTATGGCATATCAGTAGCTGACGGTTACATACATTCAGAGGAAAATACAAAAATGAAACCCCAACATGTGACAACATTACAGAAAGTACCCCCCCTGAGGAATGGGTATGGGGCTAAAGAGGACATTTTGAATGCATGGGTGTTTCCTAAATTTATTTTCCAGGAAATGATGAAGGGTAGCTTTTGAAAATTGCAATTTTCAACCTATGCTCTGCTTCATCATTCTGGGAACATATAACATGTGACTCCGAATTGTAGTCTGGAAATACAACAGAGCTCAGCGAGAACTCTTCACATTTGAGGCGGATGTTTCTTACGGATCTAACAGTTACATACATTCAGAGGAAAATACAAGAAAGGAACACCCACATGTGTTTTCCACATGGCATTATATGGTTTGAGGACTTGATCAGAAAGATCAACTCCCCCCATATACCGATATACAATCGAGCTTGAGGACCAGTCCCATGGTACCTTGCACAGGGATAGGGGTGCTGCCATTCCCATGAATAGTGGTGAGCATAAGTACATCCATCTTGTCCTTATAGCTGACCAGCAACAGGTTTTCATGGGAAAAGGCACTGGACTCACCCCGGAGGATAGGAGTCTGCAGGGAATAGGAAGGAAGGCCTCTTTGATTCTTCCGGAATGTCCCACAAGCGACCGTGGATCTGGCGGCGAGGGATGTGAAGAGAGGGATACTAGTATAAAAGTTATCCACGTAAAGGTGGTAACCTTTATCCAGCAATGGGTGCAAAAGGCCCAAACAATTTTCCTGCTAACACCCAGAGTGGGGAAACAATCTGGGGGTTAAATACGGGAATCTTGTCCCTCATACACCATAAACTTGCAAGTGTACCTGGAGGTACTCTAGCAAAGTTTATACATCTTCATGCCACACCGTGCTCGCTTGGTAGGGATGTATTGCCGGAAGCTGAGTCTCCCCTTAAAGCTGATGAGAGACTCATCAATAGCAACCTCCCTTCAAGGGACATAGGCCTCCCAAAATTTGGCCCCGAAGTGATTGATGACCGGCCTGATTTTAAACAGGCGGTCATACGCAGGATCATTTCGGGGGGGGGGGGGCATGCCGCATTATCAGCATAATGCAAACATTTCCGACTGGCCTCGAATCGGGGACGTGCCATGGCCATATTGTAGAGCGGGGTCTGGTAAAGGACGTACCCATGCCAATATTGTCTGACACTGGGTTTCTTGACCAGGCCCATATGCAGCACGAGGCCCCAAAATGTCCTCATTTCGGCTGCATCGACTGGGATCCAGCCATTGGGCCTAGCCAAGAGTGAGCCCGGAGGAGCGGCGATGAACTGTTTGGCGTACAGAGTCGTCTGCTCAACCATCAGATTGACAAAGTCGCCACTGAAATAATAACTAAAAATGTCTATTTCAGTGAACCCAACAATGTCAATCTTGATTCCTGAGTCGCCAACAAACTCAGGAATCATGGGCTCATGGTCCACTGGCTCAGTCCAGACAAGTTCTCCGGTACGGGGCACTAGTGAACTTGGCCGGCGGGCTTGACTAGTATGAGCGCCAGGGGGACTCATACTAGCATGGGGCACAGGGTCAGGAGCAGAGGAGGTTTGCAGACCCGCTTGGCGGCATCTCCGCCACCTTGGTGGCTCATCATCAGAACTAGATGATGAAGAGGACGAGGAAAGAAGGAAGGTGGGGTCTTCCTCGCCCTCTGAGACGCTTTCAGTGTCGGAGGCAAGTATGGCATATGCCTCCTCTGCTGAAAATGCCCTGCAGGCCATTTCCCTACTTTACTGGGGGTGAAGTGTATAAATGTGTGGGAGGAAAAACTTTATTTGTGTATGTGCTGCGTGTGGTGCGATAATACCTACCTAACCTGCCCTAACCTAACTAACTAAACCTGCCCTAAGAGAAAAAATATAAACTAAAAAGGGGAAAAAACAACTTAAAAAAAGGACTTCTAGCGCAAAAAAAGCCCTGCACCAAAAAAAATGTGTACCTAATCCAGGGGCGGATCCAGAGTCGAGTCTCGGGAGGGGCACTATTAGAGTATTTTGTGTTGGCGGGCAGAAAACAAGGTGTTGCTTACGGAACTTACAATATTATTAAATGTATCATACAGTCCTAACCTTGTTTAAGACTCTTAGGCTGTGTTCACATGTCAGAATAATTATCAAATATACCAATTGCCACAGAATGGGAAAGTGCTAAAGAAGTTTTTACCATTTAAAACTACAGCTCCCAGTATGACCTAAGCAGTGGTGAGGGGATGCTGGGAGTTGTTGTTTCACCCATCATTACTGCAGAACTTCTTCAGTGACTCCATCTCTGATGGGACACACACAGGAGGATACAGAATGATATCAGTGACTACAGGTGACGTCTTCTCTATAGTCTTTCCTTATCTAATTCACATGTACATACCACCGGGTCCAGCTAAATGTTCTCTCTGCAGAACTTGATGCCCAGATAGCTCCTCACTATGTCAGCGGATTCTGATCCTCTGTATGAAAACAATAATTATTAAAATACTGCCAGACACTGTATTCTTCGAATATAATACTGGCACATACCTTCTGAATATAATTCTGACACACTGTACCCCCTGAATAAACAACACACTGTATCCTCAGAATATAATACCGCCACACACCATACCCTCTGAATATAATACTACCACACACTGCGCCATCTAAATATAATACTACCACACACTGTGCCCTCTAAATATAACACTACCACACACTGTGCCCTCTAAATTTAATATTAGCAAACACTGCACTGTCTGAATATAATACTACCACACACTGCACTCTCTGAATATAATACTACCACACACTGTGCCCTCTGAATATAATACTACCACACTGTGCCCTCTAAATTTAATACTACCAAACATTGCACTCTCTGAATATAATACTACCACACACTGCACTCTCTGAATATAATACTACCACACACTGTGCCCTCTAAATTTAATACTACCACACACTGCACTCTCTGAATATAATACTACCACACACTGCACTCTCTGAATATAATACTACCACACACTGTACCCTCTGTATATAATACTACCGCACATTGCACTCTCTGAATATAATATTACCACACACTGTACCCTCTAAATGTAATACTACCACACACTGCCCTCTCTGAATATAACTTGCTGTGCAGTGCACCCTCTGAATAAAATACCCAAATGTATTGTGGCCCATAAAAAAAGTACCACCCCAGAAATTCCTCATAATCTACAATATACTTCTGAAATGCAGAACACTCTGTGCCTTCACATATAGTAATAATGCCCCATCTTGTGCCCCTAAATATAATAATTATGACCCGTCCTGTTCCCCCCACATAATAATGCCCTGTGCCCTTCACATATAATTCCCCGTTCTTTGCCCATCACATATAATGCCACCATCATGCGTCCCTCACATATAATGCCCCCTGTGCTGTGCCCCTCACATATAATGTCCCCTGTGCTGTTCCCCTCACATATAATGCCCCCTGTGCTTTTCCCCTCACATATAATGCCCCCTGTGCTGTGCCCCTCACATATAATGCCCCCTGTGCTGTGCCCCTCACATATAATGCCCCCCATGCTGTGCCCCTCACATATAATGCTCCTGTCATATGCCCCACACATATAATGCCCCCTGTGCTAATCAGTGGTGTGCGCTTGGTGGCGACAGGGAGCGCAGAAGTCAGTGGGGGGTCCAGCTACTCAGCCCAGAACAGTGGCTGGTGGCATGTACACAGACACACAAAATACCCGAAAAATAAAATAATAAAACGCTTAACCCCTAAAAAATGCACCCTCCTGAACCCCCAAAAAACCGCTTATCAGTGAGAAATCACTGACAGCGATGAGGCAGGCCGCACACAGAGGTACGGTCCGTCCACACAGCACAGGCCTGCTACTGGTGGCACGGACCGCCTATAAGTGCAAAAAATAAAAAAGCCGCTATAACCCGAAAAAGTGCCTGCACCAAAAAAAAATTTAAAAATAGCCGATCAGTACTACGGGGCTGATCAGCGGCGGGTGGGCTTTAGCTAATGGTGGCGGACTGCTCTTTTATAGCTAAGAGGGTCCAGCCACACATTAAGAAAAAAAAAAGGTCTGCGCCAAAAAAAACGCTGGCAGCAGACCGCAGCGACCCAGTAGGGCTGGGGTCACGCAGCTAAAGGTACTACGGACCCACGGACACCTACTGATTGTATGCTGCAAAAAAAACACCAACTTTTTTTAACTCCTAACTGTCCCTAACTAATCTAAAGCTAACCCTTACTGCTTTCTGTGCCAAGGGTCCACAGAACCCGGGCAAGGGGGCACTTTTTAACACTTTTTGTGTATGAGGGGGGGAGATGGAGCAACAGAGCTCCGTCCTGCACACCAAATCTGAAGAAAATGGTGGGAAGAACGGAGCATCGTGCTCCTGATCCCACCTCCCCCTCCCCATACTGCAGTGATTGGTGCGGTCACTGCGGCCACCCAATCACTGCTGTACTGGGGGATAGCAACAGTGCTGCCCCCCCCCCCCCCCAGTACTGTAAGGATGATGATTGGTGGTGTCTGTTACAACACCGATCATCATCCTTATCCGGTTCATGTGGTCACATGTGACCCACGTGACCCGGAAGCGCCGCAGACAGCCGGTGAGTATTTACCGGAGGACTGTGGTGATCGCCTGTATGAGGGGATCTAAGGATCCCCTCCGGCGATGAGAAGGGATGCCTGCTGAATGATTTCAGCAGGCATCCCGATTCGGTCCCCGCCAGGTGAGCGGCGGGAACCGGAATATCAGAAAATCGCATGTCTGAATTGAAATGCGATTTTCTCCAATCGCTGACATGGGAGGGTCTCAGGACCCCCCTCGGCGATGTGCCGGGATGCCTGCTGAATGATTTCAGCAGGCATCCCGGTCCGGTCCCCAACCGGCTAGCGGCGGGCACCAGAATTCCCATGTATCCCTAAGCCCTACGTCCTTAAGGACTAGTGTTGGGCGCGAATATTCGCTTTTCGAATTTTTATCGCGAATATCACAAATTCGCAAATTTGTAAATATTGCAAATATATTCTCTATATAATTCGAAATTGCGAATATTCGCTTCTTTTCTGCATGTGTGCATATTCGCATTAGGGAATATTTGCATGTGCGCATATTCGCATATGCGAATATTCAAATATTTGTATATTCCTTCTTTTCACTTGTGGGCCAATTATAATGATGCAAATACACTTGTCAGAGGTTATCAACAACATCCCTAGCAACCAATAGTAAATTTGCCCGCCCCCTCACTGTTTTCTTTCTCGAATACGCAAATATTCGCATACGCGAATATTGGCATATGTGAATATTGGCATATAACGAATACGCAAAATTTGCGAATATAGGACAATTATTCGTCTTTATATTTGTGAAATATTGCGAATTCGAATATGGGCAATGCCGCTCATCACTATTAAGGACTCGTGATGCAGGATGTATGCATACGCCCTGCGTCCTGAACAGGTTAAATTTCCTCCCTTAATTTTTTTTTTTTTTTGGGGGGGGGGGGGTGGTTGCCTACATTTTATGGTAAAATTAGAGGTTTCATTACAAAGTACAATTGGTCACGCAAAAAACAAGTCTGTAGATGGATATATAAAAGAGTTATGGATTTTAGAAGGCGAGGAGGAAAAACCGAAAAAGCAAAAATAAAATTGGCCGGTTCCTTAAGGGCTTGGTCCTTAAGGGGTTAAAAAACAAACAAATGAAAAAGCTTTTCCCAACAATAACTTCATCCACCTGAGTTAGCCATCTCAGTCTTTAGATCACAATATAAATAAAAAAAACACTCGTCTAAAGTGATCAAATGCATTCTAAGGTTATATTGTTCCAGGATTAAAAGGCTTTCTAAGGGGTCAATATACTAAACAAATATTTACTAAATCAGTCCGTGTCCTTTTCATTTAGACAATGCCATTCTACAAGATTAAATATCTCAAATTGATTCTTACAACGATAGCCTTACGTGTAGTATGTACATAGTACGGGACATAGTATGAACACTTTTTTTTCCAGAATTTCATTATTTCCCAGCCCAGAAGAAGACATCCTTCACTAAGGTCCACACAAGAAATAGTAAGTCAAACCTGCCTTCTACCCTTCCCTCTCTCCATCTGATAGTGGACCGTGGTGTCCTAGGTTTCTTCAGCTCTAATGACTGCAGTGAAGACTTGATAATGGTAGTGTCAGGGGAGCCAGAGGTAAGTATGCAGGCTTTAGTACAAAGGAAAGTATATGACAATGTATTTTTCCCCTGAAAACCACTTTTATTGCGTCATCACATCGATAAAATAAAAAATAAAAATAGGCAACTTTGTATCTAATCTTGACTAACAATATAATCTTATTTGTAATAAATTTAAAATGTATACTAACAACCTGTTAGTTTTTGATATTATGCTGAGAAGCAATCAGATCATTATACAAGATTGTAGATGTGCACCATGTCTGTTTTTCTACCCGAATTCACACTGTGATTTCTATCCCCTCCTTTTTCTTTGTTTTAACATGTGCTGCACTCTTCCCCACCCCCTCAGCCCAACCCTATATAAGCAGTAGTTAGCTGCACATGGGCCATTTCTTTCCTAGCTGCCTCTCAGTCTGACTGGGAGAGTATGGTAAGTGAGCTATTACATCCCTGTTCACACTGGTGTGGTGCTGTGCGGTGTCCGTTGCTGCCGTGGCGCCGTGTCTGCGGGAGGGTGCGGCCCATAGACTGGTTTGAGTGGCATTGGGGCTGCTCTGCCAGTGGGTCGTTCCCCCCTGTGGGCATTGGCGTCGCGGCGGTGGTGGTTGCCGCCCGGTGCTGCGCCATTTTATGCTAGGGACGTTAGGGACCCACTCTGGATAGGTGGCCTTGACGTGGCGAGTGGGCTTGTACTTTTTGATCAAAAATGTATAATAACAACCTGTTAGTTTTTGATATTATGCTGAGAAGCAATCAGATCATTATACAAGATTGTAGATGTGCACCATGTCTGTTTTTCTACCGAATTCATAAATTTAAAATATAAACGCTAACTAATACTGATTAAAAGTCTCATGCCATTTTGTGTCTACAACCCCCAGGTATGTTACAAACAAACCCTGTGTAGTCTGATCCAGCAGTCATAGGGGGAGATCTATCAATCATGACTGTAGTAAGTAAATACACTACTCAAAAAAATAAAGGGAACATTAATATTAGTGTTGCTCACGAATATTCGCAATGCAAATTTTATTTGTGAATATCGCATATTCGCGAATTCGCGAATATTCGCGAATATAGCACTATATATTCGTAATTACGAATATTAGTTTTTTTTTTTGTTTTTTGTTTTTTTCACAGTACACATCACAGTGATCATCCCTCTCTGCTTCCAGCTTGTGTGGTGTACAGAAGGCTCTATTATTACTGTGTGAGACTGGCGTACGAATTTTCGCATATGCTAATTTTTGTATATGCAAATTTTCGCCCATGTTAATTTTCGCATACGCGAATTTTCGCATCTGCGAAAATAAAACGAGAATATTACGAATATGCAAATTTAGCGAATATATGACGAATATTCGTCCATATATTCACAAATATTCGCAAATTCGAATATGGCCTATGCTGCTCAACACTAATTAAGATAACACATCCTAGATCTGAATGAATGAATGAGCTAATCGTATGAAATACTTTCGTCTTTACATAGTTGAATGTGCTGACAACAAAATCACACAAATATTATCAATGGAAATCAAATGTATCAACCCATGGAGGTCTGGATATGGAGTCACACTCAAAATCAAAGTGGAAAACCCCACTACAGGCTGATCCAACTTAATGTAATGTCCTTAAAACAAGTCACAAGGCACAGTAGAGTGTGTGGCTCAGTAGAGTGTGTGGCCTCCACGTGCCCATATGACCTCCCTACAACGCCTGGGCATGCTCCTGATGAGGTGGCGAATGTCCTCCGAGACCTGGATTAAAGCATCTGCCAACTCCTGGACAGTCTGTGGTGCAATGTGGCGTTGGTGGATGGAGCGAGACATGATGTCCCAGATGTGCTCAATTGGATTCAGGTCTGGGGAAGGGATGGGCCAGTCCATAGCCTCAATGCCTTCCTCTTGCAGGAACTGCTGACACACTCCAGCCACATGAGGTCTAGCATTGTCTTGCATTAGTAAGAACCCAGGGACAACTGCACCAGCATATGGTCTCACAAGGGGTGTGGGGATCTAATCTCGGTACCTAATGGCAGTCAGGCTACCTCTGGCAAGCACATGGAGGGCTGTGCGGCCCCCAAAGAAATGCCACCCCACACCATTACTGACCCACCGCTAAACCAGCCATGCTGGAGGATGTTGCAGGCAGCAGAATGTTCTCCACGGCGTCTCCAGAATCTGTCACGTCTGCCACATGTGCTCAGTGTTAACCTGCTTTCATCTGCAAATTTGCCAATCTTGGTGTTCTCTGTCAAATGCCAAACGTCCTGCACGGTGTTGGGCTGTAAGCACAACCCCCATCTGTGGATGTCAAGCCCTCATACCACCCTCACTGATTCTGTTTCTGACCATTTGAGTGGACACATGCACATTTGTGGCCTGCTGGAGATCATTTTGCAGGGCTCTGGCAGTGCTCCTCCTGCTCCTCCTTGAACTAAGGTGGCGGTAGCGGTCCTACTGCTGGGTTGTTGCCCTCCTATGGCCTCCTCCACATCTCCTGATGTACTAGTCTGTCTCCTCATAATATACCCCCAAAAAGGGAGCCATTTGACACACGTGTGTACAAAATATATATAAATCTTTATTGTTGCACAACTGCAAAACATATAGTAAAATGTATTTAAAAAGACAGGGAGGAATACACAACAAAATGGCGGCAGCCTGGGACTTATAATATATAAAGGATTAGACCAAGTGGGACATATATATATAAGAGAGGAATGGTCAAAATTTTAATGTATATATACATGGCAGCAATACGTGCAAAAATGCAATTTATAGCAGCAGTATAGCTATGATATACGTATATAACAGTAATCAATGTTGTACATATGTCAAATAGCTAGCAAGTATAGCAAAAAGTAAAGTGCAAATGCAGTCTATAATATTAGATATACTACTGCCGATATAAGCCCATACAATGTAAACAGGATACTAAGGATACCAACCACACAAGCTTTAGATAGTCAGGAGAAGTCCCGGGATGCTGCACAAATTGTCTTTACCTAAAACACACATCTTCAGTTCGATCTCCTCCCCCTTAACTCCCTCCCTAATCTAACTCACAAATTTTCTTTTTCACCACTATGGTTATTTTTATCTGATTAGTTGATTAATCAAAACAATAATCGGCCAATTAATTGATTATGAAAATAATCATTAGTTTCAGCCCTAGTCTGGATGGTGGTCAAGGAAATGGTGGGAGCTGCAAGTACCGTATATTTCGCCGTATAAGACGCACTTTTTCTTCCCCAAAACTGGGGGGAAAAAGTCGGTGCGTCTTATACGGCGAATACACCTCTATCGCGGCGGTCCCTGCGGCCATCAACGTCCGGGAGCCGCGGCTAATACAGGACATCACCGATCGCAGTGATGCCCTGTATTAACCCTTCAGACGCGGTGATCAAAGCTGACCGCCGCGTCTGAAGGGAAAGTGACACTAACCCGGCTGTTCAGTCGGGCTGTTCGGGACCACCGCGATTTCACCGCGGCGGTCCCGAACAGCCCGACTGAATAGCCGGGTTAGTGCTTACAGGACACCGGGAGGGACCTTACCTGCCTCCTCGGTGTCTTCTCCGTTCAGGGATCCCCTATATGGCCGGCGCTCTCCTTCGTCATCATCACGTCGTCGCGTATGTGTGTCGGCGTGCGTAATGACGTGATGGCGGCGACGGAGAGCGAGGATACCCGGCCGGCAGCAGAGACGTTCCGGAGCGACGGGGACACGGCGACAGCAATGGAGCGACATCCAGGGCAGCGGTGACGGGTCCGGAGCGGCGAGGAAACGTGAGTATTACCTCCTATGCAGTGGTATTCAATCTGCGGACCTCCAGATGTTGCAAAACTACAACTCCCAGCATGCCCGGACAGCCGTACGGCGAATACACCTCTATCGCGGCGGTCCCTGCGGCCATCAACGGCCGGGACCCGCGGCTAATACAGGACATCACAGATCGCAGTGATGCCCTGTATTAACCCTTCAGACGCGGCGATCAAAGCTGACCGCCGCGTCTGAAGGGAAAGTGACACTAACCCGGCTGTTCAGTCGGGCTGTTCGGGACCACCGCGATTTCACCGCGGCGGTCCCGAACAGCCCAACTGAATAGCTGGGTTAGTGCTTACAGGACACCGGGAGGGACCTTACCTGCCTCCTCGGTGTCTTCTCCGTTCAGGGATCCCTATATGGCCGGCGCTCTCCTTCGTCATCATCACGTCATCGCGTATGAGTGTCGGCGTGCGTAATGACGTGATGGTGGCGACGGAGAGCGAGGATACCCGGCCGGCAGCAGAGATGTTCCGGAGCGACGGGGACACGGCGACAGCGATGGAGCGACATCCAGGGCAGCGGTGACGGGTCCGGAGCGGCGAGGAAACGTGAGTATTACCTCCTATGCAGTGGTCTTCAATCTGCGGACCTCCAGATGTTGCAAAACTATAACTCCCAGCATGCCCGGACAGCCGTTGGCTGTCCGGGCATGCTGGGAATTGTAGTTTTGCAACATCTGGAGGTCCGCAGGTTGAAGACCACTATTGGGTTCAAAATCTTTATTTTTTTAGATTTTGCACCTTGGGTGCATCTTATACGCCAGTGCGTCCTATAGGGCGAAAAATACGGTACTTGTCCTCTGACCATATTATCCTCTCTACTGGTGGTCTCTGTTCACCATGTGTGTTCATCCTCATGGAACCACTGCTCCAACAGAACACTTGATCAGAGCAAGCTAGATGGTGATTCATTAAAATGATCATCATTAAAACGCCCTATGAAGTGCCCCCTCTCAAAGTCTATGAACTGGACAATTTCCGTGCAGACTTCCGCAGTAGAATTCCGCAGGAAGATTTTGCAGCAGCACGGTGTACGCGGCGGAATTAATGCTGCGGTCTGCAGAGAGAATACACATATTCCATATGGAAATGCATTGCTGTCTATACGACAACACATTTCCGAGCGGTCCTAGCGCTGGCATGTTCTGCCAGCACTCTGAAAGGGGTACTCTGTTGCTCAGTGTTTGGAAAAAAACTGTTCCGAAAGTTGGAACCGGCGCCGGGAGCTTGTTACGTCATAGACCCACCCCCTCATGACATCACGACCTGCCCCCTCAATGCAAGTCTATGGGAGGGAGCATATGAGTGTACTGTACATTATGAAGTTTGTAATTTTAATATTTTCTGCACTTTCAAGGTGTATTAGAATTCCTGGGAAACAACTTTCAGTCTCACAATTCGCCATCTTGAGTATATAATCTTATTTACGTTAACAGAATCCAGCCAACACCTGTAACCTTAATCAAAGTCTTGGTACATGGAAATAATTTATTGACAATTTTAATTAAAAAATGTTTCAGAATCTTTTTTTTACACTCTTCAAAGTGCCAAAAAAGAGAATGACTAGCGTTCAGCAGATTTCATGCAGGACCTGCAGAATTGTTTGAGTAAGGAGGTGTTCCCCTAGGGTAAATATTTAAGCTGGACGTCTACCAACAGAAGAAACATGATTCATTAAGGTGTCAGGTGAAAACATTAGCAGAAACAAACCAAGGCTGGAGAAGTCTATTGATCAAAAAGGAATCTGCACATAATGGTGAGAACCATAAAAGATATACCACCCACTACTGAGGAAGTAAAACCTGAAAACCAGTTCTTGTTGATTTTTGTGTTTAGAGATTTACAAAAAATTTGTTTCGATCCAAATTTATTTGTGGCAAATCTATATTAAAAATGGCTATTTCTTATTGTCCTTCCCTTACAGCCTTGTGTGTTCTCTTTTTCGCCCCCACTGATGTTTCTCATCCCTTCTGCATCTTTTCTCACCTATCTATTCCTGTGGATATGACCTCCCGATCTCGTTGTCATGGAGCATCCTTCCTTTCATGCGCTTTTCAGCTCGCTTCTCCAACCTATTCTTTCTCATTTTTCATCCCGCCTTTCTTACACCCCCCCCTTTCTAGCTACCCATCTTCCCTTCTCTCTTTTTGTATCCTATTTGATAACGGAGCTAGGTTTCTCAGGCTTATATTCCTTCAGCGGTCGACAGTAGTTTGGAGTTATGACTGGTGGTAGACGATGATTTCAAACAGCTCAGTTAGACGCATAATCCTTCTGTCTTACCACCGCTGATATACACTATTGCCAGTGAATGCTGACCTCTGAGTTGTGAATTTTATTTCATTGTCTGTTGTTCAATTTCAGACCAATAAAACATTCTTGTTTGAAAAAAAAAAAGGCTATTTCTGGCCTACAGACAGCCTCAATAGGGGTATAGAACACTTTGATGTGTTCTAAAACGCATATGGAGTGTGCTGGGTTAGTGAAATAATACTGTTATTCAGAATAACATGCAGATTACCGGCATCAACGTGGAAGTGTTGGCAGCATGAGGAGACCATATCGTGGCTGAATGGCTCAGCGTGGAGGTGTTGGCAGCATGAGGAGACCATATAGTGGCTGAATGACACAGCGTGGAGGTGTTGGCAGCATGAGGAGACCATATAGTGGCTGAATGACAGAGCGTGGAGGTGTTGGCAGCATGAGGAGACCATATAGTGGCTGAATGACACAGCGTGGAGGTGTTGGCAGCATGAGGAGACCATATAGTGGCTGAATGACAGAGCGTGGAGGTGTTGGCAGCATGAGGAGACCATATAGTGGCTGAATGACACAGCGGGGAGGTGTTGGCAGCATGAAGAGACCATATAGTGGCTGAATGAAACAACTTGGATGAGGCTGAAGCATGAGGAGACCATATAGTGGCCCAATGACATAGTGTGGAGGTGTTGGCAGCATGAGGAGACCATGTAGTGGCTGAATGACACTGCGTGGAGGTGTTGGCAGCATGAAGAGACCATATAGTGGCTGAATGAAACAACTTGGATGAGGCTGAAGCATGAGGAGACCATATAGTGGCCCAATGACATAGTGTGGAGGTGTTGGCAGCATGAGGAGACCATATAGTGGCTGAATGATACAGCGTGGAGGTGTTGGCAGCATGAAGAGACCATATAGTGGCTGAATGACAGAGCATGGAGGTGTTGGCAGCATGAGGAGACCATATAGTGGCTGAATGACAGCGTGGAGGTGGTGGCAGAATAAGGAGATCATATAGTGGCTGGATGACAAAGCTTGGATGAGGCTGAAGCATGAGGAGACCATATAGTGGCTGAATGACACAGCTTGGAGGTGTTGGCAGCATGAGGAGACCATATAGTGGCTAAATGACACAATGTGGAGGTGTTGGCAGCATGAGGAGACCATATAGTGGCTGAATGACACAGCGTGGAGGTGTTGGCTGCATGAGGAGACCATATAGTGGCTAAATGACACAATGTGGAGGTGTTGGCAGCATGAGGAGACCATATAGTGGCTGAATGACACAGCGTGGAGGTGTTGGCAGCATGAGGAGACCACATAGTGGCTAAATGACAGAGCGTGGAGGTGTTGGCAGCATGAGGAGACCATAAAGTGGCTGAATGACACAGCGTGGAGGTGTTGGCAGCATGAGGAGACCATATAGTGGCTAAATGACACAGTGTGGAGGTGTTGGCAGCATGAGGAGACCATATAGTGGCTGAATGACACAGCTTGGATGAGGCTGAAGCATGAGTAGACCATATAGTGGCTGAATGACACAGTGTGGAGGTGTTGGCAGCTTGAGGAGACCATATAGTGGCTGAATGACAGTGTGGAAATGTTGGCAGCATGAGGAGACCATATAGTGGCTGAATGACAGAGCGTGGAGGTGTTGGCAGCATGAGGAGACCATATAGTGGCTGAATGACAAAGCGGGGAGGTGTTGGCAGCATGAAGAGACCATATTGTGGCTGAATGACAGAGCGTGGAGGTGTTGGCAGCATGAGGAGACCATATAGTGGCTGAATGACTCAGCGTGGAGGTGTTGGCAGCATGAGGAAACCATATAGTGGCTGAATGACAGAGCGTGGAGGTGTTGGCAGCATGAAAAGACCATATAGTGGCTGAATGAAACAACTTGGATGAGGCTGAAGCATGAGGAGACCATATAGTGGCCCAATGACACAGTGTGGAGGTGTTGGCAGCATGAGGAGACCATGTAGTGGCTGAATGACACTGTGTGGAGGTGTTGGCAGCATGAGGAGACCATACAGTGGCTGAATGATACAGCGTGGAGGTGTTGGCAGCATGAGGAGACCATATAGTGGCTGAATGACAGAGCGTGGAGGTGTTGGCAGCATGAGGAGACCATATAATGGCTGAATGACACAGCGTGGAGGTGGTGGCAGAATGAGGAGATCATATAGTGGCTGGATGACAAAGCTTGGATGAGGCTGAAGCATGAGGAGACCATATAGTGGCTGAATGATACAGCGTGGAGGTGTTGGCAGCATGAGGAGACCATATAGTGGCTAAATGACACAGTGTGGAGGTGTTGGCAGCATGAGGAGACCATATAGTGGCTGAATGACACAGCGTGGAGGTGTTGGCAGCATGAGGAGACCATATAGTGGCTAAATGACACAATGTGGAGGTGTTGGCAGAATGAGGAGACCATATAGCGGCTGAATGACACAGCGTGGAGGTGTTAGCAGCATGAGGAGACCATATAGTGGCTAAATGACACAGTGTGGAGGTGTTGGCAGCATGAGGAGACCGTATAGTGGCTGAATGACACAGCTTGGATGAGGCTGAAACATGAGTAGACCATATAGTGGCTGAATGACACAGTGTGGAGGTGTTGGCAGCTTGAGGAGACCATATAGTGGCTGAATGACAGTGTGGAAATGTTGGCAGCATGAGGAGACCATATAGTGGCTGAATGACAGAGCGTGGAGGTGTTGGCAGCATGAGGAGACCATATAGTGGCTGAATGACACAGCGGGGAGGTGTTGGCAGCATGAAGAGACCATATCGTGGCTGAATGACAGAGCGTGGAGGCGTTGGCAGCATGAGGAGACCATATAGTGGCTGACTCAGCGTGGAGGTGTTGGCAGCATGAGGAAACCATATAGTGGCTGAATGACAGAGCGTGGAGGTGTTGGCAGCATGAGGAGACCATATAGTGGCTGAATGACACAGCGGGGAGGTGTTGGCAGCATGAAGAGACCATATAGTGGCTGAATGAAACAACTTGGATGAGGCTGAAGCATGAGGAGACCATATAGTGGCCCAATGACACAGTGTGGAGGTGTTGGCAGCATGAGGAGACCATGTAGTGGCTGAATGACACTGTGTGGAGGTGTTGGCAGCATGAGGAGACCATATAGTGGCTGAATGATACAGCGTGGAGGTGTTGGCAGCATGAGGAGACCATATAGTGGCTGAATGTCAGAGCGTGGAGGTGTTGGCAGCATGAGGAGACCATATAGTGGCTGAATGACACAGCGTGGAGGTGGTGGCAGAATGAGGAGATCATATAGTGGCTAGATGACAAAGCTTGGATGAGGCTGAAGCATGAGGAGACCATATAGTGGCTGAATGATACAGCGTGGAGGTGTTGGCAGCATGAGGAGACCATATAGTGGCTAAATGACACAGCGTGGAGGTGTTGGCAGCATGAGGAGACCATATAGTGGCTGAATGACACAGCGTGGAGGTGTTGGCAGCATGAGGAGACCATATAGTGGCTGAATGACAGAGCGTGGAGGTGTTGGCAGCATGAGGAGACCATATAGTGGCTGAATGACATAGCGTGTAGGTGTTGGCAGCATGAGGAGACCATATAGTGGCTAAATGACACAGTGTGGAGGTGTTGGCAGCATGAGGAGACCATATAGTGGCTGAATGACACAGCTTGGATGAGGCTGAAGCATGAGTAGACCATATAGTGGCTGAATGACACAGTGTGAAGGTGTTGGCAGCTTGAGGAGACCATATAGTGGCTGAATGACAGTGTGGAAATGTTGGCAGCATGAGGAGACCATATAGGGGAGGAATGACACAGCGTGGAGGTGTTGGCAGCATGAGGAGTCCATATAGTGGCTTGATGACACAGCTTGGAAGAGGCTGAAGCATGAGGAGACCATATAGTTGCGCAATGACACAGCGTGGAGGTGTTGGCAGCATGAGCCCATATTGTGGATTAATGACCCAGTGTTGAAGTGTTGGCAGCATGAGGAGACCATACCATATAGTGGCTGAATGACACAGCGCAGAGGTGTTGCCAGCATGAGGAGACCATATGTTGGCTAAATGGCACAGCCAGGAGTTGGCAGCAGCATGAGTAGACACTAGGCCTTCACAATCCCTAAGATTATAAAATGAATTCTGAAATTTAAACTGAAGATTTGGGGGTAGCTAATGCTACCATAACAAAATTTTTATTCCCAGACCCAGTCCCAGTAGCATCAGTAAACCATATATTGCCTGAATGGCACAGCCTGGAGTTGGCTGAAGCATGAGGAGACCATATAGTGTCTGAATGGCACAGCCAGGGGTTGGCAGCAGCATGAGTAGACACCAGTGCTTAACAATCCCTAAGAAAAAAAGATGAAGTTTGAAATTCAAACCAAAAATTGCTACCATAACAAAATTTTTATTCCCAGACCCAGGCCCAGCAGCATCAGTTAACCATATATTACCTGAATGGCACAGTCTGGAGTTGGCAGCAGCATAATTTGACACTAGGGTTTTGGGAAGCTAGTCCTACCATAACAAAATTTTTATTCCCAGACCCAGGCCCAGCAGTATCAGTAAACCATATATTGCCTGAATGACACAGCCCGCAGTTGGCCAAAGCATGAAGAGACCATTGAAATATAAGAATTTTAATTAGAAATTTAAGATTTTGAAATTGAGGATTTTGAAATGGAACTTTTAATTCCAAAGTTTTAGTGCCCCGGGCCCTGGCGTGTGGGTACAAAGGACCTAATCTAACAAGGAGTCACATGTCACATGGCAGCACGATGACAGAGCCTGGAGGAGGCATCAGTAGGAGGAGACCATATAGTGTCTGAATGGCACAGCCTGGAGTTGGCTGAAGCATGTGAAGACACCAGGGCTTCACAATCCCCAAGAAAAAAAGACAAAGTTTGAAATTTAAACTGAAGCTTTTCGGTAGCTAGTGCTACTATAACAACATTTTTTATTCCCAGGCCCAGCAGCATCCATAAAATATATATAAACCATATATTGCCTGAATGACACAGCCTGGAGTTGGCTGAAGCATGAGGAGACCATATAGTGTCTGAATGTCACAGCCTGGAGTTGGCAGCAGTATGACGAGACCATTGAAATTTATGATTTTTAAATTTAAGATTTTGAAATTGATATTATGGATTTTGTAATTGCAATTTCACTATTCTGCCTGACATACTTATTGCGTATAAGAGGGGAATACAATACGCTTCACTTTGCTTAAAACAGTATTTGTCTAGAACAGCAGCAGGTGTGTATTATTGGCTGTCCTTTCACAGTATATAGACCATTGACAGATTAACAGGTACAAAATAGTACACTACTTAGATGTAGGTTTGTGGTATGCTCTGAGGGCAGAAAAATGGGCTACAGTATGCTTAAAAATACTTATTTTTACCTGTGTCCCAGATCACAACTTCCTTCATAATCACAAAATGTCAGAATATCACCTGACATTCAAAATAATAAAATGATAGATACGTTCTCTGAAGAAAAGGATCCTTCATTAGATGACAATATGAGCATTGTGTGTTCCAGTGACAATAACTCATCGGAGGAACAGAAGAACATGATACAACTTAATTCTGCAACTGAAGAACCACAACAAAGAATGAACGACTTAAAGCCTACTGGAACTGAAGAACTTCAAAATGGTAAATCTACCACTCAGTCAATTTCAACAGCCGGTGGTCAGTATCCACATTTCCCTATTTCTACTAGTCCTTGGCAATATTCCTTTTATTACTGGTCTGCTATCAACATGGCAATAATGCTGGGAGAGTAAGTCAAGGATAGCCACATGTTTCCTACAATACACAGTCAATATATGGAGACCATATAGTGGCTGAATGACAGAGCCTGGAGGTGGCTGAAGCATGAGGAGACCATATAGTGTCTGAATGGCACAGCCTTGAGTTGGCGGCAGATGAGGAGACAATAGGGCCTCACAATCTCTAAGATTAAAAGATGAATTTTGAAATTTAAATTGAAGATGTATGGTACCTAGTGCTACCTTAAACATATATAGGCATTGTCCTAGGCCCAGCAGCATCACTAAACCATGTAGTTGCTGAATGACACAGACAGGAGCAGGCAGCAGCATGAGTACACAAGAGGGGTTCACAACCCCTAACATTAAAAGGTGAATGTTGAAATATCTATTGAAGATGCATGTTAGTTAATACTATCATCCAAAACATTAAGGCCCAAGGCCAGCAGCATCACTAAACCATGTGTTGCTGAATGACACAGACAGGAGTAGTCAGAAGCAGGAGTACACAAGAGGGTTTCATAACCCCTTACATTGAAAGATCAATGTTGAAATCTCAATTAAGCATGCATGTAAGCTAGTGCTAACATTCAAAAATGTAAGGCCCAAGCCCAGCAGCATCAGTAAACCATGTAGTTGCTGAATGTCACAGACAGGAGCAGTCAGCAGCAGGAGTACACAAGAGGATTTCATAACCCTAAGATTGAAAGATCAATGTTGAAATCTCTATTAAGCATGTATGTAACCTAGTGCTAACATCCAAAAATGTAAGGCCGAACCCTAGCAGCATCAGTGAGCCAAGTAGTTCCTGAAACACACAGTCAGGAACAGGCATCAGCAGTACACAAGAGGGTTTCCCCAACCCCTTACGTTGAAAGATCAATGTTGAAATCTCAATTAAGCATGTATGTAAGCTAGTGCTAATATCAAAAAATGTAAGGCCCAAGCCCAGCAGCATCAGTAAACCATGTAGTTGCTGAATGACACAGACAGGAGCAGTCAGCAGCAGGAGTACACAAGAGAGTTTCATAACCCCTAAGATTGAAAGATCATTGTTGAATTCTCTATTAAGCATGTATGTAAGCTAGTGCTAACATCGAAAAATTTAAGGCCCAAGCCCAGCAGCATCAGTAAGCCAAGTAGTTCCTGAAACTCACAGCCTGGATCAGGCAGCAGGATGCGTGCATAAGAGGGTTTCACAACCCCTAACATTAAAAGATCAATGTTGAAATCTCTATTGAGCATGTATGTTTGCTAGTGCTACCGTAAAAAAAATATAGGTAATGTCCAAGACAGTCCCAGCAGCATAAGAAAACAATATGTTGGCTGAATGACACAGTCTGGAGGTGGGGAAAGCATAAGGAGCCCATTTAGTGTCTGAATGGTACAGCATGGAGGTGGCAGAAGTATAAGGAGACAAAAGAGTGGCTGAATGAAACAGCCTGGAGGTGGCAGCAGCAGCATCAGGAGTCCTGAAAGTGGCCCAGTGATAGATTGGTGCGGTGGGTGACAATACCAGTATCTGGTGATGAAGATGGCTGGAATGTTTTTAAATGGGAAGCAGTGCCTTAACCCCTTAACGACGGAGGACGTAAATGTATGTCCTGGTGAGGTGGTACTTAACCCCTTAAGGACCAAGGACGTATGAGTACGTCCTTGGTCCCGCTCCTGTGATGTAACGCAGGGTCCCACGGTGACCCCGCATCATATCACGGCGGGCCCGGCGTCATAGTAGAGCAGGGACCCGGCCGCTAATAGCGCACACTGATCGCGGTGCCGTGTGCTATTAACCCTTTAGCCGCGCGCTCAAAGCTGAGCCACGCGGCTAAAAGTAAAAGTAAAAACTGCCGGTTAGCTCAGTGGGCTGTTTGGGATAGCTGCGGCGAAATTGCGGCATCCCGAACAGCTTACAGGACAGCAGGAGGGTCCCTACCTGCCTCCTCGCTGTCCGATCACCGAATGACTGCTCAGTGCCTGAGATCCAGACATGAGCAGTCAAGCGGCAGAATCATCGATCACTGGTTTCCTATGAGAAACCAGTGATCAATGTAAAAGATCAGTGTGTGCAGTGTTATAGGTCCCTATGGGACCTCTAACACTGCAAAAAAAAGTGAAAAAAAGGGAATAAAGATCATTTAACCCCTCCCCTATTAAAAGTTTGAATCACCCCCCTTTTCCCATAAAAAAAAACTGTGTAAATAAAAATAAAAATAAACATGTATGGTATCACCACGTGCGGAAATGTCCGAATGATAAAAAATATTGTTAATTAAACCGCATGGTCAATGGTGTACGCGCAAAAATATATGCAGAAAAATAAAAAAGTTATAGGGGTCAGAAGATGACAATTTTAAACGTATTAATTTTCCTGCATGTAGTTATGATTTTTTCCAGAAGTACGACAAAATTAAACCTATATAAGTAGGGTATCATTTTAAACGTATGGACCTACAGAATAAAGAGAAGGTGTCATTTTTACCGAAAAATGTACTACGTAGAAACGGAAGCCCCTAAAAGTTACAAAACGGCATTTTTTTTCAATTTTGTCGCACAATGATTTTTTTTCCGTTTCACCGTAGATTTTTGGGCAAAATGAGTGATGTCATTACAAAGTAGAATTGGTGGCGCAAAAAATAAGCAATCATATGGATTTTTACGTGCAAAATTGAAAGAGTTATGATTTTTTAAAGGCAAGGAGCAAAAAACGAAAGTGCAAAAACGGAAAAAAACCCCGGTCCTTAAGGGGTTAAAGCACCAGGACGTACATTTACGTCCTAAGCATAACCGCGAGCATCGGAGCGATGCCCGAATCATGCTCGGCAGGTCACGACTGCTGATCACAGCCAGGGACCCGCCCGTAATGGCGGACATCCGCGATCCCGCAGATGTCTGCCATTAACCCCTCAGATGCCGTGAACAATACAGATCACGTCATCTGCAGCATTGCGGTCATTAAAATGGACGATCCGATCATCCAGCACGGCAGACGGAGGTCCCCTCACCTGGCTCCTCTGCCCTACAGGCGTCATCTGCTCTGATCTGCCTTCCCGCAGACCAGAGCAGAAGATGACCGATAATGCTGATCAGTGCTGTGTCCTATACATTGCACTGAACAGTATTAGCAATCCAATGATATAGCTATTGCTATAAATAGTACCCTATGGGGACTATTAAAGTGTAAAAATGAAAGTAAAAAAGTAAAAAAAAAAAAAGTGAAAACCCCCTCCCCCAATAAAAATTTAAATTGTCCCATTTTCCCTATTTCACCCCAAAAAAGTGTAAAAAATGTTTTTATATACATATTTGGTATCGCCGCATGCATAAATATCTGAACTATTAAAATAAAATGTTAATGATACCGTACGGTGAACGGCGTGAACGTAAAAATAAAAAACATTTCCAAAATAGATGCTTTTTTTTATAACATTTTATTCCCAAAAAAATGTATAAAAATTGATTAAAAGTTCTATATAAGCAAATATGTGTATGACTAAGGTCCAGTCTTAGGACCGAAACGCGTCACCTTGTCATGTTCTCCTTGTCTTTTTGGCTTTCATTGGAATAAACATCCAGTTCCTTGATATTCGCGCTGGACATTTTGCTTTTGCTTGTTGGTTCCAGTCGGTGTTGCCCACGCCGGTCCTGGTGCGACGGGCTGAGGGAGTGAGCTGGACTGTACACTTCTTTGTCTGCATAAGCAAATATGGTATCAATAAAAAGTACAGATCACGGCGCAAAAAAACTAGCCCTCACACCGCCACTTATATGGAAAAATGAAAAAGTTATAGGTCTTCAAAATAGGGGGATTTTAAACGTACTAATTTGGTAAAAAAGTTTTCAATTTTTTTTAAGCGCAACAGTAATAGAAAAGTATGTTATCATGGGTATCATTTTAATCGTATTGACGCAAAGAATAAAGAACACATGTCATTGATACCATAATATGTACCGTGTGAAAACAAAACCTTCCAAAATTAGCAAAATTGCGGTTTTCTTTTTAATTTCACCACACAAATAGTATTTTTTTGGTTGCGCCATACATTTTATGATTTTATGGTAAAGTGAGTGATCGCATTGCAATGGACAACTAGTCATGCAAAAATAAAAGCCCTCATATTAGTCTGTGGATGAAAATATAAAAGAGTTATGATTTTTTGAAGGCGAGGAAGAAAAAACGAAAATGTAAAAATTAAATTGTCTGCGTCCTTAAGGCCCAAATGGGCTGCGTCCTTAAGGGGTTAAATCTGTTTGGCACTATGCATATTTGTGATGTATTGGTGAAGCACCATGGTCAATCTACTCTGATGCATCTGGCATTGGTGGGTGGAAATCCTGGCTGATCCATCCCTGATTCATCTTCACAAAGGTCAGTCTCTCCACATTTTTTGTGGACAGACAAGTTTTCCTTGGGGTGACTATGGCCCCCACCGCACTAAACACCCGCTCTGATGGCACACTACTGGCCGGGCGGGCAGGACAGCTTTTCCAGGGCAAACTCTGTTAGTTGTGGCCATAAATCAAGTTTTGCTGCCCATAAGTCCAGCGGATCTTCAAGGTTTGTTGGCATGGCCATGTCAAGGTATGCCACCACCTGCTGGATCAGGTCCTGCTCCATGTCTACCTGCTGCTGATGAGTTGCTTCACTATGCGGATGAAGAAAGGTACTCATCAGCGACTGTAGACTCAGGCTGCTGCTGATGGAGGCGGTACTGCTCCTGCCACCCCACCCCTCCCCAGCAGCCATGGCAGTGGAAGGTGAGTGCAGAGGGCCCCCCGAGTAAGACCTGCGAGTGGATGGACGATGGTGCCGATAGGCATCGGCCAACTGACTGCGTAGGATCTCTCTGTAGTAGGTCAGTTTTTCCTCCCTATCAGTGGGTGTAAAAAAGGCCCTCATTTTGTGCCAGTAATGAGGATCCAATAACGTGGAGAGCCAGAAATCATCCCACTGCCGAATGTTGACAATTTGGCGGTCACTAAGCAAGCAACTGAGCATGCATCGAGCCATTTGTGCAAGTTACTCGGAGGGACTCCCTGCCTCCATCTCCACTGCATACTGCCACTGTGTGTCTGGGTCCTTTGTCTCGCCTTCCTCATAACACTCTAGCTCCTCTAGTTGATCATGCTCTTCCTCTCCTGTCCGATGACTAGAAGCACCACCCATCTCATGAAACCTAAACTGTGCTCCACTGTGCACCTCATCCTCCTCCAGTTCAGCCCCCCCAAGGCCCATGTGACCGTGAGATGTAGACGCAACATCTCTATTGCCCTGACCAGCCATCGTTTCCAACACTTGTTGTAGGAAATGAAGCAGTGGAATGACGTTGTTCATCGCGTAATCCTGGCGACTTACTAATAATGTGGCTTCCTCAAAGGGCCTCAGCAAACGACAGGTGTCACATATGAGCTGCCACTGGTTCACATTGAAGTTACACAAGAGAGTACTCCTATCTGCTTGGATCATCAAGAAATCGGTGATGGCTTTTCTTTGTTCGTACAGTCTGTCCAACATATGGAGGGTGCAATTCCAACGTGTGGCAACGTCACAAATCAGACTATGTTGGGGGATACTGTTCTGACGCTGCAGCTCAAGGAGGGTGTGCTTTGCGGTGTACAGGTGGCTGAAGTACATGCAAAGTTTCCTTCCCATTGTTAGGATGTCTTGCAAATGGGGGGGGGGGGGGACATGTAAGTAAACTGTAAGTGAACTCTAAATGAATGGCAGATGCAGCAGGGACCCCTGCGATCAGACATCTTATCCCCTATCCTTTGTATTCCCAGGAACTACCCCACAAAACTCCTGAAAGCTTGGTTCCCAAGCTAAAACCCAGTGTAACATCAGATTTGTGGCAAAAGCAGTGAGTTTACATTTTTAGGAATTGTTGTTCTGCTGTTTATAAATAGGGAGAAATGTAGCTTAAAGGATTTTGCTGTTAATATAAGACGCACAAATCGGCCCCCAATCATTGGACAGTGTTTATTATAATGCTGCAGCCATTGTAAATTGGATATTCTCTGCAGTTATTTTGAATGTTTGTGCTAGTTTTCATTGGAGGACCATTATCATCAAGCATGGGTCAAAGTCATGTGTGTTTGATTATTATTCACCCCTTGTTAAACCTACCATAAATTATTATACCTTTTTGTACATTGTTACTACTGCCAAGCCTAGCTTGCTGTCTTTTCCACACCACTAGGTGTGTAAGTGTATAAAAGATTGTACCTTTTTGCATGATGTCTTGCACTTTTCCCATTTGTATTTCTTCTGCTCTATCCTTTCCTGTTTAATCTAGAAAGTTATATTGTGCTAACTTCTTGTGTGTACTGAGATTAAAGGGGGTTATCCAGGAACAGAAAAACAGAGCTAATTTCTTTCAAAAACAGTTCCACGTCTGTCCCCAGGTTGTGTGTGGTATTACAACTTAGCTCCATTAACTTCAACGGAACTGAGCTGCAGAACCACACCCAATCTGGAGACAGATGGAGAGCATTTTTTGAAACAAATTAGCTATGTTTTTCTATTTCTGGATAACCCTTTTAAGCATGGGTTTCCTAAGAAGACCCCTGGTAGAAGAGAAGGACCATCCTGCAATGCAATAAAGCTGCCAGGATGATCCGGGTAGAGGCACTGCACAAGTGAAGTGGAAACTACTAGACAGTTTTTATGTTTTTTGGTTGAATATAGCACATGAGCAACAAACAAGTTTAACAAGACGAACAAGTAATTTTGTAGCCATAAAGGGGTTTTCCCAGTTTGTCATCTTGCTTTTTTTAGGAAATCTCCTGCCTGTATGCAGCAGCCTAAGATGGTTGGAAAAGCCAAAGTAGCTAAAGTGGGAAAATGGCAAAATTTAGATAACTCATTGACTTTAATGGGTGTTGCGCAAATGACATAGCTCCATTAGCTACACTGCTTACATAAACTCCAGTGGTTACTTAAAGAGTAGACCGCAAGTGTACCCCATTTGCATAATTCATATAAAAAAATTCATGCAAATTGAAAAACTTCCCCACTTAGGCTGCTTCCAGTTTTCCTGACCATGTCTGGCTACCACAAGTGGACCTCAGCCTGTTTAGAAAAGGCTTGCTAATGTCAAGCATACTGCACACATATGACATACATTTGTGATGTCATTAGTAGAGATGAGCGAATTTTTGAAAATTTTGATTCGGCTGATTCATCAAAGTTTCCCCAAAAAATAATTTAGTTCTGAATTTATTTGCAGCGAATAGCTATTTCTGGCCTACAGAGAGTCTTAATAGGGGTGTAGAACACTTTGCCTTGCTGTAACATGCATAGGGAGTGTGCCGTGTTAATGAAATAATACTGTAATTCAGTATGACATGCAGATTACAGGCATCGCTATTAGAATCACTGCCGCAGAGCATCTGGATATGGCAGCAGGAAGACCACATGGCATCAAAATTGAAGAGAATAAATAGATTTTTACTCTTTGTAGAGCTGAAAATTTTTCCTTTAATCAGTCATGGTTCATTGTTATCGCTCCAATCGGTTTCATTGGATTCTTGTGTAATTCCACAGCTAATATATGACATCGACCATAGGGCCTCAGTCTTGAAAAGATTACATCAATTTTTTTAAATTTAAGTTTAAGATTTTGCAATGTAAATTTAATATTACACTCCCAAGTTTAATATCATGGGCCCGGCGATTTCTTTGAATAAATAGTGTGGTTACAAAAGACCAAATCTAACAAGGAGTCACATGTCAGATGGCAGCACAATGACAGAGCCTGGAGGGGGCATCAGTATGAGGAGACCATATAGTGGCTTAATGACACAGTCTGGATATGGCGGCGGTATGAGGAGACCATATAGTGGCTGAATGAAACAGCCTGGAGTTGGTGGCTGCATGAATGTAACAGCAGTGGTGAAGTGGATCCACTGAGCCTGTGTGGATGATGGTATGGGCCGAACCAGCTACCCTGATATGACTCGTCCACACAGGCTGCCAAGGTGAAGCATGGCAGAGGAAGGATAAGGCCAACTTGTTGTCAGGGAAAGGCGGCACTGGAGCGTGGTCAGGGAACGTAGCAAGGTGGTCAGGTACAGAGTAAGGCAGAACACAAGTATGGAAAGCTTTCTCTAAGGCTGTGGGACACAAAGATCCAGCAGGGGTTAAAGGAAGTGCAGACATATATAGGGGCAGGAAACAACAAGGACCAATTAGTGGCGTACTGGCCCTTTAAATTTCAGAGAAGCAGCGCGCCCTAGGAGGCAGGGATGCGTGCGCCGGCAGGCAGGAAGAACAGATGAGACACGGGGACGATGGGGAAGGTAATGTGCAGTGAGCTGGGCGCGACCACATTGCGGGATGCAAATCGCAGCACAGACCGTGCTAGATATGCTGGCCACGGCGTGACTCCTAACAATGAAGAGACCATATAGTGGCTGAATGACACAGTGTGGAGGTGGCGGCGGCATGAGGAGAACATATAGTGGCTGAATGGCACAGCGTGGAGGTGGAGGCAGCATGAGGAGAACGTATTGTGGCTGAATGACACAGCGTGGAGGCGGCGACAGCATGAGGAGAACATATAGTGGCTGAATGACACAGCGTGGATGTGGTGGCAGCATGAGGAGAACATATAGTGGATGAATGACACAGCGTGGAGGTGGTAGCAGCATGAGAAGAACATGTAAAGGCTGAATGACACAGCGTGGAGGTGGCGGCAGCATGAGGAGAACATATTGTGGCTTAATGACACATCGTGGAGGTGTCGACAGCATGAGGAGAACATATAGTGGCTGTATGACACAGCCTGGAGTTGGCAGCAGCATGAGGAGACCATATAGTGGCTGGATGACACAGTGTGGAGGTTGCGGCAGCATGAGGAGAACATAAAGTGGCTGAATGGCACAGCTTGGAGGTGGCAGCAGCATGAAGAGAACATATGGTGGCAGTATGAGATGGCTTGGAGCTGGCATCAGCATGAGGAGAACATATGGTGGCAGAACGAGACAGCCTGGTGGTGGCGGCAGCAGCATCAGGAATCCTGAAAGTAACCCGGTGACAGAGTGGTGCGGTGGGTGGCAATACCAGTACCCGGTGACGAAGGTGGGTGAAAAAAAGGAAAATTTGGCATCAGATGTGTGGCATCAGGTGGGTGGCAGGATCCAAATAGTTGCTGAGGCAGGTAGGCAGAAGAAAACGGTCTCTTTCGTAAAAGTGTTAGTGTGCACAAGTAAGTATTGAGAATATGCATTACGTAAAACTTTACTTTTAATAATATGCATAGGATAAAATATATGGCCCCAAATTTTTTTTTTCAATCAAACCAAAAGGAAAGGTGTACAAAAAACACCATGTGCCACCTACACCACCAAGTATTGATGTGATGCAAAGACCTCTAAAAGGTGGAAGGAAACAATGTATGGTCCATTGTAACCTGTGGGGTTAAAAACTTCCCCTGTAAGGCCCTACTCTGGCATTAGTAATTCCCTTCTTGGCAAGTGTTACTCGCCCTAAAAAGGGAGGCCCCACACAGGAACCTCTCCCTATTTACCCTTACAAATACTGCCATTTCCTAGGGTTTTTAGGTGGAAATAGGGATTGGTTCCTGTCTGGGGCTGCCCTTTTTAAGACGAGTAACACTTTCCTTGAAAAGGTGGAAGGCAACAATGTATTGTCTATTGTAGCAGGTGGGGGTAAAAACTTCACCTGTAAGACCTTACTCTCGCCCTATTAATTCCCTTCTTGGCAAGTGTGACTTACCCTAAGAAGGGCAGCTCCACACAGGAAACTCTATCTATTTCCATCAAAAAATAGTGCTTGTAGGGAGAAATAGGGAGAGGTTCCTTTGTGGTGCCGCCCTTTTTAGGTGAAGTAACAATTGCAAAGAAGGGAATTAATAGTACGAGAGTAGGGCCTTACAGGGGAAGATTTTACCCCCACCGGTTACAATGGACCATACGTTGTTCCCTTCCACCTTTTAGAGGTCTTTGCACCACATCAATACTTGGTGGTGTAGGTGACACATGGTATTTTTTGCACACCTTTCCTTTTGTTTGATAAAAAAAAATTGTGAGTGCATATTGTCTCGGGAACTGCAAAGAGTAGAAGAGGTTTGCTATTGGAATTTGCTTCTAAACTGGGCGGTTCCCGAGACACGTGTCATCAGAGAGCACTTAGAAAAGAACAACTCAACTTCAGAAGCTCAACTTCATATGTACTGAAATGATTAAGATTTTTTTTATAGACGTAATTTACAAATCTGTTTAACTTTCTGGAGCCAGTTGATACATAAAAAAAAGTTTTTTCCTGGATAACCCCTTTAATACTTACTTGTGGTCTGATGGCGAGGAAGGGCAAACTCTGCTATTTGCGGCCACAAATCAAGTTTGGCTGCCCAGAAGTCCAGCGGATCTTCAAGGTGTGTTGGCATGGGCATGTCAAAGTATGCCATCACCTGCTGTTTCAGGTCCTGCCCCAGTTCTACCTGCTGATGATGAGTTTCTTCACTATGCGGGTGAAGAAAAATACTCATCAGCGACTGTAGACTCAGACTGCTGTTGATGGAGCCGTTACTGCTCCTGCCAACCCACCCCTCCCCAGCAGCCATGGCAGTGGAAGGTGAGAGCAGAGGGCCCCCGAGTCAGACCTGCGAGAGGATGGACGATGGCGCAGATAGGCATTGGCCAACTGACTGCGTAGGATGTCTCTGTAGTAGGTCAGTTTGTCCTCCCTCTCAGTGGGTGTAAAAAAGGCCCTCATTGTGTGCCGGTAGCGAGGATTCAATAAGGTGGAGAGCAAGAAATCATCCGCAGACGAATAGTGACAATTCGGTGGTCACTATGAAAGCAAGTGAGCAGGCAACATGCCATTTGTGCAAGTGACTTAGAGTGACTCCCTGCCTCTATATCCCCTGCATACTGCCACGCTGTGTCCGGGTCCTCTGTCTCGCCTTTCTCATCACCCTCTAGCTCCTTTAGCTGCTCCTGCTCTTCCTCTCCGGTCAGATGACTAGAAAAAACGCCCATCCCGTGAAACCTAAAGTATGCTCCCCCTCCTCCTCTTCCACCAGTTCAGCCCCCACAGGGCTCATGTAGCCGTGAGATGTAGGTGCCACATCTCCAGTGCCCTGACCAGCAAATGTTTCCATGTTGTAGTAGATGAAGCAATGGAATGACCTTGTTTATCCCGTAATTCTGGCGACTGGCTAATAATGTGGCTTCCTCAAAGGGCCTGAGCAAATGTCAGGTGTCACATATGAGCTGCCATTGGTTGACATTGAAGCTACACAGGGCAGTCCCTCTATCCGCTTGGATCAACAAGAAATCGGTGATGGATTTTCTCTGTTCGTAATGTTGGTCCAACATATGGAGGGTGGAATTCCAACATGTGGAAACTTCGCAAATCGGATTATGTTGGGGGATACCGTTCCGAAGCTGCAGCTCAAGGAGGGTGTGCTTTGCGGTGTGCCAGTGGCTGAAGTGCATGCACAGTTTCCTTCCCATTGTTAGGATGTCTTGCAGATGGGGGGAATACTTCAGGAACTGCTTGACAACTATATTGAACACGTGTGCCATACAGAGCACATGGCTCAGGCTTCCTTGTCGCAGCGTAGACAAGATGTTCTTCCCATTGTCGGTCACTATGGTTCCCATTTCCAGTTTTTGTGGAGTAAGCCATGATTTGATTTCTTGATGAATGGCTTTTAGCAGTTTCTCCCCTGTGTGACTCTGTTACCCAAGGCAAACCATGTGAAGAACAGTGTGACACTGCTGTACCCTGCACACATGGTATGCTGGAGGGGCACTGAGATTTGTCCGTGCAGTGGAGGCTGAGGACACAGTGGATGATGAGACGGTAGAGTCGCACACTGTCACAGGACTTGAGAGCATGGAGGCAGAAACGGTGTTACCTGTCTAAGTTGCTGTTGTTGTGGCTGTGCAGAAACCACATTCTCCCAGTGGGCTGTAAAGGACATGTATTGTCTCTGACCGTAGTTACAGCTCCACACGTAGTCGCTGCCGTGCACTTTGGTACACACTGACAGGCTCAAGGACTGGCCCCCCTTCTGTTCCACAAAATTGTGCAGGGCTGGTACTGCCTTCTTCTCAAAGAAATGAAGGCTTGGCACTCTCCACCTGATCTCGGCACAAGCCATCAGTTCTCTGAAAGGTGCAGAAACCACCACTTGAAAAGGGAGGGACTGCAGCATCAACAACTTGGACAGGAGCACATTCAGCTTCTGCGCCATTGGATGAGTGGGCACATACTGTTGTCTCTTGGACATGGCCTCGCCGGTGGATTGCTAGCGGAATGACTGACTCGAAGTAGGAGGAGCAGGAGCATCTTGAGTGACAGAAGGAGGGTATGACAAGGACTGCTCCCGGACCATGCCAACTGAGGGTTGTGTCTGAGGAAACCACCGACTGTTGACTGGGGGTATCAAGATGTCACTTGTGATGAAGTGGGTGACCGTGTTAACTAATCGATGACGGCAGATGGGTTGCTGGTCGAGACACGACCGTTAGCTGATACCCGGAGCTCCGCTCCTCTCGCTATGACTCCTGCTGCCACTTGCCCCTAGTCTGCTGCGACCTCTGCCTGATGAATTTACGCCGCTGCCACTCCTCTGTGCACGTCCTGGCACTTCTCTGCCTGACATACTTAGTGTGTATATTAGGGGAATACAGTATGCTACACTACGCTTAAAAAAGTATTTGTGTACAACTCCAGCTGGTGAGTACTTTTGCCTGGCCTTTCACAGTATCTAGGCCTTTAAGACTTTAACAGGAACAAAATAGTACACTACTTAGATGTACGTATGTGGTATGCACTTATGAGGGAAGAAAAATGCGCTACTGTACGCTTAAAGGGGTATTCCGCCCCTAGACATCTTATCCCCTATCCAAAGGATAGGGGATAAGATGTCAGATGGCCGCGGTCCCGCTGCTGGGGACCCCCGGGATCCCCGCTGCGGCACAGTGCTATCATTACAGCACAGAGCGAGTTTGCTCTGCACGTAATGATGGGCGGTACAGGGGCCGAGCATCGTTACGTTATGGCTCCGCCCCTTGTGATGTCACGACCCGCCCCTTTCAATAAAAGTCTATGGGAGGGGGCGTGGCGGTCGTCACACCCCTCCCATAGACGTGCATTAAGGGGACGGGCCGTGATGTCACGAGGGGCGGCGAAATGACGTCACGCTGCTCCATCCCCCGTATCGCCTGTCATTACGCACAGAGCGAACTCGCTCTGTGCTGTAATGATAGTGCAGTGCCGCAGCGGGGATCCCGGGGGTCCCCAGCAGCGAAACCGCGGCGATCTGACATCTTATCCCCTATCCTTTGGATAGGGGATAAGATGTCTAGGGGCGGAATACCCCTTTAAAAAAAGTATTTGTGTACAACACCAGCAGTGAGTACTTTTGCCTGGCCTTTCACAGTATCTAGGCCCTTGAGACTTTAACGCGTACAAAATAGTACACCACTTAGATGTACACATGTGGTATGCACTTATGGGGGGAGAAACGTACACTACAGTACGCTGGAAAATGTATTTGTGCAAAACACCAGCAGTACACACCAGTGTTGCAGCACACAGTCACTGTGCTACATTAAAAATTGCGCTTTCTCTCTCAATCTCACTCCCTTTGCTATCATTGCTTCTAGGCAGGATTTGTGCTTCAGCTGAATCACTGCTATTCTGTGCAACATACTGTGCAACACACAGTGCAACACACTGCTCTGCAATAGAACGCTGTAGACAGTGACTGGGAGGTGAATCGCTGCAGTAAGAATGCTTTTCTTTGCAAAACACACTGCTCTCTGTCCCTTTCTCTGTGCAACAGAATGCTGACTTGACTAAGAGGTGAATCACTGCTGGAAAAAAAGCCTTTCTGTGCAACACACAGCTCTGTCTGTCCCTATCTATCGCCCTGCAGTGAAAGGCTGAAGTGACTGGCCGCAATATGGCAGCCAATTATATAGGGCTGTGACTTCACAGGGATGACTGGCTGCTGATAGGCTGCATACTGTATGTGATTCAGGGTCCCGCTTTCCCAGGATTCCTTGCCCCATGTCCTCACATGTGGATCCGCCATTTTAGATGCCCTGGAGCCTGGACCGCGCACTAAATGGAGTTTAATTAAGCGATTTGCGCGATAGAATCACGGCGATATTCACATTTGTTGCAAATCAAATTTGTCCTGAAATTCGTAATGAATTTGTATTCGTCAGATTCGATTCACTCATCCCTAGTTATTAGTTTAGTGTACAATAAAGCTGTTCTGTTTACACTGTGGGAAAATAGTCTACTACATTTCTGCCCCAAGAGGGATAGGAAAAAATTGTACAAGGGCCCTTCTGCCTCACATGCATCTTTTATGGCCAAAATGGTTGAGCCAGTGTTGCCTGTAATCTTCAACAGAAAGACTACCCTGGATTTTCCTTTCTGAAGTGTTGTGTCACAGATAACGACCTAGTAGGGAGTAAAGTGGAGTCTTTTTTAGGCACCTTGAAACACGGTGAACCAACCCATCAAAATCCTTATTCAACAGTTTCAGTAATTTGGACTGTGAACTACAGAGTGAGTGAATGTTTTCCAAAGCCTCCTTCCACCTAGTTGTCAATGATTGTTTGTATTAATGACTAGAGATAAGCACTGGTTTGGACAGAACTAGTTCTGTGAGAAGTGGATGTTACTCTTTATTACTTTTAATGTATTCCCTGGGCCAGATGTGTGGGACCTACCCTGGAACTTATTCCCCCAGCCTTATACAGCAGACTTTACACCACACTGCTATACACCACACACTACACCACATGGCTTGCTGCCAACTGCTAATGGGTCTTCTAAAAGCAGAGCATTCGTGTGCAGGTAGGACCAAATATATTACAAAGTTTAGACTAATTATGGGTTTTACGGGTTCAGTTCACACTAGCAATGATCACTTTTTTCTGTATATATGAAAGACACACTAGTTGTCTGTACATCACAGTACAGTAGACCAAACCATGGTCTAGCCGTGGGCATGCATTAAGCCACTACATACACCAGAAGAATGCTAGTCAGTAATATAGAAACAGGGTCACATGAAAAAATAACTGCAAGTCTGTACTGAGGTTTACATCCTTAGCTTTCCTTGAATCTAATGCAGGATTTCAACTTTTTATGATACAAAATGATATGACAATGAAACCGAAAAATAAAAAAATTCTGCAGTCCTTAATGGCTCAACGTAAGTCTCCTTCAATATACAGTAACTTCTTATCCACATTAAATGTAGTGTTGTCATGCCTTGATGACCATATTATTTCCAGAGTAATGAATTAAGGGAATTTCTTTGTATAAATAAATAAATCTTGTACATGGTTAGTTTCACATTATATGCTGTTCTAGCTATTGTGGGAAACAAAAATAGTAATTACTTGCTTTCTTGTTACAATCAGAACCTAATGGTATTGGCAGCTTAAAATGATGGATTAAATGAAGGCTCCTAAATTATTTGACAGAGACCGGGCACTCATGAGATGCTAATGGGTTACAAGTGCGGCAAAAGGTCTAACAAAAGCCTTAAGGTACGCAAAGGTGTAAAGAAATGCATACCGGGGCTGATCGCATACAGATTTTTGCAAATATTCATAGTCTGCTAGGTAAAAAAAAGTAAATAAGAAAAAGAAAAAGAAAGAACTATACTATACTATACTTACCTAGCCCTGATTCTTCCTGCTGGTCTCCTATAGCTCTAGTTAGGATCCATCCAGTCCCCCAATCTTCTGTCTCCTTCCTATATCTAAGAAGAGTCCTCTATAAAGGACCTCCCTGCTCAGCAAATCAGTGGCAGGACACTGCTGTGCCCAGTGTTTGGCTGAGCTGGCAGGTCCTTCACAGAGGACTCATCTCAGATATAGGAAAGAGACAGAAGATTGGGGAAGCTGTGAGGAACCAGCGTGGACCAGTTGGTATCACTTGTATTTACTTCATGGGCAAACCCCTTTAGATCCCACAAGAATGTATAGATCTTCTCCAATCAGATTTCTTGGGAGTGGATGTGCTGGGAGAACTGTTGCAGAGTCAGAAAACAAAGCCAAGGGTCATCACCAGGAGAATGGCTTTAAATGTGAAAATGTGAAAAACACACCCAACCCTGTGGATACCAGCAGGAGGCATCAATAGAGCAGAGAAATGGGAGTTAAGTTGTCCAGCCACCTGACATGACTACTGGCTGGAGCCTTGGCCCCAGTGGGTCAAGCTGCAGGAATATGGTAAGTAAGAATACTATTCTAATAAGGTCAGTAAAACCTCTTAATAAGCTGTGGAGCACAAATGACATCCCTTGTATCTCGATCAGTCAATTAAATAATAATATTTCCCATGTACTCTCTTACAGTCCAGAATTTCCTTGACTTTGAAACATTCTGAAAGAATTTAAAAGATTTACAAAATACTCCTTCAGATCTTGCACTTGGAGACAATGTGACATGGAAGACTAGCAAATATAATTTTTAAGAATATCTGAACCAACTGTGGGGCTGATGCCAATTTTGGCAGAGGCGCCAAGTGGACCAATTTAAAAAATAGGTTCACAACCACCCAGATCAATTGTCGAAACGCCACCTGTTTAGCCAGATCAGCAAATATATATACCAGTAGGTATCGTATACTGGCTGTGAAAGAAGGAGAAGGGTGAGGAATCCTTGGACTCTCTATCTACAACCAGAAGTGGCTGCTGGTCATCCTCCATGGTGCTAAACAAACTTTAGATCTAGCTAGTAGCTGCTTCAGCAGTGCATGTTCACCTACAGGACAGTGTAAGGGAAGGTATGTCTCCAAGGGAGAATTGGAGACATAGAATGATTTTCCTATACAATAAACAGTGAGAATAGGGGTGCAATGGCTTGTACATTATGTAATTAATTGAGTTGTCCATGTGAAAAAATGGCTGCAGAAGATGTATTAAAAAAACAAAATAAATATTATTAGTTAAATCCCCTACCTGACCAGAGAGTCAAAGCTCCTGATTGTAGGACCACCACAATCAGACATTTTATCCCCTATCCTTTGGATAGGGGATAAGATGCCTAGCAGCAGAGTACCCCTTTAAATAATGCAATAAAGGCAAAGCTCTTCAGTAGGGATGAGTGAATCGAATCTGATAAATCTGAATTTGTTACGAATTTCAGGAAAAATCCACTTCGCAACTAATCCGAATATCGCCGTGATTCAATCACATCATTAAATCGCTTCATTAAACTCCATTTAGTGCGGTCCAGGCTCCAGGGAATCTAAAATGGCGGATCCACATGTGAGGACATGGGGCAAGGAACTCTGGGAAGGCGGGAACAAGGGTAGGTGGGATGACCCTGAATCACATGCAGCCAGCCACCCCTGTGATATCACAGCCCTTTATAATCGGCAGCCATCTTGCGGCCAGTCACTTCAGCGTTTTATTTCAGAGAGAGCGTTTCACTGCAGGGAGAGATAGAACATTGTGTGCGTTGCACAGAAAAACAGCTTGACAGCAGCCAGCAATTCACCACAAGCCCAAATCACATCATAAAAGCACTGACAGCGAGAGAGAGAAAGTACACTTTTGAGTGTAATACACAGCGACTCCACTGCTGCAGTGGAGTGTACAGCAACTCTAAAGCTTAAAGGGGCCAGTCAGACAGAGCAGTAAAAGCCATTGTCACCTGCTATTAGTGCCTAATAATACTGTACTGGGCTTTACTACACAGCGATTCTGTACTGCTGCAGTTGGTTGTACATCAACTGTAAAGCTAACAGGGGCCAGTTAGGGTGAGCAAGTAAAGCCATAGTCACCTGATTACAGTGCCTAATACAGGTTGCATAGAGGAGCCTATTGTCCCCTGATAAGTGTAACCTGTGCGTAAATAGGTGGTATACGTTTTTTTTTCTCCTGAAAAACTAATTTGGGCCTAGTTACTGTGAAAGGCCAGCCAAAGCCACCCACTTATTTCTGCAGCCTTATACCGTTTGTAGTAGAGCGCATAGTCCTCCTCTCATAAGTTTAAACTGTACGTACACCTATGTGGTGTCCTTTATATAATTTCTGGTTATGCTAATTTGGGCCTAGTTACTGTGAAAGGCCAGCCAACATTGCACACTTGTTTCTGTAGTCTAATACAGTTTTAAGGGTAGTGGAGCGTATTGTCCTCCTCTCATAAGTGTAACATATACACACTTAGCTGGTGAATAAATATGTCAGGCAGAGAAGTGCATGGATGTGCATAGAGGAGTGGCAGAGTCCTAAATTCATCAGGCAGAGGTCGCAGCAGACTAGGGACGAGTGGCAGCAGGATTCTCAGCGAAAGGCCTGAGCTCCTGGTATCAGTTAGCGGTCATGTCTCGACTAGCAACCATCTGCCGTCATTAATTGGTTAACTCGATCATCCACTTCATCACAAGTGACATCTGACACCCCCAGTCAACAGTGAGTGGGTTCACCAGACACAACCCTCAGTTGGCATGGCCCGGGAGCAGTCCCTGTCCTCCCATTGCCTCGGTCCTATGCTGTTCCCTCCACCACAGACGTATCGTATGCTGTGGGTTCAGCTCCACTATTTAGTGAAGATAATCTAATAGAGGACAGTCAGCAGCTACTGCCAGCTAGTGTTGAGCGGCATAGGCCATATTCGAATTCGCGAATATTCACGAATATATGGACGAATATTCGTCATATATTCGCTAAATTCGCATATTCGTAATATTCTCGTTTTATTTCCGCATATCTGAAAATTAATATATACGGAAATTAGCATATACAAAAATTAACATAAGCGAAAATTTGCATATGCGAAAATTAGCATCACAAGCTGGAAACAGAGAGGGGTGATCAATGTGATGTGTACTGTGAAAAAAAACAAACGAATATTCGTAATTACGAATATATAGTGCTATATTCGCAAATATTCACGAATGTTCGCGATTTCGCGAATATGCGATATTCGCGAATAAAATTCGCATTGCGAATATTCGCGAGCAACACTACTGCCAGCCAAGAAGTGGAGAAGACATCAGCCGCTTCCTCCGCTAGGCAGCCAAGTAGTGATGAGGAGAGTGGCATGCGAGGTGGTGTTGTGAGCATTCAGGCTCCTGAAGCAGACACTGTTGAGGAACCTGAGTAGGACATCAGTGACGTGCAGACACAATTCGATTATGATGAAGCCGATAGCACTTGGGAGCCGGGTGTTGAAGGGGCTTCATCATCATCAGGAGAAGAGGGTTGCAGGTTGCCCGTGAGGCAGCAGCTGAGCCAGTAAGGTGGTAGCATGGTTGGCAGTCAGCATGGTGGCAGAAGTGGGAATTCTGGAGCCAAACCTTCCCGGGAGGTAGTGGAAAAGAGGTTCGCAGCAGCCTACCTTCCCGGGAGGTAGTGGAACAGGGGTTCCTGGAGACGGCGGCAGCAGCTGTCAATCATTGTGGACTGTTGGGGGGGGGGGGGGAATCAACTACTCAGCGGTGTTGCAGTTTTCATCAAGCATCCGGAGAACGTTAACCTGGCCAAATGCAAGATATGTCGGCAGAAGGTTAAGCGTGGTCACGGTCCCAAAGTTAGCACCACGGCCTTGCGTCAACATATGCTTCGCCACCATAAAGCGGCCTGGGAGAGCCGTGGCTCCGATGCGGTAGTCCAGCCTGTTGCATCACCCAGTGGCACGCTGTGTGTCATACACTCCTTCTGTCGCTCCAGATGCTTTTGCTCCTCCTACTTCGAGTCAGTCATTCCTCCAGCAATCCATCGGCGAAGCCATGTCCAAGAGACTACAGTATGCGCCCACTCATCCAATGTGCTCCTGTCCAAGTTGCTGGTGCTGCAGTCCCTCCCTTTTCAAGTGGTGGACTCTGCACCTTTCAGAGAACTGATGGCTTGTGCCGAGACGAGGTGGAGAGTCCCAAGCCGTCATTTCTTTGTGAAACAGGCAGTACCAGCCCTGCCCAAATTTGTAGAATAGAAGGTGGGCCAGTCCTTGAGCCTGTCAGTGTGTACCAAAGTGCACGCAGTGCCGACGTGTGGAGCTGTAACTACGGTTAGGGACAATACATGTCCTTTACGGCCCACTGGGTAAATGGTTTCTGCACAGCCACAACAGCAACTTGGACAGTTCACGCTGCTTCCGCCTCCACGCGGCGTGACCTGTTGGTCCTGTGACAGTGGGCGACTCTGCCTCCTCATCCTCCACTGCACGGACAAGTCTCAGTACCCCTCCAGCATGCCATGTGTGCTGGACACGGTGCTGTCACGCTGTTCTTCACATGGTTTGCCTTGGCAGGGGAGGAACTACTAAAAGTCATTCAGCAAGAAATCGAATCATGGCTTACTCCCCGAAAACTGGAAATGGTAACCATGGTGACCGACAGCAAGAAGAACATCTTGTCTGCGCTGCAACAAGGAAGCCTGAGCCATGCTCCCTGCATGGCACACGTGTTCAATCTGGTTGTCAAGCAGTTCCTGAAGTGTTCTCCCCCATCTACAAGACATCCTAACAATGGGAAGGAAATTGTGCATGCACTTCAGCCACTCGGACACTGCAAAGCACACCCTACTTGACATGCAGCGCCAGAACGGCATCCCCCAACATAGTCTGATTTGCGACGTTTCCACACGTTGGAATTCAACCCTCCATATGTTGGAAAATCTATCATGATTTCTTGATGATCCAAGCAGATAGGGGGATTACCCTGTGTAACTTCAATGTCAACCAGTAGCAGCTCATACATGACAACTGCCGTTTGCTCAGGCCCTTTGAGGAAGCCACATTATTAGTCAGTCACCAGGATTACGGGATAAACAACATCATTCCACTGCTTCATTTCTCACAACACATGTTGGAAACGATGGCTGGTCAAGGCACTGGAGACGTGGCGTCTACATCTCATGCCACATGAGCTTTATGGTGGGCTGAACTGGAAGAGGGGGAGGAGGCGGACAGTGGAGCACAGTTTAGGTTTCGCAAAATGGGTGTTTTTTATAGTAATCTGACAGGAGAGGAGGAGCAGTAGCAGCCAGAGGAGCTAGAGGGTGATGAGGAAGACGAGACAGAGGACCCGGACACACCATGGCAGCATGCAGTGGAGATGGAGGCAGGTAGTCCCTCCGAGTCACTAACACAAATGGCACGATGCATGGTCACTTGCTTGTGTAGTCACCGCCAAAATGTCACCATTCGGCAGCGGGATGACGTTTTGCTCTCCACGTGATTGGACCCTCGCTACCGGCACAAAATGTAGGCCTTTTTTAAACACACTGAGAGGGAGGACAAACTGACCTACTACAGAGACATCCTACGTAGTCAGTTGGCCAATGCCTATCTGCGCTATTGTCCATCCTCTCGCAGGTCTGACTCGGGGTTCCCTCTGTGCTCCCCTTCCACTTCTATGGCTGCTGGGGAGGGGAGGGGGGGCAGGAGCAGTACCAGCTCCATCAGCAGCAGCCTGAGTCTACAGTCGCTGATGAGTAGCTTTCTTCACCCGCATAGTGAAGCAACTCATCATCAGCAGGTAGACCTGGAGCAGGACCTGAACCAGCAGGTGGTGGCATACCTTGACATGTCCATGCTAACACACCTTGAAGATCCGCTGGACTTCTGGGCAGCCAAACTTGATTTATGGCCGCAACTAACAGAGTTTGCCCTGGAAAAGCTGTCCTGCCCGGCCAGTAGTGTGCCATCAGAGCGGGTGTTTAGTGCAGCGGGGGCCATAGTCACCCCAAGGAGAACTCACCTGTCCACGAAAAATGTGGAGACACTGACGATTGTGAAGATGAATCAGGCACGGATCAGCCAGGATTTCCACCCACTAATGCCAGATGCATCAGTTTGGATTGACCATGGTGCCACACCAACACTTCACAAATATGGATAGTGCAAAACATATTTAAGGTGCTGCTCCCCAGTTACATAAATTCCTCCGCATCAGACCACAAGTAAGTATTGAGGATATGCATTAGCTAAAACTTAACTTTTCTTAGGATAAAATATGTGGACCCCTATTTTTTTTATATCTTATAAAAAGTAAAGGTGTGCAAAAAATACCATGTGCCACCTACACCACCAAGTATGGATGTGATTCAAAGACCTATAAAAGGTTCATTGTAACCGGAGGGAGTAAAAACTTCCCCTGTAAGGCCCTACTATCGCACTATTAATTCCCTTCTTGGCAAGTGTTACTTGCCCTTAAAAGGGCGGCCCCAAACAGGAACCTCTCCTTATTTCCACCTACAAACACTGCCCTTTTTAGGGTGAGTAACAATTGCCAAGAAGGAAATTAATAGTGCGAGAGTAGGGCCTTACAGAGGAAGTGTTTACCCCCACGTGTTACAATGGGCCATACGTTGTTCCCTTCCACCTTTTATAGGTCTTTGCATCACATCACCAGCTCCAACCCCAATGTACTTTTCGCATTGTGCTTCCTCAGGGAGCGTGTGTCACACACGCCCCCTGACTAAACACAATGCGAAACGTGCGTTGGGGTTCTAGCTGGTAGGTTGGCAGCACACATGGCAGGATGTCTTATGAAGTTTTAGTCAGTTTTTGTGTTGTTTATGCTTTTCTCATGTGATTTATCTTTTGTTCTACACCCTATGGCATATTTCTCCATGTTGGCTATTACAAAACTGTGTTTTCACCAGTGTCCCCCTTGAGATGTGTGCCCACTGGATCTTCTCCGGTATTTTTTTTGCCCCTGTATTCCATGTGTATGAGCCTATTCTACCATGTCTACTTTTCTGTATTGTCATACCAGTGCCTTTGTTTTAACATCTATTTTTAAATGTCTGTCTTGTATTTTTTAACAACTGCAGGTATCTTGGCCCACTCCTCATAAGATACTGCTCCAGCAGTGTCAGGTGTGAAGGTGTCTTCTCCAGATGGCAGGTATCTTGGCCCACTCCTCATAAAATCCTACTCCAGATGTCTCATGTGTGAAGGTGTCTTCTCCAGACTGCAGGTATCTTGGCCTACTCCTAATAAGATACTGCTCCAGCTTTCTCAGGTGTGAAAGTGTCTTCTACAGACTGCAGGTATCTTGGCCCACTCCTCATAAGAACCTGCTCCAGTTGTTTCAGGTGTAAAGGTGTCTTCTCCATACTGCAGGTATCTTGGCCCTCTCCTCATAAGATGCTGCTCCAGCTGTCTCAGGTGTGGAGGTTTCTTCCCCAGACTGCAGGTATCTTGGCCCACTCCTCATAAGATCCTGCTCCAGATGTCTCAGGTGTGAAGGTGTCTTCTCCATACTGCAGATATCTTGGCCCACTCCTCATAAGATCCTGCTCCAGATGTCTCAGGTGTGAAGGTGTCTTCTCCATACTGCAGATATCTTGGCCCACTCCTCATAAGATGCTGCTCCAGCTGTCTCAGGTCTGAAGGTTTCTTCTACAGACTGCAGGTATCTTGGCCCTCTCCTCATAAGATACTGCTTGGCCCACCTGGGTGAATATTTTGTGAATTTGCTATTTTTTCTACTGTCTTTTGATATTATGAATCTACTAAAAGAAGCATTGATGAAACTATAAGAAAGTGTGTTGCGTTTTTTGTTGCATGGAACTGTGATTATAGAGTGAGTTTTGAGTCCTCACTTTAAAACGCACCGTATATACCCAGTGTGAATAGGTGGCCACGTATGCTGTTACGTTTACTACATATTGGCCCACTCCTCATAAGATGCTGCTCCAGCTGTCTCAGGTGTGGAGGTTTCTTCTCCATACTGCAGGTATCTTGGCCCACTCCTCATAAGATCCTGCTCCACATGTTTCAGGTGTGAAGGTGTCTTCTACAGACTGCAGGTATCTTGGCCCACTCCTCATAAGATCCTGCTCCAGTTGTCTCAGGTGTAAAGGTGTCTTCTCCATACTGCAGGTATCTTGGCCCACTCCTCATAAGATCCTGCTCCACATGTTTCAGGTGTGAAGGTGTCTTCTCCATACTGCAGGTATCTTGGCCCACTCCTCATAAGATGCTGCTCCAGCTGTCTCAGGTGTGGAGGTTTCTTCCCCAGACTGCTGGTATCTTGGCCCTCTCCTCATAAGATTTTGCTCCAGATGTCTCAGGTATAGAGGTGTCTTCTCCATACTGCAGATATCTTGGCCCACTCCTCATAAGATCCTGCTCCACATGTTTCAGGTGTGAAGGTGTCTTCTCTATACTGCAGGTATCTTGGCCCACTCCTCATAAGATGCTGCTCCAGCTGTCTAAGGTGTGGAGGTTTCTTCCCCAGACTGCTGGTATCTTGGCCCTCTCCTCATAAGATTTTGCTCCAGATGTCTCAGGTATAGAGGTGTCTTCTCCATACTGCAGATATCTTGGCCCTCTCCTCATAAGATACTGCTTGGCCCACCTGGGTGAATATTTTGTGAATTAGCTATTTTTTCTACTGTCTTTTGATATTATGAAACTACTAAAAGAAGCATTGATGAAACTATAAGAAAGTGTGTTGCGTTTTTTCTTGCATGGAACTGTGATTATACAGTGAGTTTTGAGTCTTCACTTTAAAATGCACCGTATATACCCAGTGTGAATAGGTGGCCATGTATGCTGTTACGTTTACTACATCTTGGCCCACTCCTCATAAGATGCTGCTCCAGCTGTCTCAGGTGTTGAGGTTTCTTCTCCAGACTGCTGGTATCTTGGCCCTCTCCTCATAAGACCCTGCTCCCGTTGTCTCAGGTGTGAAGATGTCTTCTCCAGTTGGCAGGTATCTTGGCCCACCCCTCATAAGATGCTGCTCCTGCTGTCTCAGGTGTGAAGATGTCTTCTCCAGATTGAAGGTATCTTGGCCCACTCCTCATAAGATGCTGCTCCTGCTGTCTCAGGTGTGAAGGTTTCTTCTCCAGACTGCAGGTATCTTGGCCCTCTCCTCAAAAGATACTGCTCCAGCTGTCTCAGGTGTGAAGATGTCTTCTCCAGATTGAAGGTATCTTGGCCCACTCCTCATAAGATCCTGCTTCAGATGTCTCAGGTGTGAAGATGTCTTCTCCAGACGGCTGGTATCTTGGCCCACTCTCCATAAGATCCTGCTCCAGATGTATCAGGAGTGAAGTTGTCTTCTCCAGACTGCAGGTATCTTGGCCCACTCTCCATAAGATGCTGCTCCAGATGTCTCAGGTGTGAAGGTGTCTTCTCCAGACTGCAGGTATCTTGGCCCACTCCTCATAAGACCCTGCTCCAGTTGTCTCAGGTGTGAAGATGTCTTCTCCAGTTGGCAGGTATCTTGGCCCACTCCTCATAAGATGCTGCTCCTGCTGTCTCAAGTGTGAAGGTTTCTTCTCCAGACTGCAGGTATCTTGGCCCTCTCCTCAAAAGATACTGCTCCAGCTGTCTCAGGTGTCTTCTCCAGATGGCAGGTATCTTGGCCCACTCCTCATAAGATCCTACTCCAGATGTCTCAGGGGTGAAGGTGTCTTCTCCAGACTGCAGGTATCTTGGCCCTCTCCTCAAAAGATACTGCTCCAGCTGTCTCAGGTGTCTTCTCCAGACTGCTGGTATCTTGGCCCACTCCTCCTAAGATCCTGCTCCAGATGTCTCAGGGGTGAAGGTGTCTTCTCCAGACTGCAGGTATCTTGGCCCACTCCTCATAAGATGCTGCTCCAGCTGTCTCAGGTGTGGAGGTTTCTTCCCCAGACTGCTGGTATCTTGGCCCTCTCCTCATAAGATTTTTCTCCAGATGTCTCAGGTATAGAGGTGTCTTCTCCATACTGCAGATATCTTGGCCCACTCCTCATAAGATCCTGCTCCAGATGTCTTAGGTGTGAAGGTGTCTTCTCCATACTGCAGATATCTTGGCCCTCTCCTCATAAGATACTGCTTGGCCCACCTGGGTGAATATTTTGTGAATTAGCTATTTTTTCTACTGTCTTATGATATTATGAAACTACTAAAAGAAGCATTTATGAAACTATAAGAAAGTGTGTTGCGTTTTTTCTTGCATGGAACTTTGATTATACAGTGAGTTTTGAGTCTTCACTTTAAAATGCACCGTATATACCCAGTGTGAATAGGTGGCCATGTATGCTGTTACGTTTACTACATCTTGGCCCACTCCTCATAAGATGCTGCTCCAGCTGTCTCAGGTGTTGAGGTTTCTTCTCCAGACTGCTGGTATCTTGGCCCTCTCCTCATAAGACCCTGCTCCCGTTGTCTCAGGTGTGAAGATGTCTTCTCCAGTTGGCAGGTATCTTGGCCCACCCCTCATAAGATGCTGCTCCTGCTGTCTCAGGTGTGAAGATGTCTTCTCCAGATTGAAGGTATCTTGGCCCACTCCTCATAAGATGCTGCTCCTGCTGTCTCAGGTGTGAAGGTTTCTTCTCCAGACTGCAGGTATCTTGGCCCTCTCCTCAAAAGATACTGCTCCAGCTGTCTCAGGTGTGAAGATGTCTTCTCCAGATTGAAGGTATCTTGGCCCACTCCTCATAAGATCCTGCTTCAGATGTCTCAGGTGTGAAGATGTCTTCTCCAGACGGCTGGTATCTTGGCCCACTCTCCATAAGATCCTGCTCCAGATGTATCAGGAGTGAAGTTGTCTTCTCCAGACTGCAGGTATCTTGGCCCACTCTCCATAAGATGCTGCTCCAGATGTCTCAGGTGTGAAGGTGTCTTCTCCAGACTGCAGGTATCTTGGCCCACTCCTCATAAGACCCTGCTCCAGTTGTCTCAGGTGTGAAGATGTCTTCTCCAGTTGGCAGGTATCTTGGCCCACTCCTCATAAGATGCTGCTCCTGCTGTCTCAAGTGTGAAGGTTTCTTCTCCAGACTGCAGGTATCTTGGCCCTCTCCTCAAAAGATACTGCTCCAGCTGTCTCAGGTGTCTTCTCCAGATGGCAGGTATCTTGGCCCACTCCTCATAAGATCCTACTCCAGATGTCTCATGTGTGAAGGTAAACCAACCAAATACTCATAAGTGTCTCAGGGCCAAACAATGAAAATTACAATTTTAGGGACAAGTCCCCAAAGACTGCCCTAAACTAGAGACCACTTAACTAAATTATTAAAACTTAACTTTTATTCCAATTTCTCAAAAATAAATATGAATCGTGCTTATTGGTACCATAGTGAATAAATAATTTATTCACTATGGTACCAATAAGCACGATTCATATTTATTTTTGAGAAATTGGAATAAAAGTTAAGTTTTAATAATTTAGTTAAGTGGTCTCTAGTTTAGGGCAGTCCTTGGGGACTTGTCCCTAAAATTGTAATTTTCATGTGTGACGGTGTCTTCCCAGACTGCAGGTATCTTGGCCCACTCCAAATAAGATATGGCTCCAGCTGTCTCAGGTGTGAAGGTGTCTTCTCCAGACTGCTGGTATCTTGGCCCACTCCTCCTAAGATCCTGCTCCAGATGTCTCAGGGGTGAAGGTGTCTTCTCCAGACTGCAGGTATCTTGGCCCACTCCTCATAAGATGCTGCTCCAGCTGTCTCAGGTGTGGAGGTTTCTTCCCCAGACTGCTGGTATCTTGGCCCTCTCCTCATAAGATTTTTCTCCAGATGTCTCAGGTATAGAGGTGTCTTCTCCATACTGCAGATATCTTGGCCCACTCCTCATAAGATCCTGCTCCAGATGTCTTAGGTGTGAAGGTGTCTTCTCCATACTGCAGATATCTTGGCCCTCTCCTCATAAGATACTGCTTGGCCCACCTGGGTGAATATTTTGTGAATTAGCTATTTTTTCTACTGTCTTATGATATTATGAAACTACTAAAAGAAGCATTTATGAAACTATAAGAAAGTGTGTTGCGTTTTTTCTTGCATGGAACTTTGATTATACAGTGAGTTTTGAGTCTTCACTTTAAAATGCACCGTATATACCCAGTGTGAATAGGTGGCCATGTATGCTGTTACGTTTACTACATCTTGGCCCACTCCTCATAAGATGCTGCTCCAGCTGTCTCAGGTGTTGAGGTTTCTTCTCCAGACTGCTGGTATCTTGGCCCTCTCCTCATAAGACCCTGCTCCCGTTGTCTCAGGTGTGAAGATGTCTTCTCCAGTTGGCAGGTATCTTGGCCCACCCCTCATTAGATGCTGCTCCTGCTGTCTCAGGTGTGAAGATGTCTTCTCCAGATTGAAGGTATCTTGGCCCACTCCTCATAAGATGCTGCTCCTGCTGTCTCAGGTGTGAAGGTTTCTTCTCCAGACTGCAGGTATCTTGGCCCACTCCTCATAACATCCTGCTTCAGATGTCTCAGGTGTGAAGATGTCTTCTCCAGACGGCTGGTATCTTGGCCCACTCTTCATAAGATCCTGCTCCAGATGTATCAGGAGTGAAGTTGTCTTCTCCAGACTGCAGGTATCTTGGCCCACTCTCCATAAGATGCTGCTCCAGATGTCTCAGGTGTGAAGGTGTCTTCTCCAGACTGCAGGTATCTTGGCCCACTCCTCATAAGACCCTGCTCCAGTTGTCTCAGGTGTGAAGATGTCTTCTCCAGTTGGCAGGTATCTTCGCCCACTCCTCATAAGATGCTGCTCCTGCTGTCTCAAGTGTGAAGGTTTCTTCTCTAGACTGCAGGTATCTTGGCCCTCTCCTCATAAGATACTGCGCCAGCTGTCTCAGGTGTCTTCTCCAGATGGCAGGTATCTTGGCCCACTCCTCATAAGATCCTACTCCAGATGTCTCATGTGTGAAGGTAAACCAACCAAATACTCATAAGTGTCTCAGAGCCAAACAATGAAAATTACAATTTTAGGGACAAGTCCCCAAAGACTGCCCTAAACTAGAGACCACTTAACTAAATTATTAAAACTTAACTTTTATTCCAATTTCTCAAAAATAAATATGAATCATGCTTATTGGTACCATAGTGAATAAATAATTTATTCACTATGGTACCAATAAGCACGATTCATATTTATTTTTGAGAAATTGGAATAAAAGTTAAGTTTTAATAATTTAGTTAAGTGGTCTCTAGTTTAGGGCAGTCCTTGGGGACTTGTCCCTAAAATTGTAATTTTCATGTGTGACGGTGTCTTCCCAGACTGCAGGTATCTTGGCCCACTCCTAATAAGATATGGCTCCAGCTGTCTCAGGTGTGAAGGTGTCTTCTCCAGACTGCTGGTATCTTGGCCCACTCCTCCTAAGATCCTGCTCCAGATGTCTCAGGGGTGAAGGTTTCTTCTCCAGACTGCAGGTATCTTGGCCCACTCCTCATAAGATGCTGCTCCAGCTGTCTCAGGTGTGGAGGTTTCTTCCCCAGACTGCTGGTATCTTGGCCCTCTCCTCATAAGATTTTGCTCCAGATGTCTCAGGTATGGAGGTTTCTTCCCCAGACTGCTGGTATCTTGGCCCTCTCCTCATAAGATTTTGCTCCAGATGTCTCAGGTATAGAGGTGTCTTCTCCATACTGCAGATATCTTGGCCCTCTCCTCATAAGATACTGCTTGGCCCACCTGGGTGAATATTTTGTGAATTAGCTATTTTTTCTACTGTCTTTTGATATTATGAAACTACTAAAAGAAGCATTGATGAAACTATAAGAAAGTGTGTTGCGTTTTTTCTTGCATGGAACTGTGATTATACAGTGAGTTTTGAGTCTTCACTTTAAAATTCACCGTATATACCCAGTGTGAATAGGTGGCCATGTATGCTGTTACGTTTACTACATCTTGGCCCACTCCTCATAAGATGCTGCTCCAGCTGTCTCAGGTGTTGAGGTTTCTTCTCCAGACTGCTGGTATCTTGGCCCTCTCCTCATAAGACCCTGCTCCCGTTGTCTCAGGTGTGAAGATGTCTTCTCCAGTTGGCAGGTATCTTGGCCCACCCCTCATAAGATGCTGCTCCTGCTGTCTCAGGTGTGAAGATGTCTTCTCCAGATTGAAGGTATCTTGGCCCACTCCTCATAAGATGCTGCTCCTGCTGTCTCAGGTGTGAAGGTTTCTTCTCCAGACTGCAGGTATCTTGGCCCTCTCCTCAAAAGATACTGCTCCAGCTGTCTCAGGTGTGAAGATGTCTTCTCCAGATTGAAGGTATCTTGGCCCACTCCTCATAAGATCCTGCTTCAGATGTCTCAGGTGTGAAGATGTCTTCTCCAGACGGCTGGTATCTTGGCCCACTCTCCATAAGATCCTGCTCCAGATGTATCAGGAGTGAAGTTGTCTTCTCCAGACTGCAGGTATCTTGGCCCACTCTCCATAAGATGCTGCTCCAGATGTCTCAGGTGTGAAGGTGTCTTCTCCAGACTGCAGGTATCTTGGCCCACTCCTCATAAGACCCTGCTCCAGTTGTCTCAGGTGTGAAGATGTCTTCTCCAGTTGGCAGGTATCTTGGCCCACTCCTCATAAGATGCTGCTCCTGCTGTCTCAAGTGTGAAGGTTTCTTCTCCAGACTGCAGGTATCTTGGCCCTCTCCTCAAAAGATACTGCTCCAGCTGTCTCAGGTGTCTTCTCCAGATGGCAGGTATCTTGGCCCACTCCTCATAAGATCCTACTCCAGATGTCTCATGTGTGAAGGTAAACCAACCAAATACTCATAAGTGTCTCAGGGCCAAACAATGAAAATTACAATTTTAGGGACAAGTCCCCAAAGACTGCCCTAAACTAGAGACCACTTAACTAAATTATTAAAACGTAACTTTTATTCCAATTTCTCAAAAATAAATATGAATCATGCTTATTGGTACCATAGTGAATAAATAATTTATTCACTATGGTACCAATAAGCACGATTCATATTTATTTTTGAGAAATTGGAATAAAAGTTACGTTTTAATAATTTAGTTAAGTGGTCTCTAGTTTAGGGCAGTCCTTGGGGACTTGTCCCTAAAATTGTAATTTTCATGTGTGAAGGTGTCTTCCCAGACTGCAGGTATCTTGGCCCACTCCTAATAAGATATGGCTCCAGCTGTCTCAGGTGTGAAGGTGTCTTCTCCAGACTGCTGGTATCTTGGCCCACTCCTCCTAAGATCCTGCTCCAGATGTCTCAGGGGTGAAGGTGTCTTCTCCAGACTGCAGGTATCTTGGCCCACTCCTCATAATATCCTGCTTCAGATGTCTCAGGTGTGAAGGTGTCTTCTCCAGACGGCTGGTATCTTGGCCCACTCTCCATAAGATCCTGCTCCAGATGTCTCAGGAGTGAAGTTGTCTTCTCCAGACTACAGGTATCTTGGCCCACTCTCCATAAGATGCTGCTCCAGATGTCTCAGGTGTGAAGGTGTCTTCTCCACACTGCAGGTATCTTGGACCACTCCTCATAAGATGCTGCTCCAGCTGTCTCAGGTGTGGAGGTTTCTTCTACAGACTGCTGGTATCTTGGCCCTCTCCTCATAAGACCCTGCTCCAGTTGTCTCAGGTGTGAAGGTGTCTTCTCCAGACTGCAGGTATCTTGGCCCACTCCTCATAAGATTCTGCTCCAGCTGTCTCAGGTGTCTTCTCCAGATGGCAGGTATCTTGGCCCACTCCTCATAAGATCCTACTCCAGATGTCTCATGTGTGAAGGTGTCTTCCCAGACTGCAGGTATCTTGGCCTACTCCTAATAAGATACTGCTCCAGCTGTCTCAGGTGTGAAGGCGTCTTCTCCAGACTGCAGGTATCTTGGCCCACTCCTCATAAGATCCTGCTCCAGATGTCTCAGGGGTGAAGGTGTCTTCTCCAGACGGCAGGTATCTTGGCCCACTCTCCATAAGATCCTGCTCCAGATGTCTCAGGAGTCAAGTTGTCTTCTCCAGACTGCAGGTTTCAGTTCCACAGATGGTCTATAGGATTTCAATCAGGGCTTGTTGAAGCCACTTCAGATTAGCCCAATGTTTTGCTCTCAGCCATTTTTAGCTGTGTGATTTGGGTCATCATCCTTTTAAAAGACCCATGACTTGCAACTGAGACCAAGCTTCCTGACACTGGGCAGCACATTTTGCTTCATAATGCCTTCATGGTCTTGAGATTTCCAGGTGCAGCAAAGGATCATTTAAAACATAACTGAGCCTGCTCCATGATTATGATTAAAGCTCCATTTTTTTCTCATATGTCCAAAGGATATTCTCCCAGCTTTGTGGCTTGCCAGTATACATTTTGGAAAGTACCAATTTCACGTTTTTAATTAATTACTTTCAACACTGGTATCCTCCTCAATCATCTTACATTAAGTCCACTTTGGCTGAAATAGCTATGGACAGTGTGATTTGACACTTAATCTACCTTGACCTTTGAGTTCACCTCTAAGGTTTTTGACAGTTGTTCTGGGCTCTTTGGTTACCATTCGTATTATCTGTCTCTTTGATTTGTCAATTTTTCTCTTGTGACCACGTCCATGTAATTTGGCTACGGTCATGTGGACCTTAAACTTCTGAATAATATACACAACTGTAGTCACAGGAACATAAAGCTCCTTGTAGATGTCTTACGACCTTTACCTTTAACATGATTGTCTATCATTTTCTTTCTAATCTCCATAGACAACTCTCCCCTTGGATTTCTGTGGTCCAGGTTCAATGTGGTTCACACCATGATACCAAACAGCACAGTGACTACTTTTCCCTGAATATACTGCGACTGACTGAGGACAAGTTCGGAGACACCTGTGACCTTAATTGAAAAACACACATTAGTATAACATGCCCCTATTGTCAAATTGTTTCCTATTGTTTCTAGGGGAACCATCATTTTTTTTCCAGGCCAGTTTCAATATTTTGTTTTTCAAAATGATTCTGTTCTGAACAATTCAGTACCTTTCAGAACCAATGTCTGATTTTCAGTAAATATTTATTCATTATGACTTTTTTCAGTTTCCAATTATTTCAGGAGCATTGTGTGATTTTTTTTAACAGATGGACGCCAACAATTTTGTCCACATCTGCAAAAAAACACACCTCTCTTAGGTTGGGATCACATATGTCTGGCATCTGGCATATATAATTTGAGCCTAGATCCCCATGCAACCGATGCCATAACTGATGACAACGTGCATCAGTTGTCATCAGTTGTATGGCATCCGGCATCCATTGTTTCTTGATGCCAGACAGAGGAACGCAGCAAGCTGTATTCCCCGTTCCGGTGCCCTCCAGCGTGTCCAACCATCTGGCATCAAAATTGAGATGCTGGATGATTGAGAACCGTCCCATTCAAATGAATGGGATCAGTTCTAGGATCCATTTCCCTCTGGTGCACGCCAGAGGGAAACTATGGCGGACATATGTGAACCCAGCCTAATGCATGTTATAAGAATGACGATTGATTATTATGGCCATTGAAGTGTACCTGACCTGATAAAAAAAACTTTTGATCAGTCAAATGAGTAATCACTAGTCCATAGTTTTTTCCTATGGAACATTATAAATACACGGAGAATCAGCGTATAATGAATCAAAGATAGAAAAAGTTTATTTCAATACAAATCATTAAAATCAGTCACAGACAAGACAATAACCTTAAAAGCAAGGAAAAACTGACAGTGAAAACCGAAGAAATGGAGTCCAGCACTTGGAATGGAATCTCAATATAATCCCCGGATATATACGACCTTGATCACCAAGGTAAACCAATAATGAGGGAAACGGGATAGTTGGTACCCACCCAGGGGTTAACACAAACAAAGTTAGTAAACAGTGATCACATAGTGTGAAATAACATTACCAGACAATGCAGACCAAGTGCAGGACGCCACTGCCCGACGTTTCGCCACTCAGGGAGGCTTCTTCCGGGGCGTGGTCTTAGCTAAAACTGTCCACCATTAAGTATATGACCCCATCCAATCACAGGGTCCGGCGCAAATCACATGTGCACTACTTCCGCGCTCAATGTGAATTGTCAGGAACCAGGTCCCGAGGCCACCCCAGACCGCGCATGCGTCCGGAAAGTGGGCCCAGCCCGGGCTCCCCACCCACAACCAATCCGCGGACACCATGATGTAAACAAACCTACACGTGCATATTACATCAGCGCTGCACATGAAGGGCGCCGGCACCAGCCCCGCCGCCCGAGCGCGCAAGTGCACAGGCGACGGATCAGGAGCCAGCCCCCTCCACCACAGCAGCCAATAGAAAAGTACAAGGTGTATGGGACACGCCCTGCAACAGCAGGAGGACATAAAACTGGGCCACCCTGAATGGAACCCAGTGCTGAACCGACCACTCCCCGCAGGCTGAAGACCCACTGCATCCCCGCCCAACAAGGCAAGCGCGACCGGGGGCGACGACACCAAGCACGTAGCGAGGCAGCGTCGACCCCGGTCGCGCACACCCAGTGGGGACCAGCGGAACAACAGCACACGGGGAGCAGACAGCATCGGCACCAATTAGATAAAACCTGATAATTCAGAAATAAATAAGTAAAGATACATGTATTTCAATGTGGGCACCAAGTCCCTCGGGAATCATAATAAATAATAAATCAACCAATATACAAAAGTAAAAAGTCTCCATACATATAATAAATACTCAAAAGTGCATGTCATATCCGCACAATGTGTATATGTGCATACCGCCTAATAATGACCCATAAATCATGGTGCAAATATATAAACTAAAAGTGTTAAAAAAATATATTAATTCAAAGGATGCTGGCACTGTGCAGCGCGCATCAACATGCGCATATACACGTGCCAAAAAAACTATGTGTAGATATGTGTAGATGGCGGCAGGGACTTCGAACAAAGAACAATGCCGGCGATAATAAAATGGAAAATGAGAGTGCAAGTACACTGTGAAAGTAAAAATAAGGTGATTGAGGAACAATGAAAATAAAAATTGAAATTCATTGGCGGAATGGCCAGTTCCGCCAGTCGTGACACACTAAAAAACAAAAAACGTGCGTAAGAGAGGATTGCAAAAAGTGAACAGTGAAGCACACGTGAAGGTGCATAGGTGTAAGTGAACATACTATACCTAATAGGCCCGAATCAAATCCATGTGATGAATCATAGTACCTTGCAAAATCCAATCTCCAAAACATAAACATAAGTCAAGTACTAAATCAATCCAAAAAAACACACACATACCACATTTGGGGAGGGAGATAGTTAGTACCCAACCCCCACCAAGAGACGACATGGAGCCCACAGAAGATCCCATCCATAAGTATAACATATCAAACATGAAAAATACACATATAGTCCATGTATCCTCCAAGGTCCAGAAGAAGTGCCCTCCTACTCAGCATGTCACAGATGTCCAATAGGTAAAAAAAAAATATATGTCAAAAGGTGCCACAGGATAATCGATGTCCAATGGTTAGATTTCATAAAAGTAGACAGCTAAAGAAAAAATAGAGAAAAAATAAAAAAGTAAAGTAAGTGTTAAGAACTAAACATAATTAAAATATTAAAACACAAATACTGAGCAAAGGACAATGCAACAAGAGGAGGTGCGCTACTATAAAAATGGTACAAAGCTTTTAGTTTCATTCAATCCATAAGGTGTCATCGTGTTTAGTAGGAAAATCCACCTAGTTTCATGTTGGGCCAGGTGCTTCTGCCAATTGCCCCGCCTTGGTCCAATCTGGACATGGTCAATGCCGCAAAATTTAAGTAGAGTACTATCACATTGATGCTTCAACTTAAAGTGCCTCGGAATCGTCTTGAGGATCATAGTATCACCATGTACTTTGGCCAACTCAATGTCTCTCACATGTTCCCTCACTCTCCACTTCAATTCACGTGTCGTCATGCCAATGTACATTAAATTACATGGACAGCTAGCTGCATATACCACTCCCTTAGTGTTGCAGTTGATACAGTGGCGAATGTCATAGGTATGAGTCCCAGAATAGTCCTTAAAGGTAGTTGTTTTGTCCATATTCGGGCACGCGACACATCTGCCGCATGGACCACTACCATGTTGTGGACCTCTACTCCCGAATAAAAAGCCAGTTTCTGATGTAGCATGTAAACTATGGACTAGTGTGTCTTTCAAGTTTTTGGCACGACGATATGTAATGCTGGGATTAAGGGACAGGGACCGTGCCAGGGTGTCATCAGTCAACAATATCGGCCAATGTTGATTCATAATATCCCTGACCTCCTGATTTTTAGAGTTGAAGTCCATGATACACCTAATGGTTCCGTGCTTGATTTCACTTACCTTCTGTGGCCACAGAAGAGATTTCCTGACGCTGTTCTTGGCTCTCCAGTACGCACGCTTTATGCATCGCCTGCTGTATCCACGTTTACAAAACCTCTGGCGCAAATCCGCTGCTTGGAGTTCAAACTTCTCATCATCTGAGAGCAAACGCCGTGCTCGTAAGAACTGGCCCACTGGAATGTTTTTTATAAGATGTATCGGGTGCGCTGAGGTAGCATGTAATAGGGTGTTCGCGGAGGTCGCCTATCTGTAAAGGTCAGTCTAGATGAATCCTTGGTTGTCCTTGATGAGTCTCATGTGTAGAAAATCAATCAAGGAGTTACTGGCCTTATATGTCAAGCGTATGTTACGATTGTTAACATTCAGTTCACACATAAACGCCTCCAACTCCAAAAGAGTACCATGCCAAACCATTAGAATATCATCAATGTACCGACCCCACCACACCACCTTGTGGAGGTGTGGTGAGGTGTCGGCGGAAAAGAGGGTCCTCTCCCACAACCCCATAAAAAGATTGGTGTACCAGGGCGCGCACGCTGCCCCCATCGCCGTGCCTTGGCATTGCAAGTAGTACACGCCTTTAAACACAAAGAAGTTGTGGGAGAGGACGAAGGTAAGTAGCTCCACCAAAAAATGACATAGCTCTGAATTCAAGTCACTGGAGTCCAGAAAAAACTTAACTGCCTCAATTCCATCCGTATGTCTAATTGACGTATATAACGCCTCCACATCACACGTAACCAGATACATCCCGTTCACCATTTGGATACCTTCCACCTTTTTTAACACATCATTGGAGTCCTTGATATATGCAGGTAGTAACTCCACAAAAGGTTGCAAATAAAAGTCAAGCAACTTACAGGCAGGTTCTGTTAGTGAATTCGATCCGGACACTATTGGTCGTCCAGGTGGGGATGTCTCGTTTTTATGGATTTTCGGCAACAAATAAATGGTGGCCACAGTTGGATTAGGTAACAGGAGACCGTCTACTTGTCTTCATCTCAATAGCCCCCCATCCATAGCTTTTTCCAATATTCCAGACAATTGTGTCCTAAAAGACAATAATGGGTTGAATGTTAGCCGTTGATAACAGGTGGAATCACGCAACTGTCTGTACATCTCCTTTTCGTACATTGTCACAGGCCATATCACCACATTACCACCCTTATCCGATGGTTTTATCACCACATCCCGTCTGTCACTCAACTCCTGTATCGCTATACATTGTCTGTGAGTCAAGTTGTCCTTATTGCGTCTAGGTTGTACCTGCCGCAACTCACATGTGACAGTCTTGACAAACAGATCTATGGCAGGGAACAGGTTGAGAGGCGGAAATTTAGTACTATTTGGCAGCAGGTGTTCAGGATACCTGCCTTGGGGTAGTGGCTCCTGTTCCTCCAATAACTCCTCCAATGCCCTCAAGGCCTCCCTCTCATTGATTGTGTCGGTCAGTGGCGTCAGTGAATCATCGGTTAATGCATGTCTGGAATGTGATTTCTTCAACACTAATTTCCTAGCGAAAAGGTGTATATCTTTCACTGTAGAAAATAAATTGAAATCAGCCTCTGGACAAAAGGAGAGACCAAGCTCCAAGACTTGCATTTGTATAGGAGACAGTTGGATAGCAGACAGGTTAATTACCTTTCTAGTAGACCGATCAAGGTCCCCAGTCATCTGCCGTCTCTGCGTTGACCTTGAGTTCTGGCTATTTCTCCATCGTCCACCCCTATTCCTGCTCTTATGGCGATCGGGGCTATTGGACGATACCACAGAGGATGCTACGGTCGATGAGATCGAAGACATAGAAACCGTCCGTGCAATTGGTTGCTGTGCATGCCTCCATTTATATACACGATTAGTCTGATAATCTTTCAGGTCACGTTGGAATTTCCGGATCTTATTAGCCTCAATTTTATCTTCCCACTATTTTAGCCAGGAATCCAACTCCAGTTTAAACGTGGTAATTTCCGCTGCGGGGAGCTCATTCCGTACCCTGGTTAGTAGACCCTCCAATTCTGTCTCAACAGATAGAAGGGTTTGTGCATTGTGGCCAATCAACAGATCAAGAAATACCTTTGAACAAGTAGTACACGCATTCTCCCATTTCTTTTTAAACTCCTCATCCTCGATAGGGAATGATGGAAAAACGTGGATCCTCAGTCCTCGTGGGATAAGCTCCTTAGCCACATATCTCTTCAAAGTAACCTTATTCCACCAGGTTCTGGATCTCTTTTGTAGCGCACCCCTCAGTGATCGCCTTAGCTCAGTTTTGAGGCCACCACCGGTCTCACTGCCAGAAATTTCAGAAAAAGCAGTCTCGGCACGTGCCGTCCAGGTAGCATCACGGCTCCTGAAATCCATTATAATTGCAGGGATACCTGTGATAAACACAGAAACACAATTCAAAAAACAAAAAAAAGGGACCCTTTGGAATTCACAGAACATACGCAAAACGTAGTATAAATACACAGAGAACCAGCGTATAATGAATCAAAGATAGAAAAAGTTTATTTCAATACAAATCATTAAAATCAGTCACAGACAAGAAAATAGCCTTAAAAGCAAGGAAAAACTGACAGTGAAAACCGAAGAAATGGAGTCCAGCACTTGGAATGGAATCCCAATATAATCCCCGGATATACAACCTTGATCACCAAGGTAAACCAATAATGAGGGAAACGGGATAGTTGGTACCCACCCAAGGGTTAACACAAACAAAGTTAGTAAACAGTGATCACATAGTGTGAAATAACATTACCAGACAATGCAGACCAAGTGCAGATGGCCCAGTTTTATGTCCTCCTGCTGTTGCAGGGCATGTCCCATACACCTTGTACTTTTCTATTGGCTGCTGTGGTGGAGGGGGCTGGCTCCTGATCCGTCGCCTGTGCGCTTACGCGCTTGGGCAGCGGGGCTGGTGCCGGCGTCCTTCATGTGCAGCGCTGATGTAATATGCACGTGTAGGTTTGTTTACATCATGGTGTCCGCGAATTGGTTGTGGGTGGGGAGCCCGGGCCGGGCCCACTTTCCGGATGCATGCGCGGTCTGGGGTGGCCTCGGGACCTGGTTCCTGACAACTCACATTGAGCGTTGACGTAGCGCACATGTGACTTGCGCCGGACCCTGTGATTGGATGGGGCCATGTACTTAATGGTGGACAGTTTTAGCTAAGACCACGCCCCGGAAGAAGCCTCCCTGAGTGGCGAAACGTCGGGCAGTGGCGTCCTGCACTTGGTCTGCATTGTCTGGTAATGTTATTTCACACTATGTGATCACTGTTTACTAACTTTGTTTGTGTTAACCCCTGGGTGGGTACCAACTATCCCGTTTCCCTCATTATTGGATTACCTTGGTGATCAAGGTCGTATATCCGGGGATTATATTGGGATTCCATTCCAAGTGCTGGACTCCATTTCTTCGGTTTTCACTGTCAGTTTTTCCTTGCTTTTAAGGCTATTTTCTTGTCTGTGACTGATTTTAATGATTCGTATTGAAATAAACTTTTTCTATCTTTGATTCATTATATGCTGGTTCTCCGTGTATTTATACTACGTTTTGCGTATGTTCTGTGAATTCTAAAGGGTCCTTTTTTTTGTTTTTTACTATGGAACATTGCAGATACACCACTAATATTTTCAATGAGATATTGAAGAGCTCCGACTGTTGAGACCCAATTACCTCCTAACATGCTATAACTACCCCTCCCCCTTACTACAATAAATAATTAAATAATAACTGACATGACAATAATTTAACTTTTGCGTGGGTGGGGATTGGCGGAGGGGGAGGGGGACAGCAACAGGGGGGAAAAGGAGGTGGAGCACGCTCACAAGGAGCATGCCCGCTCCGAAGCATGCCCGCTCACCATACTGCCAGGGGAGAGTGCTCAAGGCACAGGAAGGGGAGAGGGCTCGGGCCACGGTCAGGGAAGAGGGCGTAAGGAACGGGCGGGAAAGGGCTCACAGGGTCTACAGCGTGAAAGGAGGGCGGGACTGACGCAAGGTCCGCTAGCCTTCCAAAGCTCACGCCGGTGCCGCGGGTGCAACAGGAGGGGTGGTCAGCTCAGCCACATGCGAGCATGCCAGCCCTCACCCTCCTGCTCCATCCAGGCTATAAATAAGGTGGCAGACACATACCAACCAGCACCCAAAACTCCGGGTCCTGGGCAGCTTGAGAGGGGAAGGGAGACACCACAGCTATAAATACCCAGGGGAGGGCCCCTGAAGGACCGGGAATCTATAAAACCCCTGATTGGTGCACTCCCCCACCCACCCAAGGGACATACCACTACAGTTACCGACAAGTTTTACAGGTGGGGGAGGGGGCTAAAACCTTGCCTGTATTTTTCTTAACCCCTTAACTGCTCACCAATCAGGGGGCAAGCTAGTTATGCACAGCTTTCCCCTCCAATTCTCAAACTGTGGCCCTTCAGATGTTGCAAAACTTCAACTCCCAGCATGCCCAGGCAGCCAACGCTGACCTAAGGCATCTCTCTAGCCAAACCGTACCCTTCTCCATACCAATAATGGTTAAAAAGCCTGAAACAGATGTCAACAGACGGATGACTCTTCCATTTTAGAGAAGACCCTGTTTTAGATAGTATACCATAGTTTTTTTTCCTCCTTGAATGGATCTGATGTGAATACACTTTTACCATGGGTCTTTGACTGGAAAATAATTATTTATCCTACTGATCTATTAAAGGGGTACTCCAGTGAGATATATATATATATATATATATATATATATATATATATATATATAGAGAGAGAGAGGAGAGAGTAGTTATCAACTGGTGGCAGAAAGTTAAGCAGATTTGTAAATTACTTATATTTAAAAATCTTAATCCTTCAGGTACTTATCAGCTGCTGTATACTATGGAGGAAGTTCTTTTTTACTTAGGATTTCTCTTCTGTCTGACCACAGTGCTCTCTTCGCTGACACCTCTGTCCATGTCAGGAACTGTCCAGAGCATGATAGGTTTGCTATGGGGATTTGTTCCTGCTCTGGACAGTTCCTGACATGGACAGAGGTGTCAGTAGAGAGCACTGTGTTTAACTCTCTTCCACCAGTTTATTTAAAAAAAAAATAATAATAATAAATTCCACCAGAGTACCTACCCCTTTAAGGGAGAATCAATACTCCGATGATCTAGGGAAGAAAGCCATTCACAGCCAGTGGGGCCATCTCAGGTGTCTTTTATGGAGCACACACGTCAGTATGGATAAGACTTAACAATACAAGCCACCTTGTGGTTTACATTGTGCTGCTGGAATGTAAAATTTATTGGATGGAATTGAATGTAAAATTTGCTTTATCTTCAGTTTCAGCACTTTTAAGCTGCATAGATCAAAGTGACATATCAAACAAATGCGCTTGTTAGACGGCCAAATTTCTGGAGTCTGGATTAGTAGCCAATCGTTCCGCGCCTCGTCTCTTTGCTTGGAGATTTTAATTCTCATTGGAACTGGTTCTCTTCTTTCTATGCAATCTCTTTTTCAGAGCTGACAACATCGAACCTGATAGCAATAGAGGACAACCTCTGCAACATGTTCTCAGCCAGTATGGTCAGCATGGTGATTTGCTTGTTTGCAATGCTTCATATGTCGGATGGAAAAGTGAGTGGCGATATCTGGGGCTATCCTAAAAATAAGGATAGGACTTTTATGTCATTGATATTATTTGTATGTTTTGTCTTTGCCAATTTTTTTGAAAGCTTCCACTGGAACTTTAAAAATCTTTGAAGGGTTAGAGAGAGGCAAAGCGGGTGTTCGCAACAATGTAGCATGGCTCTAAATACAGAATGTATTTGCAGAATACAGAATAGATTTACTGTATGTCTTTTGGTTACAGGAATCCACTTGGTGTTTTTGTTTTTAAATAGATTTTTTGTATTTATTTATTTTTTGTATATGACGTTCCATTGAGGAAGCACATTTATTGACATTAAATACAATCTAGATAACATGCTGAATTTAACAGAAAATACCATTGGCTAGTGGGGTGTCCTACAGTTCTCCTTCAGATGTTATTATATTTCTTATTGTTATTATAATTTTTTTCTATTTCCACATTTTGAAGGAGTAGACATTTCTTTAAAGGGGTACTCCAACTTAAAATATTTTATCCCCTATTCAGGATTTAAACTCTTGTTTCCTCACAGCATCTTAGTGCACACTCATTTCACTCCAAGCTCCAGTGTTCCGGCGCCGCCACTGCCGGCCCGGAGATCACGGGGGTGGCCAGCTGCATTTGTGACGCTCCATGCCTGGATGACTGGGGTCCCGCGCTAGAGATTGCGGGGTCCACAGCAGCGGGACTCCCGTGATCAGACATCTTATCCCCTATCCTTTGGATAAGGCGGAGAACCCCTTTAAGAGGTATATCAGCTAAACTCATAACAACCGACACTGGCTTAGTAATAAGTACAAAGGGGGAGATTTACCAAAACATGTCCAGAGGAAATGTTGCTGAGTTGTCCATAGCAACCAATCAGTTCTCTGTTGTCCATAGCAACCAATCATTCTTTCATTTTTCAGAGGCCTTTTCAAAAATGAAAGAAGCGATCTGATTGGTTGCTATGGGCAACTCAGCAACTTTTCCTCTGGACAGGTTTTGATAAATCTCCCCCAGAATGTTTGCCGCATGCTGAATATAACTGTATGCTCCTGCTTATAGTCACCCATAGTTAGTCAGTTAAACCCAGTTTTTAATGTTGCCTTATTTATTAAATTAATTTTTTAAAATAAAATCTGGGTTATCAGAATGCTTCTTTAAGTGGGTACAGAATGTATGCAAAATGCCTAATACAGTAGTGACTGTGGGGAAGATTAATCAAAACCTGTCCAGAGGAAACGTTTACCATAGCAACCAATCAGATTTCTTCTTTCATTTTTATCCTCTTGGAGACACAGGGAGTACTGGTACGCCTTGTATCCCCGATCCTTAAGGACGCAGGGCATACCTGTATGCCCTGGTCCCTTTTAGCAGGTTTAAACCATTATCCCCATCAGAGAACGGGTTAAACACAGTGGGTTCCGGTTGCCACGAGCAGCCCGGATCCGCAGATAATGCCGGGCACGGCCGATAGGGCCGATGCCTGTCATTAACCCTTTGCAGCGTTTGATTGTGGCGTTTAAAGCGAAAGTGAAAGAATCTTGGCAGCTCAGTGGAGCTGATTGGCACTATTGTGACAAAATGGCGATGTCCCGATCAGCTTACCAGATGACGAGAGAGTCCTCGCCTGCCTCTCAGTCGTCCGATAGGCAATCTACTGCTCCATGCCTGCTCAGCGGGCAGGAGCAGCAGAGCGCCGGTAACACTGATCAATGTTATGCTATGGCATAGCATTGATCAGTGTAAATAATCAGCAGATTGCATGTTGTAGCCCCTATGGGGGCTAAAAAAAAAAAAAGAAAAAGTGTAAAAAAAAATGTTCCCTGTTAAAAGTTGAAATCACTCCCCTTTTCCCATTTTTTAAATAAAATAATGTAATAAAAAATAAAATATCATATGTGGTACCGCTGTGTGCACAAATGTCCAAATTATTAAAATATTAGGCTAGTATAAGGTTAGCTAAACTGCACGGTCGATGGCGTACACGTAAAAAAATACCAAAGTTCAAAATTGTGCATTTTTGGTCACTTCATATACCATAAAAATATTAATCAAAAAGTCCCATCAAAACAAAAATTATATAGATAAAAACTACAGACTATGGCGCAAAAAAATAAGCCCTCATATAGCTCCTTGTGAAGAAAAATAAAAAAGTTATAGGGGTCAGAAGATGCCAATTTTAAACATACAAATTTTGGTGCATGTAGTGTATAATTTTTTCATTTTAAAATGAAAAAAAAAAAAACTACATAAATTGGGTATCCTGGGAACCGTATGGACCTACAAAATGAAGATAAGGTGTTATTTTGCACTGTGTAGAAACGGAAGCCCGGAACAATTACAAAATTGATTTTTTATTTTTTTTATTTCACCCCACAAATATTTTTTTTTGTTTCGCCGCAGATTATATTATAAAATAAGTGATATCATTACAAATCACAATTGGTGACGCAAAAACCATCCCTTATACGGGTCTGTAGGTGGAAAATTAAAAGCGTTATGATTTTTAGAAGGGGAGGAGGAAGAAAGAAAATGCAAAAATGAAAATTTTAGTCCGGCGCACACTTTTTTCCTTTTATCCCCTCCGGGCTGCAAAATAAAAGAAAACACACTTTCTCTTATATGCCAACAAGCCCCCGGAGCTCCGGTATACTCAAATACAGGTGTTCGGTCCCCGGGCTGTATTCTTCTTACTTCCTGTTAGCCCGGCACGTCACACGGAGCTTCAGCCTATCACCGGCCGAGGCGGGACATCGCTGCGTGGCCCCGCGTTATAGATCGGGAGCGGACTCAGGGCGTACAGGTACGCCCTGGGTCCTTAACCCCTTAAGGACTCATGACGTTCTCATACGTCTTCGTTTCAGAGTCATAACGTATGAGAACATCATGAGCTTTCCCGGCCCCCCGCAGCCAGCTGGAGGACGTGAGTGGGTACGGGAAGTTGACCCCGGCAGCTGGGGACCCCGATCCCCGGCGTAAATGTTGGGATCGGGGCCCCAGGAGCGGCAGCGGCGAGGGACTGACCTGTGTGCGGCGGCGTGGAGCAGCAGTTGGAGGTGATTGACAGCCTCCTGCTGTTGCTTAGCAACAGATCCCAGCATGCAAAAAGGGCATGCTGGGAGCTGTAGTTATGCAACAGCAGGAGGCAGACCACCACAACTCCCAGCATTCCCTTATGGGCATGCTGGGACTTATAGTTTTGCAACAGCTGGAGGCACATTTTTTTCTATGGAAAAGTGTACTTTCAGCTGTTGTATAACTACAACTCCCAGCTTGCACAATCAGCTAAAGTGCATGCTGGGAGTTGTAGTGGTGCATCTGCTGGTTGCATAACTACAACTCCCAGCATGCCCGTTGGCTGTCGGTGACTGCTGAGAATTGTAGTTTTGCAACAACTGAAGGCACACTGGTTGTGAAACACTGAGTTAAGTTACAGACCAGTGTGTCTCCAGCTGTTGCAAAACTACAATCCCCAGCATCCCCAGCCAAAGTAGTGTGCATCCAGCTGTTGCATAACTACAACTCCCAGCATGTACAGTCTATCAGTGCATGCTTGTAGTTATAGTTTTGCAACAGCTGAAGGCACACTGGTTGCAAAACACTGAGTTTGTTACCAAACTCTGTGTTTCACAACCAGTGTGCCTCCAGCTGTTGCAAAACTACAACTCCCAGCATGCACTGATAGACCGTACATGCTGGGAGTATTAGTTTTGCAACAGCTGGATGCCCCCCCCCAATGTGAATGTACAGGGTACACTCACATGGGCGGAGGTTTACAGTAAGTATCCGGCTGCAAGTTTGAGCTGCGGCAAATTTTCTGCCGCAGCTCAAACTGTCAGCGAGAAACTACTGTGAACCCCCGCCCGTGCGACTGTACCCTAAAAACACTACACTACACTAACACAAAATAAAATAAAAAGTAAAAAACACTACATAAACACATACCCCTACACAGCCCCCCTCCCCAATAAAATGAAAAACGTCTGGTACGCCACTGTTTACAAAACGGAGCCTCCAGCTGTTGCAAAACAACTACTCCCAGTATTGCCAAACAGCCACTGACTGTACAGGCATGCTGGAAGTTTGACAACAGCTGGAAGCACCCTGTTTGGGAATCACTGGCGTAGAATACCCCTATGCAAGTCCCTAATTTAGGCCTCAAATGCACATGGCGCTCTCACTTTGGAGCCCTGTCGTATTTCAAGGCAACAGTTTAGGGTCACATATGGGGTATCGCCGTACTCGGGAGAAATTGTGTTACAAATTTTGCTCCTGGCAACATAGGGGCTTCCTAAATGCGGCATGCCCCCAGAGCAAAATTTGCTTCCAAAACGCCAAATGTGACTCCTTCTCTTCTGAGACCTGTAGTGTGCCAGCAGAGCACTTTTCACCCCCATATGGGGTGTTTTCTGAATTGGGAGAAATTGGGCTTCAAATGTTGGGGGGGGTATTTTCTGCTATTACCCTTTTTAAAAATGTTAATTTTTTGGGAAACCAAGCATTTTAGGTACATTTTTTTTTTTTTTTTTTACATATGCAAAAGTCGTGAATCACTTGTGGGGTATTAAGGTTCACTTTGTTATGTTCCCCGAGGGGTCTAGTTTCCAAAATGGTATGCCATGTGTTTGTTTTTTTTTTTTTGCTGTTCTGGCATCATAGGGGCTTCCTAAAGGTGACATGCCCCCCAAAAACCATATGTCGCTCCTTCTCTTCTGAGCCATCTACTGCGCCCGCCGAACAATTAACATAGACATATGAGGTATGTGCTTACTCGAGAGAAATTGGGTTTCAAATACAAGTACAAATTTTCTCCTTTTTACCCCTTGCAAAAATTCAACAATTGGGTCTACAAGAACATGCGAGTGTAAAAAATGAAGATTTTGAATTTTCTCCTTCACTTTGCTGCTATTCCTGTGAAGCACCTAAAGGGTTAAAACACTTACTGAATGTCATTTTGAATACTTTGGGGGTGTAGTTTTTATAATGGGGTCATTTATGGGGTATTTCTAATATGAAGACCCTTCAAATCCACTTCAAACCTGAACTGGTCCCTGAAAAATTTTGAAAATTTTGTGAAAAATTTGAAAATTGCTGCTGAACTTTGAAGCCCTCTGGTGTCTTCCAAAAGTAAAAACTCATACATTTTATAATGCAAACATAAAGTAGACATATTGTATATGTTACGCCGAGCGCTCCGGGTCCCCGTTCCTCCCCGGAGCGCTCGCCTCATCCTCGTTGCTGCAGCGCCCCGGTCAGATCCACTGACCGGGTGCGCTGCGGTCCCGCCTCCAGCCGGGATGCGATTCGCGATGCGGGTGGCGCCCGCTCGCGATACGCACCCCGGTCCCCGTACCTGACTCGCTCTCCGTCGGTCCTGTCCCGGCGCGCGCGGCCCCGCTCCCTAGGGCGCGCGCGCGCCGGGTCTCTGCGATTTAAAGGGCCAGTGCACCTATGATGGTGCCTGGCCCAATCTTCCAATTAGCTTAATTAGTTTCCACCTGTGCACTTCCCTATATCACCTCACTTCCCCTGCACTCCCTGGCCGGATCTTGATGCCCTTGTGCCTAGTGAAAGCGTTCCCTTGTTTGTTCCTAGCCCGTGTTCCTGACCTCCTGCCGTTGCCCCTGACTACGATCCTTGCCGCCTGCCCCCGACCTTCTGCTACGTCCGACCTTGCTTCTGCCTACTCCCTTGTACCTCGCCTATCTTCAGCAGTCAGAGAGGTTGAGCCGTTGCTAGTGGATACGACCTGGTCACTACCGCCGCAGCAAGACCATCCCGCTTTGCGGCGGGCTCTGGTGAAAACCAGTAGTGACTTAGAACCGGTCCACTAGCACGGTCTCGCCAATCCCTCTCTGGCACAGAGGATCCACCTCCTACCAGCCGGGATCGTGACAGTATATGTGATCCCCAAATTTTTTTATTTTGAATATCAATTTTCCTTACAAGCAGAGAGCTTCAAAATTAGAAAAATGCAAAATTTTAATTTTTGTTATCAAATTTGGGGATTTTTCACCAAGAAAGGATGCAATTTCCGACAAAAATGTACCACTATGTTAAAGTAGAATATGTCACAAAAAAAACCAATCTTGGAATCAGAATGATAAGTAAAAGCATTTTAGAGTTATTAATGTTTAAAGTGACAGTGGTCAGAATTGCAAAAAACGGGCGAGTCCTTAAGTTGAAAAAGGGCTAAGTCCTTAACCCCTTAAGGACCGGGGTTTTTTCTGTTCTTGCATTTTCGTTTTTTGCTCCTTGCCTTTAAAAAATCATAACTCTTTCAATTTTGCACCTAAAAATCCATATGATGGCTTATTTTTTGTGCCACCAATTCTACTTTGTAATGACGTCAGTCATTTTGCCCAAAAATCTACAGTGAAACGGTAAAAAAATCATTGTGCGACAAAATTGAAAAAAAAAACGCTGTTTTGTAACTTTTGGGGGCTTCCGTTTCTACATAGTACATTTTATCTTTATTCTGTAGGTCCATACGATTAAAATGATACCCTACTTATATAGGTTTGATTTTGTCGGACTTCTGGAAAAAATCATAACTACATGCAGGAAAATTAATACGTTTAAAATTGTCATCTTCTGACCCCTATAACTTTTTTATTTTTCTGTGTATGGGGCGGTATGAGGGCTCATTTTTTGCGCCGTGATCTGAAGTTTTTAACGGTACCATTTTTGCATTGATAGGACTTATTGATCACTTTTTATTCATTTTTAAATGATATAAAAAGTGACCAAAAATGCACTATTTTGGACTTTGGAATTTTTTTTGCGCGCACGCCATTGACCAAGCGGTTTAATTAATGATATATTTTTATAATTCGGACATTTCCGCACGTGGTGATACCACATATGTTTATTTTTATTTACACTGTGTTTTTTTTTTATTGGAAAAGGGGGGTGATTCAAACTTTTAATAGGGGAGGAGTTAAATGATCTTTATTCACTTTTTTTTTTCACTTTTTTTTGCATTGTTATAGGTCCCATAGGGACCTATAACACTGCACACACTGATCTTCTATGTTGATCACTGGTTTCTCATAAGAAACCAGTGATCAACGATTCTGCCGGATGACTGCTCATGCCTGGATCTCAGGCACTGAGCAGTCATTCGGCGATCGGACAGCGAGGAGGCAGGAAGGGGCCCTCCCGCTGTCCTGTCAGCTGTTCGGGATGCCGCGATTAGCTGCGGCTATCCCGAACAGCCCGACTGAGCTAGCCGGGAACTTTCACTTTCACTTTTAGCCGCGCGGCTCAGCTTTGAGCACGCGGCTAAAGGGTTAATATCGCGCGGCGCCGCGATCGGCGCTGCGCGCTATTAGAGGCGGGTCCCGGCTTCACTATGACGCCGGGCCCGCCATGATATGACGCGGGGTTACTGTGTAACCCCGCGTTATATCGGAAGAGCAGGACCAAGGACGTACCGGTACGTCCTTGGTCCTTAAGGGGTTAAAAGTGACCAAAAATGCACTATTTTGGACTTTGGAATTTTTTTGCGCGCACGCCATTGACCGAGTGGTTTAATTAATGATATATTTTTATAATTCGGACATTTCCGCACGCGGTGATACCATATATGTTTATTTTTATTTACACTGTGGTTTTTTTATTGGAAAAGGGGGGTGATTCAAACTTTTAATAGGGGTGGAGTTAAATGATCTTTATTCACTTTTTTTTCACTTTTTTTTGCAGTGTTATAGGTCCCATAGGGACCTATAACACTGCACACACTGATCTTCATCATTGATCACTGGTTTCTCATAGGAAACCAGTGATCAACGATTCTGCCGCATGACTGCTCATGCCTGGATCTCAGGCACTGAGCAGTCATTCGGCGATCGGACAGCGAGGAGGCAGGTAGGGGCCCTCCCGCTGTCCTGTAAGCTGTTCGGCATGCCGCGATTTCGCCGCGGCTATCCCGAACAGCCCACTGAGCTAGCCGGCAACTTTCGCTTTTAGCCGCGCGGCTCAGCTCTGAGCGCGCGGCTAAAGGGTTAATAGAGCGCAGCGCGCTAATAGATGCGGGTCCCGGCTTCATTATGACGCCGGGCCCGCCGTAATATGATGCGGGGTTACTGTGTAACCCCGCGTTATATCAGGAGAGCAGGACCAAGGACGTACCGGTACGTCCTTGGTCCTTAAGGGGTTAAGAGGTTAAAGGGGTACTCTCGTGGAAACCTTTTTTTTTTAAATCAACTGGTGCCAGAAAGTTAAACAGATTTGTAAATCACTTCTTTTAAAAAATATTAATCCTTCCAGTACTTTTTAGGGGCTGTATACAAAAGAGAAATCCACAAAAAAGAAATGCATTTCCTCTGATGTCATGACCACAGTGCTCTCTGCTGAGCTCTGCTGTTCATTTTAGGAACTGTCCAGAGCAGGAGAAAATCCCCATAGCAAAACATATGCTGCTCTGGACAGTTCCTAAAATGGACAGCAGAGGTCAGCAGAGAGCACTGTGGTCATGACATCAGAGGAAATTCATTTCTTTTTTTGGATTTCTCTTTAGTATACAGCCGTTAAAAAGTACTGGAAGGATTAAGATTTTTTAATAGAAGTGATTTACAAATCTAAAAATAAAAAATTGTTCCAGTCCTCAGTACATTAACTCACCAAAAAGTTATATGGTGTCTGTCTGGTATCACCAACAAAGGAAATAAATATAATAATCCAATGAATAGATTTATTATATAGAAAATTCAATATATGGGAATTAGCAATAAAATACACTTAAGTAAAAAATGATGATAATAGTGTGCCTTACGTGGGGCCCCACGTAGGCACCAATATAATAGTTAAAACGGTTTCCACATAGAAATTGGATGAATCACCATGTATCTGATGTCACTTATAATGAAGTGACAACCTGCAATAAAGAAACAACCTGTAACAAAGAAACAACCTACAACAAAAAGTCTGCAAATGAAAAATGCAATATTGTTGATTTCAGATAGCTGTGGTATCCAATAGTAACCATAAGTTCTATTCTGTAAAAAAGATGAGAAGATCACGATCTTGATAAGTAATCCTATATAGAGTTGTGGCCACACTCATTTGTTGTCACTCTGCATGAATTAGAATAGTCTTTAGTTGCCGTTCTGTCAATTATATCCACTTTATGATAGTATTGCATATACACTGTATCAGTGTTGATATATCTGTCCCGTATGCTGCACACTCTGTGATTGCTGTATTGTTGCAGCACAATTACTGTAATAAAGTTGTCGGCACTTTCGGGCCACTCACCGCTCCTGGGACCTGGCTAGCTGTGTCACGCTCCAGCTGGGGAAGATGGCAGTTCTCGGCCGGTCAGCGTGGTTCCCAGTGGCGTCTGACGTCAGTGGTCAGCAGTCAGCTGATTGCAGGTCAGCTGACTGTTTAGTGGTAAGTGCTGTTTAGTTGTAAGTGCTCATTCTTTCGAATAGTTAAAGTCCTTTTGTTTGAATAGAGTTAGTCAGCAGGCGGTCAATGATCTAAGTGGATATATGGCAATGGTTGTCTTCTTAAAGCGCTATATGTAGAAAAAGGAAAAAACGCACCAAAATGAGGTGTTTAATGTGAATTGAGTTCAGTGGGATCCGACATCCAAGTATAACACCAGTATAACTGGTGTTATACTTGGATGTCGGATCCCACTGAACTCAATTCACATTAACCCCTTCAGGACCAAGCCCATTTTGGCCTTAAGGACCAGAGCGTTTTTTGCACATCTGACCACTGTCACTTTAAACATTAATAACTCTGGAATGCTTTTAGTTATCATTCTGATTCCGAGACTGTTTTTTCATGACATATTCTACTTTAACATAGTGATAAATATTTGTGGTAACTTGCATCCTTTCTTGGTGAAAAATTCATAAATTTGATGAAAAATTTGAAAATTTAGCATTTTTCTAACTTTGAAGCTTTCTGCTTGTAAGGAAAATGTATATTACGAATACCTTTTTTTTGATTCCCATATACAATATGTCTACTTTATGTTTGCATAATAAAATTGATGAGTTTTTACTTTTGGAAGACACCAGAGAGCTTCAAAGTTCAGCAGCAATTTTCCAATTTTTCACAAAATTTTCAAACTCGATATTTTTCAGGGACCAGTTCAGTTTTGAAGTGGATTTGAAGGGTCTTCATATTAGAAATACCCCATAAATGACCCCATTCTAAAAACTACACCCCCCAAAGTATTCAAAATGACATTCAGTAAGTGTTTTAACCCTTTAGGTGTTTCACAAGAATAGCAGCAAAGTGAAGGAGAAAATTCAAAATCTTAATTTTTTACACTCACATGTTTTTGTAGACCCAATTTTTGAATTTTTACAAATGGTAAAAGGAGAAAATTTTTACTTGTATTTGTAGCCCAATTTCTCTCGAGTAAGCACATACCTCATATGTCTATGTAAAGTGTTCGGTGGGCGCAGTAGAGGGCTCAGAAGGGAAGGAGCGACAAGGGGATTTTGGAGAGTACGTTTTTCTGAAATGGTTTTTGGAGGGCATGTTGCATTTAGAAAGCCCCTATGGTGCCAGAACAGCAAAAAAAAAAAACACATGGCATACCATTTTGGAAACTAGACCCCTCGGGGAACGTAACATGGGATAAAGTAAGCCTTAATACCCCACAGGTGTTTCATGACTTTTGCAAATGTAAAAAAAATAATAATAATTTTACCTAAAATGCTTGTTTTCCCAAAAATGTTACATTTTAAAAAAAGGTAATAGCAGAAAATACCCCTAAAAATTTGAAGCCCAATTTCTCCCGATTCAGAAAACACCCCATATGGGGGTGAAAAGTGCTATGCTGGCGCACTACAGGTCTCAGAAGAGGAGTAGTCACATTTGGCTTTTTGGAAGCAAATTTTGCTCTGGGGGCATGCCGAATTTAAGAAGCTCCTATGGTGCCAGGAAAGCAAAAAAAAACAAAAAACAGATGGCATACTATTTTGGAAACTAGACCCCTCGGGGAACGTAACAAGGGGTTAAGTGAACCTTTATACCCCACAGGTGTTTCACGACTTTTGCATATGTAAAAAAAAAAAATTATTTTTTACCTAAAATGCTTGGTTTCCCAAAAATTTTACATTTGTAAAAAGGGTAAAAGCAGAAAATACCCCCTAAAATTTGTAACACAATTTCTCCCGAGTACGGCGATACCCCATATGTGACCCTAAACTGTTGCCTTGAAATACGACAGGGCTCCAAAGGAGAGCGCCATGCGCATTTGAGGTCTTAATTAGGGACTTGCATAGGGGTGGACATAGGGGAATTCTACGCCAGTGATTCCCAAACAGGGTGCCTACAGCTGCTGCAAAACTCCCAGCATGCCTGGACAGTTAACGGGTGTCCGACAATACTGGGAGTTGTTGTTTTGCAACAGCTGGAGGCTCCGTTTTGGAAACAGTGGCGTACCAGACGTTTGTCATTTTTATTGGGGAGGGGAGGGGGGCTGTGTAGGGGTATGTGTATATGTAGTATTTTTTTACTTTTTATTTCATTTTGTGTTAGTGTAGTGTTTTTAGGGTACAGTCACACGGGCGGGGGTTCACAGTAGTTTCAACCTGGCAGTTTGAGCTGCGGCAGAAAATTTGCTGCAGCTCAAACTTGCAGCCGGATACTTACTGTAAACCTCCACCCATGTGAGTGTACCCTGTACATTCAAATTGGGGGGGACATCCAGCTGTTGCAAAACTACAACTCCCAGCATGCGCTGACAGACTGTACATGCTGAGAGTTTTAGTTTTGCAACAGCTGTAGGCACACTGGTTATGTATCACTGAGTTTGTAACCTAACTCAGTGTTTCACAACCAGTGTGCCTCCAGCTGTTGCAAAACTACAACTTCCAGCATGTACGGTGCATGGTGTACGGTGACTGCTGAGAGTTGTAGTTTGCAACAGCTGGAGGCACATCGGTCGTGAAACACTGAGTTAGGTGAAAAAAAACTGAGTTTCACAACCATTGTGCCTTCAGCTGTTGGAAAACTACAACTCTCAGCAGTCACCAACAGCCAATGCTGGGATTTGTAGTTATGCAACCAGCAGATGCACCACTACAACTGCCTGTTTAACTGTTTGTGCAAGCTGGGAGTTGTGGTTAAACAACAGCTGAAGGTATACTTTTCCATAGAAAAAATGTGCCTCCAGCTGTTGCAAAACTATAAGTCCCAGCATGCCTATAAGGGAATGCTGGGAGTTGTGGTGGTCTGCCTCCTGCTGTTGCATAACTACAGCCCCCAGCATGCCCTTTTTGCATGCTGGGAGCTGTTGCTAAGCAACAGCAGGAGGCTGTCACTCACCCAACTCCTGATCCACGCTGCAGGTCAGTCCCTCGCCGCCGCCGCTGCTCCTGGGGCCCCGATCCCAACATTGATGCCGGGGATCAGGGTCCCCAGCTCCCGGGGTCCACGTACCACACCCGCTCACATCCTCCGGAAGAGGGGCGGAGCGGGTTGCGGGAGTGACACCAGCAGCAGGTGCCCTGATTGGTCAGCCGGTAAACCGGCCGACGAATCAGGGCGATCATGAGGTGGCACCAGTGCCACCTCCCTCCTGCGGGCTATGGCTGTTCGGGGCCGTCAGAGACGGCCCCGATCAGCCAGTAATTCTGGGTCACCGGGTCACTGGAGACCCGATTGACCCGGAATCCGCCGCAGATCGCTGGACTGAATTGTCCAGCGATCTGCGGCCATCGCCGACATGGGGGGTCATCATGACCCCCCTGGGCGATATGCCCCGATGCCTGCTGAACGATTTCAGCAGGCATCGGGCACCGGCTCCGCTCCAGATGGCTGCGGATGGTCGGGAAAGCACATGACGTTCTCATACGTCATGTGTCCTTAAGGACTTGGAAATGGAGACGTATGAGAATGTCATGTGTCCTTAAGGGGTTAAGCACCTCATTTTGGTGCGTTTTTTCCTTTTTTCTACATATAGCGCTTTAAGAAGACAACCATTGCCATATATCCACTTAGATCATTGACCGCCTGCTGACTAACTCTATTCAAACAAAAGGACTTTAACTATTCTAAAGAATGAGCACTTACAACTAAACAGCACTTACCACTAAACAGTCAGCTGACCTGCAATCCGCTGACTGCTGACCACTGACGTCAGACGCCACTGGGAACCACGCTGACCGGCCGAGAACTGCCATCTCCGAAGCTCGGCTGCACATCGCCGCCCCAGCTGGAGCGTGACACAGCTAGCCAGGTCCCAGGAGCGGTGAGTGGCACGAAAGTGCCGACAACTTTATTACAGTAATTGTGCTGCAACAATACAGCAATCACAGAGTGTGCAGCATACGGGACAGATATATCAACACTGATACAGTGTATATGCAATACTATCATAAAGTGGATACAATTGGCAGAACGACAATCTAAGACTATTCTAATTCATGCAGAGTGACAACATATGAGTGTGGCCACAACTATACATAGGATCACTTATCAAGATTGTGATCTTCTCATCTTTATTTACAGAACAGAACTTATGGTTACTATTGGATACCACAGCTATCTGAAATCAACAATATTGCATTTTTCATTTGCAGACTTTTTGTTGTAGGTTGTTTCTTTGTTACAGGTTGTTTCTTTATTGCAGGTTGTCACTTCATTCTAAGTGACATCAGCTACATGGTGATTCATCCAATTTCTATGTAGAATAGGGGCTATATGGAGTCATATTGATTCTTGTATATCGATTTTTGTATTTACTTGTGTATTTGTGGCATCCGTTGGTGCCTACGTGGGGCCCCACGTAAGCCACACTATTATCATCATTTTTTACTTAAGTGTATTTTATTGCTAATTCCCATATATTGAATTTTCTATATAATAAATCTATTCATTGGATCATTATATTTATTTCCTTTCTTGGTGATACCAGACAGACACCATATAACTTTTCGGTGAGTTAATGTACTGAAGACTGGAACAATTTTTTCTTTTTTGATTTATTCCTTTTTCTCCTCTTTTGGGTGAGAGGTATCCAGTTAACCTCGTACATTTTTATTCTGTAGAGCTACGTATCTCCATTCCAATTTTTTGATTTACAAATCTATTTAACTTTCTGGCACCAGTTGATTAACCACTTAAGGACTCATGACGTATGCATATGTCTCCGCACCCTGGGCTTTAAGGACCCATGACATATGAGTACCTCATGGCGTTTTCCGGTCTCTGACGCTCACCGGGCGGAGATCGGAACGGCATGCCTGCTGAAATCCTTCAGCAGGCATGCCGTGCAAATGCCGAGGGGGTCCCGGGACCCCCGCATGTTGGCGATCACCGGAGATCGCTTGCGAAATCACGCAAGCGATCTTCGGCGATTCGGGTCATTCGGGTCACTTGTGACCCGATGACCCGCAAATACAAGGTGATCAGCGGTGTACAATACACCACCATTCACCTGACGTTGCTGGGGAGCGGTGACAATACTGTCACCGCCCCAGCAACGCTGCTATTGGCTGGCGAGCATCCAGCCAATAGCAGAGCGGCAGAGGAGGGGTTAACGGTCCTTCCCGCCGCTGTACCCGCTCCCTGTGTTCAGTCAGCGGGTGCAGCAGCAGGAAGAGGACCATTGATCCCCCCCCCTCAGAGCTCTGGAGCCCCCTCAGTAGCCGTTAGAATAGGGACAGAGGCTTGCAGGGACAGTTAGGTGTAATAAAGTATAATAAAGTAAATAAAAGTAAAAAAAAAAAAAAAAGTAACCCCCCCCCTACCCCCCGGACCCCCTAATAGGTCCCCAAGGGTCCTATTAGGGCTTGATCCCTGACCCCGGGCCCTATTGGGGGTTCAGGAAGCTGCGTTTGCCCCCCCCCTTTTTTTTTGACCGCAGCTTTTTTTTCCTGATAAAAAGGGTTAAAAAAAAGTAACAAAAAATCCCCCCCCCCCCGACCCCCTAATAGGTCCCCAGGGATCCTATTAGGGTCTGATCCCTTACCCCGGGTCCTATTAGGGGTTCAGGGAGCTGCGTTTGCCCCCCTTTTTTTTTTTGGGCCGCAGCTTTTTTATTTTATTATAACAGTGTGTGGTTGATAATCACACACCGTTATATACTGTGATACACCAAGCACCACATACACACTTCCACCACATACACACTTCAGAGCATAGGGTTTGGGGCGGGCATATTTTTTTTAGTTTTGGCTATGCTCTGGGTCATCATTCTGGGAACATATCCTATTTTATTATGTTTTATAATTTTCTGGCCCACTGTACCCCATATTACGGGCCTCTGTACCCCACCTGTCTACCCCAGTTATGGCCCATTGTCCCCCCATAGTGTACCCCTATTTTAGGGCTCAGTGCTCGCCCCATTAACGCTCCTTGAGGGGGGTTCCCACATCCTGGCTCCATATCAAGCTCAAGGTCCCTGACTGCGCTCCCACTCAAGCAAGACCTGCTGTGCACCCGCCAAGCCAAAATCATCAAAAAATAAGGTATGTCCTTACTCCAAAGATATGTATTTACAAATTGTGGGGGGTCTTTTCTGCTATTAACCCTTGTAAAAATGTAAAATTTGGGGGGAAACACACATTTTAGTGAAAAAATTTTTTTTTTTTTTACATATGCAAAAGTCATGAGACCCCTATTCGGTATTAAGGCTTACTTTACCCCTTGTTACATTTCTCAAGGGGTCTAGTTTCCAAAATGGTATGCCATGTGTTTTTTTTTTTTTTTTTTTGCTGTCCTTTCACCATAGGGGCTTCCTAAATGCAACATGTCCCCCCCATTTCAGCAAAGTTTGCAAATGTGACTCCTTCTCTTCTTAGCATTGTGGCACCCCTGCAGTGCACTTGATGTCCACTTATGGGGTACCTCCATACTCAGAAGTTTTGGGGGGTCTTTTCTGCTATTAACCCTTGCAAAAATGTGAAATTTGGGGGGAAGCACACATTTTAGTGAAAAATAAAAACATTTTTTTACATATGCAAAAGTCGTGAAACCCCTGTGGGGTATTAAGGCTCATTTTATTTCTTGTTACGTTCCTCAAGGGGTCTAGTTTCCAAAATGGTATGGCATGTGTTTTTTTTTTGCTGTTCTGGCACCATAAATGCAACATGCCCCCCAAAAACCATTTCAGAAAAACATACTCTCCAAAATCCCCTTGTCGCTCCTTCGCTTCTGAGCCCTCTACTGTGTCCGCCGAACACTTAACATAGACATATGAGGTATGTGCTTACTCAAGAGAAATTGGGCTACAAATCCAAGCATACATTTTCTCCTTTTACCCCTTGTAAAAATGCAAAAATTGGGTCTACAAGAACATGCGAGTGTAAAAAATGAAGATTGTGATTTTTCTCCTTCACTTTGCTGCTATTCCTGTGAAACAAAGGGTTAAAATGCTGACTGAATGTCATTTTGAATACTTTGGTGGGTGCAGTTTTTATAATGGGGTCATTTGTGGGGTATTTATAATATGAAGACCCTTCAAATCCACTTCAAACCTGAACTGGTCCCTGAAAAATAGTGAGTTTGAAAATTTTGTGAAAAATTGGAAAATTGCTGCTGAACTTTGAAGCCCTCTGATGTCTTCCAAAAGTAAAAACTTGTCAATTTTATGATGCAAACATAAAGTAGACCTATTGGAAATGTGAATAAAAAAAATTATTGGGAATATCCATTTTCCTTACAAGCAGAGAGCTTCAAAGTAAAAAAAAAATGCTAAATTTTCAAATGTTTCATCAAATTTGGGGATTTTTCCCCAAGAAAGGATGCAAGTTACCACAAAATGTTACCACTAAGTTAAAGTAGAATATGTCACAAAAAAAACATTCTCGGAATCAGAATGATAACTAAAAGCATTCCAGAGTTATTAATGTTTAAAGTGACAGTGGTCAGATGTTCAAAAAATGGCCGAGTCCTAAGGTGTAAAATGGCTGGGTCCTTAAGGGGTTAAAAAAAAGTTTTCCACGGGAGTACCCCTTTATGATGAAAATTGGCTAAGTCCCTTAGGGGTTAACAAGGTCTTTGTAAAATGAAAGAAGCGATCTGATTGGTTACTATGGCCAACTGGCCAACTATTCCTTTGCACAGGTTTTGATAAATCTCCCCCTGTCTGTGCAGAAAGGGCCTTACCAACAGTTGGCTACTGGAGTCCTGTTGTCCCATACCACCTGTTGTTGTTGTCATGTGTGGTTTCTATTACTAGAATACTACAAAATAGTATACAGATGATAATTTTATCCATTACATGACCAAGAGTTTATATATATATATATATATATATATATATATATGTGTGTATATATATATATATATATATATATATATATATATATCTTTGAGGAGACCATTGTTTGTCTAGACCACATTTTGTGTGATCGACAACCACTCATAATGCATTTTGAGCTTTTTTTTGGTAGTTTTTTCAAAGTGAATTCATATATCTAGATATAATGGATAAGGGACTTTTGGTAAAGTTTGGTAATGTTTATGGGCCTGGGTTTTTATGTAATGGCAGGGAGACAAGTTGGTAGTGGGGCCTGTTTCAGTCGGCACTGGCAGCACTGGGAATCTCCGGGTGGCGATTTTCTGTCTGGAGAATCCGCAGTGTAAGACGAGCCTAAGGCACACTTCAAGTCTTGTGTGTGTAACACATTGAATGTCTATTGTTTTTGGTCTGGTGACTGGTAGCCACTCACCTGTATAGTTAATGGATACTTTGTTAGGCCTCTTTTACATATTTGCATCATAATTTTTTTTCCCCTCCGGCGCTGCAGAAAATGCATCGGAGGGAAAATGAAGGAAGAACTGATCCCATTCATTTGAATGGGACAGTTCACAATCATCCGGTGTCTCAGTTTAGACGCTGGATGATTGGACTCGGCGGACCGGCACAGACCGAGGAATGCATCTTGCGATCACAAACAATGGACACCGAATGATGCACAATTGATGCACTTCTGGCATCAGTTGTGGCATCAGTTGTGGCAATTTTTGCCCAGTTTTGCCGGACACCATATATATATATATATATATATATATATATATATATATATATATAATATATATATATATATATATATATATATATATATATATATATATATATATATATATATATATATGTAACTCTAGCCTTAGCAGGATTTATTTAGTATTTTCATGCCAGAAGCTAAAGACTGTATTTGGTTTTGTGACTGAAACATAAAAGACAGGAGTAACCTTGTTTAAACTATATCCCAAAAAAAAAAAAAAAGAGAGAAAGCAGCCCCAACCTTCCTAGCTTCAGCATTTCCAAAAATAGAAAAGATAGCACAGCACCAAATCTATGCAGGTAAAAAAAGCTTTTAATATCATAAAACAACATGACATTTTGGCAGAACAGTACTACCTTTACCAAGTACTTGAATGTTGCAAACACATTACATCCAGATAAAATCAGTTAAAAAGCAATCAAAATGTCAGAGTAATACCAAATTAATACAAAAAAACCTACAGATCACAGCACAAAAAAATGGTAAGAAAATCCGAAAATAGAATAAATAAAAAAATTATATATATATTTTTTTAAACAAATAGAAGATAGGGAAGTGCATTATTAAAACGTAACTTTTACTGTAAATTGCATAAAATTACACCACTAAAGTGAACACTGTGATATCATGGCACTAGTTAGTGCCTCTTGTACAGACATCCTTAGTGTACTACAATTATATGTAGACAACCCAACGCGTTTCCACCACATACAGCGGTTTTATCAGGGGTTAGTTAGTAACAGTACCTCAGTACAAGACAAAGTATAATATTTACCTTATTTATCGGCGTATAACACGCACTTTTTAGGCTAAAATTTTTAGCCTAAAATCTATGTGTGTGTTATACGCTGATACACCCCCAGGAAAGGCAGGGGGGGAGAGGCCGTCGCTGCCCGCTTCTCTCCCCTGCCTTTCCTGGGGTCTAGAGCCCTGCTGCCGGCCCTTCTCTCCCCTTACCTATTGGCGCCGCTGCCCGTTCTGTCCCCCTGACTATCAGTGCCGGCGCCCCACTGCCGGCGCCGATAGCCAGGGGGAGAGAAGGGGCAGTGGCACCCATTGCCGGCGCAGCTGCCCCGTTGCCTCCCCCCATCCCCGGTGGCATAATTACCTGGGTCGGGTCCGCGCTGCTGCAGGCCTCTGGCGTGCGTCCCCTGCGTCGTTGCTATGCACGGCGCGGCGCACTGACGTCATGCGCCGCGCCGTGCAGCGCATAGCAACGACGCAGGGGACGCACGCCGGAGGCCTGGAGCAGCGCGGACCCGACCCAGGTAATTATGCCACCGGGGATGGGGGGAGGCAACAGGGCAGCGGCGCCGGCAATGGGTGCCGCTGCCCCTTCTCTCCCCCTGGCTGTCATCGCCGCTTCTCTCCCCCTGGCTATCGGCGCCGGCAATGGGGCGCCGGCACCGATAGTCAGGGGGACAGAACGGGCAGCGGCGCCGATAGCCAGCGGGAGAGAAGGGCCGGCAGCAGGGCTCTAGACCCCAGGAAAGGCAGGGGGAGAGAAGCGGGCAGCAACGGCCTCTCTCCCCCTGCCTTTCCTGGGGGTATATCGGGGTATATACGCACACACACGCACCCTAATTTTACCATGGATATTTGGGTAAAAAACTTTTTTAACCCAAATATCCTTGGTAAAATGAGGGTGCGTGTTATAGGCCGGTGCGTGGTATACCCCGATAAATACGGTAGATAATATAGAAACGGGTCCCCAGTATACAGGATATGCGCATTACATTTGTGCACCAATGACCTGATACTTTAATTACATAACTACGCACGGACTTCCAGGAATTCACAAGCACCTGCAAGAGAAAGAGAAAATACCAACATAATCAGGATGCCGTGTTTGTAGAAATGTATTCCAAGTCAGGCACCTAGAAAGGACTTCCTACCTAGCCTTCTCCTGTGGTACCTAAAGAGAAAGGCACAGATATAGCTCATATTAGGACTATTGTCTAATATCCAAGTTGCCTGTGAAATGAAAGCATGGCCCAAGGCCAAACACTCACGTTTCTGAAATCCAGGTATGATATTAGAGCGGGGATGCGGTTGAAACGCGTTGGGTTGTCTACATATAATTGTAGTACACTAAGGATATCTGTACAAGAGGCACTAACTAGGGCCATGATATCACAAGGTTCACTTTAGTGGTGTAATTTTATGCGATTTACAGTAAAAGTTACATTTTAATAATGCACTTCCCTATCTTTTATTTGTTTATATAATTAGCTGGGAATTAAGATTATAATTGTGGACCTTCTGTGTGGTCCTACGTATACACAGTTTGGTTGATATATTTTTTTAAATCAGTAAAACATGACTGATGTAACAGCCGCACTCCAGCCAGACACGCTGGCCATGAGCACGCTGTCATGTCTCTGCTGCCGGCGGGGCTGGGATCCACATCGCGGGAAGTGCCCGCAGGCGAATCTCAGCCTGTCATTCACCTCCCTCAGCCACTGCCTCACTGTGTCCCTGTCCTCGTAGCTCCGGTGCGCGTGCCTCCGCCTTCTGGGGCACATGCGTGCCGGAGCTCTGTTTCTTAAAGGTCCGGTGCCCAATTATTAAAGTGTTTACACCTTTCCACTGGTCCATATATTCCTGCTCCTCTCCTGCTTCCCTGACGGATCTTTGGTAGTCTATGCCATAGTGAAGCCCTGTATCTCTGCTACTGTGTCTTGTTCCTTGTTGCCCTACCTTCCCTGTACCTGTGTACCTGCCCTGACCTTCTGCCATCTGCCAAGTCCTGCCAGTGTCCTTCTGTGCCACGCCCCCCCCCCCCAGCTACCTGTGCGAATGAGTCATGCCAGGGGTAGCGACCTGGGTGCCGCCTGCCTCAGCAAGACCATCCCGCTTTGCAGCGGGCTCTAGTGAAAGCCACCGGCACCTTAGACTCCACTCCCTGGCACGGCTCACGTCATCATCCACACAGGCCCAGAGGATCCACCACCTGCTGTATCCACCTGCCGTGATTCCTAACAGTAAGATCCGGCCATGGATCCCGCTGGGGTGCCTTTGCCAGATTTCTCGGATCTTCCCTCCATCGTGGCCCAGCAGTCGAAGCAGTTAACCCATCAGGCGCAAAAACTGAATCAACTTACAGCCATGATGCAACAGCTCCTTGCTGTGCAGCAGCAACAACAGCAGCAGCTACCTGTTCCTGAGACTCCTCCTGTGCCTGTAGTTTCTCCTGGGACTCAGCTCCGTTTGTCCTTGCCTTCTAAGTATGACGGAGACCCCAAGCAGTGTAGAGGCTTTGTGACACAGTGTTCTGTCCATCTCAAACTCATGGCAGATATGTTCCCGACGGAGCATTTTAAAGTGGCGTTTGTCTTCAGTCTGCGGTCCAGAAAAGCCCTGGCCTGGGCTACTCCTCTCTGGGATCATAGAGATCCGGTCTCCTTTAACCTGTCAGCATTCCTTACAGAATTCCGCAAAGCCGAGATGGCTCTACTAAACCTTTGCCAAGGAAACTCCCCTTTGGTGACTTCGCGGTTCAATTCCGTACGCTCGCCTCAGAACTTTCCTGGAACGACGAGGCCTTGTGTGCTACCTTTAAAGAAGGACTTTCCCCTCGAATCAAGGATGCTCTCACAGCACGAGATTCTCCGAATAACCTGAGCGAACTTGTCCATTTGGCCACCCGTAGTGATGTGCGTTTTGCCAAGAGGCAGGAAGAACTTCTTTTGGAAGGAGAACCTGCTCGAACACGGCAATTACCCAGACTGGCACCCGTTTTCCAACATCCACCTCTACTGTCTACTTTGCCTCCTGCCAAAGAGGCTATGGAAGTGGACCATTTTCGCTTAACGCTACAGGAAAGATCCCATCGAAACAATGAGAATTTGTGCTTATATTATGCCAGTCCAATTCACTTTCTCAAAGACTGTTCTGCACGTCCTTTGCATCCGGGAGAACGCTCTCATCTTGGTCAAGTTGGAGTGGTATCCCTTGGTGTGAATTTTGCCTCTCATCGCTTGACCATCCCGGTTCAAGTGTTCACCTCTGCCAGCACCTCTTTCATTGCCTCTGCTCTTTTGGATTCCAGTTCCACTGGTAACTTCATTGGTGCCTCCTTGGTCCATAAATATCGTCTTCCAGTGTTACGTCTCACCAAGCCCTTCTACATCTCTTCTGTAAATGGACAGAACCTGAATTGTAAGTTGCAATTTCACACGCAACCCCTTGACATGCATGTGGGAAATTTGCATAAAGAAAAAATTGTGTTCTATGTGCTACCACAGTGTACTTCAGAGCTTCTTCTTGATCTTCCTTGGTTTCAACGCCATTCTCCACATCTCGACTGGAGGACCGGAGAAGTCACTTCGTGGGGACAATATTGCCAAGATCATTGTCTTGTTCCTTCTGTGATTCCTTCAGTACCTGTTAGAAGACGGAAGACTCCTCGACAGAACCCTGCAAGTTCCTTACAGCCTTTGCGTATTTCTAACACCCCTCGGTCTCAAGTGGTGGGGAACTCTTTTAGTTCCAAAGAAAAGGGGGAGACCAAAGTGGGGGTACTGTAACAGCCGCGCTCCAGCCAGACACGCTGGCCGTGAGCGCGCTGTCTTGTCTCTTTTGCTGGCGGGGCTGGGATCCGCATCGCAAGACTCACCCGCATGCGAATCTCAGCCCGTCACTCACCTCCCTCAGCCACTGCCTCACTGTGTCCCTGTAGCTTCGGTGCGTGTGCCTCCGCCTTCTGGCCGTGCACGTGCCGGAGCTCTGTTTCTTAAAGGGCCAGTGCCCAATTATTAAAGTGCTTACACCTGTCCCCTGGTCCATATATTCCTGCTCCTCTCTTTCTTCCCTGCCAGATCTTTGTTAGTCTATGCCATAGTGAAGTCCTGTATCTCTGCTACTGTGTCTTGTTCCTTGTTGCCCTACCTTTCCTGTACCTGTGTACCTGCCCTGACCTTCTGCCATCTGCCACGTCCTGCCAGTGTCCTTCTGTGCCACGCCACCCGCTCAGCTACATGTGTGGACGAGTAACTGTAGGCCAGTAAGTCTGACATCAATAGTGGGAAAATGAATGGAACCCTACTAAAGGATCGGATTGTGGAACATCTAAAATCCCATGGATTGCAAGATAAAAAAAAACAACATGGGTTTACTTCAGAGAGATCATGTCAAACAAATCTTTTGATTTTTGATTGGGTGACTAAAATTATAGATGGCGAAGGGGCAGTAGACATTGCATATCTAGATTTTAGTAAGGTCTCTGACACTGTCCCACATAGAAGACTTATCAATAAACTGCAGTCATTGAGCTTGGACTCCCATATTGTTGCGTGGATTAGGCAGTGACTGAGAGACAGACAACAGAGGGTTGTAGTCAATGGAGAATATTAAGAGCAAAGTCTTGTTACCAGTGGGGACCTCAGGGATCTGTTCTGGGACCAATATTGTTTAATATCTTCATTAGTGATATTACAAAAGGTCTCGATGGTAAGGTATGACTTTTTGCTGATGACACAAAGATATGTAACAGGGTTGATGTTCCTGGAGGGATCCGCCAAATGGAAAAGGATTTAGGAAAACTAGAAGAATGGTCAGATCTTTGGCAACTGAAATTTAATGTGGATAAGTGCAAGATAATGCACCTGGGGCGTAAAAATTCTCAGGCAGAATATAGAATATTTGACACAGTCCTGACCTCAGTATCTGAGGAGAGGGATTTAGCAGTAATTATTTCAGAAGACTTAAAGGTAAGAAGACAATGTAATAGAGCAGCAGGAAACGCTAGCAGGATGCTTGGTTGGATGTATAGGGAGAGGTATAATCAGTAGAAAGAGGGAAGTGCTCATGGATGTATAGGGAGAGGTATAAGCAGTAGAAAGAGAGAAGGGCTCATGCCGCTGTACAGAACACTGGTGAGTCCTCACTTGGAGTATTGTGCGCAGTACTGGAGGCCGTATCTCCAGAAGGATATAGATACTCTAGAGAGAGTTCAGAGAAGATACTAAACTAATACATGTATTGCAGGATAAAACTTACCAGGAAAGGTTAAAGGACCTTAACATGTATAAAAGAAAGAAGAGACAGAGGGGATATGATAGAGACTTTTAAATACATAAAGGGAATCAACACGGTAAAGGAGGAGAGGATATTTAAAAGAAGAAAAACTACCACAAGAGGACATAGTTTTATATTAGAGGGGCAAATGTTTACAAGTAATACCAGGAAGTATTATTTTACTGAGAGAGTAGTGGATGCATGGAATAGCCTTCCTGCAGAAGTGGTCGCTGCAAATACAGTGATGGAGTTTAAACATGCATGGGATAAGCATAAGGCTATCCTTCTTATAAGATAGGGATAAGCATAAGGCTATCCTTCATATAAGATAGGGATAAGCATAAGGCTATCCTTCATATAAGATAGGGATAAGCATAAGGCTATCCTTCTTATAAGATAGGGATAAGCATAAGGCTATCCTTCATATAAGATAGGGATAAGCATAAGGCTATCCTTCATATAAGATAGGGCCAGGGACTATTCATAGTATTCAGATTATTGGGCAGACTAGATGGGCCAAATGGTTCTTATCTGCCGACACATTCTATATTTCTATATGTTTCTATGAGTCGTTCCAGGGGTAGCGACCTGGGTGCCGCCTGCCGCGGCAAGACACTCCCGCTTGGCGGTGGGCTCTCGTGAAAACCTTAGACTCCGCTACCTGGCACGGCTCACGTCTACATCCACACAGGCCCAGAGGATCCACCACCTGCTGTCCACCTGCCATGATTCCTAACAACGGAAACAACATAAATATGAGATAGATAGATAGATAGACAGATACATAGATACATAGATAGATATGAGATGATAGATAGATATGAGATAGATAGACACATAGATAGATATGAGATAGATAGGTCGATAGATAGACAGATAGATAAATAGATATGAGATAGATAGATAGATAGATATGAGATTGATAGATAGATATATAGATAGATATGAGATAGATAGATAGATAGAAAGATAGAGAGATATTTTCCCTGTAAATAAACACAGCAATTGCGCCATTTGACAAACTGCAGAGCCCTGATTATTTATTACAAGGCTTTATCTCTCTCAAGAAATAAAGACCTGACCTGAGACTTTTAGGAGGGAAAGAAATTAATGATGTTAATTGTTGTCATTAGGTAGCGTATTGTACCGGTGACTGCTTGACATACATTTCCTTGGACTGAACAATGGGTATGAAGAATTTAATTTCATGCCTGACCAGAGTGTGCCCGCGGTGCATTGTTTTGGTACAACAGCTATCATGCCAGAGGGTCAACCATTCACACCACAACAAAAGACGCCTCAGATTTAGGGGGCAGGGAACACTGTATGTTGTGGGTAATGATCAGGCGTAGACTATTATGTGCCACCAGTTACTGTATTCATTTGTATATTCAACAACAATATCATTTTTAATAGTATTTTCTTATTTTATAAACAGCATCTATTACACATTAATTTACAGTTTAAAACATAATGCTAATAATAATAATAATAATTATTATTATTATTATTATTATTATTAATAATCATAGTATTTGTATTAATCTTACATTTCTAATCCATTTTATAATTTTTTTTTCATTGATGATAAGCAGGAATTATTTTACAATGGATTTTTATTCCACACTCTTTTAACAGCAATTGTCCTACTGCTTTCTTGCTGTACAACCAGAGCCGGACTGGCCATTGGGCACAACGGGCATTTTCCCGGTGGGCCGTGCTGTCTATTGGCCGGGCTGTTCCCCTGCCTGCTCTGAATACTGAGCAGCCACAGCTTTAAGAGCTGTGCTCAGGGCTGTGGTCAGGAGGGTACAGGTCAACACTGCCCAGTCTGAGAAGTGGTCGGCTGCTGCCAGCTTCTTTTCTTTTAACTTCCCCCTTCAGGCACTTTAGAGCAGCGCAGGGGCCGCGCTGACCGCCTGGGAGGAAAAGAGCAGCAGAGAGAGACGCTGCTCCTCCCCCTCCCCCACATGATCCTCTGTGTGCAGTCCTATTGGAGCAAGATCATGCTGTATTTCCTGCTCCACCACGGTGCCCACACTGCTGTGAAGAGGAAGCCTTCCCCTGCCCACAGCTGATGCCATGTACAGTAAGTAACTTTATGTTTATCTCTGTACTTTCCATTTGTCTATCTATCTCAGTGTTCCCCCAACCAGCCCAGGGTGCCCCCAGCTATTGCAAAATTACAACTCCCAACATGCCTTTGACTGTGTGGGCATGCTGGGAGTTGTAGTTTTGCAACAGCTGGAGGCACCCTGCTTGGGAAACACTTATCTATTAATCTATCTATCTGTCTATCTAATATCTATCTATCTATCTATCTCATATCTATCTCATATCTATCTATCTATCTATCTATCTCATATCTATTTCTCTATCTCATATCTATCTCATATCTATCTATCTATCTATCTATCTATCTATCTCATATCTATCATCTATCTATCTATCCATCCATCTCATATCTATCTATCTATCTATCTATCTATCTATCTCATATCTATCTATCTATCTATCTATCTATCTATCTCATATCTATCTATCTATCTATCGATCTCATATCTATCTCATATCTATCTATCTATCTCATATCTATCTATCTATCTATCCATCTCATATCTATCTATCTATCTCATATCTATCTATCTATCTCATATCTATCTATCTATCGATCTCATATCTATCTCATATCTATCTATCTTTCTCATATCTATCTATCTATCTCATATCTATCTATCATCTATCTATCTATCTATCCATCTCATATCTATCTATCTATCTATCTATCTATCTATCTCATATCTATCTATCTATCTATCCATCTATCTATCTCATATCTATCTCATATCTATCTATCCATCCCATATCTATCTATCTCATATCTATCTATCTATCTATCTATCTATCTATCTATCTATCTATCTAGCAACAGAAGAATGCAGCAGCACACTGCCAGCACAAGGATATAGTTGAAACATGAATATGCAGATAAAACATAAAGAGCTATACAGCTATGGTGTAATAGATGCAAATGTGAAACTATGAAATAGTGAGGCACTTAGCTCGCAAATTTGTCCCCGCCGGCGGTCAAATAGCTTGGACTGTCCCACCGCGATAAGGTGGCCTCATTGGGATGGACCCTACACTGTGAATATGCCTCTGTGTGAACAGTTCAGTAAGCATGGCAGGGTCTGGAACATCCAAGACACCTTATATACACACCTGATAGAGGTGGGTGGGGTGCAAGGCCAACATGGAGGTAGCCACTCCCCCGTATGTGCAATACAGACAAAGAATAAGTCAGCCAGCACTATAGTTGATACCAAACTATAATCTATCTATCTATCTATCTATCTATCTATCTATCTATCCATCTATCTCATATCTATCTATCTATCTATCTATCTAATATCTATCTATCTCATATCTATCTATCTCATATCTATCTATCTCATATCTATCTATCTATCTATCTATCTATCACATATCTATCTGTCTGGGGGAGAGGAGTAATGAAGGGTCATACTATGTGTGATTCAAAGTCTGTAAATTAGGAGCATGTTCTGTAAAATTAGGTGAGGCATAAGGTCAAATATTCGGCATTTCATATTGTTTTTTTCTGAATATCCCTAATACTCCTTTTCAAAAATTTTCAATCTATCTCATATTCAGGGGCAGACAGACAGGTCAGGCACCTGGGCGCCCGAGGGACTATGCCTGAGAGGGGGCCTGCCGCTAGCCCCTAACCCCAAGTCTAGCGCCAAACCCCTATTGACTTACACTGCAGGATGGGCTGCTGGTACTTTAAAGTCGGCACAGGGGGCACTATCTACTGGGAGAATTACCTACCTGGGTGAAGTACCTACTGGGGGCATTCTCTACCTGGGGACACTACCTACTGGGGGCACATTCTACCTGGAGAAACTGCCTACTGGGGGCATTACCTACCTAGGGAAACTACCTATTACAGGCATTACCTACCTGGGGGTACTACCTACTAGGGGCATTAACTACCTGGGGGTACTACCTTCTAGGGGCATTAACTACCTGGGGGGTCTTACCAACTAACAGGTATACCTATCTACTGGGGACATTACCTACTCCCTACCTTTTGGGGGCATTACCTACAACCTACCTACTGGGAGCATTACCTACCTACTAGGGGCATAACCAACATATTGGGGGCCTCTACCTTATTGGGGAGATGCTCTACCTACCTACTGGGAGCATTACCTAGGGCACTGATGATAGAGAACAGGTGGGAAATGTGCTTAAAAAGTGTGAAGCCTAAAATGTTTGTTCTCTTGCAGATTCTGCAGTGACGACTCATGGTTGGGAGAAGACTTCATGACGGTCTCAGCAAGACAAAGAAGAATAGAAAAGAGAATGACTCCAAGAAGGCGCCTCCTCTGAGTCAGTAGATGTAACTGCACTGTAATCACTTATATGGTCTGTGGAGCCTGTATGGAGCCGGGGTCACTACTATATGTGCTTTGTATTGGAGATATTAGTCTATGTTCAGTGGTTTTTATACAGTAATTGTGTGGTCGTAATGGTAGTGGTCATGGTGTGGCAGTAATATTCTCACTTGTATACTGGTATTATAAGGACATCGTTTTAGCATCCGCGACATGTCGATTATTTACACTGCTGTAAAAAATATGCGTAGTGTGCACAGACAACTACTTTCCCATACACTTACATTAAGCCCATTAATATAAAAAATACGTACACAATCTTTCCGCGATTTTTTGGATGCATTTTTTTAAATGAAATACTCCTAAAATACATTTTGTGATCATAGCCTGTACAACAATAGCCTCAACATAGCCATAGCCACACCCATGGCTAAAATGTGCTGCTTTTTATAAAATGCCCGGGCCTATTTTTGGTCCCAGTCCGGCCCTGTGTACAACCCATGTACTGGGGTGTTGCATGTTACACAGTATATATTACGTGGGCAGTATCAAAATTCATAAGATATTTTAGAGCATATTTCTGACCAGTATTTTCTGATATAAATTGTTTAGAATGAGTAGTGAGTTTGCATATGGGGCATCTCCGGGGCCAGACTGGCAATCGGGCGCATTTGTGTGCAGGACTGTCCAGTCCAGGACGCATTTAACTATACTTGCGTCTTGATGCTGCGCCTACAGTTAAATGAGGCGCTCGGCTATTCGACAGAGTGAAGATCCATTGGCTCCTCACTCTGTCAACCACTCTTGTGGCTGCCCGAAATATGCAGGCAGCAACAAGAGGCTGAACATCCCTTCCTCTGTGATGAGTGACATCATCTACATGTGCTGGAGCAGACAGCAGAGGAGAAGACTAGAATAAAGGCCACATTGCTACTACAACTATTACCTAAAGGGGGCTGCTACTACTACCTAAAGGTAACAGCTACTACTGTATACAGGAGGGAGGCTACTACTATTATAATACGGGGGGGGGGGCTACAACTATATATAGGGGACTACAACTAAATACTGGGGGCTTCAACCTACAGGGGAATCTTCCTACAGGTGGAACCTAAATACACAGGACCCTGTGTAATAGGGGAAACTTTGTGAAGGGACCCTGTCTACCTACTGGAGTGACCTATCTACCTAATAAAGGGGACCTACCTACTATTCCCCAACCTACTTTTCTATTCAGTCTGTTATTGCTGTATGGAGAGGTATAGGTGCTGAAAAAAGTGTGGAACTTAAAATGTTTGTCTGGCAGGTTCTGTGCAAATGACTTGTGGATGGAAGAATTGTCATGACAGTCTAGGCTGGATGGAGAAGAAAAAGGAAAGTGAATGAGAAGATACCACCAGGTAACTGTAAACACTATGGTCTGCAGAGCCTGTGTAGAGCTGGTACAGTGGGACAAGAAAGTATTTAGTCAGCCACTAACTGTGCAAGTTCTCCCACATAAAAAGATAAGAGAGGCCTGTCATTTCCATCATAGGTTATAAACTCAACTATGAGAGACAGAATGAGAAAAAAAATCCGTAAAATCACATTGTCTGATTTTTAAAGAATTTATTTGCAAATTATGGTGGAAAATAAGTATTTGGTCAATAACAATAGTTCATCTCAATACTTTGTTATATACCATTTGTTGGCAATGACAGAGGTCAAAAGTTTTCTGTAAGTCTTCACAAGGTTTACACACCGTTGCTGGTATTTTGGCCCATTCCTCCATGCAGATCTCCTCTAGAGCAGTGATGTTTTGGGGCTGTCTCTGGGCAACACAGATTTTCAACTCCCTCCAAAGGTTTTCTATGGGGTTGAGATCTGGAGACTGGCTAGGCCACCCAAGGACCTTGAAATGCTTCTTACGAAGCCACTCCTTCACCCAGGCGGTGTGTTTGGGATCATTGTCATAGTGGGTCAGTCCTGGCCTCTAACAATGGCTGGGACCCGTGGCTAATAGCGTGCAGCACTGATCGAGGTTAGCTCAGGGAGCTGATCAGGATCACCGCGGCGAAATCACGCCATCCCGAACAGCTTACATGACAGCTGGAGGGTCCCTACATGCCTCCATGCTGTCCGATCGCCGAATGACTGCTCAGTGCCTGAGATCCAGGCATGAGCAGTCAAGCGGCAGAATCATTGATCAGTGGTTTCTTATGAGAAACCAGTGATCAATGTAAAAGATCAGTGTGTGCAGTGTTATAGGTCCCTATGGGACCTATAATACTGCAAAAAAAGTGGAAAAAAAAGTGAATAAAGATCATTTAATCCCTCCCCTAATAAAAGTTTGAATCACCCCCCTTTTCCCATAAAAAAAACTGTTTAAATAAAAAAATATATAAACATATGTGGTATCGCCGCGTGCGTAAATGTCCGAATTATGAAAATCGTAAGTTAAACCGCACGGTCAATGGCGCATGCGTGGAATGAATAAAAAGATCAATAAGTCCTATCAATGCAAAAATTCTACCTCTAAAAACTTCAGATCACGGCGCAAAAAATTAGCCCTCATACCACCCAATACGCGGAAAAATAAAAAAGTTATAGGGGTCAGAAGATGAAAATTTTAAACGTATACATTTTCTGCATGTAGTTATTATTTTTTCCCAGAAGTACGACAAAATCAAACCTATATAAGTAGGGGATTACTTTAATTGTATGGACCTACAGAATAAAGATAAGGTGTCATTTTTACCGGAAAATGTACTGTGGAGAAACAGAAGGCCCCAAAAGTTACAAAATTGCGTTTTTTGAATTTTAATTTTGTCTCACAATGATTTTTTTTCCGTTTCACCGTAGATTTTTGGGTAAAATGACTGATGTCATTACAAAAAGAATTGGGGGCGCAAAAAATAAGCCATCATATGGATTTTTAGGTTCAAAATTGAAAGAGTTATGATTTTTTAAAGGTAAGGAGGAAAAAACAAAAATGCAAAAACGGAAAAACCCCGTCCTTAACCCCTTAAGGACGCAGCCCTTTTTCACCTTAAGGACTGAGCCCTTTTTCGCAATTATGACCACCGTCACTTTACGAATCAATAACGCAAAAACGCTTTTACCGAATATTTTGATTCTGAGATTGTTTTTTGTGACATATTCTACTTTATTTTGGTGGTAAATTTTTGGCGTTAATTGCATCCTTTTTTGGTGAAAAATCCCCAAATTTCATGAAAATTTAGAAAATTTTGCATTTTTCTAACCTTGAAGCTCTCTGCTTGTAAGGAAAATGGATATTCCAAATAAATTAAATTTTTCTTCACAAATACAATATTTTATGTTGGCATCATAAAATGGACATACTTTTGCTTTTTGAAAAAATTAGAAGGCTTCAAAGTAGAGCAGCAATTTTCAAAAATTTTCGAAAATTGCTAAATCTGAAGGGACAGATGTTACAGAACTACAACTCCCAGCATGCCTGGGCAGTCGAGGCATGCTGAGAGTTGTAGTTTGGCAACATCTGGAGGGCTACTGTTTGGGCACCACTGTAACAGTGGTCTCCAAACTGTGATCCTCCAGATGTTGCAAAACTACAACTCCCAGCATGCCCAGACAGCCTTTGGATGTCTGGGCATGCTGGGAGTTGCAGTTTGGCCCCTCTAGTGGTTGCCACAGTAAAGATCGTTTTACTTTCACTTTCAATTCCCCCCCCCCCCACTGTCGATTCCCTACCTGAGCAAAGATCCAGCAGGCTCCAGCGAAGATCTCAGGTCCCCAGGCATCTTCTCCTGCAGGTACGGCCTCCATTTTCTTCCCAGTTCCCCTCGACATCCAGGGGCGGGCAGAATGGGGGGTTGCCATGGCAACCCCCTGTCCTGCGCTGCCATTGGTCAGAACTCCGTTCTGACTAATGCCAGGGGATAGGAGGCGATTGCAGCTTTGCGACCTCACTCCTATCCTTTAGGCTGATCGGGGCTGTTGCTGACAGCTCCGATCAGCCCTATTTTCCGGAGACCCGATCAGCCCGGAATTGGAGAAAATCGCATGTCTGAATTGACATGCGATTTTCTCCGATCGCCGACATGGGGGGGTCTCAGGACCCAGCAGGCATCCGGCTCCGGTCCCCAACCGGCTAGCGGTGGGGACCGGATTTCCCACGGGCGTATGGATACGCCCTCGGTCCTTAAGGACTCGGAATGCAGGGCGTATCCATACGCCCTGTGTCCTGAAGAGGTTAAGGGGTTAAGGACCAAGCCCATTTTAATTTTAAGGACCAGGCCAATTTTATTTTAACGTTTTTGTTTTTTCCTCCTCGCCTTCTAAAATCCATAACTCTTTTATATTTCCATCTACATACCCATATAAGGGCTTGTTTTTTGCATGACCAATTGTACTTTGTAATGAAACCTCTCATTTTACCATAAAATGTATGGCGAATCCCCCAAAAAAATTTTAGGGAGAAAATTTAAATGAAAACCACAATTTTGCACATTTTGGAGGGTTTTCACACTGTGCACTTTGCGGTAAAAATTACATATGATCTTTATTCTGTGGGTCAATACGATTAAAATGATACCCATGGCTAGATACTTTTATATATTTGTACCGCTTTAAAAAAATCTAAAACTTTTTGTACAAAATCAGTAATCTAAAATTGCCCGATTTTGACCACCTATAACTTTTTAATTTTTCCGTATATAGGGCGGTATGAGGGCTCATTTTTTTGCCTCATCATAATTACTTTTTATAAATACCACATCTGCATATTTAAAACTTTTAGATAATTTTTTATGATTTTTTTTTCAAATCCCTGGTATTTATACTCTATTCCTAAATTTATATTGGATCTTACATTATAGTGCGGGACATCATACCGCCAAGCGGCACTATTCCATCACCATTACCAGGTGCAGCATTTTCCTCCTTTTCCTACCATATATCTTTTTCAGGTAGGACCTTTTTGGATTGTTGCTCGTCTATATTTATTGGTTTTATTTTGAAGATAGAACTTTCTAATATAGTTGTGCCGTGGACTTTTTGATCTAGAGCCCCAGTCCAACATACATCGGTCTTCATTGGATGTGCTTCATATCTAGTTTATCATCTCATCTCGGCCTATTGTCTAGGTGAGCTGCAAAAAGCTGTTCACAGCTTTATATCTGTATTTGTTAAGACACTGTTACCATCTATATGTAATGGGGGCCCATTTGTGATTTTTTTATTGTTATTTTCAGGAATCTGTGATCTTATATGTGGTTACTTGAATAACATATCTGTCAGCCTTTGTGAAATAATTAATCTTGGGTAAACCCTCCAAATTTCATATGAGTAAAATTAATTAAATTTCAGCTTATGAACATCTATCTCTAAGTGGATTTTTTTCCCTTTTTTCTTTATCAACAGTGCGGTTGTCATCTTTTATATGTAAAATACAGGCTACTATATGTAGAACACCCTCTGAAGCCATCATTGTATGCAGTGGATGTGTATCAATACTGTATTTGTACTATTTTTTGTGCAATTGTCACCATTACCTTTCTATGACAGACTTGTGACCAAGACTGACACATATTTCCTTTTTGAGACGCCTGCCTATTTCTCTCACTTTCTATCACAATACTGATTACTTTATCGTGTCTGTTCTATCAGGTACACTTATTTGTATCATTTGTGCTTGTGGTTCTCTTATCCATGATGAGTCCCCCCTCATCAGGGAGGGCGAAACGCGTAGGTAAAAGAGACCTACCTCAATTTTAAGATTGTAGTGTACTACCCCCTTACTCTCTTTTTCTATTTCCACACTTACATTAGGAGTAGATTGTATTAGGGACTTTAAGAATAGGGCCTCACCTGTACCCCTTTTTTCCTCATGCCCCAACTCATGTGTGTACCCCTTATTATCTTTTTTTACTGATATTAGTAAAAGTTATGTTTTAACCAAACTCGAATGGTGTTTATACTAAGTGGTGCTTGAAATTTAATTCTCATCACCAAGGGTTCTATATCACTGTAAGGTTATGGTACCTATTATCTATACCATAAGTTGGCTTTTTCTTTAATATTGGTCTCAGTATGTAGGATTTGGTCAGTAACAGTATGATGGTAATATGTATGGTGATAATATTCAACCTTATATACCAGTGTTATTTGGTATTTATATGATTTTATAATGGAAAAAATGTGTGATATATAGTTTGTAAGGTTGAAAAAAAGACAAGAGTCAATCAAGTTTAATCTAAAACTCTACTGTGTTGATCCAGAGGGAAAAAAAAAACCCTATGGCTAAGTTTCCACTTTTTTTTTTTTTTTTTTTTACTAGCAGTTTTTGGAAAACTACCACTGCTGTTTTTGAGCCAAAGCCAGAAGTATATTGAAAAGGAATAGGACATATAAAGGAAGGACTTCTCCTCCCTTATGAATCCATTTCTGACTTTCCAAAAACTGGCAGAAAAAAAAACAAATGGAAACTTATCCTCTGAGGCTGATGCCAATTGCCCCATGACAGAGATAAAAATAGAGTGTGAACTAGACGTACAAATTGTCATATAAATACGGAAACCACAATAGGGGGGGGGGAGGAGAAAGGAACAAACAGGCAAGAAGAATTCAAATTTAACATGGGAATTTTTTTTATATATATACATATATGTTTATCATTATCAGAATACGCGCATGGGAAAAGCACACAATGCAGTTAGTGCGTAATATTATACGATACTGACTGTCATGTGAGAGCAACATCAATTATTTGTGTGTGAATATTAACAGGATGAAGTAAATGGAGACCATTGATGAGCAATTTTTTATGATTTCTTATTTATAATTTTTTTGGGTATATGTTTTGGGATGCATCCTCCTGTCACCCAAAACATGTTTTGGATAATATCCCATTTGGGGAGCTCTGCAGGATAAGGCGCAATTGCTCTAGAGACGATGAGTTTAAAGTGGCAGCAGAAGACCTGTGTGTTAGGCTGAGAAATAGAGGCTATAATGATAAAATCTTGAATCAGTCACACAAGAAAATTTATGAAATCGATCGGAGGGATTTAGTGGCATACTCTAGGAGGAGACAGGAACAGGAAGAATCACATAATGCAGGTGGCAAAAGTAGTAAATTTAAATCTAAATCCAAGAGACCCTTTTTCGTTACACCGTATAGCACCCAATTTAATAAAATAAAAAATATTATAAATAGGTACATCCCAGTCCTTGAAACTGATCCAGCTTTAAGAAATATTGTAGCGGGAGGTATTGCTATTGTATCTAGGAGGGGTCCCTCTATAGGGTCCAAAATATCCACAAGCCTTTTTGAAAGTAAAAGTAATATCAAAACAAATAGCCAGAATTGGCTCAATGCCAAAGGAAATTGGAAATGCGGACACAATCGGTGTTTAACGTGTTACTATATGAGTGTCTCAAATCAAGTGATATCATGCACTACGGGAAAAGCACACAGTATACAAAATTATATAAATTGTAATACTAAAAATATTGTATATGTGGCGACTTGCACAATTTGCAAATTACAATATGTGGGTTGCTCAGGCAACTCATTAAAAATGAGATTTAGAAAACATGTGTCGGATATCAGGAGTAACCTATCAGGTATCTCCATGTTATCCCGTCATTTCAGAGAAATACATGGGGGGGAGGCAAATAGCCTCCGCGTCTCGGGATTTGAGAAAATATCCTTGGGGCCAAGAGGTGGGGATCTCAAATACAGGATGTATAAATGTGAGACCTATTGGATGTTCCTTTTGGGAACTAGATACCCAGAGGGTTTAAATAAAAGAATGGATATGATGTTAACTTGTCCATAATATTGCATTGTTGTTGTTAGGTTATATTTTGTAGGAATAGTATTTATAGTTATGAATAAGTCAAACAATCCAGTGTGGATTGACAATGTCATAACCTACACTGTATTCATAGACCAAATCCATCCAACTATTTAGGGTAATCATGTCTTAATTTTATGTTATGGAATAGCATGATAGGATCCACACTTGGATTTTACCAATAATAAGGAGAAATAACAATAACGATTAATATCAATAACAAAAAGTATAAAAAATTCAAAAATAATGATAATTACAATAATAACTATAAAAATAGTAACATGGTATAAATAATAACAAAAATAAAAAATAATAAAAAATAAAAAATAAAAATAAAAAAAACAATAAAAAATAATAACATTAATGATATAAAATAATAACAACAAAATAAATAATAAAATAAAAATAAAATAAAAATATAAATAAAAGTAATAAAGAATTAATCATCACAATGAAATAGGAAAGATGTCAATGCTATCCAGGATATTATGGCATAGTAATAAATGTTATCAAAATACAAATAACAACAATGTAAATACATAGAAATATAAATAATAATAAAAATAAGAAATATTTAAAGATAAAAAGTATTAATAATAACAATATATACCCAAAAAAATTATAAATAAGAAATCATAAAAAATTGCTCATCAATGGTCTCCATTTACTTCATCCTGTTAATATTCACACACAAATAATTGATGTTGCTCTCATATGACAGTCAGTATCGTATAATATTACGCACTAACTGCATTGTGTGCTTTTCCCATGCGCGTATTCTGATAATGATAAACATATATGTATATATATTAAAAATCTTTCTTTTCCCATGTTAAATTTGAATTCTTCTTGCCTGTTTGTTCCTTTCTCCTCCCCCCCCTATTGTGGTTTCCGTATTTATATGACAATTTGTACGTCTAGTTCACACTCTATTTTCATCCACTGCGATTTTAAAAATTAAAAAATTAAAAATTTTAAATATAAAATCAATAAGAGGTCAAAACATATCCTACAATATAATTTATTGCTAGGGAAACTCTTAGCCTTGCAATCAGCGAATAATAAATATGAAACAGTTTCTAACGCAGTATATGATAATCTAAGAGTGTGAACAGACACGATAATTAGTGTTCTGAATGGATTCCAATTCCAGGTTTTATATGTAACATGTTATTAACAATGACGAGGTCAGTCATGTGACTTATACCTCCGGTATTTTAAGTTGTCCCCTGTGATTGTACGGCAGTCTACGATTAAGCTTTTTAGCGAAACGCGTCAGACTTTCTACCCTGTACCGCAGAATCTTGAAATAAAAGAATAAGAAGTTTTTACCTGCAACCTAGTGCCGGACCTTGTTTCTTCTTTCACAAGTGAGTAGCCGGAGGCGGTACCGGCCGGTCTACGGCACAGGAGGCGAGCTGGGCGTGCACTGGGTGAGCGACTCACAAACCAGCCTATATATATATATATATATATATATATATATATATATATATATATATTATGTATCCTTAAATACTCAAATATAATTGACATCTTACCCCTCCTCTTTGTGTCTCTGCCTTCACATAGCCCCACCCATGACCGATTATTACGTTTAAAATGCCAGGGTCTATTTTCGGTCCCAGTCCAAAAGTGATCCCTCCTTCACACAACACATCTAACCCCATTTTTCTATATACAAAACACAACTTCGTCTTGATGTAGTACATGTTTGGGTCTCTGTATGATGTTTTATACTTTATTAAAATGTACATTCTACTGGGTAAAGAAAGTAAAAGGCTGTGTGGTGGCATTTTTAAGTTGATGGTTTAGATAGATCTGGGTTTTGCATTCCAAATGGATTTAGTTCTAGTTAACACATTGATTTATAATCCCTGGAACGTAAGTTATTTTTGATGTTGGAGCAGACCACTTGGTAAGTCTTATTGTTAGAGGATGCCCATTTCACTCTAATTCCCCAATAGGTAGATTACGTATCATCGGTCATGAATGCCAGCTGCTAGGATGGAGTATGTTATAGCCTGATGGTTTATGGTATGGTCTGGAGTGTATTTTACCATTCACAGTATTTCATATCAGGGTAACATCCAAAACATGTATTTCTGTGTCCTCCACAGTCTAAGTGAGTTTTAGGTTGGAATCATTATCATTTAGAAAAGATACAAATGTAGAAGCCTCCTCACTGGTACCCATCCACACCACAAAGAGATTGCCTATGTAGTGACCAAACCAGTCCTTAAGGGACTGGTAGGGGTTGGTGGTCGCACACAGAAGATGCTCCTACCAGTGGGCCATGTACAAACTGGACAATAATGGGGAAAACTTAGCTCCCATAGAACAACCTGTGATTCGAAGAAGAAGAAATGTTAATTAAAGGAGAAGAAAGAGATTTGGCCATTGTAGCTCTTAGATGGTTCCTACTCTGAATACCCCCCTGACCTGTGGGAATTTTTGTCCCTAGTTGTGCAATATCTTCTTTTGCATATTTTTTTATGTTTAACGGAGACTTTTTCCTGCAGGTCACAGGGGCCTCGATGAGGGTGAATTCCCCCCTCTCTCTCACCAACATTTATATGTGTTGGTGGGAGAGGGAGTATTTATTTTCCCCCCAGAACCCTTTCCGGATGATGTTGCTGTGGTATGACCGTTACATCGACGACCTCCTGTTTATTTTGGCGTCCGATGTAACGGCCATACAGGGGTTCAACACATACCTCAATAGTAATGAAATGAATCTGAAATTTACGATTTGCCATCACGATACTGACATTCCTTTTCTAGATCTATATTTGAAAGGTGACAAGAAATCGGGTAAAATAGTCACTACTAGAAAATAAATGTCTGTAAATTCTATCCTTCATGCAGAATCCTGCCATTCCTCACATGTTGTAAAAAATTTACCAATTGGAGAAATGATCCGTGCACGCCATAATTGCTTCTCTGTTGACGATTTTGAGGTGGAAGCCAATAATATAGAAAGACATTTGGTTGCTAGGGGTTACCCTACGTGGAACATACAACATGCACGGAACATAGTGAGATCTAGAAATAGGCTGGAATTAATTACTCCTAAAGAAAAAAGTAAGATAGTAACAACCAATAGTGTTTTCAACCCAATATGGTCAGCAATATGAAATGGTGTGCAATATTATACACAAATATATGCCGATTCTAATTCTCGGATCCACTTTTTTCTAAGGCATTATCTGGTGGCTACAGGTGTGTAGCCAAAAGGGCACCGACATTGGGACAAAAAATATCTCCCAGTCTTTTTCTTAATACCGTCCATCCCAAATCTTCCTGGCTCCCATACGGCTGGATCATACTAATGTGGCCATACTAAATGCACGTGTTGTAATATTATGCAGAATGTATCCACATTTGCATCCTACACAAATCAGGAAGAATTTGAGGTAAATCACTATATTAATTGCAATGCTAATTATGTAATTTACCTACTGTCCTGTACTATGTGTAGGGTTCAATTAGTGGGGTGCACTACGAATCCTTTGGAAATCCGGGTGAGAAAACACTTGTCGGATATCCCTCACTTTAACTCCAAAAAAACATATCCATGGTGTCCAGACATTGTGCTGAGCACCAAAAGGGATAATTTTCCACCATGATAGTTCAAGGTAATGAACAAGTCTCGTTTCTGATCAGAGAAGGAAATTACAGACAGAAACTCCTGGATCACGAAGTGTATTGGATCATCCGACTTAACACTTGCTATCCTGGAGGTATGAATAAAAGACAGGATGTTATGTTACACTATTGAATTCCTCCTTTTGCTTGGATTTAGCATGTGTGGTACATGTTCACACTAGACTCCATGAGTAACGTTTTTGGGTATTTTTGCTGACTACAGGTGTTTAGTTCAGATACACTCTTGTATATGCGCCTTTCTTATTTATATAGAATATGGGCCCCTCTATTAGAGGCAGTTATTCTGAGAGATCTATATTTTAATTTAAATGTTTTCATTATAATAATATGCAATATAGTGCCTTGTAACAATAATGGAGATGGGTCCCTTAATCTTGACATTATATGTCTATCGGTGCTGGTAAGAGATGATATTCATGTGGTTTTAGAAATATATAGGTTTTGTATTGAACAGTTACGTCACCGCTGATGGACACAGGAAGTATTTTTGAAATATACATGTACATATGTTTTTTTATACCTGAAGGAAAATATCTCACGAAAAAAAAAAAGAAAACGGAATGGATATAATTTTTATACAATCTTTACATATGGGTATGTGACTTATTGTATTGTCATTATGTTATTATATTTTTGTCTGTTTTTATACATACATCTTTCATTGGTTTACTGTTGGTTGCGGTCCGTGCCTCTGTGACAGTGTTTGGATTGAGCTGATCTGCCTGTTTTGCTTTTCTAAATAAATTTTTCGACAATCCATTCTGAGAAAAATTTACATTTTTACAAAATTTAAAGGGGTATTCCAGGCAAAAACTTTTTTTATATATAAACTGGCTCCAGAAAGTTAAACAGATTTGTAAATTACTTCTATTAAAAAATCTTAATCCTTTCAATAGTTATTAGCTTCTGAAGTTTTCTGTCTAACTGCTCAATGATGATGTCACATCACGGGAGCTGTGCATGATGGGAAAATATCCCCATAGGAGCTGCACAGCTCCCGATACGTGAGTCATCAGAAAGCAGTTAGACAGAAAAAAACAACTCAACTTCAGAAGCTAATAACTATTGGAAGGATTAAGATTTTTTAATAGAAGTAATTCACAAATCTGTTTAACTTTCCGGAGCCAGTTGATATATATAAAAAAAGTTTTTGCCTGGAATACCCCTTTAAGTCAGTTAAGATTTGCATAACACAGAACGAGGAGGTGAGTCTGATCTGGAAGCTTTTTAAACAATTTTGAGAAAGATTGGTATTTTTATGAAGTTTGAGTCAATTGTGTTTTGCATTACACAGACTTGTTCATGTGGTCAGGCAGGTGAAAAGTTTGGCCTGGAAGCTTGAAAAAAAAACGCAGAAAATGTTTTTGACAATTAATTTTGAAAAAAAATGATTTAGTAAAAATTGTATAAACTGGGGTCATGTGATAGCTGCAAATTATGCTGGGTGTACCCTGATGTCATCTCACTGCCCCAGTACTTTCCTGTGGGTACTAAAATGTCATGTGTTCCTCATCTCTTGTGTAATTATTGTGCACGTAAACCAAACCAGGAAATGTTTGAAAATTCTACGAATGCCGGCACCCTGAAATTCAGGTTGAATCTAGATTTGTGGGTCTCAGCGCACTTATTTCTAGACCTTACAAGAATCTCGGGAGATGTATATAAGCCAACTCGACTATAAGCCTCTCGGCCATCGGCTATCCAGGCATGCTGGGAGTTGTAGTTTTGAAACATCTGGAGGTCCGCAGGTTGAAGACCACTGCGCGGGCCTTCGTCATCATCCATACCCCCCCTTTAGTTTTCTACTCACCTCCCCTCGGGGGGAAGGAAGGGTGAGCTGGTCAAGGCCATCTATGTTGCAGGGACCGTCCGGTGGGGAGGGTTAGTCGTTCCGGGCTGTACATTTTCACCAGGAGGCCCTCTTCTCCGCTCATTCCGGGCCGGCACCGAACTAGTGACGTTGCCTTGTCAACGACGCACAGGGACGTTCATGCACATGAAAGTCCCGTTGCATCGTTGTCAAGGCAACGTCACTAGTCTGGGGCCGGCCCGGAGCGGAGAAGAGGGCCCCCCTGGTATACAGCCCAGAACGACTAACCCTCCCCACCGGACGGTCCCTGCAACATAGATGGCCTGGACCAGCTCACCCTTCCTTCCCACCGAGGGGAGGTGAGTAGAAAACTAAAGGGGGGGGTCTGGATGATGACGAAAGCCAGCGCCGTGGTCTTCAACCTTCAGACCTCCAGATGTTTCAAAACTACAACTCCCAGCATGCCCAGAATGCCGATGGCTGTCCGGGCATGCTGGGAGTTGTAGTTTTGCAACATCTGGAGGTCGGCAGGTTGAAGACTACTGATGAAAAATAGTGCTGAAAAACTCGGCTTATACTCGAGTATATATGGCACTCACCTCATATTGGCATCATATTACAATAGAAAATTGTTTTGTATGTGAATAATGTAACTATAGATTCTGATTGACGTGATAATTTTTTATTTGGGCAAAGCATGATGGGACATATAGTTACCAGAACTACTGCTTACAGACAATCATTAACACCATCAGAATGGTGGACAGAAGAGAGTCCTTTGTTTTGAGTGGAGCGGCGTCTCATGTATTCGTGCTGCAACTCGATTTATTGTCTATGGAGCTGGTAGATATAGCCGTGTACAGCTATCTCCGGTAGCTCCATAGAGAAGGAATGGAGCAGAAGTGCGCATATGCATATCCACTCCATTCACAAGAAATTAGTCGGGCCCTCTTCTCGACATTGTGGGGGTTCCAATGGTTGGCCCCCTTTGCAATCTCACACTTATCCCCTATTGTGTGGGAAGAGGATAATTGATTTTAACTTGGTATATACATATATATTTCTTGCCTCCCTCTCCAGTAGCTACTGCTTTATACCTGGTTAGACATAGGGGCATATGTTTTGTTTGTATGTTTGTATGTTTTGGTTGTATGAAATTCAAATATATTAACATTTTTTTTTTCTTTTTAAAGAAAAAATATGGACCAAAAAAGAGCAGAGTCTTGGAGGAGGTGGTAAGTTCTGCTCTTAAATCTTGTCATTCTGTTGTGTGATGCAGAAGTGAAGCATTGTTGGAAGAATTGTTTGACATAATTTCTAGCTACAGTGAAATTATGTTCTCCATGTCTTCAACAGACATTTAAAAATAGAGTATTATTCTAGTACCTTATTGTCACATACAATTAATTGTCTTGCAATCCAAACCGGATCACAACATTTTACCTATAGCGCCCCTCTTTACCTGTACTTCAAGTTGTGTCACTGCACTCAGCTGACTTCAGGTCTTAGTTATCTTAAAGGGGTATTCCAGGATTTTGTTTTATTTGACTGTGCTACAGGGGCTGTAAAGTTAGTGTAGTTCATAATATAGTGTATGTACCTGTGTGTGACGGTTTGCTCACAATTCTATGATTTTCTAGACATGTGCAATTCGGTTCGGCACGAATGTCAAATTTACCGAATTTTGCAGTTTTCGTGCATTCGGGCCGTTCCGAATGCAAGAAAACATTTTGTGAATATTTCCGAATAGCACTGATAAAACGAATAGCAACATAACGAATGCATTCGTTATTCTCCGAATGCATGCGGTAAAAAAAAAACGAAAGTAAAGAATTCTTTCTAATTTTTTTATTGTTCCTTGCGCTAGACTGTTTCTGACTGTTAGTTACTGTTTTACTTTTACTAGGGTGCCTCCAGCTGTTGCAAAACTACAACACCCACCCAGCATGCGGCTGTCTGGGCATGCTGGGAATTGTAGTTTTGCAACAGCTGGAGGCACACTTTGCATTCGCGCAATGCTTTTTAATTCATTTTCAAATTCTGCTGGCTTTTGTCAGAAATGAGTTACCAGATCAATGACATGCATAGTAATTGCATTGGGAACATTTTTCATTCATAAAACTGCAGGCTTAATGGGATAATTGCCGTGTAGAACGCTTAGGACACCAAACATTCTACACTGCAATTATCCAATTAAGTCTGCGGTTTTATGAATGAAAAATGTTCCCACAGCAATTACTATGCATGTCATTGACCTCAATCACCCGACAATCAAACACATCGATCAAACACATCAATCATTCATACAGCATTCATTCATTCATTTACTCATTCATTCAACATTTCTTTATGTATTAATAATTTATTAATACATAATGTAATGTTGAATGAATGAATAAATGAATGAATGAATGCTGTATGAATGATTGATGTGTTTGATCTTCGGGTGATTGAGGTCAATGACATGCATAGTAATTGCCGTGGGAACATTTTTCATTCATAAAACTGCAGGCTTAATTGGATAATTGCCGTGTAGAACGCTTAGGACACCAAACATTCTACACAGCAATTATCCAATTAAGTCTGCGGTTTTATGAATGAAAAATGTTCCCACGGCAATTACTATGCATGTCATTGACCTGGTAACCCATTTCTGACAAAAGCCAGCGGAATTTGAAAATGAATTTAAAAGCATTGCGCGAATGCGTGTGTTTGCCAAAGTGTGCCTCCAGCTGTTGCAAAACTACAACTCCCAGCATGCCCAGACAGCCGCATGCTGGGTGGGTGTTGTAGTTTTGCATCAGTTTGATCGATGCGTTTGATTGTCGGGTGATTTATGTATAACATCATGTTATACATAAATCACCCGACAATCAAACACATCGATCAAACACATCAATCATTCATACAGCATTCATTCATTCATTTACTCATTCATTCAACATTACATTATGTATTAATATAAATCACATAAAATTATATTATCTTACCTGTCTTCCAATGTTCCGATCTCTGCCCTCTTTTTCTGCACACACTCCCGATAATGGCCCCCTGCTTAAAAAAGATTTACCCGAATGTACCCGAATACCGAATGTATACGAAAAATCAAACCCACCTGAATACGAATGTATCCGAAAAAAATCAAACACAGACACCCGAATACCGAATGTATCCGAAAAAAATGAGCCCCGGACACCCGAATACCGAATGTATCCGAAAAATTAACCCACCGGACACCCAAATACCGAATGTATCCGAAAAAAAATGAAACCAGGACACCCGAATACCGAATGTATCTGAAAATCAAAACTGAAAATATTACTGAACCGAAAATTTTATAAAAAAAACGAAAAAACGAAACGAAAAAATACGAAAATTTTTCTTCTGCACATGTCTATGATTTTCACTCCAATATTTATTTTTACCAGCATACAAAATGACTGTTTTCTCACATTTTCCCATCTTGCAATGTGGCCGAGACCTGACTCCCTAGTCAGCTGATGACAGGGAGCTTGTCTGCTTCAATGGGTGGAGGGATTGCTTGTTGGGAGAGATCAATTTGCAACTAATGCAACAGCTGTAGGAACCCTGATTGAAAACCACAGGTCTTTTGAATGGATGCAGCTCATTTATGTTTCAATGGGTAGGGTGGCTGATGTGTGGGAGGGAGGAAAATGGAATTGTGGGATTTGTAGTAAAAGAAAGACAAGTCAAACAGGAAATACCAGTTCACAAAAAGCTAGCCACAGTGTTATGGTAATCTCACAACATAGCCATTTATCCCCAAGACAAGCGCAGATCCTTCCTAAGCATGTCAATTACTGTCTGTCAGGTACGTACTTAAATCACCTTATGTTGGATAACTCCTTTAAGTTAGTCCCGTAGAAGCAGACAAAATGGAAGAAGTTGAAGGCGTGGTTTCTGTGGACACTAACAAACTTACAAAGTCTTAAGGGCAGGATCACACGGGGGGCATCAGTAGCATAATTCCTGCTGTGGATGTGCCAATGGCAGTCACAAGAGGGACTCAAGAGAAAGCTCTCGGCTGCAGCCAGGTAGCTCCGTGTGTCCGCTTATAGTGGTGGATTTCCTGCTGTAGAAATCCACCGCTATGCTGCTACATGTGCCCAAAAATGTACTAGAAAGGGTATTATGGAGAAATGGGGAAATTGAGGGGTGGTCAGTTAATCTGGAAGTTGACCACAGAAGTCATGGGGTAAAAAAAAAAAAAAAAAAAAAAATTGCCACATACAGCGTTGTTCGAACTATTAAAAAATAAAATCGGGTTACTGATCTTGTACGGGAAACAGTGTAAAGGAAACCAGTAACAAATGTCGGCATTGGTGGTTTTTGGTCATATCACATACCAGAAAAAAAAAAAACATAACAATAAGTGATCAAAAAGTCCCTTCATTGCCAAAATGGTACCAATAGCAACTATTGATCAAGGCCCAACGCCTCCAGGTGCTGCCACACCGTCCTGTGTGGAGGTCTACCCCGGGTTGACCCTGCTTTCACCGTCTTCTTACCACCAAGCCGTGACTTACAATAAACAGAGATACAAAAAAGGGAGGGAGGGAGGGCAAAACTCCGGGTCCTGGGCACCACAGCTATAAATACCCAGGGGAGGGCCCCTGAAAGCCCGGGAAACTATTAAACCCCTGATTGGTGCACTCCTTCCACCCCACCCATGAGACATACCACTATAGTTACCGACAAGTTTTACAGGCGGGGGAGGGGGCGAAAAACCTTGCCTGTATATTTCTTAAGCCCTTACAGCTCACCAGTCAGGGGGCAAGCTAGTTATGCACAGCTTGCCCCTACAGACTGTTGAGACCCAATTACCTCCTGGCAGGCTATAACTACCCCTCCCCCTTACTACAATAAATAATTAAATAATAACTGACACAACAACAATTTAACTTTTCCGTGGGTGGGAATCGGCTACAGCTTTATTTATAAAATTACTTATATAAATAACTATTTAACTGCAACAAAGAGACTGATTGGCTTCTTACCAACCCGAGAGGTGCTGCCACACCGTCCTGTGTGGAGGTCTACCCCAGGTTGACCCTGCTTTCACTGTCTTCTTACTGCCACAGAGGAGATGATCTTTTTTTTTTGCAATGCCATAGCTCCCATAGGGGGCTATAACACTGCAAACACTGATCCTTACACAGATCACTTGCCACTTAACATGGCAATGATCTGTGTTATCGGCGATTGATGGCTCAAGCCTGAATTTCAGGCTTGGAGCAATCAATGGACGAGCGGACGCGCAGGAGGCAGGTGAGTGACCCTCCTGCTGCATTCCAGCTGATCGGGACATCACGATTTAATTGCAATGGTCCCGATCAGCCCAACTGAGCAGCCGCGATGCTTGCACTATTACTTTCAGACTCGGCAATCAACTTTGATCACCGGGTCTAAAGTGGTAATGCCGGACATCTGCCCGATCGGCGATGTCCAGCATTCGCATGGGTCCTGGTTGCTAATAGCAACTGGAACCCACCGGCTACGATGCGCACTCACCTTTTGAGATGCGTGCTACAGCCAGAGACGCGCAAATGGACGTTAATAAACGTCCATTTGCGCTAAGGAAGATAAACAGCAGCAGCCACCCAGGGGCCGCCACCTCAGAGAAGGAGGGGAACGCAACAGGGGGGGAGGGAAGGAGACGGAGCGCCCTCATAAGGAGCCCGCCCGCACGGGGAGAGGCTGAAGGTACAGGCAGGGGAGAGGGCTCGGGCCATGGGCAGGGGAGAGGGTACAAGGAACGGGCAGGGAAGAGGGAACAAGGAAACGGGCAGGACAGGGCTCACAAGGACTAAAGGGGAAAGGAGGGCGGGACTGTGAGGGGTCCGCCTGCCTCCAGAACCCGCCGCGGGCACAACAGGAGGGGAGGCCAGCTCAGCCACAAGCGAGCATGCCAGCCCTCACCCTCCTGCTCCATCCAGGCCATAACTAAGGGGCAGACACATACCAACCAGCAGTCAAAACTCCTGGGCAGATTGAGGGGGGAAGGGAGGCACCACAGCTATAAATACCCAGGGGAGGACCCCTGAAAGCCCGGGAAACTATTAAACCCCTGATTGGTGCACTCCTTCCCCCTCACCCATGGGACATACCACTATAGTTACCAACAAGTTTTACAGGCAGGGGAGGGGGCTGAAAAACCTTGCCTGTATATTTCTTAACCCCTTACTGCTCACCAGTCAGGGGGCAAGCTAGTTATGCACAGCTTGCCCCTACAGATGACAGGGACTGACTTGACTTGACTCATAAAGCTGTGACTTTAGCTTACTTGACTTGATGGTGGCTGCAGGACTGGACTTTGAGGTCTCCAACACTCTGGACACACACACTAGGCGACTGCACTGGACCTCAGCAGGAAGAGAGAGAAGCTCCACCCAGGGCTTATATGGGGGAGACTAGCAGGGAGCCCATAGGTCACTCTTGGGATCACCTGGTCACTGGTACCTCCTGGGTAACAATCACATGACATATCACACAGTATTACTCTTAAAGCAACATTACATTACATTTTATAACACTTTATATGGTAATATTACAATGGGGAAACAAGTGCAGGGGGCCTTGGGGACACTGAAGGAGACTGCCTGACAGGACAGCAGGAGGACGGGGTAACAACTCCCATACTGGGCCACAACAACTGGAACTAGAAAGTTAAACAAATGTGTAAATTACTTCTATTAAAAAATCTTACTTCTTCCAGTACTTATCAGCTGCTGTATACTACAGAGGAAGTTGTGTAGTTCTTTCCAGTCTGACCACAGTGCTCTATTCTGACACCTCTGTCCATGTCAGGAACTGTCGAGAGCAGGAGCAAATCCCCATAGCAAACCTGTCTCGCTCTGGACAGTTCCTGACATGGACAGAGGTGGCAGCAGAGAGCACTGTGGTCAGAGTGGAAAGAACTACACAACTTACTCTGGAGCATACAGCAGCTGATAAGTACTGGAAGGATAAAGATTTTTTTAATCTGTTTAAGTTTCTTGCACCAGTTGATTTGAAAAAATAGTTTTCCAGCAAAGTACCCCTTTAAAACCAAATTTCGAAAAAAGAAGAGGATTATGTAATGATCTAGTTTACAGCCGATGATAACTTTTAAGCTACTAGAAATGATTTAAATATTTATAAGGTACAAAAATATTCTCTTTCTTTCTTTCTTTCCAGGATAAATATGCACATGCACTTCCCCTGACAGAAGAAGATAAAATGGAGATTCTAAATGTTCACAATGATATAAGACAAAAAGTGGAGCCATCAGCAGCGAACATGGAAAAAATGGTGGGTTATGCAAATTTTTATTAATACAACAACTAATTGAATTTTTTTAAATAATATTTCAGTTGTTTACAGCAAAAAAGTATTTAGTCAGCCACCAATTGTGCAAGTTCTCCCACTTAAAAAGATGAGAGAGGCCTGCAATTTTCATCATAGGTATACCTCAACTACGAGAGACATAATGAGAAAGAAATCCATAAAATCTAATTGTCTGATTTTTAAAGAATTTAAGCAAATTATGGTGGAAAAGAAGTATTTGGTCAATAACAAAAGTTTGTCTCCATACTTTGTTATATACCCTTTGTTGGCAATGACAGAGGTCAAACGTTTTCTGTAAGGGTGCGTTCTCACAGGGCATATACGCAGCGTATTTGACGCTGCGCAAATTTTATGGCAGCAGCGGGAAATACGCTGCGTATCCCTTGCTCACTATACACACAGGGCTTTCCGGCAGCAGCCCTATGTGTGTAGTGAGTTTTGGAGGCGGGGCCATGTGCCGGCGTGTCTGTGACACGCGGCCCCACCTCCAAAACTCACTACACACATAGGGCTGCTGCCGGAAAGCCCTGTGTGCATAGTGAGCAAGGGATACGCAGCGTATTTCCCGCTGCTGCCGTAAAATTTGCGCAGCGTCAAATACGCTGCGTATACGCCCTGTGGGAACGCACCCTAAGTCTTCACAAGGTTTTCACACTCTGTTGCTGGTATTTAGGTCCATTCCTCCATGCAGATCTCCTCTAGAGCAGTTATGTTTTGGGACTGTCGTTGGGCAACACAGACTTTCAATTCCTTCCAAAGGTTTTCTATGGGGTTAAACTGACTAGGCCACTCCAGGACCTTGAAATGCTTCTTGTGAAGCCACTCCTTAATTGCCTGGGTGGTGTGTGTGGGATCCTTGTCATGCTGAAAGACCCAGCCACATTTCATCTTCAATGCCCTTGCTGATGGAAGGAGATTTTCACTCAAAATCTCATGATACATGGTCCCCTTTGTTCTTTCCTCTACATCATCCTGATCCCTTTGCTGAAATACAGCCCGAGAGCATGATGTTTCCACCCCCATGCTTTACTGTAGGTATGGTGTTTTTTGGATTCAACTCAGCATTATTTCTCCTCCAAACACAGAGAGTTGAGTTTTTACCAAAAAGTTCTACTTTAGTTTCATCTGACCATATGACATTCTCCCAATCCTCTTATGGATCATCCAAATGCTCTCTAGCAAACTTCAGACAGGCCCGGACATGTACTGGCTTAAGCAAGTGGACTAGCACTGCATGATTTCAGTCCCTGGTGGCACAGTTAGTGTGTTACTGATGGTAGCCTTTGTTACTTTGGTCCATGCTCTCTGCAAGTCATTCACTAGGTCCCCCCATGTGGATTAAGTATTTTTGTTCACTGTTCTTGTGACCATTTTGACACCATGGTGTGAGACCTTGCTTGGAGCCCCAGATCGAGGGGGATTATCAGTGGTCTTGTATGTCTTCCATTTTCTAATAATTGCTCCCACAGTTGATTTCTTCAAACCAAGCTGCTTGCCTATTGCAGATTCAGTCTTCCCAGCCTGGTGCAGGACAATTTTGTTTCTGGTGTCCTTCGACAGCTCTTTGGTCTTGGCCATAGTGGTATTTGGAGTGTGACTGTTTGAGGCTGTGGACAGGTGTCTTTTATACTGATAACAAGTTCAAACAGGAGCCATTAATACAGGTAACGAGTGGAGGACAGAGGAGACTCTTAAAGAAGAAGTTACAGGTCTGTGACAGAAATCTTGCTTGTTTCTTGCTTGTTTCTTGCACAATTGGTGGCTGACTTTTCTCTCCAGCTGTATATCTATAGCAACAAAAGCTGAAACATGAGCAATAAAGAACCAATAAAACTACAATAACAATAAAAATAATAAAGATAATAATAATAATTACCCTTAAGATATAGTAATTTTAATATGGCTAGCTTACCTAAAGCTTTTCTGTCCTAAAAGGGATGTTCCCATTAAGCAAAGTGTTAAATTTAGAAGTGCATAATATACATACAGGTGTGCTGAAAAATTACATACCCTTGTAGAATTGGTATTTTTGAACCCTTTTCAACCCCTTAACGCCTTAAGGACTGAGCCCTTTTTCACCTTAAGGACTCGGCCATTTTTTGCAAATCTGACCACTGTCATTTTAAACATTAATAACTCTGGAATGCTTTTAGTTATCATTCTGATTCCGAGATTGTTTTTTCGTGACATATTCTACTTTAACGTAGTGGTAAAATTTTTTGGTAACTTGCATCCTTTCTTGGTGAAAAATCCCAAAATTTGATGAAAAATTTGAAAATTTTGCATTTTTCTAACTTTGAAGCTCTCTGCTTGTAAGGAAAATGGATATTCAAAATAATTTTTTTTTTATTCACATATACAATATGTCTACTTTATATTTGCATCATAAAATTGATGAGTTTTTACTTTTGGAAGACATCAGAGGGCTTCAAAGTTCCGCAGCAATTTTCCAATTTTTCACAAAATTTTGAAACTCGCTTTTTTTCAGGGACCAGTTCAGGTTTGAAGTGGATTTGAAGGGTCTTCATATTAGAAATACCCCATAAATGACCCCATTATAAAAACTGCACCCCCGAAAGTATTCAAAATGACATTCAGTAAGCGTTTTAACCCTTTACGGGTTTCACAGGAATAGCAGCAAAGTGAAGGAGAAAATACACAATCTTCATTTTTTACACTCGCTTGTTCTTGTAGACCCAATTTTTGAATTTTTGCAAGGGGTAAAAAGGAGAACATTTTTACTTGTATTTGAAACCCAATTTCTCTCGAGTAAGGACATACTTCATATGTCTATGTAAAGTGTTCGGCGGGCGCAGTAGAGGGCTCAGAAGGGAAGGAGCGTCAAATGGTTTTTGGGGGGCATGTCACCTTTAGGAAGCCCCTATGGTGCCAGAACTGCAAAAAACCCCACATGGCATACCATTTTGGAAACTAGACCCCTCGGGGAACGTAACAAGGGGTAATGTGAACCTTAATACCCCACAGGTGATTCACGACTTTTGCATATGTAAAAAAAATAAAAAAATTTTTACCTAAAATGCTTGGTTTCCCTAAAGTTTTACATTTTTAAAAAGGGTAATAGCAGAAAATACACCCCAAAATTTGAATCCCAATTTCTCCCGATTCAGAAAACACCCCATATGGGGGTGAAAAGTGCTCTGCTGGCGCACTACAGGTCTCAGAAGAGAAGGAGTCACATTTGGCTTTTTTGAAGGAAATTTTGCTCTGGGGGCATGCCGCATTTAGGAAGCCCCTATGGTGCCAGGACAGCAAAAAAAAAACACATGGCATACCATTTTGGAAACTAGACCCCTCGGGGAACGTAACAAGGGGTAAAGTGAACCTTAATACCCTACAGGTGTTTCACGACTTTTGCATATGTAAAAAAAAATAAAAAAATTTACCTAAAATGCTTGGTTTCCCAAAAAATTTACATTTATACAAAGGGTTAAAGCAGAAAATACCCCCCAAAATTTGAAGCCCAATTTCTCCCGATTCAGAAAACACCCCATATGGGGGTGAAAAGTGCTCTGTTGGCGCACTACAGGTCTCAGAAGAGAAGGAGTCACATTTGGCTTTTTGAAAGCAAATTTTGCTCTGGGGGCATGCCGCATTTAGGAAGCCCCTATGGTGCCAGGACCGCAAAAAATACCCACATGGCATACCATTTTGGAAACTAGACCCCTCGGGGAACGAAACAAGGGGTTAAGTGAACCTTAATACCCCACAGGCGTTTCACGACTATTGCATATGTAAAAAAAATAAAACATTTTTTACCTAAAATGCTTCTTTTCCCAAAAACTTAACATTTTTAAAAAGGGTAAAAGCAGAAAATACCCCCCAAAATTTGAAGCCCAATTTCTCCCGAGTACGGCGATACCCTATATGTGACCCTTAACTGTTGCCTTGAAATACGACAGGGCTCCAAAGTGAGAGCGCCATGCGCATTTGAGGCCTAAATTAGGGATTGCATAGGGGTGGACATAGGGGTATTCTACGGCAGTGATTCCCAAACAGGGGGCCTCCAGCTGTTGCAAAACTCCCAGCATGCCTGGACAGTCAACGGCTGTCCGACAATACTGGGAGTTGTTGTTTTGCAACAGCTGGAGGCTAAGTTTTGGAAACCATGGCGTACCAGATGTTTTTCATTTTTATTGGGGAGGGGAGGGGGGCTGTGTAGGGGTATGTGTGTATGTAGTGTTTTTTTACTTTTTATTTTATTTTTTGTGTTAGTGTAGTGTAGTGTTTTTAGGGTACAGTCGCACGGGCGGGGGTTCACAGTAGTTTCTCGCTGGCAGTTTGAGCTGTTGCAGAAAATTTGCTGCAGCTCAAACTTGCAGCCCGATACCTACTGTAAGCCTCCGCCCATGTGAGTGTACCCTGTACATTCACATTGGGGGGGACCTCCAGCTGTTGCAAAACTAAAACTCCCAGCATGCGCTGACAGACTGTACATGCTGAGAGTTTTAGTTTTGCAACAGCTGTAGGCACACTGGTTATGTATCACGGAGTTTGTGACCTTACTCAGTGTTTCAAAACCAGTGTGCCTCCAGCTGTTGCAAAACTACAACTTCCAGCATGTACGGTGCATGGTGTAAGGTGACTGCTGGGAGTTGTAGTTTGCAACTGCTGGAGGCACACCGGTCGTGAAACACTGAGTTAGGTAAAAAAAAAAACTCTAAGTTTCACAACCAGTGTGCCTTCAGCTGTTGCAAAACTACAACTCTCAGCAGTCACCGACATTCAACGGGCATGCTGGGAGTTGTAGTTATGCAACTAGCAGATGCACCACTACAACTCCCAGCATGCACTTTAGCTGTTTGTGCAAGCTGGGAGTTGTAGTTATACAACAGCTGAAGGTACACTTTTCCATAGAAATAATGTGCCTCCAGCTGTTGCAAAACCATAAGTCCCAGCATGCCCATAAGGGAATGCTGGGAGTTGTGGTGGTCTGCCTCCTGCTGTTGCATAACTACAGCTCCCAGCATGCCCTTTTTGCATGCTGGGAGCTGTTGCTAAGCAACAGCAGGAGGCTGTAACTCACCTCCTGCTGTTGCTTCATCGCTGGACTGTCCCTCGCCGCCGCCGTCGCTCCTGGAGCCCCGATCCCAATATGGACGCCGGGGATCGGGGTTCCCAGCACCCGGGGTCGTCTTCCCGCACCCGCTCACGCCCTCCGGAAGAGGGGCGGAGCGGGTGCGGGAGTGACGCCCGCAGCAGGCGCCCTGATTGGTCGGCCGGTAATCCGTCCGACGAATCAGGGCGATCGTGAGGTGGCATCAGTGCCACCTCAGCCTGCAGGCTCTGGCTGTTCGGGGCCGTCAGAGACGGCCCCGAGCAGCCAGTAATTCCGGGTCACCGGGTCACTGGAGACCCGATTGACCCGGAATCGCCGCAGATCGCTGGACTGAATTGTCCAGCGATCTGCGGCGATCGCCGACATGGGGGGGCATAATGACCCCCCTGGGCGATATGCCGGGATGCCTGCTGAACGATTTCAGCAGGCATCCGGCTCCGGTCCCCAACCGGCTAGCGGTGGGGGCCGGAATTCCCACGGGCGTATGGATACGCCCAGCGTCCTTAAGGACTCGGGATGCAGGGCGTATCCATACGCCCTGCGTCCTTAGGAGGTTAAAGGGGTACTCTGCCCCTCGACATCTTATCCCCTATCCAAACGATAGGGGATAAGATGTCAGATCGCCACGGTCCCGCTGCTGAGGACCCCCGGCATTGCCGCTGCAGCATCCCTCTGTCATTAATGCACAGAGCGAGTTCGCTCTGCACGTAATGACGGGCAATACAGGGGCCGGAGCATCGTTATGTCATGGATCCGCCCCTTGTGACGTCACATCATGCCCCCTCAATACGCGTCTATGGGAGGGGGCGTGGCGGTCGTCACACCCCTGCCATAGACTTGCATTAAGGTGGCGGGCCGTGATGTCACAATGGGCGGTGCTATGACGTCACACTGCTCCGTCCCCTGTATCGCCCATCATTACGCACAGAGAGAACTCGCTCTGTGCAGTAATGATAGCAGGATGCTGCAGCGGCGATCCCGGGGGTCCTCAGCAGCGGGACCGCGGTGATTTGACATCTTATCCCCTATCCTTTCGATAGGGGATAAGATGTCTAGGGGCGGAGTACCCCTTTAAGGACAGAGCCCATTTTGGCCTTAAGGACAAAGCCATTTTTATTTTTGTGTTTTTGTTTTTTCCTCCTTGCTTTCTAAAATCTCTTTCTAAAATCCATAACTTTTATTTTTCCCTCCATAGACCCATATGAGGGATTGTTTTCTATGTGACCAATTATACTTTGTAATGACACCTTTTATTTTACAATAAAATCTACGTCGCAACCAAAAAAATATTATTTTGTGGGAAAATTGAAAACAAAAACAACAACATTTTGCAACTTTTGGAGTGTTTCCTTTTTACAAAGTCCACTTCACAGTAAAAATGACATGTCTAATTTATTCTGTGGGTCAATATGATTGTTACGATGCGCGGTCTGCTGCGTCTGTACCTGGCCACACTGTTCTTTTAATGCACGTATAGAAGAATAAAGCTTTGCCACTTTTCAAGTATGGTGAGCGCCTCCCACAACTCGTCTTTTTGTATTCATAAACTGTCTACCTGAATTTGGGATTTGAGCACCACCGTATGCTTATACTTCCATATCTGGCGCCATACTCCTGAGCTTTGATGGTTCCCTGCATTTAGGAGTGGAGCAAGTTGTGCCAATATCTGATTTTTACTAATGATTAAAATAATGTTAACACAAAGAGAGAAACACAGCCGCACATCCGCCATTTGTAATTTGATCTACTTGCTTCTCGGCATAATTTCAAAAAATAACTGGTTGTTAGTATACGTTTTGATCAAAAAGTACAAGCCCACTCGCCACGTCAAGGCCACCTCGTTAGAGTGGGTCCCTAACCCGACACTGGCGTAGCCTCCAGTGGCGTTCACTGCCTCCGAGACCCCATGCCCAACGGGGGGAGTGACCCAGTGACCAGGCAGCCCCACTACTGCCTGACCAAGCCCCTGGCTCTGGGCCACTCCACCCAACAGACAAAGCATCACAGAAACAATGGCCGCCACAGAGGACCACACCAGCATGAAACCTACTCATTGGTGTGGTTCTCTGTGGCGGCCATTGTTTCTGTGATGCTTTGTCTGTGGGGTGGAGTGGCCCAGAGCCAGGGGCTTGGTCAGGCAGCAATGGGGCTGCCTGGCCACTTGGTCACTCCCCCCGTTGGGCATGGGGTCTCGGAGGCAGTGGTCGCCGCCGGGGGCTACGCCAGTGTCAGGTTAAGGACCCACTCTAACGAGGTGGCCTTGACGTGGCGAGTGGGCTTGTACTTTTTGATCAAAATGTATAATAACAACCTGTTAAAGTTTTTGAGATTATGCCGAGGAAGTAGATCAAATTACAAATGGTGGATGTGCGGCTGTGTTTCTCTTTTTGTGTTGCACATTAAAGTAATGTTTACATGCTTTACTAGTATTGTACTACTTAAAACATTTTTTTTAACAAAATTAGTATGTTTTAAATCACCCTATTCTAGCTCTTTAACTCTTTCATTATTTCATATACGAGGCTGTATGAGAGCTAATTTTCTGCGCCCTGATCTGTAGTTTTTTATTGGTACCCCTTTTGTTTAATATAATCACTTTTTCTATTTAATTTTTCTGGGATGTGGTGTGGTCAAAAAGCAGCTATTTCTATTTTATTTTATTTTTTTATGTTTTCACTGTTCACCATACAGGATCATTAACATTATATTTTTATAAAATTCAAACATTTATGCGTGCACAGATACCAAATACTTTTATTTATTATTTTTATTACAATAGGGTTACAGGTGTGCTCTATCTGTATGATTGTTCGAGTGATAGGTTCAGTGTAGACCCCGACTTCTTACACCAATAATTTTACAAAGCAAAATGCCATATTGAATAAATAGAAAGTTGGACAAAGCACTCAAGGATCTAATGCAATAAGTATGGTTATGATAGATGTGGGGAAAATTGGGTGCGGGAAAAAACTTTTTTTTATATCGACTGGCTCCAGAAAGTTAAACAGATTTGTAAATTACTTCTATTAAAAAATCTTTATCCTTTCAATAATTATCAGCTGCTGAAGTTGAGTTGTTGTTTTCTGTCTGGCAACAGTGTTCTCTGCTGACATCTCTGCTTGTCTCGGGAACTGCACAGAGTAGAAGAGGTTTGCTATGGGGATTTGCTTCTAAACTGGGCGGTTCCCGAGACACGTGTCATCAGAGAGCACTTAGACAGAAAATAACAACTTCAGCAGCTCATAAGTACTGAAAGGATTAAGATTTTTTAATAGAAGTAATTTACAAATCTGTTTAACTTTCTGGAGCCAGTTGATATATTAAAAAAAAGGTTTTTTTTCCTAGATAACCCCTTTAAGTTCAACTTTTGTGCCTCTCCAAACCATAAAAATATAATCTATATATCTGCGCCATAGGACCAGATTTGCACCTAAAAGGGGGGTAATGGAACTGATTTCCCAAAAAGCCATAAAAAAGGTTAACATAGCATGGTGCAAATCTGGTCCCCATCGCGGTACCAATTTTCTGACAATAAAATTTTTCGTTAAAATAGAAAATGTTAGTTTTCCCAGTACTTCCTCCATTCATTCAAATGCCAAAATGAATTCCTCATCCCATCTGCTAATAATAGCGCCTTTGCCAGGCTCAGGCAAGCCAAGCTTGGTAAAGTTTTAAAATTCAATTTCACCCTAAAATTCTGAACGAGGCCGGGTTTGCCTGGCTTGGTTTGCTCATATCTAATCATAGTATCTCTCCTGCTCAGTGCATCCACAAGAGAACAAACAAATGCACTGACTATTATACACAGACACTAGTTGGACTTTAATCGTAGGGTCACACATGGCATATCTTGCTGCATAGTTGCTGCTGCATATTTTCCTACCCTTTGAGGTCAATGGGTAGTAAAATCAGCTGCCGAAAATATGCAGCATATATGCTAGGTGTTACAATACCCTAAAGAGTCCCTAGTGAGGGAAATTAACCTTAAAGGCGTACTCCGCTGCTTAGCATTTGGAACAAACTGTTCCGAACACTGGAGCCGGGGTCGGGAGCTTGTGGCGTCATAGCCCTGCCCCCATCATGATGTAACGCCCCGTCCCCGCAATGCAAGTCTATGGGAGGGGGCGTGACAGCTGTCACGCCCCCTCCCATGGACATGCATTGAGGGGGCGGGGCATGACATGATGGGGCGGGGCTATGACGTCACAAGCTCCCAGTGTCGGCTACAGCATTCAGAACAGTTTTTTTTTCCAAACACTGAGCAGCGGAGTACGCCTTTAAGAGTAGGGTTGCACGTTGCATATATATTGCATGCTTGATGCTATGTATTTCAGTGCCAGCAAAGTCTATAGGTGTTTATTATTACTCCCATAGACTTTGTTAGCACAGAGATATTGAGTGTCAAACGCGCAACATACACGTTATGTGTGATTCTTTATTGCTGTTTGAACCTGCGCGTGTCAACTTGTGTGTCTGTAACACACAAGGCCAAACATTCAAGGGTATGTAAACTTTTGGTATGGCCATTTGGGCGATAACTATTATCATTATGATTTAAAAAGGAGCCAGACAACTATAGAATAATAAATGCCGTCCTCTGATCACTAGCCTATAAAAAATACTTTTTTTTTCTTGCATAATCAATAATATTTTCTAAATTAATATCAACATTTCACAATTTCGGATAGGGTATGCAAGCTTTTGAGCGCAACTATGCAAAATAAATTTAATTTTGAATTATTATTTTTTTTAGGTAAAATATCCTTATCCCTGTACTGTTCTCCCTGAGGGAGAACAGTACAGGGATGAGGACATTTTACCTAAAAAAAAAAAGAAAAAAAATGGATCTGATCACTTCCTGGTTTCCCATCTGAACTGTGACCCTGCTGTTGCCAAGCAACAGAGCGCACACATTTTACCACAATCCCCCTTGCCTGCATATACAGTGGAGACTAACAAGCTATATGCAGCTAAACTGAGCATGTGCGACCATCTATATAGATGCCCTAAAATGGTCGTAACCAAGGGCGATAGGGCGAAACAAAAATATCTGGGAGCGGGACTAGACTGAATGGATGAGCATCAGTACAATGTGACATAGGTCCTTTACATCTCATTGTAATGCAAACAGTAATCTATTATTTATAAGGAAACTGATTCAATTCTTTTATTTACCTATTTCGGTTCTGAGGTTTGGAATGAAGAGGCCGCACTTAATGCGATGAACTTTGCAGCGAAGTGTATAGATGATCATAGCAATGTGAAATATAGAGTAATAAAACGTAAGTATGAACAATATTATAATAATGTTATATATAACTGACTTAGAAACTGGGACATTTACATAACATTCTTGGTTGAGATTATAAGCAGATAGTGTTAAGCCCCATTCCCAGGGCAGAAATTTTTTTGGAATGTCCCTGGGCAGCAGGCACTAACTGCAACAAAAATGCTAACGAAAATGAAAAAATAAAATTGGCTGTGTCCCTAAAGGGGTATTTTGGCCAAAGACATGTTATCCCCTATCCAAAGAATAAGATGTCTGATCATGGGGGCCCTCCACTGGGACCCCCCGCATGTGAGGCTGTGAGGCTGCGTCTCCAGTCTTGGAAACCTCTGTGTTTTCGAAGCTCGGGAAGTGACGTCATGCCACGCCCCCATGTGATGTCAGGCCACACCCCCTCCATTCATATCACATCACGCCCCCTTCCATGAATGGTGGGGGCGTGGTGTGACGTCATGAGGGGGCATGACATCACGTCTACAGTCTCAGAAACACAGAGGTTTCCGAGACTAGAGAAGCAGCCCCCAATAGAATGCGGGTGTTGCACAAAGATTGAGGGGGTCCCAGTGGCGGGTCCCCCATAATCAGACAGCTTATCCCCTATTTTTTGGATAGGGGATAAGATGTCTTTGGCCAGAATACCCCTTTAAGAACCAGGCCAATTTTATTTTAGCATTTTTGTTTTTCCTCCCCGCCTTCTAAAAATCATAATTATTTTATATTCCATCCACTATGAGGGCTTTATTTTTTTTTTTTGCATGACCATTTTGTAATAACATCACTCATTTTACCATAAAATGTATGGCACAACCAAAACGAATCATACTTCTTTCAATTTTGCACCTATAAAACCATATTATGGCTTATTTTTTGCGCCACCAATTCTACTTTGCAGTGACATCAGTCATTTTACCCAAAAATTTATGGCAAAGTGGAAAAAAAAGAATTGTGCGACAAAATTGAAGAAAAAATGCCATTTTGTAACTTTTGGGGGCTTCCGTTTCTACGCAGTACATTTTTCAATAAAAATGACACCTTCTCTTTATTCTGTAGGTCCATACGATTAAAATGATCCCCTACTTATATAGGTTTGATTTTGCCATACTTCTGGAAAAAAAATCATAACTACACGAAAATGCATACATTTAAAATTGTCCTCTTGTGACCCCTATAACTTTTTATTTTTCTGTGTATGGGGCGGTATGAGGGCTCACTTTTTGCGCCGTGATTTGAAGTTTTTAGTGGTACCATTTTTGTATTGGTTGGACTTTTTGATCGCTTTTATTCATTTTTTCATGATATAAAAAGTGACCAAAAATACGCTATTTTGGACATTGGAATTTTTTTGCGTGTACGCCATTGACTGTGAGGTTTAATTAACAATATATTTTTATAATTCGGACATTTCCGCATGCACAATACCACATATGTTTATTTTTATTTATACAGTTTTTTTTTAAATGGGAAAAGGGGGGGGGGTGATTCAAACTTTTATTTTGCAGTGTTATAGACCCCTCTATTGGCTATAATACTGCACTAACAGATCTTTTACATCAATCTTTGTTACCGCATAGGGTAACATTGATCAATGATTCTGCTGCTTTACTGCTCATGACTGGATCTCAGGCACTGAGCAGTCATTCGGCGATTGGAGATGCAGGAGGCAGGTAAGGACCCTCCTTGTGTCTGCAGCTGTTCAGGATGCCATGATTTCGCTGCGGCGGTCCAGAACAGCCTGCTGAGCTAGCCAGGTGCGGTCTACTTTCACTTTAGATGCGGCGATCAACTTTGAACGCCACGTCTAAAGGATTAATAGAGTGCGGCACCGCGATCAGTGTCGCTCGCTACTAGCCACGGGTCCCGGCTGTTGCCCCACATTATATAAAGGGAGAGGACTCAGGGCGTACAGGTACTCCCTGTGTCCTTAAGGGGTTAAAATCACTCTATTTTGACAGACTATGACTTTCTAATTTTTTCATATACAGGGCTGTATGTGGGCTCATTTTTTGCTCCGTGATCTTTATTGTTTTTTATCGGTAGCACATTCATGTAGATGTAACTTTTTAATCGACTTTAATACATATTTTTTGAATGTAATGTGACAAAAAAGCTGCAATTTTGGATTTTTACATTTTTATTCGGGGAGGGGCTTTTTCACATACTTTTTTTTTTTTACAATAGTTTTTACCCTTTTTATGTCCCCATAGTGGACTATTTATAGCAATCCTTAGCTTGCACATACTGAACAGTGCTATGTATAGGCATAGCACTGATCAGTATTTTCGGTGGTCTTCTTCCCGATCTCAGACTAGAGGAGAAGATCCCAGGATGACGGACAAAGTAGATAAGGGGACCTCTTGTAGCCATGCTGGATGATCGGATCTCAGCGGCAGAGACCGTGATCTCAATTGATCATGGCATCTGAGGGGTTAATGGTGGATATTAGCGCAATCATTGATGTCAGCCATTTTCGGCGGGTCCCTGGCAGCTGGGGTGTGATGTCATAAGGGGGCGGGGCTATGATGTTACGAGCTCCCGATTCCAGCTCAAGTGTTCGGAAGAGTTTGTTCCAAACGCTGAGCAGTGGAGTACCCCTTTAAGTGCCACAGCTTGGCCCGCCTCCCCTCTTGTCCTCACCTCTGAGCCCCTCCTTGATTGACATAAAGAGCCCTCTAGATCAGTCAAGAAAGTGCTGGGAGGTGAGGACTAGCAAAAAGGAGTGTCAGGCTTTGGCACTTGAGCAACTCAGCCCAACCTGCTCAACACTTTGCTAAAAATGTAAAGGCAATTGGTCCCACCAGAATGCTGTTAGGGGTTTCACAGTAAAGGGGGTGAATACATATGCACTCAACACTTTCCAGATTTTCACTTTTAACATGATGAAATATTTTGTGTTGGTCCATTACATAAAACGCAATGAAATGAGTTTGAATCTGTGGCTATACGATGATAAAATTTAGAAAAGTCCAAGCGGTATGAATTCATATGCAAGGTACTGTTTGTATTAAAAGTCAACTAGTTGCGAAAGGAATTTGCAAGTCTAGGTAGACCAAAACAATAAAAATATATATATTTTTTTTAGGTCCAAATGTTCATTCTTGTGGAGAAAATTTGTTATTTTCATCTGCTAAGACTCCCTGGTCTGCTGTTATCAATGAATGGGCAAGTGAAAATGAGGACTTTACTTATGGTGTCGGCAGTAATGGAAACCCTGTTGGCCATTACACCCAGGTAATACAAAAAATAATAATTGCAGTTTTTTTTTTCATCTTAGATTTAAAAAGAACAAAAAAAAAAACCTTGTTACCTCAGCATCACAGCCCAGGTGGAATGCCATGTTGCTGGGTAGGGAACCATGCACCATGGTGGTCTTCCAGCTTTGTCACAGTCATTGGCTCAAGGGGTTTGTTCCATTCCTACCTTTCCCAGCTCCAGTGCCCCTTCTGTCCTCTTCCTGTCACGCCCAACAGCTCCTCTCATGGTCTTGACAACGGCCTTGCAGGTTGCAGGAATGTTCTACAGTGAATAAATCAGCAGCGACGCCCAGCATAAATGACATAATAATCATGCATAGACATGGTCAATGGAAGACTGCAAATAGAAATTGTGACGCCCACGGGCACAGACCTACTGTGCCACAAGTGGCAGCTGGCCAGGCAGGCACAAGGCGAAAACTGACAATAAGGATAGTGCCATATGCCGCAGAGTAAATAAGGGAGGGGGGAGATTTATCAAAACCTGTCCAGAGAAAATATCGTTGAGTTGCCCATAGCAACCAATCAGATCGCTGCTTTTAATTTTGAAAAGGCCTCTGAAAAATGAAAGAAGAGATCTGATTGGTTGCTATGGGCAACTCAGCAACTTTTCCCCTAGACAGGTTTTAATAAATCTCCCCCAAGGTGTTTATTAGCAGACCAGGTACCGAAACAGAAATTAACCAAGATGGCTACAGATGCAGGCTGGCTGAAGCATGCTGCAGGTAGACAGGAATCATGGTTGACAGTCCAGGTTTATACACAGGAGATGCAAAATAGAGTTTAGAGGATGAAGCAAAGGCAAAGTCCAGTATACAGGCAGGATCAGGAAAACAGGATCAGCAGACAGACTTCAGGTCAGGCAGACAGGCGCAGTGCAAGATACAAGTTAGAATGAAACCTTGCTGAGGCCTGGAGCAGCAGGTGTGGTAGACTTATATATGTAGTGACTGGTTGAGATTGGAGCAGAATCCATTAAGTGCAATCTTGCTCTATAATACTCAGCCAGTGCTCATGTGTGGCCCCTAGTGGACAGAGCAGAAACTGCAGCAAGAGACACACCATAACAGGAAGACTAGGAATACAGTAGACACGTGGCACAGAGAATGTCGCCCAACGCTGGTAAAAAGTAGGACACATGGTATTCTGGTGGTTGACAACCAGCAGCGTTACAGAAATACATTACCCAACAACATTAAAGGGGCACTGCGGGGAATTAAAACATATCGCCTATTTACGTTTCTGATCGTGAGAAGTCTGACCACGATTTTCTGCACGGGGCCCGGCTGCAGCTAGGCCTGGGGGACTAACTTCAGTGATGGCCCACTCAGCCAATCACCAGGCTGTGATGGAACCCCAGCTCAGCCAGTGATTGGCTGAGCAAGTGACCCTGGCTAAGCCGATGATTGGGTGAGGAAGCTGTCACTGTAGCTCATCTATGAAGGTAGGGACCAGTGAAAAGGGGATGATTTTTCTTTCCTCAGACTACCCCTTTAAAGTGCAGTTTGGGTGCTAAAGTGTCCACTATACTTCTAGAAATGTATGCAGTGGGCACTGCGCTATGTCTGAAATTGAGTTAAACAAAGTCCATAAAGAATAGAGACACTGCACTGTACTCTATATGTATTTTGCATTAAAGGGGTACTCCGGAGAAAACCTTTTTTCTTTTAAATCAACTGGTGCCAGAAATTTAAACAGATTTGTAAATTACTTCTATTAAAAAATCTTAATCCTTCCTGTACTTATCAGCTGCTGAATACTGCAGAGGAAATTCTTTTCTTTTTGGAATTCTCTCTGATGACATCACGAGCACAGTGCTCTTTGCTGATGTCGTTATAATAATAATAATAATAACAATAACTCTTCATTTATTGTTGTCCTTAGTGGGATTTGAACCTAAGGCCCCAGGGCTGCAAGGCAGCAGTGCTAACCCCTGAGCCACCATGCTGCTCTCAGCATACATCTGCTATGCACGGTTGCTAAAATGGACAGAGATGTCAGCAGAGAGCACTGTGGTCGTGATGTAATCAGTATTCCAAAAAAATTGGAATTTCCTCTGTAGCATTCAGCAGCTAATAAGTACTGGAAGGATTAAGATTTTTTAATAGAAGTAATTTACAAATATGTTTAACTTTCTGGCACCAGTTGATTTAAAAGAAAAAAGGTTTTCACCGGAGTACCCCTTTAACTCTCACCTCCTTATCTAGTATACAGATGGGAAGTAAGGGTTAACCCCCTTACAGTACCCCTTTCTGTGCTCTAGTTCCACATTGCTCCTCAACTCCTCTATATGTTCTCCAGCAGCTGCAGTAAAGATTATTCCTGCCTACAGCCCAAGAACCAAAGCAAGATTAATGGCAGGTTTACTAATATAAAACAGGATACCAAAAAGTATAACAGCAAGAATAAGCAGAAATGCAGGGAATGAACAGGGAAACTGAAGTCAGACACTATAAAAAGCAAGATACTGGACAAACAGGTCTGAACACGGACAAAACTGACACCTAGGTAAGAAACATAGCGAAACTCAAGAACATACCGTATTTTTCACCCTATAGGACGCACCGGCGTATAAGACGCACCCAATTTATAGGTGCCAAATCTAAAAAAAAAAAGATTCTGAACCCAACAGTGGTCTTCAACCTGCGGACCTCCAGATGTTGCAAAACTACAACTCCCAGCATGCCCGGACAGCCTTTGGCTGTCCGGGCATGCTGGGAGTTGTAGTTTTGCAACATCTGGAGGTCCGCAGGTTGAAGACCACTGGTATAGGAGGTAGTAGTCACGTGTCCCCGCCCCTCCGGACCCGTCACCGGTGCCCTGGATGTCGCTCCATCGCTGTCGCCACGTACCCGTGGTGTCCCCGACGCTCCGGACTTCTTCTTCCCCGGGATCCATCATGTCGCCGTCATCACGTCGCTCCTATTGGATAACTGCGTGCACGACGACGTGATGACGTCGAAGGAGAGCGCAGGGGATCCCGGCACGGAGAAGACAACGAGGAGGCAGGTAAGGTCCCTCCCGGTGTCCTGTAAGCTGTTCGGGACGCCGCGATTTCACCGCGGCGGTCCCGAACAGCCCGACTGAGCAGCCGGATTAGTGTTATTTTCGCTTCAGACGCGGCGGTCAGCTTTGATCGCCGCGTCTGAAGGGTTAATACAGGGCGTCACCGCGATCGGTGATGTCCTGTATTAGCGGCAGGTCCCGGCCGTTGATGGCCGCAGGTATACGCCGTATAAGACGCATCAACTTTCCCCCCGAGTTTTGGGGAAGAAAAAGTGCGTCTTATACGGCGAAAAATACAGGATTCACTTCAAAACCAAAGTCCAAATATGGCGGGAAACAAAATACGAAACATGTCTGAACATGGGCCAAGATTCAGGATACACAGAAATGGGGGTGAACTCAAGCCAAAACACAAGAAACAAGTTACTAACACAGATACAAAACTAGACAGGATAAAAAAGACAAATAACCTGAGAAACAGAACAAGGTAAAAGCTAAACAAGACCAAACTTATAATCCATGGTTTTGCAAAGTACATGTGTGCACAGACAAGAGTGCAAGGTAAAAAGTGAAGTAAAATCAGCAGCACTACTAGGAGGCTCAGGAGTAGAGATGAGCGAACTTACAGTAAGTTCGATTCGTCACGAACTTCTCGGCTTGGCAGTTGATGGCTTATCCTCCATAAATTAGTTCAGCCTTCAGGTGCTCCGGTGGGCTGGAAAAGGTGGATATATTCCTAGGAAAGAGTCTCCTAGGACTGTATCCACCTTTTCCAGCCCACCGGAGCACCTGAAAGCTGAACTCATTTATGCAGGAAAAGTCATCAACTGCCGAGCCGAGAAGTTCGTGACAAATCTAATTTACTGTAAGTTCACTCATCTCTACTCAGGAGGCCTAAATACCCCTCCTAGCTGCAGACTGGTAAATGACTGTAACTCTTACCTGACCAGAGAGCAGAATACACCGACTGGTCAGGTGCGATCATTACATCCAGTATTAGAAAAGCGTAGCTGTTTTTTTTTTTTTTTCCCCCAAAAACAGCGCCACACCTGTTCTTAAGTTGTATGTGGTATTACAACTTTGCTCCATTCACTTCAATGAAATTGAACTGCAATACCACCCCCAAACTGAGGATAGGGTGGCACTGTTTCTGGAAGAAAGCAGCTATGTTTTTCTAAACCTGGATAACCCCTCTAACATAGAGGCTTAAATCTCAGCACTGGAAAGGACTAAAGAGATATGACAGGAATGCCCAGAATCAGGACAACTAGTCCTCTCTAGACATGTTTGCCCTCATGAAGGGGCCACTTTAAGACATAAATTCAAAATCTATGATACAAAAAGTGACATATATAACAATGAAATAGTAAAATGTTACTTTCAGCTTCTTGTTATGTTCTGTTTGTTGTTAAGGTGGTTTGGTGGAATTCAGTGCATTCTGGATGTGGAGCCGCAAAATGTGACAACTTGAAATATCCATATTTTTATGTTTGCCACTACTGTCCAGCGTAAGTTATGTGAGAATTCTCCTTTATTTTATAGTACTATATAAAAGTATATATATATATATATATATATATATATATATATATATATATGTATATCTTTCGATCTATCTGTCTGTCCAATCAACACTGTAATTGTAGAAGTCTGTAGGGTTACCTACCTCTAGTAATGCTGCCTGCAGCCACTAGAGTCCAGGAGCACCTCTTCTTCTAGGACACACACAATTAGTGACATAATTGCACATCCCGAAAGCATAGATGCTCATGGCCTCTAGTGACTACTGGAAGAAGTGGCCTAGAAGTTTGAGAAAATGGTGGTGACTGAAGGGAGCTGAGCAGGTGAATATTTTCATATATATTTTTGAATCTTCTGGAGGGTACATTATCTTAACGGGAGTCCTACACACATGGGATGACAAAACATCTACAAGTGGTCCTTTCTACAGGGAGAAGGGTCAACATACCTAAAGAGGGGTAGTACCTATGGGGGAAACTTTACCTTCAGTGGGGTGGTCCTCCCTACAGGGTACAAACTACCTACAGGGTGTCAAGGGGGTCCTACCTACAGGGGGAAAACTACCTACAAGCTGAGCAAAGGAAAAAAAACTACCTTTAAGGGGGTCCTACCTACGAGGAGGTGGGGAACCACCCATAGGGGGCTCTTACCTACAGAGGGGGCTAACTTTCTTAAGGGGTCCAATGTACATGGGAGTCCTACCTACAGGGGAAAATTACCTTTAGGGGGTCCAATCTATGGGGTAAACTACATACATGGGCCAAACTACATAAGGAGTGTCCTACCTTAGGGAGATAAACTACATATGGGGCAGTCTTACCCGCATGGGACACCAACATACTGGGGAAATTACCTACTGGGGCTGTCAGCTTAAATACTGGGGGCACCTAATGGGATAAAGTACCTACTGAATCTATTTACCTAATGGTGGATGTTCTACATACTCCTCTCAAACTGACTGACCCATCCAACCCACATACCTACCCATTTTACCATGCATGACACCAAACAACAACATTATTACGAATTGGGACCCTATAAATGGGGAAAATAGAAGGAGGGTACTGGAAAAGTGCAGAGCCTAAGATGTTTGTCTGGCAGATTTTGCAGAGATGAGTTGTGGATGGAAGAAATCGTCATGTCAGTCTTGGCCAGGTGGAGAAGAAAATGGAAGGTAAACCAGAAAGGAGCCCCAGGTCAACATCAATTCCTTTGCTTTATTAGAGGGCAACATGACCTCTATGGACACTCAGCCAATACTAAAACTGACAATGCTGCCGACACTAAACCTGAACTTATCCAGAACCAACCAAGTCTCCACCCAGATTAAGGACGATAGATTTAATGGGCCAATTCCCAGAACCTGCCAAATACAACTGTATATAGTCCACATATTTGTCTCTACGTATTTCTACTTCCCTGAAATGGGATGGCACATAAGGTGGTGCTGTTACCATCATAATATTAGAGAACAGTTTTACCACACTCCAGGTTGAAATACCTTGACTTTTTGATTACCCTAATGGAGCAATAGGATAAGTTTCTGGATCAGTAAAGAATCTTTTTCTAGGAACATCTGCCATAAAAAACCCCTTTGTCTGGAATGCCTTCAAAGCATATTTACATTCTTTTATTTCTCTTATTAACCCGTTCAGGATGCAGGGCGTATGAGTATGCCCTTATGTCCTGGTACTTAAGGATGTAGGGCATACCTGTATGCCCTGGTCCCACTACCGTTGTTTGAAGGGTGCTCATGAGCTGAGTATGCTTCAGACCTGGTGGGTCCCAACTGCTATCAGTAGTCAGGACCCAGGGTTAATGCCGGCACTGCCAATTGGGCCGATGCCAGGCATTAACCCTTTAGATGCCAGAATCAAAGTTGATAGCGGCATCTACAATGACAGTAAAATGATGCCGGCAGCTCAGCGGAGCTGATAGGGACCAGCGGAGCTTATAGGGACCATCATGTCCCTATAATGCGATGCGATGTCCCTTGCATTTACTTCCAGGCTGTTAAGAGACAGAGGTGCTGTTTGGTAACTATAAAACCATGTATATCTAGTGATTGTCTGAGCATGTGATTGTGTGTCTGTATACAAGAGTGTGACATATACAAGTGAGTAAGTATAAAAGTTAGGGGACTTAAAATTTAATGGAATACTGTAAGAAGTATTGTGACTGAGCATTTAGAGCTTCTGTTTTTTTTTCTTTCTCTCTTTTTTTTCTGTCTGGAGGGGACTGCAGGTGGAGAATGGGTGGAGAAGTTAACTAATTAGCAGCGGGATTAATTGCAGCTGTTTTCAGCCTGCTAGCCCTTGCATTCACTTTCAGGCTGTGAAGACACAGAGGTGCTGTTTGGTAAACAATCTAGCGATTGTCTGAGCATGTGATTGTGTGTCTGTATACAAGAGTGTGACATAGACAAGTGAGTAAGTATAAAAGTGAGGGGACTTAAAATTTAAGGGATTTTAAATTCAGGGAGTTTAATTGAAATATTAGATTTTTTTTCTGTTAATACTTGCAATCCCCAAATTTAGTATGGCCTCCATATTGGAAAATGCAGTCCAGTGCACATCTTGCGCAATGTATGCAATCCTTGAACAGCAGTTTAAGGGTGCATATTGTTGTGCGAGATGTGTGCGAGTTGCTCATTTGGAAGCCCAGATCCTGGATCTAGAGGAGCAACTGGCAACACTGAGACGCATTGACACCTTGGAGAGGAGTCTCCTGCTCACTGAGCAGGTACTCTATGGGGTAGAGGTGGGGGAGGATAGTGGGACGGAGGTGAAGGACAGTCAGGCAGCTAGCTGGGTTACAGTTAGAAAACGGGGTAGAGGCAAAAGTGTCAGGGAGGCTAGTCCTGAACTGGCACACCCCAAAAAGTTTGCTCGGTTGGCAGATGAGGGGGATGCCATTTCAGAGCTAGCGGTACTGCAGCAGGATACTGCCTCTTACCGCCAGGGTGGTGTCTGCTCCAGTAAGGAGGGAGGGAGGAGTGCAGGGTAGGCCAGACAAGTACTGGTAGTGGGGGACTCAATTATTAGGGGGACACAAAGACCGGGATTGCCGAACAGTGTGTTGTCTTCCTGGCGCTCGAGTTCGGCACATCGCGGATCGGGTTGACAGGTTGCTGGGTGGGGCTGGAGAGGACCCAGCAGTCATGGTACATATTGGCACCAATGACAAAGTAAGAGGTAGGTGGAGTGTCCTTAAAAATTATTTCAGGGACATAGGCTGCAAGCTTAAGGCAAGGACCTCCAAGGTAATATTTTCTGAAATATTACATGTACCACGATCCAAACCAGAGAGGCAGCGGGAGATCAGGGAGGTAAACAAGTGGCTAAGAAGCTGGTGTAGGAAGGAGGGGTTTGGGTTCATGGAGAACTGGGCCGACTTTGCTGTCGGATACCGGCTCTACCGTAGGGACGGGCTGCACCTCAATGGGGAGGGTGCAGCTGTGCTTGGGGAGAAGATGGCTAGAAGGGTGGAGGAGTGTTTAAACTAGGGACTGGGGGAGGGAACCTACACTGTAGAGGGGGAAGATAGTGTAGATATAGAGGGGGGACTTAGTAATATACCTGGGGGTGGAGCGGGGGAGGGGTTAAAATAGTTAATAGGAATAGGCTTCATAGGAAGAAAAATCATACACCATTGTATTGCATGATGACTAATGCCAGAAGTCTGACCAATAAAACAGAGGAACTGGAGTGGTTGATGTCTGAGTAGGATTATGACATAGTGGGTATAACAGAGACTTGGTGGAATGATAGCTGTGACTGGGCGGACAACATACAGGGTTATAGTCTATTCATGAAGGATCGGACAAAACGCAAAGGGGGAGGAGTTTTTCTTTATGTGAAATCAAGTCTGAAGGCCGCACTGCGGGAGGATATATGGGAGGGAAACGATAATGTGGAGACATTATGGGTAGAAATATATGGAGATACAAATCAAAAAAATTCTGATAGGGGTTTGTTATAAGCCACCAAACATAATGGAAGAGCCAGAAGATCAATTACTGAGGCAAATAAAAAAAACAGAAAATCAGAATGAGGTGATAATAATGGGGGACTATAACTATCCTGATATAAATTGGGAGACTGAGACCTGTGAATCTCATAAAGGAAACAGGTTTCTGACTATAACTAAAGACAATTATCTGTCCCAAATGGTGCAGAACCCGACCAGAGGGGGCGCCCTACTAGAATTAATATTAACCAACAGATTTGATAGAGTAACTAATGTCTAAGTAGAAGGACACCTAGGAAATAGTGATCATAATATAATACATTATAACTTGTTCTTCAATAAGGGAATCTCTCGAGGGGCCACAAAAACAATGAACTTTAGGAAGGCAAAGTTTGATCAACTCAGAGAAGCCCTTAACAATATAAAATGGGATAATGTCCTCAAAAACAAGAACACTGACACTAAATGGGAGACTTTTAACAATATCTTAAATTCTCACTGTATGACGTATATACCTTATGGGAATAAAAGGGTCAGAAATAAAAGAAAACCAATATGGATGATTAAAAATGTTAAGGGGGCAATAAACGACAAAAATAAAGCATTTAAACTACTAAAACTGGACGACAGTGAAGAAGCATTAAAAAGCTATAGAGAAAAATGTAAAATATGTAAAAAAAACAGATAAAAGCCACAAAAATAGAGACAAAAGACTTATTGCCAAAGAGAGTAAAACTAACCCCAAAATGTTCTTTAATATAAATAGCAAAAAGGTAAAAAATGAATGTGTAGGCCCTTTAAAAAATTATGAGGATGAAATAAACGGGGATCAGCAAAAAGCAAATATACTTAACAAATTCTTCTCCACTGTATTCACCGAGGAAAATGAAATGCCAGGTGAAATACAGCGAGATAAGGTAAACTCCCCAGTACAGGTCACCTGTCTAACCCAGGAAGAAGTACAGGTCACCTACAAAAAATCAAAATAGACAAATCACCAGGTCCAGATGGCATTCACTCCCGAATTCTAAAGGAATTAAGTATTGTAATAGACAGACCTCTATTTTTAATATTCAGGGACTCTATAGTAACAGGGACTGTTCCCCAGGGCTGGCACATGGCAAATGTGGTGCCAATATTTAAAAAGGGGACAAAAGGTGACCCTGGAAATTACAGACCTGTTAGTTTAACCTCCGTTGTATGTAAGTTGTTAGAGGGTTTTCTAAGAGATGCTATTTTGGACTACTTTGATAAAAATAAAAGTATGACTCCATATCAGCATGGCTTTATGAGGGATTGGTCCTGTCAAACTAACCTGATCAGCTTCTACGAGGAGGTGAGCTCCAGACTGGACCAGAGGGGAATCGCTGGATGCCGTATATCTGGATTTTTCCAAAGTATTTGATACGGTGCCTCATAAAAGATTGGTGCATAAAATGAGAAAGAACGGGCTGGGTGAGAATGTGTGTAAGTGGGTAAGTAACTGGCTCAGCGATAGGAAACAGAGGGTGGTTATAAATGGTACTTATTCTGATTGGGTGACTGTTACTAGTGGGGACCACAGGGGTCAGTCTTGGGTCCTGTTCTATTTAATATATTTATTAATGACCTTGTAGAGGGGTTGAATAGTAGATTCAGATGATAGTAAACTCTGTAAAGCGGTAAACACAATAGGGGACAGTGCACTGTTACAAATGGTCCTATATACTACACCACACAGGAGAGATCCGCTATACTACACCACACAGGAGAGATCCTCTATACTACACCACACAGGAGAGATCCTCTATACTACACCACACAAGACAGATCCTCTATACTACACCACACAGGAGAGATCCTCTATACTATACCACACAGGACAGATCCTCTATACTACACCACACAAGACAGATCCTCTATACTACACCACACAGGAGAGATCCTCTATACTACACCACACAGGAGAGATCCTCTATACTACACCACACAGGAGAGATCCTCTATACAACACCACACAGGAGAGATCCTCTATACTACACCACACAGGACAGATCCTCTATACTACACCACACAGGACAGATCCTCTATACTACACCACACAGGAGAGATCCTCTATATTACACCACACAGGACAGATCCTCTATACTACACCACACAGGAGAGATCCTCTATACTACACCACACAGGACAGATCCTCTATACTACACCACACAGGAGAGATCCTCTATACTACACCACACAGGAGAGATCCTCTATACTACACCACACAGGAGAGATCCTCTATACTACACCACTCAGGAGAGATCCTCTATACTGCACCACACAGGACAGATCCTCTATACTACACCACACAGGAGAGATCCTCTATACTACACCACACAGGAGAGATCCTCTATACTACACCACACAGGACAGATCCTCTATACTACACCACACAGGACAGATCCTCTATACTACACCACACAGGAGAGATCCACTATACTACACCACACAGGAGAGATCCTCTATACTACACTACACAGGAGAGATCCTCTATACTACACCACACAGGAGAGAACCTCTATACTACACTACACAGGAGAGATCCTCTATACTACACCCCACAGGACAGATCCTCTATACTACACCACACAGGACAGATCCTCTATACTACACCACACAGGAGAGATCCTCTATATTACACCACACAGGACAGATCCTCTATACTACACCACACAGGAGAGAGCCTCTATACTACACCACACAGGAGAGATCCTTTATACTACACCACACAGGAGAGATCCTCTATACTACACCACACAGGACAGATCCTCTATACTACACCACACAGGAGAGATCCTTTATACTACACCACACAGGAGAGATCCTCTATACTACACCACACAGGACAATAGTTGTTCATGCAGTTGTTACTTTTCTTTATGTGTTAATGAATATGTTATGGTAATGCACATTTTTACATAAGACTCTTGTATTTTCCTTAGAGGTAATGACTGGGAGAATAGGAATACACCATACAAATTAGGCCGAAGGTGCTCACAATGTAACGGGGGTTGTGACAATGGACTTTGTGGTAAGAACATGGTATTACATTTTCTGTTAATGACAACTAGAAAATATAAACTATTCCCCTTGACTGCTCTGTGTGCAATAGAACAAGCAGGTTGTTGGGGTCTGACCACTCCAATAATGGGAGTAGATGGAAATACCCCTTAACTATTTCTTTAAGACAACTACATTCATGTGCAACCCTATGACAAAAGAACATATTTAGTATAATGAGAAGAACCACTTTCAAGATGAAAACCAAAAACTATTCTAAACAGTCCTTTATGTTTTTGCCCCCTCTTTTATCTGAGTCATATTATGTGTATTTGTGATATATACACACACAGTGGGTCAAAGCATTATTTAGTCAGCCACCAATTGTGCAAGTTTTCTCACTTAAAAAGATGAGAGAGGCTGTAATTTTCATTATAGATATGCCTCAACTATGAGAGACAGAATGAGAAAAAAAAATCCATTAAATCACATTGTCTGATTTTTAAGGAAGGACCCATTTTTTACCTTAATGGCCAGGATCTTTTTTTTTTATTATTATTTGACATGTAGTTGTTTGAATGGTAATAACTTTAGAATGCTTTTCGGAGTGATTCAGAATTTTTTTTTTTTTGTGTGTGACATATTGTACCTTATATAATGGCTGCATTTTTGTTGACACATGCAGCATTTTTTGTGATAATTTACATTATAGTTTTATAATACACATCACTACGGACGTGGCAATACCTATTATGTTTATGATTTGTGTTTTTGATCTTTTTTGGTGATAATACAGGGCTTTAATTGGGAAAGGGGCATTTTTTTATACTTTTATTGAAGAACTTTTTATTTTATTTTTTACATTTTTTACAGGTTATACTATGCTGCAATACATTTGTACTGCATCACAGTATGACCTGATCAGCTGCACACTGTACAGCCTGAGCGATCCAGCCTGTGGCTGAATCTCACAGGCTTCTGTAGCAGGCAGACAGGAGGTCATGATCTGACCTCCTGCTGCCATAGCAACCCCCTGTCAACACCATAGATGCCGTAATCAGGATTGATCACGGCATCTACGGGGTTACTACTGCCGGGACCAGCGCGATCGCGGCTCTGGCAGCTGCGGCGGGACTCCGGCTGTGATTGACAGCCAGGTCCCGCCGCCAATATCCTGCACTGCCCGCAGCAGTGCCAGAGATCTCTAGAATGTATGCATATGTCCCAGTGCGCGAACGTGTTGGGTGCTGGGACGTATGCATTTGTCCTATAGCGGGAAGGGGTTAAAGAATTTATTTGCAAATTATGGTGGAAAATAAGTATTTGGTCACCTACAAACAAGCAAGATTTCTGGCTCTCACAGACCTGTAACTTCTTCTTTAAGAATCTCCTCTGTCCTCCACTCATTACCTGTATTAATGGCATGTGTTTGAACATGTAAAAACCTCCTTTCATCAACAAGGGCATTGAAAATGAAACGTGGCTAGGTCTTTCAGCATGACAATGATCCCAAACACACCGCCTGGGCAACAAAGGAGTGGCTTCGTAAGAAGCATTTCAAGGTCCTGGAGTGGCCTAGCCAGTCTCCAGATCTCAATCCCATAGAAAACCTTTGGAGGGAATTGAAAGTCCATGTTGCCCAGCGACTGCCCCAAAACATCACTGCTCTAGAGGAGATCTGCATGGAAGAATGAGACAACATACCAGCAACAGTGTGTAGAAACCTTGTGAAGACTTACAGAAAATGTTTGACCTCTATTATTGCCATATAACAAAGTATTGAGATTAACTTTTTTTATTGACCAAATACTTATTTTCCACCATAATTTGCAAATAAATTCTTTAAAAATCAGACAATGTGATTTGATGGATTTTTTTCTCATTATGTCTCTCATAGTTGAGGTATAGCTATGATGAATATTACAGCCTCTCATCTTTTTAAGTGGGAGAACTTGCACAGTTGGTGGGTGACAAAATACTTTTGCCCCACTGTTTATATTTTTTGCCCCACTGTATATATCTATATATATATAGCAACAGAAGAATGCAGCAGCACACTGCCAGCACAAAGATATAGGTGAAACATGAATATGCAGTTAAAACATGGAGAGCTATACAGCTATGGTGTAATAGATGCAAATGTGAAACTATGAAATAGTGAGGCACTTAGCTCGCAAATTTGTCTCCGCCGGCGGTCAAATAACTTGGACCGTCCCACCGCGATAAGGTGGCCTCATTGGGACGGACCTTACACTGTGTGAACAGTTCAGTAAGCATGGCAGGATCTGGAATATCCAAGACACCTTATATACACACCTGATAGAGGTGGGTGGGGTGCAAGGCCAACATGGAGGTAGCCACTATTACACCATAGCTGTATAGCTCTCCATGTTTTAACTGCATATTCATGTTTCACCTATATCTTTGTGCTGGCAGTGTGCTGCTGCATTCTTCTGTTGCTGTATATCTAGCCTAGTAGCGTGCACCTGTAGGCCAGGTCCATCTAATAGTTTGGTATCAACTAAAGTGCTGGCTGACTTATTCTTTGTCTGTATTGCACATACAGGGGAGTGGCTACCTCCATGTTGGCCTTGCACCCCACCCACCTCTATCAGGTGTGTATATAAGGTGTCTTGGATGTTCCAGACCCTGCCATGCTTACTGAACTGTTCACACAGAGGCATATTCACAGTGTAGGGTCCGTCCCAATGAGGCCACCTTATCGCGGTGGGACGGTCCAAGCTATTTGACCGCCGGCGGAGACAAATTTGCGAGCCAAGTGCCTCACTATTTCATAGTTTCACATTTGCATCTATTACACCATAGCTGTATAGCTCTCCATGTTTTAACTGCATATTCATGTTTCATCTATATCTTTGTGCTGGCAGTGTGCTGCTGCATTCTTCTGTTGCTATATATCTAGCCTAGTAGCGTGCAGCCTGTAGGCCAGGTCCATATAATAGTTTGGTATCAACTAAAGTGCTGGCTGACTTATTCTTTTTCTAGATATATATATATATATATATATATATATATATATATATATATATATGTGTGTGTGTGTGTGTAAAAGAGAGGAGGATCTGCTTTAATGCTTACCAGTCCCAAGAAAAAAGATCAAGTTTTAACTGTTTGTAGTAGGGTGATGTCACATATACATAGTCACCTTCTATTATTTATAATGAGTGGTAGTTACAGAAATATAAGTGCTCACTCCACTCTATTTGACATAGATCACACTGGTGAGTAACCTCACATCTGCAGCTTTTATTTTTGCCGGCAGTTACCACTATCTGGTGCTATTGTATACAACCTAAATCTATTCTTTTTTCTTCTATTTTAGTTTCATAATGAAGATACAAGAGGAAGAAAGCATCCAGAAATATAATCCCGGCTCTTGTGTTGTTAGATTATTATGCAATGAATTCTGTCAACACTTTATGATCAATTAAATGATAATAGTCCAATATCAATGGAACATTGTTAAAGAAATTATAAATAAATGTATGGCTTTTATCAAACCTTACATACTACACCACACAGGAGAGATCCTCTACAACATCATGGATTTTGTTAGTAGACCACCAAGGCTATGCACGTCCACTGTCGACACAAAGTTAATTGTGTATAAACCACATTTAGTATTTGACTAGATCTTTTTGGGTTTATCTCATCAAGGGTATACCCCATTTGGGAAGTTGAAGAGGCCAGAGATGACTCAGACTCACCATAAATTACATGGTTGTATATACATATGATGGGCGCAATGTAAAACCATCATTCTTCTCCAGACACCATAAAAACACTCTATAGCCTATTGTCTTTGTATTGGACAATATCCAATATGCTTGCTAAATTAATAACTAATAGTAAAATGCACTAAAATTAATATTCCATCAATATATTTGTTCCCTCTAATCTGTATATGATATGTTTAGATTATTATTTTGATTTGTGGGGGGAATGGGATTAAAATGTTCCCACAATGTCATAATTAGATATTGCAATAACTTGAAATGTTTGGTTACATCTACTGTATGAAATTCAGATGCTTGAAGCAAGAAGTATGACATCGTCCTAAAGTTCAAGCATCATATGGGTGGTAAAGTTTTATGACAAATCAATAATAAAGCTTTCCTGCAATACCATGCCTAACCACATGGTGTGCTGTTAAATGTTATATGCCTCTGCAAAATACAACCATAATGCTATCATTAATTTTTTTCTAGTAGTGGAAATAGTTTTAGTCTTAAAATAATTCTTTCTGATCTCGTATTTAATTGCAGCACAGGAAAGAAGAGAAAATACTTACGGTAGATGGCGGACATATTGTTGTCAATGTTTTGTGTAAAAAGCTGATTAAATAATTCATAGAGATATTTAATTTTGCTTCATAAACCTCTAATAGAAAAAAAATGTGACACAACAGGGCTGCCATAGAAGAAAAGCAACACATTTAACTACACTCATTTTCATTGTTAGATGGTATCAGAAATGCTTTTATTAGGTTCAACGGAGCTTGTCATACCTGAGCCAAAGAATAGGGCTAGTGAACCTTTATATACTAATGTATGAGTAAATCAGGCACATAATAATTCCCTACTGCACATCTCTTGTTATCTTGGATCCATAAATAAAAAGTGTTATAATACAGTACACCTCTTCTATATACTTACTTACACTTAGTTAATCATTTTCATTCACTGTATATAGGCAGAATGCTATAGACAGAATATATATCCTAATACAGGTCGTAGTCTCCAGAGGGTCTTGCATATGTCTTCTAGCTATGGGATAGGCACCAACTCACAAGGGATCCAAAGCACAGCACACGTATGGTCCACATACATTCACAGAACATTATTTTCTTGGGTGTTAAATAGTATAGAACCTCATTACTACAACAATCGCCATAGGAATCTGGTGAAATGCTAGGTAGATATATTTTGGTATTTTGGCATATATTTTGGTGTTTTAAGATTCCCCATTTTCCTGGCATCCAGAAACCAACCAGACTTGAAGAGAGGAGCAACACACCCTGACTTTTCATTCTGCCAAAGCCAATCTCCCTTTGATAATGTTACATTTACCCCATCCCTCAAGTTGATCCTTTTCACCACCATTAAAGGGGTACTCCACTGGAAGACTTTTTTTCAAATCAACTGGTGCTAGAAAGGTAAACATGTTTGTAAAACACTTCTATTCAAAAATCTTAATCCTTCCAGTACTTATCAGCTGCTGTATGCTCCACAGGAAGTTGTGTAGTTCTTTTCTGTCTGACCACAGTGCTCTCTGCTGACACCTCTGTCCATGTCAGGAACTGTCCAGAGCAGAAGAGGTTTGCTATGGGGATTTGCTCCTACTCTGGACAGTTCCTGACATGGACAGAGGTGTCAGCAGAGAGCACTGTGGTCAGACAGAAAATAACTATACAACTTCCTCTGTAGTATACAGCAGCTGATAGGTGCTCGAAGGATTAAGATATCTTAATAGAAGTAATTTACAAATCTGTTTATCTTTCTAGCACCAGTTGATTTGAATTTTTTCCCAGCGGAGTACCCCTTTAAGCTTCTATAAGTTAAATGCCCATTTTAATTAATTTTAATTAAGCAAATTTACCTGATTTTCTAACCATAACATTATGGCTTTAGAAATCATAAGTCTCTAATTATTACAAACCAGTTAATAAAGAAAGGACTAACTCCAACTCATGAACAGTCATCCTTCAGCACTCAGGATAGGGAAAAAACCCAGTGGAGGAAACCTCTAGGAATGTCTAGCTTAATGATTTGCCTTTCCTTGTGCTTAACCCCTTAACGACGAAGGACGTATATGTACGTCCTCTGCCGGCTATCGCAATATGCCGCGGGGTCACGCGGTGTCCCCACGTCATATCGGGTCGGTCCCGGCGGCTATCAACGGCCGGGACCCGTGGCTAATACAGGACATCACCGATCGCGGTGATGCCCTGTATTAACCCTTCAGACGCGGCGATCAAAGCTGACCGCCGCGTCTGAAATGAAAGTGAAAGTAACCCGGCTGCTCAGTCGGGCTGTTCGGGACCGCCGCAGTGAAATCGCGGCATCCCCAACAGCTTACAGGACATCGGGAGGGCCCTTACCTGCCTCCTCGGTGTCCGATCAACGAATGACTGCTCCGTGCCTGAGATCTAGGCAGGAGTAGTCAAGCGCCGATAACACTGATCACAGGCGTGTTAATACACGCCAGTGATCAGGATGAGAGATCAGTGTGTGCAGTGTTATAGGTCCCTATGGGAGCTATAACACTGCAAAAAAAAAAAGTTACAAAAAAAGTGTTAATAAAGGTCCTTTAACCCCTTCCCTAATACCCCCCTTTTCCCATAAAAAAAATAAAACAGTGTAAATAAAAATAAACATATGTGGAATCGCCGCGTGCGGAAATGTCCGAACTATAACAATATATTGTTGATTAAACCGCAAGGTCAATGGCATACGCGTAAAAAAATTCCAAAGTCCAAAAAAGCGTCTTTTTGGTCACTTTTTATACCATAAAAATGAATAAAAAGTGATCAAAAAGTCTGATCAAAACAAAAATGGTACCGATAAAAACTTCCAATAACAGCACAAAAAATGAGTCCTCATTCCGCCCTGTACGTGGAAAAATAAAAAAGTTATAGGGGTCAAAATAGGACATTTTTAAACTTATAAATTTTCCTGCATGTAGTTATGATTTTTTCCGCACAACAATATCCAACCTATATAAGTAGGGTATCATTTTAACCCGTTTGGACCTACAGAATAAAGATAAGGTGTCACTATTACAGAAATATGCACTGCGTAGAAACGGAAGCCCCCAAAACTTACAAAATGATGTTTTTTCTTTGATTTTGTCGCACAATGATTTTTTTTTCCTGTTTTGCCGTGAATTTTTGGGTAAAATGACTAATGTCACTGCAAAGTAGAATTGGTGTTGTAAAAAATAAGCCATAATATGGATTTTTTGGTGGAAAATTGAAAGGGTTATGATTTTTAAAAGGTAAGGAGGAAAAAACGAAAGTGCAAAAACTAAAAAACCCTGCGTCCTTAAGGAGTTAAAGGGGTACTCAGGTGGAAAACATTTTTTTTTTTCAAATCAAATGGTGCCAGAAAGTTAAACAGATTTTTAAATTACTTCTATTAAAACATATTAATCCTTCCAGTAATTATCAGCTGCTGTATACTACAAAATAAGTTGTGTAGTTCATTTCAGTCTGACCACAGTGCTCTCTGCTGACACTTCTGTCCATGTCAGGGACTGTCCAGAGCAGGAGAGGTTTGCTATGGGGATTTGCTCCTACTCAGGACAGTTCCTGGCATGGACAGAGGTGTCAGCAGAGAGCACTGTGGTCAGACTGGAAAGAACTACACAACTTTCTCTGGAGCATACAACAGCTGATAAGTACTGGAAAGATTAAAACATTTTTTATGGAAGTAATTTACAAATCTGATTAACTTTATGGAGCCAGTTGATATGAGAAAAAAAAATAGTTTTCCACCAGAGTACCCCTTTAAAAGGTATTGCTAAATGTAACTCAATATCATGGGCAAATAAGTAAAAAACGGAATTATTTCCCTTTTTCGCAGTTACGCCTAATGAAAATTAAGGAATCTGCTTTGGAATTAATGCAAATGGTATTTACTTTATGTGTAAAAGTGGTACATATGTGTATACATATTATATGAATAATCTGCACGTAATCGTGATACCTCATAAAACAGAGGAGACAACTGACCTGACATGGCTAATTTCTTCCTAAATAACAGTACTGAGCTGCAAGGTACATCTGAATGCCAACACCATACTCACCATACCATACAACAAAATTATCCTACCAGTACCTAACACGTCAGAATAAAGGGATAAATAGCCTTAAAGGGGTTGTCCAGTGAAAATGATCTTTTCCACGGGATAGTGAATAAGTATCTTCATAGCTTCAGTCATCCCAGCTGTCGGACCCCTGCAGGGTCCGACAGCTGGGATGACAGAAGCTGTGAAGACAACATTTATGTAAAAAATGAACAAACCCTGAAACCTGTATATCTTAATCTACTCATATGCCATTCATGCCTTTAAAGGGGTACTATCGTGCTGACAAGTTATCCCCTATCTAAAGGATAGGGGATAAGATGCCTGATCGTGCGGGGTCCCGCCGCTGGGTACCCCCGCGATCTCGCACGCAGCACCCCGCTCTCATCAGGCCCCAGAGCGAACATCACTCCGGGTCTGATGACTGCCGATCACGGGGCCAGAATATCGTGACATCACGCTCCACCCCCTCAATGTAAGTCTATGGCAGCGGGCGAGACAGCTGTCTCGCCCCTGCCATAGACTTGCATTGAAGGGGCGGAGCATGACGTCACACAGGGGCAGAGCTGTGACATCATGATCACCGGCCCCGTCATCAGACCCGGAGCAGATGTTCACTCCGTTGCCTGATGAGAGCGGGGTGCTGCGTGCGAGATCGCGGGGGTCCCCAGTGGCGGGACCCCGCGCGATCAGGCAGCTTATCCCCTATCCTTTAGATAGGGGATAAGTTGTCAGCACAGTAGTACCCCTTTAAGTGGAGTTGTCACCCCGAAATAAAAAGCCCCACATCTTGGTGGCTGGCTCCAGATAAGTCGAAAATCCTACAGGGGCTTTAAAGTTAGTGTAGTTCATAATAGAGTGTATGTACCTGTGTTTGATGGTGGTTTCACACTTCTTATGTGATCTCTGCCCCAATGTTCATTTTTAGCTGCATACAAAATTAATGTCATCTTAGGTTTTCCCAGGTTGCAGTGTGGTCTGAGACATACAGATACTGTATTACATATTATCCTTATGGTACGCGATATGCTGGATCCTGCAACAGTTTTGAACTATGCTGCGGGACCCACCGACAGTCAGTTTACAAACAGTGCAAAGTATATGTTTACAAACTGTCCGTGGGTACTCAAACAGGATGGGGGTCTCATTCCTTCAACCCAGGTCAGATATGCTGCAGGATAGGCGTACCCACGGACTGTTTGCAAACTAACTGTCAGTGGGTCCCGCATATATGTCTAGCGGGTTTTTGGGAGTGCCCCCTAATGTCTCTGGGGTCCCTTACCCTAGCTACCTCACTATGCCCAACAGCCAGATCCTGAGCCTCCTCTATCTGGGAGCTGGGGTACATGTCTGTGGCAGTGCCTCCACCCAGTGGAGCATCCGGGTAGGAATGTGGGGTCCCACTGGGAACATACTTGGTGCAATGAGACTGACACAGCTTAATGTGAACTAACTTTATATAGTAAGTAGCAAATTAACAAACATATATAGGATAATACAATAGTGTAACACAGATAACAATGCAGATGTGGATTTTCCTCACCCACGCACACACCTGTGGCCCACCTCTTATGTTCGCCCTAATGGCTGTTGGTGCACATAGGAGTGTTGGGGTTCTTATAAGTCCTGCTCCGCAGTGTCACTGGAGCAAGCTGTGCTGTGTAATATCCGCCACTGGACCTCAGAGTCTTTACTTTAAGTAAGGAGACAGATGCCCTGTAGTGGAACAGGGACGAGGCTTTAGGCTTATCCTCACAACACCATTAACTAGGTCAGTAAAGCAGCAGTCTCCTCTCACTGTATTCATCAAACATCTGGACTCATTGCTTGTCTCTGCCAGCAGTTCTCTCTCTCAGCTGGTGTTATCCTGGGTGAAGCAAGTTCTCTCAGCTAGGTGCTGTCTCTGTGGTGCAGTCTCTCACAGCTAGAAGCACATCTTTTCTCTGGCTGAGCTTGTGGTAGTCTGAGCAAATCCTCAGGGAACAGGACCTGTGTGATGTCACAACATGTGACCGAAGTCTCCACCAATCAGCATTATCTCTCATGAAATGGCTGCTAATCATGTGATCACAGCTCCAGCCTTTATTAACAGCATGATAAGTTCATTTGTGGTCTCCATGTGCCATCTACTAGGCATTTCAGATAATTAAGCCAACTTCACAGGGGTTACATATGTATTTGTATATACACATATAGCTATATGTATATATATTATTATTATTTTTGCTCACACAGCAGACAGATGAATGAAGAACAGGAAAGAGGAGGGAAAGACCTTAATTGAATAATAAAACCACAGCCAATTAAGGTTAAACCACTTGACCTTCATTCTTTTGATGTTCTATTACCTATTTGACCTAAATTGGATGTGGTCTCATTATTCAATTAACCTTAATTGCTCTAATTAGAGCAGCTACTGTATATTTCAAAACGTTATTTCTTCTAATCATACGGCCCAAGGAGGGCCATAGACTCCCTGCCGTTCCCGCTGCAACCACTGTATTGGAATTCAGGAATTACAACTCCCATCATCCCCTACATAAAAATTTAAGATTTTTCACATACAGAGGATACATAGGATACATACATTAGAATTGCAAGAGTTTTTCAGTAATTTGTCAATTAAAACCAACTCATACTGTATAATTACAATGACATTGTCTTTCCCAGTTACCTTAAATACATACATGCATTATTGTCCCGGCCATCTGCCTCCGCAAATAACAATTTGAAGTATCTTTAATTTCTGATAGAAGACCTCTGTAAATGTATGGAATTTTGGTAAATTAAGGAAATTGTCAGCCTTTTTTTTGCCTACTGTATTATACATATTACTGATGTCCCTGTCCTCGGCTCATCTCTGACCCCTGCAATTATTCATGCCAGCACATTTAAATGCCTGAAAAAGAAAATAAAATAAATGTAAGAGTAAAAAAGTAAAGTGAAAAATATATATATACTGTATAATGTTGCTCCTGATAATGAGTCGTACATGCATTAATAGACAGATCAGAAAAGGTGTAAGAAGTGACACCTGTTGCAATATGTTTATTAATGCAGGTAATACAGCTCCCAGCATGGAGCAGAGTGTGCTCCATGTTGGGAACAGTAGTACCTGCAGTAAAGGAAAGATCACAGTGGGTGTCACTCCTGACACCCGCTGCAATCGTCCTGTATAATGTATAGATGCGGGGCACGGCCACTTTTCTCTGGTCCCCTGCACTGCCTTATATATGCCTATTATTCATATTTCCTGAAGAAAGTTGTGATTGGCTGGAACCATTTTGCCAATCACAGCTCTCTGCTGGAAATATGAATCTGGGATGTGAAAAACGTTACATCGCAGAACATAGTGCAGGATCGCACAGAAGAGTACCCCCGCATCTATACATTATATAGGAGGATCGCAACGGGTGTCAGAAGGGTGACACCTGGGTCGATCTGTCTTTAAGTACAGGTACTACTAAAACAACTTATCAAGACAACTTTTCCCCTATCCATTCTGATATCCATATCCATATCCAATATCCAATCTGATAGCAGGGGATCCGACCACTTGGATCCCCCGCAAGCTTGTTGACCCCTGCATGAAGATGTGGCAGAAACGCCCCCTTCATGTGTCTCTCTATCTCCAACTTTCCCATAAAGATGCATAGAGGGGACATGTCAGCCACCGCTTTGTGTGGGGGGTCAACACCCTCTGTTCCTGGAGAGATCAGGGGTGCCATGCAGGAGATTTGTTTTTACACAGTGCCCTTTATGTAAAACTGATATGGTATATTTATTATGTGGGTTTATATAAATAAAATTATACCCAATTTATATAGTTTTTCTATTACTGTGCTAAAAACATTTTTTGACAAAATCAGTATGCTTAAAATATGTGCACTATTTTCATGAACCTTTGGTGTTAAAACTCAAGGTCAGAGTATAGAATAATTGATACAGTCCTGACCTCAGTATCTGAGGAACGAGATTCAGGGGTCATTATTTCAGAGGACTTGAAAAGTACCTTTCACCAAATAAACTTTTCTCCACTACCTCAGGCCATGTTCCCTAACTACTTCTAACACCTCCCTTGCCCTTAAAAACAATTTCAGAGATTTAAAAAAGCTCCGTATCATACCTTTCTTTTTGCTCGCAATTTCCCAGCAGGAGAAAGTGGACTGAAACATGCACAGAGCCTGAGGTCTTTTATTCATCACAATGCTGCAACAATGGGAGGGCAGAAGTTGCCCCCCAGCAGGCTTCAGTAATGTATTGCCTGTTGGGGGACAACTTCTGCCCTCCCATTGTTGCAGCATTGTGATGAATAGAAGACCTCAGGGTCTGTGCATGTTTCAGTCTGTGTTGCTATCAGTGAGGTTCTCTTTCAGCTTTCAGTCTGTGCAGCTTTCTGTGAGAATCTGTGGAGCTTTCACTTTCTGTGCAGCTGTCAATCAAGCTCCATGTAGAGAAACACTTCCTGAGTTCGGACTCCTGCCAGGCTGGGAGGAGACCGAGCTCACTGTATTAATTGTGACAGGGAACAGAACAGAGCCAACTAGTGGCCGTTTTTTTATATTACATTTTAAACATATTTATGTTGATAATTTTAAAAGCAAGTGAATGGCAAAGTGTCTGATAATTACACAAGAGACGCTATATTAAAAGTTTTATTTGGTGACAGGTACTCTTTAAAGGCAGGTAGACAATGTCATAGAGTAGAAGGAAATGCTAGCAGAATGCTTGGGTGTATAGGAAAAGGTATTAGCAGTAGAATGGGGAGGTGCTCATGGGTGTATAAGGAGAGGTATTAGTAGTAGAGAGGGAAGTGCTCACAGGTTTATAGAGAAAGTGTATTAGCAGTATAAAAATAAGTGCTCATGGGTGTAAAGGGAGAGTTATTAAAAGTAGAGAGGGAAGTGCTCATGGGTTTAAAGGGAGAGGTATTAGCAGTAGAGAGGGAAATGCTGATGGGTGTATAGGGAGATGTATAAGCAGTAGAGAGGAAAGTGGTCATAAGTGAGGGAGAGGTATTAGCAGTAGAGAGAAAAGTGTTCATGGGTGTAAATGGAGAGGTATTAGCAGTAGAGGGAAGTGTTCATGGGTCTACAGGGAGAGGTATTAGCATTAGAAAGAGAAGTGATCATGGGTATATATGGAGATGTATTAGCTGTAGAGAGGGAAGTGCTCATGGGTGGTTAGAGAGAGGTATTAGCTGTAGAGAGGGAAATGCTTATGGGTGTATAGGGAGAGGTATTAGCAGTAGAGGAAAGTGAACATGGGTGTATAGGGAGAGGTATTAGCAGTATAGGAAAGTGATCATGGGTGTATAGAGAGAGGTAGTAGCAGTAGAAAGAGGAAAGTGCTCATGCCGCTATACAGAGCAGAGAACTAGTGAGACCTCACTTGGAGTATTATGCGCAGGACTAGAGACCATATCTCCAGAAGGATATAGATGCATTGGAGAGAGTTCAGAGAAGATACTAAACTTGTCCATGGATTGCAGGATAAAATTTACCTGGAAAGGTTAAAGGACCTTAACATGTATAGAAATAAACGAGACAGATGGGATATGGTAGAAACTTTTATATACATAAAGAGAATCGACACGGTAAAGAAGAAAAGTATATATAAAAGATGGAAAACTACCACAAGAGGACATAGTTTTATATTAGAGGGGAAAGGTTTCTGCAGTAATATCAGGAAGTATTACATTACTGAGAGAGTAGTGGATGCATGGAATAGCGTTCCTGCAGAAGTGGTAGCTGCAAATACAGTGAAGATTAAGCATGCATGGGATAGGCATAAGGCTATCCTTTATATAAGATAGGGACAGGCATAAGGCTATCCTTCATATAAGATAGGGATAGGTATAAGGTTATCCTTCATATAAGATAGTGTTGAGCGGCATAGGCCATATTCGGATGAATATATGGATGAATATTCGTCATATATTCGCGAATATTCGCATATTAGTAATATTCTCGATTTATTTTCGCATATGCAAAAATTCGCGCATGCAAAAATTTACATATGCGAAAATTCGCACACCGGTCTCACACAGTAGTATTAGAGCCTTCTTTACACCACACAAGCTGGAAGCAGAAAGGGATGATCACTGTGATGTGTACTGTGAAAAAAAAAATTAAGTTAAAAAAAAAAATAAAAAAAATTACGAATATATAGTGCTATATTCGCGAATATTCACGAATTCGCGAATATGCGATATTCGCAAATAAAATTTGCATTGCAAATATTCACGAGCAACACTAATATAAGATAGGGATAGGCATAAGGCTATTCTTCATATATGATAGGGATAAGCATAAGGCTATCCTTTATATAAGATAGGGGTAGGCATAATGCTATCCTTTATATAAGATAGGGATAGGCATAAGGCTATCCTTTAGATAAGATAGGGATAGGTATAAAGCTATCCTTCATATAAAATAGGGGATAGGTATAAAGCTATCCTTCATATAAGACAGGGATAGGCATAAGGTTATAGTTCATATAAGATAGGGATAGGCATAAGGCTATCCTTCATATAAGAAAAGGATAGGCATAAGAGTATCCTTCATATAAGATAAAGCCAGGGACTATTTATAGTATTCAGGATATTGGGCAGACTAGATGGGTCAGAGGGTTCTTCTCTACCAACACATTCTATATTTCTATGTCCTATCCTGATCCCTTTATTTATTTTTTCTGTAAACAGGGCTGAATGAGGTTTTATTTTTTTGTACAGATTTGGTTTTGATGGGACTTTTTGATCAATTTTTTCAAAACATTTTTCTGATATATAATGCAACCAAAATTAGAAATTTGGGTATTTTTTACTTTTACGCAGTTTATTTGTTTAAAATTTTTTAGGTCCCCCATAGGGGACAAATAACAGCAATCATAAGATTACAATCAGGGCTCAAGTCCTGAATAAATGCGTTGGAACTGAGTTTGTGCACTTTTTCCACAGAAGGAACACTGTTTCCATTAGCAAGCCTTGAGTGGAAATTTTGGGTAAGTTCCCCCACTTTTTTTCCTAGGACTTGATCCCTGATTACAATTTACTGTTCAGTACTATATAGCATGATAATACTGATCTGTACTATCAGTGACCTTCTTGTTCAGCCTAGACCTCCAGCCACCACTTGCACTCACCGGACCCCTGCGATTGCAACATGGGGTTCTGATCAGCACTTCATTTTTGCATTATGCATTGATCATGACACCTAAAGAGTTGATGGCAGAAATCAGCATGATCGCTGATGTCCGCCATTAGTGGTGAGTTCCCAGCTGCTAATTGTAGACAGTACTCATCTACTATAAAGCGAGTGCAGGCAGGGAAATATAACTTGAAGGGATATTCCACCTCTAGACATCTTCGATAGGGGATAAGATGTCTGATCGCGGGGGCCCCGCCGCTGGGGACCCCCGCAATATAGCATGAGGCACCCACCTGTTACTGCTCCGGAAGCGCTGGAGGGTCTGGCTCCCGACCACGGGAACGGAAGATCGTGACATCACGACTCTGCCCCCGTGTGACCTCATGCCCCGCCCCCTCAATGCAAGTCTATGGGAGGGGGCGTGTTAGCGCTTCCGGAGCAGTAACAGGTGGGTGCCGCATGCTATATTGTGGGGGTCCCCAGCGGCGGGACTCCCGCGATCAGACATCTTATCCCCTATCCTTTGGATAGGGGATAAGATGTCTAGGGGTAACTTGCATGTTATTTTTAACTCTTTATTAGCCTTAGCCATTCTGTCTATAGGGGCATATGCCCACACTATAGACTGCTTTTATCTTGAATTTATTATTTATAACAAAGCAGTAATGCAGTAAGCTCCTAATGCTTATCTAGTCTTGATATTAGGCTGCCAAAATATTACAATTTCATTCAAAGTCTACGCAGGGTATTTGTAACTGTATCAAAACAATTTACTTAATTGTTATTTGCAATAACTTAGTATAAAAAATTACCAAGGAAAATGTGTAATGAATAAGGTGTTAAATAATACAGGTAATTAAAACGGTAACCAAAAATTTGCCTAATTACGAATCTGATTGAATTTGTTATTAGTTTGATTTTCTCCAAGTTCCTAAAATTACCATTGCAAATGGGAGACAAACATTTGGCGACTACAGTCCGATGCCTATGTCAATATATTTTCCTCTGCCAAAGAGATTTGACTGGGGATCCCAAAGAAATGTTTCAATACAAGATTATTTGTTTTACTTAAAATATTTCCAGTGTGCACTGATCTGTAACTTCAATACCTAAGCTTTTCTTTCAGAAGGGATAATATGTCCGTGAGCTTCAGGTTCCACTGAATTTTGCCCCCTTCAAAAAAGGGAAACTGGCAGCCGGTTCACCAGCACTAAATCCAATACCCTGGTTATAGTGTGGCAATGAGGTATCACTTACCACAATCCGTGGTCTAGTTCTGGAGGTGCCCATCATAGTAGCCTCCATTGATAATAGCAGGCATTGCATTCTGGAGAAAGGACCCAGTATATTGGGCAGCAAATCATATTGTAGCCTTTATAGTAGGATCACAGGCTTCCATTAGAGGTACGTAGATGGATCTACCAACATATATATATATATATATATATATATATATGTATATATATATATAAATATACATACATATGTGAGTACACCCTCCCCCCCCCACACACACATTATATACAGTATCTCACATAAGTGAGTCCACCCTCACATTATATATACAGTATCTCCCATAAGAGAGTCCACCCCTCACATTATATATACAGTATCTCCCAAAAGTGAGTCCACCCCTCACATTATATATACAGTATATCCCATAAGTGAGTCCACCCCTCACATTATACAGTATATCCCATAAGTGAGTCCACCCCTCACATTATATATACAGTATCTCCCATAAGTGAGTCCACCCCTCACATTATATACAATATCTCCCATAAATGAGTCCACCCCTCACATTATATATACAATATCTCCCATAAGTGAGTCCACCCCTCACATTATATACAGTGCAAATACAAGTTCATTTAGAAATAGAAGGAGAGGGGGGAGCACTCAAGATACCGGACTTCAATTACGGTGCAAACACTTCTTTATTTCAGGTGCGAACCAACATGCAGGAGCTGGACGCCAGGAGTTCCTGCAGTACAGGTAAGCGGCTTTCACGCCACACACAAGAGCGCTCTTGTGTGTGGCGTGAAAGCCACTTACCTGTACTGCAGGAACTCCTGGCGTCCAGCTCCTGCATGTTGGTTTGCACCTGAAATAAAGAAGTGTTTGCACCGTAATTGAAGTCCGGTATCTTGAGTGCTCCCCCCTCTCCTTCTATTTCTAAATGAACTTGTATTTGCATTTGACTGCTGTCCATAGGGGGTTAGAGGCACCGAGGATGGGCAATTTGTGTTCCGCACGCATTGGGGGACTCTCCTTAGCACAGTGCACGTAGTGTCCACCGGTCAATATATCGGGAGTGCCGATCGCTTTTTCTGTATATCTGTACATTATATACAGTATCTCCCATAAGTGAGTCAACCCCTAACATTATATACAGTATCTCCCATAAGTGAGTCCACCCCTCACATTATATACAGTATCTCCCATAAGAGAGTCCACCCCTCACATTATATACAGTATCTCCCATAAGAGAGTCCACCCCTCACATTATATATACAGTATCTCCCATAAGTGAGTCCACCCCTCACATTATATATACATTATCTCCCATAAATGAGTCCACCCCTCACATTATATATACAGTATCTCCCATAAGTTAATTCATCCCCTCACATATCATATACAGTATCTCCCATAAGTGAGTCCACCCCTCACATTATATTTACAGTATCTCCCATAAGTGAGTCCACCACTCACATTATATACAGTATCTCCCATAAGTGAGTCCACCCCTCACATTATATATACAGTATCTCCCATAAGTGAGTCCACCCCTCACATTATATATACAGTATCTCACATAAGTGAGTCCACCCCTCACATTATATACAGTATCTCCCATAAATGAGTCCACCCCTCACATTATATATACAGTATCTCCCATAAGTGAGTCCACCCCTCACATTATATACAGTATCTCCCATAAGTGAGTCCACCCCTCACATTATATATACAGTATCTCCCATAAGTGACTCCACCCCTCACATTATATATACAGTATATCCCATAAGTGAGTCCACCACTCACATTATATATACAGTATCTCCCATAAGTGAGTCCACCCCTCACATTATATTTACAGTATCTCCCATAAGTGAGTCCACCCCTCACATTATATATACAGTATATCCCATAAGTGAGTCCACCCCTCACATTATATTTACAGTATCTCCCATAAGTGAGTCCACCACTCACATTATATATACAGTATATCCCATAAGAGAGTCCACCCCTCACATTATATACAGTATCTCCCATAAGTGACTCCACCCCTCACATTATATATACAGTATATCCCATAAGTGAGTCCACCCCTCACATTATATATACAGTATCTCCCATAAGAGAGTCCACTCCTCACATTATATATACAGTATATCCCATAAGTGAGTCCACCCCTCACATTATATATACAGTATATCCCATAAGTGAGTCCACCCCTAACATTTTCACATTTTTGTAAATATTTTATTCACTTATGTGACAACGCTGAAGAAATTACACTAAATGTAAAGTAGTGAGTGCACAGCCTGTATAACAGTGTTTAATGTTGTGTCCCCTCAAAATAACTCAACACACAGACATTAATGTCTAAACCTTGGCAACAAAAGTGAGTACAGCCCTAAATGGAAATGTCCAAATTGGACACAAAGGCCCAGATTGATCAAACTGTGTGAGAGAAAAAGGGGATTGATTTTCCTACAGCAACCAATCACAATTTAGTTTTCACTTTACCAGAGCTCCTTAGCTGAGGTGTGATTGGTTGCTGTGGGAAAATCACTCCACTTTTTCTCTCACACAGTTTGTTAAATCTCCCCAAATGTGTCAATATTCTGTGCGGCCACCATTATATTACAGCACTGCTTTAAGCCTCTCGGACATGGAGTTCACCAGATCTTCCCATGTTGTCACTGGAGTCTTTAGGTGATGACATCACAGAGCTGGAGGATGTTATAGACCTTGCACTCCTCAATCTTCCATTTGAGGGTGCCCCAAAGATGCCCAATAGGGTTTAGGGCTGGGGATATGCTGGTCCAGTCTATCGCTTTTACTCTTCGCTCCTCTAGCAAGTCAGTGGTGGTCTTGGAGGCTTTTTGTTTGGTATCATGTGTGAATACTCCCCTGCAGTCCAGTCTCCGAAGGGAGGGGATCATGCTCTACTTCAGTAGGTCCCAGTACATGTTGACATTTGTGGTTCCTTCAATGACCTGCAGCTCCCCAGCAGTATTAATGCAGCCCCAGACCATGATACTCCGACCAACATGCTTGACTTCTCACCTGGTTGCCACCACACATGCTTGACACCATCTCAACCAAATACATTTATATGGTCTCATTGGACCACAAGCTGTTGGGACATATTGAAAGTTGTAGTATTGCAACAGGAGACACTGTACTAGCCAGAAAGGCTCAAGTAGTGCATGACTCTTGGAACTCCAATGGATTATAATTAAAATGATAAAAATAGATTAAAAGGGAATCAGAATTTAGATAATTTGGTGACCTATAATAGCAATATAAGGAATTATAATAAAACATACAAACTCGTCTTTGCCAAAACTATAATCCATTTAGCTTTCTATAAGCCAAGAAGCCTACAGAGACACAAAGTTTTTGTCCACAATGAGATTATACAATTTTATTTGTGTTTCATGAATGATTTACATTTAATCTCATGTGCTAACACCTGGGAAGCTTTTTTCTTCTATTATAGTAAATCACTCAATGGTGTCGACGGGTTCATCGAGTTTAAGGTCGCGGTACCTCTCCATGGTATATAATCCATTTCTTTGCAGGATTTTCTTGTTTGACCTTCAACAAGAGAAGGTGGTGTGACCACAGGTACAATTCATTTTTTAATACTTATTTTCATATATAATTTATAGAATTGATTATTATAAGGCATTGTAAGGCAAAAGCAGGGGCCGTCTAAAAATTATTTAATTTTTAAAAATGAATTTGCATTTTCTAGCGCTTTAAGTCTATAGAGCTTAAGAAAATTATGTTCTACAACATTTACATATAGATGAATTTGGCTGTGTGTTTGTTGTTGGCATTTTTGTTAAATTTTTTACCCCCCCCCCCCCCCCATTTTTTGCTATTGACGAATTGCCTAGTCAGACCTTAGTCAGACCTTAGTCAGACCTTAGTCAGACCTTAGTCAGACCTTACAAGGGGTACTCCGGTGGAAAACATATTTTTTTTCAAATCAATTGATGCCAGAAAGTTAAACAGATTTGTAAATTACCTATTTACCCTTCCAGTACTTTTTAGCAGCTGCATGCTACAGAAGAAATTATTTTCTTTTTGAATTTCTTTTTTTGTCTTGTCCACAGTGCTCTCTGCTGACACCTCTGTCCATGTCAGGAACTGTCCAGAGCAGCATAGGGGATTTTCTCCTTCTCTGGACAGCTCCTGATACAGGCATCAGGTGTCAGCAGAGAGCACTGTGGACAAGACAAAAAAGAAATTCAAAAAGAAATGAATTTCCTCTGTAGCATAACGCTGCTAAAAAGTACTGGAAGGGACTTCCAGATTTTTTTAATAGAAGTAATTTACAAATCTGTTTAACTTTCTGGAACCAGTTGATAAAAAATAATAATAATAATAATGTTTTCTACCGGAGTACCCCTTTAAGGCTTGATTCTGTTTATTTTATTTTGTAATGCATTTTATTATTTTTTAATTCAAGAATGAATGCAAAAATTGGACAAATAAAAGTTCACTTTTAATAATTTTTCATCATTTTGGATCACCTCCTAACTTTAACTTTGACAAAAAAAAAAAAAAAAAAACAATAATATATTTATCTTAAACTTTGCTTCTACAGAAATGTATAATAAAATGCACATAGGACTACCATATAGTAAATGGTATTTTGTGTATAAAAAATATACATATAAAAATCTTGATTCTTCCAGTACTTATCAGCTGCTGTCTATTTTTTGTGTGGCCACAGTGCTCCTATTGAAAATCATTGTTGTGGCAGTGGAGCATGTGCGATACTGTTCTATTCATTTGGGTGGGAAATAGCCTTCATTTTTGTGATTGGTGGGGATCCAGCAGTCAACGCCCACCATTTAGCTAGTTATGCCCTATCTTGTCATTTAGGAATGACTTTTAATATTCGGAAAATTTTATATATACCGTACATATTCAAATTGAAAGAAGTACTAATACATTTTTAAGGCAATTATTTTCTCTTTTTCTATTTCAGCTTAAGAGATGAATTTGGTGACATTCTTAATACTTTGTCTGACGATATTAGTTCAGCAATCTATTTGTCAGGTAATTCTGCGTGTGCTTGAATTTATTTTCAGAAGTTGAATTTTAATATCACAGTTTGTAACCTGAATTGCAACCACTGTATATAAACATTCTACATCTGTTACATCAGACAGGGATAAGTGAAGTCCTAGGCTTAACCAAGCTGTCTACTTGACGATTACCCCTAAATGACAAACCCCCCTACTTCACGGTGCGATGGTCCCTATTCTGAGAAAAATGCAGGGGCGTAACCAAATCAAAGACAATAAAACAAACACAATACAGAAGTCCGAGAGAAAGTCAAGACACAATGAGTTAAACAGGCAAGGACCAGTGAACAATAACAAAACACAGGGAATGAATAAACACACCGAAAAGTGAGGGAAGCCAAGTCAAAACTAAGAAAGCAGAGCAGTACGACATCAGAAGGCAGAAGGGTAGTTAATGAAAAAGATAGGAGAAGAATTCTCGGGATGTGCACATAAAACGTAACTTTTACTATTATATATATCTTAAAAGGTATATTTTTAGTGTAGGTAAATGATTGCATGGTGGCAAGACAAAAATAATAGAGTATACGCTGACTCGGTGTGGCTGGGCCCAGCCACACACGGTACCGCAATTGACTGTTAAAAGAAAACAGTATCAAGGCTAATAGAGTTATACCACCAACGCGTTTCTACCACCAGTCTCGGTAGTGTCATCAGGGAGGCATATATAATATAAACAGTCGTAACTCATCAAGTAGCCCAGAATGTCATACAATGGAACCACAAGATATGGAAATAAGCAACTACCAACATATTATTTAACAATGTAGGGAAGCCTGGTTACTATTACTTCCATTGGTTGTTCTATAACTTGTTGCCCAAAGACCTAAAAAAGCAGAAACATATATCATGCCAATGATAGGGCTAAGTCTGCACTGTAGCGGTCCTGTAGAGAGAAAATAAAAAGAAGCACATGGGCATTTTTCTTCCTGGGCTGATTTATTCAGATGCCACTGGTATAGGTCACGGTTACTGTAGTTATACAGCAGAGCGACATGAAACATCTGCATCCAGCAGGGAGCCGGGGATTGCCGGCTCAGTTCGCGGGTTCCAGCGAGCGTGTGGCAATTGCGGTACCGTGTGTGGCTGGGCCCAGCCACACCGAGTCAGCTTATACTCTATTATTTTTGTCTTGCCACCGTGCAATCATTTACCTACACTAAAAAATATACCTTTTAAGATATATATAATAGTAAAAGTTACGTTTTATATGCACATCCCGAGAATTCTTCTCCTATCTTTTTCATTAATATTGCTGGATGATTTTGGCATCTAATTTGGTGGCTTACGTAAGACCACCTATACTTATTCTTACATTATTGATAGAAGGGTAGTAAAGTAGTAAATGAAGGGCGAACAGTAACACAATTGAAACTGAACTAGTGCAAGAAAGAACTATCACAGGCAATGGGTAGAGGACAGATTGAGGTTTAAATAGGCCACCTTAGGAACATATGAATGCTGAGGTTGAATGCCATTGGTTCTTTATCCAGTCCCACTAATTGGGCTGGGCATTGTCAGGCAGACTCACCTGTTGCACTAACATTCCAACATATATAATACTATATTATGGTGCTAAATGTTGTCATGAGGAGAATAAGTTAGAATAAATAACCAATGTATGATATTTTGAGGTCCTATACCCTGTACTTCCATCAGATGAATTCTTGTTACCTATTAGATGGTGGATATTGTAGACCTAGAAGTGTTGCACTACAATGGTTCTAGGAAGGGTTAAGGTGGAGCCATATAACCATGTAGTTTGTCAACTCAAATCAGTGTGCAAAACATGAGTGATAGTGAGACCTGCAGTGAGATTTTGTGGAGGTCTTGGCCTAGAGAATCATCAAGGAGCACTCTGGTGGGTCATACGAGAGATCAGGTCGGGGGAGTGGCCGAGGGGTTGTAGAGCCCAGGTAAGGATTGTCACGATTCGGCTGGCTGGATGTGGATCCTCTGTGTCAGCGAGGGATTAGCGTGGACCGTTTCGGTGGACCGGTTCTAAGATGCTACTGGTATTCACCAGAGCCCGCCGCAAAGCGGGATGGTCTTGCTGCGCCGGTAGCAACCAGGTCGTATCCACCGGCAACGGCTCAACCTCGCTGACTGCTGAGAAGGCGTGGGACAGAAGAACTAGGCAGAGGCAAGGTCAGACGTAGCAGAAGGTTGGGGCAGGCGGCAAGGTTCGTAGTCAATGTGGATAGCAGAAGATCTGGAACACAGGCTTTGGACAACACTAAACGCTTACACTGGCACAAGGCAACAAGATCCGGCAAGGGAGTTCAGGGGAAGTGAGGTAATATAGCCAGGGAGCAGGTGGAAGCTAATTAGGCTGATTGGGCCAGGCACCAATCACTGGTGCGCTGGCCCTTTAAATCTTAGAGAGCTGGCGCGCGCGCCCTAAGGAGCGGAGCCACGCGCGCCAGGACGTGACAGCCGGGGACCGGGACGGGTAAGTGACTTGGGATGCGATTCACGAGCGGGCGCGTCCCGCTATGCAAATCGCATCCCCGCCGGCAATGTCAGTGCAGCGTTCCCGGTCAGCGGGTCTGACCGGGGCGCTGCAGAGAGAGAGATGCCGCGAGCGCTCCGAGGAGGAGCAGGGACCCGGAGCACTCAGCGTAATAGTACCCCCCCCCTTAGGTCTCCCCCTTTTTTTGTCCGGTAACTGCTTCACGTGGGACGAGGACACTGGGAGCGATTGTAGGGTTTCCTCATCAAAGGCAGGCAGTTCAGGAGGAGTGGAAATGGGGAGGGAGGGCAGAGGGTGAAGCTTGGTACGGGGCAGAGTGTTACCAGGATGGGGGCTATGAGGAGGCAAAGCATAGTCCTGATAGGCCTTGGGGAGACCAGGTGTAGGAGGAGGCACTGAGGCTTGCCTGACGGGACTGGGAGGAGACGTGAGGCATCTCTTGTGGCAAGCAGGACCCCAATTCTTGATCTCCCCGGTGGTCCAGTCGAGGGTAGGAGAATGATGCTGGAGCCATGGCAGACCGAGGAGGACTTCAGAGGTACAGTTGGGAAGGACAAACAATTCAATCTTTTCATGATGGGGTCCAATGCACATTAAGAGAGGTTCTGTGCGGTTACGCACAGTACAGTACAACTTCACTCCGTTGACGGAAGAAATGTAGAGCGGCTTGACGAGACGGGTCACCGGGATGCAGAACTTATTCACCAAAGAGTCCAGAATAAAATTTCCAGAAGCACCAGAGTCCAAGCAGGCTACGGCTGAGAGGGAGGAGTTGGCAGAAGGAGAAATCTGCACGGGCACAGTGAGACGTGGAGAAGCAGATTTCGTACCAAGAGACGCCACACCCACGTGAGCTGGGTGCGTGCGTTTCCCAGACGTGGAGGGCGAATAGGGCAATCCACCAAGAAGTTTTCGGTACTGGCGCAATACAGACATAAATTGTTATCCCTACGGCGAGTCCTCTCTTCGTGGGTCAGGCGAGACCGATCCACTTGCATAGCCTCCTCGGCGGGAGGCACAGGGGTAGATTGCAGAGGATACTGTGAGAGAGGTGCCCAGAGATCAAGGTCTTTTTCCTGGCGGAGCTCCTGGTGTCTCTCAGAAAAACGCATGTCAATGCGGGTGGCCAAATGGATAAGTTCTTGCAGGTTGGCAGGAATCTCTCGTGCGGCCAGCATATCCTTGATGTTACTGGATAGGCCTTTTTTAAAGGTCGCGCAGAGAGCCTCGTTATTCCAAGATAATTCGGAAGCGAGAGTACGAAATCGGATGGCGTACTCGCCTACTGAAGAATTACCCTGGACCAGGTTCAGCAGGGCAGTCTCAGCAGAAGAAGCTCGGGCTGGTTCCTCGAAGACACTACGGACTTCAGCGAAGAAGGACTAGACTGTGGCAGGATCATTGCGGTCCCAGAGCGGTGTGGCCCAAGACAAGGCCTTTCCAGAAAGAAGGTTCACTACGAACGCCACCTTAGACCGTTCTGTAGGAAATTGGTCCGACAACATCTCCATATGTAGGGAACATTGAGATAAGAATCCACGGCAGAGTCTAGAGTCCCCATCAAATTTGTCCGGCAGGGACAAGCGGAGGCTAGGAGCGGCCACTCGCTGTGGAGGAGGTGCAGGAGTTTGCGGAGGAGATGGTTGCTGCTGTAGCAGTGGCAGAAGTTGCTGTAAAGTGGCGGTCAACTGCGACAGCTGCTGTCCTTGTTGGGCAATTTGCTGCGATTGCTGAGCGACCACCGTGGGTAGGTCAGCGAGACTTGGCAGCGGCACCTCAGCGGGATCCATGGCCAGATCTACTGTCACGATTCGGCTGGCTGGATGTGGATCCTCTGTGTCAGCGAGGGATTGGCGTGGACCGTGTCGGTGGACCGGTTCTAAGATGCTACTGGTATTCACCAGAGCCCGCCGCAAAGCGGGATGGTCTTTCTGCGCCGGTAGCAACCAGGTCGTATCCACCGGCAACGGCTAAACCTCGCTGACTGCTGAGAAGGCGTGGGACAGAAGGACTAGGCAGAGGCAAGGTCAGACGTAGCAGAAGGTCGGGGCAGGCGGCAAGGTTCGTAGTCAATGTGGATAGCAGAAGATCTGGAACACAGACTTTGGACAACACTAAACGCTTTCACTGGCACAAGGCAACAAGATCCGGCAAGGGAGTGCAGGGGAAGTGAGGTAATATAGCCAGGGAGCAGATGGAAGCTAATTAGGCTGATTGGGCCAGGCACCAATCACTGGTGCGCTGGCCCTTTAAATCTTAGAGAGCTGGCGCGCGCGCGCCCTAAGGATCGGAGCCGCGCGCGGCAGGAAGTGACAGCCGGGGACCGTTACGGGTAAGTGACTTGGGATGCGATTCGCGAGCGGGCGCAATTCGCGAGCGAGCGGATCTGACCGGGGCACTGCAGAGAGAGAGACGCCGCAAGCGTTCCGGGGAGGAGCAGGGACCCGGAGCGCTCGGCGTAACAAGGATGGTATACACTGACTAGGAAGTGTTATGAACCTTCAGAGATGGAAGAGAGCAGCAGAGGCTGGTGAATCTGAGAAATTGTTGCAAGGAAACTGTTAGCAGCAAGGAGGTAGTAGATCCACTGAGTCTGTGTAAGTGATGGCTTGAGCCATGTCAGGGAGCAGAGTCTAAGGAGTCTAAGTTTTCACCAGAGCTCGCTGAAAAGCGTGATGGACTTGCTGCAGCAGGCAACACCCAGGTCGCTACCCCTGACATGACTCATCCACACAGGCTGCTTAGGAGAAAATGGGGTACAGGAGGAATATGGCAACTTGTAGTCAGGATAGCAGAAGGTCACGGCTGGCAGCACGGTAGCGAGAACAGGGACATAGCAAGAGGTCAGTAGGCAGACAGCACAGGAGCAAGGTCAGGTCAAGGAGCAGGTAGGAACACGGTAAGGCAAGACACAATAAATGCTTTCACCATATTGGTAATACTATAAACCATCCTGCTTTATAGTATTACCAATATGGTTTAATATTTGTTTTGATATCTGGTATATAAGAATAAAGTAATTTCTGCACATTCTTCTGACTATAATACTTTTCGCCCATAGATAAGCTATTGATACGCTAATAATATGGACCCGATACCCACTGCGCATGCGCGGACCGACAGGATTGACCGCAATACGTCATATATGATGACGCGGTCGCCGGGCCCACCGGCGCAGCCGCAGTGGGTAGACAGTGATGTGTACGGGTAAGGACAGCTCCGCACCTGATTGGCTCGTAATGCGTTGAGCGATCGGAGGCGGATATGATGTAGTCATGGGCTTGACAGTCTTCTGACGCATGCGCAGATGCTTTGTTTACAAACATCTACATTAACTGAATGTGGCAGCGATGGTTGCGATCGGCTGGCAGATGAAGCGACCACGATGGTTAAATGGCTGATAGTGAAGTTATCTTCCTAATCTTATGTATTTACACAGGTTTTTATGACACCGATCAGTATTTATGTATATTGATTGTTTTGTATATGTAATGTTGCTATGACAACTGAGTCTTCACTATGATTGACAAGATGGATTCCCAATGGGATCTGAAAGGAGGTGTGGTGTTGGATAATTACACATTCACAACACGAGTTGTATCCAATGAAATGCACTTGCTGTATATATATATGTGCACTTTTAAGAATGATGTTATGCTTGATAAAGGCTATTGTTGCCGAAACGTTGTAACTTTTGGGGTGAATAAAGAAACCAGCTTATGAAGATCCTTGACCTATTGGTGCTATGATTCCTGGACTTTGCATATATATATATATATATATATATATATGCCAGCGGGGGTATATACATATATATATATATATATATATATATATATATATATATATGCGCCAGCGCGCGGGGGGGGGGGGGGGTGTATATATATATATATATATGTACAGTACAGACCAAAAGTTTGGACACACCTTCTCATTCAGAGTTTTCTTTATTTTCATGACTATGAAAATTGTAGATTCGTACTGAAGGCATCAAAACTATGAATTAACACATATGGAATTGTAGACATAACAAAAAAGTGTGAAACAACTGAAAATATGTCATATTCTAGGTTCTTCAAAGTAGCCACCTTTTGCTTTGATTACTGCTTTGTACACTCTTGGCATTCTCTTGATGAGCTTCAAGAGGTAGTCACCTGAAATGGTCTTCCAACAGTCTTGAAGGAGTTCCCAGAGATGCTTAGCACTTGTTGGCCCTTTTTGCCTTCACTCTGCGGTCCAGCTCACCCCAAACCATCTCGATTGGGTTCAGGTCCGGTGACTGTGGAGGCCAGGTCATCTGGCGCAGCACCCATCACTCTCCTTCTTGGTCAAATAGCCCTTACACAGCCTGGAGGTGTGTTTGGGGTCATTGTCCTGTTGAAAAATAAATGATGGTCCAACTAAACGCAAACCGGATGGAATAGCATGCCGCTGCAAGATGCTGTGGTAGCCATGCTGGTTCAATATGCCTTCAGAATAAATCCCCAACAGTGTCACCAGCAAAGCCCCCCCCACACCACCACACCTTCTCCTCCACACCAGCACATCTGTGAAGTGAAAACCATTTCAGGTGACTACCTCTTGTATCTCAATAAGAGAATGCCAAGAGTGTGCAAAGCAGTAATCAAAGCACAAGGTGGCTACTTTGAAGAACCTAGAATATAGTTGTTTCACACTTTTTTGTTATGCATATAATTCCACATGTGTTAATTCATAATTCATAGAGTCTAATTTTCCATGTAAAAAGCCAAACCCTTTTTTGTTGTTTTTTTTATTACTTCAATGTTTTCATTTCTTTTTTCAAAATAAAGTTTTATTGTTTTCAACGAAAAGAACAATCAGTAGATCAAGATGTTTACTCATAGTAACAGGTACCATACATCAGAAAACAGTCTCTCCAGATTAGTCTGTGTACCCTTGCAAAACAAGAAACAGTCATATATACTATCACTAGATAAAGTAAAATGCAGGGTTTATGGAGAAAAAGCCACCTCGCCAAGCTGAATCAGGTGAAAAACTGCGCATGGTATATACTGTCAAGGGGCCATGTGGGTAGCAATCCGTATTAGCTAGGCTATAGAGTAGTACCATCTATTCTTAGGTACCAAGAGGGAGAGAAGTATGTGAAGCACAATAAAAGGGGAAAGAAATAGGCGGGGGGGGGGGGGGGGGGGGAGAGAAAGGGAGAGGAAAGAGAAGAAGTAAGAAGAAGCAGGTCACTTCTGGAGACACATACCTCATGGACTGGGTCAGCTCGGCCCTCCTCCAGATCGGTAGCAGCAACAGACATGAGGAGAGCAGGCCACTGTGGTGTCGGATTGGCCACGTTAGTGCCCCAAGTGCAGGGAATCAAACTCCGGCGATGACAGGAAAGAGAGCCAGGGGCCCCAAACGGACCGGAATTTGTTGTGTTGACGTTTAGAGTTAGCAAGTAGTTCTTCCAATCTACATATACGGGAAATTTCCTGAAGCAAGGACGAAAAGGTGGGCGGTTGGGGTGAGCGCCACAGTCTGGGAATCACGGTGCGGGCCGCTATCAGCATGTGCTGTAATAAGCTATCAGTTTTCATTTTTTTAAAGCTCCTATAAATAGCAACGTGTGGCTGAATTATCTAGACCTTTGACAAGGAAGTATTGTGTGTTGCCCATACTGTTTCCTGGTTTTTAGATTGTGGGGGTGGTTTAAAAAATGCTCTGTGGAAAAAATGCTCTGTGGAAAACTCCAAGCGCTTTCTTAGGTAATAAAAAAAATATTCGATATTTATCAAGTCTGTGCACCTTTTTTGTAAATAAGGCGCACAGCCGTCGAATAGAATGCAAAAAAAAAATATAAAAAATGCATAAAAAGCTGCTTCTATATTGATAAATCTCCCCCATGGGGGTTAATTGAAACTAGATGTAATGTGTAAGGCTGGGTATGAATGAATGAATGGAAGGTTAAGGAACATAGGAGGAGATTTATCAAAACCAGTGTAGAGGAAGAGTGGGGCAGTTGCCCATAGCAACCAATCAGATTGCTTCTTTCATTTTTAACAAGGCCTTTGAAAAATAAAAGAAGCAATCTGATTGGTTGCTATGGGCAACTGCACCCCTCTTCCTCTACACTGGTTTTGATGAATCTCCCCCATAGAGGGAGATTTATCAAAACCTGTCCAGTTGCCCATAGCAACCAATCAGATCACTTCTTTCATTTTGCAGAGGCTTTGTGAAAAATGAAAGAAGCGATCTTATTGGTTGCTATGGGCAACTCAGCAACTTTTCCAGGAAAGTAAAGTTTAAAGGCGTACTTCGGCCCTGAAACATCTTATCCCCTTCCCTCAAACAGGTGGGTGGGTTCGCCACCCACCTGTTTGAGCTGCATGCCGCAGTGCCAGCTCACAAACAGCCGGGTGGCGACCATGGGGATGGAGTCATAACGACTCTGCCCCTGTGTGATGTCAGCCCCCACCCCTGCTATGCAAATCTATGGCAGGGGGCATGACAGCTCAAACAGGTGGGTGGCAAACACAAGATTGCAGGGGTCCCCAGCAACAGGAGCCCCACAGTGAGACATCTTATCCCCTCTCCTTTGGAGAGGGAATAAGATGTTTCAGGGCCAGAGTATCCCTTTAACCACAATGCTGTGTCCCACCCCAGGACTTGAACCACCACTGGGGTCTCCCATTCACTGCCCTGCCAGGATCTTCCAGCTTATCTTAAAGTTTTACATACTGTGAGATCCCCATAGACCACAATGGGCCTATTGGTTTAGATTGGCACAAAGTCAAAGAGTTAATGCACGACTAGCCCATTAGTTCCCTATACCATTAAATAAGGGAGGGCTAAATATTCGCGAATATGCGCATATATTTTCACATATGTGCATAAATTTATTGTGAACATGCAAATTTCCCGAATATATGACGAATATTCGTCCATATATTTGCGAAATATCGCGAATTCGAATATGGCCTATGCCGCTCATCACTATATACAACAAGAAGATGTCCTTTCCTTGCTACCCCCTGGTCTTCCTTTTAAGGTCCCCCTTTGAGTTGCTCTGCTCTGTTTCATTAATATTTTGTCAATGGGTTGGGATTGTGGAGTATTTCTAGGTATTATCCCCATTTATTTATAACCCTTGTTTGGTTTGTTCTGCAGAAAGAAGCCTACAAAAAACATCTGTGTGAACATGCACACATAAGAAAATACATTGTCGACAGGCACAATGAGCTACGAGGACAGGTGAAACCCGCTCCGAACAACATGCTGAAAATGGTAAGTCATCCCCATAGGTTTCTGCTCTTTCTGTATTCTTCAAAGCTGACTATGCGATTATTGTATGGTGAGAGACCAGTAAAGATTCGGATAGGTGTATTAAGGGGAAGCCCACCTGGTCCATCTAGTCCGTCCTCATTTATTTCTTTTGCATTTTTTTCTTTATCTTTTATTTTGCAGTTTGGAGTAGATGTATTAAGATAGATATACTCCCACCGGCCCCTTTATTAGGTACACCTGTTCAATTGCTTGATAACTCAAAAACCTAATCAGCCAATCAACAAAAACCTAATCAGCCAATCACATGGCAGAAACTCAATGCATTTAGGCATGTAGATGTAGTCAAGACAGCCTCTGAAGTTCAAACTGAGGAAAGAAAGGGCATTTAAGTGACTTTGGTGGCATGGCTGTTGGTGGCAGACAGCCTGGTCTGAGTATTCCCGAAACTGCTGATCTACTGATATTTTCACACACAACCATCTCTAAGGTTTACAGAGAACAATCAGAAAAAGAGAAAATATCCAGTGAGCAGCAGTTGTGTGGAAAAAAAATAGCTTGTTGAGGTCAGAGGAGAATGGGCAGACTGACTTGAAGTGATAGAAAGGTAACAGTAACTCAAATAACCACTGGTTACATCCAAAGTATACATAATATCATCTCTGAATATAAAACAGGTCTAACCTTAGGGAAGATGGGCTACAACAGCAAAGACTACACTGGGCACCATTCCTGTCAGCTAAGAACAGGAAACTGAGGATTAGTGTTGAGCGGCATAGGCCATATTCGAATTCGCGAATATTCGCGAATATATGGACGAATATTCGTCATATATTCGCATATTCGTTATATCCTCGTTTTATTTTCGCATATGCGAATATTCGCGTATGCGAAAATTAACATATGTGAATATTAACACATACAAAATTAGCATATGCTTATTTTCGCATATGCGAATTTTCGCACGCCAGTCTCACACAGTAGTATTACAGCCTTCTTTACACCACACAAGCTGGAAGCAGAGAGGGGGGATCACTGTGATGTGTACTGTGAAGAAAAAATAAAAATAAAAAAATAAAAAACGAATATTCGTAATTACGAATATATAGCGCTATATTCGCGAAATTCACGAATTCGCGAATATGCGATATTCGCGAATAATATTCGAATTGTGAATATTCGCGAGCAACACTACTGAGGATACAATTCACACAGGCACCAAAATTGCACAATGAAAGACTGGAAGAATATTACCTGGTCTGATGAGTCTCGATTCCAGCTCTATCATTCAGATGGCAGGGTCAGAATTTGGTGTAAACAACATGAAAGCATGGATCCCTCCTGCCTTGTATCAGGTTCAGGCTTGTGTAATGGTGTGGGGGACATTTTCTTGGAACACTTTCGGCCCCTTAGTACCAATTGATCCTGGTATAAACACCACAGCCTACCTGAGTATTGTTACTGACCATGTCCATCCCTGTATGACCACAGTGGACCCATCTTCCAGCAGGATAATGCCCTATGTCACATGACATCATCTCATACAGGACAATGAGGTCACATGACATCATCTCATACAATACAATGAGGTCACATGACATCATCTCATACAGGACAATGAGGTCACTGGTCTCCAATGGCCTACACAGTCACCAGATCTCATCCACTGGATCAACGCTGGGATGTGGTGGAACCGGTGATTCTCATCATGGATGTGCAGCCGACAAATCTGCAACAACTATGTGATGTCATCATGTCCATATGAAGGAACTATGTGATGTCATCATGTCCATATGGAGGAACTGTGTGATGTCATCATGTCCATATGGAGGAACTGTGTGATGTCATCATATCCATATGGAGGAACTGTGTGAAGTCATCATGTCCATATGGAGGAACTGTGTGATGTCATGTCCATATGGAGGAACTGTGTGATGTCATCATGTCCATATGGACTAACTGTGTGATGTCATCATGTCCATATGGAGGAACTGTGTGATGTCATCATGTCTATATAGAGGAACTGTGTGATGTCATCATGTCCATATGGAGGAACTGTGTGATGTCATCATGTCCATATGGAGGAACTGTGTGATGTCATCATGTCTATATAGAGGAACTGTGTGATGTCATCATGTCCATATGGAGGAACTGTGTGATGTCATCATGTCCATATGGACTAACTGTGTGATGTCATCATGTCCATATGGAGGAACTGTATGATGTCATCATGTCCATATGGAGGATCTGTGTGATGTCATCATGTCCATATGGAGGAACTGTGTGATGTCATCATGTCCATATGGAGGAACTGTTTGATGTCATCATGTCCATATGGAGGAACTGTGTGATGTCATCATGTCCATATGGAGGAACTGTGTGATGTCATCATGTCCATATGGAGGAACTGTGTGATGTTGTCATGTCCATATGGAGGAAGTGTGTGAAGTCATCATGTCCATATGGAGGAACTGTGTGATGTCATCATGTCCATATGGAGGAAATGTGTGATGTCATCATGTCCATATGGAGGAACTGTGTGATGTCATCATGTCCATATGGAGGAACTGTGTGATGTCATCATGTCCATATGAAGGAACTGTGTGATGTCATCATGTCCATATGGAGGAACTGTGTGATGTCATCATGTCCATATGGAGGAACTGTGTGATGTCATCATGTCCATATAAAGGAACTGTGTGATGTAATCATGTCCATATGGAGGAACTGTGTGATGTCATCATGTCCATATGGAGGAACTGTGTGATGTAATCATGTCCAGATGGAGGAACTGTGTGATGTCATCATGTCCATATGGAGGAACTGTGTGATGTCACCATGTCCATACAAAGGAACTGTATGATGTCATCATGTCCATATAAAGGAACTGTGTGATGTAGTCATGTTTATATTGAGGAACTGTGTGATGTCATCATGTCCATATGGAGGAACTGTGTGATGTCATCATGACCATATGGAGGAACTGTGTGATGTCATCATATCCATATGGAGGAACAGTGTGATGTCATCATGTCCATATGGAGGAACTGTGTGATGTCATCATGTCCATATGGAGGAACTGTGTGATGTCATCATGTCCATATAGAGGAACTGTGTGATGTCATCATGTCCATATAGAGAAACTGTGTGATGTCATCATGTCCATATTGAGGAACTGTGTGATGTCATCATATCCATATGGAGGAACTGTGTGATGTCATCATGTCCATATGGAGGAACTGTGTGATGTCATCATGTCCATTATTGAGGAACTGTGTGATGTCATCATGTCCATGTGGAGTAAAATCTCTGAGGAATATTTCCAGCACCAAGAATGAAGCCAAAAGATCCAGGACCAGCAACCTAATAAAGTGGCCAGTCAGTTTGTGTTTATCTGAATGCTTTAATTTACTTACTATTAATTCTGGAGCTGTCAGAAATCAGACCCATTAACTTATTTTCCTTCTGAAGTTCCTGCGAAAAGGTTACAGACAGCACATTGTATGTTACTGTATCTGTTTTGCTTTTTTCCATGGAGGTTAATGGTTTCTATGTGTATTCTTTTCTTTAAGGAATGGAATGATCAAGCAGCAAAAACTGCACTTAATGTGGCGAACAAGTGTGAACATGCTCACAGCAAAGCAGATGAACGGCAGACAGACAGTATGTACTTTAGGCTTTTGGATTTAGACATTGAGGAGAGCAGTGTTTATCACTGAAGGGGTGATAGAGAAAAGCTGGGAGAGGCATATATGGCACAATAACAAAAAGACAATGATGAGCCATATGTACTGCCATTGGCATGACTAGAGATGAGCAATCTTTTCAAAAATTCGATTCGGCCGATTTGTCGAATTTTCAGAAAAAGTTTGTTTCGATCCAAATTTTTTCGCGGCAAATCTATATTAAAAAAGGCTATTTCTAGCCTACATACAGCCTCTATAGGGGTATAGAACACTTTTCTGTGTTCTAAAATGCATATGGAGTGTGCTGGGTTAGTTACATAGTTACATAGTTAGTATGGTTGAAAAAAGACATACGTCCATCAAGTCCAACCAGGGAATTGAAGGGAAGGTTGTAAGGGGATAAGGGAAAGGGATGTAGTTTTATAATTCTGCATAAGCATTAATGTTATTTTGTTCCAGGAATGTATCTAACCCTGTTTTAAAGCTGTTAATTGTTCCTACTGTGACCAGTTCCTGAGGTAGACCGTTCCATAAATTCACAGTCCTCAAGGTAAAGAAGGCGTGTCGCCCCTTTAGACTAAACCTTTTCTTCTCCAGACGGAGGGAGTGCCCCCTCGTCCTTTGGGGGGCTTTAACCTGGAACAGTTTTTCTCCATATTTTTGTATGGGCCATTTATATACTTATATACGTTTATCATATCCCCCCCTTAAACGTCTCTTCTCAAGACTAAACAATTGTAACTCCTTTAATCGCTCCTCATAGCTAAGATGTTCCATGCCCCATATTAGTTTAGTCGCGCGTCTCTGCACCCTTTCCAACTCCGCAGTGTCCCTTTTATGAACAGGCGACCAAAACTGAACAGCATATTCCAGGTGAGGCCGTACCAATGCTTTATAAAGGGGGAGTATTATGTCCCTGTCCCTCGAGTCCATGCCTCTTTTTATACATGACAATATCCTGCTGGCTTTGGAAGCAGCAGCCTGACATTGCATGCTATTCTGTAGTCTGTGATCTACAAGTACACCCAGATCCTTCTCTACCAGTGACTCTGCCAGTTTAATCCCCCCTAAGACATACGACGCATGCAGGTTATTAGTACCCAGATGCATAACTTTACATTTATCCACATTGAACCTCATTTGCCAAGTGGATGCCCAGACACTTAGTCTATCCAAGTCATCTTGTAACTTATGCACATCCTCTATATACTGGACCGTGCTACAAAGCTTGGTGTCATCTGCAAAGATAGAAACAGAGCTGTTAATACCATCCTCTATATCATTGATAAATAAATTAAACAGCAGCGGGCCCAGTACTGAACCTTGGGGTACACCACTAATAACCGGGGACCAATCAGAGTACGAATCATTGACCACCACTCTCTGGGTACGATCCATGAGCCAGTGTTCAATCCAGTTACAAACTAAAGTTTCCAAGCCCAAGGACCTTAACTTACCTGTCAGACGTCTGTGAGGGACAGTATCAAACGATTTAGCAAAATCCAGAAACACTATATCCACAGCCATTCCTCTGTCAAGGCTTCTACTCACCTCTTCATAAAAGCAAATTAGATTGGTTTGACAACTTCTATCCTTAGTAAACCCATGCTGGCTATCACTTATAATACTATTATCCCCTATGTATTTCTGTATGTAATCCCTTATAAGTCCTTCAAACAATTTACCCACAATGCACGTTAGACTTACCGGTCTATAATTGCCTGGCGAAGACCTAGAGCCCTCCTTGAAGATTGGTACCACATTTGCCTTGCGCCAGTCCCTTGGCACAATACCAGACACCAGAGAATCTCTAAATATCATGAACAAGGGTACAGATATTACTGAACTTGCCTCTCTAAGAACTCTTGGGTGTAGTCCATCCGGCCCTGGAGATTTGCTTACATTTACTTTACTTAACTTACCTTGTACCATCTCTACATTAAGCCAGTTCAGTACATTACATGATGTGTTACCAGCACTGACCTGGCCAATGTCAGCTCCTTTTTCCATAGTGTATACAGAACTAAAGAACCCATTCAGTAGCTCCGCCTTCTCTTGATCGCCCGTGACAACCTCCCCATTATCATTATTAAGGGGTCCTACATGCTCTGTCCTTGGTTTTTTTGTATTTATATATCTAAAAAAATATTTAGGATTAGTTTTGCTTTCTTTGGCCACCTGTCTCTCATTTAGAATTTTTGCTGTTTTTATTACATTTTTACAGATTTTATTAAGCTCCTTGTACTGTTTAAATGTTATCGCTGACCCATCAGATTTGAATTTTTTGAAGGCAATTTTTTTGTTGTTTATTGCTCTTTTAACCTCATTTGTCAGCCATGTAGGATTTAGTTTTAATCGTTTATATTTGTTCCCCTTTGGTATATATTTAGCTGTATAGTTATTTAGAGTTGATTTAAAGATGTCCCATTTACCTTCTCTATCAGTATTTGAGAACACCTCCCCCCAGTCTATGTCCTGTAGTGCAGCTCTCAGCCCAGGGAATTTGCCTTTTTAAAGTTATATGTTTTTGCCTTCCCCGCCTGTCTTTGTTTTCTACATTTTAAGTCAAAGTAACTATATTGTGGTCGCTATTACCAAGGTTTTCCCGCACAGTTACATTACCAACCAGCTCTGCGTTGTTGGAAATGATCAGATCCAACAAGGCATCACTTCTTGTTGGGTCCTCCACAAACTGGCCCATAAAATTATCCTGCAATAAATTTAGGAATTTTCTCCCCTCTGTAGTTTTAGCCAGCCCCCGGCCCCAATCTATATCTGGATAGTTAAAATCTCCCTTTATTACCACTGTACCTGCCCGGGCGGCCCTCTCTATTTGTTTATACAGCCGACCTTCTATCTCTTCAGTGATATTAGGGGGTCTGTAGATTACACCAAATATTATTTTTTCAGTATTTCCCTCCTTTTGTAATTCTACCCACAGTGATTCCACATCCTCAGAATCATCACACACTATGGCATCGTTCACACTGACTTTCATACCACTTCTTACATACAGACAGACTCCACCACCTGAAATAATACTGTTATTCAGAATAACATGCAGATTACCGGTATCACTTTTAGAATCAGTGCTGCACCGCAGCACAATTACAGAGCCTGGTGGTGGCATCAGTGTCAGGAGACCATATAGTGGCTGAATGACACAGCGTGGAGTTGTTGGCAGCATGAGGACACCACATAGTGGCTGAATGGCATAGTGTGGAGGTGTTGGCAGCATGAGGACACCATAAAGGGACTGAATGACACAGTGTGGAGGTGTTGTCAGTAGTGTTGCTCACGAATATTCGCAATTCGAATATTATTCGCGAATATCGCATATTCGCGAATTCCGCGAATATAGCGCTATATTTCCGTAATTACGAATATTCGTTGTTTTTTTTTTCACAGTACACATCACAGTGATCACCCCTCTCTGCTTCCAGCTTGTGTGGTGTAAAGAAAGCTGTATTACTACTGTGTGAGACTGGCGTGCGAAAATTCGCATATGCGAAAATTCGCATATGCTAATTTTTGCATATGCGAATTTTCGCGTATGTTAATTTTGAATATGCTAATATTCACATATGTTGATTTTCGCATATGCGAATATTCGCATATGCGAAAATAAAACGAGAATATAACGAATATGCGAATATTCGCGAATATATGACGAATATTCGTCCATATATTCGCGAATATTCGTGAATTCGAATATGGCCTATGCCGCTCAACACTAGTTGTCAGCATGAGGAGATCATATAGTGACTGAATGGCATAGCGTGGAGGTGTTGGCAGCATGAGGACACCATAAAGGGACTGAATGACACAGTGTGGAGGTGTTGTCAGCATGAGGAGACCATATAGTGACTGAATGGCATAGCGTGGAGGTGTTGGCAGCATGAGGAGACCATATAGTGGCTGAATGGCACAGCGTGTAGGTGTTGGCAGCATGAGGACACCATATAGTGGCTGAATGACACAGCTTGGATGAGGCTGAAGCATGAGGACACCATATAGTGGCTGAATGACACAGCATGGAGGTGTTGGCAGCATGAGGAGACCATATAGTGGATGAATGGCACAGCCCGGAGTTGCCAGCAGCATGAGTAGGCACTAGGCCTTCACAATCCCTAATATTAGAAGATGAATTAAGAAATTTAAACCGAAGATTTTGGATAGCGGGTGCTACCTATGAGAAAATTTGAAATTCCCAGACCAAGGCCCCACAGCGGCATCAGTAACCCATATGTTGCCTAAATGACACAGCCTGGAGTTGGCTGATGCACGAGTACACACCAGGGCTTCACAATCCCCGCCAAAAACACCACAATTTTAGAAATTTTTGAAAAAGATTTTGGATAGCAGGTGCCACCTATGAGAAAATTTGAAATTCCCAGACCCAGGCCCCACAGCGGCATCAGTAACTCATATATAGCCTGAATGACACAGCCTGGAGTTGGCTGAAGCACAAGTTCACACCAGGGCTTCACAATCCCCCCAAAAAACACCACAATATTAGAAATTTTTGAAAAAGATTTTGGATAGCGGGTGCTACCCATGAGAAAATTTGAAATTCCCAGACCCAGGCCCAGCAGCGCCATCATTTTTTTATTTTAAATTTAAAACAACCTTTGCGTGTCCCGGACCCTAGCGTGTAGGTACAAAGGATCAAATCCAACAAGCCCCCACAGGGCTCATGTGGCCGTGAGATTTAGGCTCAACATCTCCATTGCCCTTACCGGCCATTGTTTCCAAGACTTCTCGCAAAGGCAAACCATGTGAAGAACAGCGTGACACCGCCGTGACCTGCACACATGGTATGCTGAAGGGGCACTGAGACTTGTCCGGGCCGTGGAGGCTTAAGACACAGTGGAGGATGTGGAGGCGGAGTAGCACACTGTCGCAGGACCAACGGGCTGACAGAGTGTAGCAGGAAGCAGCATTGAGTACACACCAGGGCTTCAGAATCCCAAAGAAAAAACAACCATTTTTCAAATAATTTTAAGAATATTTAGGACAGTGGGTGCTACCTATATATTGCCTGAATGACACAGCCTGGAGTTGACTGATGCCTGAGTACACACTAGGGCTTCACAATCCCTCCAAAAAAACACAACAATTGTAGAAATTTTTGAAGAAGACTTTTGGATAGCTGGTGCTACCTATGAGAACATTTGAAATTCCCAGACCCAGGCCCAGCAGCGCCATCAGTAAACCATATATTGCCTGAATGACACAGGCTGGAGTTGGCTGATGCATGAGTACGCACCAAAGCTTCACAATCCCTCATAAAAAAGACAAATATTTTTTACGAAAAATTTTAACGAAAATTTAGGACAGCGAGTGCTCTCTATATATTACCAGAATGACGCAGCCTGGCTTTGGCTGCAGCATGAGGAGACCATTGAAATGTGTGATTTTTTTATTTGAAATTTAAATCGAAATTTGTGTCTCGGACCCCGCGGTGTGGGTACAAAGGACCTAATCTCACAAATACCCACAGGGCTCATGTGGCCGTAAGATGTAGGCGCAACGTCTCCATAGCCCTGACTGGCCATGTTTGGTTTTTGTACCTTTGTTTAAGAACAAGCGCATATCCAAGAGTCCAGAAGACTCTATTATGCAGGACGGTGGACCACCAAAAGACATTCTTCTATAAAATAATTTTTTATGAAATAAAGAAGCAGAGTTCATCCCTCTGCGTATTGTTTTTTGAAACTTTTACTTAAAAAATCACACGCAACAATCGTTCAATGGTATAATGGTTATTATTGTGGAAAATTCAAGTTTATTATTGTGATAATTATCAGAAAATCTGAAAAAAACACTACCCAAGAGGGTTTAATAACCCCATACATTGCACCATAAATATTGAAATTTAAATTAAAGGGGTATTCCAGGCAAAAACTTTTTTATATTTATCAACTGGCTCCGGAAAGTTAAACAGATTTGTAAATTACTTCTATTAAAAAATCTTAATCCTTTCAATAGTTATTAGCTTCTGAAGTTTTCTGTCTAACTGCTCAATGATGATGTCACGTCCCGGGAGCTGTGCATGATGGGAGAATATCCCCATAGGAACTGCACAGCTCCCGGGACGTGAGTCATCAGAAAGCAGTTAGACAGAAAAAAACAACTCAACTTCAGAAGCTAATAACTATTGCAAGGATTAAGATTTTTTAATCAAAGTAATTTACAAATCTGTTTAACTTTCCGGAGCCAGTTGATATATAAAAAAAGTTTTGGCCTGGAATACCCCTTTAAGCATATATGTATGTATTTCAATAATCCTAAAATTAAAGGCCCAAGCCCAGAAGCATCATGAATTCAAGTAGTTCCTGAAAGACAGAGGAGCAGTCAGGAGTAGGCATCAGCAGTACCCAAGAGGCTTTAATAACCCCTTACATTGCACGATCAATTGTGAGATCGAGCAATAACAGGTGTGTTATGCCCTCAGATGTCCGGGGCAACACGCGCGCTACACTGAACGGACCAGCGTGTGTCTATCTTTCACCGACAGGTGCGGGTAACCCGCTGAACCCCGTTCGCGATAGGGATCAGGGATTGCAATTATTTGCCAGGAAAGAAGAATCACAACTAAGCGTAGGTCATAAGCTCGGGTTCATTAAGTCCCTGCCCTTTTTACACACTGCATGTCTCTACTACCGATTGGATGGTTTAGTGAGGTCCTCGGATCGGCATCGGCGGGGTAGGAGAAGGCCCTAGCAGAGCACCGAGAATTTAAAGATCATAGCTGAAATTTGCATTAAGCATGTATTAGCTACTGCTAAACTTCCAAAAATTGAAGGCCCAAGGCCTGAGGCATCGGGGAGGCAATTATTTCCTGAAAGACACAGAATGAGTCAGGAGCAGTCAGGAGCAGTACCCAAGAGGGTATCATAACCAACCCCTTACATTTAAAGATGAATGTTGAAATTTGCATTAATCATGTATTTAGCTACTGCAAAACATCCAAAAATTGAAGGCCCAAGGCCTGAGGCATCAGGGAGGCAAGTAGTTCCCGAAAGACACAGAATGAGTCAGGAGCAGTCATTCGAAGTACCCAAGAGGGTTTCATAACCATCACCTTACATTTAAAGATGAATGTTGAAATTTGCATTAAGCATGCATTTAGCTACTGCTAAACATCCAAAAATTGGAGGCCCAAGGCCTGAGGGCAGGGAGGCAAGTAGTTCCTGAAAGACACAGAATGAGTATGGAACAGGCATTCGCAGTACCCAAGAGGGTTTCATAACCCCTTACATTTAAAGATCAATGTTGACATTTGCATTAAGCATATATTTAGCTACTGCTAAATATCAAAAAATTTAAGGCCCAAGGCCAGAAGCATCAGTGAGGCAAGTAGTTCCTGAAAGACACAGGATGAGCCTGGAGCAGGCAATCGCAGTACCCAAGAGGGTTTCATAACCAACCCCTTACATTTAAAGATGAATGTTGAAATTTGCATTAAGCATGTATTTAGCTACTGCTAAACATCCAAAAATTGAAGGCCCAAGGCCTGAGGGCAGGGAGACAAGTAGTTCCTGAAAGACATAGAATTAGTATGGAGCAGGTATTCGCAGTACCCAAGAGGGTTTCATAACCCCCTTACATTTAAAGATCAATGTTGACATTTGCATTAAGCATATATTTAGCTACTGCTAAACATCCAAAAATTAAAGGCCCAAGGCCAGAAGCATCAGTGAGGCAAGTAGTTCCTGAAAGACACAGGATGAGCCAGGAGCAGGCAATCGCAGTAGCAAAGAGGGTTTCATAACCCTAATTGATAACCCAAGAGGGTTTCATAACCAACCATAATTGGGAAATGTTGGTGTAGCAGCATGGTCAATCTACTCTGAGGCATCTGGCATTGGTGGCTGGAAATCCTGGCTGATCGATTCCTGATTCATCTTGACAAACGTCAGTCTCTCCACATTTTTAGTGGACAGACGAGTTCGCCTTGGGGTGACTATGGCCCTGGCCGCACTAAACACCCGCTCTGATGGCACACTACTGGCCGGGCAGGACAGCTTTTCCAACTCTGCTAGTTGTGGCCATAAATCAAGTTTGGCTGCCCAGAAGTCCAGTGGATCTTCAATGGTTGTTGGCATGGCCATGTCAAGGTATGCCACCACCTGCTGGTTCAGGTCCTGCTCCATGTCTACCTGCTGCTGATGAGTTGCTTCACTATGCGGGTGAAGAAAGCTATTCATCAGCGACTGTAGACTCAGGCTGCTGCTGATTGAGCTGGTACTGCTCCTCCCACCCCTCCCCTCCCCAGCCACCCAGTGGAAGGTGAGCGCAGAGGGCCCCCCGAGCCAGACCTGCAAGTGGATGGCCAACTGACTATGCAGAATCTCTCTGTAGTAGGTCAGTTTGTCCTCCCTCTCAATGGGTGTAAAAAAGGCCCCCATTTTGGGACGGTAGCGAGGGTCTAATAAGGTGGAGATCCAAAAGTCATCCCGCTGACGAATTTTGACAATTCGGGGGTCACTACGCAAGAAACTAAGCATGCATCGTGCCATTTGCGCCACTGACTCTGAGGGACTACCTGCCTCCATCTCTACTGCATACTGCCACGGTGTGTCTGGGTCCTCTGTCTCAACTTCCTCATAACCCTCCAGCTCCTCTGGCTGCTCCTGCTCCTCCTCTCCTGTCCGAAGACTAGAAACACCGGCCATCTCAACACACCTAAATTGTGCTCCGCTCTGCCCCTCATCATCCTCCTCCTCCAGGTCAGCCCCCACAGGTCTCATGTAGCCTTGAGATGTAGGAGCAACGTCTCCATTGCCGTGACCAGCCATGGTTTCAATCATTTGTTGTAGAAAATGTAGGAGTGGAATTACATTGTTCATGGCGTAATCCAGGCGACTCACAAATAATGTGGCTTCCTCAAAGGGCCTCAGCAAACGGCAGGTGTCACGTATGAGCTGCCACTGGTTCACATTGAAGTTACACAGGGGAGTACTCCTATCTGCTTGGATCATCAAGAAATTGGTGATGGCTTTTCTTTGTTCGTATAATCTGTCCAACACATGGAGGGTGGAACTCCAACGTGTGGCAACGTCACAAATAAGACTATGTTGTGGGATACCGTTCTGACGCTGGAGCTCAAAGAAGGTGTGCTTGGCGGTGTACGAGTGGCTGAAGTGCATGCACAGTTTCCTTGCCATTTTCAGGATGTTTTGCAAATGGGGTGAAGACTTGAGGAAGTGCTTGACAACCAGATTCAACACGTGTGCCATGCAGGGCGCATGTTTCACACTTCCTTGTCACAGCGCGGACACAATGTTCTTCCCGTTGTCGGTCACCATGGTTCCCATTTCCAGATTTCGTGGAATAAGCCATACTCGGATTTATTTACGAATGAACTTTAGCAGTTCCTCCCCTGTGTGACTCCGTTCGCCAAGGCAAACCATGTGAAGAACAGCTTGACACCGCCGTGCCCTACACACATGGTACTATGAAGGGCCACCGAGATTTGGACGTGCAGTGGAGGCCGAGGACACGGTGGAGGATGAGGAGGCGGCGTTGCACACTGTAACAGGACCAACTGCCTGGGAGCGAGAGCGTGGAGGAGGAAGTGGTGTGACCTGTCCAAGTTGCTGTTGTGGCTGTGCAGGAACCACATTTACCCAATGGGCCGTAAAAGACAAGTATTGTCCCTACCCGTAGTTACAGCTCCACACGTCGGCGCTGCCGTGCACTTTTGAACACACCGACAGGCTCAAGGACTGGCCCACCTTCTCTTGAACAAACTTATGCAGGGCTGGTACTGCCTTCTTCGCAAAGAAATGACGGCTTGGGACTCTCCACCTCGGCTTGGCACAAGCCATCAATTCTCTGAAAGGTGCAGAGTCCACCACTTGAAAAGGGAGGGACTGCAACACCAGCAACTTGGACAGGAGCACATTCAACTTCTGCGCCGTTGGATGAGTGGGCGCATACTGTTTTCTCTTGGACATGGCTTCGCCGATGGATTGTTGGCGGAATGGCTGACTAAAAGCGGGAGAAGCAGGAGCGACAGAAGGAGGGTTTGACACACAGCTCTCTTCGGCTGAGGTGGTGGAGCCTTGGCTGGATGAAGGAGGGAGCGGATGGCCACTGGGTGATGCAGCAGGCTGGACCACTACATCGGAGCCACGGTTCACCCAGGCCGCTTTATGGTGGCGAAGCATGTGTTGACTCAGGGCCGTGGTGCCGACATTGGGACCCTGGCCACGCTTCACCTTCTGCCGACAGATCTTGAATGTGGCTACGTGAACCTCCTCCGGATGCCTTATGAAAAACTTCCACACCGACGAGTAGCTGATTTTCCCACCCGCTGTCCGCACTAATTGACTGCTACTGGCGCTGTCTCTAGGAACCCCTGTTCCACTACCTCCCGGAAAGGTAGGCTGCCGCAAAGCAGGTGGTCTCCCCCGGGCACATTTGGCTCCTGAATTTTCACTACTGCCACCACGCTGACTGCCAACCGTGCTAACGCCTTGCTGCCTCAAGGGCAACCTGCAACTCTCTTCTCCTGATGATGATGAAGCCCCTTCTGCACCCGGCTCCCAATTGCGATCGGCTTCATCATCATCAACAGTTGTGTGCACGTCACTGATGTCCTCCTCAGGTTCCCCAACAGTGTCTGCTTCAGGACCCTGAACACTTGCAACACCGCCTCCCACGTCACTCTCTGCATCACTACTTGGCCGCCTAGCGGAGCAAGCGGCGCATGTCTCCTCCCCTACTTGGCTGTCCAGTAGCTGCTGACTGTCCTCTATTAGATCGTCCTCAGTAAATAGTGGAGCTGAACCCACAGCATAAGATACTTCTCTAGGAGAGGGAACAGCATAGGACAAAGGCAATGGGAGGACAGGGACTGCTCCCGGGCCATGCCAACTGAGGGTTGTGTCTGAGGAACCCACCGACTGTTGACTGGGGGTGTCAGATGTCACTTGTGATGATGTGGATGAGCGTGTTAACCAATCTACGATGGCAGATGGGTTGCTGCGGGAGACACGACCTCTGGCTGATAACGGGAGCTCAGGCCTCTCGCTGCGACTCCTGCTGCCACTCGCCCAAACTGCCAACTCTGCCTGAAGTATTTAGGCCTCTGCCACTCCCCTGTGCACGTCCTGGCACTTCTCTGCCTGACATACTTAGTGCATTTATGAGGGTATTACAATGCGCTACACTACTCTTTAAGCAGTATTTGTCTAGAACAGCAGCAGGTGATTACTTATGGCTGTCCTTTCACAGTATGTAGGCCCTTGACAGATTAAAAGGTTCTAGATAGTACAATTCTTGGATGTACCTATGCGGTCTGCACTGATGAGGGCAGTAATAATTGTAACTATATGCAGAAAAAACTCTGTATTTTTGTAAAACACCAGCCTGTGGATACTATTGTTTGGACTTTGACGGTGTGGAGCACCTTGACAACTTAACAGGTACTAAATGGTACAATACTTGGATGTACCTATGGGGTATGCACTGATGAGGGCAGTAATATGCCTAACTATACGCAGAAAAAAATCTGTATTTTTGTAAAACACCAGCCGGTGGATACTATTGTTTGGACTTTGACGGTATGGAGCACCTTGACAGCTTAACAGGTACTAAATGGTACAATACTTGGAGGTACCTATGCGGTATGCACTGATGAGGGCAGTAATATGCCTAACTATACACAGAAAACACTCTGTATTTTTGTAAAACACCAGCCGGTGAATACTATTGTTTGGACTTTGACGGTATGGAGCACCTTGACAGCTTAACAGGTACTAAATGGTACAATACTTGGATGTACCTATGCGGTATACACTGATGAGGGCAGTAATATGCCTAACTATACGCAGAAAAAAATTTATTTTTGTAAAACACCAGCTGGTGGATACTATTGTTTGGACTTTGACGGTTTGGAGCACCTTGACAGATCAACAGGTACTAAATGGTACAATACTTGCATGTACCTATGCGGTATGCACTGATGAGGGCAGTTTTATATGCGTAACTATTTTTTTTTTAAAAAACAGCCGGTGAATAGCATTTTTTGGACTTGCACAGTATGTAGCCAGCCCCTTGACAGATTAACAGGTACAAAATGGTACAAATGCACTACAGTCCACTGAAAAATCATGTATTTCTGAACAGCAGCAGGACCCAACGGTGCAGCACCACAAAAAAAAAAATCCAGGGATTAAACCCTAAATTGCACTCTGTCACACAATTCTGAGGAGCAGAAGTTTTGTGGAGCAAAAAAAATAAACTCAATTTGGCTGAAAAATGAGGAGATAAGATGCTTCAGAAAGTTCAGGCAGCTTGGAGATCTGTATGAGGCAGCTGACAGCTATCTGCCCCTCTCTGCTGCAATGCTCAATAACGTGAATAGGAGGTTTAGCAATCAATGATCCTTCTCAGAGTAACAGCACAGCACTCTGCACTCCTGCCTTTCCCTAATGCTGTTGTGACTAGCAGTTGCAGTGTAACGCTGTGGTATGAGCTATTCACACACACACAGTCCCGTCCTCTCCATCTGAATGCATGGATGAAATGAAGAGAGGCAAGATGGCCGCCGATTATATAGGGGCTGTGACATCACAGGGGTCAGTGAACACTGATAGACTGCATCTCACATGTGATTCAGGGTCAGCCCGCCTACCTTCATTCCCGCCGCTGTTTCCCGCCCTCCCATAATCCCCTGCCCCATGTACTCACATGTGGATCCGCCATCTTAGGTCTCCAACAGCCTGGAACGCTGTAAAATGGAGTTTAATTAAGCGATTTGCGCAATCGAATCGCGGCGATATTCGTATTCGTTGCGAATCAAATTTTTCATGAAATTCGTAACGAATTCGGGTTCGTCAACTTCGATTCGCTCATCTCTAGGCATGACCATTGTGACCAGTGATTGGCTCCATATGCGGGTATGGCATATAATTACTTCTGCTTGCAAACAAAGACCAATATAGACTGCAGGATGGTGGAGCAGCAGAAATTGTAACTGGTCAGCGTTGTCTTTTTGTTAGTTTATTTCATAGACTACTGCCACTTTTTTAATTTTCTTTTACTCCTGGACAACTACTTACTCAGGTGCAAAAAAAAAATGCCTTCAAATCAACTGGTACCAGAAAGTTAAACAGATTTGTAAATTACTTATTTTTTTGTATAACTGTTTATTTAAAGGATTTTGTATTTTAATACAGAAGAAAAATATGAACAATCTTAATCCTTCCAGTACTTATCAGCTGCTGCATGCTCCAGAGGAAGTTGTGTAGTCATTGCTATTCTGATCACAGTGCTCTCTGTTGCCACCTTTGTCCATGTCAGGAACTGTCTACAGTAAAGGCAAATCCCCATAGCAAACTTCTCCTGCTCTGGCCTCCAAGGCTCTGTGCTTGTGTTGGTGGTATATGGCTGTGTCCTGTGACTCCCATCACGCTGCTGACTACAATACCCAGAACCTTTGTTTCAAGGTGGGAGTTGACTTATTTTGAGGGGCAAACAAAAAAAAATCCCTGAGGGACTCCAGGGCAATTTATTGATCAACAGCCTTTAGGGGTAACCCCCCCAAGGGGCAACCCTAAACTAGAAACCCCCCTTATTAAAATGGTGATCTAAATTACCACTCTTTTTAAAAAACAGAACAATCTGCTACCATAGGATGTCAGTAGAAAAGTTAAAATCACAGCCACTGCTGGGAGTTCGTTGATGGCATCCGGAGAAGTCTTGTGGGTGTCCAAAAGCGAGGGTGCCATTACATTAGACTGGTCAGATTACAGAGAAAGAGAGGTGAAAATGACTAATATTGACATATATGAGAGTCATTACTCATCACCTTTAAGGGATTGGAGCACCATTGGCATAATAAGTTACTACATGGGTAGTCACAAGTATTAAAAATAACCACGCAGGTGGACAAAAAGTATTAGTATTCTATGGAATTATTATTAAAGGGGATAAGTTATAATAGCATTTTATATTGTTTTTTAAGGTTAGTTTACACCAATGTTAGTAGTTAACAAGATGTCTCTCTTGACTCCCATTTTTACATATAGACTGATGAGGGAATAAATGCAAGATTATGAATATTACGATTTGACCGCTATATGTGGAGGGTTATATTTGGTGTAAAGGTGGGACTGAGTGTGTCCGCCCATTTATTTACATATTTATTCATAAAACAGTAAGTGTATACAATTGCCAGCATTGACTTTTTAGAGGGTCTGAGAGCCCTGAGATAAATCCAAATTATAATACAATAGATATATATTTTGGTACATGCATCTAGACAATTCCTGGCTTTATAGATGATTAAGTAGAAAAACGATATCACAGGAGATATATAGGTAAATGTATCTGTATAATTCTTGTCCCTATAGATCAAGTCAGTATTTAATTAATATCTGAGAAGCATATGAAGTATGGACAATCAATAAGTGATGAGATGCTGACGTATATACAGGTTGTACGATTCCCAATGGTAAATACATTTATACCGTCCAAACAATACTAACTAGAAAGTGGCAGCATAGAAGAATTCAGCGCACAGCGCAGGCGCAAGGTGTTTACGGCAGGTAAGATCAGGTACTCACAGGAATGTCCCAGTCCATAAGGGTGCATGCCCGTAAAGTTCAGGACGGGGATGAGGAAATGGATCGGAGTACACGGACCGCACAAGCGCATTAACAAAGTAGCTCTGAAGGTTGAAGTTCTGGCACATGCGCAAAATGGGCTGATACACTGGATAATAGGAAGCCATGTGACATGATGTGTCAGCGATGAGCAGAGATATGATTGGCGCACAGTGATGCGCTAAGAGATTATGTCAGCCAAAATGTCACAAACCGAACTTAAATAAACCAGGAAATCCAGTCTCAGAGCCATTAGCCTCGCTTCCTTGATAGTATCAGTGGTATCTGACAAAACGTCATAAAAGGGTGGCTATTTTTAACTTTTAACAAGCAACCGTGATTTACTGCCAGCATACAACGGTTCACAGTATGAGGAGTGCATTGTCTCCCATGAGAGATATGATCGCTGCAATTTGAGTAACGTAATAATACTGAGCAGTGGCTGTGATTATGGTTGATATCCTATGGTTGTAGATTGTTTTTATTTCCAGGGCCGGCTCTGCCTATGGGCAAAATAGGCAGCTGTCTAGAGGGCACTCTTGATGGGGGTGCCGCTCTGCTCGCAACAATAAAGTTAGCCAGCATCCGAAGCACCCTCCCATCCAGCTAAACCCTGCCACCCCAGCAGTAAAGTGATTTCATGAGAAGGATGTTTGTTACAGTGTGTCACCCCAGTAGCAAGGAGATTACATAAGGAGGAGGTTTGTTACAGTGTGTCACCCCAGTAGTAATGTGGGGCTTGTCAAAATGTAGAGCCAATTGGCGGGGTCAAGGGGCAGCAAAATTAGCTTTCACTCATGGTGGCAAAATCCTTGAACAAGGCCTGCTTATTTCTCTTCCACACATCGATCGCCCCACCCATTACAGCACAGTAACGCTCCAGGGACATAGCTAGAAACCACAGGGCCTCAATGCGAAAAATTGTCCAGCCAACTGCTGTCCCGACATGCTGGGAGTTGTAGTTTTGCAACATCTGGAGGTCCGCAGGTTGAAGACCACTCTTCCCCTTTCCTTACTTGTCTGCGCTTCGGCTGTCTTGCGGGCTGTGGGGTCAGTGAAGCAGATGAGTTACGTCCTCTCCCGGCTTCTCTGTGCAGCATCAGGGATGTCAATTTTCGGCGGCGACTACAGGAAATGAAAAGTGACATCAGTGATGCCACACAGAGAAGCCGGCAGAGGACGTAACTCATCTGCGTCACTGACCCCGCAAGACCCTCCACCTGACCTGACCTGCCAAAGCGCAACCAGGTAAGGTAAATAAACAAAACTATAAAAAGCAGGGAAAGGGTGAATGATGAGGGAGGGGGGAGGTTCTCCCGCACTATACACAGGTACTGGTGGATAGTGCGGGAGACGCTGATTAAAAGGTAGGGCAGATCCGGACACGGTAAGGCTCATTTTAATCAGCGTCTCCCGCACTATCCACCACACCAGTACCTGTGGATAGTGCGGGAGAAAACAAGTGACAGAGCGGGGAGGAGATGCCGCTGGTCACTGATTTAAAGTGGCCGCAGCCGTGCTGTTAATACTTAACAAGCAGACGCTGCTGCAGCCGCTTTAAATCAGTGACCAGAAGATTTATCGTCGTATAGCACGCAGGCAGACTTTTTGCCTTAAATTTAAGTTTTAAAAGTGCGTGTTATATGCCGATAAATACGGTATGTAAGAAACACTTTAAAGTAGATAGATTTCAATGACCAATAAAACTGGTATACAAGGAGTAAATATATACCACCACACAATAACTGAATAATACCGCCATACTGTACTGAATAAAACCACTATACACAGACCAGTATACTATAAAGAATCTTTATACAATATAAGGGATTATATACAGGACCATATGGCGGTAGATATCATCTGTACACAGGATGTGTACACCATATAAGCCAATTACAGTTAAATTTTGGGACTCACAATTACGTCTTTTCTGATCAGCGGCGTCCTCTTTCCTTTTCTTCTCCGTCCGGATAAGACCGCCATGTGGATCTCTTAACATCTGCAGGAAAAACATGTCAGACTCTGCATTTTTTAGTGCCCTCCCCTCCTATACACAATCTGCCCATCTATAGGCCCACAAACTGTAATAATGCCCTCCTTGGTGTCCTGCACAGTAAAAGGGCAGGTAGGTAGGTAGCCAGGTAACCCCCTCTTTCTCATAGGTATGTGCAGAGTTACAACCCCCCTCTTTTCCATAGGTATATGCAGAGTTACACCCCCCCTCTCTTTCCCATAGATATATGCAGAGCTACGTTACACCCCCCTCTTTCCCATAGGTATATGCAGAGTTACACCCCCCTCCTCCCCATAGGTATATGCAGAGCTACACACCCCTCTTCCCCACAGGTATATGCAGAGCTACACCCCCCTTTCCCCATAGGTATATGCAGAGCTACACCCCCCCTTTTCCCCATAGGTATATGCAGAGCTACACCCCCCTCTCCCTCTCTTTCCCATAGGTATATACAGAGCACCCCCTCTCCCTCCCTTTCCCATAGGTATATACAGAGCAACCTCCCTTTCCCATAGGTATATACAGAGCACCCCCCTCTCCCTCCCTTTCCCATAAGTATATACAGAGCATCCCCCTCTCCCATAGGCATATACAGAGCACCCCCCCCTCTCCCTCCCTTTCCCATAGGTATATACAGAGCACCCCTCCTCTCCCATAGGTATATACAGAGCACCCCCCCTCTCCCTCCCTTTCCCATAGGTATATACAGAGCAACCCCCACTCCCTCTCTTTCCCATAGGTATATACAGAGCACCCCCCTCTCCCTCCCTTTCCCATAGGTATATACAGAGCATCCCCCCCTCTCCCTCCCTTTCCCATAGGTATATAAAGAGCAACCCCCCTCTCCCTCCCTTTCCCATAGGTATATACAGAGCACCCCCCTCTTTCCCTCCCTTTCCCATAGGTATATGCAGAGCACCCCCCTCTCCCTCCCTTTCCCATAGGTATATACAGAGCACCCCCCTTCTCTCCCTCCCTTTCCCATAGGTATATACAGAGCACCCCCCTCTCTCCCTCCCTTTCTCATAGGTATATACAGAGCACCCCCCTCTCCCTCCCTTTCCCATAGGTATATACAGAGCACCCCCCCTCTCCCATAGGTATATACAGAGTACCCCCTCTCCCTCCCTTTCCCATAGGTATATACAGAGCAACCCCCACTCCCTCTCTTTCCCATAGGTATATACAGAGCACCCCCCTCTCCCTCCCTTTCCCATAGGTATATACAGAGCATCCCCCTCTCCCCCCCTCTCCCATAGGTATATACAGAGCACCCCCCTCTCCCTCCCTTTCCCATAGGTATATACAGAGCACCCCCCTCTCCCATAGGCATATACAGAGCACCCCCCCCCTTTCCCTCCCTTTCCCATAGGTATATACAGAGCACCCCCCTCTCCCATAGGTATATACAGAGCACCCCCCTCTCCCTTCCTTTCCCATAGGTATATACAGAGCAACCCCCACTCCCTCTCTTTCCCATAGGTATATACAGAGCACCCCCTCTCCCATAGGTATATACAGAGCACCCCCCTCTCCCTCCCTCTCCCATAGGTATATACAGAGCACCCCCCCTCTCCCTCCCTTTCCCATAGGTATATACAGAGCAACCCCCACTCCCTCTCTTTCCCATAGGTATATACAGAGCACCCCCCTCTCTCCCTCCCTTTCTCATAGGTATATACAGAGCACCCCCCTCTCCCTCCCTTTCCCATAGGTATATACAGAGCACCCCCCCTCTCCCATAGGTATATACAGAGTACCCCCTCTCCCTCCCTTTCCCATAGGTATATACAGAGCAACCCCCACTCCCTCTCTTTCCCATAGGTATATACAGAGCACCCCCCTCTCCCTCCCTTTCCCATAGGTATATACAGAGCATCCCCCTCTCCCCCCCTCTCCCATAGGTATATACAGAGCACCCCCCTCTCCCTCCCTTTCCCATAGGTATATACAGAGCACCCCCCTCTCCCATAGGCATATACAGAGCACCCCCCCTTTCCCTCCCTTTCCCATAGGTATATACAGAGCACCCCCCTCTCCCATAGGTATATACAGAGAACCCCCCTCTCCCTTCCTTTCCCATAGGTATATACAGAGCAACCCCCACTCCCTCTCTTTCCCATAGGTATATACAGAGCACCCCCCTCTCCCATAGGTATATACAGAGCACCCCCCTCTCCCTCCCTCTCCCATAGGTATATACAGAGCACCCCCCTCTCCCTCCCTTTCCCATAGGTATATACAGAGCAACCCCCACTCCCTCTCTTTCCCATAGGTATATACAGAGCACCCCCCTCTCCCATAGGTATATACAGAGCACCCCCCTCTCCCTCCCTCCCCCATAGGTATATACAGAGCACCCCCCCTCTCCCTCCCTTTCCCATAGGTATATACAGAGCAACCCCCACTCCCTCTCTTTCCCATAGGTATATACAGAGCACCCCCCTCTCCCTCCCTTTCCCATAGGTATATACAGAGCATCCCCCCTCTCCCTCCCTTTCCCATAGGTATATAAAGAGCAACCCCCCTCTCCCTCCCTTTCCCATAGGTATATACAGAGCACCCCCCTCTTTCCCTCCCTTTCCCATAGGTATATGCAGAGCACCCCCCTCTCCCTCCCTTTCCCATAGGTATGTACAGAGCACCCCCCTTCTCTCCCTCCCTTTCCCATAGGTATATACAGAGCACCCCCCTCTTTCCCTCCCTTTCCCATAGGTATATGCAGAGCACCCCCCTCTCCCTCCCTTTCCCATAGGTATATACAGAGCACCCCCCCTTCTCTCCCTCCCTTTCCCATAGGTATATACAGAGCACCCCCCTCTCTCCCTCCCTTTCTCATAGGTATATACAGAGCACCCCCCTCTCCCTCCCTTTCCCATAGGTATATACAGAGCACCCCCCCTCTCCCATAGGTATATACAGAGTACCCCCTCTCCCTCCCTTTCCCATAGGTATATACAGAGCAACCCCCACTCCCTCTCTTTCCCATAGGTATATACAGAGCACCCCCCTCTCCCTCCCTTTCCCATAGGTATATACAGAGCATCCCCCTCTCCCCCCCTCTCCCATAGGTATATACAGAGCACCCCCCTCTCCCTCCCTTTCCCATAGGTATATACAGAGCACCCCCCTCTCCCATAGGCATATACAGAGCACCCCCCCCCCTTTCCCTCCCTTTCCCATAGGTATATACAGAGCACCCCCCTCTCCCATAGGTATATACAGAGCACCCCCCTCTCCCTTCCTTTCCCATAGGTATATACAGAGCAACCCCCACTCCCTCTCTTTCCCATAGGTATATACAGAGCACCCCCTCTACCATAGGTATATACAGAGCACCCCCCTCTCCCTCCCTCTCCCATAGGTATATACAGAGCACCCCCCCTCTCCCTCCCTTTCCCATAGGTATATACAGAGCAACCCCCACTCCCTCTCTTTCCCATAGGTATATACAGAGCACCCCCCTCTCTCCCTCCCTTTCTCATAGGTATATACAGAGCACCCCCCTCTCCCTCCCTTTCCCATAGGTATATACAGAGCACCCCCCCTCTCCCATAGGTATATACAGAGTACCCCCTCTCCCTCCCTTTCCCATAGGTATATACAGAGCAACCCCCACTCCCTCTCTTTCCCATAGGTATATACAGAGCACCCCCCTCTCCCTCCCTTTCCCATAGGTATATACAGAGCATCCCCCTCTCCCCCCCTCTCCCATAGGTATATACAGAGCACCCCCCTCTCCCTCCCTTTCCCATAGGTATATACAGAGCACCCCCCTCTCCCATAGGCATATACAGAGCACCCCCCCCTTTCCCTCCCTTTCCCATAGGTATATACAGAGCACCCCCCTCTCCCATAGGTATATACAGAGAACCCCCCTCTCCCTTCCTTTCCCATAGGTATATACAGAGCAACCCCCACTCCCTCTCTTTCCCATAGGTATATACAGAGCACCCCCCTCTCCCATAGGTATATACAGAGCACCCCCCTCTCCCTCCCTCTCCCATAGGTATATACAGAGCACCCCCCCTCTCCCTCCCTTTCCCATAGGTATATACAGAGCAACCCCCACTCCCTCTCTTTCCCATAGGTATATACAGAGCACCCCCCTCTCCCATAGGTATATACAGAGCACCCCCCTCTCCCTCCCTCCCCCATAGGTATATACAGAGCACCCCCCCTCTCCCTCCCTTTCCCATAGGTATATACAGAGCAACCCCCACTCCCTCTCTTTCCCATAGGTATATACAGAGCACCCCCCTCTCCCTCCCTTTCCCATAGGTATATACAGAGCATCCCCCCTCTCCCTCCCTTTCCCATAGGTATATAAAGAGCAACCCCCCTCTCCCTCCCTTTCCCATAGGTATATACAGAGCACCCCCCTCTTTCCCTCCCTTTCCCATAGGTATATGCAGAGCACCCCCCTCTCCCTCCCTTTCCCATAGGTATGTACAGAGCACCCCCCTTCTCTCCCTCCCTTTCCCATAGGTATATGCAGAGAACCCCCCCTCTCCCTCCCTTTCCCATAGGTATATACAGAGCACCCCCTCTCCTTCCCTTTCCCATAGGTATATACAGAGCACCCCCCCTCTCCCTCCCTTTCCCATAGGTATATACAGAGCACCCCCCTCTCTCCCTCCCTTTCCCATAGGTATATACAGAGCACCCCCCTCTCCCTCCCTTTCCCATAGGTATATACAGAGCACCCCCTCTCCCATAGGCATATACAGAGCACCCCCCCTCTCCCTCCCTTTCCCATAGGTATATACAGAGCACCCCCATCTCCCATAGGTATATACAGAGCACCCCCTCTCCCTCCCTTTCCCATAGGTATATGCAGAGCACCCCCACTCCCTCTCTTTCCCATAGGTATATACAGAGCACCCCCCCTCTCCCTCCCTTTCCCATAGGTATATACAGAGCATCCCCCCTCTCCCTCCCTTTCCCATAGGTATATACAGAGCACCCCCTCTCCCATAGATATATACAGAGCACCCCCCTCTCAGTCCCTTTCCCATAGGTATATACAGAGCACCCCCCCTCTCCCTCCCTTTCCCATAGGTATATACAGAGCACCCCCCACTCCCTCCCTTTCCCATAGGTATATACAGAGCATCCCCCCTTCTCCCTCCCTTTCCCATAGGTATATACAGAGCACCCCCCTCTCCCATAGGTATATACAGAGCCCCCCCCTCTCCCCCCCTTTCCCATAGGTATATACAGAACACCCCCCTCTCCCATAGGTATATACAGAGCACCCCCCCTCTCCCATAGGTATATACAGAGCACCCCCCTCTCCCTCCCTTTCCCATAGGTATATACAGAGCACCCCCCCTCTCCCTCCCTTTCCCATAAATATATACAGAGCACCCCCCCTCTCCCTCCCTTTCCCATAGGTAAATACAGAGCACCCCCCCTCTCCCTCCCTTTCCCATAGGTATATACAGAGCACCCCCCTCTCTCCCTCCCTTTCCCATAGGTATATACAGAGCACCCCCCTCTCCCTCCCTTTCCCATAGGTATATACAGAGCACCCCCTCTCCCATAGGCATATACAGAGCACCCCCCTCTCCCTCCCTTTCCCATAGGTATATACAGAGCACCCCCCTCTCCCATAGGTATATACAGAGCACCCCCTCTCCCTCCCTTTCCCATAGGTATATGCAGAGCACCCCCACTCCCTCTCTTTCCCATAGGTATATACAGAGCACCCCCCCTCTCCCTCCCTTTCCCATAGGTATATACAGAGCACCCCCCACTCCCTCCCTTTCCCATAGGTATATACAGAGCACCCCCCTCTCCCTCCCTTTCCCATAGGTATATACAGAGCATCCCCCCTTCTCCCTCCCTTTCCCATAGGTATATACAGAGCACCCCCTCTCCCATAGGTATATACAGAGCCCCCCCCTCTCCCCCCCTTTCCCATAGGTATATACAGAACACCCCCCTCTCCCATAGGTATATACAGAGCACCCCCCCTCTCCCATAGGTATATACAGAGCACCCCCCTCTCCCTCCCTTTCCCATAGGTATATACAGAGCACCCCCCCTCTCCCTCCCTTTCCCATAAATATATACAGAGCACCCCCCCTCTCCCTCCCTTTCCCATAGGTATATACAGAGCACCCCCCCTCTCCCTCCCTTTCCCATAGGTATATACAGAGCACCCCCCCTCTCCCTCCCTTTCCCATAGGTATATACAGAGCACCCCCCCCTCTCCCTCCCTTTCCCATAGGTATATACAGAGCACCCCCCCCTCTCCCTCCCTTTCCCATAGGTATATACAGAGCACCCCCCACTCCCTCCCTTTCCCATAGGTATATACAGAGCACCCCCCTCTCCCTCCCTTTCCCATAGGTATATACAGAGCATCCCCCCACTCCCTCCCTTCCCCATAGGTATATACAGAGCACCCCCCCCTTCCCTATAGGTATAGGCAAGGGTAAAAAATAAATAAAAAGGATGCTCATCTGATGTCCCACTCAGCGATCTCCTCAGCAGCAGGGCCTGCGTCTTCTCCCCTCCACAGTACAGGCGCCGGATGAGTGACATCACCGGCGCCTGTACTGCGTGCTGCGTGGGGGCGGATGTCCCGTCTGCTCACACAGAGGGGACGCCTTACAGGAATACATAGGGGATAATAGTATTATAAGTGATAGCCAGCATGGGTTTACTAAGGATAGAAGTTGTCAAACCAATCTAATTTGCTTTTATGAAGAGGTGAGTAGAAGCCTTGACAGAGGAATGGCTGTGGATATAGTGTTTCTGGATTTTGCTAAAGCGTTTGATACTGTCCCTCACAGACGTCTGACAGGTAAGTTAAGGTCTTTGGGTTTGGAAACTTTAGTTTGTAACTGGATTGAACACTGGCTCATGGATCGTACCCAGAGAGTGGTGGTAAATGATTCGTACTCTGATTGGTCCCCGGTTATTAGTGGTGTACCCCAAGGTTCAGTACTGGGCCCGCTGCTGTTTAATTTATTTATCAATGATATAGAGGATGGTATTAACAGCTCTGTTTCTATCTTTGCAGATGACACCAAGCTTTGTAGCACGGTACAGTCTATAGAGGATGTGCATAAGTTACAAGATGACTTGGATAGACTAAGTGTCTGGGCATCCACTTGGCAAATGAGGTTCAATGTGGATAAATGTAAAGTTATGCATCTGGGTACTAATAACCTGCATGCATCGTATGTCTTAGGGGGGATTAAACTGGCAGAGTCACTGGTAGAGAAGGATCTGGGTGTACTTGTAGATCACAGACTACAAAATAGCATGCAATGTCAGGCTGCTGCTTCCAAAGCCGGCAGGATATTGTCATGTATAAAAAGAGGAATGGACTCAAGGCACAGGGACATAATACTCCCCCTTTATAAAGCATTGGTACGGCCTCACCTGGAATATGCTGTTCAGTTTTGGTCGCCTGTTCATAAAAGGGACACTGCGGAGTTGGAAAGGGTGCAGAGACGCGCGACTAAACTAATATGGGGCATGGAACATCTTAGCTATGAGGAGCGATTAAAGGAGTTACAATTGTTTAGTCTTGAGAAGAGACGTTTAAGGGGGGATATGATAAACGTATATAAGTATATAAATGGCCCATACAAAAAATATGGAGAAAAACTGTTCCAGGTTAAACCCCCCCAAAGGACGAGGGGGCACTCCCTCCGTCTGGAGAAGAAAAGGTTTAGTCTAAAGGGGCGGCACGCCTTCTTTACCGTGAGGACTGTGAATTTATGGAACGGTCTACCTCAGGAACTGGTCACAGCAGGAACAATTAACAGCTTTAAAGCAGGGTTAGATACATTCCTGGAACAAAATAACATTAATGCTTATGCAGAATTATAAAACTACATCCCTTTCCCTTATCCCCTTACATCCTTCCCTTCAATCCCCTGGTTGGACTTGATGGACGTATGTCTTTTTTCAACCATACTAACTATGTAACTATGTAACTATGTATGTGCGTGTATCGCGCATACAGGCACCCCCTGGCACCCCCTTGAGAGTGGCACCCACCCCCCCTTTCCCCCCCCCCCCTCCCCCCTTGGTACGCCACTGCTCCTTGTATACTAGTATTATTAGTGATATTGGTCTCAGTATACAGGATTTGATCAGTAACAGGATGGTATAGTGATAATATTACTCCTTGTATACTGTTATTATTGTCAGTATACCAATGTTATTTGGTAGTTGTATGAGTTATTTAGAGGTATACAGTATTATAATGTTTTTTTTAAAGGGGAGAAGCTAATAATATATCCACAACCCTCCCCCCAAAAAAATTCTTGCCTAGGGTGCAAAATAGTCTAGCATCAGCCCTGTTGCTATGGAATAATAAAGTCCACGTACAGCCGCTATGCACAAATAACATGGTTGTACAATATCTATAGCTTGGTTCGCATTCGTACTGTACGTTATTAGTATTCTTCGGCATCCTGACGAGAATAGGATGCCATGGTGTACTGTGGCATACAGCAGTTGGAATCAATCATTTCAAAGGCTCAAACATGGGTCACCTAGTCGTCGTCTAACTACTGTGATTTTTGCTTTTAGCTTTCTCTTGCGGAGAAAACTTATACATGTCCAACAGGCCGTACAACTGGACTAGAGTGATCCAAAGCTGGTATGATGAAAAAAAAGACTTTGAACATGGAGTTGGAGCCAAATCCGAAGATGCCATAGTTGGCCATTATACTCAGGTAGACTATGGGGGACATGTATCATTGCATTTAGACCATTTTTCACTTCTACAAATTTTGCGCAATTGCGCTTTTTTTTGCATAGAGCTGCGTTTTTTTTGGTGGACAGTTTTCTAAAGTTGTCACCAGTTTGGTCTACCGTACACCACCTAATCCAGTGGACTGGTATTTATCAATTGCGCAAAAAAAAGTAGATGTTTTTTTTTGCGCAATTGCGCTTTTTTGCAAGAAAAGTAGTCTAAACCTAAGAGTGCTAGCAAGGACTCGTACAAAATGGCAGACGGTGGAAGATGCAGGTGGGGGATGCAGGAGCCGTCTCTAAGCACTGCAGTACTACAACTACTCCCATCATGGGACAGAATCTGTCCCATAATGGGAGTAGTTGTAGTACCACAGCGCTGAGAGACGCACATCCCCCGTCTGCGGGACTCTATTGTGACTGTTAGGACTACTACTCCCATCATGGACAGACTCTGTCCATGATGGGAGTTGTAGTCTTGAGGCTGAAGGACAGATCGCAGCAGGTCATTCTCCAGAGACCCGCTGCGATCTGCATTTATTAACTTAAAAAGCTGGCGGTACATGCGGCTCCACTGCGCTGCCGCCGTCTCCCGTATGCAGATTTCACAATTCATAATCCCCGCCTCCGAGAGACAGGAGCTCTGATTGGTGGAAAGCTATTCACCACTATACACCAATCAGAGCTCCTGTCTTCTGGCGGGGATTATGAATTGTGACAGGTCTATACAGGGGAGCGAGTGGAGCCGCTTCTACAGTATATAATTGTTATGTGTACTGTTCCCCCCCCCCCAGACTAATACTGACCCCTTCTATAGTGAGCGCTGGGACCGCTGTGTGATTGACAGGTCCCCAGCGCAAGTGTCCGGCCCCACTGACCTTGTTACATGTTATAAATCTTTATGATACACACTGCCCGTCCTCCTCTTCATTCTTTTGATGCCGGAGACGCGCAGCTTCTGTATCATAGTCTATAGACAGAGCGCCCCCTCCCTGCCTCCACACTGCACGGGGCTGGGGCCAGACAACGGCAGGGGGCGCTCTGACTATAGTGAAAGCAGAAGCCGCGCGTCTCCGGTATCAGAAGAATGAAGAGGAGGACGGGCAGTGTGTATCATAAAGATTTATAACATATAAAGGTCAGTGGGGCCGGACACTTGCGCTGGGGACCTGTCAATCACACAGCGGTCCCAGCGCTCACTATAGAAGGGGTCAGTATTAGTCTGGGGGGGGGGGTATAGTACACATAACAATTATATACTGTAGAAGCGGCTCCACTCGCTCCCCTGTATAGACCTGTCACAATTCATAATCCCCGCCAGAAGACAGGAGCTCTGATTGGTGTATAGTGTTGAATAGCTTTCCACCAATCAGAGCTCCCCTCTCCCGGCGGCGCGGATTATGAATCGTGACATCTGTATACAGGAGGCGGCGGGGAGTGCAGTGTTGCCGCCGGCTTTTTAAGTTAATAAATGCAGATCGCAGCGGGTCTCTGAAGAATGACCTGCTGCGATCTGTCCTTCAGCCCAAGGACTACAACTCCCATCATGGACAGAGTCTGTCCATGATGGGAGTAGTAGTCCCGACAGTCACAATACAGTTTCATAGCTGGGGGATGTGTAAGAGCCATCCCTCAGCACTGCAGTACTACAACTACTCCCATCATGGGACACAAAATTTCCCATGATGGGAGTAGTAGTCCAAGGGCAGACTGACGGATCTCAGGGGTCTCACTCTTGAGACCCCTTGCAACTTCTCCGCCCCTGCCCCCTAGTGATGAGATCATTAGGGGGCGGAGCTTCACAGTCCAGGCCTGAAGCCAGGGTGGTAAGTATGGCTCTGTTCTCATTATGCGTTTTGCATAATGGGAACAGAGCCTTTTTGGCAGTGTGTTCCCAAACAGGGAGACTCCAGCTGTTGTTTACCTACAGCCCCCATGATGGGAGTTGTAGTTTAGCAACAATTGGAGGCTCCCTCTTTAGGAACACACTGCATGATGTGCGCTCTCCCCAGGGGAGAGCGCCAAAAATGTACTGACCCATTTTTCGTGTTTTTATTTTCTTGTCATTTCAGAGAAGTGAATGCAGAGGACTACCTGAGATTCGGTGGAGTGTGATGATGACTAGCATTTTTTAATGTCAATAAAAGGGTTAACGAGGTCTGTGGGGGAGTGTTTTTTTAAATAAATTTTTTATTTCATGTGTTGTGTTTTTTATAATTGAAATTTCAGGCTTAGTAGTGGAAGCCGTCTTGTAGACGGAATCTATTACTAAGCTGGGCTTAGCGCTAACCCCCCATTATTACCCCAGTACTCACCGCCACAGGGGTGCCAGGAAGAGCTGGTACCAACAGGCCCGGAGCATCAAAAATAGCACTCCTTGGCCTAGGCGGTAACAGGCTGGGGTTATTTAGGCTGGGGAGGGCCAGTAACAATGGTCCTCGCCTATCCTGGTAATGTCAGGCGGTTGCTGATTGGTTGGTGTCTGACTGACACTGAAAATATGGGGAACCCTACGTGTTGTTGTTTTTTTTGTAATAAAAAAAAATGTGTGGTTCCCCATATTTTCAGTGTCAGTCAGACACCAACCAATCAGCAACAGCCTGACATTACCAGGGTGGGCGAGGACCATTGTTACTGGCTCTCCCCAACCTAAATAACCCCAGCCAGGAGCGCTATTTTTGACACTCCAGGCCTGTTGGTACTGGCTCTTCCCGGCAACCCTGTGGCGGTGGGTAACGGGGTAATAATTGGGGGTTAGCGCTAGCTGTTTTTGTGGCTAACGCTAAGCCTGGCATTGAAAAAAAAATTATAAAAAAAAAAAAAACACTCCCCACACAGCCCTCATTAAACCTTTTATTGACATTAAAAAAAAGCTGGTCATCATCGCAATACACTGAATCTGACGTTGTCCTCCCCATTCACGTATCTGAAATGAGAAAAAAGAAAGGTTAGGACATCATTTGCGATCTCACCTGGGGAGTGCGCCCATACTGCAGTGTGTAACAGGGAGCCTCCAATTGTTCTTGTCTGCCTACTGTATCCTGTATATACAGTCATCTATAGATGGCTGTATATACAGGAGAGCGCACAAAGATTTAACTCAGAGCTGCAGTGTGGGTTAACTCTTTCCTTGCTGGGCTCCTGTATAGTATACATGGATACACTATGCCCCCTGTATACTATACAGCGGGCGGAGGTAAGTAGTGATGCTCTGCACCCTGTATATGTATATGCTATACATCACTCCTCACCTCCTTACACTCAGTGGGGCGGGCGCTCTGCATCCGACCCATGGAGTAGTAACTGCAGTGAAAAAAATGCACACAGGGTACAAAAATGTTTGGTTCCGCACACCAGCAAAAATGCAAGAAAAAACACAAGGGGGGAGATTAATCAAAACCTATGTAGAGGAAGAGCGGTGCAGTTGCCCATAGCAGTTCCTTTCATTTTTGTAAAGAAGCAATCTGATTGGTTGCCATGGGCAACTGCACTACTCTTCCTCTGTACAGTTTTTGATAAATCTCCCCCAAGAAAAATTACCAAAATGCAGGAAAAGCTTGGACCGTTTTTCAGGCGTTTTTGCTGGTGGACAAAAAAAAGCCTCAGAGGAATCCTGAAAAACAATAGAACAAAATCCCAGCGTCCAGGATACACCACTTTTCCTGTGAGGTGTAGAACAGGTCTACAAATAGAACTTTGTGGAGATTTAGACCATTGCACGAAATTTATCATGGGGCTTGCACAAGTTTGATAAATTTGGAGAAATTGCTCCAAATTTAGACCAACCAAAATGATCTACAAAAAACGTCTACCAACAACAACATTGATACATCTCCCCCTATGTGTATAGGGTCAATGGGTGAGATTAATCAAAACCTGTCTGTAGGAAGAGTTGTACAGTTGCCACTAGCAACCAATCAGAGCGCTTCTTTCCGTTTTCACAGGCCATTAAAAAATTTAAGAAGTGATCTGATCGGTTGCTAGGGGCAACTGCCCCACTCTTCCTGCACAGGTTTTGTAAAACATCCCTCTACATCTATACCTGTGAGTAGGGCTGGGCGGTATACCGGTTCATACCGAATACCGAAATTTTTGTGCTGCACGATATGAATTTTAACCCATACCGCAATACCGGTTTGGCCCCTCCCCCTCGGGAATGAATGAATCAGCCCAGCTCTGCGCTGTCCCCACATCGGGGAACTAATCATATGTGACCCACGAGCACTGTTCTGTCCCCCCCCCCCCAATTAATTATTAGCCCAGCCCAGCGCTGTCCCCATCAGGGTACTACTCACATGTCACCCGCATGCTCTGCCCTCCTCGTCCTGTTTGTCCTCGTCCCGTTGGCTGCCCGGGCATGCTGGGAGTTGTAGTTTTGCAACATCTGAAGGTCTGCAGGTTGGAGACCACTGCTCTATATTGTGTGGTATCCCTATGCCCGGGCTGCAAAAAATAAACAAAAAAAACTTTAACTCACCTCCCATTGGTCCGGTACCGGCCTCACTTGTTTCCTGGGGACGGGAACGTCGGACAGCCGTCAGCCTATCACCGGCAGCAGCGATGTTCCGCCTCGGCCAGTGATAGGCTGAGCCCACTGTCATGTAAGAAGCCGGCTTCTTACATGACAGTGGGGTCAGCCTATCACCGGCCGAGGCGGAACATCACTGCTGCCGGTGATAGGCTGACAGCTCTCCGACGTTCCCGTCCTCAGTGTAAGGCCGACGTAGGTGAGTTAAAGTTTATTTTGTGTACCTTTGGCAGCACCGGCATAGGGATATCCCACAGTATAGAGTGTCAGTGCCGGCGGCCGCAACCAACAAGTGGACGAGGAGGGCAGCGCATGCGGGTTACATATGTGAGTATTTTCCCCGATGGGGATGTGGGCTGATAATTAATATGGGGGGGGGGGGGCTAGGAAATACCGTTATATACCGTGGTACCACCAAAAGTTTTAAAAATACCATGATACACACATTTGGCCATACTGCCCAGCCCTACCTGTGAGTGTCCTGCCCAAACACACATGGCTGCATTCACTGTTATGCTTTCAGATATCACTTGTTCACACTTGTGTTATAGTCTATATTTCTGTTTGAATGAAACTGCTTATCAGTAAGTTTTCCTATTACGATTGAGCCTGCAAAAATGGAGTGGCTCTGTATAAAATAGCTTTTTTGTTAAACTCCTTCGATTAAAGCTAAAAAGCTATTAAGTTTTCCATACATTTAAAGGGGTACTCCAGAGGAAATCTGGCTTTAAAAGCTTAAAGGGGTACTCCACTGGAAATCATTTTCTTTTTACTCAACTGTTACCAGAGAGTTAAACATATTTGTATATTACTTCTATGAAAAAAATCTTAATCCTTCCAGTACTTTTTAGCTGCTGTATACTACAGAGGAAGTTCTATTCTTTTTGAGTTTATTTTCTGTCTGACCACAGTGCTCTCTGCTGACACCACTGTCCATTTTAGGAACTGTCCAGAGTAGGAGCAAATCCCCATAGCAAACCATTCCTGCTCTGGAAGGAGGTGTCAGCAGAGAGCATTGTGGTCAGACAGAAAGGAAATTCAAAAAGAAAATAACTTACTCCGTAGTATACAGCAGCTGATACGTACTGGAAGGATTAAGATTTACAAATTTGTTTAATTTTCTGGCACCAGTTCATTTAAAATAAAATGTTTTCCAGTGGAGTACCCCTTTAAACAAATTTGTAAATTACTTCTATTTAAAATCCTAACCCTTCCAGTACTAATCAGCTGCTGTATACTACAGAGGAAGTTTATAAAGGTCTTTTCAGTCTGACCACAGTGCTCTCTGCTGACACCTTTGTCCGTGTCAAGAACTCTCCAGAGTAGGAGCAAATCCCCATAGCAGACTGAAAAAAACTACACAGGAAGGATTAACATTTTTAATAGAAATAATTTACAAATCGGTATAACTTTCTGACACCAGTTAAATTTTTATTTTTTTCCACCAGAGTACCCTTATAAGTTTAAGGGGCCAAACATAGTCTACTAGGGACCATGTTTAGTCCATTTCTGAGTGTATACTGTTATTTATCAGGACCCATAAGTGGAACTGTCTACTAGAGGACACTAATAGATTATGTTTTTGTTTGGTCCTTTGAACTGAACTGTTCCCGCACGGGTTCACCTCTCTATATGTCTGTATACGTTTCTGCCATTGCGCCAACCTAAATACTAAATTAAATGGGCACTGTCATGAAATAAAAAAATTGATATGTTGTAGTACTTAAGTACTACAACATATCTCTGATATATTTTAATAATAAAAAAAGTGATTTTAAAACTGTTTGAAATCACTTTTAAGTTCGGCCACTAGGGGTCGCCCTTCTAGTGGCCAAATGCATTCGGCAGTGACATCACTAGTGAAGTTCGACTCATTGAAGCCTGGCAATGACTCGGAATTCACTCACTAGGTGCTCGCTCCCGCCTGTCAATCAAACAGGCGGGAGCGAGCGCTGAGAACAGAAGAAGCGCGCATTGGCTCCCCTGCTCCCTGGCCTTGCATGCCGGCCCCGCTTCCCAGCATCCCGTCGCTGCTGTCCTGCCCGTCGCTGCACTGTCCTGGTATGTCTGGGGGCTGGGGTGGTTAGGGGGAGGGGTGTTCGAGTAGCGGGATTCAGGGGAGGGGTAGCGGGGTTTGGGTTACTCCGCGGCCATGTATTGTTTTTAACACAGGGTGCCTCTAGTTTTTCCCCACTACAACTCCCAGCATGCCCTGACAGCCAATAGATGTCAGGGCAAGCTGGGAGTTGTAGTGGTGAAACAGGTGGAGGCACCCTGTGTAGATGAACTAAGGGCGGAAGTCCCCCCCGGCAGGCATCAGTGACGTGGTGCCTGCTGGAGAAGTCTGCCTGGTAAGTGAGCATGCTACCAGGCAGACAAAACTGCATTTTTTATATATAGTAAAAAAAAAATTAGACAGGGAGGAGGTTAGGGATAGATGGGAAATAGGCAGGGACAGAGAGGGGAAAGAAAAGGATGGTGGGAGCTACCCTTTAAGGATATCTGAAAAGTGTGAACATAGCCTTACTGTTTACTTTGCTTTCTAACTAACTTATTCTTACTTTTTTATTTCTTACAGCTTGTCTGGTATAAATCCTTTCAATTAGGTTGTGCACTCTCCTATTGCCCAAAGCAGAATTTAGGTTACTTTTATGTTTGCCATTACTGCCCTGCGTAAGTATGTCACCTTTGTATGTATCATAGTCTATCAAAGTCTCTTTTCAAACTCATATATGCAACTATTGTTTAGCTTACAAAGACTGTGTCCCCAAAGGCAGTGAAGTTGGTATCCAACCAATATTATTTCATAGACAGTCATGTAAATCTGTGGGGTTTGTATGACTAAGAATGATTCTTTTTTAGGTTATCTGTATCTGTTTAATCAGGGATGGGGAAAATCCAGTCCACGGGCGATATGCAGCCGGGGCTGAGTCGGACACAAGCAATCATGTCAGGGGCACAGCTGGTTGTAGCATGCAGTGTGCGAATAACTGTGCCTCACCATGTGCGTCTCCTCCTACTGTGTCTCCTTACTGTGCCTCCTCACTGATAGTGTTGCTCGCGAATATTCGCAATGCAAATTTTATTCGCGAATATCACATATTCGCAAATTCGTGAATATTCGCGAATATAGCGCTATATATTCGAAATTACGAATATTCATTATTTTTTTTTCCACAGTACACATCACAGTGATCATCCCTCTCTGCTTCCAGCTTGTGTGGTGTAAAGAAGGCTCTAATGCTACTGTGTGAGACTGGCGTACGAATATTCGCATGTGCGAAAATTTGCATATGCAAATTTTCGCTTATGCAGATTTTTGCATATGCTAATTTTCGCATATGTGAATTTTCGCATATGCGAAGTGAATTTTCGCATATACTAAAATAAAACCCAAATATTATGAATATGCGAATTTAGCGAATATATCGCGAATATTCGTCCATATATTCACGAAATATCGCAAATTTGAATATGGCCTATGCCGCTCAACACTACTCACTGAGTCTCCTTACTGTGCCTCCTCACTGGGTCTCCCTATTGTGTCTCCTCACTGAGTCTCCTTACTGTGCCTCCTCACTGGGTCTCCCTACTGTGCCTCCTCACTGAGTCTCCTTACTGTGCCTCCTCACTGAGTCTCCTTACTGTGCCTCCTCACTGAGTCTCCTTACTGTGCTTCCTCACTGGGTCTCCCTACTGTGCCTCCTCACTGAGTCTCCTTACTGTGCCTCCTCACTGAGTCTCCCTACTGAGTCTCCTCACTGGGTCTCCTTACTGTGCCTCCTCACTGAGTCTCCTTACTGTGCCTCCTCACTGAGTCTCCTTACTGTGCTTCCTCACTGGGTCTCCCTACTGTGCCTCCTCACTGAGTCTCCTTACTGTGCCTCCTCACTGAGTCTCCTTACTGTGCTTCCTCACTGGGTCTCCCTACTGTGCCTCCTCACTGGGTCTCCTTACTGTGCCTCCTCACTGAGTCTCCCTACTGAGTCTTGTAACTGTACCTCCTCACTGAGTCTCCTCACTAAGTTTCCCCACTGAGTCTCCAAACTAAGTCTCCCCAATGTGCCTCCCCACTGTGCCTCCCCAAGGAGTCTCCCCACTGTGACTCCCCACTGAGACTCCCCGATGAGTCTCCCCACTGAACCTCTCCACTGTGTCTCCCAACTGAGCCTTTCCACTGAGTCTCCCCACTGTGCCTCCCCACTCAGTCTCCAAACTGTGCCCCCCCACTGTGTCTCCCCATTGACTCACCCGACTCTTCCTCCCCATTGGGTCTCCTCACACTTTCTCCCCATTGGGTCTCCCCACTGTTCCTCCCCACTGTGTTTCCCAATTGTGTCTCCCTAATAAATCTCACCAATGTGCCTACCTACTGTGTGTCCCCACTGAGTCTCCCAATGGAGCCTCAAAATGGAGCCTCTCCACTAATTCTCCCCACTAACTCTCCCCCCCAAGCCTCCCCACTGAGTCTACAAACTGTGCCTCTCTACTATGCCTTCCAACGGAGTCTCCCCATTTGTGCCTTCCCACACACCCTCCCTACTTACTCTCCCCATTGATCCTTCTCACTGTGCTCTCCCATTGGATCTCCCCACTGAGTCTCCCTACTGTGCCTTCCCACTGAGTCTTTTAAATCTATTGTATTTCAATGGGGATCTTTTTTTCGGGGCAGAATCTGCTTCAATAATGGACACTGTATAGAGATCTGCATTATAAAATAATGGATCCTATAATTCTACTGTTTGTCCTTCTTTCATGACAGGGGGAACATGAAAAATTCTCTTCATGCTCCATACGAAGCTGGAGATACATGTGGCAAATGTAAACATGCCTGTAACAATGGTCTGTGCGGTAAGTGGTGACAAATATCAGCAGAATATTACACTGGCCCTGGGTCCGTCTCTTTCTCTCTCTATCTCTCTCTCTCTTTCTATTGCTTTCTCTCTCACTTTCTCTGTCTGTCTGTCTCTCTTGCTTTCTCTCTCTCTCTCTCTCTCTCTCTCTCGCTGGCTTTCTCTCTATCTTTCTCTGTCTCTCTCACAATCTCTCTCTTTCTATTGCTTTCTCTCTCACTTTCTCTGTCTCTCTTGCTTTCTCTCTCTCTCTCTCTCTCTCTCGCTTGCTCTCTCTCTATCTTTCTCTGTCTCTCTCACAATCTCTCTCTCTCTCTCTCGCTTGCTCTCTCTCTATCTTTCTCTGTCTCTCTCACAATCTCTCTCTCTTTCTATTGCTTTCTCTCTCACTTTCTCTGTCTGTCTCTCTCTCTTGCTTTCTCTCTCTCTCTCGCTTGCTCTCTCTATCTTTCTCTGTCTCTCTCACAATCTCTCTCTCTTTCTATTGCTTTCTCTCTCACTTTTTCTGTCTGTCTCTCTCTCTTGCTTTCTCTCTCTCTCTCTCTCTCTCTCTCTCGCTTGCTCTCTCTCTATCTTTCTCTGTCTCTCTCACAATCTCTCTGTCTCTCTCTCTCTCTCTCTCTCTCTTTCTGTATCAGGTAAATGTAGAATTGATATTGTGCACTGCAGGTTTCACTATAAATATCATATAATACATGGCAGCATCTGTGTCATTTCAGAGAATCCCTGCATGTACGATGATGATGTGGAAGGCTGTGCAGAGTACATGGAGTTCTGTGAATCTGAGGAGGAAGATATGGATGAAGAATTCAAGATTAAGAATATCTGTCAGGAGACGTGCAACTGTGACGACGAGATCATTTAATCCCCCTAAAGTCAGGCAGATCAACTCATGTATCATATATAATAGATATTAGCAGACCATACTTTACTATATTAGCATACAGATAGAACTGGAAATAAAGACAAAAAATAAAAAACTTTTATTGATTGATTTATTAGATTATTATTATTTACCAATTAAGGACAGAGCCCACTGTACTCAAACTAAACTCTTAGTATATTGTTTCTTATGTTATTATAAGACACTTTGCTATTTACTTGCTGTTAAAATTCTCAACCTTTATATGTTTTTAATGTGATCAAAAAAATGGCCACCAGGTGGCTCTGTTCTGTTCCCTGCCACAAGTCAAACACTTAGTTTGATCTCCTCCTGGCCTGACAGGAGACCAAACTCAGGAAGTGTGTGAGGGGCATGGCAAGGCACAGCTCTTGCAGGCTTCAGTGACATCATGCCTGCTGGGGAACGCCCACTTTCTCCCGACAGGGGGTTCAAACAATGTGAGGAGGGGGAAAGGTATGATACACAGCTGTTTAAATATCAGAAATATTTTTAAGGTCAGGAGGGGTGTTAGGAGTAGTTAGGGATTATAATCTGAGTTAGTTTAGAAAATATGGTTTGATGGCAGGTACTCTTTAACCCCTTAAGGACCCAGCCCGTTTTCACCTTAAGGACCTGAGCATTTTTTGCACATCTGACCACTGTCACTTTAAGCATTAATAACTCTGAGATGCTTTTACTTTTCATTCCGATTCCAAGATTTTTTTTTGTGACATATTCTACTTTATGTTAGTGGTAAATTGTTCTTGATACTTGCATAATTTCTTGGTGAAAAATTCAAAAATGTTATGAAAATTTGAAAATGTTGCAGGTTTTTTTTTTTTTTTTTACTTTGAAGCTCTCTGCTTATAAGGAAAATGGATACCCCCAAATAAATGATTTATTGATTCACATATACAATATGTCTGCTTTATGTTGGCATCATAAAGTTGACATGTTTTTTTACTTTTGGAAGACATCAGAGGGCTTCAAAGTTCAGCAGCAATTTTCCAATTTTTCTCAAAATGTTCTAAATCAGAATTTTTCAGGGATCAGTTCATTCGGAAAGTGTGTTAACCCTTTAGGTGTTTCACAGGAAAATCAGCAAAGTAAAGGAGAAAATTCTAAATCTTCATTTTTTTTTACACTCGCATGTTCTTGTAGACCCAGTTTTTGAATTTTTACAAGGGGTAAAAAGGAGAGAAATCCCCCTAAAATGTTTAACCAAATTTTTCTCAAATAAGGAAATACCTCATATGTGCATGTAAAGTGCTCTGTGGGTGCACTAGAGGGCTCAAAAGGGAAGGAGCGACAGTGGGATTTTGGAGAGTGAGTTTTTCTGAAATGTTTTTATTTATTTTTTTTGGGGGGTTGGGCATGTCACACTTAAGAAGCCCCTATAGTGACAGAACAGCAAAAAAATCCCCACATGGCATAATATTTTTTGAAACTACACCCCTCAAGGAACGTACCAAGGGGTATATTGAGCCTTAACACCTCACAGGTGGTTGATGACTTTTCATTAAAGTTGGATTTGTGAATTATTATTTTTTTCACTAAAATGCTGGTTTTCTCCCACATTTTAAATTTTTACAAGGGTTAATGGGAGAAAATGCCCCCCAAAATTTGTAACCCCATTTCTTCTGAGTATGGAAATATCCCATGTGTGGACGTCAAGTGCTCTGCGGGCAAACTACAATGCTCAGAAGAGAAGGAGCCACATTTGGCTTTTGGAATGCAAATTTTGCTGAAATGGTTTTCGGGGGGCATATCCCATTTAGGAATCCCCTATGGTGCCAGGACAGCAAAAAAAAAAAAAAAAACACATGGCATACCATTCTGAAAACTACACCCCTCAAGGAACGTAACAATGGGTACAATGAGCTTTTACAGCGACAAGTGTTTGACAAATTTCTGCTAAAGTGACCCCATTTTGGAAACATGTAACCCCATTGTGACCCTATTTTGGAAACTACAACCCTCACCGAATTTAATAAGGGGTGCAGTGAGCATTTACACCCCACTGGTGTCTGACAGATCTTTGTAACAGTGGGCTGTGCAAATGAAAATCTGTCAGACACCAGTGGGGCGTAAATGATCACTGCACCCCTTATTACATTCTGTGAGGGGTGTAGTTTCCAAAATGGGGTCACATGTTTTGGGGGGCACTGTTCTGGCACCACGGGGGGCTTTGTAAATGCACATGACTTCCATTCCAAACAAATTTTCTCTCCAAAAGCCCAATGGCGCTTCTTCTCTCCTGAGCATTGTAGTTCACACGCAGAGCACTTTACATCCACATATGGGGTATTTCCATACTCAGAAGAAACGTGGGTAAAAATTTTGGGGGCTTTTTTCCTATTGTGAAAATGAAACATTTTTCATTTTCACATCCAACATTAACAAAAATTCTTCAAACACCTGTAGGGTGTTAAGGCTCACTATACCCCTTGTTATTATTTTTTTTTATAATAAAATACTGGAGTAGACCCCAACTTTACCTTTTCTTAAGGGGTAAAAGGAGAAAAATTCCACCAAAATGTGCTAGGCAATTTCTCCCGAGTGCGTAGATACCCCATATGTGGCCCTAAACTGTTGCCTTGAAATACGACAGGGCTCCGAAGTGAGAGAGCGCCATGCGCATTTGAGGCCTAAATTAGGGATTTGCATAGGGATGAACCCGGATGCAAGAATGACACTTGCCTCCGATACCAAAATTACCCTACGGCAGTGTTTCCCAAACAGGGTGCCTCCAGCTGTTGCAAAACTCCAAGCATGCCTGGACAGTCAATGGCTGTCAGGCAATACTGGGAGTTCTTGTTTTGCAACAGATGGACGCTCCATTTTGGAAAGAGTGCTGTATGAGACATTTTTCATTTTTATTGGGAGGGGGGGGGGGGGTAACTGTGTAGGGGTATATGTATATGTAGTGTTTTACCTTTTATTTTGTGCAGTTTAGTGTAGTGTTTTTAGGGCACATTCACGCGGGCGGGGGGTTTACAGTGAGTTTCCCGCTGGGAGTTTGAGTTGAAGCGGAAAATTTGCTGCAGCAAGAAACTCACTGTAAACCCCCGCCTGAGTGAATGTACCCTGTACATTCACATGGGGTGGGGGGGGGGGGGGCAAACCTCCAGGTGTTGCAAAACTACAACTCCCAGCATGCCCTTTGGCTGTCTGTGCATGCTGGGGGTTGTAGTTATGCAACAGCTGGAGGCACACAGGTTGGGAAACACTGAGTTAGGAAGCAGACAATGTTTCCCAACCAGTGTGCCTCCAGCTGTTGCAAAACTACAACTCCCAGCATGCATGGTCTGTCAGAATGCCCAGACTGCCCAGACATGCTGGGAGTTGGAGTTTGGTAACATCTGAACGGCCAGATGTTGCTGAACTACAACTCTCAGCGTTCCTTGACAGTCTCGGCATGCTTAGAGTTGAAGTTTTGCAACACCTGGAGGGCTACAGTTTGGATACCACTGTATAGTGGTCTCCAAACTGTGTCCTTCCAGATGTTACAGACTACAACTCCAAGCATGCCTGGGCTGGACTGTCTGGACATGCTGAGAGTTGTAGTTTTGCAACATTTGGAAGGGCACAGATTGGAGAACACTGCACAGTGGTGTCCAAATTGTGGCCCTCCAGATGTTGCAAAACTACGACTCCTAGCATGCCCAAAGTTGTAGTTTTGAAACTCCTAAAAGCAGCAGTGAAGATCACTTTACAGTGATCTTTACTGCTGCCTCCGATCATCCCTATTTTTTGGGTGATCGGGTCACCAGAGACCCGATCAGCCCGGAATCTGAATTGATCGGCTATTTGTGGTGATTGCCAACATGGGGGGTCACAGGACCCGCCGAAAGGGTTGCATGGGGTGCCTGCTAAACGTCAGGGTTAACCCCTTAAGGACCCAGCCAATTTTCACTGTAGGTGACACCAGAGGGCTTCAAAGTATAGCAGCAATTTTCCAATTTTTCACAACATTTTCAAAATCGAAATTTTTCAGGGACCAGTTCTGTTTTGAAGTGGATTTGAAGGGCCTTCTTATTAGAAATACCCCACAAATGGCCCCATTAAAAAACTGCACCCCTCAAAGTATTCAAAATGACATTGAAAAGGTTTGTTAACCCTTTAGGTGTTTCACAGGAATAGTAGCAAATTGAAGGAGAGAATTCAAAATCTTCATTTTTACACTGGCATGTTCTTGTAGACCCAGTTATTGAATTTTTACAAGGGGTAAAAGGAGAGAAATCTTCCTAAAATGTGTAACCCAATTTCTCTTGAGTAAGGAAATACCTCATATGTGTATGTCAAGTGTCCGGCGGGCGCAGTAGAGGGCTCAAAAGGGAAGGGACAATGGGATTTTGAAGAGTGAGTTTTTCTGAAATGGTTTTTGGGGAGCATGTCACATTTAGGAAGCCCCTATTGTGCCAGAACAGCAAAAAAGAAAAAAAACACATGGCACACTATTTTAGAAACTACACTCCTCAAGGCACATAACAAGGGGTCCAGTAAGCCTTAACACCCCACAGGTGTTTGATGACTTTTCGCTAAAGTTGGATGTGAAAAAGATTATTTTTTTCGCTAAAATGCTAGTTTTCCTTCAAATTTAAAATTTTTACAAGGGATAATAGGACAAAATGACCCCCAAAATGTGTAACCCCATCTCTTCTGAGCATGGAAATACCCCATGTTAGGACACAAAATGCTTTGCGGGCAATCTACAATGCTCAGAAGAGAAGGAGTCACATTTAGCTTTTGAAAAGCAAAATTTGCTGAAATGGTTTTTGGGGGGCATGTCCCATTTAGGAAGCCACTATGGTTCCAGGACAGCAAAAAAAAAAAACACATGGCATACTATTTTGGAAACTACACCCCTCAAGGCACGTAACGGTGTTGGACGACTTTTCGTGAAAGTTGGATGTGTAAATTATTATTTTTTTCCACTAAAATGCTAGTTTTCCCTCAAATTATATTTTTTTACAAGGGGTAATAGGACAAAATGCGCCCCCAAATTTTAAACCCCATCTCTTCTGAGTATGGAAATACCCCATGTGTGGACGTCAAGTGCTCTGCTGGCGCACTACAATGCTCAGAAGAGAAGGAGCGCCATTGAGCTTTTGGGAAAAAAAATTGTTTGGAATGGAAGTCAGGGGCCATGTGCGTTTACAAAGCCCCCCCGTGGTGCCAGAACAGTGGACCCCCCCCACATGTGACCCTATTTTGGAAACTACACCCCTCCCAGAATTTAATAAGGGGTGCAGTGAGTATTTACACCCCACTGGCGTTTGACAGATCTTTGGAACAGTGGGCTGTGCAAATGGAAAATTACATTTTTCATTTTCACGGACCACTGTTCCAAAAATCTGTCAGACACCTGTGGGGCATGAATGCTAACTGTACCCCTTATTACATTACGTGAGGGGTGTAGTTTCCAAAATGGGATCACATGTGGGTATAAAAATTTTTGTGTTTATGTCAGAACCGCTGTAAAATCGTCCACCCCTGTGCAAATCACCAATTTAGGCCTCAAATGTACATGGTGCGCTCTCACTCAGAATCTTGTTGTGCGCCCGCAGAGCATTTTACGCCCACATATGGGGTATTTCTGTACACAGGAGAAATTGCCTTACAAATTTTGGGGGTCTTTTATTTCTTTTTACGCTTGTGAAAATAAAAAGTATGGGGCAACACCAACATGTTAGTGTAAAAAACTAAAAAAAATTACACTAACAAGCTGGTGTAGCCCCCAACTTTTCTTTTTCATAAGGGGTAAAGGAGTTTGAAATACTCCATAGGTGGCCCTAAACTGTTTCCTTGAAATACGACAGGGCTCCAAAGTGAGAGAGCTCCATGCGCATTTGAGGACTAAATTAGGGATTGCATAGGGGTGGACATAGGGGTATTCTAAACCTGTGATTCCCAAACAGGGTGCCTCCAGCTGTTGCTAAATTCTCAGCATGCCTGGACAGTCAGTGGCTGTCCGTAAATGCTGGGAGTTGTTGTTTTGCAACAGCTGGAGGCTCCGTTTTGGAAACACTGCCATACAATACTTTTTCCATTTTTATTGGGGGGTGGGGGGGGGGGGTGGACAGTGTACGGGTGTATATGTAGTGTTTTACTCTTTATTATGTGTTTGTGTAGTGTTTTTAGGGTACATTCGCACTGGCGGGTTACGGTGAGTTTCCCGCTAGGAGTTTGCGCTGCGTTGAAAAATTTGCCGCAGACCAAACTTGAAGCGGGAGACTTACTGTAAACCTGCCTGTGTAAATGTACCCTATATGTTCACATGTGGGGGCAAACCTCCAGCTGTTTCAAAACTACAACTCCCAGCATGTACTGACAGACTGTGCATACTGGGAGTTGTACTTTTGCAACAGCTGGTCACACTGGTTGGAAAACCTTCAGTTAGGTTCTGTTACCTAACTCAGTATTTTCCAACCAGTCTGCCTCCAGCTGTTGCAAAACTACAACTCCCAGCATGTACTGATCGCAGAAGGGCATGCTGGGAGATGTAGTTATGCAGTAGCTGGAGGTACGCAACTACAACTCCCAGCATGCCGAGACAGCTGTTTGCTGTTTGGGCATGCTGGGATTTGCAGTTTTGCAACATTTGGAGGGCTACAGTTTTAGAGAACACTGCAAAAACGAAAGTTAACCCCCCCGCCCCCGATCTGCTATTGGTGATCGCATCTAGACCACCAATAGCCACCTCACTCCTATCGCTTCAGGGGAATTGTAGGTGTCTTAGACAACCACGATCCCATTTATATTCCGGGTCACCATAGACCCGTAATGACGCGGAATCGCGCAAATCGCAAGTGTGAATTCACTTGCGATTTGCCGCGACCGCCGACATGGGGGGGTCTGATTACCCCCCTGGGCATTTGCACGGGATGCCTGCTGAACGATTTCAGCAGGCATCTCGGTCCGATCCCCGCCCCGACGCGCGGCATTGCCCGGAATCCTCCATGACGTACGCATACGTCATGGGTCCTTAAGTATCAGGGTGTCATGACGTACGCGTAGGACCAGAACATTTTTGCAAATCTGACCTGTGTCACTTTATGCATTAATAACTCTCATATTCTTTTATTTATCAGTCTCATTCCAAGAGTTTTTTTTTTATTTTTTTTTTGTGACATTTATTTTCATAACTTGCATCATTTCTTTGGGAAAAATCTAAAATATCATGAAAATTTTGAAAGTTTTGCATTTTTTTAAACTTTGAAACTCTCTGCTTGAAAGGAAAATGGACATCCCAAATAAATGATATATTGATTCACACATACAATATGTCTCCTTTATGTTTGCATCATAAAGTTGACATGTTTTTACTTTTTTGAAGACATCAGAGGGCTTCAAAGTTCAGCAGTAATTTTCCAAATTTTCATGAAAAATTTAAAATCTGAACTTTTCACGGACCAGTTCAGTTTAAAGTGGATTTAAGGGCCTTTCTGTAAGAAGTCTCCCATAAATGACCACATTATAGAAACTGCACCCCTCAAAGTATTCAAAATGACATTCAGAAAGTTTGTTAACCCTTTACGTGTTTTACAGGAATAGTAGCAAAATGGAGGAGAAAACTCAAAATCTAAATAATTTACATTAAACTTTGTAACCCAATTTCTCACAAGTATGGAAATACCTAATATGTGAATGTCAAGTGCTCTTCGGACGCATTACAGGGCTCAGAAGGGAAGGAGCAACTTTGAGATTTTAAAAAGAGAATTTTGCTGAAGAGGTTTGTGAGCGGCATGTTGCATTTAGGAAACACCCCAGGTGTTTAACGAATTTTCGGTAAAGTTGGATGTGAAAATGAAAAATTCGATTTTTTCACTAAAATGCTGGTGTTACTCATTTTCAGTGGTAATAGGGGCAATAGCAGAAAAAGCTCCCCAAAATTTGTAACCCTTTTTCCTCAGAGTATGGAAATATCCTATATGTGTATGTAAAGTGCTCTGCGAGCGCACAGCAGGGCTCACAAGAGAAGGCAAATTCAAGTAGAGAAAACAGACATGGTCACACATCTACAAAGTTTATTTTGATCTAATTGCTTCTCAGCATAAATTCAAAAACGAACAGTTTGTTAGCATACATTTTGATCAAAAAGTATAAGCCCACTCACCATGTCAAGGAGAGAATTTGGAGAGAGAATTTGGCTAGAATTTAAGTCGGGGCCATGTGCGTTCACAAAGCCCCCATGATGCCAGAATAGTGCAGCCATTCCACTGCAAATCACCAATTTATGCATCTCATGGGGCACTCTCACTCCTAAGCCTTGTTGTGCGCCCGCAGAGCATTTTTCTGTTCACATATGGGATATTTCCATACTGAGGAGAAATTGGGTTACAAATTTTGGGGTCTTTTTCTTCTTTTACCTCTTGTGAAAATGAAAAGTATGGGGCAACACCAGCATGTTAGTGTAAAAAAATGTTTACACTAAGATACTGGTGTAGACCCAACTTTTAATTTTCATAAGTGGTAAAAGAAGAAAAAGACCCCAAAATTTGTAACGCAATTTCTCCCAAGTATGGAAATACCCCATACAGTGGGGATCAAAATTTTGGGCACCCCAGGTAAAAATTTGTATTAATGTGCATAAAGAAGCCAAGGAAAGATGGAAAAATCTCCAAAAGGCATCAAATTAGAGATTACACATTCTTATAATATGTCAACAAAAGTTAGATTTTATTTCCATCATTTACACTTACAGAATAACAGAAAACAAAAAAAGGGCGTCTGCAAAAGTTTGGGCACCCTGAAGAGTTAATATCTTGTACTGCCCCCTTTGGCAAGTATCACAGCTTGTAAATGCTTTTTGTAGCCAGCCAAGAGTCTTTCAATTCTTGTTTGAGGTATCTTTGCTCATTATTCCTTACAAAAGTCTTTCAGTTCTTTGAGATTTCTAGGCTGTCTGTCACGCATTGCTCTTTTAAGGTCTATCCATAGATTTTCAATTATGTTGAGGTCAGGAGATTGTGAAGACCATGGCAAAACCTTCAGTTTACGCCTCTTGATGTAATCCCCTGTGGATTTTGAGGTGTGTTTAGGATCATTATCCATTTGTAGAAGCCATCCTCTCTTTGACTTCAGCTTTTTCAGAGAAGGCATCAAGTTAGCATCCAAAATTTGCTGAAATTTCATTGAATCCATTTTTCCCTTCTACTTGTGAGATGTTCCCTGTGCCACTGACTGCAATACAACCCAAAGCATGATTGATCCACCCCCATGTTTAACAGTTGGACAGAGGTTATTTTCATTAAATTCTGTTCCCTTCTTCTCCAAACGTACCATTGCTCATTCCGGCCAAAAAGTTAAATTTTAACCTGTTGGGGACAAAGGACGTATGCATACGCCCTTGCGTCCTGGTACGTAAGGACGAAGGGCGTATGCATACGCCGTGGGCATTTCAGTCCCCGCCGCGCGCCGGCAAATTCCAGCACGCCCAAACAGCAAACAGCTGTCTCGACATGCTGGGAGTTGTAGTTGGCAGCATGCACTTCGGCGATCAGTACATGCTGGGAGTTGTAGTTTTGCAATAGCTGGAGGGACACTGGTTGGAAAATACTGAGTTAGGTAACAGAACCTAACTGAAGTTTTTCCAACCAGTGTGCCTCCAGCTGTTGCAAAAGTACAACTCCCAGCATGCACGGTCTGTCAGTGCATGCTGGGAGTTGTAGTTTTGAAACAGCTGGGGGTTTGCCCGCCCATGTGAATGTGCAGGGTACATTCACACAGGTAGGTTTACAGTAAGTTTCCTGCTTCAAGTATGAGCAAGATACAGCGCAAACTCGTAGCGGTAAGCTCACTGTAAACCTCTGCCAGTGCGAATGTACCCTAAAAACACTACACTACACTAACACATAATAAAGGATAAAACACCACATAAATACCCCCTTACACTGCCCCCCCCCAATAAAAATGAAAAACGTATTGTACAGCAGTGTTTCCAAAATGCAGCCTCCAGCTGTTGCAAAACAACAACTCCCAGCATTTTCGGACAGCCACGAACTGTCCAGGCATGCTGGGAGTTTAGCAACAGCTGGAGGCACCCTGTTTGGGAATCACTGACATAGAATACCCCTATGTCCACCCCTATGCAATCCCTAATTTAGTCCTCAAATGCGCATGGCGCTCTCTCATTTCGGAGCCCTGTCACATTTCAAGGAAACAGTTTAGGGCCACATATGGGGTGTTTCCGTACTCGGGAGAAATTGCACTACAAATTTTATTTTATTTTTTCTCCTTTTACCCCTTATGAAAAGGAAAAGTTGTGGTCTACACCAGCCTGTTAGTGTAAAAAAAATATTTTTTTTACACTAAAATGCTGGTGTTGCAATTTACTTTTTATTTTCACAAGAGGTAAAAGGAAAAAAAGACCCCCAAAATCTGTAACGCAATTTCTCCTGAGTACGGAAATACCCCATATGTGGGTGTAAAATGCTCTGTGGGCGCACAACAAGGCTCAGGAGTGAGAGCACACTATGTACATTTGAGGCCTAAATTGGTGATTTGCACAGAGGTGGCTGATTTTACAGCGGTTCTGACATAAACGCACAAAAAAAAAAAATAACCCCATGTGACCCTATTTTGGAAACTACACCCCTCACGGAATGTAACAAGGGGTATAGTGAACTTTAACACCTCACAGGTGTTTGACGAATTTTCATTAAAGTTGAATGGGAAAATAAAAATTTTTAAAAAAAATTAACTAAATGCTGGTGTTACCCTAAATTTTTCATTTTCACAAGGGAAAATAGGAAAAAAGACCCCAAAAATTTGTAACCCCATTTCTTCTGAGTATATAAATACCCCATATGTGGATGTAAAGTGCTCTACGGGCGAACTACAATGCTCAGAAGAGAAGGAACGCCGTTGGGCTTTTGGAGAGATAATTTGTCCGGAAATTGAAGGCCACATGTGTTTACAAAGTCCCCATAGTGCCAGAACAAGGAACCTCCCCCACATGTGACCCCATTTTAGAAACTATACCCTTGACGGAATGTCATAAGGGGTACAGTGAGCAATCACGCCCCACAGGTGCCTGACAGATTTTTGGAACAGTGGTCCGTGAAAATGAAAAAAAGATCTTTCAAACACCAGTAGGGTGTAAATACTCACTGCCCCCTTATTACATTCCGTGAGGTGTGTAGTTTCCAAAATGGGGTCACGTGTGGGGGGTCCACTGTTATGGCACCACGGGGGGCTTTGTAAATGCACATGGCCCCCGACTTCCATTCCAAACAAATTCTCTCTCTAAAAGCTCAATGGCACTCCTTCTCTTCTGAGCATTGTAGTTCGCCCGTAGAGCACTTTACATCCACATATGGGGTATTTCCATAATCAGAAGAAATGGGGTTACAAATTTTGGGGGGCATTTTCTGCTATTAAACCTTGTAAAAAAGTGAAATTTGGATTCCAGATTCCAGATGTTGCAAAACTTCAACTCCCATAATTCCTTACAGCCATTAGCTGCAGCAAATGGTGGTCTGGGCATGTCCAGACATGTTGGGAGTTGAAGTTTTGCAACATCTGGAGGGCCACCAGTTTGAGACCCCTGTTCTAGAGGAAAGAAGGTTTCTACACCAGCACAGACGGGGGTTCTTTACTGTAAGAGCAGTGAGACTGGAACTCTCTTCTGGAGGAAGTGGTCATGGTGAACTCAATAAATGACATCAGGAGGGGTCTGGATGCATTTCTGGAGAGTAATCACATTGCAGGTTATAGATACTAGATTTACAGGGTACAGAACGTTGATCCAGGGATTTATTCTGACTGCCTTATTGGAGTCGGTAAGGAATATTTTTTTCCCTAGTATGGCTTGAATGAAATCAGCCTTGTAAGGGTTTTTTGCCCTTCTGGATCATTACTGTAGGGACAAAATAAGGTTATAGATTGAACGTGATGGACTCTGGTCTTTTTTTCAACTTTAAGAACTATGTAACTATGTCAATAATAATATATCAATATATTATTATTATTATTATATTTATTTTTTTCTTTATTGGTCCTTCAGTGTTGCTGTTTAGGTGATATATTGAGTTTATTATTGAAGTTTACATAAAAGACAATAATAATAAGAAGAATAAGAATAATATTAAATAAAAAATAAGGGTATTGAGGTTTGGACTGAATCTCCATGCCATCTGTATGCCTCTATGCACATTGTGGTACATATTACAGTATAAATGTAGCAATATGCAAGGTGCCCAAAAACCAGGTAACAGCAAAAGTATAAATTCACATTATGTAAGATGTATAGGGCTCAAGTAAAAAATGGTAAGAAAAGTCACACAAGCCATAAACCTAAATGCTACTCAGCAGGGATATAATAATAATAAAAAATATATATACCCATAAAAGAAGGAATTGGATTTCCAGGCATGTTGGGAATTGTAGTTTTGCTACTGGGTGTTCACTGGTTTAAAAGCACTGCTTTATAAAAAAGAAAAACAAGCACCTGCATTCTCAATTTTTTCCACTAGATGGTGCTAGATAACCATGTCTGTGGATTGAATGCAAGTTACATCATTTTTCCTATAGCTAGGAGCTAGGATTGTTTTTGCTTGCAGCATATGATGTAATCACTAACAATTTACTATAATAATAATTTACTATAAGCTTTTTCTTCTTTTTTTTCTGTATATCCTGTGAAAATGCAGCAGAATGTCTGGTTTATAGTAAAATAATTAAGATATGGAATTAATGTAACTTAGGTGGGGTGACATTGCATAGCCTAAAAATGACCAAAATCCGCTTGTCACTTACCCATAAGTGAGCCTCCAGCTGTTGCAAAACTCTAACTCCCAGCATGACCGGACAGCCAAAGTCATGCTGAGAGTTGTAGTTTTGCAACAACTGCAAAACCTGCTAACCATCTGCAGCATTTTCCAACCAGGGTTCCTCCAGCTGGTGCCAAACTACAAATCTCAGCATGCCCGGACAAACAGAGGCTGTCCGGACATGCTGAGATTTGTAGTTTTGCAACATCTGCCAAATCTGCTGACCATCCAATGCATTGTTTCCCAATCAGTGTGCCTCCAGCTGTTGCAAGACTATAACTGCCAGCATGCCAGGAGTTGTAGTTTGGCAACAGCTGGAGGCACACTAGTCGTACAGCTCTGTCTTATTGGCACATTTATATTCAGTAATGTCCGTTATGGAATATAATGTATGGAATAATTTTCCGTTAACATTAGCTTATTCTCTTGAAACATCTGTTAGATTATTTTGTCTATTTATTTATTTATTTTCAAATAATTCATTAACTAATCCAAGGGTTTTCAATGGGGCGTTTGACATGGTTAAAAGTGTCAGTTTGTGTCTGACAAGTTTCAGGATCTGTTTCAATTTTAAAGAGTACCTGCGGCCAACCCCCCAAAATGAGTTGTTATATAGGTCAGAGTCCCCTGATCACACCCCTTTTTTTACAGTTTCTTGATACGTCCTCCCATTACTGAGATACGTGGGTTTATAGTTTGTCTGACAATTTAGGGAAATGAGGGGCTGTTGTATCTGTAATATTAAAATAAAAGCAATTCAAAAGAAAAGCTTATTGGGCCATTGATGAGTAGGATATAATCATGTGGGGCCGCAAAGGAAACACATGACAATAATAATAGTTATCAGTGTCTTCAACTACTGTATAAAGCTACAAGTAAATAACTATACAGCTACAAGTAAATAACTATACAGCTACAAGTATATAACTATACAGCTACAAGTATATAACTATACAGCTACAAGTAAATAACTATACAGCTACAAGTATATAACTATACAGCTACAAGTATATAACTATACAGCTACAAGTATATAACTATACAGCTACAAATATATAACTATACAGCTACAAGTATATAACTATTCAGCTACAAGTAAATAACTATACAGCTACAAGTATATAACTATACAGCTACAAGTAAATAACTATACAGCTACAAGTATATAACTATACAGCTACAAGTATATAACTATTCAGCTACAAGTATATAACTATACAGCTACAAGTAAATAACTATACAGCTACAAATATATAACTATACAGCTACAAGTATATAACTATTCAGCTACAAGTATATAACTATACAGCTACAAGTAAATAACTATACAGCTACAAGTATATAACTATACAGCTAAAAGTATATAACTATACAGCTACAAGTATATAACTATACAGCTACAAGTATATAACTATACAGCTACGAGTAAATAACTATTCAGCTACAAGTATATAACTATACAGCTACAAGTAAATAACTATACAGCTACAAATATATAACTATACAGCTACAAGTATATAACTATTCAGCTACAAGTATATAACTATACAGCTACAAGTATATAACTATACAGCTACAAGTATATAACTATACAGCTACAAGTATATAACTATACAACTACAAGTATATAACTATTCAGCTACAAGTATATAACTATTCAGCTACAAGTATATAACTATTCAGCTACAAGTATATAACTATTCAGCTACAAGTATATAACTATACAGCTACAAGTATATAACTATACAGCTACAAGTATATAACTATTCAGCTACAAGTATATAACTATTCAGCTACAAGTATATAACTATACAGCTACAAGTATATAACTATTCAGCTACAAGTATATAACTATACAGCTACAAGTATATAACTATACAGCTACAAGTATATAACTATACAGCTACGAGTAAATAACTATTCAGCTACAAGTATATAACTATACAGCTACGAGTAAATAACTATTCAGCTACAAGTATATAACTATTCAGCTACAAGTATATAACTATACAGCTACAAGTAAATAACTATACAGCTACAAGTAAATAACTATACAGCTACAAGTATATAACTATTCAGCTACAAGTATATAACTATACAGCTACAAGTAAATAACTATACAGCTACAAGTAAATAACTATACAGCTACAAGTATATAACTATTCAGCTACAAGTATATAACTATACAGCTACAAGTATATAACTATACAGCTACAAGTATATAACTATACAGCTACGAGTAAATAACTATTCAGCTACAAGTATATAACTATACAGCTACAAGTATATAACTATACAGCTACGAGTAAATAACTATTCAGCTACAAGTATATAACTATACAGCTACAAGTATATAACTATTCAGCTACAAGTATATAACTATACAGCTACAAGTATATAACTATACAGCTACAAGTATATAACTATACAGCTACAAGTAAATAACTATACAGCTACAAGTATATAACTATACAACTACAAGTATATAACTATTCAGCTACAAATAAATAACTATACAGCTACAAGTAAATAACTATACAGCTACAAGTATATAACTATTCAGCTACAAGTATATAACTATACAGCTACAAGTAAATAACTATACAGCTACAAGTAAATAACTATACAGCTACAAGTATATAACTATACAGCTACAAGTATATAACTATTCAGCTACAAGTATATAACTATACAGCTACAAGTAAATAACTATACAGCTACAAGTAAATAACTATACAGCTACAAGTATATAACTATTCAGCTACAAATATATAACTATACAGCTACAAGTATATAACTATACAGCTACAAGTAAATAACTATACGGCTACAAGTAAATAACTATTCAGCTACAAGTATATAACTATACAGCTACAAGTATATAACTATACAGCTACAAGTAAATAACTATTCAGCTAAAAGTATATAACTATACAGCTACAAGTATATAACTATTCAGCTACAAGTATATAACTATACAGCTACAAGTATATAACTATTCAGCTACAAGTATATAACTATACAGCTACAAGTATATAACTATACAGCTACAAGTATATAACTATACAGCTACAAGTATATAACTATACAGCTACAAGTATATAACTATACAACTACAAGTATATAACTATTCAGCTACAAGTATATAACTATACAGCTACAAGTATATAACTATACAGCTACAAGTATATAACTATACAGCTACAAGTAAATAACTATTCAGCTAAAAGTATATAACTATACAACTACAAGTATATAACTATACAACTACAAGTAAATAACTATACAGCTACAAGTATATAACTATTCAGCTACAAGTATATAACTATACAGCTACAAGTATATAACTATACAGCTACAAGTAAATAACTATACAGCTACAAGTAAATAACTATACAGCTACAAGTATATAACTATACAGCTACAAGTAAATAACTATACAGCTACAAGTATATAACTATACAGCTACAAGTATATAACTATACAGCTACAAGTATATAACTATACAGCTACAAGTATATAACTATACAGCTACAAGTATATAACTATACAGCTACAAGTAAATAACTATACAGCTACAAGTATATAACTATACAACTACAAGTATATAACTATACAGCTACAAGTAAATAACTATACAGCTACAAGTATATAACTATACAGCTACAAGTATATAACTATACAACTACAAGTATATAACTATACAGCTACAAGTAAATAACTATTCAGCTACAAATATATAACTATACAGCTACAAGTATATAACTATACAGCTACAAGTATATAACTATACAACTACAAGTATATAACTATACAGCTACAAGTAAATAACTATACAGCTACAAATAAATAACTATACAGCTACAAGTAAATAACTATACAGCTACAAGTAAATAACTATACAGCTACAAGTATATAACTATACAGCTACAAGTATATAACTATACAGCTACAAATATATAACTATACAGCTACAAGTATATAACTATACAGCTACAAATAAATAACTATACAGCTACAAGTAAATAACTATACAGCTACAAGTAAATAACTATTCAGCTACAAATAAATAACTATACAGCTACAAATAAATAACTATACAGCTACAAATAAATAACTATACAGCTACAAATAAATAACTATACAGCTACAAGTATATAACTATACAGCTACAAGTATATAACTATACAGCTACAAGTATATAACTATTCAGCTACAAGTATATAACTATTCAGCTACAAGTATATAACTATACAGCTACAAGTATATAACTATACAGCTACAAGTATATAACTATACAGCTACAAGTATATAACTATTCAGCTACAAGTATATAACTATACAGCTACAAGTATATAACTATACAGCTACAAGTAAATAACTATACAGCTACAAGTATATAACTATACAGCTACAAGTATATAACTATACAGCTACAAGTAAATAACTATTCAGCTATGTCAGGCCCAGGCCTGAGTATTAAATAATATATGTGTATTATAATTGTACTGTGTGTAATGTATTATCCAGGACATGGGTGAGGGGTCATTCAGACGGTGTGTCCCTGTTTGTGTATTGCAGTTTATTAGGGGGCCTGGCTGGTTGTTTGTTTGAAGTCAGGAGTTTCTTTGAAGTAGCAGGATGTAAGGGGTCTCTGGTCCCATATATGAGATAAGAGATGCCCCCCCCCCCCCCCTGGTGGGACCAGAAGGGAGGGGGGAATGGAGTCCCTCCAAAAAGGAGATGTATAATATTTAACAATGCTAGAGTCAGGAGTTAAGATCTGTGCCCCAAGCTGACAAGACCATCCTAAGAGCAGCCGGAGACTCACTCTCATGGACTACTATACTATTACGCTGTAAGAACTTAATTTTTGCTTTCTGAACTTGCTAAACTCTTTTATATATTTTTGTAACTGTATGTCATTTGTTCCTGTATTTTTATATATTTAGCACTGTGATACCTTTTATCAGATTAAATGTTTAATTAATCAGCTCTGGTCTTTGATCTCTAAAGATAGGAGCTCACCTTTCTGAAGGAGGCTCGGGTGAAACACGTTTATCTAAGGGTTAATTTGGTGACTTGCTGGGACTAGTAGTGGATACTTAGAGGTCTGGTGGCTTTAACCCTTGCACCATCACACTCTCTCTAATGTCTTGGCTGGACCGATAGGGTGTGATCGTGACAACTGGTGGCAGCGTCGGGACATATTTAGAGATTTTTAGTGCTTGTTGGATTTTACCTGAAGGAAATCTTAGCACTAAAAAGAAATTGCATACATATTCTTGTGTGTAAATTCCAAAGACAGTGCTCAGTGCTGGTCTAAAAGACATACAAAAAGAGTGCAAGACAGTTCTGTCCTCCCCATCTCCTGTTTTACCTCCTCTGTCTCATATCGGAAATATGGAGGCATATCGCAAGCAGTTCAAGCCTGCACTGGAGCTAATGTGCCAAGAAAAGGACATCCCTACTGCAGGAAAGAACAAGGAACAACTTATTGCTGATCTTGTGGAGTATGATGCCCGTGCAGAAGAGCTGAGTGACATGAGGCCAAGTCCTGCAGCTGGAACTGCCATCCAAGGACTGATATCTCCTGGGGAATACAACATTACTCCCCATCAGAACAGTACTCCACATGAGGCCTTGGACTCTTATATGCGAACTGCCTTACAACACCTTGGGAATGTGGATGCTTATATGAAACTCCAACTGCTTCTCCAGTACCAAACTGCTGAGAGAGAGGCTCAGGCAGGAGCCTCAGAAAGAGAGACCCAGACACAAGCCGCAGAAAGAGAGGCCCAGGCACAAGCCGCAGAAAGAGAGGCCCAGGCACAAGCCGCAGAAAGAGAGGCCCAGGCACGAGCCGCAGAAAGAGAGGCCCGGGCACAAGCCGCAGAAAGAGAGGCCCAGGCACGAGCCGCAGAAAGAGAGGCCCGGGCACAAGCTCCAGAAAGAGAGGCCCGGGCACAAGCCGCAGAAAGAGAGGCTCATGCACAAGCCGCAGAAGGAGAGGCTCAGCGGAGGCATGAACTGGAGGTTTTGAGGCTGAGAGGGGATGCTTCATCCGCAGGGAGTGATGTGCAGGATCAAGGAGACCACAAACCCCGCTTGGAACATTTCCCCAAGTTGGAGAAAGATGAGGATCTGGATGTGTTCCTGAGGGGATTTGAAAAGGTTTGCCGGCAGTTCCATCTACCTAAGGAACAGTGGGGACGATATCTAACCCCACGGCTGCGAGGGAAAGCTCTGGATGTGTTTGCTTCCCTCTGAGAGTGACCAGGACTATGAGGCAATAAAATCTGCCCTGCTAAAAAGTTTTAATCTGACTCCAGAGGCTTATCGGAAAAGATTTAGGACTTTGCAACAAAGCGCCACAGAAAGCTGCACTGAACATGCAGGTCAGCTAAGGACTGCATTCAGGCTATGGACTGGGGGCCTACAAGTCACTACCTATGAGGCCCTGGAGGACTTTATGGTCCTGGATCAGTTTCTCCAAACACGGAGCTTTGAAGCCAGAGAGTGGATATTGGACCGCAAGCCCAAGACAGCCATGGAAGCAGCAGAACTAGGAGATGACTTTGCCAACAACCGGGCGCCAGCAGCAAAGCGTGGATCTGCACAAGCTGGAGCAAGTCCAAAAGCAACAGGAGCCACATTGGGTCAGGGGGACACCCGCCGATGTTACAGATGCAACAATATTGGGCACCTGAGTGCCACTTGCCCCAACAAAAAGAATTCTCCACCAGTAGCTGGAGGACACACAGCCGTTCTTCTGGTGTCCGGAGTGGTGGAGAAAAGAGCGGATAACCTGCAGAGTGTAACTGTGGGTGACCGGGTGACAGTGGGTTTACGAGATATGGGAGCCTCCTTTACCCTGGTGCGGCCTGAAGTGGTGGATACAGAGGACATCATGCCTGGAAGAACCATGGCTTTAAAAGGAATTGGAGGTGTGCGGCCTGCTGTGCCCATGGCCCGTGTGCACCTGGATTGGGGTACAGGCAAGGGTTTGCGGGAGGTGGGGGTCTCTGAGGACATCCCGGTTAATGTTCTGCTGGGGAATGATTTGGGTCGGATGCTCTGTCATTAGGGAGGGATGATCACCTTTTATTTACACTGTACACATCATTGTGATGTGTACTATATAAAAAAAAGAAAAATCTTGGATGAGAAGACTCAAACCTCCAAAATGTGTTTTAATCCGTTGGTTTACTATAAATGTCAGTAAACAGCTTCTTTCCCACTATGGTGACCTCCGTGTCAAGAAAATGTATAGTATGATCAGAATATGTGAGTGTTAACTGTAAATCTCCATCCAGGCTGTTGAAGGGGTACTCCACCCCTAGACATCTTAACCCCTATCCAAAGGATAGGGGATAAGATGTCTGATCGCGGGGGTCCCGCCGCTGGGGACCCCCGCAATATAGTATGTTGCCCCCACCTGTTTCTTGTCCGGAAGCACTGGAGGGTCTGGGTCCCATCCACGGGAACGGAAGTTTGTGATGTCACGACTCCGCCCCATGTGATGTCACGCCCCGTCCCCTTAATGCAAGTCTATGGGAGGGGGCGTGACGGCTGTCACGCCCCCTCCTATTGACATGCATTGAGGGGACGGGGCGTGACATCACATGGGGGCGGAGTCATAATGTCACGAACTTCCGTTCCTGTGGACGGGACCCAGACCCTCCAGTCCTTCCGGCGGGACCCCCGCGATCAGACATCTTATCCCCTATCCTTTGGATAGGGGATAAGATGTCTAGGGGTGGAGAACCCCTTTAAGGAAGTCCTGGAATTTAAGTAGTTCTTCCACATTGCCACACCAGGACTTCCTTAACAGCGTGGATAGAGATTTACAGTTCACACTCACATATTCTGATCGTACTATACATTTTCTTGACACGGAGGTCACCATAGTGGGAAAGAAGCTGTTTACTGACATTTATAGTAAACCAACGGATTGCAACACATTTTTGAGGTTTGAGTCTTCGCATCCGAGATCAATGGTTCCATCTCTACCTTACAGTCAGTTGGTACGTGCTAATCCCATTGAGGACACAGACAAAAAATTGGACAAAGCAGTGTGTATGCGGCGTTTGGACATTGTGGCTGGATCCCTCGGGGTTAATGAAATAAGGAAGTTCACCTGCAATATACAACTGAGGTGGGAATAAGAATGTATAATGTTTTCATTGCACAGTGGTGATCGGAGATCTTGAATATACATGGCACATATGTATATATAAAGTTTTGTGGGGTTATACACTATCATATTGAGAAATATGGGATATATTTTGATGCTATATACACTATGTCTACTTTGTTTATGCTAATTTACCAATTAATGATGTCACTGAATGATTGTGGGCAGGGTATAAAAGTCCAGCCCTTATCACTTGTGGTCACACCAGAAGCCAGCGTGAGGCTGGGGGAACGTTGTCTGTAATACATCATGGAATAAACTTTAATTCTACCTACGTGTTGTGCTGCATCTATGTCGATAATTGGATAAAGAAACTGGCGACTGAGGATCCATTATGCGTGCACCCCATCTACATCTGGGCTTTTTACATGATGTGCTGCTTATTTTGGCACTCTATCTATCTCATATCTATCTATCTCTTATCTATCTATCTATCTATCTATCTATCTATCTCATATCTATCTATCTCATATCTATCTCATATCTATCTATCTCATATCTATCTATCTCATATCTATCTATCTATCTATCTCATATCTATCTATCTCATATCTATATATCTATCTAGACAAAGAATAAGTCAGCCAGCACTTTAGTTGATACCAAACTATTATATGGACCTGGCCTGCAGGTGCACGCTACTAGGCTAGATATACAGCAACAGAAGAATGCAGCAGCACACTGCCAGCACAAAGATATAGATGGGGGAGTGGCTACCTCCATACGGGGGAGTGGCTACCTCCATGTTGGCCTTGCACCCCACCCACCTCTATCAGGTGTGTATATAAGGTGTCTTGGATGTTCCAGACCCTGCCATGCTTACTGAACTGTTCACACAGAGGCATATTCACAGTGTAGGGTCCGTCCCATGAGGCCACCTTATCGCGGTGGGACGGTCCAAGCTATTTGACCGCCGGCGGAGACAAATTTGCGAGCCAAGTGCCTCACTATTTCATAGTTTCACATTTGCATCTATTACACCATAGCTGTATAGCTCTCCATGTTTTAACTGTGTTTCATCTATATCTTTGTGCTGGCAGTGTGCTGCTGCATTCTTCTGTTGCTGTATATCTATCTATCTATCTCATATCTATCTATCTCCTATCTATCTATCTATCTATCTCATATCTATCTATCTATCTATCTCATATCTAGCTATCTATCTAAATATAAATGGATGTAGGCAGCACACCAAAATAGGTGAAAAAATAAGTTCTTTTATTCCAAGGAAAATTGACAAAGTTTCAGCGATCTCTCACCGCCATTTTCAGGTGAGAGATCGCTGAAACTTTGTCAATTTTTCTTGGAATAAAAGCACTTATTTTTTCACCTATTTTGGTGTGCTGCCTACATCCATTTATATTTAAAGAGGACCGGAGCACCGAGGTTCAAGGGCTTGCACCCAACCATCTGGATACAAGGAGGTGCTGCTTCATATGATAATTGTTAGCTATCTATCTATCTATATCAATCTATCTATCTCATATCTATCTATCTCATATCTATTTATCTATCTCATATCTATATATCTATCTGTCTCATATCTATCTATATATCTCATATCTATCTATCTCATATCTATCTATCTCATATCTATCTATCTCATATAAATCTATATATCTCCTATCTATCTATCTATCTATCTATCTATCTATCTATATATCTATCTCATATCTATCTATCTCATATCTCTCTATCTATCTCATATCTATCTATCTATCTATCTATCTCATATCTATCTCATATCTATCTATCTATCTTGTATCTCTATTTTCATATCTATCTATCTATCTATCTATATATAGCTCATACCTATTTATCTATCTATCTATCTATCTCATATCTATCTATCTCATATCTCTCTATCTATCTCATATCTATCTATCTATCTCATATCTATCTATCTATCTCATATCTCACAATCTCATATCTCTCTATCTCATATCTATCTATCTATCTCATATCTATTTATCTCATATCTATCTATATATCTCATATCCGAAAAATACAGGAAAAGCAGCACAACCCAAAAGCATAAAAAATGCAGGTGTAACGGACTGGAGTCTGGAGGTTGATCCACTGGACCAGAGGAGCGATGGCGTGGGCCGTACCCAGGGAATGGAATCTAAGGGGCTACTGGTCTTCACCAGGGCCCGCCGCAAAGCGGGATGGTCTTGCTGCGGCAGGTAGCCCCCAGGTCGTTCCACCAGATAGCGACTCAACCACTCTGGTTGCTGATATTTGCGCGGTACAGGAGGAACAGGCAGAAGCGAAGTCAGACGTAGCAAAGGTCAGGGCAGGCGGCACAGGAACAGAAGCGGTAGTCACTAGCAACAGGTCTAGGCAGGCGGCACGGGTTCAGAGGCGGTGGTCACAGGCAAGGGTCGGCAACAGGCAGGGAACACTTTAACCCCTTAAGGACTCAGACCATTTTGGCCTTAAGGACTCAGACAATTAAATTTTTACGTTTTCATTTTTTCCTCCTCGCCTTCTAAAAATCATAACTCTTTTATATTTTCATCCACAGACTAGTATGAGGGCTTGTTTTTTGCGCGACCAGTTGTCCTTTGTAATGACATCACTCATTATATCATAAAATGTATGGCGCAACCAAAAAACACTATTTTTGTGGGGAAATTAAAACGAAAAACGCAATTTTGCTAATTTTGGAAGGTTTTGTTTTCACGCCGTACAATTTCTGGTAAAAATGACGTGTGTTCTTTATTCTGAGGGTCAATACGATTAAAATGATACCCATTATTATATACTTTTATATTATTGTTGCGCTTAAAAAAAATCACAAACTTTTTAACCAAATTAGTACGTTTATAATCCCTTTATTTTGATGACCTATAACTTTTTTATTTTTCCGTATAAGCGGCGGTATGGGGGCTCATTTTTTGCGCCATGATCTGTACTTTTTTTTGATACCACAATTGTATATAAAAAACTTTTAATACATTTTTTATAATTTTTTTTTAATAAAATGTATTAAAAAAGTAGGAATTTTGGACTTTTTTAATTTTTTTTCGTTCACGCCGTTCACCGTACGGGATCTTTAACATTTTATTTTAATAGTTCGGACATTTACGCACGCGGCAATACCAAATATGTCTATAAAAAATGTTTTTTAAGCTTTTTGGGGGTAAAATAGGAAAAAACGGACGTTTTACTTTTTTATTGGGGGAGGGGATTTTTCACTTTTTTTTTACTTTTACTTTTACATTTTTTTACATTTTTTTTTACACTTGAATAGTCCCCATAGGGGACTATTCATAGCAATACCATGATTGCTAATACTGATCTGTTCTATGTATAGGACATAGAACAGATCAGTATTATCGGTCATCTTCTGCTCTGGTCTGCTCGATCACAGACCAGAGCAGGAGACGCCGGGAGCCGCACGGAGGAAGGTGAGGGGACCTCCGTGCGGCGTTATGAATGATCGGATCCCCGCAGCAGCGCTGCGGGCGATCCGATCGTTCATTTTAATCGCGAACTGCCGCAGATGCCGGGATCTGTATTGATCCCAGCACCTGAGGGGTTAATGGCGGACGCCCGCGAGATCGCGGGCGTCGGCCATTGCCGGCGGGTCCCTGGCTGTGATCAGCAGCCGGGATCAGCCGCGCATGACACGGGCATCGCTCCGATGCCCGCGGTTATGCTTAGGACGTAAATGTACATCCTGGTGCGTTAAGTACCACCTCACCAGGACGTACATTTACGTCCTGCGTCCTTAAGGGGTTAATGATATGGAACGCTTTCACTAGGCACGAGGCACAAAGATCCGGCGAGGGCAGGAAGGGGCTGGAGACCTTGATTGGAACAGTGAGGGCCAGGCACCAATCAATGGTGCGCTGGCCCTTTAAATTTCATGAAGCCGGCAGGTGCGCGCCCTAAGGAGCGGGGCCACGCGCGCCGGGAGGCAGAGGCAGTGCATGAGGACGGGGCCGCGGGTAAGTGGACACGGGATGCGGCGTGTATGCGGGGACCGGCCGCCACACTAACCGCATTCCCGACGGAGGAGACCCTGCGCTCCCGGTCAGCGTGTGTGACCGGGACACGCAGGGACAATGTGGACTGGGGCAGAGAAAGCGAGCGCTCCGATCCAGAGGAGGGGACCGGAGCGCTCACTGCTACAGTACCCCCCCCCCCCCCCTTAGGTCTCCCCCTCTTTTTGGTACCAAGAAAACTGGGGATGAGACTGCGGTCCAAGATGTTCTCCTCAGGCTCCCAAGATCTCTCCTCAGGGCCGTAGCCCTCCCAGTCGACCAAAAAAAATCTTCTTCCCCGGATGAGCTTGGACGCCAAAATTTCCTTGACAGATAACACATCGGTTGTGCCGGACACAGGGGTAGGGGAAGAGACCTTGGGGGAGAAGCGGTTAAAGATGGCAGGCTTTAGGAGGGAGACATTGAAAGAGTTGGGAATCCTGAGGGAAGGAGGAAGATGGAGTTGGTAGGACACCGGATTGATTCGTTTCTTAATTCTATAGGGTTCCAAGAAGCGGGACCCAACTTGTAACTTGGGACCTTAAATCGTATATATTTGGAGGAGAGCCACACCTTGTCACCAGGGAAGAACTCTGGAGGAGCTCTGCGTTTCTTGTCTGCCTGAGAGTTCATGCGGGCAGAGGCTTTGAGGAGAGCGGTGCGAGTCTCTCGCCAGACAGAAGAGAAATCCCGTCAACTGCGGGTACGGGAGAAGAGGAAGTCAGCGGCAGCGGTGGAAGAGGGTGGCGACCATAGACTACAAAAAATGGAGACTTGTTAGAGGCAGTGTTTGTAATTATAGGAAAATTCTGCCCAGGGAAGCAGATCTGACCAGTCACTGTGGTGTGAGGAGACGAAGTGGCGTAGATAATCTCCCAAAATTTGATTCACCCGTTCCACTTGGCCATTGGACTGAGGGTGATGGGAAGATGAAAAGTCCAACTTGACCCCGAGCTGACCACATAGCGCCCTCCAGAATTTAGAAACAAACTGTACTCCTCCGGCCTGAGACAATGTGCTTGGGGCGAACATGGAGGCGGAAAATGTGTTGGAAAAACTGTTTGGCCAATGCTGGCGCGGATGGAAGACCAGGCAGAGGTATAAAGTGGGCCATCTTCATCCACGACCCAAATGACTGTCATTCCATTGGAGGAGGTAAGGTCGGTAACAAAGTCCATGGTGATATGGGACCACAGAGTCTCAGGAATAGGGAGGGGTAATAGAAAACCAGCTGGCTTCTGGCGGGGTGACTTGTCCTGAGCACAAATCATACAGGCTTGGACATAGTCAGAGACATCTTTCTCCATAGTAGGCCACCAGTATCTTTGGGAGATAAGCTGGAGAGAATTCTGTACCCCAGGATGACCAGCAAATAAAGAGGCATGGCCCCACTTGAGGACACGTAGCCGCTGACGTGGGGGGACAAAGGATTTTCCTGGAGGGAGAGAGCGTAGATCCACTGGAGCAACAGCAATTATGCGCTCAGGTGGAATTAAATGTTGGGGAGTAGTTTCGCTGCCCACCACATCGGAAGAGCGGGAAAGGGCATCCGCCCTGATATTCTTGCTCGCTGGACAAAAAGGAATCAAAAAATTAAAGCGAGCAAAGAACAACGACCAGCGAGCCTGACGTGGATTCAGCCTTTGAGCGGATTGGAGGTAGGCAAGGTTCTTGTTGTCCGTTAAAATACTCACAAGGTGGATGGAGCCCTCGAGAAGATGCCTCCACTCCTGAAGTGCCAATTTTATGGCCAACAGTTCTCTGTCACCAATAGAATAGTTTCTCTCGACGGGAGTGAAGGTCTTGGAGTAAAAGCCGCAAGTGAGTGTCTTGCCTCTGGGTGACTTTTGGGTAAATACGGCTCCGGCTCCCACAGAGGAGGCATCCACTTCCAGGGAAAATGGCTTAGTGGGGTCAGGTCTGGAGAGTACAGGTGCGGTGGCAAAAGAAGCTTTCAAAGAATGGAAGGCCTCTTCAGCTTGAAAAGGCCATGATTTAGGATTAGCCCCTTTCTTGGTCAAAGCTACTATTGGAGACACCAGAGTAGAATAATGGGAAATGAATTGCCTATAATAATTGGCAAAACCCAAAAATCTTTGAATGGCACGGAGACCAGAGGGGTGTGGCCAGTCCAGTACCGCTGAGAGCTTTGCTGGGTCCATCTGTAGACCCTGGGCTGAAATGATGTATCCTAGGAAGGGCAAGCTTGACCGCTCGAACATAGACACTTCTCAATCTTAGCGTACAGTCAATTCTTTCAAAGGCGCGAAAGAACTAGACGAACATGGACCCGATGTTGATCCAGGTTGGTGGAGAAGATGAGGATGTTGTCAAGGTATACAACCACGCAGGTGTAGAGCAAGTCTCTAAAAATGTCATTGACAAATTCTTGGAATACCGAAGGCACGTTGCAAAGACCGAATGGCATCACCTGGTATTCAAAATGGCCATCCCATGTGTTGAAAGCGGTCTTCCACTCGTCACCCTCTCGGATTCGGATCAGGTTATAAGCTCCACGCAGGTCCAACTTGGTGAAAATCCTAGCCCCACGGAGACGGTCAAATAGCTCAGAGATCAAGGGGAGAGGATAGCGATTCTTGATGGTAATCTTGTTTAGACCTCTGTAGTCTATGCAAGGACGGAGGGTGCCGTCCTTTTTGGTAATAAAGAAAAACCCAGCCCCAGCAGGAGAGGAAGATTTTCTTATAAAACCTCTCTGTAGATTTTCCTGAATGTAATCTGACATGGCGAGACTCTCTGGTGGTGAGAGCGGGTAGATTCTACCCCGGGGTGGAGTAGTCCCCGGCACCAAGTCGATAGGATAATCGTAGGGCCCATGCAGTGGAAGAACCTCGGCTTGCTTCTTGCAAAAAATGTCAGCGAAGCAGTGGTAAGGCTCCGGAAGACCAGGTGGCGGAGGAACAGTGGGGTGTTGCTTGATAAAAACAGACTTGAGGCAACGGCCAGAGCAAGAGGAACCCCACCTCAGGATGTCTCCGGAGGACCAATCCAGGATGGGACAGTGACGCTGAAGCCATGGCAAGCCCAGGAGGATTTCTGAGGAGCAGTATGGAAGGACCAAGAACTCCAAAGTCTCTGTATGCGAAAATACGATGTCCATCTGTAATGGCAAAGTGCGGTACTGCACAGTGGCATAAAGTCTCTCACTGTTGACAGCAGAAATGAAACATGGCTTGGGCAAACGAACCACAGGGATCAGATACTTGTCAACCAGAGAGGCGTGGATGAAATTGCCGGCAGATCCGGAATCCAGGAAGGCGGTTGCAGAGAGGGTGGACTTGGCAGGCATGGCGAGCTGTACAGATAATGTAAGACGTGGAGAGGAGGAATCCACGTCTAGCAACACCTCACCCACGTTCACTAGGTGCGTGCGTTTCCCGAACGCGGAGGACGGAGAGGACAGTCTCTAAGGAAATACTCGGTACTGGCACAGTACAGACACAGATTCTCATTTCTTCGACGACTCCGTTCTTGAGTGGTCAAGCGAGACCGATACACCTGCATGGCCTCCACGGCAGGAGGCCCAGAGAAGGTGTAAGGCCCAGGCCTGAGTATTAAATCATATATGTGTATTATAATTGTACTGTGTGTACTGTATTATCCAGGACATGGGTGAGGGGTCATTCAGACGGTGTATCCTTTGTTTTTGTGTATTGCAGTCAATTGGGGCCTGTCTGCTGTTTTCCTCTTTTTGAAGTCAGGAGTTTTCTTTGAAGTAGCAGGATGCAAGGGGTCTCTGGTCCCATATATGAGATAAGAGATGCCCCCCCCTGGTGTGACCAGAGGGGAGGGGGCGAATGGAGTCCCTCCAAAAAGGAGATATATAATATGTAACAATGCTAGAGTCGGTTGTGAAGATCTGTGCCCCAAGCTGACAAGACCATCCTAAGAGCAGCTGGAGACCCACTCTCATGGACTACTATAATATCATGCTGTAAGAACTTCAATTTTGCTTTCTGAACTTGCTAAACTCTTTTATATATTTTTGTACCTGTATGTCATTTGTTTCTCTATGTTTATATAGTCAGCACTGTGAAACCTTTTATCAGATTAAATGTTTAATTAATCAGCTCTGGTCTTTGATCTCTAAATATATGAGCTCACCTTTCTGAAGGAGGCTCGGGTGAAACACGTTTATCTAAGGGTTAATTTGGTGACTTGCTGGGACTAGTAGTGGATACCAAGAGGTCTGGTGGCTTTAACCCTTGCACCATCACACTCTCTCTAGCGTCTTGGCTGGACCGATAGGGTGTAATCGTAACAGAAGGGTTGCGGTGGACACTGAAAAACCGGAGCCAGCTGAGGATAATGTCTTGGACGAGCTTTCTCCTTTTCATGCAGCAGTTCCTCTTTTCTCTCAAGGAAACGCTTGTCAATCCTAGTGGCCAGAAGTATAAGGTCACTAAGGGTAGATGGCATCTCACGTGCCGCCAGGACATCCTTGATTTCACTGCATAGTCCCTTCTTAAATGTGGCACATAGAGCATTATCATTCCAATTCAACTCGGAGGCAAGAGTGCGGAATTGGATGGCATAATCACCCACGGTAGAACCTCCTTAGGTCAGGTTCAGCAAAGCAGTCTCTGCATAGGACACCCGGGCAGGTTTCTCGAATACACTGCGGAACTCTTGGCAAAAATTCCGTACGGAGATAGTGGCTTGATCAGAGCGGTCCCACAAAGGTGTAGCCCAGGCCAGGGCCTTTCCTGTTAACAGACTGAGAATGAAGGCCACCTTGGCACGTTCAGACAGGAACTGGTCGGCTATTAATTCAAGGTGGAGTGAGCACTGTGACAGGAACCCACAGCACTGCTTCGGATCTCCACCATACTTGTCGGGCAAGGACAAGCGGATTCTGGAAGAGGGGACAGCTGCTGGCTGAGGTGGAGCAGCTGGCAGAGGCGGAGGAGACGGCTGTTGCTGGACAGGCAGGAGCTGCTGCACCATGGCGGTCAACTGAGCCAGCTGTTGACCTTGCTGGGCGATCTGCTGTGTCTGTTGAGCCACTATGGTAGTCAGATCCACAAGGCTAGGAAGAGGTACATCAGCGGGATCCATGGCCGGATCTTACTGTAACGGTCCGGACTGGAGACTGGAGGTGGATCCACTGGACAGGAGGAGTGATGGCGTGGGCCGTACGCAGGGAACGGAATCTAAGGGGCTACTGGTCTTCACCAGGGCCCGCCGCAAATCTGGATGGTCTTGCTGCGGCAGGTAGCCCCCAGGTCGTTCCACCAGATAGCGACTCAACCACTCTGGTTGCTGAGATATGCGCGGTACAGGAGGAACAGGCAGAAGCGAAGTCAGACGTAGCAAAGGTCAGGGCAGGCGGCACAGGAACAGAAGCGGTAGTCACTAGCAACAGGTCTAGGCAGGTGGCGTGGGTTCAGAGGCAGTGGTCACAGGCAAGGGTCGGCAACAGGCAGGGAACACTTTAATGATATGGAACGCTTTCACTAGGCACGAAGCACAAAGATCCGGCGAGGGCAGGAAGGGGCTGGAGACCTTGATTGGAACAGTGAGGGCCAGGCACCAATCAATGGTGCGCTGGCCCTTTAAATTTCATGAAGCTGGCTAGCATGCTTGAAAAAGGCTGCATGGGCAGCTGAAACATTGCACTGTATTTGCTAATGGAATAAAAGTCACATTATTTTTTCTAGCTTTGGAGTGCTGCGACCATCTTGTTTTTGCTGTATCTATCTATCTATGTATCTATCTATCTATCTTATATCTATCTATCTATATATCTCATATCTATCTATCTATTTATCTCTTATCTATCTATATATCTATCTATCTACGGCAAACAGATAGACGCTGCAGCACTCCAGGAGTAGTGAAAAATAGTGACTTTATTTATCACTAAAATGTACAGTGACGTTTCAACCACCTCTGGTTGCCTCATCAAACAGTGCATGTTACATAATGAGCAGTTTAAATATGGTGGAACACAGTGACCTCACATCCTGTGGGCGTTAATCAAATTACCATATCTACACAAATAAAGAGATAAGATTGCAGTAGCGATACTCTACACATCATTCATTTAGGGAGACCTACAATACTGCAAATTAAAGTGCAAAGCATACAGAAAACAAAAATAATGCTTCAAACCATTTACATGTGATATTTCATACATAATGTGCAAGTATAGGTATTCAATATATATTTCCTATCTATATCATATCATATCTATCTATCTCATATCTATCATCTATCTATCTCATATCTATCATCTATCTATCTATCTCATATCTACCTATCTATCTCATATCTATCTTTCTATCTCATATCTATCTATCTCATATCTATCTATCTATCTATCTCATATCTATCTATCTCATATCTATCTATCTCATATCTATCTATCTATCTAAAAATCCATATAGAAGCAGCACATCAAGCAGTATTGGCTGATAATAGATGCGGGGTGCTCGCATACTTGGAGCCTGGGTGCACTGGTTCCTTAATCCAGAAATGCAAAATAGGATGCAGCACACCACGAATGCAATCAAAGTTGATGGTTTATTCCATAACGTGCAAAAGACAGTGCGAGGCTGGCGAAACGTTTTCTTTTGCACCTTATGAAATAAACCATCAATTTTGATTGCATTCGTGGTGTGCTGCATCCTATTTTGCATATCTATCTATCTCATATCTATCTATACATGTATCTATCTATCTTATATCTATCTACCGTATATACTCGAGTATAAGCCGAGTTTTTCAGCACGATTTTTCGTGCTGAAAACACCCCCCTCGGCTTATACTCGAGTGAACTCCCCCACCCGCAGTGGTCTTCAACCTGCGGACCTCCAGAGGTTTCAAAACTACAACTCCCAGCAAGCCCGGGCAGCCATCGGCTGTCCGGGCTTGCTGGGAGTTGTAGTTTTGAAACCTCCGGAGGTCCGCAGGTTGAAGACCACTGCGGCCTTCGACATCATCCAGCCCCCTCTCACCCCCTTTAGTTCTGTACAGTACTCACCTCTGCTCGGCGCTGGTCCGGTGCTGCAGGACTGTCCGGAGAGGAGGTGGTCCGGTGGGATAGTGGTTCCGGGCTGCTATCTTCACCGGGGAGGCCTCTTCTAAGCGCTTCGGGCCCGGCCCCAGAATAGTCACGTTGCCTTGACAACGACGCAGAGGTACGTTCATTGCCAACGTATTTCTGCGTCATTGTCAAGGCAACGCCTCTATTCCGGGCCGGAAGCGCGGAGAAGAGGCGCCCCCAGTGAAGATAGCAACCCGGAACCACTATCCCACCAGACCACCTCCTCATCGGACAGTCCTGCAGGACCGGACCAGCGCCGAGCGGAGGTGAGTACTGTATAGAACTAAAGGGGGTGAGAGGGGGCTGGATGATGTCGAAGGCCGCAGTGGTCTTCAACCTGCGGACCTCCGGAGGTTTCAAAACTACAACTCCCAGCAAGCCCGGACAGCCGATGGCTGCCCGGGCTTGCTGGGAGTTGTAGTTTTGAAACCTCTGGAGGTCCGCAGGTTGAAGACCACTGCGGGCGGATGATGACAAGAGGATGATGAAGGGGGGGGTGTGGGATGATGAAGGGGGGGGGGGTGTGGGATGATGAAGGGGGGGGTGGGATGATGAAGGGGGGTGTGTGGGATGATGACAAGGGGATGATGAAGGGGGGGGGTGTGGGATGATTACAAGGGGATGATGAAGGAGGTGGGGATGATGACAAGGGGATGATGAAGTGGGGTGGGGATGATGAAGGGGGGTGTGTGGGATGATGATGAAGGGGGGTGGGGATGATGACAAGGGGATGATGAAGGGGGGTGGGATGATGACAGGTGATGATGATGAGGGTCTGGATGATGACAGGCGGTGATGATGATGAGGATGTTAATGACGGGGGTCTGGATGATGACAGGGGGGATGATGTATTTCCCACCCTAGGCTTATACTCGAGTCAATAACTTTTCCTGGGATTTTGGGTTGAAATTAGGGGTCTCGGCTTATACTCGGGTCGGCTTATACTCGAGTATATACGGTATATCTCATATCTATCTATCTCATATCTATCTATCTATCTCATATCTATCTATCTCATATCTATCTATCGATCTCATATCTATCTATATCTCATATCTATCTATCTATCTATCTCATATCTATCTATCTCATATCTATCTATCTATCTATCGATCTATCAAGTCTGGGCCTTGATCAGAGTCCAGAGTAACATTTTAAAAAGATAATCTGGGGTTATTCCATCCAGTGTCCAACGAGAAAGCAACAAAAGAAGCTTTGTTCTGCCACCCCCCCCCCCCACTTCCTCTCTAGTCAGGTTAGTAGGTCATCCAGGTAAGTGTCCTCACTTTGCTTTGTCCATTACTCTAGTATTTGTAATACAGAAGATAATGGTTTCCCTTCACCTTTTCACAATAAACTATAGAGCTGCATTATGTGTATTTTGGCCGTATTATATCACCATCTACTATGAAGTAATTTGGCGATTATGAAATTATGAAGTCAGTTCCAGCAACGTTCTGCCAACTGGGCTCTGTCCAAATTTAATGAGACTTACCAGGTATCTTGGGTTTATAGGCAAAATGGTACAATACAATGGTACACATACAATGGTTCTTCTGTGGGATCGACCCAGACAGCCCCAAACACTTAAATGATCACTGGGGGCCCATGACTCATGTGCCCTGATATGTAGTTGTTATTGGTTCCACTTTTTGTGACATTTTAATCACTTTTTATTAAAAAAAATTTAGGATGTGATGTACCCAAATAGCAGCTAATTTTCATAGTTTATTTTTATTTTTTTGCATCTATGCAATTCACCATACGGGATCATTAACATTATATTTTAATTAAAATTAAGGTCGGACATTTACACACACAGAGATATAAAATATAAATACTTTATATACTCTAGTATAAGCCGACCCGAATATAAGCCGAGACCCCTAATTTCACCCCAAAAACCCAGGAAAAGTTATTGACTCGACTATAAGCCTAGGGTGGGGAATACATCATCCCCCCTGTTATGATCCAGACCCCGTCATTAACACCCCCGTCATCATCACCCTGTCATCATCCAGACCCACGTCATCATCACGACCCCTGTCATCATCACCTTGTCATCATCCAGACCCCCGTCATCATCACCCTGTCATCATCCAGACCCCCGTCATCATCACCCTGCCATCATCCAGACCCCGGTCATCATCACCCATCACCACTGTGGGCCTTCGTCATCATCCAGATCCCCCTTTAGTTTTCTACTCACCTCCCCTCAGTGGGAAGGAAGGGTGAGCTGGTCCGGGCCATCTATGCTGCAGGGACCGTCCGGTGGGGAGGGTTAGTCGTTCCGGGCTGTCCATCTTCCCCGGGTGGCCCTCTTCTCCGCTCCGGGCCCGGCCCCGGACTAATGACGTTGCCTTGACAACGACAGGCCGGAACAACTAACCTTCCCCACCGGACAGTCCCTGCAGCATAGATGGCCCGGACCAACTCCCCCTTCCTTCCCACTGAGGGGAGGTGAGTAGAAAACTAGGGGGGGGGGGGTCTGGATGATGATCAGTATTGATCATGACATCTGAAGGGTAAATGGCGGACATAAGCAGGATCACTGATGTCCACCGTTATCCATGAGGTCCTGGCTGCTAATAATAACAGCCGGCTGGTTCCATCACTATGTCGGGTGAGGCAGTGATCGCAGAACATGTATGTCGCTGAACACTAAGTATCGTGTGTCCTCTAGGGGTTAAAGTTGCTCAGATCCTTACACTTGTTTATTTTTTATGCATTGAATAAATCAAGAAATGTCTGATTGTTTTCTGCCTAATACAGGGCAGGGATCTGATGGCTTCCCTTCTCCACCATAGTATTCAACTGTATCCACATCCTGAGAACAAAAGTTTAATTCAAAGGAACACAAGGGTGCATGTTACTGTGTACACCTTCTCTTGTGTATGACACTAATGTTATTTATCTGTCTGTTGTCTTAACCTCATAAGTACACAGGACATACGTGCGCCCTGCGCTTGCCCCTTCTATGACGGGCGCTTGGGTGCTGAGCATGCATCATAGCCATCACGGTTATGTCCAGCATTAATCTCTTAGTTACCACAATCAAAGTTGATTGTGGCATCTAAAATAATATCCCGGCTGGTCAGCATTACCTGCCTCCTCACTGTCGGATCGGTGTGCCTATGCCCCAGTCAGCCATGGTAGGCTGGAGAAATGGAGCACCGATAACAGTGATCAATGCTATGCTATGGCATAGCATTGTTCAGTAAATGCTATCTAATGATTGCATGTAATAGACCCCCACGGGGACTAAAAAAATGTGGTAAATTTTTTTTTAAAAAAAAAGTAAATTTATGTGAATTAACCTCTTCCCTAAAAAAAGTTTGAATAAACCCATTTATAAAAATAAAACATTAATAAACCACATAGTCAATGGCATATATGTAAAAAAAAAAGTACCAAAGTCCAGAATTGTGTATTTTTGGGCACTTTGTATATAAAAGGCAATTAAAAAGTCTCAACAATACAAAAATTCCAATAAAAACTAAAGATCACGGTGCAAAAAATGAGCCCTCCCACATCTCCGTATATGAAAAAATAAAAAGTTATAGGGATCAGAAAAGGCCAATTTTAACCGCTTGTCGATGCAGGACGAGCCTGCTCGTCTTAATTAGCGAGTACTTCTCCCATTAGGACAAGCCGGCTCATCCTGAACATAAACTGTCACAACATGTAAACATGCTGAGACAGGTGACATCATCCGTCATAGACAGCTGATGGTCACCCACACCGAATGCGGAACCCCCCGGTGCTGGCCCCGCCCCCTGCAACTGACCCCGCCCCGATCGGCACCCACTCATTCACCCACTCAGGCGCATAAAAGTCCTGCAGAGTGGGTGCTATAGATGATGTGGTCACACTGACCGCAGCATCTATAGTTAGACAGAAGAAGGAGCAAAACGATTGCAAGGCGTCGATGGCAGCCATGGCAACCGGAGGTCCGACAATGGCCTCTGTTGTCATGGCTACATAAGCCGATCAGACTGGCTGAAGCAGTCTGATCGTCTGTAGTATGTACTATATTACAGTGCAGCACAGATGTACTACACTGCACCTAATGTGGGGAGCTATACTGCCAACCTAATGTGAGGAGCTATACTGCACCTAATGTGGGGGAACTATACTGCACCTAATGTGGGGAGCTATACTGCACCTAATGTGGGAGCTATACTGCACCTAACATGGGGGAACTATACTGCACCTAATGTGGGGGAACTATACTGCACCTAATGTGGGAGCTATACTGCCCCTAATGTGGGAGCTATACTGCACCTAATGTGGGGGAACTATACTGCACCTAATGTGGGGGAACAATTCTGCACCTAATGTGGGGGAACTATACTGCCAACCTAATGTGGGGATCTATAATGCACCTAATGCGGGGGGGAACTATACTGCCAACCTACTGTGGGGAGCTATACTGCACCTAATGTGGGGAACTATACTGCCAACCTAATGTGGGGAGTTATACTGCACCTAATGTGGGGGAACTAAGCTGCCTACCTAATGTGGGGGGAACTGTGCTGCGTACTTACGTGCTTAAAGGGGTAGTCCACTAGTAAGATAAATAGTTTTATTTATTTATTTATTTTTTTAAAACTATAGTCCGGCCCTCCAATGCTCTGAGGGACAGTGAACTGGCCCCCTGTTTAAAAAGTTTGAGGACCCCTGATATAGAGGATCAGAATCTGCAGATATAGTGAGGAACCATTTGGGCGTCAATTTCTGCTGAGTTAACATTTAGCTGGAACAAGTCATTGCGGTATGTACAGGGCCGGTTTTAGGCTTAGCGTGGCCTAGGCAAAATCAAAAGAGGGGCCCCAAAAGTTGTAATAGTGAACTAACCAGATTTGCACGTTTTGGTAATTTCAAATACCATAAAAATATCTGAAAAGCTATTGTAAAGTCCCATCAAAACAAAAATAGTACCAATAAAAACTACAAATCACAGCGCAAAAAATTACCTCATACATCCCCATATACAGAAAAATAAAAGAGTTACAGGGATCAGAATAGCACAATTAAAAATTTTTGTATAGTTCCCCCACATTAGGTTGGCGGTATAGTTCCCCCACATTAGGTTGGCAGTATAGTTCCCCCACATTAGGGGCAGTATAGTTCCTCCACATTAGGTTGGCAGTATAGTTCCCCCACATTAGGTGCAGTATAGTTCCCCCACATTAGGTGCAGTATAGTTCCCCCACATTAGGTGCAATATAGTTCCACCACATTAGGTGCAGTGTAGTTCCCCCACATTTGGTTGGCAGTATAGTTCCCCCACATTTGGTTGGCAGTATAGTTCCCCCACATTAGGTTGTAGTTCCCCCACATTAGGTTGGCAGTATAGTTTCCCCACATTAGGTGCAGTATAGTTCCCCCACATTAGGTTGGCAGTATAGTTCCCCCACATTAGGTGCAGTATAGTTCCCCCACATTAGGTGCAGTATAGTTCCCCCACATTAGGTACAGTATAGTTCCCCCACATTAGGTTGGCAGTATAGTTCCCCCACATTAGGTCGCCCCTCTCCCCCTGATTTTTCATATTTCCTTACCTAGCCACGCTCGGCAGGCTCAGGTAATGCGGGGGGTCTTGTGGGCTGTGTGGATAATATGACGAGTGTCGCCTCCTGCGGCTCCTCTGCACGGCGACAGGGACGTCACTTATTATTTCCTGCAGCCGCGGCCGGACTGCTAAACTTAAGCAGCCGGCACTGCAGGAAATGATAAGTGGCGTCCCTGACACCGCGCAGAGGAGCCGCAGGAGGCGACACTCTTCATATTATCCACACAGCCCACAAGACCCCCCGCATTACCTAAGCCTGCCGAGCACCCTTCTTCATCTCCCCCAGACCCCTCTGCACCATTCTTCATCTCCCACAGACCCCTCTGCACTCTTCTTCCCCTCCCCCAGACCCCTCTGCACTCTTCTTCCCCTCCGCCAGACCCCTCTGCACCCTTCTTCCCCTCCCCCAGACCCCTCTGCACCCTTCCTCCCCTCCCCCAGACCCCTCTGCACTCTTCTTCCCCTCCCCCAGACCCCTCTGCACTCTTCTTCCCCTCCCCCAGACCCCTCTGCACCCTTCTTCCCCTCCCCCAGACTCCTCTGCAACCTTTCCCTCCCTCCCCCAGTCATCCTTCATTTAACTTTTGTGCCCGTCTGCCCTCTTCCCCCATCATTCTTCTTCTTTTGCCTTTTGTGCCTCTTCTCCTCCCTCCCCCCAGACACCACCTCTCTGCCCTCTCACCTTTTGCTGGAGGCAGGCTGCAGCACGCAGAGCTCCATGTTCTTCCTCCTGGTGAGAGCGGAGAAGCCGGGGCAGGGACGCGTCGCGTCACGTCAGAGGGGTGCCTGCGCACGGACGTCCTCTGCCCTTAAAGTTGCAGTGACCCTGCCCCGGCTCACATTTGTTAATGCCTGGGCCAGATGAGTGGCCAGCTGCGAGGCCGCTTTAGCGCGATCTGAAAAGGCGGCCTTGCGTGGGGGACCAGGGGCCACCGGGGTAGATGAGCGGCCCCGCAGACAGCGGCCCGGCACACCCCTGCGCTGGTCACTATTTTAAAGTTGCAGTGGCCAGGCTGCAGCGGGCTGCTGATCCACTACTGAGCAGCCGGCAGGGGGCCCCCTGGGGGATGGGGGCCCTAGGCAATTGCCTGGTTTGCCCTGCCCTAACGCCGGCCCTGGGTATGTACCATCTGATTTAGATAAGGAAAGACTATAGAGAAGACGTCGCCTGTAGTCACTGATATCATTGTGTATTTTCCTCATTATGTCCTATCAGAGCTGGAGTCACTTGTAAGTTCTACAATTATGATGGGTGAAACAACTCCCAGCATAACTTCACCACTGCTTATATTATACTGGGAGCTGTAGTTTTAGGGTCTATTCACACGTACAGTATTCTGCGCAGATTTGATTCGCAGGATTTCAAGCTGTGTTCAGTTTACATTGCAATCTGCAGCAGAAAATCCTGCGCATCAAATCTGCGCAGAATACTGTAAGTGTTGTGGTGGCCCAGTACGGGAGGTGTTAACCCATACCCTTGCTGCACTGTCATGCAGCCTCCTGCAGTTTCCCCTGCCCCCCCCCCCCACATCTGTTTATTTTAATTTTATATAATCCCTATGTTAGATATGTACTGTTAATAGTTACATGCAGTGTGTTTGATACACATTACGCCATTGCTGTACACTTCCACCTATATGCATTGTCAATAGTAATATGCAGTGTGCCCGATATACTGCGTGCACATTGTGAGGGTCTCATTATAATTTTGACACTGATCCTTGTTTCCTAATGCACTTTACTTATTAATGATATACTCACCTTGTTCTATTTGTATGTGTATTCTGCTTTTATATACCATTTGTCTATGTTTTTAATAGATGATTAATAAAGAATTGTTATTTTTTATACCACAATTTTGGCCTCTGTGTTCGGTGTTTAAAACTACAACTCCCAGCCTTCGGCTGTCCGGCATCCTGGGAGTTGTAGTTTTTCAACAGCTGGAGAGGCACTCTTTGGAAAACATTGAGCTAATCCCTTCTCCAAACAGCTTGCTGTGGTATTGTAGCAGACGTGCCAAGTAAATTATTCACACGTGCTAGATCCATAAACAGGAATGACAGGATCCATTTGAAAGGTCATTGGGATGGGTTTATGTTTTGTATCTTGTGTATTGCAAATATGCAAAGGAAAGCAACTAACATAGATTCTAATTGCAATTTATTTTATTGTATTTATTTTTGCAATGTGGATGTATTGCTGCACACAGATATGTCTTTCCTTATCTTTTTTTCATGGCTCAACATAGTCCAACATGTGTACTAGAAGACGACTAGCTTCAATGGAGATGTACACATCATATCTATCTATAGGAGGTGACCCAGTGGTTAGGGGTTAAAGGGGTACTCCGGTGGAAAACTTTTTTTTCAATGAACTGGTGCCAGAAAGTTAAACAGATTTGTAAATTACTTCTATTAAAAAAAATCTTTACCCTTACAGTACTTTTTAGCAGCTGTATGCTAAAGAGGAATTTCGGTTCTTTTTTCATTTCTTTTTTTGTCTTGGGTCCTGCCAATGGAGACCCCCGTGCCTCCGCTGCAGCACCCCAGCCATCCGGTGCACCGCTCTGTAACAGATGACTGGTAACTGCAACCACCACGCCCCCTCCATTCATGTCTATGGGAGGAGACGTACAATCAGAAATCAGAAAAGAAAAAGCAGAAAGTGATAGCACACCATAAATAAATATATATGAAAGTATTTCTTTATTATACAAAAAATAGCCATAAATGTTAAAAACATTTAAAAAGGAGGTCCACAAAACATCTCGGACCAACCTAGAGCCAAGGGGAGGGATCCCAGACTAACTCTGTTGCTCCCCCCACACACAAAGACACCCGTCTAATATCTGTATGTATGTGGGGGCCCTGAGGAAGTCACCAAGAGTGACGGAACGCGTGGGGACTTAGGGACTTTGTGAGACACCCGCTCTCTACATGATAGTGTGATGTATATGTGTTTGTTTCCCTGATTGTATCTTGTGACTTGTTTATTTGAACTATTCATTGTTGTAGCAGCAGTGTATGGATTGTAAAAATTGGTTGATTTAGAGACTGCACTTGTTGCAGATAGACTGTATACATTGTTTACCCATAAGAGCTGCTATCTGTGCACCTTAGTATATACTGTGTTGGGGCCAGAAGTCACAGGTGGATCATTGCATCTCATTTTTTAGACATACAGATATTAGACGGGTGTCTTTGTATGTGGGGGGAGCAACAGAGTTAGTCTGGGATCCCTCCCCTTGGCTCTAGGTTAGTCCGAGATGTTTTGTGGACTTACTTTTTAAATGTTTTTAACATTTATGACTATTTTTTGTATAATAAAGAAATACTTTCATATATATATTTATGGTGTGCTATCACTTTCTGCTTTTTCTTTTCTGATTTCTGATTGTACATTTTGCTTTGAGGCAGAGATAAGCACCCATCATTCATAATAGTTGTGTGGTTGAGCCCACTTATTTATTAATACTATGGGAGGAGACGTGACGGCTATGTACTTGCCGTCATGTCCCATCCAATATACATTAATGGATGGGGGGGGGGGGGGGGGGGGTGGCGGGACATAACGAACTCAGAAGCTCCAAGCTTCAGTATTTCAGATGCTGACACTGCCAACAATGAGATTGTGGGGTCCCCAGCAGCGGGACACCCGTGATCAGACATCTTACCTTTGGATATGGGATAAGATGTTTTCAAGCTGAGTACTCCTTTAATGTTCCATTACATCATGGGATCATTAAAGGGGAACTCTGATACAGAACATCTCATCCCCGATACACAGGATCCTGTGGATAGGGGATAAGTGTCTGAGCAGTCAGACCCCCCCCCGCTCTCTTCATGCCCAGAGCAATCTCCATTCTGTGATTGAATTACTAGCAACCATCGTATGGAGATGTGGTTTCCCAGTACGGGATGATGTGGCCCCATACTGTCCTCCTGCCCTGTCAGGCAGAGTCCCTGCATGTCCCCAGGGCCCCCCTTACAGTTCACCATGTTGTACATAGGTTTTGTATAAACTGTATAATGTACTGTTGCTTTAATGTTTGGATCACATGATTGTTACCCAGGAGGCTCCAGTGACTAGGTGACCTCCCAAGTGACCTATGGGCTCCTTGCACAGCCCCCCATATAACCAGAGGAGGGGCTGCAATCTCTCTTTCCTGCTGAGGTCCAGTGCAGTCGTCTAAGTGTCTGCGTCCAGAGCATTGGAGGCCTCAAGCCTAAAGTCCTGCAGCCACAACTCGGACATCAGTAAGTCAAGTCATCTTATTGTCAGTCACCATCTCTGTCAAGTCAAGTCCATCTGTAGTCACCGTGGTCAGCGGTATTACCTTCGGGTGGTTAAGGCTAAACCACACCCTGGCATCACAACAAGAAGGGGTGAATACCATCGGCCCCTTGGGCCATAACATCTGTCCTGCATCTACCCTGCACCTCACACCCCGACACCACAACTTTTTACCACAAGCCACAAGCCCTCCCCCCCCCCTCCCAGTCTGAACTGTTTACAAGACTGTCTGTAATAGTCGCATGCCATTGCACATAATCTGCACCAGAAAAGTGTACGGGGTTGTTGTCATTGCAAAGTATTTATTAGCAGCGCCTGTGAAATAGAGGGAGAGGTGAAGGAAAGACTGTAAAGTGTCACTGTGCAGTGTGAGAAGTCAGTACCTGAAAGGGTTAACGCAGTCTGGTGTTTCCCGCGCGCGCGAGCGGTCGCAGCTCTGTCCCATCAGCGGTGACGCCTCTTCAGTGTTACGAGGAGGAACTAAAGACCCTCCCCGTGTTGCACAGGGGAAGACTTTACCAACTGGACCACAACAGGAAGTTCCTGGTGCGCAGCCATATTGGAGGTCCCGGTGGTTGCGTCCAGCTCCACTGTCCTCAGTCAAGCACCCGCTGCAGAGCAGACTCTGCACATACTAACCATCATCATTAGCAAGTCTCTGGTACCGGTGGCGAGTTGCATTAACCCCCTAGTGCCCAGCAGCGTTACTGGGTTCCTGACACATAGTGGGGGAACACCACCCAGAGTGTTCCTGTCAGTCAAGACTAAGCTGCTGCAGCACCTCATCAAGCATCTTAAAGGGACAGCGCACTCAAATAATCTTAAAGCGACAGTGCACTCAATTCATCTTAAAGTGACAGTGCACTCAATTCTTCTTAAAGCGACAGTGCACTCAATTCTTCTTAAAGTGACGGTGCACTCAAAAAAGTCTACAAGATGTCAGCGCCCAGCTCTCCAGATCAACCAGGTAATGGTGCAACTTCATCTCCAGCAGTGGGATCATTTGCTGCCCCAGTGGCCAGAATACTTCCACTTTTGCCTGCAGCCAGGGTGTTACAGCATCTGCACCGGTATTCATGGGAAACCCTGTCCTCCCTACTTACAATGGAGACCCCTTCACCCTGAGGGATTGCTAGAAAAGGATCCAGAGTCTGCTTGTCTTTTACTCTTTCCTTCCTAATCAACAGGTGCCATTGCTCACAGGACAACTCCAGGGATCAGCGTTAGAGGAAGTCCGCACCTGGCCAGCCTTTCGAGAAGGCGACTGTAGAGCAGATCTTTGAAGGAGTGTACCAGGTATTTTAGTCGCATTCTCCATCAAAGGTATGTGTCCGGCTATATGAACGGGGACAAAAGCCAGATGAGACCTTTAGAGCGTATGCTGTAGCCCTGCAGAATGCCCTAGAGACTGTCCAAAAAGCAGGGCAATAAAATATTAAGGGACAGATTTATTGATAGAGCCCATAACAAGTGGGACAAGGCCCAAATGTTAGCAGTCCAAAACCCCACCATGTCATTTTCTGCTTTTAAAAGACTTGTTATTCAAGTAATTTAGTCCGGGACTGAGTCTAAAGATGTTTGTACTCCCTTTGCACCTGCTCAGGAGCTCTCAGGGGTGACGGTCAGGCCTATACTGCCCCATTCATCTGTCCCTACCGCAGTCCAAGCAACCCTGTCAGTCACTATAGATTCAGGCTTACAAAGTATTAAACAAGACCTTGCACAATTGACTAAGGTTATCAGGGAGCTCGCCACCCGGCCTGCTCCACTCTCCCCTGAGCAATCCTTGCCTAGAGAAACCCCCTCTGCTTCTGCCCCATGTAGTCCCAGTTACTGTGCTCCTTCACCCGCTAGGTATTCTGGGAGTAATAGACCCATCTGTACTCATTGTAAAAAGTCGGGACACTGGACAATGCACTGCTGGGGTTTAAACGGAATTCCCTCTGGGGTCAAGGACCGGCCCCCAGGAAAACAGCCAGTCACAACTCCAGAACACCCTAAGTCAGGACTCTCACTTTATGTCGCCTCCTGCCCCTATGTAAAAATTGCTGTAGAAGGTGTACAGTTGGATGCGTTGATAGATACAGGGTCACAAGTGTCTACTATATCTAAAAATGTTTTCTATAAGCATTGATGATGTTGATTTCAGAGTAGTTGCGAGTAACTAATACACAGACATGGATACAGGGAGCCAACCATTCAGTTGGGAGAGGATGTACTTAGCGGGCAGGGAGTGATTGTAACTAATGTGTCTGATAAGGGGGCTGCAGTGTTTATACTGAGGATGAACATTATGAAAAACTGTTTTGTTGAAATAGTAGATGCCTTGCATGCCTCTTTCCCCTACATGTCCCCTTCAGGCCAGTGGGCTGCGCAGCACCACTTGAAAGTTCTACAGGTGGAGCAGAAGTTTGCCAACAAGCAAGGTGAAATCTGCAGAGTGTGAGTACAAGACATCTGGTCGGTGACCTTACAACCCAACACAGAGACCACCATCAGTTGTCATGCACGTCCTGGAGTAAAGAGCAAGGACTGTCAAGCCCTGCTGGAGCCTATGCAATTGGAAGATCATCCCCTTGTCCTTGCTGCGAGAAGCCTTGTCACAGTTACCAACGGGAAAGTCCCAGTCCGGTTAGTCAATCTGGTGAATGCTGCTGCTGTATTGCCTAAATACACCCCAGTCACCCAGCTGTATCTTCTAGAGTCAAGGGAGTGGCCCGACAGTGTGCGGCTCAAGTAGCTGAAGGATCTGATGCAAGTACTCCTGAGCCCTGGTGGGCGCAACTCCAATTAGGAGTTTTTATTGGTATCCTTTTTGTTTTGATTGGACTTTTTGATCACTTTTTATTAACTTTTTTTTATGGTATAAAAAGTGACCAAAAATCCGCTATTTTTGACTTTAGAATTTTATTACATGTACGCCATAGACCGTGCGGTTTAATTAACAATATATTTGTATATTTCAGACATTTACGCACGCAGTGATACCACATATGTTTATTTTTATTTACACTGTTTTTTTTTTTTATTTGGAAAAGGGGGTAATTATGACTTTTATTATTGAAGGGGTTAAATGATCTTTATTAACACATTATTTTCAGTGTTATAGCTCCCATAGGGGGCTATAGCACTGCACACACTGATCTTCTACACTGATCACTGCCAGGCAATAGCCTGGCATTGATCAGTGTTATAGCCGCTCGACTGCTCCTGCCTGGATCTCAGGTACGGAGCAGTCATTCGGCGATCGGACAGCGAGGAGGCAGGTAGGGACCCTCCTGCTGTCCTGCAAGCTGTTCGGGACGCCGCAATGAGGTCCCGAACAGCTCCACTGAGTTAACCGGCAAAGATTACTTTCACTTTAGATGCTGCAATCAACTTTGATCACCGCGTCTGAAGGGTTAATACCTGGCATCACCGGGATCTGTGATGTCCGGAATTAGCCGCGGGTTCCGGCCGTTGATGGCCGCCAGGACCGACGCGATATGATGCGGGGATCAGCGCGAGAGCCCGCTCATGATGTATGCATACGTCCTGTAGCGGGAAGGGGTTAAGGACCTTTGAGTTAGTCACATGATAATGTGTTCACATTATGTGTTTGTTACCCAGAGAGCAACAGCTAACCAGGTGACCGGCAGCTTGACCTATGGGCTTCTGGCTCAGCCCCCCTTTTATAAGAGGGGCAGCCATTACAATCTGTTTTCTCTCTTATCATTCCTGCTGAGATAAAGTAAAGACCAGACGTCTCAGAGATAGTGTCCAGAATATCTGGAGGCCTCATGCCTCCTACAGCCACATTCCAGTAAGTCAAGTCTATGTCTGCTGTCATTATCAACAGCTCAGTCCAGTCTAAAGTCAAGCCTAAAGTCAAGTCTAGTCTGCGTGGCTGAACTAAAGTCTATCAAAGTCACTACAAGTTCCAGCAAGCTGCGAGGTCCTTCTGTGTTACGGGCTTCCCTCTCTGGGATCCGTGCCTAGCTGTAAAGACTATTTCCATCTGTCTACCTCAGTTAAGCTACTGTTAACCCTTACCTGGTCTTGGACTATTATTGCCCTGCCTAACATTATTATAGCGGTACTACTGTTCGGGTGGTTACCGGGAAAACCACGCCCTAGCATCACGAACATTTAGGGGTTAATAACACCTTGCCCCTGGGCTACAGCATCTGCCCCATTCACCTCACCTTCGCAACCCGAGACACCCCGTGGCTTCGCCACAGTATAAGTGGCTGGAAAGTGAGTGTAGGTGAATATTCAAGGAAAGGGCAGGGCATGAACACAGAGGGAATAACCAAACCTGTATATGGCCACTGTTCCTTTCCCCCCTGCAAAGGCAGGTACAATCAATCACCCAACTATCACATCCACCACTGATACCAGCATTCCTTACCCCCAATCCTGGAGTCACTCCAATGCCGTTTCGCTAACACTTCTTCCTCAGGGAGTGGTTAGATAAACTTAGATTAGACTATTTATACACCCATAGACCAATGAAATAAAAGGGAGTGCAGATTAGAAGGCGGGATTCGTTACCTGATTACTTTTGATGACCGGGAGTGGCGGGCTTCATGTTTGCTGTGATGTGATGATGGGACACATCCGCCCACGTCACCGCGCCGATGTCCTCTGACCCGGCGTTAAACACCGGCATCATGCCGTCGTAAGAGAACTTAGCGCATGCGCAGTGTCAGCAAGCCCGTAAGCAAAGACCTCAGAGCGCATGGGTGAAGATAACTGAAACCATAGCTCCAGATCCTTGCATTGGATCATTGGATCACCAATGTGTCAGCAGACAAACAAAAATAATATTAAATGCTAATTTATAAAGATCAACAATCATAGATCATTATTAGTGTGTGCTGCCTTCGCAATGTATTTTACATGCTTGGCACTCAGCAGGGTCTGTTCCTTTAAGACCCTCCATTTTCTTGAAGCCTAGAGGCGGGCCTTCTCTCTAAAGCATAGGGCTAGCTCCGGCACGTCTCATTCATTCCAGCTCCAGCTACCACAGTGACCAGATCCACAGGACTTCTTAAAGCTAATACAGCCTGCAAATCTGATAAATACCAAAGCCTGTGAGTAAGGAATTGTTAGTTAGCCTGTGTAGAGAGATGATAGGCATTTGTAGATAGATAATGTGTGTTTTCAGTGTGCAGTAAGTGAGCACATGTTAGACTATCTATGTATTAGCTATGCATAATGTGAGGCACTTGAATAGCCATGCTTATATTTGTCTTTCATATGTTTGTTTTACAGTTTTACCGCGCGTGTGTTCATTATATCTCAGTAAAGATTACATCAGTTAAGCAAACCAGCGTGTCTTTCCTTGAGATTCGGTATAAACTTGATGTGAAGCTGTGTCCACGAGACAGCGGAGACATTATAGTAAAAAGGCTTTTAAAACGTTATCAGAAGCAGTTAATCAGCTTTGAATCGTCCGCAGCAGTAAAAAAGACTCATAAATCCTGTGCCCTGCAGTCTGTGTCGGAGTCAAGGCGCGAAGCACTAGAAAGTGAAACTAATTCTCTCACGTGCTATAACACCGCTGTGCTGTGTCCAGTCATCATCATTATCTGCGCTGCCAGCTAAAGCAAGATGCAGAACCCAGAGAACAGCACTCTGACAGTTAACCCTCAATGCTCCTATAAAGAGGAAGACACCTTGCCAAGAAGTAGATCTAGGTGCACAACATTGTCTAGAGCGTCCAGTCAAACAAATCTAACTTCGGTTAGCGCCGATGCATCAAGATTTAAACGCCATAGTTCTAGACACTCAAGCACCACCAGCCTGTCATCCGCTAGCGCCATAGCAACTAAGGCAAGAGCGAAAGCAGAGGCAGCTTGTGCAATGGCGTCCTATGCAAAGCAGGAAGCTGAATTGATGAAAGAACAAGCAAAAAGTGAATCTGAAGCACTTAGAAGAAAAGCTGAAGTGCAAGCATCTTTACACTTACTGCAACAGCAGAAAAACGCTGCAGCAGCCTTAGCCGAGGCAGAAGTTCTCACAAGGGCTGCCGAAGCTCAGTTCGCTGACATAGAAACCCAGATGTCACCCCTCAGCGCAAGCCAACGTACCCGTGAGTACATACAGTCACAAGCAACCATGTACACTGACCAGCAGTTCAATGACACACCAAGGCCATCATTGACTCCACCAGCAATAAGCAACTTTGATACTATGCAATACTGCAAGACTGAATTAGAACCTCAGGGTAGGAAGTCAAGTGGATGCATGCTCAGAGACCAATCTGCCAACCTGACAAGAGTGCAAACGGATGCGGATTTACTCCCTCCTCAAGCAAATACAAGTCTGGATTATAGCAGAAAGACTTGCAATAGAGGAGAACAAAGCAGACTTAGTCAAGTACCTCATCAGCCTTACCAGCCGCAGCCATACCCTGAGTTTACACCCAGGAAGTATTCACCAGATGCAGCAAGAGCTACAGAGGTAGCAAGATTCCTGATGCGCCGTGAGATAGTGAGCGCTGGTCTAATGAAATTCGACGACCGCCCAGAAAACTACTGGGCCTGGAAGTCTTCTTTCCTAAGCGGTACCCAAGACTTAGATCTGACAGACAGAGAAAAGCTTGATCTGCTCGTCAAATGGCTAGGACCAGAGTCCACTGAGCAAACCCAAAGAATCAAATCAGTACATGTTCATGATGCAACAGCAGGACTTGCAATGGTGTGGAGGAGACTAGAACACTGCTATGGGTCACCTGAAGTGATTGAAGATGCTCTTCTGAAGAGGATAGAAAACTATCCAAGAATGACAAACAAAGACAATCAAAAGCTGAGAGGGTTTGGGGACCTACTCTTAGAAATAGAAGCCGCTAAGTCTAGTGGATATCTGCCAGTTCTCTCATACTTAGATACAGCACGTGGAGTTGATCCCATAATCGAGAAACTTCCTTTCAACTTGCAGGAAAGGTGGGTCACTCAAGCATCAAGATACAAGAAAGAACATCGAGTCGCATTTCCACCATTTGCCTTCCTTGCTGAATTCATCGTAGACCAAGCTGAAACACGCAATGATCCAAGCTTTGCTTTCCTGAACAAGAGAACTGCAAGCTCCCCAAAGGTAGAGCAAAAACATCCAACGCCTTACAAAGAACGCAGAGCAACAGTTTCTGTACGGAAGACAGAAGTCTCGCCTGAGTCTGCAGTCAATCAGGAAGACAGCGCAAGTAAGAAAGTTGAGGAGCCAGACAAAATATGTCTCATCCACAACAAACCTCATCCACTAAGAAAATGTCGCAGTTTCAGAAGTAAGACATTAGAAGAGCGCAAAGCTTACCTCAAAGACAATCACATTTGTTTCAGATGTTGGCTTCAATTCAGCATCTTGCAAAAGACTGTACAAAAACAATAAAATGCACAGAGTGCAACAGTGACAAACACCTGTCAGCACTGCACCCAGGACCACCACCATGGAAACAAGAAGTTCCAGCAACTCAAGAAGATCATGGTGGGGAGCAAGGCGAGAGTACAACGCCAGCAGTAACCTCAAAGTGTACTGAGATCTGTACAGAGCAGGGCCGCCCCAGATCATGTTCCAAAATATGCTTAGTCAAGGTGTATCCTGCAGGCTTCAGAGAAAAAGCAATCAAGATGTACACAGTCTTGGATGAACAAAGTAACAGATCTCTGGCAAAAACAGAGTTCTTTGACCTCTTCGGTGACAAAGGAAGTCCAACTCCATACACCCTGAAGACTTGTTCTGGAGTTGTAGAGACAACAGGGAGAAGAGCAAGCAACTACATCATTGAGTCATTAGATGGAAAGACAAAGGTGACTCTTCCTACTCTCATAGAATGTGATGAGATACCAGACGACAGGTCAGAGATCCCCACACCTGAAGTTGCTCGTCATCACCCCCATCTGGTGCGAATAGCAGACCAGATATCAGCACTAGATCCAGATGCTGCAATCATCCTTCTACTTGGGAGAGATATCCTCAGAGTGCACAAAGTCAGAGAACAGTACAATGGGCCACACAATGCCACATTTGCACAACGCCTTGATCTCGGATGGGTCATCGTTGGAGAAGTGTGTTTAGACGGACTCCACAAACCAGAAAAGGTGAATGTCTACAGAACACATGTGTTACAGAATGGTCGTACATCTTGTCTTTGCCCATGTACCAACAGTCTACACATTAAAGAGAGACTTGTTAACCCAACATATCATCAGAGTATCCAGAGGTGCATGGAAGACTTAGCCTCAATTGGAGATACAGATGAACTAGGATGTAAGGTGTTTGAAAGAACACGAGACGACGACAAGCCAGCACCCTCTGTGGAAGATACTCTCTTCCTTGAGATCATGGACAGAGAAGTCTTCAGAGACAAATCAGGCAGCTGGGTAGCCCCTCTACCCTTCCGGTCACCACGCCATCGCCTTCCTGACAACAAGGTACAAGCAGAGAAACGCTTCACCTCGTTGCAGCACATGCTACAAAGAAAGCCAAATATGAAGAAACACTTCCAAGCCTTCATGCAGAAGATCTTTGATAACGATCAAGCTGAAAGGGCACCACCACTACAAGAGAACCAAGAACACTGGTACTTACCAATATTTGGGGTGTACCATCCTCAGAAACCAGGCCAGATACGCGTAGTATTTGACTCTAGTGCGAAGCACAAAGGCATCTCACTAAATGATGTCCTTCTCAGCGGACCTGACCTGAACAACACACTCTTTGGAGTACTCATCAGGTTCAGAAAAGAACTCATAGCAGTGACAGCAGACGTACAACAGATGTTCTACTGTTTCCTTGTTCGTGAAGATCACAGAGACTACTTAAGGTTCCTGTGGTATGCAGACAATGACTTTAACAAAGAAATCACAGAGTACAGGATGAAGGTACATGTGTTTGGAAACAGCCCTTCTCCAGCTGTAGCTATCTACAACCTGAGACGAGCAGCACAGCAAGGTGAAAGACATGGTCAAGAAGCCACACAGTTCGTCATGAAGAACTTCTACGTAGATGATGGACTTGCTTCTTTCTCCAGCAACGAAGAAGCTATCAACGTCCTGAAAAGTACAAGAGAAATGTTGGCAGAATCCAACATAAGACTGAACAAGGTAGCTTCCAACAGCAACAGAGTCATGGAAGCATTTCCAATGGAAGATCGTGCTAAAGACCTCAAAGACTTGGATCTAGGAACAGAATCACCACCCTTGCAAAGAAGTCTTGGGATTAGTTGGGACCTGAAGACTGACAGTTTCACCTTCAGGGTCTCCAGAGAAGAGAAGCCATTCACAAAAAGAGGTGTCCTATCTACAGTCAACAGTCTTTACGACCCCCTGGGGTTCGTAGCACCCATCATCATGCAAGGTAAAGCTCTTTTGAGACAGATCACTACTGAGCAAGAACAAAGTGACTGGGACGTACCTCTACCTGAAGAGAAGGAAATGCAGTGGAAGTTGTGGAAAGACTCCTTGTTAGAGCTTGAACAACTCAACATCCCTAGACCATACGTATCTGTTTCCTTGTCTGCTACAAAGAGAAGAGAAATATGCATATTCTCTGACGCCTCCACTATGGCTATCGCATCTGTCGCCTACCTTAGGGTAATAGACACTGAGGGACAAAGCCATGTCGGGTTCCTCATGGGAAAATCTAAGCTGGCTCCCAGACCGGCTCACACTGTCCCACGTCTAGAACTTTGTGCTGCTGTCTTAGCTGTAGAGATGGCAGACATGATTACAACAGAACTGGACATCGAGATCCATGCAATTAACTTTTATACAGACAGCAAGATTGTGTTAGGATATATTCACAATGCTTCAAGAAGATTTTATACATACGTGGCCAACAGAGTGACACGTATCAGAAAGTCTACAAGTCCAGAACAGTGGCATCACATCAGCACAAACAAGAACCCAGCTGATCATGGGACAAGACTAGTGCCAGCCGCTGCGCTCAAGCAAACTAACTGGTTTGTAGGTCCATCTTTTCTTCGTAAACCAGAAACCTTCGCAATGTATTTTACATGCTTGGCACTCAGCAGGGTCTGTTCCTTTAATACCCTCCATTTTCTTGAAGCCTAGAGGTGGGCCTTCTCTCTAAAGCATAGGGCTAGCTCCGGCACGTCTCATTCATTCCAGCTCCAGCTACCACAGTGACCAGATCCACAGAACTTCTTAAAGCTAATACAGCCTGCAAATCTGATAAATACCAAAGCCTGTGAGTAAGGAATTGTTAGTTAGCCTGTGTAGAGAGATGATAGGCATTTGTAGATAGATAATGTGTGTTTTCAGTGTGTAGTAAGTGAGCACGTTAGACTATCTATGTATTAGCTATGCATAATGTAAGGCACTTGAATAGCCATGCTTATATTTGTCTTTCATATGTTTGTTTTACAGTTTTACCGCGCTTGTGTTCATTATATCTCAGTAAAGATTACATCAGTTAAGCAAACCAGCGTGTCTTTCCTTGAGATTCGGTATAAACTTGATGTGAAGCTGTGTCCACGAGACAGCAGAGACATTATATAGTGTATAAAGTGAAAAATGCATTAGGCCCCATTGAATAGAATGAAGCATGATAAAAGGCCACAATTGGGATGAGCGAATTGAATCTGATGAATCTGAATTCGTTACGAATTTCAGGAAAAATTTGATTCACAAGAATGCGAATATCACCGCAATTTGATTGCGCAAATTGCTTCATTAAACTCCATTTAGTGCGGTCCAGGCTCCAGGGCATCTAAAATGGCGGATCCACTTGTGAGGACATGGGACAAGGAATCCTGGGAAGGTGGGAACAAGGGTTGGTGGGATGACCCTGAATCACATGCAGCATGCAGCCTATCAGCAGCCAGCCACCCCTGTGATGTCACAGCCCTATATAATCGGCAGCCATCTTGCGGCAAGTCACATCAGCGTTCAATTGCAGAGAGAGAGGGACAGATAGCAGTGTGTGTTGCACAGAAAAGCTTTTTTACAGAAGCGATTCATCTCAAGCCCAAATTCAACCTAGAAGCACCGATAGGGAGTGAGATTGAGAGAAAAAGTGCAATTTTGGGTGTAGTACACAGCGACTGCGTGCTGCAGCACTGGTGTGTTCAACAACTGAAAAGCTAATAGTAGCTAGCCAGTTAGGGTGAGCAGAGCACTAAAAGCGTATTGTCCCCCATTAAGTATAACCTGTGCGTACAACTAATACTGTTTTAAGCGTATTGTATCTCATTGTACTCCCCTCATAAGGGTATACCACATACGTACATCTAAGTGGTGTACCATTTTGTTCCTGTTAAAGTCTTAAGGGCCTCGATACTGTGAAAGTCCAGCCAAAAGTACACACCTGCTGGTGTTGTAGACAAATACTGCTTTAAGCGTAGTGGAGCGTATTGTACTCCCCTCATATACGCACAAAGTATTTCAGGCAGAGAAGTGTCAGGACATGCACAAAGGAATGGCAGAGGCCTAAATTCATCAGACAGAGGTTGCAGCAGGCTAGGGGCGAGTGGCAGCAGGAGTCGCAGCGAGAGGTCCCGGTATCAGCTAGCGGTCATGTCTCGACCAGCAACCCATCTGCCATCATCGATTGGTTAACACGGTCATCCACTTCATCACAAGGGACATCTGACACCCCCAGTCAACAGTCATTGGGTTCCTCAGACACAACCCTCGGTTGGCATGGCCCAGGAGCAGTCCTTGTCCTCCCATTGCTTCTGTCCTATGCTGTTCCCTTCCCCCATAGAAGTATCTTATGCTGTGGGTTCAGATCCACTATTTAGGGAGAACGATCTACTAGAGGACAGTCAGCAGCTACTTCCCAGCCAAGAAGTGGAGTGATGTCCGCCGCTTTCTCTTCTAGGTGGGCAAGTAGTGATGAGGAGAGTAGTGTGGGAGGTGGTGTTGCAAGCGTTAAGGAGGACATCAGTGACATGCAGACACAACTCCAACTGAAGCTGATCGCACTTGGGAGCTGGGTGCAGAAGGGGCTTCATCATCATCAGGAGAAGAGGGTTGCAGGTTGCCCGTGAGGCAGCAGCTGAGCCAGCAAGGTGGTAGTATGGTTGGCAGTCAGCATGGTGACAGAAGTGGAAAGTCGGGAGTCAAACGTGCCCAGGGGAGACCACCTGCTTTGCGGCAGCATACGTTCCCGGGAGGTAGTGGAACAGGGGTTCCTGGAGTCGGCAGTAGTAGCAGTCAATCAATGTAGCCGGTTGGTGGGAAAATCAGCTACTCGGCGGTGTGGCAGTTTTTCATCAAGTGGTTCCTGAGGTGTTCCCCCCATCTGCAAGGCATCCTAACAATGGAAAGGAAACTTTGCATGTTCTTCAGCTACTCGTACACCGCAAAGCACACTCTCCTTGAGCTGCAGCGCAAGAACAGTATCCCCCAACATAGTCTGATTTGCGTCATTTCCACACGTTGGAATTCCACCCTCCATATGTTGGACTGATTATAAGAAAAGAGAAAAGCCATCACTGATTTCTTGATGATTCAAGCGGATAGGGGGACTCCCCTGTGTAACTTAAATGTCAACCAGTGGCAGCTCATATGTGACACCTGCCATTTGCTCAGGTCTGGCTGGTCAGGGCACTGGAGGTGTGGCGCCTACATCTCACGGCCACGTGAGCCCTGTGGGGGCTGAACTGGAGGAGGAGGGGTAGAAGCACAGTGGAGCACAGTTTAGGTTTCGCAAGATAGGAAGTTTTTCTAGTCATCTGACAGGAGAGAAGCAGTAGGAGCAGCCAGAGGAGCTAGAGGGTTATGAAGAAGGCAGGACAGGGGATCCAGACACACAGTGGCAGTATGCAATGGAGATGGAGGCAGGGAGTCCCTCTGAGTCACTTGCACAAATGTCACGATGCATGCTCACTTGTTTGCTTAGTGACTGCCGAATTGTCACCATTAAGCAGCGGGAAGACTTCTGGCTTTCCACCTTATTGGACCCTCTCTGCCGGCACAAAATGGGGGCCTTTTTTAAACCCACCCGTAGTCAGTTGGCCAACGCCTATCAGTGCCATTGTCCATCCTCTCGCAGGTCTGACTCGGGGGGCCCTCTGCACTCACCTTCCACTGCCATGGCTGCTGGGGAGGATTGGGGTTGCAGGAGCAGTACCAGCTTCATCAGCAGCAGCCTGAGTCTACAGTCGCTGATAAGTAACTTTAGTGCGGCGGGGGCCATAGTCACCCCAAGGAGAACTCATCTGTCCATGAAAAATGTGGAGAGACTGAACTTTGTGAAGAAGAATCAGGCAAGGCTCAGCCTGGATTTCCAACCACCAATGCCTGATGCATCAGAGTAGATTGATCATGGTGCCACACCAACACTTCACGAATATGGATAGTGCAAAACATTTAAGGTGCTGCTCCCCAGTTACAGACATTCCTTCGCATCAGACCACGAGTAAATATTGAGCACATGCATTAGCTAAAACTTAACTTTTCTTATAAAATATATGTACCTAAACATTTTTTGAAATCAAACAAAAGGAAAGTTGTGCAAAAAACACCATGTGCCACCTACACCATCAAGTATTCATGTGATGCGAAGACCTCTAAAAGGTGGAAAGGAACATGTAGTCCATTGTAACCGGTGGAGGTAAAAACTTCCCCTTTAAGGCCCTACTCATGCATTATTAATTAACTTCTTGGCAAGTGTTACTCACCCTAAAAAGTGTGGTCCAACACAGGAACCTCTCTCTATTTCCACGTACAAACACTGCCATTTCACAGGGTTTTTAGGTGGAAATAGGGAGAATTTTCTGTGTGGGGCCACCCTTTTTAGGGCGAGTAACACTTGCCAAGAAGGGAATTAATAGGGCGAGAGTAAGGCCTTACAGGGGAAGTTTTTACACCCACTGGTTACAATGGACAATAATGTTGTTCCCTTCCACCTTTTCGAGGAAAGTGATACTCGTCTTAAAAAGGGCGGCCCCACCCAGGAACCAATCCCTATTTCCACCTAAAAACCCTAGGAAATGGCAGTGTTTGCAGGTGGAAATAGGGAGAGGTTCCTGTGTGGGGCCGCCCTGTTTAAGGCGAGTAACACTTGCCAAGAAGGGAATTAATAATGCTAGAGTAGGGCCTTACAGGGGAAGTTTTTACCCCCACCGGTTACAATGGACCATACGTTTTAGAGGTCTTTGCATCACATCAATACTTGGTGGTGTAGGTGGCATATGGTGTTTTTGCACTCCTTTCCTTTAGTTTGATTTCAAAATAAATTTGGGTACAAGTTTTATGTAATGCATATCCTCAATACTTACTTGTGCACACTAACACTTTTACAAAAGAGACCGTTTTCTTCCGCCTACCTACATCAGCTACTATTCTGATCCTGCCACCAATCTGATGCCACACATCTGATGCCAAGTTCTCCCTTTTTTCACCCACCTTCATCACCAGGTACTGGTATTGCCACCCACCGCCACACTATGTCACCGGGTGTCACTTTCAGGACTCCTGATACTGCTGATGCCACCTCCAGGCTGTCTCATTCTGCCACCATAGGTTCTCCTCATGCTGATGCCAGCTCTGGGTTGCCTCATTCTGCCACCATATGTTCTCCTTATGCTGATGCCAGCTCCAGGCTGTCTCATACTGCCACCATATGTTCTCCTCATGCTGATGCACCTCCAGGCTGTTTCATACTGCCAACATATGTTCTCCTCATGCTGATTCCAGCTCCAGGCTGTCTCATACTGACACCATATGTTCTCCTCATGCTGATGCCAGATCCAGGCTGTCTCATTCTGCCACCATATGTTCTCCTCATGCTGATGCCAGCTCCAGGCTGTTTTTTATACTGCTACCATATGTTCTAATCATGCTGATGCCAGCTCCAGGCTGTCTTATACTGCCGCCATATGTTCTCATCATGCTGATGCCAGCTTCAGGCTGTCTTATACTGCCACCATATGTTCTCCTCATGCTGATGTCAGCTCCAGGCTGTCTCATACTGTCAACATATGTTCTCCTCATGCTGCTGCCACCTCCAGGCTGTCTCATTCTGCAACTATATGGTCTCCTCATGCTTCTGCTACCTCCAGGCTGTGTCATTCATCCACTATATGGTCTCCTCATGCTGCCGCCAACTCTAGGATGTATCATTCAGCCACTATATTGTCTCCTTATGCTGGCACCAACTACAGGCTGTGTCATTCAGCCACTATATGGTCTCCTCTTGCTGTCGCCAACTCCAGGCTGTGCCATTCAGCCACTATATGGTCTCCTCATTGTTCCGCCACCTCCAGGCTGTGCCATTCAGCCACTATATGGTCTACTTATGCTGCCGCCACCTCCAAGCTGTGTCATTCAGCCAATATATGGTCTCCCCATGCTGGTGCCACCTCCAGTCTGTGTCATTAAGTCACTATATGGTCTCCTCATGCTGCTGCCACCTCCACGCTGTGTCATTCAGCCACTATATGGTCTCCTCATACTGATGCCACCTCCAGGCTCTGTCATTGTGCCGCTCTGCGACAGTTATTCTAATAGTGACGCCTCTAAACTGCATGTCAAACTAAATAACAGTATTGTTTCACTAACCCAGCACACACCATATGCGTGTTAAAGCAAGGCAAAGTGTTCTACACCCCTATCAAGGCTCTCTGTAGGCCAGAAATAGCTGTTTTTAATACAGATTTGCTGTGAATAAATTCAAACTGAACCACATTTTTTGGGAAAATTCTGCGAAAATCAAATTTTTCAAAAATGTGCTCATCTCTAGCCACAATCTGTATAGGAATGTGCACAAAAAGAATTAAGGAATCATACATTGTTAGTGAAAATATATAAGAGATGTGTGTTAATATTAAAACAATATATATTGACCATTAAAAATGGATACAACAAAATATTAGTGTATATGTGTCAAATCACTATTAGACAAAACATGAGAATCAGTGTATCAGTGATATATATATAGCAAAGCGAAAATGACAAATTTTATTGTAACACAGAATATATATATATATATATATATATATATATATATATGAACAAGAACAAGTTGGCCAGCACATACTTATACCAAAACTACTGTATGGACCTGGCATACAAGTGCACGCTGCTAGGCTGAATATACATAAGCAGGAGAATACAGCAGCACACTGCTAGCACAAAGATACAGATAAAACATGAAATGCTATATAGGTATAATGCAAAAAAATGAATGAAAAAGTGAGGTACTTAGCTCACAATTTGGCAGCCAAATAGTTTGGACCATCCCACCACGGTAAGGTGACCTCATTAGGACGGATTATTATAAAGAGGCATAGTTATTGATCAAGGGGTCCACACCTTCCCCAATGTACAACTTATTCATCCAGCGTAATCACATGTAAATAAAGCAACTAATTGGTGCCTGGGATGTGCATATAAAACTTAGCTTTTAATTTATCAAGAATTTAATAAAATTATATATATAGCAGTGTTTAGGTGATGTATATATGATAATTGTAGATCACTAATATCATTGGTCTACACTGGACTCTGCAGGGTCCAGCCAGTCCAATGTGACCAATCACCCTAGGTGGCACAAGCACACCATAGGGTGACAACAGTATCAAACCACAACACGTTTCTACCTGCTGGTACTGAGCAGGTGGTCCTCAGGAGGTATAGAGAGTGATCAAATTAACAATTAGCTAGAGGACTGTAACATCCATTCTAGCTCCACAAAGTCAGCTAAAATGAAATTATAGCTTAATATTCAGACCGCTATCATAATAGATAATGATACACCATAAATTGACTTGGGTGCCTGTAAGAAAAAATATATTCTATCCCTACGGTATTTGCTCATTCAGAGCTTGTGCAACTTGATAACCTGTACAAGTTGCACAAGCTCTGAATGAGCAAATACCGTAGGGATAGAATATATTTTTTCTTACAGGCACCCAAGTCAATTTATGGTGTATCATTATCTATTATGATAGCGGTCTGAATATTAAGCTATAATTTCATTTTAGCTGACTTTGTGGAGCTAGAATGGATGTTACAGTCCTCTAGATAATTGTTAATTTGATCACTCTCTATACCTCCTGAGGACACCTGCTCAGTACCAGCAGGTAGAAACGCGTTGTGGTTTGATACTGTTGTCACCCTATGGTGTGCTTGTGCCACCTAGGGTGATTGGTCACACTGGACTGGCTGGACCCTGCAGAGGCAAGTGTAGACCAATGATATTAGTGATCTACAATTATCATATATACATCACCTAAACACTGCTATATATATATAATTTTATTAAATCCTTGATAAATTAAAAGCTAAGTTTTATATGCACATCCCAGGCACCAATTAGTTGCTTTATTTACATCTCATTAGGATGGACCCTACACTGTCAATATGCCTCTGTGCAATCAGTTAAACAGGAATTGCAAGGTCTGAGACCACTTTTTCATTCATTTTTTGCATTATACCTATATAGCATCTCATGTTTTATCTGTATCTTAGTGCTAGCAGTGTGCTGCTGTATTCTCCTGTTGCTGTATATTCAGCCTAGCAGCGTGCACCTGTGTGCCGGGTCCATGCAGTAGTTTTGGTATCAGTAGTGCTGGCCAACTTATCCTTGTTTGTGTTATACATATGGGGGAGTAGCTGCCTCCACGTTGGCTCCTGCACCCCACCCACCTCTATTAGGCGCTGTATAAGGTGCGGATGTCTCAGACCTTGCAATGCCTGTTTAACTGATTGCACAGAGGCTTATTCACAGTGTAGGGTCTGTCCCAATGAGGTCACATTACTATATAATTATTACATTAAAAATGAATGAATAAAAAAATGAGATTGTAAAAATTACATAAATATACATAAGAGAATCACTTATATATAGTGAAAAAGAAACCCTTGTGGTGGCCAACCATATCCTGCCAAATTACACATTAATAAAACCATGGTAAGTATATCAACCAAAGGGAGGGAAAAAGGTGTGAAAGGGGGGGTTGAAGAGGGGAACAAGGGAGGAAGGGAAGAGGGGAAGGGAAGAAGGTAAAGGAGGGAGGAAAAAAGGAGGGCACCGCCAGACCAATCTAATCATTATAATATAATGGAACGTATATATTTAAAAAAAAGCATGATGAATAAGTTTGTCCAAAATTTCTTTAAACCATGGTACGTATCCACACCTGAAAAAACAGAGACGGGGGGAAAAAGAAAAGGAAAAGTGAAGAAGAAAATGAAGGAGGGGGAGGGCAAAAGGGGGGGGGGAGAGGGGCAAAAGGGAGGGAGGGGAGAGGTGAAGGGAAAGAGGAAAAGAAAAGAACAAAAGGAGAAAAGGAACAAAAGAGTGAAAAAGAAAATGAGAAAAAGAACAGGAAAAAGAGAAGACCAATGAGTTTATCATATTAAAAACTATTAAAAAACTAAAAATATATGCAAGAAAAAAAGGGGAATCAATTAAGCAATAGATATAACAAAGTATCAGCCAAATGTGTGGGGAATACAACCATAAAAATCGTGCAAAACTAAGCATTTCAAGGTGGAAAGATCCTGTATTTCTTTAGCAGCTGTGATACTCAAAACATGTACTCGGACTCGCCGTCTCATCTCCCTGGAAGTGAGACCCACATATATTAGGATGCACGGGCACGTTGCGAAATACACAACCCCCGATGTGCAATTGTGTGGGTAATTTTAAACTCCTTAGTTCTTGTAGATTTCCAAAACGTTGTTGCCCTTTCCACATTTGGCCAAGCTACGCAGCCACCACAGGGCTTACAACTCCACTTGGGGCCTCTTTACCCAAAGATCTTATACACATTCGGGCCCTTGTGGTAACTGTGTACCAAAATGTTTTTTAGATTTTTAGCCCTGCGGTAGGTAATAGAAGGTCGTGTAGGTAGATAATTCTCTAACACCGGATCCATCTGCAAAATGGACCAGTGTTTAGTCAATGCTCTCTGCATCTCTCTCCATCTAGAATTGTAATTGGAGATAATTCTCACCTGGTTGTCTGTTTTCGTTGTATCGAGTAACATTGCTCTAGATCAGGGGTACTCAACTACTTTTAGTAGGGGTCTGCTTTTCCAGGCCAGCCATCCAGTGAAGGTCCGAGCTAAACCCTAAGACCTGGTTCACACCTAGCGGCCACAGTGCCATGCCAGAAATAGGCACTGCCTGTTGTAGAACATAATTAGTACTTAATAAGTCATAACCATTCTCCAACTGCCACACACTGTACCCGTGGTATAATACTGCCACACACTGTACCCCTGGTATAATACTGCCACACACTTTGCCCCTAAATATATAACTGCCACACACTGTACCCGTGGTATAATACTGCCACAAACTGTACCCGTGGTATAATACTGCCACACACTGTGCCCCTGGTTTAGTACTGCCACACGCTTTGCCTCCAAATATATAACTGCCGCATACTGTGCCCCTGGTATAATACTGTCGCACTCTATGCCCCTGAATATAATACTGCCATATGCTGTATACCTAAATAGAATGCTGTCAAACACTATTCCCCTGAGTATCATACTGCCACACACTGTGCCCCTGAGTATAATACTGCCACAAATTGTGCCCCTGAGTATAATACTGCCACAAATTGTGCCCCTGAATATAATGCTGCCTAACACTTTGCCCCTGAGTATAAAACTACCACATGCTGGGCCCCCAAATATTATATTGCCACTTGCCCTGAAGCGAATTATACCTCTGTGTCCCTTAAAACAATGAATGAGCTGCCCCCCATATGAACTCTCCAGCTGCTACTACTGCCATCATGCAGACAGAAGAGCATGATGGGAACTGTAGTTTTGAAACAACTGTAGAGATAAAGGTTGGGAAATTCCTGTAATACACATACTTCCAGGGTCGGACTGAGAACAAAAATAGGCCCGGGCATATCAGACTATGCAGCCAATTTTTTTTTTTTTATGGTGGGTGTCGTAGAAGTCAGACATCCATTAAAATAAAATAGGCTGCATACTCTAAAATCACCTCTGTTTAAGTGGCTCTCCAGCTGTTGCAAAGCAACAACTCCCATCATGCCTGCAAAGCTTCGGGCATTAAGGGAGTTGTAGTTTTGTAACACAGTTTGGGGTAAGGTGTCACCCATCATCACTGCAGAAATTACAAGTGACTCCAGCTCTGATGGGACAGTCAGGAGAATACACAATTGTATAATGACTCACAGGAGACGTCCTTACTTTACTTTTCTTCTTCCTCTCTTCTTTATCTTCTTTCAGCTCCATCATCTCTGCAGAGTCTGATGCCCGGACATCATTGGTTACTTTGTTAGCAGATCCTCATCCTCTGTATGACAACAATAATCATTATAACCCTGCCAGACATCATGACCCCTTAAATATTATCGCCAGACACTGTTCCCTCTGTTTGTCAGAATCCCACCCCTGTACTCCCCCCAGACCCATTTTCCCCTCCTCCTGCAGACCCCTAAGGGCTTCTTCAAACTGTGGACATTTAGTCGTTGGAATGTCCGCTTGCTGCAGGCCATTGGCAGTTGGACTGCACGGATGTGCACCATCTCTATAGATGACAATGCAGTCCGGTGGAATTTCACCAGCAGAATGGACGTCCACCCAAAGAACGAACATGTTCATTCTTGGGGTTTATGTCCATTCTGCTGGGGGAATTCCACTGTGGCGATTCCACAGTATACACAGAGCAGCAGAAAGCCATTGAAAACATTTGGACTCTGCTGCAAGCAGATTACCACTGGAGGAATGTCCTTTAATGTGGATGGGCCTTATGTCCCCCCAGACCCCTAGGTCCTCTTCCAGACCCCTCTTTCTCCCAATCCTATAAATACTCCCAGACACCTCTGCCCCCCTGACCCCTAAGTCCTCATCCAGACTCCTCTACCCCCCTGACCCATATGTCCTCCTGTAGACTCCTTTGCCCCCAAAGACCCCTGCATCATCCTTGTTTACATTTTTCTGTCCCCCACAGACCGCTCCATCCTCTTCTGCCCTAACACTCCCCACCCGCCAAGGCCTCTGCATCATTCTTCTTTAAACTTTTCTGCCCCCCCCCAGACCCCTCCATCCCCTTCTACCCTAATACCCCCCACCCCCAAGACCCTTGAATCATCCTTCTTTACACTTTTCTGCCCCCCAGACCTGTTTATCCCCTTCTTCCCTAACACCCCCCACCCAAGACCCCATGCATCATTCTTATTTTCCCTTTTATGCCCCATTAGAGCCCTTTATCCCCTTCTGCCCTAACACCCCTCAATACCCCTGCATCATTCTTATTTTCACTTTTATGCCCCCCCAGACCTCTTTTATCCCATTCTGCCCTAACACTCCCCCCACCCCCAGGACCCCTGAATCATTCTTATTTTCACTTTTATGTCCCCCCAGACCCTTTTATCCCCTTCTGTCCTAACACCCCCCTGCATCATTATTATTTTCACTTTTCTGCACCCCCTTCCCTAGACCCCTTTATCCCCTTCTAACCCTAATGCCAACACCGCCCCCCCCCCAAGACCCATTTATTCTCTTCTGCCCTAACACCAAGACGCCTGCATCCATACTTTTATGGCGGTGGGCGCAGATGGATGGCCCCGAAGATTGTCCTGTTCTTCTGCTTCTCAGGTCCCGCGCTGCTCTGCTGCTCTGGCCTCTTCTTGTCAGGCCTGGCCAGAGCAGATGATGCAGGCAGCGCTAATTACGTCACCTGCATCATAGGAGAAGAGTGTTCCCTCCCTCCAGCAGCGCTCATCTATTCATTTGTATCGGTGCCTTAAAGACATCGACACATATTGTAAGGATTCCTCCTTGGCGATTAGCTCCGGGATCGTCCTGGACACTGCCACGGGACACATTTCCACTCAATAAACCCGCAGATAATGGTTATTCATGCAAGCCTGGCACCTTGCCAGCTTTATTTAGACAGGTTGCAGGGGGAAGACAAACATAACGCAGGAATAAAATAAAATCCTAGACCGTCTGGTCACTGACTACACATATCAGCATGTCCTGACTACTAGCTGGTGAGCTACCCTCAGCCAGTTAAACATGTGACTCCTGCAACCTGTTACTCACAGTTCACAGTTCTTGGACCACTCACAGATTCCAGCTGTGTGCTTTCTCAACAGGGTCCGAGTGTCTCCCCCTACAGCGATGTACTGTTTCCCAGGGAGAGCCCCAACTACTCTGTTTCTTTTCCTTTTAAACACACTTTCCCTTCCTGATACCTCATTAATCAGGCCACAGGTGGAGCATTCTCCAGAGTTAGCAAGGATAATACACCCTTTCCTTGCCACACTGCCACAATATTAATGCCAGGACAGCGGCTGCCACCTCTGGCCGGTTCCCTGAACCGGACGGAGTTCTGGATTACTGGCGGCCACGGTCCCCAACTGCCCCATTTTGCTCTGAACGCTGGGTGCGAGCTGCGGGGGTCATGACGTCACGCTGTGCCCCCTCAACGCAAGTCTATGGGATGCCACACTCCCTCCCATAGATTTGCATTGAGTGGGCGTGGTGTGACGTCATGACCCCCGCAGCTCGCACCCAGCATTCAGAGCAAAATGGGGCAGTTGGGTACCTCTTTAACTAAAGAAACTGTAAAGCTGGGTTCACATGCACATCATTTTTGTCTGGAATTGTGACATTAGTCGACACTAGGACTGTGCAAATTGTTTTACCATTCCTATAGACAGCAATGCATTTCTGATTCAATCTGCAAAAGACGGACCTGCTCAGAAATGCATTGCTGTCTATAAGAAGGGCAATGCAGTCCGTGGGGTCCTAGTGCTGACTGCTGTCAGCACTGGTCATCCTCGGGATCTCCAGCCACAATTTCACATGGAGATTCCGATCGTGTGAACCCAGCCTCAGGGTGGACCCATTTACATGAACGATGCTATTAAGTGTTCACCTTTGTGATGTGCAGCAGTAAATTATGTGGAGGACCTTATGTAACTGGAACTTTCTGGGAAGAGGTTCACTATAAATGTCACAGGCTGTTATTTTTGGACCGTATTTAGTTATGTCTGTCTTATTTTGCCAAACTATCCAATAGGAAGGTCATAGTTAATCTTTATCTAATCTTCTATATGAAATGTAATAAATGTGCAATTGTCTTCATGGCTAATGCATGATTCACAACATTACATTAGGTGCCAACATTGGCTCTTGTTCTCACGTATCACAACAAAATGATGTCCTAAACGTGAAGCTGTTACCTTACAATGACCTATTTATTTTTATATTTTATTTTTTTAGGAGATTTAGAATAGCCATACGGATGATTTTATCCCCCTGTATAAGAAGTTTAGCTTACTGTACAAGCCCTATGGGGGATATTTAGCAAAACCTGTGCAAAAGTTGACCAATTGCCCATAGCAACCAATTAGATTGCTTCTTTTATTTTTAAAGGGCGTCTCAAAAATTTGATTTCTTGCTATGGGTGACTGGTCAACTTTTCCCCTGCACAGGTTTTATTAAAGGAAAACGGTCACCTGTTTACCCGCACTATAAACCGATACACAAGGTTATAGTGCGGGTGAACAGGAGACTGATACGTGGTCTTGACCGGTCAGGATCCCCGGAAGTCCCCTCTTCCAGCGCTGACTTGTGCTTTGAGGTGGGCCCAAGGGCTAGATTGAAATATTCATAAGCGCTGGTGACATGACCAGCGCTTATGAATATTTCAATCTAGCTGCGGGCCCGCCTCAAAGCGCAAGTCAGCGCTGGAAGAGGGGGACCTTCAGGGGATCGGGGCTACGGACTGCAGTTCTCCTGTTCACCCGCACTATAACCCCATGTTTCAGATTATAGTGCGGGTAAACAGGTGACCCTTTTCCTCTAAATCTCCGCCTATATCTGAATATTTTAACCAATGTGGCTTGTTGACTTATCTCAACACCCAGTATTTTGGGAATGTGACCAAGCAGCCCTACCAGTTAAACCCTGTTCACAGAAATGACCAATAAAATACTTGATACAGATGGCATAAAAATGTATGTGTGTGATTCTTTAACCCCTTAAAGTGGTACTCCACAGGAAAACATTTGTTTTCTTATTTTGATCAACTGGTGCCAGAAAGTTAAACAGATTTTATAATTACTTCTATTGAAAAATCTTAATCCTTCCAGTACTTATGTGCTGCTATATGCTCCACAGGAAGTTCTTTTCTTTTTGAATTTTCTTTCTGTCTGACCACAGTGCTCTTTGCTGACACCTCTGTCCATTTGAGGAACCTATTTTGCTCTGGACAGTTCCTTACATGGACAGATGTGTCAACAGAGAGCACTGTGGTCAGACAGAAAAGGAATTCAAAAAGAAAGGAACATCCTGTGGATTATACAGCAGCTGATACGTACTGGAAGGATTACATTTTTTTTTATTAGAAGTAGTTTAAAAACTTTCTGGCACCAGTTGATAAAAAAAAAAAAAAAAAAGAAACTTTTCCAGTGGAGTACCACTTTAAGGACACAGCCCATTTTGGCCTTAAGGACACAGCTAATTCTATTTTTGCGTTTCCGTTTTTTCCTCCTCGCCTTCTAAAATCCATAACTCTTTTATATTTCCATTTACAGACCCATATGAGGGCTTGCTTTTTGCGTGACCAGTTGACTCATGTATGGTAAATCGAAATTCTGTAAACATTACATGTTTTCTTTATTCTCTGGGTCAATACAATTGAAAGGATACCCATGGTTACATTCTTTTCTATTACTGTAATTTTTATTTTTTTTACAAAATCAGTACATTTAGAAGTGCCCTATTTTTAACACCTCTAACTTACTTACTTTTCTGTATTCAAGGATGTGCGATAGCTAATTTTTTGCGCCATGACCTGTCGTTTTTTAAGTACCACTTTTGCTTATATATGAGTTTTTGATCACTTTTTATAAAAAAAAAAAATAAATTCAATGTGATATGACCAAAAAGCAGAAATTTGGGACTTTTTTTTTCTTTTATGTTTGCGCAGTTCACCATACGGGATCATTAACATTATATTTTTTATAATTCGGACATTTACACACTCGGCGACACCAAACATGTTTATTATTTATGATTTTTACGCTTTTTTGTTAAAATGGGGAAGACGGGTGATTTAAATCTTTATTGGGGAGGGGCTTTTTCACATATTTTTTAAACTTTTTTTTTTACATTTATTTTACACTTTTTTTTGTCCCCATAGGGGACTATATATAGCAATCATTAGACAAAGACCCCGGGAGAGGGACAGAGGCAGGTGAGAGGACATCCATCTGCCATCTTGGCTGGTCCCTGCGGCAGTGTCACAGGCGAACAGATAAGCCATTTTAAGTGCAGCACTGCAGCAGATGCCGTGATCTGTATTGATGTGCACTAAGTACATTGCTGCAGCGCCATAGGTGATCAGGAAACCAAAAACAACTGAAACCAATGAGTTTACGTAACTCTTAGTAGACCAAGAGTTAGATCAGTGCAAAAATGTACAATATTGGTCAAAAAAAAAAAAGTTCTGAAAAAAAAGGCATTCTGCAACTTTCAGTGGTTTCATGTTACGGTTTTCTACTGTGCAGTAAAACTGATAAATATATGCTTCAAGCTCTTGCACTTAAAACCCAATGCATTATTTGCATGATTATTATTCATTGATACCATTTTGGGATGTAAGGTGACAAAAACAAGCAAACAAAGTAAGGGAGTAAGGCCGGGTTCGAACTTACATTGAGCAGGTTCGATGTTCTGGCGGAATTGTTTGATCAGAATTTTCTGTCGGAAAACCCATTCTACTGAATGTTACCTTCATGCAGCAATGTTACCTGAGCTGAATTTTGGTCTGAAATTCTGTTGTGTGAACCCGGCCTTAGGGTAACACCCCCCAACCCTTTACACAAGTTCTAAAAACATACAGTCTTTGGTCATACTAAGGGCCCATTCACACTATGTATATTTGGAGCTTAATTCCGCACCTGAGTTCTGTTGCAGAAACTCCATTCCGTTGCATTATTTTCAATGGGATTCTGCAGAACCATTCACACTATGTCATTCTTTTGGCGGGATGTGATCAGAAATGCGTTGCCATCTATGGAGACTGCACCTTTCTAAGTGTTCATAAAGCGCACGTCAGATGAAATATCCATCCAAAATATCTCCGGGCAGAGATTTGGTAATGTGAATGAGTCCTTAGGAGGTAACATCTCAGGGGCATCTTTAAAGGATGTTCTCATTGCACAGTGCAGTATTTCTCATCTGGGATTCAGACCCATGTACCTGGCTTTACAGGTGCAGGATTCTTTCTCACCTGACAATCTCTCATTTGGGTGATACATTTTTTTTTATTCTATGATCTATATATGTGTTTTTATATCCTTGAGAACATCCTGTCACTACTGGATCTTCCTGATCTTGTTTGACTTGTTTTTATTGGCTTGTCCAACCCCATCTCTGGACCTTTTTTCGATCCAAACTTCAAGTTAAAGGGGTATTCCATTTTTTTTTATTTGACTATGCTACAGGGGCTGTAAAGTTAGTGTAGTTCATAATATAGTGTCTGTACCTGTGTTTGATGGTTTTCTCACAATTCTTCTGTGATTTTCACGCCAATATTTATTTTTACCAGCATACAAAATGACTGTTGTCTCGGATTTTTCCCAGCTTGCAATGCGGCCGAGACCTGACTCACTAGTCAGCTGATGACAGGGAGCCTGTCTGCTTCAATGGGTGGAGGGATCAATCTGCAACTAATGCAACAGCTGTGGGCACCTTGATTGAAAACCACAGGTCTTTAGTTTCAATGGGTGGGGTGGCTGATGTGTGGGAGGGAGGGAAAGGGCATTGTGGGATTTGTAGTCAAAAAACATAAGTCAAACAGGAAATACAAGTTCACAAAAAGCTAGCCACTGACAGGATCCGGACTGGTATGTAGCGAGGACACTGGTGGTGGATCCTCTGTGTCAGTGGGGTGATGGCGTGGGCTGTACCAGGGGAACGGAATCTAAGGGGTTACGGGTTTTCACAAGAGCCCGCCGCAAAGCGGGATGGACTTGCAGCAGCAGGTAACCCCCAGGTCGTTCCACCCGATAGCGACTCAACCTCACTAACAGCTGAGACAGGCGCAGTACACAAGGACAAGGCAAGAGCAAGGTCGGACGTAGCAGAAGGTCTGGGCAGGCAGCAATGGTTCGTAGTCAGGGGCAATGGCAAGGGTCTGGATACACAGGCTTGGGATACACAAAAAGCTTTCTCAGGGCACTAGGGCAACAAGATCTGGCAGGGACAGGAAGGGGAAGTTGTTTTTTATGGAGTGGAAGTGCTTAGGAACTAATTGGGCCAGGCACCAATCAATGGTGCACTGGCCCTTTAAATCTGAGAGACCCAACGCGCGCGCGCCCTTGAGAGCGGGGCCGCGCGCACCGGGACTGAGCAGAAGGACGGGGCCGGTAAGAGACAGGGAATGCGACCCAAGGGCGGGCACGTCCCACCACGGGTGTCGCATCCCCGCCAAGGGACATAGAGCAGCGCTCCCGGTCAGACTCGCAGACTGGAGCGCTGCAAGCAGAGGAGTAACGCCGCGACGCTCCGGAGGGGAAGCGGTGCCCAGAGCGATCGGCGTTACAGCCACAGTGTTATGGTAATTTCATGACATGGCCATTTAGCCCCAAGACAAGCGCAGATCCTTCCTAAGCATGCCCATTACTGTCTGCCACGTACATACTAATATCACATTATGCTGGATAACCCCTTTAAGTGGTGTTAGAAAGGATAGATGGCTGGAATTATATTCAAATCCCCACTGCTCCCCTGAACCTTCGGTGACGGAGAAGGTTGTTCATATATACAGGTGGTGCTCTACTATGCTGAACTTCAGTCTGTGACATCAGGTATATGAAGAGATTACAGTGGCACTCACCAGGTACATTTTCTTCGTGCTTTATTAATGAACATCCATACATTGCAGGTTACCGTTCAAGCATTTCACTGTTTAGGTGCAGACACTGGTGTATTCAGCTGGATTACAGGTAAACGGGTGTACCCATAATCCATCTGAATGCACCGGTGACTGCACCCACACAATGAGATGCTTGAAGTGTAACCTGTACTGTATGGATGTTCATTATTAAAGCATGAAGAAACATACCTGGTGAGTGCCACTATTATCTCTTGGAGAGGAGAGGAAATGTTGACCAATCAGATTGTTTCTTTTATTTCTGAAAAGACCTCTGAGAAATAAAAGAAGCAATCTGATTGGTTGTTATGGGCAACTGGTCAATTTCTTCTGCACAAGTTTTGATAAATCTTTTCTATAGTGCTGTGTCTTTGTGCTCCATTGAGGTTTTGGGGATGGAGTGTATGTTTGGGGGACTCAATTATTAGGGGGACAGACAGGGCAATCTGTCACAAAGACCGGGATCGCCGAACAGTGTGTTGTCTGCCTGGCGCACGAGTTCGGCACATCGCGGATCGGGTTGACAGGTTGTTGGGCGGGGCTGGAGAGGACCCAGCAGTCATGGTACATATTGGCACCAATGACAAAGTAAGAGGTAGGTGGAGTGTCCTTAAAAATGATTTCAGGGACTTAGGCCGCAAGCTTAAGGCAAGGACCTCCAAGGTAGTCTTTTCTGAAATATTACCTGTACCACGATCCACACCAGAGAGGCAGCGGGAGATCAGGGAGGTAAACAAGTGGCTCAGAAGCTGGTGTAGGAAGGAAGGGTTTGGGTTCATGGAGAACTGGGCTGACTTCGCTGTCGGTTACCGGCTCTACCGTAGGGACGAGCTGCACCTCAATGGGGAGGGTGCAGCTTTGCTTGGGGAGAAGATGGCTAGAAGGGTGGAGGAGTGTTTAAACTAGGGACTTGGGAGGAGGGAACCTACAGCAAAGAGGGGGAAGATAGTGTAGATAGAGAGGTGGGAATTATAAATGTACCTGGGGGTGGAGCGGAGGGAGGGGTTAGAATAGTTAATAGGAATAAGCTTCATAGGAAAATAAAACTTACACCCTTGAATCCCATTAACCCCAATAACATAAAGGATGGAAATGTAAAGTGTATGTTCACAAATGCCAGAAGCCTAGCAAATAAAATGGGGGAACTTGAGGCCTTGATACTGGAGGAACATATTGATATAGTTGGGGTCACTGAGACATGGCTGGACTCCTCGCATGACTGGGCTGTCAATCTGCAGGGGTTTACATTGTTTCGCAAGGATAGAATGAACAGAAAAGGTGGTGGAGTCTGTCTGTATGTAAGAAGTGGTATGAAAGTCAGTGTGAACGATGCCATAGTGTGTGATGATTCTGAGGATGTGGAATCATTGTGGGTAGAATTACAAAAGGAGGGAAATACTGAAAAAATAGTATTTGGTGTAATCTACAGACCCCCTAATATCAATGAAGAGATAGAAGTTCGGCTTCATAAACAAATAGAGAGGGCCGCCCGGGCAGGTACAGTGGTAATAATGGGAGATTTTAACTATCCAGATATAGATTGGGGTCCGGGGTTGGCTAAGACTACAAAGGGGCGACAATTCCTAAATTTATTGCAGGATAATTTTATGGGCCAGTTTGTGGAGGACCCAACAAGAAGTGATGCCTTGTTGGATCTGATCATTTCCAACAACGCAGAGCTGGTTGGTAATGTAACTGTGCGGGAAAACCTTGGTAATAGCGACCACAATATAGTTACTTTTAACTTAAAATGTAGAAAACAAAGACAGGCGGGGAAGGCAAAAACATATAACTTTAAAAAGGCAAATTTCCCTGGGCTGAGGGCTGCACTACAGGACATAGACTGGGGGGAGGTGTTGTCAAATACTGATACAGAAGGTAAATGGGACATCTTTAAATCAACTCTAAATAACTATACAGCTAAATATATACCAAAGGGGAACAAATATAAACGATTAAAACTAAATCCTACATGGCTGACACATGATGTTAAAAGAGCAATAAACAACAAAAAAATAGCCTTCAAAAAATACAAATCTGATGGGTCAGCTATAACATTTAAACAGTACAAGGAGCTTAATAAAATCTGTAAAAATGTAATAAAAACAGCAAAAATTCAAAATGAGAGACAGGTGTCCAAAGAATTGATGTAATAATGATAATGATAATGGGGAGGTTGTCACGGGCGATCAAGAGAAGGCGGAGCTACTGAATGGGTTCTTTAGTTCTGTATACACTATGGAAGAAGGAGCTGACATTGGCCAGGTCAGTGCTGGTAACACATCATGTAATGTACTGAACTGGCTTAATGTAGAGATGGTACAAGGTAAGTTAAGTGATATAAATGTAAGCAAATCTCCAGGACCGGATGGACTACACCCAAGAGTTCTTAGAGAGGTAAGTTCAGTAATATCTGTACCCCTGTTCATGATATTTAGAGATTCTCTGGTGTCTGGTATTGTGCCAAGGGACTGGCGCAAGGCGAATGTGGTGCCAATCTTCAAAAAGGGCTCTAGGTCTTCCCCAGGAAACTATAGACCAGTAAGTTTAACGTGCATTGTGGGTAAATTGTTTGAAGGACTTATAAGGGATTACATACAGGAATACATAGGGGATAATTGTATTATAAGTTATAGCCAGCATGGGTTTACTAAGGATAGAAGTTGTCAAACCAATCTAATTTGCTTTTATGAAGAGGTAAGTAGAAGCCTTGACAGAGGAATGGCTGTGGATATAGTGTTTCTGGATTTTGCTAAAGCGTTTAAAACTGTCCCTCATAGACGTCTGACAGGTAAGTTAAGGTCTTTGGGTTTGGAAATTTTAGTTTGTAACTGGATTGAACACTGGCTCATGGATCGTACCCAGAGAGTGGTGGTCAATGATTCGTACTCTGATTGGTCCCCGGTTATTAGTGGTGTACCCCAAGGTTCTGTACTGGGCCCGCTGTTGTTTAATTTATTTATTAATGATATAGAGGATGGTATTAACAGCTCTGTTTCTATCTTTGCAGATGACACCAAGCTTTGTAGCACAGTACAGTCTATAGAGGATGTGCATAAGTTACAAGATGACTTGGATAGACTAAGTGTCTGGGCATCCACTTGGCAAATGAGGTTCAATGTGGATAAATGTAAAGTTATGCATCTGGGTACTAATAACCTGCATGTGTCGTATGTCTTAGGGGGGATTAAACTGGCAGAGTCACTGGTAGAGAAGGATCTGGGTGTACTTGTAGATCACAGACTACAGAATAGCATGCAATGTCAGGCTGCTGCTTCCAAAGCCGGCAGGATATTGTCATGTATCAAAAGAGGCATGGACTCAAGGGACAGGGACATAATACTCCCCCTTTATAAAGCATTGGTACGGCCTCACCTGGAATATGCTGTTCAGTTTTGGGCACCTGTCCATAAAAGGGACACTGCGGAGTTGGAAAGGGTGCAGAGACGCGCGACTAAACTAATATGGGGCATGGAACATCTTAGCTATGAGGAGCGATTAAAGGAGTTACAATTGTTTAGTCTTGAGAAGAGACGTTTAAGGGTGGATATGATAAACGTATATAAGTATATTAATGGCCCATACAAAAAATATGGAGAAAAACTGTTCCAGGTTAAACCCCCCCAAAGGACGAGGGGGCACTCCCTCCGTCTGGAGAAGAAAAAGTTTAGTCTCAAGGGGCGACACGCCTTCTTTACCGTGAGGACTGTGAATTTATGGAACGGTCTACCTCAGGAACTGGTCACAGCTAGAACAATTTACAGCTTTAAAACAGGATTAGATACATTCCTGGAACAAAATAACATTAATGCTTATGAAGAAATATAAAATCCCATCCCTTCCCCAATATCGCGCCACACCCCTACCCCTTAATTCCCTGATTGAACTTGATGGACATATGTCTTTTTTCGACCGTACTAACTATGTAACTATGTAACTATGTTATCCTTTCCTGGGCTATGGCAACCCCTTCAAGGATTTAAATTTCATATGAAACCCATTCAACATAATAAGGGAGATTTAACAAAACCTGTGGCAGAGAAAAGTTCCCATTTGCCCACAGCAATCAATCAGATGGCTTCTTTTGCAGGCCTCTGCAAAATGAAAGCAGGGATCTGATTGGTTGCTATGGGCAACTCAGCAACTTTTCTTCTAGACAGGTTTTGATAAATCTCCCTTGACGTATATCAGCTTTTTGCATTGCTCACTGCGCATGCGCTACTATCGTTAACCATGCGTCTTGTGCTTGTTCCTGTAGTGGTCATGTGACCCCTAACAAGGTGCTATGGCCCATGAGGAGAACTGTGTAAGCAATCTCAATGAAGGAATATTTTTTTACTGTGCCAAAATTGTATGATGTATTTAGTCCCAAAAATACAGAGGTTTTCCTTAAATGAGGCACATATACAGTTTACTTACTGGCCTATTGAATATAATAGCTGCATTCAGGAAGCCAATTATGAACGGTTATGGCGCCAAGTCCTAGTATACTACTTCTACAAAATAGTTAAATGTATGTAAGGAGTCTCAGGCCATACATGTGCCCCTAATAATCACTAAACCTCTCGGCAATAGATAATAGGAAAGAACTAATGTCCAATCTTTGACAGAGGTGCCTTGTTAAAACATAGCTTTTACTAGAAATGATTAAAAATAGATGAAAAAACAAATAATAGTGCACAAAAGTGGTAGAAAACAAAAAATACTATCTGTTATGTAGCAGTAAATACAGCCGTGTGTTCACACAGATGGTATATGATACATAAATATGCTCCTACTTGTCATCACAGTGGAGTATTGATTTAATAGAGTACACCATACTCCACTGACTATTCAAAGACAGTGCTCGCTAATCACAAACACGTCCTACTAAGTCCTTATTCCCAACGCGTTTCCATGCGGGCAATCAATGCAAATTGCTATTCCCCGCACTTCATCAGGGAATATAGAATATAGCATAAAAATATTGGAGCAATAGCCAAGAAATAATAAAATTAGAAGGAGGGGCCCATCATCATATCAACAAGGTATATAGTCGCATATGGATACATCAATGGGCAGATTAAATCACCCTCAAAGAAACTGATCCCCAAGTAAAACTTATCTATCCAGCCATCTGATATAGTAACCCCATGCTTCTGGGTAAAACAGACCTGTGGAGACAAAAAACAGATAAAAATTTTCCTTAGCAACACTGGGTTCACTTACCCCCTATGTCGCCCCTCAGGGAAATTAGAAATATTTACTCACGGACTGCTGGATAGGTAGGAGAGACCCAGGGGAACCGAATACTGAAATAACAATATACCCGTGCTCAATTCATCTATACAAACAAGCCGCAAGGTATTATCTAAATCGTAAGCACTTATTAAGATAATCCTAGAAGGCGTACATACCGTGTCGGCGAACAAAGCAATAAGCTGTCCCTGCAATGGCAGGGGGTCCCGGAACGGTGTCCAGGTTGTGAGCGTGTTAGGTGAACACGCCGGCGTCTCACTAACACCGGCGCGCATCCTATTTACGTCATCGGAGGCCCGTCCCCATGACGCCGCGGCTGGGGGCGCGGCCTCCACACGGAGCCGGATAGAAAACTGGCCTTGATCCGGCCCATGATAGAAAAGACGGCGGATGCGATATCGGTTACTCGTCTGCATAATGTTAACCAATAGACTCCTGACTTAGGCTAAACATAGGGACATTCAAAACCTTACATTTGCTCATTTGTTCTGTTAGGTGTGACCGGGATTAGTATCAACCATCACCCCTAGCAACAACCATAAGAAAGGCATATATAGCCCATGAAAGAGTTTTATCCAATACCAATTGTGATGAGCAGAAGGTCATTCTGGAGGGAGGCATGTAGGGGAGACTCGACGTCATTAGCCCGTAATTCACGGTAAATAATAAGAACACTTAGGAGAAATGGCAGAGTATTAGATATAGGTCCCACCGCTATTGTTGGTTCATATTCATAACCTTAATAGAGATTAAATAAGGTAAAGTCTTCAGATTCCCATAATGCCACAGCGTTAGATTTAATCTCTATTAAGGTTATGAATATGAACCAACAATACCGGTGGGACCTATATCTAATACTCTGCCATTATTATTTACCGTGAATTACGGGGGCTTCACCTAACACGCTCACAACCTGGACACCGTTCCGGGACCCCCTGCCATTGCAGGGACAGCTTATTGCTTTGTTCGCCGACACGGTATGTACGCCTTCTAGGATTATCTTAATAAGTGCTTACGATTTAGATAATACCTTGCGGCTTGTTTGTATAGATGAATTGAGCACGGGTATATTGTTATTTCAGTATTCGGTTCCCCTGGGTCTCTCCTACCTATCCAGCAGTCCGTGAGTAAATATTTCTAATTTCCCTGAGGGGCAACATAGGGGGTAAGTGAACCCAGTGTTGCTAAGGAAAATTTTTATCTGTTTTTGTCTCCACAGGTCTGTTTTACCCAGAAGCATGGGGTTACTATATCAGATGGCTGGATAGATAAGTTTTACTTGGGGATCAGTTTCTTTGAGGGTGATTTAATCTGCCCATTGATGTATCCATATGCGACTATATACCTTGTTGATATGATGATGGGCCCCGCCTTCTAATTTTATTATTTCTTGGCTATTGCTCCAATATTTTTATGCTATATTATATATCCCCTGATGAAGTGCGGGGAATAGCAATTTGCATTGATTGCCCACATGGAAACGCGTTGGGCATAAGGACTTAGTAGGACGTGTTTGTGATTAGCGAGCACTGTCTTTGAATAGTCAGTAGAGTATGGTGTACTCTATTAAATCAATACTCCACTGTGATGACAAGTAGGAGCATATTTATGTATCATATACCATCTGTGTGAACACATGGCTGTATTTACTGCTACATAACAGATAGTATTTTTTGTTTTCTACCACTTTTGTGCACTATTATTTGTTTTTTCATCTATTTTTAATCATTTCTAGTAAAAGCTATGTTTTAACAAGGCACCTCTGTCAAAGATTGGACATTAGTTCTTTCATACTACTTCTACACCAGAAAAAGTAAAATGGGGTACTCCGCCCCTAGACATCTTATCCAAAGGATAGGAGATAAGATGTCTGATCGCGGGGTTCCCGGCGCTGGGGACCTGCTCGCCCTCTCGTGATGTCACAGCCGTGCCCTCTCAATGCAAGTCTATGGGAGGGGGTGTGACGGGCTCGTTGCATTGAGGGGGTTGCATTGAGGGGGTGGAGCCGTGACATTACGAGTGGGGCACAGCCGTGACATCACGAGCCTCCAGTGCTGAACTTGACACTCTAAATGAACACCGGGTGCAGCTTGGACATCGCTGGGGTCTCCAGCGGCGGGAGCCCCACAATAAGACATCTTATCCCCTATCCTTTGGATAGGGGATAGGATGTCTGGGGGCGCAATACCTTTTTAAACCTGATGGTTCCATTGCACCCTGTTCTAAGTTGCACTTAAAACAATTTACAGCATAGGAACAGCATATTTTACTAAATAAAGGACCCTCTTCAGGAGACACCAAGCAACATCCAAAATCTTTATCTTATTTGGTATGTAAATAAATAGGAAATTCAATATCTGCAAGAAAAAACAAAAACAAATGAAAGGTTAAACAATTACATATAACTTCCTTCATAAACAACCTAGGTCAATGTATGAAGCACAATCTCTCTCTTTCTCTCTCTATAAATACAGTGACCCCCGACCTACGATGGCCCCCAGATATGATCATTTCAACATACAATGGTCTCTCAGAGGCAGCATCAACATACGATGCTTTTGTATGTCGGGGCCATCGCATAAACAGCTATCCGGCAGCGCAGACTGCTTCAGCTGCCACGGATAGCCGTTTACGGTGCCCTGTGTTTTTCCGCTGACGATCACTTACCTGTCCTCGGGGCTCCGGCACGTCCTCTTCGGGATCCCCTGCATCGCTGGCGCTCTCCATCGTCGTCATCACGTCGCTGCGTACGCCGTCCTGTCATCCAATAGGAGCGGCGTGCATAGGGACGTGATGGCGGCGACAGAGAGCGAGGATGCCGGGGAAGCAGAGGCCTTGCTGGAGCTTCGGGGACACCCCGGGGACGCGGCAACAGCAATTGAGGGTGACATCCAGGGCAGCGGTGACGAGTGGTGATGGTCTGGAGCAGCGGGGACACGTGAGTATAACTTCCAATACCAGTGGTCTTCAACCTGCGGACCTCCAGATGATGCAAAACTACAACTCCCAGCATGCCCGGACAGCCGTTGGCTGTCCGGCCATGCTGGGTGTTGTAGTTTTGCAACATCTGGAGGTCCGCAGGTTGTAGACCACTGTCCTATACTTTACATTGCACGGGTCCCTCAACATACGATGGTTTAAACAAACGATGGTCCATTTGGAACGGATTACCATTGTATGTTGAGGGAACACTGTACAAATATACATTTATCTAAAATATATTATATATAAAATGTTTGAGAATTGGCATATGATCACCTTTCCACCCCAATGGAAATATGTCTCTAGTTCTGATTATGTTCAATTATATTTTGGAATGAGACATGGATGGAACAATCTATTAGGACTATACATTAATTAGTTTAGTATTTAAAAACATTGAATGTTTTATTTAGAAACTTATTTTACATATGTTTCGTTAAGTACAAGTAAGGAAGGAACTTGACCTTGTTGACGATATATGTTTCAATTTAAACCATTGTTCTAGACCTAGACATGTACATAAACAATTAAAGTTCTAAATCTTCCTTCCCTGAATACTAAGAATTGTAAAGTATAAAGGGCACAAAATGTCCTGTGAAATTTTATAAGGAAATTAAAATGGGGATGAACTTCCCGGAACATTTGTATAGCGTTTGTTCTACTCCACCTGTAACTTTGCATTCTAGTAGATTTAGCTTGGCTATCAAGTTGATTTATGTAGTGATATAAGACAATTTATGTCCTTACTTGAAAGAAAAGAGCCACGGCATTGGGTAAACTTGCAAGTAAAAGCCTTCTTTATTGCAGCATAGCAGGGCGAAAAAGGAGCTGGACCAAGACGTCGACGAGCGCTGGTTTCGCGTCCAATGAGGCTTTGTGAAGGCATGATGGGAGTGGACGGAGCCCCGTCTGTGCCCTCCCTTTAACCAATCAAAATAACAAATATTAAAATCACATAACTTGTAACAAATACACACAAAATAAATACGATTAATGACAATTGAAAACAAAAGAAAGAAGGAATAAATATTATGGAGTATTAACCAACAATAGTAATAATAACAGTCAGAGAAATGAGGACAGATCATTCCGGTCGTTCCGAATGATCCATCTCGCTTCAGCCTGCAAAAGTCTGGTATGGCGATCTAAACCTCCTTCTCTGTGCATCATTCTTTGAAGACCCATGAACCTTAGTGAACTACTATTGCCATTGTGCATTTCATTAATATGGGAAATTTAACAGAGACACCCTTTGTCCGTCCCGATTGAGTAAACATGTTCCCGGAACCTATGAAACAAAGGGCGAATTGTTTTGCCTATATAGAATGGATGACAAGGGCATAACACCATGTATACAACAAAATCCGAACGCCATGTAATAAAATCGGATACAATATGGTTTATACACCCCAGCTGGATAGTAGCAGAGTGCTCAAATTGTTTGCAAAAAGAACAATGTTTTCCATTTTAAATTCCCTTTTGGAAGACTCTGCTGTATCCAGTTGTGGCCATTCTGAGGGATGCGACTCTTGACCAATTCGTCCCTTAGGTTCCAAGCTCTACAGAAGGATACAAGCGGTGGTTCAACTGTAAGGGATCGCAGTTCGGTATCAGCTTGTTTGATATGCCAGTTCTTTCGGATTATCTGTCTGAAATATTAGACATAGGACTGTGTTCAAATGAGAAAACAGCTCGGGTCAATCCACCCTTCCTGCCGATCCCCCTTCTGAACACCAGTTCTTCCCTGTCTTTCACTCTTGCCCTAGAGAAAGCATCCTGTATAATCTGCTCATTGTAACCCCTATCTCTTAGTCTCTGCATCAATTCACATGATTGTTGTAAAAATGATGAATATTCTGAGTTAATACGACGTAAACATAGAAATTGACTGTATGGTAATGATTTAGAAACATGAGCAGGGTGAAAACTGTTAAAATGCAGTAATGAATTGGTGGCTGTTTTTTTTCCTATAATCTTTTACCGAGATACCATAAGGAGAAGCAAGTAGTGTGACATCTAGAAATTATAGATATGTATCAGAGAGGTTCAATGTAAACTGCTAATTTAGATTATTAGTGTTAATGTACGTAACAAACTCATTAAACCTCTCCTTGGAGCAATCCCATATAATCAAGCAGTCGTCAATATATCTTGACCAATGTATTATGTTGGTTTTGAAGGGGTTGTCAGTGGAGTAAATTTATTCTCATAAGGCCAGAAATAAAATAGAATATGTTGGTGCCACTGGGGTGCCCATCGCCGTTCCGGTTCGCTGGGCAAACCAGTGGTCACCAAATTGAAAGGCATTGTGTTCCAGCACATACATAAGAGCTTCACAAATAAAATTCACACAGACCTGGTCCTTCCCTGCCCTCTCCAAAAAAGTCTGTATTGCCTTTACTCCATCTTGGTGGCGTATTCTGGTATACAAGGAGACCACATCTATAGTAGCCAACCTGTATCCCGAACGCCACTCAAGACCCTCTACTAGTTGAAGGAGAGCCTTCATATCAGCCAGGTAGGAGGGAACTGACTTTAGTAATGGGTGTAGGAACCAATCCAGGCATCGGGACAGGGGCTCAGAAAGAGAGCCCCTGCCCGACACAATCGGTCTCCCAGGCGGTTTTATCAGGGTCTTATGTATTTTTGGTAAATAATACCAGCAAGGTTTCTGTGGATTACAAGGGAAGAGTTTTTCAGCAAATTTTTTAGGGATTAATCCACCTAATACACCCTTCCTAAGTAAGGACTGCAACTTGGAAGAATAGCTCAGGGAAAGGTCCCCATCTAGTCTAGTCTAGTCGCCTCTTCTAGATAATCTCTTGTATTTAACACCACTATATTGCATCCTTTGTCAGCTGGATTCAGTATTATCTCCTTATTGTTCTTTCACCAGTTTAGCGCTTCTTGTTCACTGTCAGTGAGATTACTCAAAACCTCGGGATAAATCAAACTCTTGATCTCTGATGTCACTACTGCGATAAAAGTACCTAAACTGGAGCCCAGCTGAAAAGGAGGAAAACATGAAGATTTAACCCCACCTATAAAACTACTGCATTTCTTCTGTACCGTGATATCATTCTCAGACAGAAGCTCAAATTGTTCTAGCACTACCTAGCGGTCTATGCCTGTTGTTTGCAAGTCAGGTAGAAATCCGAATGGACCAATTTCCATCAGATCCTCTCCTGAGTGCAAAGCCGAACACTGTTCAGATTTATGTAAAGAATTAGCTAAATCGATATGAAATTGTACTTCGTTAAACTTATTGGTTAAACAGAAATTCAAACCTTTTGATAATAAAGACATACAGGGTTCAGATAACTCTATATCAGACAGATTTACAATATTACTGACCTCTGTACTGGAGTCATGGGGAGCAGGTACTCCTACATCTGCCAGGAGATCTGTTTCCGCTTCACTCCTGACCCTATTGGTGGATGATTTCTTCCTGCGTCCCCCTCAGCGGGTCCTGCACCTAAAGGGGCTTCCGATGCAGAGGAACCAAAATCTCGCATCGAGCTTTGAGGGGGATGAACACCCCGATTGTCAACGGTATTGCTGGAGGCGGATCCTGAGTCAGTTGTCCAGTTATCCATCCTAGGTTTTGATTTTCTTGGACTTTTCTTTCTCTGTCGTCTTGAACGTTGTTGAAATTGAGAATTCCAATTAAATACCCGATCGGTGTCAAAGTCCACTTTGTCACGGAGAAACTTATCACGCTTCTTTTCTTTGATCTCATTCTACACCGGTACAAGGCGGGTTTCAAGCTTTTTCTGGAAAGCAAGCCATTGTGCCTCCGTTAAACGATTTTCATTTCCCTTTTATCAGGTTCCAACGATGACTGAATTAATGTATATTCTAAATTCGAACGATCTAGGACCAAACGAGTCAGGTTTATGGCATGCATCATATGGGCTTGCTGGCACTTAGTCACAAAGGCTTTATCCTCACAGAATTGAGAGATCTCTTTATACATGTATACATTTATGTGTTCTCTTGGATTGTGAAGAAAGCAGAACATACACTTCTATGCTTTTTCCCTGTCAGAAATAAAGTTGAGATAATGGTGGGGTTGCGGAGGATTGAGTATAATGTGCACGGATACTCGGCTGGCTGGTGGTCAGTTTGTGATGCCAGGAGTTTGGCAGAAACATGTATAGGTGGTGATGATGGTGGTTGTGGTCCTACTGGAGATTGCACTTACCACGACTCCAAATTAAGAAGTCATCTGTATCAGGGCCCCGGGAAAGTCTTTTAAACTTTACTCAAGCATTGCAGGTCCAAAGAATACAGGTTACAGTTCAGATATCACAGACAAAGTTGCAGTAGTTTGGTTACACAGGAGTCAATGAGCTTGGTAAGCAGCCACTGTCGCAGTATGGTAGAGAGTATGGGACTTGTAGTACCTCTATTGACCTGGACTTTAAAATGTATCCTGACTTGTTACAAACTTGACTTGGGGTCACTAAGACATGCACACCTTTGTGAGACCTAACTTGGCCTGTTCAAGTCACACTAGGTTACAGACAATTTGCTGGGCACTGCAGACACTAAGCTGGACTCTTAGTTGACGGGGGTGCAGTAGAAGTGCTTACCTCCAAGACCTTCACAGGAGTAGTCAGTGAAAACTTAAAAGGTCCCTGTCCCTCACCTATGTTACTTTGGGTGTAGCCGAGACCGGAACCCCAGACACTAGTCCATCATGGGGATTCCTGCACCTTCGTCCAGTTGCTAGAGGACTCTTACCATAAAGCGCCACTTGAGGTATAATTCCACTCCTGTAGCGGGATCCGCCAGTAAGGACTTCAGCTACATCTGCTTTAGGATGATGATGCTTGGGACCTACCTTCATTGAAGAGATGAAGGCAAAAGGTGTGAAAATAGCCCCTCACTAAAGGTGTGATTGGACCTGACTTCTGGCAAAATCCAGACTGACTAATCAAATTAAGTCTCCTCCCTGTCTCAGGGGACTAGGGTGGAGGCAAGACTGACTTCCCTCGATTGGCTACAGGGAAACGTGGCTTTTCACCAACTTTTACAGGAGAAAAACAGTTAAAGGGGTACTCTGCTGTAAATATCTTATCCCCTATCCAAATGATAGGGAATAAGATGTTAGATTAGGGGGGTCGGCCGCTGGGGACCCCCGCAATCTCTGTTGTGGCTCCCCTGTCATTTGGTGTTTGGAGCGAACTCCACTCAGTGCCTGATGACTGGCGATGCCAGCCACCATGTCCCCTCCATTCAAGATTATGGGAGGAGGCGTGATTGCTATGTACTGGCCGTCACGCCCCCTCCCACAGACATGAATGGAGGGGGTGTGGTGTGAAATAACAAACACGAAAGCTGCAAGCTTCCATGTTACGGACACCGCCATTGCCGGCCTGGAGATTGCGGGGATCCCGAGCATCAGGACTAGCGATGAGTGAACTTACAGTAAATTCGATTCATCACGAACTTCTCGGCTCGGCAGTTGATAACTTATCCTGCATAAATTAGTTCAGCTTTCAGGTGCTCCGGTGGGCTGGAAAAGGTGGATACAGTCCTAGGAGACTCTCTCCTAGGACTGTATCCACCTTTTTCAGTCCACCGGAGCACCTGAAAGCTGAACTAAGTTATGCAGGATAAGTCATCAACTGCCGAGCCGAGAAGTTTGCGACCAATTGAATTTATTGTAAGTTCGCTCATCTCTAGTCAGGACCCCCACAATATAACATCTTATCCCCTATTCTTTGGCTATAGTATAAGATGTTTACAGTGGAGTACCCCTTTAACCTCTTAAGAACGCAGGGCATACCTGTACGCCCTGCGCCCAGTCCCGGTATATAACGCGGGGTCGTTATACCAGGTCGGGACCCTGGACTAATAGAGTGCGGCACCGATCGTTGTGCGCTATTAACCCTTTAGACGCGACGTTCAAAGTTGAAAGTTTAAAATGAAAGTGAAAGCTTCCCGGCAGCTCAGGCGGGCTGATCGGGAACATTGCGGTGAAGTCTAGAAAGCGAGCGGAGGTCCCCTTACTTGCCTCTGTCGCATCCAATCGGCTATTGAAATCCAGGCTTGAGCAATCGACCGCCAATAACACTGATCTTTTCCATGTCAATGCACGGCAATGATCTGTGTTATAACACTGCAAAAAAAAAAAAGAGTGGAAAAAAAAGTTAATAAAGATCATTTAACCCCTTCGCTAATAAAAGTAAGAATCACCCCCCTTTTCCCATAAAAACCATGTAAATAAAAATAAACATATGTGGTATTGCCAAGTGCGGAAATGTCCAAACTATAAAAATATATTGTTAATTAAACCACACGGTCAATGGCGTACGCGCTAAATAATTCCAAAATCCAAAATAGCGTATTTTTGGTCACTTTTTATATCATGAAAAAAATGAATAAAAAGCGATCAAAAAGTCTGATCAAAATAAAAATGGTCACAATAAAAACTTCAGATCACGGTGCAAAAAATTAGTCCTCATATTGGCCCGTATGCGGAAAAATAAAAAGTAATAGTGGTCAGAAGATGACAACTTTAAACGTATACATTTTCCTGCATGTAGTTATGATTTTTTTTTTTAGAAGTAAAAATAGGGTATCATTTTAACCGTATGGACCTACAGAATAAATATAAGGTGTCATTTTTAGCGAAAAATGTACTACGTAGAAATGGAAGCCCCGAAAATGTACAAAATGGTATTTATTTTGTAAATTTTGCTGCACAATGAATTTTTTTTCCACTTCGCCGTAGATATTTTGGTAAAATGACTGATGTTACTGCAAAGTAGAATTGGTGGCGCAAAAAATAAGCCATAATATGGAATTTTAGGTGCAAAATTAAAAGTGTTATGGTTTTTAGAAGGTGATGAGGAAAAATGAAAGTGCAAAAACGGAAAAACCCTGCGTCCTTAAGGGGTTGATCCTTGCATAGTAGTTAAAGGCTCAGTAGGCAAGAAATGCTTAAAAACATAAAAAGTAGATTTTTATATCAGGACACAATAAGACTTTGATCAGAGACAGGCACCTTGGGGGACAGCAACCACCCGAGTTCAATGTTTTCCTGTATTGTGCACACTGCACCTATTGCTGCATTGCCCAATGTTGTCCATTAGTACCTGAGTATGGATGACTGCCCAGAGGTAAGTAAAATGTTCTTATGGGGACATCCCCTTCTTCCTTTATTTTTCTTGCTATTAACCAGAAGCTATAAATCTACTTGAAGAACACTGACCTAGTTGTCTTTGCAAATAAACAAAAAAAATTAAAAAAAGTAATGTGAACAATACTTGTATAATAGTTTTTTTTTTTTTAGACATCCAACGCTGTATGGGGTGACACAGTGATAAAGGGGTAACACTAGAGATGGTGGTGGTAGTATCTTTCCTGGAACATCCCCTGTGTAGTGTCTCCTGGCAAATGTAAAGTAGGGGTGCCCTTGGTGTTAAAGTGGACATGTCATCAGGTTTTTGGTGCTATAACTAAACCCATGACAATACTGGGCTTCTAAACCTTAATCCGGACATTCCCCTTGGCCACAAGAGCCCAAAAAAGTTGAGCCTCTCTTCTACTACACACCTCCTCCCTCACAACATGAAACCCCCTCTAATCTCTTGATTGACAGCCCTTAAAGGGGTACTCTAGTGAAAAACAATTTCATGAAATCAACTGGTGCCAGAAAATTTAACAGATTTGTAAATTACTTCTATTTAAAAATCTTAATCCTTCCAGTACTTATGAGCTGCTGTATACTACAGAGGAAGTTCTGACTACAATGCTCTCTACTGACACATCTGTCCATGTAAGGAACTGTCCAGAGCAAAACATCTTTGCTATGGGGATTTGCTCCTGCTCTGTACAGTTCTTGACATGGACAGAGGTGTCAGTAGAGAGCACTGTGGTCAGACTGGAAAGTAATTAAAAAAGAAAAAAACTTCCTCTGTAGAATAAAGCATCTGATAAGTATTGGAAGGGTCAAGATTTTTGAATAGAAGGGATTTACAAATCTGTTTAACTTTCTGGCACCAGTTGATTTAGGGAAAAAAAAATGTTTTCCACCGGAGTACCCCTTTAACCCTTTAAGGACCAGGCCCATTTTGGCCTTAACCTGTTGGGGACGAAGGGCGTATGCATACGCCCTTGCGTCCTTGTACTTAAGGACGAAGGGCGTATCCATACGCCTGTGGGAATTTCGGTCCCCGCCGCGCGCCGGGCGGGGACCAGACCGGGGTGACTGCTGATATCTATCAGCAGGCACCCCGTGCAAATGCCCAGGGGGGTAATTAGACCCCCCATGTTGGCGATCGGCGCAAATCGCAAGTGAATTCACACTTGCAATTTGCGCCGATTCCGGGCCATGGTGACCCGGTGACCCGGAATAGAAGGGGGATCGCAGTTGTCTAAGACAACTACGATCCCCCTACAGCGATAGGAGTGAGGTGGCAGGGGTGCCACCCCTCCTATCCCTGCTATTGGGCGTCTAGACGCGACCATCAATAGCAGATCAGGGGCGGAGGGGTTTACTTTTGTTTTCCCCTTCCTGCCCACCCACAATAGGGGGGGCAGGACGGGGAAAACGACGGGGACCGAACGCCGAAGGCTCACTTACCCCTCCGGAGGCTGCGGGCGGCAACGGAGATCAGCGCGGGAGGCGGGCGGCAGAAGAGGACGGCTCCCTGGATCCTACGGATGCCGATAAGTTGCCTAGCAACATCTGGAGGGCTACAGTCTGAGACTGTAGCCCTCCAGATGTTGCAAAACTACAACTCCCAGCATGCCCAGACAGCTGTTTGCTGTTTGGGCATGCTGGAATATGTAGTTTTGCAACAGCTGGAGGGCTGCAGTTTGAGACCACTATATAGTGGTCTCTAAACTGTATCCCTCCAGATATTGCAAAACTACAACTCCTAGCATGCTCAAACAGCTCTTTGCTGTCTGGACATGCTGGGATTTGTAGTTTTGCAACATCTGAAGGGTCACCGTTTGGAAATCACTGGGCAGTGGTCTATAAACTGTAGCCCTCCAGATGTTGCAAAACTGCAAATCCCAGCATGCTGAAACAGCAAACAGCTGTCTCACCATGCTGAAAGTTGTAGTTGCGTAACCTCCAGCTGTTGCATAACTCCCAGCATGCCCTTCGGCGATCAGTACATGCTGGGAGTTGTAGTTTTGCAACAGCTGGAGGCACACTGGTTGGAAAATATTGTTAGTTAACAGAACCTAACGGAAGGTTTTCCAACCAGTGTGCCTCCAACTGTTGCAAAAGTACAACTCCCAGCATGCACGGCATGTCAGTACATGCTGGGAGTTGTAGTTTTGCAACAGCTGGAGGCACACTGGTTGGAAAATACTGTTAGATAACAGAACTTAACTAAAGGTTTTCCAACCAGTGTGCCTCCAGCACGGGAGTTGTGGTTTTGAAATAGCTGGAGGTTTCCCCCCCCCCCCCCCCCCCATGTGAAAGTACAGGGTACATTCACATGGGCAGGTTTACAGTAAGTTTCCTGGTTCAAGTTTGGTCTGCGGCAAATTTTTCGCCGCAGCGCAAACTCCTAGCGGGAAACTCACCGTAACACGCCAGTGCGAATGTACCCGAAAAACACTACACTGCACTACACTACAACATAATAAAGAGTAAAACACTACATATACACCCCCTTACACTGCCCCCCCCCCCCCCCAATAAAATGAAAAACTTATTGTACGGCAGGGTTTCCAAAACGGAGCCTCCAGCTGTTGCAAAACAACAACTCCCAGCATTTCTGGACAGCCACTGACTGTCCAGGCATTCTAGGAGTTAAGCAACAGCTGAAGGCACCCTGTTTGGGAATCACTGGCGTAGAATACCCCTATGTCCACCCCTAAGCAATTCCTAATTTAGTCCTCAAATGCGCATGGCGCTCTCTCACTTCAGAGCCCTGTCGTATTTCAAGGAAACAGTTTAGGGCCACATATGGGGTATTTCCGTAATCGGGAGAAATTGCACTACAAATTTTGGGGGGCTTTTTCTCCTTTTACCCGTTATGAAAAGGAAAAGTTGGGGGTTACACCAGCCTGTTAGTGTAAAAAAAAAATTTACACTAACATGCTGGTGTTGCCCCATACTTTTTATTTTCACAAGCAGTAAAAGGAAAAGAAGCCCCCCAAAATTTGTAACGCAATTTCTCCTGAGTACGGAATTACCCCATATGTGGGCGTAAAACGCTCTGCGGGCGCACAACAAGGCTCAGGAGTGAGAGCGCACCATGTATATTTGAGGCCTAAATTCGTGATTTGCACAGGGGTGGCTGATTTTACAGTGGTTCTGACATAAACGAAAAAACATAAATACCCACATGTGACCCCATTTTGGAAACTACACCCCCCACGGAACGTAACAAGGGGTATAGTGAGCATTTACACCCCACAGGTGTTTGACAAATTTTCATTAAAGTTGGATGGGAAAATGAAAAAAAAAAATGTTTTCACTAAAATGCTGGTGTTACCCTAAATTTTTTATTTTCACAAGGGAAAATAGGAAAAAAGCCCCCCAAAATTTGTAATCCCATTTCCTCTGAGTAAGAACATACCCCATATGTGGATATAAAGTGCTCGGCGGGCGCACTACAATGCTCAGAAGAGAAGGAGCGCCATTGGGATTTTGAAGAGAAAATGTGTCCGAAATTGAAGGCCACATGAGTTTACAAAGCCCCCAAAGTGCCAGAACAATGGACCCCCCCACATGTGACCCCATTTTGGAAACTACACCCCTCGTGTAATGTAATAAGGGGTACAGTGAGAATTTACGCCCCACATGTGTCTGACAGATTTTTGGAACAGTGGTCCGTGAAAATGAAAAATTTTATTTTTCATTTAAACAGTCCACTGTTCCAAAGATCTGTTAAACGCCAGTGGGGTGTAAATACTCACTGCACCCCTTATTAAATTCTGTGAAGGGTGTAGTTTCCAAAATGGGGTCACATTTGGGGGGTCCAATGTTCTGGCACTGCAGGGGGCTTTGTAAATGCACATGGCCCCTGACTACCATTGCAAACAAATTTTCTTTCCAAAAGCTCAATGGCGCTCCTCCTCTTCTGAGCATTGTATTTCGCCCGCAGAGCATTTTATGTCCTAACATGGGGTATTTCCATACTCAGAAGAAATGGGGTTACAAATTTTGGGGGGCGTGCTCTCCCACAACCCTTTGTAAAAATGGTACATTTGGGGAAGAAACTGCACTTTAGGGAAAAAAAAATTTTTCATTCACACATCCGATTTTAACGAAAAGTCGTCAAACACCTGCGTGGTGTTAAGGCTCACTGGACCCCTTGTTACGTGCCTTGAGGGGTGTACTTTCCAAAATGGTATGCCATGTGGGGTTTTCTGCTGTTATGGCACCATAGGGGCTTCCTAAATGTGACATGCCCCCCAAAAACCATTTCAGCAAAATTCTCTCTCCAAAATCCCACTGTCGCTTCTTCCCTTCTGAGCCCTCTACTGCGCCCGCCGAACACTTGACATACACATATGAGGTATTTCCTTACTCGAGAGAAATTGGTTTACAAATTTTTGGAGGCTTTTTCTCCTATTACCACTTGTAAAAATTCAAAAACTGGGTCTACAAGAACATGCGGGTGTAAAAAATGAAGATTTTGAATTTTCTCCTTCACTTTGCTGCTATTCCTGTGAAACACCTAAAGGTTAACAAACTTACTGAATGTCATTTTGGATACTTTGAGGGGTGCAGTTTTTATAATTGGGTCATTTGTGGGGTATTTCTAATAGGAAGGCCCTTCAAATCCACTTCAAACCTGAACTGGTCCCTGAAAAATTTCGATTTTGAAAATTTTGTGAAAAATTGGAAAATTGCTGCTGAACTTTGAAGCCCTCTGATGTCTTCCAAAAGTAAAAACATGTCAACTTTATGATGCAAACATAAAGTAGACATATTGTATTTGTGAATCAATATATAATTTATTTGGAATGTCTATTTTTCTTACAAGCAGAGAGCTTCAAAGTTAGAAAAATGCAAAATTTTCAAATTTTTCATAAAATTTTAGAATTTTTCACCAAGAAATGATGCAAGTATCGACAAAAATTTACCACTACCATAAAGTAGAATATGTCACGAAAAAACAGTCTCGGAATCAAATTTATAAGTAAAAGCATCCCAGAGTTATTAATGCTTAAAGTGACAGTGGTCAGATTTGCAAAAAATGCTCCCGTCCTTAGGGTTATAATGGGCTCCTTCCCCAAGGGTTAAGGACCAGACCAATTTTATTTTTGCATTTTCGTTTTTTTCCTCCTCGCCTTCTAAAAATCTTAACTCTCTTATATTTCCATCCACAGACCCATATGATGGCTTGTTTTTTGCATCACCAATTGTACTTTCTAAATACATCACTTATTTACGATAAAATGTACGGTGCAACAAAACAAATATTATTTATGTGGGAAAATTTAAAAGAAAAACACAATTTAGGAAATTTTGGAAGGTTTTGTTTTCACACTGTACTCATTCCGGTAAAAATTACATGTTTTCTTTATTCTGTGGGTCAATACGATTAAAATGATATACACAATGGGGAGAGCAGGTATTGCATGCACCTTTCCAGCCTGATGCACCCAAACTTGAGTCCGGGATCCCCCGAGATCACCTATCCACGGTACTGCCGGTGCTCGCTTGAAACAGATTAGTCCAACAAATAATTTCAATAGATAGGAAAATAACAGGTGGCACTCCAGGCACTTGTGCAAATAAAACCGCTTCTTTATTGCTTGTCAGCAGGTCACAGCAAAGAGGAACACACCAACAGTGTCACGTTAACCAGAACGATTAAAATGATACCCATGTTATATGCTTTTCTATAATTGTACCGCTAAAAAAAACATCTCAAACCATTTTAACAAAATTAGTATGTTTGAAATTGCCCTATTTTGACCACCTATAACTTTCTAATTTTTCCGTATATGGGGCGATATGAGGGCTAATTTTTTGCGGAGTGAAATGTTTGGTCCGGTTGGCTCATTTTTGCACCGTATACGCTTTTACAACTGGACCTAAAACCGTGGTTGACCACAATTTTTGGTCCGGGGAAAAACCGCATACAGCGCAAAAATGAGCCGACCGGACGTTTCACTCCGGCCAGCTCATTGAAATGAATTACATACGGGAGCGCATACGGAAGCATACGGGAGTGCAAGGTTTTAGCTCCCCCCTGCCGTATGCGCTCCCATATGGAAAAAACATGATGTGAACCAGTAACTATCCACATGATGGGTGTGCCCAGTATGCAAACCCAGTGACCCCATTATGTCGATACAGTGGGGCAAAAAAGTATCTAGTCAGCCACCAATTGTTCAAGTTCTCCCACTTAAAAAGATGAGAGGCTGTAGTTTTCATCATAGCTATACCTCAACTCTGAGAGACATAATGAGAAAAAAAATCCATAAAACCACATTGTCTGATTTTTAAAGAACTTATTTGCAAATTAAGGTGGAAAATAAGTATTTGGTCACCTACAAACAAGCAAGATTTCTGGCTCTCACAGACCTGTCACTTCTTCTTTAACCCCTTCCCGCTATAGGGCGCATGCATACGTCCCAGCACCTGACACGTTCGCGCGCTGGGACATATGCCTAAGTCCTAGCGATCTCCAGCACTGCCGCGGGCAGTGCAGGAGATCGGCGGCAAGACCCGGCTGCCAATCACAGCCAGAGTCCCACCGCAGCTGCGGGAGCCGCGATCACGCCGGTCCCGGCAGTATTAACCCCATAGATGCCGTGATCAATCCTGATCAACGCATCTATGATGTTGACAGGGGGAGCGTGCTCCCCTTGTTCACCAACGGCAGCGCCACAATGCGATCGCAGGTCACCGTTGGTTGCTATGGCAGCAGGAGGTCAGATAATGACCTCCTTTCTGCCTGCTACGAAAGCCTGTGAGATCCAGCCACAGGGTGGATCGTACAGGCTGTACTTTGCGCAGCTGATCGGGTCATACTGTGCTGCAGTACAAATGTATTGCAGCATAGTATAACCTGTAAAAAGTGTAAAAAATATTATACAAAGTTCTTCAATAAAAGTATAAAAAAAATGCCCCTTTCCCAATAAAAGCCCTGTATCACCAAAAAAGATCAAAAACCCAAATCATGCACATAATAGGTATTGCCATGTCCGTAATGACGTGTACTATAAAATAATAATGTCAATTATCCCGCACGGTGAACGACATAAAAAAAAATTAAAAAAAACAACAACAAAAAAAGGGCAAAATTCACCAATTTTGGTGCAAATATCGGAAAAAAAAGATCAAAAGGTAGCACGTATAACAAAAATGATACCAATAAAAAGTACAGCTCATCCCACAAAAAATAGGCCCTTACTCAATGGCGTCGGACAAAAAATAAAAAATTATGGCTGTTGAAAAATGAATGGCAGAAAAAGAATTTTGCTCAGAATAGGAAAAAGAACATAGAAAGCTATATAAAATGGGTATCGCCATAATCGTACTGACCCACAGAATAAATATAACATCACTTTTAGTAAATTTCCACGTGTTTTTTTTCTGCCACTGCAGTTTTTCAGCCAAAGCCAGAAGTGTATTCAAAAGGAATGGGAAATATAAAGGAAGGAGTTACACTTCTCCTCCCTTATGGATCCACTTCTGACTTTATCTCAAAAACTGCAGTGGCAGTATTCCAAAAACTGCCAGAAAAAAAAAAAAAACAAGTGGAAACTTAGCCTTACCGCACAGTGTAAAAAAATGACAGAAATTTTCCAGTTTTTCACAATATTTTTGAGTTTTTCCCCAAAAATGCTGCATGTGTCAACAAAAATGCACCACTTATACAAAAGTGCAATATGTCACGAAAAAACTATCTCAGAATCGCTCCACTCAGAAAAAGCATTTTAAAGTTATTACCATTTAAAGACATACATGTGAATTTTTTTTAAAAAGAGCCTGGCCATTAAAGGGGTACTCTGGCCCTGAGACATCTTATCCCCTATTCAAAGTATAGGGGATAAGATGTCTCACCGTGGGGGTCCGCCCCCTCCCATAGACTTGCATAGCGAGGCGGAGTCGTGATGTCACAATACTCCGGCCCCGTGGTCGCCACCCGGCTGTTTGTGAGCTGGCACTGCAGCGTGCAGCTCAAACAGGTGGGTGGCGAATACAAGATTGCAGAGGTCCCCAGTGGTGGGATAAGATGTCTCAGGGCCGCAGTACCCCTTTAAGGTAAAAAATGGGCCCGTCCTTAAGGGGTCAAGAGTCTCCTCTGTCCTCCACTCGTTACCTGTAATAATGGCACCTGTTTGAACTTGTTAACAGTATAAAAGACACCTGTTCACAACCTCAGTCACACAACAATGGAATGTTCTGTCTTGGTTAATGTTCAGACACGTTCAAAAGCAAAGGACACATACACTATTTTGAATGCAACAAATCTTCTCTCTTTATAAACAATTAATTCAAATACAAGAATCGAAAAATATAGAATCACCCAGTCAATGAGAATATACTGGGCTTTGAACACCCAGTCACTATGCTAAACACCCAGATACCCCCTGCCCTAGATTACACTGATTATGTTCAGACATGGCCATTACATTTAGGTTGTGTCTGAACAGTTCTATGTTTCCTGGCTAGGGACTAGTTAAAGCTTTTATCCTTTCACCCAATGGCTGTGCGGGTGTGTCTAGATATCTCCAGCTCAGTCTAAGGTCTGGGCTAGTGATTGATATGCTGCTATGAAGATTGTTCGTGCAACACTCTTTGTCTGTTTGTGCTTTAATGCTACTATTTATGCCTTAGCATGCACTTTGTATTTAACTTTGATATGTTCTGGGTTTTTAGCCATGGTTATTTAGCATGCTCATAGTAGATTTTAATTTGTGTTTAATTTGTTTTTTAGGATTAGTATGCCTTTCTGTTAAGTAGCTGTTCACACTTTGTGTTTTCTTGTATCTGCTTTATGAGTTTTTGTAACAAGACATCCCTGTTACCTTTTCATGGCACTCTGGGGAATTGAGAATTAGTACAAGATATCTCTGTGCTCCATGATGGACTTTGGGAGATTGAGTTCTAGTATCAAGACATTCCCATGTTACTGGAGGTTTTCTGGGGGATTGAGTTTTTATTCCTGTTTGTTCCTGGAGTCAATGCTGACTCATCCATTTCCCAGTCTTGGGTTCTGGACCTAATCTGTTTGTTAGTTATCTATGTCCAGTGTGAACAGTGTTCTATAGTTATATCCTGTTTGGTTGATCTGATCTGTAGAGTTTGTTAGTACATGCACTGATCATAGACTGCATGATGACTGAATTAGTTTCCTCTGTGCTCTACCATTGGTCTATAGTGTCCTCTGAACTTTATTTGTTTATGTAAGTAATCTGTGTAAGTAATCTATAGTTTTTTTTATGTGCCTGTAATGTTTCTGGCTCGTGACCGACTGTGTATTATTATTATTATTATGTGTTTTTACGCCACTGCACTATATCGCAGGGAGAGACCGGCAACCAGTTGTCGATCCATTGGTTAGGATAGATGGTAAAGTAGGCAGGGAGAGTGTTTTTAGGGTCAGTTTATGGCTCACTCTCCCTGTCTCCCCCAGTCGGTCCTGACATCCAAACTGCACTATGGCCAAGACCAAAGAGCTGACGAAGGACACCAGAAACTAAATTGTAGACCTGCGCCATGCTGGGAAAACTGAATCTGCAATAGGCAAGCAGCTTGGTTTTAAGAAATCAACTGTGGGAGCAATAATTAGAAAATGGAACACATACAAAACCACTGATAATCTCCCTGGATCTGGGGCTCCCTGCAAGATCTCACGCCATGATGTCAAAATGATCACAAGAACGGTGAGCAAGAAAACCAGAACCTAGTGAATGACCTGCAGAAAGCTGGGACCAAAGTAACAAAGGCTACCATCAGTAACACATACCCCGCCAGGTACTCAAATCATGCAGTGCAAGACGTGTCCCCCTGCTTAAGCCAGTACATGTCCTGGCCCATCTGAAGTTTGCTAGAGAGCATTTGGATGATCCAGAAGAGTATTGGGAGAATGTCATATGGTCAGATGAAACCAAAGTAGAACTTTTTGGTAAAAACTCAACTCATCGTGTTTGGAGGAGAAAGAATGCTGAGTTGCATCCAAAGAACACCATTCCTACAGTGAAGCATGGGGATGGAAACATCATGAATTGGGGCTATTTTTCTGCTAAGGGACCAGGAAGACTGATTTGTGTAAAGGAAACATTGAATGGGGCCATGTATAGTGAGATTTTGAGCGAACACCTCCATCCCTCAACAAGGGCATTGAAGATGAAACATGGCTGGGTCTTTCAGAATGACAATGATTTCAAACACACCGCCCGGGCAACAAAGGAGTGGCTTTGTAAGAAGCATTTCAAGGTCCTTGGGTGGCCTAGCCAGTCTCCAGATCTCAACCCCATAGAAAACCTTTGGAGGGAGTTTAAAGTCTGTGTTGCCCAGCGACAGCCCCAAAACATCACTGAACTAGAGGAAATCTGCATGGAGGAATAGGCCAAAATACCAGCAACAGAGTGTAAAAACCTTGTGAAGACTTACAGAAAATGTTTGACCTCTGTCATTGCCAATAAAGGGTATATAACAAAGTATTGAGATGAACTTTTGTTATTGACCAAATACTTATTTTCCACCATAATTTCAAATAAATTCTTTAAAAATCAGACAATGTGATTTTATGGATTTTTTTCTCATTATGTCTGTCATAGTTGAGGTATACCTATGATGAAAATTACAGGCCTCTCTCATCTTTTTAAGTAGGAGAACCTGCACAATTGTGCGCTTATTAAATACTTTTCTGCCCCACTGTAGGTCCCCTCTGTAGGTAGACAGAAAAGAAAAAAAATCAATCAAGAAACTCTCCTCCTCTCTGGTACCACTCTGACATGTAGAGAATATGAGAACAGCCCTACATGGTGATATATAACCAAGACGGTAATGGAGACAACAGAGAAGCTCCTTACCACCAATTGTTGTATAAAACCATACACAACAAGGGGAATCACATGTCTTGATATATAAGTGGATCCTAGTTGCAACCTTCCTACTCGTACAATGGATACAATCATCAAAACACTTCACATGAAGCTGGTAGGATTCAAAGGGCGCTACACAGGATATCCAAAGGTGTCAGTAAAAAAAGATTTTAATGCACCAACATGTAACGTGTTTCACTGCACATGGGCAACTGTGCTCCCTTCCATGCAATAGACCAGTGTTTTCTGACCAGGGTGCCTCCAGCTGTGGATCTCCTGTGTAGTGCCCTTTGAATCATACCAGCTTAATATGAAGTGTTTCTAACCACTCTGACAGGTTCTTCTTCCTCCCCCCTGTCGCGGGCTGCGTGATGAGTGATGTACAGAACACAGAAATCCTGTCCAGCTCCTGGTCTTTTGCAGGTAGCAGGACTAAAACGGCTTGCCCCCTACAGAAGTAAATGATGGGGCAGGGAGCCAATGGCTAGTACAGTGATCCCCCGACTTATGATGGCCCTGACATGTGATCATTTCAACATATGATGGCCTCTCAGAGCCCATCGTATGTTGAAGGCAGCCTCGACATATGATGCTGCTGTGTGTTGGGGCCATCGTACAAACAGCTATCTGACAGCGCTGACAACTTCAGCAACTGACAGATAGTTGTTTAATGTGCCCCGTGTGCCCCGTTCTGCCTCCTGTTACTCACATGCTGTCCTGCTAACTCACGCAGGCTTCCACTGTGAGCTCTGTGTAAGCCCCCCCCCAGTGCAGCCATCTTGCTGCAGGCATCCAATGAGCTGCTCCCCTTCCTTTCCTATAGAGCTGTAGTCGGCAGGATCGTAATGGAGGACATTCTGTCTCCCCTGAAGGTATTTAAAGAACTGTACAGTACTGTATGCAATGTCACACATCACATACAATACATATACACACACAATACACCCCATACATCAATGTTTCCCTATCAGTGTGCCTCCAGCTGTTGCAAAACTATAACTCCCAGCATGCCCAGACAGTCAATGGCTGTACATGCATGCTGGGAGTTGTAGTTGTGCAACAGCTGGCGGCACCCTGGTTTGTTAAACACTCCCCATACACTCCCCATACAATGGTCATCCCAGAACCAATTGGCAGTTTCCCATAGAGATATGTATTCAAAATACAATGGTTCCGAGGCCCCAGAACCAATTACTATTTTTACATAGACATATGTACTCGACATATGATGGTTTCAACATATGATGGTTCTCCTGGAACCAATTAATATCATATGTTGAGGGACCACTGTACTAGTACTGGTGAGTGCCAGCATTTGCTACCCCACAATCAGGTAGGCAGTGAGGCCCTATGTATATGCTTTCCTTTTCCTTACGCTTTGTCCCAGTCGAGAGTAAAAGTTACATAAATGCGGTTCGGGGCCAAGTTAAGGGCATAATAAGAACGTCACATTCTTGTATTTCTCTTTTTCTGCAGTAAACAAGGCATGCTTCTTTCTCTATGAAGCTAATGCTTAGTATGAAGAAAGTCAACAATGATAACTTTTTAATTAAAGATCTCTATCAAGCCCTATAGGCATTTCTTCAGAACACATTAAGCCCTTTCGTTATTGGCTTCTGGCCTCCAAAAACTCCAGTTCCATTAGCAGCTGTCACCAGAAAAGACAACAAGACATAATTAATTAATTCATTTTATGCCGATAAATAGTGAAGCAAAATTGAGGTACGGCACAGAAGTCTTCAATCCAGGTCAAAGGTACAGTGTATATACAAACCTATTATATATTCTAATATTATGTGTATACATTGGGAGGAATCATCTAGCTAGATAAATATTTATTCTAGATTTTAATATTATTCTTATTATTAATGATCATGATGACAATGATTATTATTATATTTTGTTTTTGAACATTAATATTATTATTATTATTATTATTATTATGTAAAAAATCCTTGATTTCCAGAGGTTCTGTATTGCATAAAAAAAAAGATAGAATAAGGAACAAATCCAATTATATATAATAAGGTTTTTCCTGTTTTTTTTTTTTTTTTTTTTTTTTTAAGCTTATCAATGAATCTATGGGGGCAAAAGAGTTGTATGGGCAATGTAACAGCACATGTTGGAATGTTGGGCTTCTTATTCACTATCACTACTATCTTATGTACAGAAGTGACTATATTGTAGACAACAGTAGCTGAAGTTTTCAACATAAATAAAAGGTATACAAAAAAAATACTCTATGGTCATACATCTGGCCATTATGTTAGCATTTTAGATGTATACATTGGGAGCATTTCTATAAGATGTACACTCAATATACTGTATATACTCGAGTATAAGCCGACTCGAATATAAGCCAAGGCCCCTAATTTCACCCCAAAAAACCAGGAAAAGTTATTGACTCGACTATAAGCCTAGGGTGGGAAATACATCATCCCCCCATGTCATCATCCAGACCTCCGTCATCATCCAGAACCTCGTCATCACCCCCCCCCCCCCCCTTTCATCATCACCGCCTGTCAATCCCTTCATCAGTGGTCTTCAACCTGCGGTCCTCCTGATGTTGCAAAACTACAACTCCTAGCATGCAAAACTACAACTCCTAGGAGGTTGAAGACCACTGTGGCCTTCGTCATCATCCCCCCCCCCTTCATCATCACCACCAGTCAATCCCTTCATCAGTGGTCTTCAACCTGCGGACCTCCAGATGTTGCAAAACTACAACTCCCAGCATGCCCGGACAGCCGTTGGCTGTCCGGGCATGCTGGGACTTGTAGTTTTGCAACATCTGGAGGTCCACAGGTTGAAGACCACTGAGAAGGGATTGACAGGTGGAGAGTTCACTCGAGTATAAGCTGAGGGGGGGGGGGGCGTTTTTAGCACGAAATATCGTGCTGAAAAACTCGGCTTATACTCGAGTATATATATGGTAGTACCCGAAAGTGTTGTGAACTAAACCTAATATACACACCCTGTCATGGTCTCGCTTATCCACGCACATCAAGAAGTAGTGTTTCTTCTGTAGGAAGTCCGAGCATGCTGGGAGTTGTAGATTTGAAACCTCTGGAGGTCCGCAGGTTGAAGACCACTGCGGCCTTCGTCATTATCCCCCACCCCCCCCCCCCTTCATCATAACCGCCTGTCAATCCCTTCATCAGTGGTCTTCAACCTGCGGACCTCCAGAGGTTTCAAAACTACAACTCCCAGCATGCCCGGACAGCCGTTGGCTGTCCGGGCATGCTGGGAGTTGTAGTTTTGCAACATCTGGAGGTCCACAGGTTGAAGACCACTGAGAAGGGATTGACAGGCGGAGAGTTCACTCGAGTATAAGCTGAGGGGGGCGTTTTTAGCACGAAATATCGTGCTGAAAAACTCGGCTTATACTCGAGTATATACGGTAGTACCCGAAAGTGTTGTGAACTAAGCCTAATATACACACCCTGCCAGGCTCTCGCTTCTCCATGCACATCAAGAAGTAGTGTTTCTTCTCTAGGATATTCATGTTTATATTCCTGTTAGTCACGGAAGCTTCTACTGAATTCTGTTTACATGCAAATAGTAAGGGTAACACGTAGCTCCCTAAGGCCAGGTTCACACATGGCAGACGAATTGTGCTTCTGGATGACATGTTCATTGACTTTAAAGGGGTACTCCGGTGAAAACCTTTTTTTCTTTTAAATCAACTGGTGGCAGAAAGTTAAACATATTTGTAAATGACTTCTATTAAAAAATCTTAATCCTTCCAGTACTTATTAGCTGCTGAATGCTACAGAGGAAATTCCTTTCTTTTTGGAACACTGATGACATCACGAGCACAGTGCTCTCTGCTGACATCTCTGTCCATTTTAGCAACCATGCATAGCAGATGTATGCTAAGGGCAGCATGGTGGCTCAGTGGTTAGCACTTGGGTTCAAATCCCACTAAGGACAACAATAAATTAAGCGTTATTATTATTATTATAATAACGTCAGCAGAGAGAACTGTGCTCGTGATGTCATCAGAGAGCATTCCAAAAAGAAAATAATTTCCTCTATAGTATTGAGCAGCTAATAAGTACAGGAAGGATTAAGATTTTTTAATAGAAGTAATTTACAAATATGTTTAACTTTCTGCCACCAGTTGATTTAAAAGAAAAAAGGTTTTCACCGGAGTACCCCTTTAATTAAAATGTAAACAAGCTGCAACACTGAAACAATTATTAGAATACTCCCGTTACCTACCCATCCGGTTGAGTGCACTGAATAGGATCGGTAGGTAATTGCCTAAGAAAGTACACGGACTAAAGGGGTACTCCGGAGGAAATTTTTATTTTTATTTTTTAAATCAACTAGTGCCGGAAAGTTAAACAGATTTGTAAATGACTTCTATTAAAAAATCTTAATCCTTCCAGTTTTTATCAGCTGCTGTATGCTCCAGAGTAAGTTTTTTTCTTTTAGAATTTCTTTTCTGTCTGACCACAGTGCTCTCTGCTGACACCTCTGTCCATATAAGGAACTGTCCAGAGCAGGATAGGTTTGCTATGGGGATTTTCTCCTGCTCTGGACAGTTCCTGACATGGGCAGAGGTGTCAGCAGAGAGCACTGTGGTCAGACAGAAAAGAAATTCAAAAAGTAAAGAACTTCCTCTGGAGCTGGAAGGATTAAGATTTTTTTTATTAGAAGTAATTTAAGTTGATTTAAATAAAGAACGTTTCCCAGCAGAGTACCCCTTTAAGTCCCCCTGTATAACTAGTAGATATGCTGATCCCATTAGGATAGCAGCAGTATACAGATAGAGATGGAGTTGAGGTATATAACTACTATATACCCTGATCCCATAGAGACAACAGCAGCACAGCAGCAGTTTACAGATAGAACTGGAGGGGAAGTATATAGCTACTATATATGCTGATCCCATAGGGATATCACCCAAAAAAAAAGCAAAGCAGAAAACAGATGGCGCACCAAGAAATCAACAATCCATTAACTGTTTATTATACAAACTGCCACATAAATTCAAAACCACTTAAAAAGAAGGTCCATACAACTGACCCCCTTGAGCCATGGAGAAGGACCCCAGAACTAATCTGGGACTCGTCCCCAGAGCAGGGACACCCGTATGTATACACAAAAATAAAGTGCAGTCTAATCTCCAAGATAATCAGCCGCACACAAATAAAGTGCAGTATATAACGAGTAGAAAAAGACCGACAAGATCATGTACATAGTATTAAAATATCAACACTGAACTGCATTACTATACATGAAGATAGATCCTGAGTCACAGACAATGTATACAGAGCTGCACGATTGTAACTAGTCAAGTACATCAAGGGAAATTAGATTGTCAAAAGAGTAGGTAAATATACATCACATGGTCATGAAAGGAGCGGGTGTCCCCCAAAAAAAACCTTGGTCCCCACGCGTTTCATCACTCTGGGTGACTTCCTCAGGGGCTGATTGTTATTTGTGTGGGGCTGATTGTCTTGGAGATTAGACTGCACTTTATTTTTGTGTATACATACGGGTGTCCCTGCTCTGGGGAGGGGTCCCAGACTAGTTCTGGGGTCCTTCTCCATGGCTCAAGGGGGTCAGTTGTATGGACCTTCTTTTTAAGTGGTTTTAAATGTATGTGGCAGTTTGTATAATAAAAATGTCATATTTTGTTGATTTCTTGGAGTGCCATCTGTTTTCTGCTTTGCTTTTTTTTGGATGATAATTCAATTTAAGGCATAGATGGCACCCAGCCTTACCATTTGTGGTTGAGCCCATTGTTCTATAGTAGATCCCATAGGGATAGCAGCAGTATACAGATAGAGATGCAGAGGTGTATAACTACTATAAATCCTGATCCTCTAGAGACAACAGCAGCAGTATACAGACATAAATAGGTAGGCAGTTATGCCCTAGGTATATGCTTACCTTTGCATTCCTGTCATCCCAGTCCAGAGTAATAGTTACATAAATGTAGTTTGGGGGCCATGTTGAGGGCATAATAAGAATGTCACATTTTTATATTGATGTTTTGCTGCAGTAAACAAGGCATGCTTCTTTTTAGATGAAGCTAATGCTTAGTATGAAGAGAGTCAACAATGGTAACTTTTTAATGAAAGATCTCTATCAAGCCCTATAGGCATTTCTTCAGAACACATTAAAGGGGTTGTCCAGGAAAAAGTCTATATATTTATATACATATATATATATATATATATATATATATATATATATATATATATATATATATATGTCGACTGGCTCCAGAAAGTTAAACCAATTTGTAAATTACTTCTATTAAAAAATCTTAATCCTTTCAGTACTTATGAGCTGCTGAAGTTGAGTTGTTCTTTTCTGTCTAAGTGCTCTCTGATGACACCTGTCTCGTGAACTGTCCAGAGTAGAAGCAAATCCCCATAGCAAACCTCTTCTACTCTGTGCAGTTCCCGAGACAAGCAGAGAAGTCAGCCGAGAGCACTGTTGTCAGACAGAAAACAACAACTCAACTTCAGCAGCTGATCATTACTGGAAGGATTAAGATTTTTTTTATAGAATTCATTTACAAATCTGTTTAACATTCTGGAGCCAGTTGATATATATCTGGATATACATATAAAACATGTTTTACCTGGAATACCCCTTTAAGTCATAATACCCCAGTTCCATTAGTAGCTGTCACCAGAAACAAAATCAGCAGCAGTATACTATATATATATATATATATATATATATATATATATATATATATATATGTGTGTGTGTGTATGTATGTATATATATATATATATATATATATATATATATATATATATATTGATCCCATAGAGATAGCAGCAGAACTATATAGATAAAGCTAAAGGGGAGGTGTGGAACTACTATATATCCTGATTGAGACAGCAGCAGCAGTATACAGATAGAGATGGAAGGGGAGGGGTCTGGGAGCTGCCAGGAGGGAATTGGATAGGTGATGATGTCAACCTAAAGTTCACAGGAAGTCAGCTGACCCAGGACTGATCCCTTTCTCTGACACATTAAACAGTATGATTTTCATATGGTCAGGCTGGTGATCACATGACCAAGTTATAGTGATGAAATTTACTGGTGCAGCTGTGCTGGAATAAAACATATGGCACTGTATGACTAGTGATGGTAAGTGTGCATGAGTGCTTCCTTAATGCTGTTCTCACTTTACAAAAATGGGAGAACAGTATTAAAGTAGCACTCCTGCACACTTACCATTACTAGTCATACAGTGCCATATGTTTAATTCCAGCACAGCTGCACCAGTAAATTTCATCACTGTAACTTGGTCATGTGATCACCAGCCTGAAAATCCTGCTTCGAGATAAGCTGCAATACCAGACAAAGCCTAAAGACAAGGCCACATATCAATTCCCGCGGAAGGGGGAGATCAGGCCCTTTATTCTAATCACAGACAACCTCTTTAAAGGGGTACTCCACTGGAAAACATTTTTTTCTTAATCAACTGGTGCCAGAAAGTTAAACAGATTTGTAACTTACTTCTATAAAAAAAATCGTAATCCTTCCTGTACTTCTCAGCTGTTGCATGCTTTAGAGGAAGTTCTTTTCTTTTTGAATTTCCTTTCTGTCTGACCACAGTGCTCTCTGCTGACACCTCTTTCCATGTCAGGAACTGTCCGGAGCAGGAGAGGTTTTCTATGGGGATTTGTTCCTACTCTGGACAGTTCCTAAAATGGACAGAGGTGTCAGCAGAGAGCACTGTGGTCAGACAGAAAGGAAATTTAAAAATGAAAAGAACTTCCTGTGGAGCATACAGCAGCTGATAAGTACTGGGAGGATTACAATTTTTTTAAATAGAAGTAATTTACAAATTTGTCTAACTTTCTGGCAACAGTTGATTAAAAAAAAAAAAAAAAAACGTTTTCCAGGGGAGTACCCCTTTAAGCTTGTTGCAAATGGCCATGTTATACGGTAAGAGCCCCCCAGTTGCATGGAGACTAATACAAGTCTGTAGAGCTCAACTCTAATCTAATCTTAAAGGGGTACTCCGCTGCTCAGCGTTTGGAACAACGCTGGATATGAAGAAGAATGCTTTGCATGGCTTCAGAGACTTAAAGGGGTACTCCGCCGCTGGAGCCGGCGCCGGGAGCTCTTGATGTCATAGCCCCGCCCCTTCATGATGTCACACCCCAGCCCCCTCAATGACAGCCGCCACGCCCCCTCCCATAGACTTGCATTGAGGGGGTGGGGTGTGACATCATGAAGGGGCGGGGCTATGACATCACATAAATCAGTGTGGAATTCAGCGTAGCATAGGAGACATTATTTAAAATGTATATATATTTTTTTTGTGTGAATTCCGCGGAAATTCCACGCAAAATCTGCGCAATTTTCGTACAAATTCCGCGCAAGTTCAATGCGGAAATCTGGCGGACAGAAAAAAAATTTACATTGAGTTCTATGGGGTTAGGACGCAAATACTCCATGAAGAAAGAACATGTTCCTTCTTCATGCGGAACGGAATTCAGTGATAGAATTCCGCTAGCAGAAATGTAATTACATACTATGGGGGTTTTCACTGCTGAATGAATTGGAGAGGAATAAGCGAATTACAGAATTACTCGTGGAAATTCCTCTCCAAACCTTCAGTCTGAACATACCCTAATGTGGATCCCACCTCTGGGACCTGCACCATCCTGAGATTGAGAAAATAATCAGACCCACAATCCTGGGCCCCGGGGTGAAAAACTCCTGTTTGTTAGTTGGCAGATAATCTATATACTGTATATAAAACTCAATGTGTGTATATATGTATGTGTGTATGTATGTGTGTATATATGTATGTATATATGTGTGTATGTATATATGTGTGTATGTGTGTATGTATGTATATATGTGTGTATGTGTGTATGTGTGTATGTATGTATGTATATATGTGTGTATGTGTGTATGTATGTATGTATATATGTGTGTATGTGTGTATGTATGTATATATGTGTGTATGTGTGTATGTATATATGTGTGTATGTGTGTATGTATATATGTGTGTATGTATATATGTGTGTATGTGTGTATGTATGTATGTATATATGTGTGTATGTATGTATGTATGTATATATGTGTGTATGTGTGTATGTATGTATGTATGTATATATGTGTGTATGTGTGTATGTATGTATGTATGTATATATGTGTGTATGTGTGTATGTATGTATGTAAAAACAAAAAGGAAAAATAGCCAGCACAACAACCTAATACACAGGTGCCCGCTGCTGTGGCAAATACAAAATGTACAAACAAGAAAGTTGCAACAGCACTCTAGGTCAAAAAATGGAGGCTCTCAGCGCACTTTTTGATCACTTTTTGTACTTGTTTGTACATTTTGTATTTGCCACAGCAGCGGGCACCTGTGTATTAGGTTGTTGTGCTGGCTATTTTTCCTTTTTGTTTTTACTTTGTAAATTGGGGGGTGTGGCACCCTCTTTAGCCGTGCACCCCACCCCTCTCAGACTGGAGGTGGTTTAGTCAATGGCTGATCCAACATGTCACACAGTCAGAGGCTATATGCACAGCAGAGGTGAGTTATCATGTTAGGGTCCCATCCGATATGAGGCCACCTCCGCGTGGTGGATGGGGGGACACATTTTGATCAAAAAGTGCGCTGAGAGCCTCCATTTTTTGACCTAATGTATGTATGTATATATGTGTGTATGTGTGTATGTATGTATGTATGTATGTGTGTATGTGTGTATGTATATATGTGTGTATGTATGTATGTATATATGTGTGTATATATGTATGTATGTGTGTATGTATGTATGTATGTATATATGTGTGTATGTATGTATGTATGTGTGTATGTATGTATGTATGTATGTGTGTATGTATGTATGTATATATGTGTGTATGTATGTATGTATATATGTGTGTATGTATGTATGTATATATGTGTGTATGTGTGTATGTATATATGTGTGTATGTATGTATGTATGTGTGTATGTATGTATGTATATATGTGTGTATGTATGTATGTATGTGTGTATGTATGTATGTATGTATATATGTGTGTATGTATGTATGTATGTGTGTATGTATGTATGTGTGTATGTATGTATGTATATATGTGTGTATGTATGTATGTATATATGTGTGTATGTATGTATGTATATATGTGTGTATGTGTGTATGTGTGTATATATGTATGTATATACAGTGGTCCCTCAACATATGATATTAATTGGTTCCAGGAGAACCATCATATGTTGAAACCATCATATGTCGAGTACATATGTCTATGTAAAAATGGTAATTGGTTCTGGGGCCTCGGAACCATTGTATGTTGAATACATATCTCTATGGGAAACTGCTAATTGGTTCTGGGACGACCATTGTATGGGGAGTGTTTAACAAACCAGGGTGCCTCCAGCTGTTGCACAACTACAACTCCCAGCATGCATGTACAGCCATTGACTGTCTGGGAATGCTGGGAGTTGTAGTTTTGCAACAGCTGGAGGCACACTGATAGGGAAACATTGATGTATGGGGTGTATAGTGAGTATATGTATTGTATGTGATATGTGACATCGCATACAGTACTGTACAGTTCTTTAAATACCTTCAGGGGGGACAGAATGTCCTTCATTACCATCCTGCCGACTACAGCTCTATAGGAAAGGAAGGGGAGCAGCTCATTGGATGCCTGCAGCAAGATGGCTGCACTGGGGGGGGCGGGGCTTACACAGAGCTCACAGTGGAAGCCTGTGTGAGGTAGGCTGGGTCCACACTACGTTTTGTCCCATACGGGAGCGCATACGGCAGGGGGGAGCTAAAAGCTCGCGCTCCCGTATGTTACCGTATGCGCTCCCGTATGCCATTCATTTCAATGAGCCGACCGGAGTGAAACGTTCGGTCCGGTCGGCTCATTTTTGCGCCGTATGCGCTTTTACAACCGGACCTAAAACTGTAATCAACCACGGTTTTAGGTCCGGTTGTAAAAGCGCATACGGCGCAAAAATGAGCCGACCGGACCGAACGTTTCACTCCGGTCGGCTCATTGAAATGAATGGCATACGGGAGCGCATACGGTAACATACGGGAGCGCGAGCTTTTAGCTCCCCCCTGCCGTATGCGCTCCCGTATGGGACAAAACAAAATAGGAGGTCGGGATAGGAGGACAGGATAGGAGGTCGAGATAGGAGGTCAGGATAGGAGGTCGAGTTAGGAGGTCAGGATAGGAGGTCGAGATAGGAGGATGGGATAGGAGGTCGAGATAGGAGGTCAAGATAGGAGGACAGAATAGGAGGACGGGATAGGAGGTCGGGATAGGAGGACGGGATAGGAGGTCGGGATAGGAGGTCGGGATAGGAGGTCGGGATAGGAGGTCAGGATAGGAGGTTGAGATAGGAGGTTGAGATAGGAGGTGGGGATAGGAGGTGGGGATAGGATGTCGGGATAGGAGGACGGGATAGGAGGTTGGGATAAGAGTTCGGGATAGGAGGTCAGGATATGAGGACGAGATGTAAGGATGGGATATGATGACAGGATAGGAGGTCAGGATATGAGGACAGGATATGGGGTTGGGATATGACAACAATATATGAGGACGGGATATGAAGTCAAAATCTTCTTCCTTCGTTTATTTTCCTCCCCAACAAGGATTAGGAAGGAAAAACTGGGCAACGCCGGGTACTCAGCTAGTAGTAGAATATTGGTAAAAAAAAACTATTGAGAAGATTTATCAAAACCTGTCCAGAGGAAAAGTTGCTGAGTTGCCCATAGCAACCAATCAGATCGCTTCTTTCATTTTTTAACAGGCCTCTGAAAAATGAAACAAGTGATCTGATTGGTTGCTATGGGCAACTGGTCAACTTTTCCTCAGCACAGGCCTTGATGAATCTTCCCCAATGAATGTTTGTTTACTTCTTTGATTACCGTAATATTTCCGGTACTGTAATGGGGTCATTTCTCATTCAGAGACCTCAACCTTATAACAAAATTGCACCAAAAACTGTAGCTATTTGATCTGTTTGTTATGGTGTGTTCTGGTACCTTATTGGGCCTCATTTACTAAGCTGAAACCGATCAGTTTTTGTCTGGTTATTTTGGCACAGAGTGTCTGCGCCAGTGTGTGCCAGTGTGCGACAGTGGCCCTCATTTACTATTGCAAACCCGACATTTTTTTTGGGTTGTGCACCAGATTCTGTCGCATTGCACCAAAAATTCGGTCTCCATCAGATTTTGCGCCAGAATTTGCACCAGAATTGAAAAAACCCCGACTAACTCTCCCGACATTTTCACAAAAACCCAACATATTTACTAAGGTTTCCACATAAAATGTGGTGGATTTGAGCTGAGGAAAACCCGACAGATCAGAGCATGTGTAAAAAAAAAAAAAGTAAAATGTAGGGAAAGTGGAAAATGTAGGGAAACCTTAGTAAATACCGTGGAAAATAAATTGTAGGGAATTAAAACCCACAAAGAAACCTACACAACACTCTTAGTAAATAAGGGCCAGTGTGCGGATGGAAAATCCGACAAACCCGACATTGCACTATGAAAAGCCGAAAGGGGACGTGGTGTGTCACAAAGGGGGCGTGGCCTGGCACAAAAAGGGGCGTGGTTTCACAACCCAACCTATTTACTATTCAATTCACAGAAAATCCTGTGGATAAATGGCTGGAAATTTCCACCTAGAAAAAGGGGGTCAGAAAATGTTCAGACTTTTCCCTTTCCTTAGTAAATAGAGAGGAATCCTGCAAGTATGAAACAACATTTCCCACTAGTAAAAACCTGACACTCTTAGTAAATGAGGCCCATTGAGTTCATGGGGGGTCTATATTGAGCACTGCTATGTTTGTGTGAATGTATAATTACGCAATTTATGGGGCCCTTTCTGTTGTCCATATACATTTTTCAAAAATAAAACCTCTTTTGCAGGTAAAACAAAATGTGGACTTTCATATTGTCCTTGTCGTCCCTGGTTGTGTACGTTGTTGCACAGGTAAGTGTATAGCTATTACCCTACTAATAAATCCACTCTGGAAACATTTATTATGAGTCTTGTTTTGTTTTTTTGTTTTTTTTTTCTGTTTGTGTTTTTAAATGAAAAAATGTCAATTTTGTCCCTTTTAATTTTTTTTTTATTGGTTCAGAATCAATGGGGGACATCTATCAAAACCTGTGGAGTGCAAAAGTTGACCAGTTACCCATAGTAACCAATCAGATCGCTTCTTTCATTCTAAACAAGGCCTCTGAGAAATAAGAGAAGCGATCTGATTGGTTGCCATGGACAACTGGTCAACTTTTCCTCTCCACAGGTTTTGATAAATCTCCCCCAATATTTTTTAATAAAAAGACAGGATAGTCTAGAAAAAAAAAAAAGGAACGGTCTGCCCTGTTTAAAACGGGCCATATGTTTTTTTGTTATTTTTTTGTCTTCTTCTTGATTCCGTACATAAAGATCTTTTTGTCTTAGTGCCTATATACCAATTCAACATTGGTGATACTTCTAGGCTCACAAGAACTTTAAGAAGACCCTTTAAGTCGTATCATCAAAGCCAGTTTTTAATTCCTTGTCATAAACCTATATTTTGCTTTACCTGTAGTGCTTAAAGGGATACTCCGCCCCTAGACATCTTATCCCCTATACAAAGGATAGGGGATAAGATGTTTGATCGCGGGGGTCCCGCCGCTGGGCTGCGGCCACCCAGACGTTTGGTGCACGGAGCAAACTTTGTCCGTGTTGGATGACTGGCGATGCGAGGAGGAGGCTCATAACATCACGGTCACGTCCCGCGTGTGATGTCATGGCCATGCCCCCTCAATGCAAGTCTATGGGAGGGGGCGTGACGACTGTCACGCCCCCTCCCTTAGACTTGCATTGAGGGGGCGTGGTCGCGACGTTATGAGCAGGGCTCGGCTGTGACATCACAAGCCTCCGGCGCAGCACCTGACGCTCTAGGGGATAAGATGTCTAGGGGCGGACTACCCCTTTAAGTCACATGACTGTGGAATTATAGGATATATTTATACAAGACAGATGCATCTTGCATTGCTTTTATAGTAAATGTATGGATTTTTAAGAGCTCCATTTATGATAAATGGAATAGTTGCAAAAATGTCTACAGTATACTGGCCACATGTGACTATGCCCGTTAAAAAGATTACTTGACCCTTTGTAACGACATACGTTTCCCATGTCCCATGGTCCCAGATCCAATTTCTGTTGCATTTGTTAGAGTTTACAGTAGAAAAAACATGCAATCTATATATATATATATATATATATATATATATATATATATATATAAGCAATATATAGTGTACAGTGGGAAAAATCTATAGTTACCGTGTATTGTGACTCTTTCAGACCGCTGAACAACTGGCTGCAGTAGACACCACAAAAGCCGCTGTGCAACAGCAAATTCTGGATCTGGTCAACGAATGTCGAAGAACTGTTCAGCCAACAGCGACCAACATGTTGAAAGTGGTAAAGTCCTATCACGCTTTGGGTGTCAAGTTCATGCTAGAGTTTATTTTATGTTGTGTTTCGGGGTCTTTTTGACCATAAAAACAAACAAAGCTACATCCAACTGTAAGTGAATGGGAACATCTATAATTTTTGAGTTTTTGAAAACAATTGGGCAAAAAAAGAGGTGAAATTCCAGAACTCATGCAAATCGCATTGTCTTATACAAATGTATCTACCCTTACCCTTCAGCAAATTTCTCACGATACAAATCTTATACTTTAACATGACATGCAAGCATAGCCCTTGAAAGGTTGCCATATACCGTATGTCACAACTACCTGATGACCACATTGACACATATAGCACGTATAGCATAGACAATTCCCCACACAGTATTGCAAAACTATGTTGGTTTTTCAAAGATGAGGGAATGTTCCAAAAGTTTGGTTCAGCTGGTTTGCCGAATTGGGCAAAAAGTTCAGTTTGGACCGAACTGGCTTGAATCAAACTTGAACGTCTAAAACTGGTCTATAACACTGAGCCCTAAAAGCCCTGTATGTTACTGGTCAGCTACGAGTGTATCTAAGTACCCTGCTCAAAAAAATAAAGGGAACACTTAAACAACAAATTGTAACTCCAAGTCAATGACACTTCTGTGAAATCCCACTGTCCACTCAGGAAGCAACACTGATTGACAATCAATTTCACATGCTGTTGTGCAAATGGAACAGACAACAGGTGGAAATTATAGGCAATTAGAAAGACACCCCCAATAAAGGAGTGGTTCTGCAGGTGGTGACCACAGACCACTTCTCAGTTCCTATGCTTCCTGGCTGATGTTTTGGTCACTTTTGAATGCTGGCAGGGCTTTCACTCTAGTGGTAGCATGAGACAGAGTCTACAACCCACACAAGTGGCTCAGGTAGTGCAGCTCATCCAGGATGGCACATTAATGCGAGCTGTGGCAAGAAGGTTTGCTGTGTCTATCAGTGTAGTGTCCAGAGCATGGAGGCATAACCAGGAGACAGGCCAGTACATCAGGAGACATGGAGGAGGCCGTAGAAGGGCAACAACCCAGCAGCAGGACCGCTACCTCCACCTTTGTGCAAGGAGGAGCAGGAGGAGCACTGCCAGAGCCCTGCAAAATGACCTCCAGCATACCACAAATGTGCATGTGTCCACTCAAATGGTCAGAAACAGACTCCATGAGGATGGTATGAGGGCCCGACATCCACAGGTGGAGGTTATGCTTACAGCCCAACACCGTGCAGGACGTTTGGCATTTGCCAGAGAACACTTAGATTGGAAAATATTCCACTGGCACCCTGTGCTCTTCACATTTGAAAGCAGGTTCACACAGAGCACATGTGACAGACATGACACATTCTCCAGCATGACCGGTTTGGCGGTGGGTCAGTAATGGTGTGGGGTGGCATTTCTTTGAGGGGCGACACATCCATCCATGTGCTTGCCAGAGGTAGCCTGACTGCCATTAGGTACCAAGATGAGATCCTCAGACCCTTGTGAGACCATATGCTGGTGCGGTTGGCCCTGGGTTCCTCCTAATGCAAGACAATGCTAGACCTCATGTGGCTGGAGTGTGTCAGCAGTTCCTGCAAGAGGAAGGCATTGATGCTATGGACTGGCCCACCTGTTCCCCAGACCTGAATCCGATTGAGCACATCTGGGACATCATGTCTCGCTCCATCCACCAACGCCACGTTGCACCACAGACTGTCTAGGAGTTGGCGGATGCTTTAGTCCACGTCTGGGAGATCATCCCTCAGGAGACCATCCGCCACCTCATCAGGAGCATGTCCAGGCGTTGTAGGGAGGTCATACGGGCACGTGGAGGCCACACACACTACTTAGCCTCATTTTGACTTGTTTTAAGGACATTAAATGAAGTTGGATCAGCCTGTAGTGTGGTTTTCCACTTTGATTTTGAGTGTGAGTCCATATCCAGACCTCCATTGATTTATAAATTTGATTTCCTTTGATAATTTTTGTGTGATTTTGTTGTCAGCACATTCAACTAAAAAGACAAAAGTATTTCATACGATTAGTTCATTCACTCGGATCTAGGATGTGTTATCTTAGTGTTCCCTTATTTTTTTTGAGCAGTGTACTTTTGAGCTGTTTCCAAGACAAAGTTATGTCAAAGTAACAGCAACATTAAAGACAGGTTGTACACAAGAGTGACACCAAAACCCTCTATGTGGCTTTTTCATGATTAGTGTACCACAACAAAACTGTCACACTTTACTTGCCAATAAAACAGATTTTGCACTCACAGAGCAGATGCAGAACACTCTCTGCTACTTTACTACGATTATTATATATATATATATATATATATATATATATATATATATATATACATATATTAGATGTGGTCATCCTATCTGTTGTCATCACTGGTCACTGTCCCTCACAGAGATCTTCACCTAACACCTGCTAAGTCTAAAATAGCTGCTGAAGTTATGTGCATTGGATTTTATAGTGGCTCTGACATCAACCCTATACGGCCTCCTGATTGGCTGGGAGAGCTGTTTGCAAAGCATTATGGGCTTCCCTGAGGACATGTGATCCTTTCTCCTCCTTGCAATTCATTATGGGCTACCCTAAGGTCAAAAGATTCTTCCTCCTTCTCCTTTCTGCCTATGCCATTTTAGCAGGTTTGACCAAAATGAATCGCCATGTTATCGCAAGCAAAGTGAACAGGTAAGGAGAAATACTTCTGTGCACATAGTTTTGGGTTATCCAAGTTCTGCTGCATGGTGTTTCTGTGAAAATGTTTCTATTATTTTCAACAGATTTGAACATAACATTTTAGGGCCCCTGGTATTATACCCACAACTTTATGGGTTCAATATTTAAAGGGGTATTCCGGTCAAAAAATTTGTTTTCATCAACTGGCTCCAGAAAGTTAAACAGATTTGCAAATAACTTCTATTAAGAAATATTAATCCTTCCAGAACTTATCAGCTGCTGAAGTTGAGTTGTTCTTTTCTGTCTGACAACAGTGCTCTCTGCTGACACCTCTGTCTGTCTCAGGAACTGTCCAGAGCCGGAGAGGTTTGCTATGGGGATTTGCTCCAACTCGGAACAGTTCCTGAGACAGACAGAGGTGTCAGCAGAGAGCACTGTTGTCGGACAGAAAAGAAAAACTCAACTTCAGCAGCTGATCAGTACTGGTAGGATTAATATTTTTTAATAGAAGTAATTTACAAATCTGTTTAACTTTCTGGAGCCAGCTGATATATATATATATATATATATATATATATATATATATATATATATAAAAAGTTTTTCACTGGAATACCCCTTTAAGGTCTGTGAGATACAGCCATGTGCATGAAGTTTTAGGATATGTTCACACTTCTAAATCAGGGGACACAAGCCTCAAATATCTTTCAACTCCAATACAAGTTAAAGGGGTTTACCATGGTTTTTACATTGAAAAGCCAAAGGTTAACTCCATTGATGACAATGAGTTAAATTATCATGTGGATCTTTGTTCCGCCCTTTATAAAAGAGGTAAGAAGAAAAAAAAAATGGTGCGCACCTATGAACTGACTTAAAGGGGTACTACCGTGGAAAACTTTTTTTTTTTTTTTTTATCAACTGGTGCTAGAAAGTTAAGCAGATTTGTAAATTACTTCTATTAAAAAATCTTAATCCTTCCCGTACTTTTTAGGGGCTATATACTACAGAGGAAATGTTTATCTTTTTGGATTTCTCTCATGTCACGACCACAGTGCTCTCTGCTAACCTCTGCTGTCCAGTTTAGGAACTGTCCAGAGCAGCATATGTTTGCTATGGGGATTTTCTCCTGCTCTGGACAGTTCCTAAAATGAACAGCAGAGGTCAGCAGAGAGCATTGTGGTCATGACATAAGAGAAATCCATAAAGATAAACATTTCCTCTTTAGTATACAGCCCCAAAAAAGTACTGGAAGGATTAAGATTTTTTAATAGAAGTATTTACAAATCTGTTCAACTTTCTAGCACCAGTTGATTAAAAAAAAAAAAGTTTTCCACTGTAGTACTCCTTTAACACTACCATTGAAAAGAGCAATGTGCTGTGATTCAGCCCCATAGTCAGCTAAGTATAGGGATTGCACAGACTCTACATCAGTGGTTTTGACTTAAGGACTGTTTTCTGCCTTTAGAAAGCAAATACATTATTACTAATTGTGTTCAAAGGTGGTGCATTGTTACCTTGGGAACTTATATCAAAGTTGTTAATTTTTTAATTTTTAATTTTTTTTTCATTTATTAATAGCAATGGAATGCAGAAGCTTCAAAAACTGCTGAAGCATGGGCCAAACAGTGTCAATTTGTACACAGCAAACAAGCTGACAAACAAATAACAAGTAAGTAGATGGGAATTTTACTTCATTATAGTTCTGCTGGATGTATAGTTTAGGTGTTTAGTAAAAAAAAAATTTAAAAAATATCTACTATAAATTTCACTTTAAGGAGTACTCCACTGCCCCGACTTTCAGAACATTTAGTTCCGGAAGTGGGGTAGTGACATCAAGGCCATGCCCCCTTGTGACTTCCTGCCACACCCCCTCAATGCAAGTCTAAGGGAGGGGGCGTGCGCCCCCTCCCATAGACTTGCCTTGAGGGGGCGTGGCCATGATGTCACAACAGCCTGCAGCCCACATCCAGTGTTCACAACTAAATGTTTTGAATGCTGGCGCAGTGGAGCACCCCTTTAATGGGGTACACTGGTGGAAAACTTTTTTTTTTTTAATGAACTGGTGCCAGAAAGTTAAACAGATTGGTAAATTACTTCTATAAAAAAAAATATTTACCCTTCCTGTACTTTTTAGCAGCTTCATGCTACAGAGGAAATTCTTTTATTTTTGAATTTCTTTTTTGTCTTGTCCACAGTGCTCTCTGCTGACACCTGATGCCCATATAAGGAACTGTCCAGAGCAGGAGAAAATCCCCATAGCAAACCTATGACATTTCCTGACATGGACAGAGGTGTCAGTACAGAGCACTGTGGACAATACAAAAAAGAAATTCAAAAATAAAAGAATTTCCTCTGTAGCATACAGCTGCTAAAAAGTACAGGAAGGTTAAAGATTTTTTTAATAAAAGTAATTTACAAATATGTTTCATTTTCTTGCACCAGTTGACTTATAAAGACCTAAAAAAATGTTTTCCACCGGAGTTTTTTTTTTTTTTTTTTTTTACTATATTCTAAAACACTGCAATACAGAAGAATGGAGATCCTCAGATCATGTGATGTATAAATGATGCTAAATTATAGCATTTTTCCTATAGAATTCTCAACAAATTGACAACACAAAGAATGTGACACGCTCCATCTGTTTTGTGGAGCAGTGGAGTTAGGTTAGAAAACTTTGCCTTATTGAGCACCAAGTGGCCAGATATCAAGTGCCTATGGGACCTGTATGGACCCTGCATGCTATTGCATGAGGGCCACACATGTACATATAGAGTTGGGGTTCTTACATGGGTTTTCTCCCTAACAATCTGACTCCAATATTTTATTCCTTTAGGGAAGGGTCACACGTGTTGTATTTTGCTGCATATTTGCTGCTGAGTATTTTCCCACCCATTGAAGTCAATGGACGAAAAAAAAATTTCACTGGAGTTCTCCTTTAACCCCTTAAGGACAATGGACATACTCCTACGGCCCCTTTTCCGAGTTCTTAAGGACTCTAGCCGGAGGGGAGCCGGTGCCCAATGCCTGCTGAAATCGTTCAGCAGGCATCGCGGCATATCGCCCAGGGGGGTCATTATGCCCCCCCATGTCGGCGATGGCCACAGATCGCTGGACAATTCAGTTCAGCGATCTGCGGCGATTCCCGGGTCAATCGGGTCTCCAGTTACCCGGTGACCCGGAATTACTGGCTGATCAGAGACGGCCCCGAACAGCCATAGCCAGCAGGGGTGAGGTGGCACTGGTGGCACCTCACGATCGCCCTCATTCGTCAGCTGGTTTACCGGCCGACCAATCAGGGCGCCTGCTGCGGGTGTCACTCCCGCAACCCGCTCCGCCCCTCTTCCGGAGGACGTGAGCGGGTGCGGGAAGAAGACCCCAGGTGCTGGGGACCCCGATCCCCGGCATCAATGTTGGGATCGGAGCCCCAGGAGCAGCGGCGGCGGCGAGGGACTGACCTGATGCGGCGTGGAGCAGCAGCAGGAGGTGAGTGACAGTCTCCTGCTGTTGCTTAGCAACAGCTCCCAGCATGCAAAAAGGGCATGCTGGGAGCTGTAGTTATGCAACAGCAGGAGGCAGACCACCACAACTCCCAGCATTCCCTTATGGGCATGCTGGGACTTATAGTTTTGCAACAGCTGGAGGCACATTTTTCTATGGAAAAGTGTACCTTCAGCTGTTGTATAACTACAACTCCCAGCTTCAATCAGCTAAAGTGCATGCTGGGAGTTGTAGTGGTGCATCTGTTGGTTGCATAACTACAACTCCCAGCATTCCTGTTGGCTGTCGGTGACTGCTGAGAGTTGTAGTTTTGCAACAGCTGAAGGCACACTGAGTTAAGTAGCAAACCAGTGTGTCTCCAGCTGTTGCATAACTACAATCCCCAGCATGCCCTTCCGCTGTCCGTACATGCTGGGGGTTGTAGCTTTTGCAACAGCTGAAGGCACACTGGTTGCAAAACACTGAGTTTGTTACCAAACTCGGTGTTTCACAACCAGTGTGCCTCCAGCTGTTGCAAAACTACAACTCCCAGCATGCACTGATAGACCGTACATGCTGGGAGTTGTAGTTTTGCAACAGCTGGATGTTCCCCCCCCCCCCCCCCCAATGTGAACGTACAGGGTACACTCACATGGGCGGAGGTTTACAGTTAGTATCTGGCTGCAAGTTTGAGCTGCGACAAATTTTCTGCCGCAGCTCAAACTGCCAGCAAGAAACTACTGTGAGCCCCCGCCCGTATGACTGTACCCTAAAAACACTACACTACCAAAAAATAAAATAAAAAGTAAAAAACACTACATATACACATACCCCTACACAGCCCCCCTCCCCTCCCCAATAAAAATGAAAAACGTCTGGTACGCCACTGTTTCCAAAACGGAGCCTCCAGCTGTTGCAAAACAACTACTCCCAGTATTGCCAGATAGCCACTGACTGTCTAGGCATGCTGGGAGTTTTACAACAGCTGGAGGCACCCTGTTTGGGAATCACTGGCGTAGAATACCCCTATGTCCACCCCTATGCAAGTCCCTAATTTAGGCCTCAAATGCGCATGGCGCTCTCAATTTGGAGCCCTGTCGTCTTTCAAGGCAACAGTTTAGGGCCACATATGGGGTATCACCGTACTCGGGAGAAATTGTGTTACAAATTTTGGGGGGTATTTTCTGCTATTACCCGTTTTAAAAATGTAAAATTTTTGGGAAACCAAGCACTTTAGGCAAAAAAAAAATTTTTTTTTACATATGCAAAAGTCGTGAATCACCTGTGGGGTATTAAGGTTCACATTACCCCTTGTTACGTTCCCCGAGGGGTCTAGTTTCCAAAATGGTATGCCATGTGTTTTTTTTTTTTTTTTTTGCTGTTCTGGCGCCATACGGGCTTCCTAAATGAAGCATACTCCCAGAGCAAAATTTGCTTTCAAAAAGCCAAATGTGGCTCCTTCTCTTCTGAGACCTGTAGTGCGCCAGCAGAGCACTTTTCGCCCCCATATGAGGTGTTTTCTGAATCGGCAGAAATTGGGCTTCAAATTTTTGGGGGTATTTTCTGCTATTACCCTTTTTAAAAATGTAAAAATTTGGGGAAACCAAGCATTTTAGGTAAAAAAAATATATATTTTTTTACATATGCAAAAGTCGTGAAACACCTGTAGGGTATTAAGGTTCACATTACCCCTTGTTACGTTCCCCGAGGGGTCTAGTTTCCAAAGTGGTATGCCATGTGTTTTTTTTTTTGCTGTTCTGGCACCATAGGGGCTTCCTAAATGTGGTATGCCCCCAGAGCAAAATTTGCTTTCAAAAAGCCAAATGTGACTCCTTCTCTTCTGAGACCTGTAGTGTGCCAGCAGAGCACTTTTCACCCCTATATGGGGTGTTTTCTGAATCGGGAGAAATTGGGCTTCAAATTTTGGGGGGTATTTTCTGCTATTTTCCTTTTTAAAAATGTATAATTTTTGGGAAACCAAGCATTTTTAAGTAAAAATTATTATTTTTTTTTACATATGCAAAAGTCGTGAATCACCTGTGGGGTATTAATGTTCACTTTACCCCTTGTTACGTTCCCCGAGGGGTCTAGTTTCCAAAATGGTATGCCATGTGTTTTTTTTTTTTTTGCTGTCCTGGCACCATAGGGGCTTCCTAAAGGTGACATGCCCCCCCAAAACCATTTGTCGTTCCTTCCTTTCTGAGCCCTCTACTGCGCCCGCTGAACAATTAACATAGACATATGAGGTATGTGCTTACTCGAGAGAAATTGAGTTTTCAATACAAGTAAAAATGTTACCCCTTGCAAAAATTTAAAAATTGGGTCTACAAGAACATGCGAGTGTAAAAAATGAAGATTGTGAATTTTCTCCTTCACTTTGCTGCTATTCCTGTGAAACACCTAAAGGGTTAATACACTTACTGAATGTCATTTTGAATACTTTGGGGGGTGTAGTTTTTATAATGGGGTCATTTATGGGGTATTTCTAATATGAAGACCCTTCAAATCCACTTCAAACCTGAACTGGTCCATGAAAAATAGCGAGTTTGAAAATTTTGTGAAAAATTTCAAAATTGCTGCTGAACTTTGAAGCCCTCTGGAGTCTTCCAAAAGTAAAAACTCATAAATTTTATGATGCAAACATAAAGTGGACATATTGTATATGTGAACCCAAAAAAAATATATTTTGAATATCCATTTTCCTTACAAGCAGAGAGCTTCAAAGTTAGAAAAATGCAAAATTTTCATTTTTTTAAATCAAATTTGGGGATTTTTCACCAAGAATTGCAAAACCAGATTTGCAAAAAACGCTCTGGTCCTTAAGGTGTAAAATGGCCTGGTCCTTAAGGGGTTAAAGGGGTACTACCGTGGAAAACTTTTTTTTTTTTAAATCAACTGGTGCCAGAAAGTTAAACAGATTTGTAAATCGCTTCTATTAAAAAATCTTAATCCTTCCAGTACTTTTTAAGGGCTGTATACTAAAGAGAAATCCAAAAAGAAATGCATTTCCTGTGATGTCCTGACTACAGTGCTCTCTGCTGACCTCTGCTGTCCATTTTAGGAACTGTCAAGAGAATCATATGTTTGCTATGGGGATTTTCTCCAGTTCCTAAAATGGAAAGCAGAGGTCAGCAGAGAGCACTGTGGTCAGGACATAACAGGAAATGCATTTATTTTTTGGATTTCTCTTTAGTATACAGCCCCTAAAAAGTACTGGAAGGATTAAGATTTTTTAAGAGAAGTGATTTACAAATCAGTTTAACTTTCAGGCACCAGTTGATTTAAAAAAAAAAAAGTTTTCCACGATAGTACCCCTTTAACCCCTTCCCGACCTATGACATACCTGTACGTCATGAGTGGGAAGGTGTTCCCGACCCATGACGTACCAGGTACGTCATGAACATTTTTGCCGCTACTCGCGGCATCCTGCAGCGCCCGGTAAGATGGTGGCTATCACTGATAGCCAGCCATCTTACCATGCGACCACGGCGGGTTTCATCCCCCAACCCACCCCCCCAGCGATCGCTGCTATCAGCTGGTCAAATCTGACTAGCTGATAGCAGCGTTTCGCCATCAGAATACTTAGCAGCGCGGTGTGTGAGTCCCGATCACGGGGATCGGGACACACACCGCTCTGCTAAGTGTCCCTTACCCATCCCCCGGCGTCACTTACCCGGCCATGCGGTGTCCCGAGTGGTCCCGGCGCGAGCGGCGTCCTCCAGGTGGTCCCGGCGGTGGTGCGTCCCGCCGGTGAGTTTCCAGCAGCAGTGCGGCATCTTCATTGGCAGCAGTGAGATTGCCGTAAAGCGATCTCACTGCTGCCTCTGGGACTTTCAAAACTGCAACTCCCAGCATGCCCAGACAGCCTTTGGCTTTCTGTGCATGCTGGGAGTTGCAGTTTTGCAACATCTGGAGGTCCACAGTTTGGAGACCACTGTATAATGGTCTCCAATCTGTGCTCTTCCAGATGTTGCAAAACTACAAATCTCAGCATGCTCAGTCTGTCCAGGCATGCTGGGAGTTGTAGTTCTCTAACATCTGGAAGAGCACAGATTGGAGACCATTATACAGTGGTCTCCAAACTGTGGACCTCCAGATGTTGCAAAACTACAACTCCCAGCATGCCCAGACTGTCCAAGCATGCTGGAAGTTGTAGTTCGGCAACATCTGATCCTTCAGATATTGCCGAACTACAACTTCCAACATGCCTGGGCAGTCTGGGCATGCTGGGAGTTGTAGTTTTGCAACAACTGGAGGCACACTAGTTGGGAAACATTGTCCGTTTCCTACCTCAGTGCCTCCAGCTGTTGCAATTGTTGCAAAACTAAACCTCCCAGCATGCACTGACATACCAGACTGCTCAAGCATGCTGGGAGTTGTAGTTTAGCAACAGCTGGAGGCACACTGGTTTGGAAACACTAAGTTTGGTTGCAAAACACTTGAAACTTTATTACTTAACTTAGTGTTTCCAAACCAGTGTGCCTCCAGCTGTTGCAAAACTACAACTCCCAGCATGCACGGATAGCCAAAGAGCATGCTCGGAGTTTGCAACAGCTCGATGTTTGCCCCCTCCCCCCAATGTGAATTTACAGGGTACACTCACATGGGCGGAGGTTTACAGTGAGTGCTGCAAGTTTGAGATGGTGCAAATTTTGCGCTGTAGCTCAAACTCCCAGGGGCAAACTTGCTGTGAACCTCTGCCCATGTGACTGTACCCTAAAAACACTACACTACACTAACACTAACCTAAAATAAAAAGTAAAAAACACTACATATACACATACCCCTACACAGCCCCCCTCCCCCCAAAAAATGAAAAATGTCTGGTACGCTACTGTTTCCAAAACGGAGCCTCCAGCTGTTGCAAAACAACAACTCCCAGTATTGCCGGACAGCCATTGACTGTCCAGGCATGCTGGGAGTTTTGAAACAGCTGGAGGCACCCTGTTTGGGAATCATTTGCATAGAATACCCCTATGCTAATCCCTAATTTAGGCCTCTCTCACTTTGGAGCCCTGTCGTATTTCAGGGCAACAGTTTTGGGACACATATGGGGTATCGCCGTACTCGGGAGAAATTGCCTTACAAATTTTGGGGGGCTTTTTCTTCTTTATGAAAAGGTGAAGTTTGGGTCTACACCAGCATGTTAGTGTATAAAAATACATTTTTTACACTAACATGCTGGTGTTGCCCTATACTTTTCATTTTCACAAGAGGTAAAAGAGAAAAAAAGACCCTCAAAATTTGTAATGCAATTTCTCCCGACCACGGAGATACCCCATATGTGGGCGCAAAGTGCTCTGGGGGCGCACAACAAGGCCCAGAAGGGAGAGTGCGCCATGTACATTTGAGGTGATTTGCACAGGGGTGGCTAATTGTTACAACGGTTCTGACAAACGCAAAACAATAAATATCCATATGTGACCCCATTTTGGAAACTACACCCCTCATGGAATTTAATAAGGGGTGCAGTGAGCATTTACACCCCACTGGTGTATGTTAAATTTTTAGAACAGTGGTCTGTGAAAATGAAAAATACAATTTTTCATTTGCACAGTCCACTGTTTCAAATATCTGTCAAACGCCAGTGGGGTGTAAATGCTCACTGCACCCCTTATTAAATTCCATGAGGGGTATAGTTTCCAAAATGGGGTCACATGTGGGGGGTCCACTATTCTGGCACCATAGGGGCTTATTAAATGGGACATGCCCCCCAAAAACCCTTTCAGAAAAACTCACTCTCCAAAATCCCTTTGTCGCTCCTTCCCTTCTGAGCCCTCTACTGCGCCCGCGAACACTTGACATACACATATGAGCTATTTCCTTACTCGAGAGAAATTGGGTTGCAAATTTTAGGGTGATTTCTCACCTTTTACCCCTTGTAAAAATTCAAAAATTGGGTCTACAAGAACATGCGAGTGTAAAAAATGAAGATTTAGAATTTTCTCCTTCACTTTGCTGCTATTCCTGTGAAACACCTAAAGGGTTAAAACACTTACTGAATGTCATTTTGAATACTTTGGGGGGTGCAGTTTTTATAATGGGGTCATTTATGGGGTATTTCCAATATGAAGACCCTTAAAATCCACTTCCAACCTGAACTGGTCCCTGAAAAAGTACGATTTTGAAAATCTTGAGAAAAATTGGAAAATTGCTGCGGAACTTTGAAGCCCTCTGGTGTCTTCCAAAAGTAAAAACTTGTCAATTTTTTAATGCAAACACAAAGTAGACATATTGTATATGTGAATCAATATGTAATTTATTTGGAATATCCATTTTCCTTACAAGCAGAGACTTTCAAAGTTAGAAAAATGCAAAATTTTTAAAATGTTCATGAAATTTTTAGATTTTTTACCAAGAAAGGATACAAATATCAGTGAAATTTTACCAATATCATAAAGTAGAATATGTAACGAAAAAACAATCTCGGAATCAGAATGATAAGTAAAAGCATCCCAGAGCTATTATATGTTTAAAGTGACAGTGGTCAGATTTTCAAAAAATGCCCAGGTCATGAAGGTGAAAATGGACTGGGTCATGAAGGGGTTAATATGTTATTACATATTTTAGCAGTTCCTTTTAAAATGAAATGATGGAACTACCTCTTTACATAAAACTTTTCACGACTAATAAAACATAGAAAATACAATATAATCAGCAACCCCATATCTGCAGATAAGTAAATGTTTGCTTTATTTTCTAGATTATATTTGTGGAGAGAACCTCTACAGCACTTCCTACGCCACAAACTGGAAAGAAGCTATTGAAAAATTTTGTAATGAAAAAGTCAATTTTACTTATGGACAAGGAAAGGTGTCTGGAACTGTTGTTGAACACTACACTCAGGTATCAATTCCCTAAAATGTATCTATCTATCTACCTATCTATCTACCTATCTATCTATCTATCTATCTATCTATGTCATATCTATCTAATATCTATCTATCTCATATCTATCTATCTATCTCATATCTATCTATCTTATATCTATCTATCTATCTCATATCTATCTCATATCTATCTATCTCATATCTATCTATCTATCTATATATCTCATATATATCTATCTATCTCATATCTATCTCATATCTCTATCTATCTATCTATCTGTCTATCTATCTCATATATATCTATCTCATCTCTATCTATCTATCTATCTATCTATCTGTCTATCTATCTCATATCTATCTCATATATTTCTATCTCATATCTATCTATCTATCTATCTATCTATCTCAAATCTATCTCATATATATCTATCTCATATCTATCTATCTATCTATCTATCTATCTATTTATCTCATATCTATTTATCTCATATCTATCTATCTATCTATCTATCTATCTCCTATCTATCTCATATCTATCTATCTATCTATCTATTTATCTATCTCCTATCTATCTCATATCTATCTCATATCTATCTATTTATCTCATATCTATCTCATATATATCTATCTCATCTCTATCTATCTATCCATCTCATATCTATCTATCTCATCTCTATCTATCTATCTATCTATCTATCTATCTATCTAGCAACAGAAGAATGCAGCAGCACACTGCCAGCACAAAGATATAGGTGAAACATGAACATGCAGATAAAACATGGAGAGCTGTACAGCTATGGTGTAATAGATGCAAATGTGAAACTATGAAATAGTGAGGCACTTCGCTCGCAAATTTGTCTCCGCCGGCGGTCAAATAGCTTGGACCGTCCCACCGCGATAAGGTGGCCTCATTGGGACGGACCCTACACTGTGAATATGCCTCTGTGTGAACAGTTCAGTAAGCATGGCAGGGTCTGGAACATCCAAGACACCTTATATACACACCTGATAGAGGTGGGTGGGGTGCAAGGCCAACATGGAGGTAGCCACTCCCCTGTATCTAAGAGGCGGTGGGTGCTTGTGGATAGTAACCTAATCCCAGTCGCAGATCAGGTATAGATATCCAAATACCAAACAAATTGTTCTAACAGCACTCCAAATAGATTAAAGCAAACAGTGTTTATTGACCCAGGGTCCGCAGTGGATGTGACGTTTCAGCGGCATCTCGCCGCCTTTCTCAAGCATAATCTAGTGCTCAACAGTGATACTATATATCAGGTGCACAATCACAAAATTCAATAAAACAATTACATCCAAACACAAATGAAAACATGATATAAACATCATAAAAAAGGGCATATACAATATCCACTGGTGTATATATTCAATATAATCACATCCATTATACATGGTGCCAAAATGTAATGTCCGTACTGTACAGACTAAAAGTGCATGAATATTAGTAACAGGAGCACAAATTAAAAACAATTAAAAAGCAGTGATGAGGGGGAGTGGAAAACATACCTTCCCGGCCTGTATCTATGTGTCGGCGTGTTCAGACGCCATTATAGTTATCCACCATACGAATCCCGGCTTCAAAACGCCGGGTCACATGATCTATCACGTGTATGGGTCTGTATGTGCGCTTGTGTGTCTGCGCACCCACTCGGGCATTGAATGCTGTGGATACGCATGCATAGCATATGCGCATGCGCAATCGCGCACCTATTATGATCAGTAAAACCTTAAAGTATAAGTGTGTCAATGTATATGTATGAAATAGTGAGTATGTATGTGTTATGAAGTGTGATGTGAAAATAGGGATAAGTGTGTACATAATAATAACCTGGATGTAGGATATCCAAAAAAACGCATGTGTATGTGAACTGCTGTCAATAGAAATAGTGTTGAGCGGCATAGGCCATATTCGAATTCGCAATATTCCGTGAATATATGGACGAATATTCGTCATATATTCGCTAAATTCGCATATTCGTAATATTTGCGTTTTTTTCGCATATGCGAAAATTATATGCAAAATTTTGCATATGTGAAAATGTATGAACTTTATAGCAAGTATACCAGTGTAACTTGATACAAGCAGCAGAAGGGAGGGATCAATATTCGCGAATATTCGCATATGCCAATATTCGCCCGGCGGTCTCACACAGTAGTATTAGAGCCTTCTTTACACAAGCTGGAAGCAGAGAGGGATGATCACTGTGATGTGTACTGTGAAAAAAAAAAGTGGATATTCATAATTTCGAATATATAGAGCTATATTTACAAATATTCGCGATTTCGCCAATATGTGATATTGGCGAATAAAATTCGAATTGCGAATATTCACGAGCAACACTAAATAGAAACCATATGTGAATAAGTATATATCTACTAAAAAAGATGAATGCATGAATTCATATATTTTTGTAGATATATATATACTTATTCACATTTGGTTTCTATTGACACCTATTGAATAACTATAATGGCGTCTGAACACGCCGACACATAGATAAAGGCCGGGAAGGTATGTTTTCCACTCCCCCTCATCACTGCTTTTTAATTGTTTTTAATTCGTGCTCCTGTTACTAATATTCATGCACTTTTAGTCTGTACAGTACGGACATTACATTTTGGCACCATGTATAATGGATGTGATTATATTGAATATATACACCAGTGGATATTGTATATGCCCTTTTTTATGATGTTTATATCATGTTTTCATTTGTGTTTGGATGTAATTGTTTTATTGAATTTTGTGATTGTGCAACTGATATATTGTATCACTGTTGAGCACTAGATTATGCTTGAGAAAGGCGGCGAGATGCTGCTGAAACGTCACATCCACTGCGGACCATTGGTCAATAAACACTGTTTGCTTTAATCTATTTGGAGTGCTGTTAGAACAATTTGTTTGGTATTTGTATATCTATCTATCTATCTATCTCATATCTATCTATGTGTCTCATATCTATCTATCTATCTATCTATCTCATATCTATCTCATATCTATCTATCTATCTATCTCATATCTATCTCATATCTATCTATCTATCTTATATCTATCTATCTATTTATCTCATATCTATCTCATATCTTTCTATATTTATATCTCATATCTATCTATCTATCTATCTCATATCTATCTATCTATCTATCTATCTATCTATCTATCCCATGTCTATCTATTTATCTCATATCTATCTATCTATCTATCTCATATCTATCTATCTATCTCCTATATATCTATCTATCTATATATCTATCTATCTATCTCATATCTATCTATCTATCTATCTATCTATCTATCTCATATCTATCTTATATCTATCTATCTATTTATCTCATATCTATCTCATATCTATCTATTTATCTCATATCTATCTATCTAACTCATATCTATCTATCTCATATCTATCTATCTCATATCTATCTATCTATCTATCTATCTCATATCTATCTATTTATCTAGCAGTCAGAGAAAAAAGCAGCACTCAATCTTGGTGCCAATGTAGTCGGTGCTCGCAGAGCCAGACCTTGGTCAGGGGTCCATATATTCCACAGAAAAATTTAGATAAATCCGCAGCACACAAATCCAATAAAGTGAAAAAGGGAAAAGTTTTATTCCATCATGTGAATGTCATCCAGCGCCGTTTCTGCTGGCTCTCCCGGCCTTTCTCAAGCTCATACAAATGTTACAAATCACCCATTATATCACCGCATCTATTACATATCCAATTATAACACAAATAGTGATATCAAATAGTTTCACACAGCAAAATATATATAACATAGTGCATAATATCCAAAATCTCGTGTTCATCATATACATGTACAGGGATCACCCTAAAAGCCCAGTGATAACATATTATTTACCTATATCCCTAATAGGGTCCTGATTGGATTCTCAGGACAGGTGTGCGGGTGAAAATAAAAACAATTAAAAACAAAAAGCATGCGGGCTATACGGGAATCCACACTCACCGCTATGTTACAAACATCAAGTGTGGGAGAAAATCCATGGCGCATGTGCGCCGGAAGTGTGCAGTCTCCAAACCGAGGCATGGGAGTACACGTTACCATGGAGACGTCAGTCGCTGCGTTCCACCAACAGCCGTCACACTGCGCACGCGCACAACAGGCCCGACTGTGGCCGAGTTACTTTCGCATCAACAGCGTGACCGTCTCCATGATCACCTGACTCCATTGTGGGCATTAAGTATAATAATAAATAAAAAAAGGGAAAAAAATAAAATAAATAAAATAAAATGAATCAATAATATAGTGAAAATAAAATAAAAGAATAAAAAATGGAAATGAAAAATAAATATAAATGCTTAAGGACTGCCCAGTCTCGAACTCACAATTCATCCATTCACATCACTCCTCTCCTTACGCACGGGGCCATTCGGAGACCACAGTCAGGCACATTGAAGTGTTCGACTCGAGATCCCCGGCAGCACGGAACCTGGTGTCGCCCATAATCTGAGGACAGCAGCTGGTCCCAGCTCACCAAGTTGCACCTATCTGCTTGGCACCCAGCAGTTGTCAGGATTGGAGACTTAACCACATTCGGTATTATCACAGTCTCTATATACCGGCATATGTCCACTTTAGAAAATAACACAAAAATATCATAAAATAAAAATAAACTGTCAAAAGGATTAATAAATAGTAAAAAATAAAATAAAAATTAATAGTAAAAAAAGAAAATAAAATAAAGAAAATATAAAAATAAAATTAATCAAAAAATTAAATATAGAAAAAGGAAATCAGTTGTATTAAATAATACATAAACGAAAATATAAAAATAAGGATTATTTGTATCAGAAATATTACTGACACTATAATAATACCATGTATTAAAATTCACAGAATTTACAGTAAATTCGATTCGACACGAACTTCTCGGCTCGGCAGTTGATGACTTATCCTACATAAATTAGTTCAGCTTTCAGGCGCTCCCGTTGGCTGGAAAAGGTGGATACATTCCTAGGAGACTCTTTCCTAGGACTGTATCCACCTTTTCCAGCCCACCGGAGCACCTGAAAGCTGAACTAATTTATGCAGGAAAAGACATCAACTGCCGAGCGGAGAAGTTCGTGACGAATCAAATTTACTGTAAATTCGCTCATCTCTAACATCTTGTATTCAGTGAGTGACGGGTTGTTCCCATATGGCCACTGCAAGAGAAAAGAGAAAAAACACATTACTAAGTGTCATGTGAATATCACAATATTATTATTGTACACGTGTATGACCCACATTGACACCAATCTGCACCTCTCTCAGGCTGCACCAGAGGATGCTTCACCTACCTACCACCCTATGCAGTGTTTTAAACTCGACATTTATTCCTGATGGTTTTAAAGTATTAAGATAGTACAGGGTGGGCCATTTATAGGGATACACCTTAATAAAATGGGAATGGTTGGTGATATTAACTTCCTGTACATGGCACATTAGTATATGTGAGGGGGGAAACTTTTCAAGATGGGTGGTGACCATGGCGGCCATTTTGAAGTCGGCCATTTTGAATCCAACTTTAGTTTTTTCAATAGGAAGAGGGTCATGTGACACATCAAACTTATTGGGAATTTCACAAGAAAAACAATGATGTGCTTGGTTTTAACGTAACTTTATTCTTTCATGAGATATTTACAAGTTTCTGACCACTTATAAAATGTGTTCAATGTGCTGCCCATTGTGTTGGATTGTCAATGCAACCCTCTTCTCCCACTCTTCACACACTGATAGCAACACCGCAGGAGAAATGCTAGCACAGGCTTCCAGTATCCATATACACTGCTATATACTACTATATACACCGCAGGAGAAATGCTAGCACAGGCTTCCAGTATCCGCATACACTGCTATATACTACTATATACACCGCAGGAGAAATGCTAGCACAGGCTTCCAGTATCCGTATACACTGCTATATACTACTATATACACCGCAGGAGAAATGCTAGCACAGGCTTCCAGTATCCGCATACACTGCTATATACTACTATATACACAGCAGGAGAAATGCTAGCACAGGCTTCCAGTATCTGAATACACTGCTACATATTACTATATACACTGCAGGAGAAATGCTAGCACAGGCTTCCAGTATCTGTATACACTGCTATATATTACTATATACACCGCAGGAGAAATGCTAGCACAGGCTTCCAGTATCCATATACACTGCTATATACTACTATATACACCACAGGAGAAATGCTAGCACAGGCTTCCAGTATCCGTATACACTGCTATATACTACTATATACACCACAGGAGAAATGCTAGCACAGGCTTCCAGTATCCGTATACACTGCTATATACTACTATATACACCGCAGGAGAAATGCTAGCACAGGCTTCCAGTATCCATATACACTGCTATATACTACTATATACACCACAGGAGAAATGCTAGCACAGGCTTCCAGTATCCGTATACACTGCTATATACTACTATATACACCACAGGAGAAATGCTAGCACAGGCTTCCAGTATCCGTATACACTGCTATATACTACTATATACACCGCAGGAGAAATGCTAGCACAGGCTTCCAGTATCCATATACACTGCTATATACTACTATATACACCACAGGAGAAATGCTAGCACAGGCTTCCAGTATCCGTATACACTGCTATATACTACTATATACACCGCAGGAGAAATGCTAGCACAGGCTTCCAGTATCCGTATACACTGCTATATACTACTATATACACCGCAGGAGAAATGCTAGCACAGGCTTCCAGTATCCGTATACACTGCTATATACTACTATATACACCGCAGGAGAAATGCTAGCACAGGCTTCCAGTATCCGTATACACTGCTATATACTACTATATACACCGCAGGAGAAATGCTAGCACAGGCTTCCAGTATCTGTATACACTGCTATATACTACTATATACACCGCAGGAGAAATGCTAGCACAGGCTTCCAGTATCTGTATACACTGCTATATACTACTATATACACCGCAGGAGAAATGCTAGCACAGGCTTCCAGTATCCATAGATTCAGGTGCTGCACATCTTGTATCTTCACAGCATAGACAATTGCCTTCAGATGACCACAAAGATAAAAGTCTAAGGGGGTCAGAACCAGGAGACCTTGGGGGCCATTCAACTGGCCCACGACGACCAATCCACTTTCCAGGAAACTGTTTATCTAAGAATGCTCGGACCTGACACCCATAATGTGTTGGTCACCATCTTGCTGGAAAAACTCATGGAACGTGCCTGGTCAGAGAATTCCTAGATGAACAGTTTCCTGGAAAGTGGATTGGTCATCGTGGGCCAGTTGAATGGTCCCCAAGGTCTTCCAATCTGACCCCCTTAGACTTTTATCTTTGGGGCCATCTGAAGGTAATTGTCTCTGCTGTGAAGATACGAGATGTGCAGCACCTGAAACTACGGATACTGGAAGCCTGTGCTAGCATTTCTCCTGCGGTGTATATAGTAGTATACAGCAGTGTATACGGATACTGGAAGCCTGTGCTCGCATTTCTCCTGCGGTGTATATAGTAGTATATAGCAGTGTATACGGATACTGGAAGCCTGTGCTAGCATTTCTCCTGCGGTGTTGCTATCAGTGTGTGAAGAGTTGGAAAAGAGGGTTGCATTGACAATCCAACACAATGGGCAGGACATTGAACACATTTTATAAGTGGTCAGAAACTTGTAAATAACTCATGAAAGAATAAAGTTACGTTAAAACCAAGCACATCATTGTTTTTCTTGTGAAATTCCCAATAAGTTTGATGTGTCACATGACCCTCTTTCTATTGAAAAAACAAAAGTTGGATTCAAAATGGCCGCCATGGTCACCACCCATCTTGAAAAGTTTCCCCCCTCACATATACTAATGTGCCACAAACAGGAAGTTAATATCACCAACCATTCCCATTTTATTAAGATGTATCCATAGAAATGGCCCACTCTGTAGATCCATTTCAATTCTTGTCTTTTTAGACGGCCCTGTCTGTCACCGCCCAATCTCATGGGTGGGACATGATCGATTGCCATAAATTTTAGGTCCCTTTCATTATGTTTCAGTTCTGTAAAGTGTTTAGATACTGGAAGATCCATCCTCTTTTTTGAATTGTGTATCTATGTTGATTCAATCTTGTCTTGAGGTCCCATGTGGTCTCCCCAACATAGAGGAGACCACATGGGCACCACAAGACATAGATCACGTAAGATGTGTTACAGGTTAGATAGTACCTAATCGGATAGGATTTACCTGTGGCTGGATGTGTAAATCTCTCACCTTTACACATCAAGCCACAGTTAATGCAAGACCTACAAGAGAAGCTGCCCTTTCTAATGGAGGTTAAATATTGTTGACCGTTGCCTTTCTTCAAAGAAATGTGAGCCCTAACTAATTTGTCCCACAGGCTGACCGGGCATCTGTAGGACATAATAGGCAAGGATCTGAACTCAGGGATATGTTTATAACCCTCCAGTATGTGCCAATATTTGCGGATGATCCTACCAATTTTGGCCGATACCGATAATCTGGGGAGGTTAGGGCCGATAGCCGATAATTTATACCGATATTCCGGTATAAGTTATCGGCTATTTATCCCCCTGCGACACCGCTGCAGATCATTGACTTAAAGCGGGCGCTTTAAATCAATGCACTGCAGTGGCTTTTGCGGTGCCATAGGCCGCTGCCGCCACCCGCTTCTCTCCCTGGGAGTTGTAGTTTTGCAACAGCTGGAGGGCCTCAACAGCTGGAGGGCCTACTGTAGGTATAGTATATTATACAGACCCCTGTCCATCCCAGAACCCTGACTCACATTCCCAGTTGCTGCAGGGACCGTCCGGGGAGGGTGGTCCGGGCCATCCATCCTTCCTGTAGTGTCCGGCGGCATTCCGGGTGGAGAGTGAACCGGTCCTGGCTGTCCTTCTTCTCCGGGGGTCCTCTTCTCCAATCCGGGCAGGCTCCAGCCTAGTAACACTGCATAGACGCCGCTGCGCAGCGATGCACCTGACGTCACGGCGTAGCGACGTCTATGCAGCGTACTAGGCCGGAGCCTGCCCGGAGTGGAGAAGAGGACCCCCGGAGAAGAAAGACAGCCCGGACCGGTTCACCCTCCACCCGGAATGCCGCCGGACACTACAGGAAGGAAGGATGGATGGCACGGACCACCTCCATTACGGGTAAGTTAATTTTTTTTTATTGACTCGGAGGGTGGGGGAGGGGCCCGACCGGTATAGCGGTATTTGCAAAAATCCATACCGTGCAAAAATCCATAAAAAAAAACGGTATCCGGTTCATACCGGTATACCGCCCAGCACTACGGTGGGGGGTGCGACGCGGTGCGGTGGGTAGGGGGGGGCGGTCGCGGTGTGGCGGGTCGGGGGGGGGAGGCGGTCGCGGTGCGGTGGGGGCGGTGCGGGGGGCATTATCGGCTTATCGGCAAGGTAATTGCCGATACTGATAATGCCCAAAATCGTGATTTTCGGCCGATAATATTGGCCATACCGATAATCGGTCGATCCCTACTACCAATCTCAGGGGACATATCCTTATACGTGGTAACAAAAGTCATACGGAGATCTGTCTGCGGTCTGGTCCGTCTCACAGTCACGCCCCTGTCTTGTGTGTCAATCCTAGATTTCTGTTTCTCAATTAGTTTCTGAGGGTAACCCCTGTTCCTAAAATTAGTCACCCTTTTTTTCCAATGCTTTTTCAAATTTCTCATTAGTGTCTGTGATCCTAGTTGCCTATAGCAACTGGCTAAAGGGCAAGGGGTTCACCATAGGCCTAGAATGACAGCTTTTAAATTTCAACAGTGTATTACAATCCGTTTCCTTAGTATACAGGTCTGTGGATAATCGTCCATTTTGTATTGCAACTGATATGTCCAAAAAGCTTACCGATTCCGTCAAGGGGGTCAGTGTAAAGCGAATCTCTGTGTCTCTGCTGTTGAGATAATCCTGGACAATAGTTCAGTCAGTCCCCCAGTCCAAATTAGAAACACATCATCTAAGTATCTCCACCACTCCAAGATATACCTGGAGTGGTGGGATACATAGTCAGGTGATCATGGAGACGGTCACGCTGTTGATGCGAAAGTAACTCGGCCACAGTCGGGCCTGTTGTGCGCGTGCGCAGTGTGACGGCTGCCGTTGTGAACGCAGCGACTGACGTCTCCATGGTAACGTGTACTCCCATGCCTCATTTTGGAGACTGCACACTTCCGGCGCACATGAGCCATGGATTTTCTCCCACACTTGATGTTTGTAACATAGCGGTGAGTGTGGATTCCCGTATAGCCCGCATGCTTTTTGTTTTTAATTGTTTTTATTTTCACCCGCACACCTGTCCTGAGAATCCAATCAGGACCCTATTAGGGATATAGGTAAATAATATGTTATCACTGGGCTTTTAGGGTGATCCCTGTACATGTATATGATGAACACGAGATTTTGGATATTATGCACTATGTTATATATATTTTGCTGTATGAAACTATTTGATATCACTATTTGTGTTATAATTGGATTTGTAATAGATGCGGTGATATAATGGGTGATTTGTAACATTTGTATGAGCTTGAGAAAGGCCGGGAGAGCCAGCAGAAACGGCGCTGGATGACATTCACATGATGGAATAAAACTTTTCCTTTTTCACTTTATTGGATTTGTGTGCTGCGGATTTATCTGAATCTATCTATCTATCTATCTCATATCTATCTATCTATCTCATATCTATCTATCTATCTATCTATCTCATATCTATCTATCTCCTCCTATCTATCTATTTATCTATCTATCTATCTCCTATCTATCTATCTCATATCTATCTATCTATCTATCTATCTCATATCTATCTATCTATTTATCGATCTATCTCATATCTATCTATCTATATATCTCATATCTATCTAATATCTATCTATCTCATATCTATCTATTATCTATCTATCTATCTCATATCTATCTATCTATCTATCTATCTCATATCTATCTATCTCCTCCTATCTATCTATCTATCTATCTATCTATCTATCTATCTATCTATATATCTATCTCATATCTATCTAATATCTATCTATCTATCTATCTCATATCTATCTATCTATCTATCTATCTATCTATCTATCTATCTATCTCATATCTATCTAATATCTATCTATCTCATATCTACCTATCTATCTATCATCTATCTATCATCTATCTATCTATCTATCTATCTATCTATCTATCTCATATCTATCTATCTAACTATTATCTATCTATCTCAGATCTATCCATCTATCTCAGATCTATCTATCTATTTATCTCTCTATCTATCCATCTATACATTTATTAAATATATATATCAATGTATGTAGAGATGTGTATGGCTGGAGATCTTTCTATGAAACTTGGTACACATGTTACTGATATGTCAATTTAAAATATAGTAGAAGTACTATGCGTGGGTGGAGGCGTATGTCTGAAGTTCCATGAAAGTCTATGGGACTCCTAATACATCTCCTGATCAAATTACTCTTGGGCTGCAGAGATTGCCCGGGACTTGTAAACATCCTGCCAGGTTAGTGTGGGGGATGGATATGAGGACGGGATATGAGGTTGGAATATGAGGTCAGAATATGAGGTTGGGATATGAGGACAGGATATGAGGACAGGATATGAGGACGGGATATGAGGACGGGATATAAGGACGGGTTATGAGGATGGGATATGAAGACAGGATATGAGGATAGAATATGAGGGTGGGATATGAGGAGGGGATATGAGGTCAGAATATGAGGTTGGGATATGAGGATGGGATAGGAGGTCGGGATATGAGGATAGAATATGAGGGTGGGATATGAGGGTGGGATATGAGGATGGGATATGAGGACAGGATATCAGGACGGGATATGAGGACAAGATATGAGGACGAGGTCGTCATTGTTGCTTTTCATCTACCACAAGGTTTAGGTAGTAAGACTGGGTAACACTGGGTGCTCAGCTAATAAATATATAAAAAATCTTCACATTGCCCAATCACATTTTACTGTAATTTTTCTTTTACTTCTCTTAGGCTATTGACTTGGCGACTAAGTTTTATTGCAGGAGTGCCCAGTCTTTTCAAATATAAGGACCACATGCTGAGTCCTGGCCAACGGGACCAAGTAAAGCTAGGCCCCCTCTCTCTAAGGGCTCTATCCCAGTTCTCAATGTCCACCAACAGTCCCGGGTTTGAATTTTTGCCTTGTCCTTTTCCAATGTAGCAAATGAAAAAAAAAAAAAGAACATGGAATGTTGGTGGGCTTCGAGGACAGGGTTAGGGACCACTGCTATAGAGTGTCCAAAAAGGGAAAGAAGAATATGCAAATCAGTTCTCTGACACCACCTTTTGAAGGTGACTTTTCATTCATGTCAGTGTTTCACTTCATTAAGGAGTCTCAGAACGTGACTGGGGATGACATATTAGAAACCTCTCCAGAAGAAAAGGCGACCTATCTGTATTCAAATTTTGGGGGGAAATTGCCCCGAGACAGGGACATGACAGCGGCAGGACCCCTGTGGTCATACATCTTATACCTATATACCTATATATCCTTTGGATAGGGGATAAGATTTTTAAACCTGGAATACCCCTTTAAGGAGACTCCTAGTCGGAGTAAAATACTGAGTGCTGCTTTTCCCCAGAAATCATAGTTGCACATGGATGGTCTAGGAGTCTCCACATGTTTATGGTGGCCACATTGAGGCGAAACATTATCCATTTTTCACCAAAAAGGGAAGAAAAAACAGCATCCATATTGTTCTCATATTAGGTACATACAGACAGTAATATTTCAGTCCCCAGGAGCCAAGCTTGATTAAGCGCCATTTTTTACATAACATATATGATAATTTTAAGAAAAACACTATTGTTAATGAAATTTTCTAATTCTAAGGAAATGTTGATGTTTATTTTCAGCAAGTCTGGTATAACTCCTATTTGATCGGTTGTTACGCTGCTTACTGTCCCAATGGAAAAACATACAAATGGTTCTTTGTGTGTCATCAATGCCCAGAGTAAGTAAAATGAATGTATCTTCTCAATATTTGTGCCAAATCTACTATGTAACAAGGGGTCCAGTGAACCTTATCACCTCACGGGTGTTTGACGACTTTTTTTTTTTTTTTTAAATCAACTGGTGCCAGAAAGTTAAACAGATTTGTAAATTATACAATGAAAGAGAGGTAGCGCACACTCACCGCGGGTAAACAGCTGCAGGCACGAGGTCCGGGATCACCACGGCATAGACGGAGACGGTAAGGGGCGCTCAGAGGCTGCGCCGGCTGTTTCGGACGTAGGAACGTCCTTCTTCCGGCCTCCGGAGGAGGCCGGAAGAAGGACGTTCCTACGTCCGAAACAGCCGGCATAGCCTCTGAGCGCCCCTTACCGTCTCCGTCTATGCCGTGATGATTAGTGTTGCTCGCGAATATTCGCAATACGAATTTTATTTGCGCATATCGCATATTCGCGATTTCGCGAATATTCGGGAATATAGCGCTATATATTCGTAATTACGAATATTCGTTTTTTGTTTTTTTTTCACAGTACACATCACAGTGATCACCCCTCTCTGCTTCCAGCTTGTGTGGTATAAAGAAGACTAATACTACTGTGTGAGACTGGTGTGTGAATTTTCGCATATGCGAAAATTAGCACATACTAATTTTCGCATATGCGAATTTTTGCTTATGCTAATTTAGTAAATGCTAATTTTCGCATATGTTATTTTCGTATACGAGAATTTCGCATATTTTCGCATATGCGAAAATAAAACGAGAATATTACGAATATTCGCGAATATATGACGAATATTCGTCCATATATTCGCGAATATTCGCAAATTCGAATATGGCCTATGCCGCTCAACACTAGTGGTGATCCCGGACCTCGGGCCTGTAGCTGTTTACCCGCGGTGAGTGCACGCTACCTCTCTTTCATTGTATTGTTTGATACTTTATCTAGTGTGTGCACCCCGCAGGTGCTGCGTTGTTACTCATCAGGTCCGGAGGCTGCCAGTGTACACCAGCGGTATCGTATATCCGCATGTTTAGCTGCACGGTGTGCTCTCTCCTCCTCCAGTGGCTTAAAGATTTGTAAATGACTTCTAATAAAACATCTTAATCCTTCCAATACTTTAGCTGCTGAATATTACAGAGGAGATGGTTTTCTTTTCGGAACACAGAGCTCTCTGCTGACATCATGACCACAGTGCTCTCTGCTGACATCTCTGTCCATTTTTAAGAGCTGTCCAGAGTAGGAGAAAATCCCCATAGCAAACATTTGCTGTTCTGGGCAGTTCCTAAAATGGACAGAGGTGTCAGCAGAGAGCACTGTGCTCGTGATGTCAGCAGAGAGTACTGTGTTCCAAAAAGAAAACCATTTCCTCTGTAGTATACAGACCCTAAAAAGTACTGGAAGGATTAAGATTTTTTAACAGAAGTAATTTACAAATCTGTTTAACTTTCTGGCACCAGTTGATTTTTTTTTTGTTTTTTTTTTATTCCACGGGAGTACCCCTTTAATTTGTCACATGATTTGCCTAGTGTTAGTCTTATATTTGCGACTTCTCCTGCGACTTTTGTTTAGAAGCTTTTTCAAAAGTTGTGTAGTTCTGTTATTGTCTAGTTAAAGGAGAACTCCAACCATAACTAACTGATCCCCTGTGTACAGGAGAGGAGATAAGAACCTGATCACAGGGGGTCCGACCGCAATCACTGGAACGGGACCCCAGCTCTCAGTGAGGATTGCTTGCTGCAGATGGCACAAGCTCAATACATTTTTAAGGGAATGCCGAAGACAGTTGAGTCCAGCACTAGGACATCTCCGGCGCCCCCATAGAAATGAATGGAGCGCATGCCATCTACCGCTAGATGATGCGCACTGCTCAACTCTACTTCTCAGCTAAGAGCAATAATCAAGTTTGTGTCTTCTGAATGGAAACAAGAGGGGTCTCAGATTTCTCACTCACAGCATATAAATGTATTACAAATGGTGACCTACAGTATAGGTTCAAACATATAGTATATTAGATCCCTTTAGAACTTGAATTTATGATCTGATTAAAATGTACCTGTCACGTTAAAAAAAAAACTATGACTTGTCAGAGAGACATGTCAAAAGTTTTGATAGGTCAGGGTCTGACTGTTCAGACACCGACCTATCGTTATGACAAGCGGGGAGAGAAATGCATGGGTGCACATTTATCTTTCAGCTCTCTTTGGGCGCAAGTGAGACAGTCCCATAGACTTATATTGGAAGCCTGTGTTGGTCATGTGACATAGAGCTGGGAGAGAACGATCTTAGAGCACTCTTCTTGGGGTCAGAACTAGTGTTGAGCACGAATATTTGCAATGCAAATTTTTATTGTGAATATCGGCACTTCATAATTTCACAAATATTTAGAATATAGTGCTATATATTTGCAATGATGAATATTCTGTTTTTTTTCACATGCACATTTTTATGCAAATTTTCCACACAAATTTTTGCATGGAAAAAAAAGTGACTGAACATAGCGAATATGCGAATTTCACAAACATAGGACGAATAATCGTCAATATGTTCGCGAAATATTGTGAATTTGAACATGGCCCCTGCCGCTCATCACTAGTCGGAACACTTAGCTCAAAACCGATTAAAAACCTTCGACAAGGGTTTCCCCACCATTCACACTTAATTGACACACTGAGTGCCAGGCTCTTCATCCACTCAGTGTGCCAATTACGCATGAGTGGCTGGGAGGAGGGTGGTGGCAGCGTGACTAATGTGGCTCCACCTCCAGGACTGGGGCGGGAAGTGATGAATGAAGTTTTTTTTTTTTTACTAGTGCGGCATCAGAGTGTGTCCTCATCCGCAACTCCTACCAGCTGTTAGGAGTTGCACCGCAGTCAGACATACTGGCCGTGGACGCACTCCTCTTCCGCTGCCCCGGTATGGTCTATACTGCGATTCGCATCCCGCGATTCGATTGAATTCAGCCCTCTGCTTCTTATTTCTCTCATCGTCCCTGTGTGCTTCCTGCTTGCCGGCGCCCGCTTCCCTTCCTACTAGGGCACGCACATGCCGGCTCTGTGAAATTTAAAGGCACAGTACTCATTTAAATGGTTCTTGCTGCTCCATGACCCTATAAGTACAAGCACTTCCTTTTGCTCCTATTCGGATCTTTGTTCCTTAACAGCCTTAGAGAAAGCGTTCAGTTTGTGTCTTGCCTTGCCGTGTATCTGACCCTATTGCTACGTATCCTGACTTTGCTCCTGTGCTGCCTGCCCTCTGAACTCTTGATACTTGACCTGACCTCTTGTTACTTTGCTGCTAGCCCTGACCTCCTGCCTGTCCTGACTACGTGTTGCCTTATCATTCCAGTGCCACGTTACACCTCGGCTGCCTGTGTGGACGAGTCGTATCAGGGGTAGCGACCTGGGTGCCGCCTGCCGCAGCAAGTCCATCCTGCTTTGCGGTGGGCTCTGGTGAAAACCAGTGGCACCTTAGACTCTGCTCCCTGGTACGGCCCATGTCATCATCCTCACACGTTAGCGGATCCACTACACCTCAGTCTTAACACCAGGAAGGGTTTATAGGGCTTAGGGGCCAGAAAGGTTTCTTTTAAAATAGAAAAATAACCTTTTAACATTGTTTTCGTCACTTCTACAATTTATTGCAATGTATTATACATGTATGTACTAGACAAGGCAGGCCCAAAGGACCTTGTAAGGGCCTCAACTGCCATGGTAATACATCCGTATCACACAATCTTATTGTAAGAGCACAAATGCTATGACAGAGGCAACCTCCGCCCTTTATCAAACCAGGTGGGCGTCCTGGTCAACGTGATAACTAAGGGATAAACAGCTGGAATCCAAGTTTTCTCTGATCCCGGCCATTGCTGCAAATTGACTGTCCTGGCCAACCCCTGCTGTTGGTGATACAATCATAGCCTGACTCCACCTTACATGTATTGTAAAGAACTATGTTCACTACTATTCTTTCATTTATCTGTTTCAGAGGAAATCTTAACCAAATTATTAGGCCATACACGTCTGGGACTACTTGTGGAGCCTGCCCCAATAACTGTGATAATAAACTGTGCAGTAAGTATAAGCTGTCCAATATTTATATATCTGTATAAATGTGTTCTATATGGTTCTTGTTATTTAAGGTAACCTATGATCCTTTGCAGAAAAATCAAAAGCTCCACTAGTAGCCACTGTTATCTAAAAGTTAAAGGGGGACATCTCAATTGTCTGGTTGTGGGGGATCAGTTTGCTGGGACCCCCTGCAATATCCGGGCAGCACCCTGGTGTTCTGAACATTTCTGTTCAGAATTCTCGGTTTGGGTGGCCGTGGTCATAACGTCACACCACACCTCTTCCGTTTATGTCTATGGGAGGGTGGGTGGCGGCTATGATCACTTGTCACACCCCACGACCCTTATAGGGCTTAACCCTTAAAGGAGTACTCCACTGGAAAACATTTTGTTTTTAATCAACTGGTGCCAGAAAGTTAAACAGATTTGTAAATTACTTCTATTATAAAACCTTAATCCTTCCAGTATTTATCAGCTGCTGTATGTTCCACAGGAAGTTCTTTTCCTTTTTTTTTTATTTATTTTCTGTCTGACCACAGTGCTCTTTTCTGACACCTCTGTCCAAGTCAGGAACTGTCCAGAGTAGGAGCAAATCTCCATAGCAAACCTATCCTGCTCTGGACAGTTCCTAAAATGGACAGAGGTGTCAGCAGAGAGCACTGTGGTCAGACAGAAAAGAAATTCAAAAAGAAAAGAACTTCCTGTGGAACATATAGCAGCTGATAAATACTGGAAGGATTAAGGTTTTATAATAGAAGTAATTTACAAATCTGTTTAACTGATAAGGATTAATATTTTTAAATAGAAGTAATTTTCATATCTGTTTAACTTTCTGGCACCAGTTGATTAAAATAAAATGATTTCCAGTGGAGTACCCCTTTAATAGCCATGAGTCTTTCAATTTTTCACCTAGAGACACATATGAGGTCTTGTTTTATGTGGGACCAATTGTTTTTTTGGCAATACTTTATTCATTTTACCACAAAATATCTGGCAAAACCAAAAAGTATTGTTTGTGGGACAAAAATGAGAAAAATAAAAACACAATTATCCATATAGCGAGCGCAGCTCCTGCGTTTGCTTCATAGACTGTTAACGTTAAATGACGTAAATACATGTAGTATCACATTAACCTATTACCCTCTCATGATGTAGCTAGTGGAAATGGTTAAAACAAGTAATAATGTTGCACGGATGTAAGTATTCAAAGTCTTTTCTAGGACGTTTGAAATTTATCTCTGGTGTCGATTGGGTCGATTTCAGTCATTAACCCCTATAGTACCACGGTCAATAGCGATAACAGCACATAAGATACAACTTATGGTAAAATGAAAGATGTCTTTACAAAGTACAATAGGTAGCGTATTGTAATTGGTAAAGACATCTTTCATTCTACCATAAGTTGTATCTTATGTGCTGTAATCGCTAAGAACAAGGCCTCATCACTGACTATGTGGATGGAACATATGTCTTTAACCCCTTAAGGATGAAGTTTTTTTTTTGTTTTTGCACTTTCGTTTTTTTCCTTATCACCTTTCAATTTTGCCCAATTTTGCTTTTATTTTTTGTGCCACCAATTGTACTTTATAATGACATCAATAATTTCACCACAAAATTTATGGCGAAAACAGAAAAAAAAATATTTCTTGGGCAAAATTTGAAAAAAAAAAGAAACGCCATTTTGTAACTTTTGGGGGCTTCCAATTCTATGTAGTGCACCTTTCATAAAAATAACACCAGATCTTTATTCTGTAGGTCCATACGGTTACTAGCATACCTAATTTGTATAGGTTTTATTTTATTTTACTACTTAAAAAACTATTATAACTACATGCACCAAAATTTGTATTTGTAAAATCTTCATCTTCTGATCCCTTAACTTTTTTATTTTTCCGCATACAGGGATGTATGAGGGCTCACAAAAAAAATGACTTACCATTTTTCTGTACCATTTTTGTTTTGATGGGTGGGGGCAGCATCATGTCTGAAGAAAACCAGGCACTGCCCATCACCTTCCCAATACCATCCCTACAGTAAGGTATGGTGGGGGCAGCATCATGTCTCGGGGAAACCAGGCACTGACCATCACCTGCCCAATACAATCTCTACAGTGATCATGGTGGGGACAACATCATGTCTGGGGGAAACCAGGCACTGCCCATCACCTGCCCAATACCATCCGTACAGTGATCATGGTGGGGGCAGCATCATGTCTCGGGGAAACCAGGCACTGCCTATCACCTGCCCAATACCATCCCTACAGTGATCATGGTGGGGGCAGTATCATGTCTCGGGGAAACCAGGCACTGCCCATCACCTGCCCAATACCATCCCTACAGTGATCATGGTGGGGGCAACATCATGTCTGGGGGAAACCAGGCACTGCCCATCACCTGCCCAATACCATCCCTACAGTGATCATGGTGGGGGCAGTATCATGTCTCGGGGAAACCAGGCACTGCCCATCACCTGCCCAATACCATCCCTACAGTGATCATGGTGGGGGCAGTATCATGTCTGGGGGAAACCAGGCACTGCCCATCACCTGCCCAATACCATCCCTACAGTGATCATGGTGGGGGCAGCATCATGTCTGGAGGAAACCAGGCACTGCCCATCACCTGCCCAATACCATCCCTACAGTAATCATGGTGGGGGCAGCATCATGTCTGCTAAAAAGCAGAACTGCCGAACACGTTTTGTGTATGTTGTATTTTAAAAGTATATATCAGGTATGTTTAGATTAATGTTTTCCCAACCAGTCTGCCTCTGGCTGTTGTAGAACTACAACTCCCTTTGGCTGTCCGGGCATGCTGGGAGTTGTAGATATGCAAAAGCTGGAGGTACCCTGTTTGGGAATGACTGGTTTAAAAATGCATCCTCCTAACATATAGTCGGCGTTAGGATTTATTGAGTATTTATTTGTGATTTTTGTTATTTTTTCTCTTTTCAGCGAATTCTTGTAATATCGGCAATACATTTACCAACTGCAATACCTATAAGGGGAGATGCGACGTTCAAGCAGTGAAAGATGGATGTAAAGGAATGTGCCAATGCCCGAATGCCATTATATAAAAATCCACCTCCTTGTTTTCAGAATGATCATGAAGAAAAAAATATATATTATGAGAGGAACTAAAATAAAATAATATATCTCTATTGTGGAAATTAAAGTAAACAAAAATTTGTGATTGACTTCTGATTTACTATGTTATGAATCATGATGTCCAACCTCCGAGCTGTATGGGAGTCAAAAGACTTCTTAGGGGGCCCATATATAAAGTCAAACACCCTGTTTCATTGGATGCCAATTATTGGTCTATTGTTCTCTTAAAGGAGAACTTCAGCCAAAATTAACTTATCGTCTATCCACAGGATAGGGGATATCCTGTGGATAGGGGAGCTTTTGCTGGAGATCTTTTAATATTTACTTTCTGGATACAATGGGGGAGATTTATCACAACCTGTCCAGAGGAAAAGTTGCCCAGTTGCCCATAGCAACCAATCAGCACGCTTCTTTCATTTTAAACAAGACCTCTGTAAAATGAAAGAAGCGATCTGATTGGTTGCTATGGACAACTGGGCAACTTTTCTTTTGCATAGGTTTTGATAAATTTTCCCCAATAACTCTATAATATGGCTGCCAAAAGGAACACTATACAATGGCCCATGAAATTCTTTCTGCTCCTTTAAATGGAGCCTCAGGGATTCCACAGTCTTCTCCAACATGACAGCTAGATTGCACAATATTTTTTTAAATGATGATTTTTTTTTAAGGCAAAATTAAAGGGGTGCTCTGGGGAAGTAAAGAAGAATTGATGCACCCAAAGTCACCACAATACCTGTTCTATGTCCTCTGTAGTTATCCTTCTGATTTTTTACAGCTCCTGTGGCCCCTGTTGTCTTCTGAATATTCTTTTTCCTTGCTTACAGCCCAGACTACAACTCCCAGCAGTCAGTGCAGCTCTGTGTAATGGCTGATGGCTAATTGCTATTAACATCTGTGTGTATGCTCTGTGTTGTTGTAAACAACACAGCTTACTCTGTACAAGTCTTTTCTTTCAAACTATCCCTCCCCAGCAAGAAATCATGCTATGCTCTGAATGGCAGCAGTCAGTAATTAGATCTACAGCAGGCAAAGAGCAGAGTTATGTGCTGTTTCTCTGCTGGCAAGATCCTCACACAGGGAGGGGAGGGGGTTTGTGGTTTCTAAGCAAGGCAGAAACCACGTGGTCTTTGTCTTCCAGGAGGGTGGGGGCTACTATTTTACAGAGACATGCAGGACATGCATGTATTCTGTATTAGTCCTTAAAATAAAATTGATTTGAAACATTTTGGTTTATTTTTCTTTTTGTTTAATTTCCTAAAGACTGATATCTATAGAAATGGTTAGTTCCTTTATGGTCCTAGGATCCTTTTTTGTGTTGAGGGATTAACATAAATAGCTTCCATGTGAAGAACATTTAGGCCAAGTTTACACAGTGGAATTTTTATGCGGAATTCCACATTCTTCAAAATTTTAAGATGGGTCTTTCAACTCAATGGGGTTACATTTCAGCAGAATTCTGTGTTTAGAGGTCACAGAATTGTGCAGCAATTCTACCAAAATTCTGCAATTCCATGCAGCAAGCTTTCCTAAATAAAATTTGTGCAGAGTTTTAGATATTCTTCCATATGAACATAGCTTTAGTCTTGCAGGAAATGCATCATTACATGCTAAGCTACTGATTAGAATGTGTTATTTGTTTATTTTTTAAACTTGTAATGATATTCTTAGGGACCCTATAGCATGATAAACACTATTAGGGTCATTAGCTTATTGAGGCAGTTTGTCATTGAGTTTTTTATTTTTTTTGCTACAGCCAGAGTTGGATAGGACAGGAGCAAGAAGTCATTCCTTTATATTACTGATTCATTTTGAGATAATTTTTGGCTTTTGCTAAATAAAAAAATTTAAAAAAACAACAACATAAAACTGAACAAAAAACAACCATGAAAAGCTGTGTGAATTCTCCTTTCATATAGCTCATCACCTGGTCAAGTGTAAAATAACCATTGGACTACCATTCTCAGTTGAAGGAAACCCATGATACCAAGAATAACCTTGCAGCGCTGATAGGCCGCGTTCACACGGCAATAATTCTGCACAGAATTCTGCATACATTTTCAGCGCGAAATTCCAAACAAATGTATTGCCCATTCACTTTAATGGAATTCCGCAAGGTCATTCACCCATTTCCGCTGTTGAATGTTTGATGCGAAAATTCAGCATTCCGCGCTCTGGAAAAATTTAAGTCTGGTCTTATATTTTTCTGGACCTCAGCTTGGGGAATCCCATTGAAGTCAATAGGGGCTTGAATTCCTGCCGAATTGGTGCTTAATTTGCACGGAATACATGCGAATCTGCTGTCCCATTCACACAGCAGAATTTCCACTGTAGAATTTCCGCTGCAGGAATTCCATTGTAGTGAATTGGCAATTAATTTCTGCAGAATTTACTGGAGAATTTTCAAGCAAAATTCTGTGCAGAAATTCTGCCATGTGAACATAGCCTTAGTGGTAGAAGTTGGAGTGAGTTTATATGTGTCCTTTGAAATTATATCACTTTATTTTTATTGGACTATTCAGATCACACTTGTTTACAGGTTCTCACAGATTGAGAAACTTCATATTCTCACTTCCTTACAAACCAGTGATTATGGTGTTTGAACTATACAGATTTTATTGCTAAGCCTTACAAAGAAATAATAATAGGATCGTAGTTTTATAGACTATGTTCCGTCTGATGTGACAACTTTGCGTAAAACTTGACCGTGAGAATGTCTGTAACTACATATTCTTTTTCATGTGTTCGTGATAACTATGGGGATTCTTCAAGAAGGAATACAATTCCCCACAATGCCTCCCAATTCACACAAAGTTCCTCTGTTAATTATTTGTTTTATTGAATTTCATTTTAAAAACACAGAAACGAAAAAACGAATAAGGGTAGTTTCATATCAGGTATACTTCAGGAAAATTAAAACTTTACACTGCAATCATGAAGCAGTTGACTGGAATTGGGACAAAAGGAATAATAATCCTAAAACAATGGGGTAGGGAAAAAATAAGAAAATGGTTTGAACATAACCATAACAGTATGTAACGGTGTACAATGTTGAAATGAGAGAAGGAAAGAAGAATGTATAATGGATTGTAGAGGGTGGGCCATTTATATGGATATACCTTAATTAAATGGGAATGGTTGGTGATATTAACTTCCTGTTTGTGGCACATTAGTATATGTGAGGGGGGTGTAACTAATAATCACCAACTGACCAACACCAGTGAATAGAGGTGGCTTAAAACATCACTTTTAATATATACTCAATAAAAGTAGAAAGTACAATCAGTGCCGTTCCGTGCATGTACTCAATAGTCTTTAATCCAAACTATAACTGCTAAAAGCAAATATAATTATATCCAAGCTAGGAGTGCTATACTGTAATACAAGCACATCCAACCATGAACAAAATGTGCTACATCAAGGCACAATCTAGCTGATGTGACAAATCACTTGGGGTCACCCAGCAAATAGTTACTCCTTCAGTCATCCAATGATGGCGACTGAGTCTCCCAACGCGTTTCTATCGCCTGTTACGGCGGTGTCATCAGGGGAGATATTGACATAGGAGTCAATAAGAAATATAGACCGTCAGGGTATGTACCCACTGACCGGACTAAGTCAAGGGGCTGCAGCATGTAACCATACACAACACGCGGCAGCCTCTTAGCTATGGTACTTAGATATATAAAACATCAAAATAGGATTTTCCTTTTAAATAAAAAGACCATATGATTATGTTACTTGAAGTCCAGCACCAACAGAGGCCTTTCCTGTAAAAGAAAAGAACATATATGTAGACAAGTGGCCATATAAAGCTGATCTTGTTTATAAGTCAGCATTGCATTGCTTACTCACTTAACCACCTCCGATTGGCTGCCCTGCAAAAACAAGAGAAACACAACCCCATTCAGTATTCCCTACGTTAAATCCACCTGTAGGGAAGGAATACTCCATATGGAGTGTACTCACTATTGTGTGACTTCAAGAAAGATTACCGGTGGCGCGCACTCCCGCAGTGGCGAAGAGGCCGGCTGACATCCAGCCCAGCGCGCTGCCGGGGAAGCCGGCGTCTGACGTTATATCCTGTGCGACCATTACCTCACGTCCGGCGCATCCGCCCCGCTTCCCAGGGCGACGCGTCCTAGGGCGGTGCTAAATTATCTGCACTCGCCGAACGTGTTAACCATTTGTGGTCCATACAGGACGTTCACTCTCTTTATAACAGGTCAGTAAACTAACTTTGCTGGTATCTCTTAACATAGAACAATGCAATTATCCCGGTTGTCACTGAGGTCTGTCTATATATGAATAAGTAGGTGACAAGATTACTACAGTTCCCAGAAAGTTTGGGAAAAGGGGTTGGGGAGGCTGCATCTTTTCCCCTAAAGAGGGGAGGGGCAACTGGTTAAGGTGGCGTGTGGGGCAAACCTATTATTCATATGGAAAATTGGGGTAATCAACTGGGTGGAATATATTGAGTGTACCCTAGTGATTATATATGTGTGAACGGGGAGAATACATGGCCCTTTGTGTAATTGCCACCCTAGTTGGCCCTATCATCATAGCCCTATGCCTAGGCGGCTTCATCCCTAATGGATGGCCCCGCTCAGGAACCTCCTATACGCCCTAGCACTCCTAACCGCCTATTGGAGGGCTACCTATAAGACCCACTAGGGTCTCCCCTATCTACCTAGGTCCTCCAATTATATTTCCACCCAGTAAATCCCTACAGAAAACAAGAAAAATTAATCTGTTCATTCAGGCCATGGGGGGCATAGGTTTTTAACTTATGAATCCATTTGCACTCCCTTTGGAGTAGCAAACGGTCCAGATCACCTCCTCTAGGAGAGCTATATACATGCTCAATGCCCCTAAATCTAACACTGTACATGTCATTACCATGATAGTCCCGCATATGTTTGGCTAGGGGCGTATCTCTATTGTTACGAATATCGCCAATATGTTCCAGAACACGTCTACGCAGCTCTCGTAGTGTTTTGCCTACATAATAGGTAGGACACGGGCATTGGGCCAAATAAATCACAGCTCTCGAGCTACAGTTGATAAATTGCTTAATTTTAAGATTGCCACCACGTACGCCACTCATCACCTCTTTCGTTTTAACCAAGTATGCACACGCCTTACAATGGCCACATTTATAGCAACCCGAGGGCTGTACATATACATCCAACCATGTACTTGCCCCTCCCCTCCTCGGGGCCAGATGACTCCTAACCACCGTGTCACCTATACTACGCCCTTTACGGTAGGTGATCAGAGGTCTCTCACCTACAACTTCTCCCAGGTCTTTATCTAATTTCAGGATGTCCCAGTGTCTTGTCAGGGATTCCCGAACCTCAATTGCCGCATTATCAAAGGTACCTATTATGCGTAACTCCTTATCCGTATTGACTTTATTATTCGGTCTCAGAAGTGTCTCTCGCGGGGTCATTAGGGCATGTTTATATGCCCTTCGAAGCACATAATCAGGATAACCCCTGTTCTTAAATCTTGTACGCAGTACAATCGCCTCCTGTTTGAAGATCTGCAGGTTCGAACAGTTTCTCCTCAATCGAAGGTACTGACCTTTGGGAATACCCCTTTTGAGGCTGCCTGGATGGCAACTAGTCCATCCCAGCAGGCTATTGGTTGCTGTCTGCTTACGATAAATTGTAGTTTGCAGATCCCCTTTCTCATCTTTATAAATCTTAATATCCAGGAAGGCCAGTTCCTGATCATGTGCCTCGAAGGTAAAATGTAACCCCAAGTCGTTATTATTCAGAGATCCCACTAAGTGTGTAAACTCTTCCACAGTACCCTGCCACACGATGAAAATATCATCGATAAATCTTGACCAAAGAAGTGTCTGTTCGCTGAACCTTTCCCTCTCATCGACGAACACATGGGTGGCCTCCCACCAGCCCAGGAGTATGTTGGCGTAGGTGGGGGCACAAGGGCTCCCCATGGCCGTACCCCTGAGCTGGTGGTACACCCGTCCGTCGAAGAGGAAATAGTTCTTGGTCAACACAAAGTTCAGCAGGTCAATAATAAACCTATTATGTTCTTCCATATAGGCCCCTCTGAAAGATAAATAATAAGAGACTGCTTGCATTCCGACATCATGTGGGATGGAGGAATACAAGGCCTCAACATCAATACTGGCTAAAATGGTGTCCCTATCCAAATTCAATCCCTCAATCTTGTTGAGGAGGTCCATCGTGTCCCTCAAATACGAGGGTAATGCCAGTACAAACTGCCGCAAGACCTGATCCACGTAAATCCCCACGTTCTGACCCAAACCACCAATGCCCGCCACTATAGGGCGTCCTTTAAGGGGGGTTGTCCCTTTATGTACTTTTGGTAGGGTATAGAACGTGGGGATTACGGGGGTCTTGGGGATTAAAAAGGTAAATTCATTATTATCCAACAGTTTTTTATCATAGGCAGCTTTCAAAATGCTAACCAGTTCTTGTTGGTATTGTGGTGTGGGATCACGATCAAGCACCTCATAGGTATCCTTGTCTCTTAACAATTTATAACACATTTCAGTGTATTGGGTTCGGTTCATCAACACAATGTTCCCCCCTTTATCCGATGGCTTAATTACCAAGTCCTGATTTGTACTTAATTGCCTCAAAGCTTGTCTTTCTTCCCAGGTAATATTATTAGATGAATATCCACAACCCTGGGAACTCCCAAGATCTCTCAAGACCATTTCCAAGAAAACATCAACCACTGAGGTATCTGACAATGGGGGAAAGATTTTACTACGATTCTTACAAGTAGAGAATGGCGCTATTGTGTCATCTCTCTCATTTTCCCCTAACAATGCCTCCAGATCCCTGGTGGCCCGTAGGTCCTCCATAGTCATACCCAACTCGCTGCATGTTTTCTTATCCTGGAGTTTATGAAATTTATGCCATTTCAATTTCCGGGCATACAAGTGAAGGTCCTTAGTCCATTCAAATATATCAAACCTAGTTGTAGGTACGAAGGACAGTCCCCTTTCAAGGACCCTCACCTGTATGTCCGAAACAAATAGGCCTGAAAGATTGATCACTTGGAGTTTGTCAGGATTTAAATTCGACCCTGCTCTTTGCCCTTCTTGTGGCGCAGATGGTAAGGGAGGGCCTGGTCTCCCTCCAAAAAAGAGGGTGCAGAGGAGGATGATGTACCACATGCCGAGGGGGTTCTTGATTGACTATTACCCCGTGGCCGTCCTGCACCACGTCCACGTCTCCCCCCTCCTCCTGGTCTACTATTCCTATAGTTATTCCCTCCTCGTCCACCCCTACTGGTGAACCTATCTGTATCAGATTGTTCTGCCTCTGAGGATGAAATTTCCGTCTCAGGATCCCTTGCAGGTTGGTTCACCAGTACGGAGTACGCCTTATTTTCCTTAAAATCCTGAATATCGCGGATAAATTGGGTATGCTTTCTATCCTTCACCTGGTAATTAAACCGTTCAATGGTGGTCTGCAATTGTGTTTCTTTAGTAACAAAATCAGTCTCGTTCTTAAACTTGAGGGCTAATTCCCTTTGTTCTTCTAATCTAGTGGTGGCTTTTTCCAGATTAGCCTTCTCTTCCTCAAGTAAGATTTGTATAAATCTTAAAGAGCAATTTGTAGCTTCTATTTCCCACTTAGTGAGTACTGGTTGTGTTCTCAACCTTGTGGAGGGGAGTATAGGCACCCTTAGGCCTCGAGGTACAATCTTATTTTTAATATAATATTCAAATGCTTGTACCTCCCAGAATGATGTAATGTAATTCTTATAACAATGTGTCAATTCTCTAAAGGCCGTCTTAAGGGAGGGTGTATATTTTGGTTGCGCAAACTCCTGTTCTGAGAATATTTGCTTAGCCTCAGTCAACCAACCGTCCACATTGATCACTTCATTCAGAAATCCAGCCATCTCCAATAAAGTATGACATAAATTGCACACCAATAAGGTCCTGTACACAACCGATTTAATAAACCTCTTAGCCAAGTATCAATGTAACTAATAATCACCAACTGACCAACACCAGTGAATAGAGGTGGCTTAAAACATCACTTTTAATATATACTCAATAAAAGTAGAAAGTACAATCAGTGCCGTTCCGTGCATGTACTCAATAGTCTTTAATCCAAACTATAACTGCTAAAAGCAAATATAATTATATCCAAGCTAGGAGTGCTATACTGTAATACAAGCACATCCAACCATGAACAAAATGTGCTACATCAAGGCACAATCTAGCTGATGTGACAAATCACTTGGGGTCACCCAGCAAATAGTTACTCCTTCAGTCATCCAATGATGGCGACTGAGTCTCCCAACGCGTTTCTATCGCCTGTTACGGCGGTGTCATCAGGGGAGATATTGACATAGGAGTCAATAAGAAATATAGACCGTCAGGGTATGTACCCACTGACCGGACTAAGTCAAGGGGCTGCAGCATGTAACCATACACAACACGCGGCAGCCTCTTAGCTATGGTACTTAGATATATAAAACATCAAAATAGGATTTTCCTTTTAAATAAAAAGACCATATGATTATGTTACTTGAAGTCCAGCACCAACAGAGGCCTTTCCTGTAAAAGAAAAGAACATATATGTAGACAAGTGGCCATATAAAGCTGATCTTGTTTATAAGTCAGCATTGCATTGCTTACTCACTTAACCACCTCCGATTGGCTGCCCTGCAAAAACAAGAGAAACACAACCCCATTCAGTATTCCCTACGTTAAATCCACCTGTAGGGAAGGAATACTCCATATGGAGTGTACTCACTATTGTGTGACTTCAAGAAAGATTACCGGTGGCGCGCACTCCCGCAGTGGCGAAGAGGCCGGCTGACATCCAGCCCAGCGCGCTGCCGGGGAAGCCGGCGTCTGACGTTATATCCTGTGCGACCATTACCTCACGTCCGGCGCATCCGCCCCGCTTCCCAGGGCGACGCGTCCTAGGGCGGTGCTAAATTATCTGCACTCGCCGAACGTGTTAACCATTTGTGGTCCATACAGGACGTTCACTCTCTTTATAACAGGTCAGTAAACTAACTTTGCTGGTATCTCTTAACATAGAACAATGCAATTATCCCGGTTGTCACTGAGGTCTGTCTATATATGAATAAGTAGGTGACAAGATTACTACAGTTCCCAGAAAGTTTGGGAAAAGGGGTTGGGGAGGCTGCATCTTTTCCCCTAAAGAGGGGAGGGGCAACTGGTTAAGGTGGCGTGTGGGGCAAACCTATTATTCATATGGAAAATTGGGGTAATCAACTGGGTGGAATATATTGAGTGTACCCTAGTGATTATATATGTGTGAACGGGGAGAATACATGGCCCTGGATAATAATGAATTTACCTTTTTAATCCCCAAGACCCCCGTAATCCCCACGTTCTATACCCTACCAAAAGTACATAAAGGGACAACCCCCCTTAAAGGACGCCCTATAGTGGCGGGCATTGGTGGTTTGGGTCAGAACGTGGGGATTTACGTGGATCAGGTCTTGCGGCAGTTTGTACTGGCATTACCCTCGTATTTGAGGGACACGATGGACCTCCTCAACAAGATTGAGGGATTGAATTTGGATAGGGACACCATTTTAGCCAGTATTGATGTTGAGGCCTTGTATTCCTCCATCCCACATGATGTCGGAATGCAAGCAGTCTCTTATTATTTATCTTTCAGAGGGGCCTATATGGAAGAACATAATAGGTTTATTATTGACCTGCTGAACTTTGTGTTGACCAAGAACTATTTCCTCTTCGACGGACGGGTGTACCACCAGCTCAGGGGTACGGCCATGGGGAGCCCTTGTGCCCCCACCTACGCCAACATACTCCTGGGCTGGTGGGAGGCCACCCATGTGTTCGTCGATGAGAGGGAAAGGTTCAGCGAACAGACACTTCTTTGGTCAAGATTTATCGATGATATTTTCATCGTGTGGCAGGGTACTGTGGAAGAGTTTACACACTTAGTGGGATCTCTGAATAATAACGACTTGGGGTTACATTTTACCTTCGAGGCACATGATCAGGAACTGGCCTTCCTGGATATTAAGATTTATAAAGATGAGAAAGGGGATCTGCAAACTACAATTTATCGTAAGCAGACAGCAACCAATAGCCTGCTGGGATGGACTAGTTGCCATCCAGGCAGCCTCAAAAGGGGTATTCCCAAAGGTCAGTACCTTCGATTGAGGAGAAACTGTTCGAACCTGCAGATCTTCAAACAGGAGGCGATTGTACTGCGTACAAGATTTAAGAACAGGGGTTATCCTGATTATGTGCTTCGAAGGGCATATAAACATGCCCTAATGACCCCGCGAGAGACACTTCTGAGACCGAATAATAAAGTCAATACGGATAAGGAGTTACGCATAATAGGTACCTTTGATAATGCGGCAATTGAGGTTCGGGAATCCCTGACAAGACACTGGGACATCCTGAAATTAGATAAAGACCTGGGAGAAGTTGTAGGTGAGAGACCTCTGATCACCTACCGTAAAGGGCGTAGTATAGGTGACACGGTGGTTAGGAGTCATCTGGCCCCGAGGAGGGGAGGGGCAAGTACATGGTTGGATGTATATGTACAGCCCTCGGGTTGCTATAAATGTGGCCATTGTAAGGCGTGTGCATACTTGGTTAAAACGAAAGAGGTGATGAGTGGCGTACGTGGTGGCAATCTTAAAATTAAGCAATTTATCAACTGTAGCTCGAGAGCTGTGATTTATTTGGCCCAATGCCCGTGTCCTACCTATTATGTAGGCAAAACACTACGAGAGCTGCGTAGACGTGTTCTGGAACATATTGGCGATATTCGTAACAATAGAGATACGCCCCTAGCCAAACATATGCGGGACTATCATGGTAATGACATGTACAGTGTTAGATTTAGGGGCATTGAGCATGTATATAGCTCTCCTAGAGGAGGTGATCTGGACCGTTTGCTACTCCAAAGGGAGTGCAAATGGATTCATAAGTTAAAAACCTATGCCCCCCATGGCCTGAATGAACAGATTAATTTTTCTTGTTTTCTGTAGGGATTTACTGGGTGGAAATATAATTGGAGGACCTAGGTAGATAGGGGAGACCCTAGTGGGTCTTATAGGTAGCCCTCCAATAGGCGGTTAGGAGTGCTAGGGCGTATAGGAGGTTCCTGAGCGGGGCCATCCATTAGGGATGAAGCCGCCTAGGCATAGGGCTATGATGATAGGGCCAACTAGGGTGGCAATTACACAAAGGGCCATGTATTCTCCCCGTTCACACATATATAATCACTAGGGTACACTCAATATATTCCACCCAGTTGATTACCCCAATTTTCCATATGAATAATAGGTTTGCCCCACACGCCACCTTAACCAGTTGCCCCTCCCCTCTTTAGGGGAAAAGATGCAGCCTCCCCAACCCCTTTTCCCAAACTTTCTGGGAACTGTAGTAATCTTGTCACCTACTTATTCATATATAGACAGACCTCAGTGACAACCGGGATAATTGCATTGTTCTATGTTAAGAGATACCAGCAAAGTTAGTTTACTGACCTGTTATAAAGAGAGTGAACGTCCTGTATGGACCACAAATGGTTAACACGTTCGGCGAGTGCAGATAATTTAGCACCGCCCTAGGACGCGTCGCCCTGGGAAGCGGGGCGGATGCGCCGGACGTGAGGTAATGGTCGCACAGGATATAACGTCAGACGCCGGCTTCCCCGGCAGCGCGCTGGGCTGGATGTCAGCCGGCCTCTTCGCCACTGCGGGAGTGCGCGCCACCGGTAATCTTTCTTGAAGTCACACAATAGTGAGTACACTCCATATGGAGTATTCCTTCCCTACAGGTGGATTTAACGTAGGGAATACTGAATGGGGTTGTGTTTCTCTTGTTTTTGCAGGGCAGCCAATCGGAGGTGGTTAAGTGAGTAAGCAATGCAATGCTGACTTATAAACAAGATCAGCTTTATATGGCCACTTGTCTACATATATGTTCTTTTCTTTTACAGGAAAGGCCTCTGTTGGTGCTGGACTTCAAGTAACATAATCATATGGTCTTTTTATTTAAAAGGAAAATCCTATTTTGATGTTTTATATATCTAAGTACCATAGCTAAGAGGCTGCCGCGTGTTGTGTATGGTTACATGCTGCAGCCCCTTGACTTAGTCCGGTCAGTGGGTACATACCCTGACGGTCTATATTTCTTATTGACTCCTATGTCAATATCTCCCCTGATGACACCGCCGTAACAGGCGATAGAAACGCGTTGGGAGACTCAGTCGCCATCATTGGATGACTGAAGGAGTAACTATTTGCTGGGTGACCCCAAGTGATTTGTCACATCAGCTAGATTGTGCCTTGATGTAGCACATTTTGTTCATGGTTGGATGTGCTTGTATTACAGTATAGCACTCCTAGCTTGGATATAATTATATTTGCTTTTAGCAGTTATAGTTTGGATTAAAGACTATTGAGTACATGCACGGAACGGCACTGATTGTACTTTCTACTTTTATTGAGTATATATTAAAAGTGATGTTTTAAGCCACCTCTATTCACTGGTGTTGGTCAGTTGGTGATTATTAGTTACATTGATACTTGGCTAAGAGGTTTATTAAATCGGTCGTGTACAGGACCTTATTGGTGTGCAATTTATGTCATATATGTGAGGGGGGAAACTTTTCAAGATGGGTGGTGACCATGGCAGCCATTTTGAAGTCGGCCATTCTGAATTCAACTTTTGTTTTTTCAATAGGAAGAGGGTCATTTGACACGTCAAACATATTGGGAATTTCACAAGAAAAACAATGATGTACTTGGTTTTAACATAACTTTATTCTTTCATGAGTTATTTTCAAGTTTCTGACCACTTATAAAATGTCTTCAATGTGCTGCCCATTGTGTTGGATTGTCAATGCAACCCTCTTCTCCCACTCTTCACACACTGATAGCAACACCGCAGGAGAAATGCTAGCACAGGCTTCCAGTATCCGTATACACTGCTATATACTACTATATACACCGCAGGAGAAATGCTAGCACAGGCTTCCAGTATCCATATACAGTGCTACATACTACTATATACACCGCAGGAGAAATGCTAGCACAGGCTTCCAGTATCCGTAGTTTCAGGTACTGCACATCTTGTATCTTCACAGCATAGACAATTGCCTTCAGATGACCCCAAAGATAAAAGTCTAAGGGGGTCAGATCAGGAGACCTTGGGGGCCATTCAACTGGCCCACGACGACCAATCCACTTTGCAGGAAACTGTTCATCTAGAAATGCTTGGACCTGACACCCATAATGTGGTGGTGCACCATCTTGCTTACATTATGGGTGTCAGGTCCGAGCATTCCTAGATGAACATTTTTCTGGAAAGTGGATTGGTCATCGTGGGCCAGTTGAATGACCCCCAAGGTCTCCAGATCTGACCCCCTTAGACTTTTATCTTTGTGGTCATCTGAAGGCAATTGTCTATGCTGTGAAGATACGTGATGTACAGCACCTGAAACTACGGATACTGGAAGCCTGTGCTAGCATTTCTCCTGCGGTGTTGCTATCTGTGTGTGAAGAGTGGGAGAAGAGGGTTGCATTGACAATCCAACACAATGGGCAGCACATTGAACACATTTTATAAGTGGTCAGCAACTTGTAAATAACTCATGAAAGAATAAAGTTGCATTAAAACCAAGCACATCATTGTTTTTCTTGTGAAATTCCCAATAAGTTTGATGTGTCACATGACCCTCTTCCTATTGAAAAAACTAAAGTTGGATTCAAAATGGCCGACTTCAAAATGGCCGCCATGGTCACCACCCATCTTGAAAAGTTTCCCCCCTCACATATACTAATGTGCCACAAACAGGAAGTTAATATCACCAACCATTCCCATTTTATTAAGGTGTATCCATATAAATGGCCCACCCTGTTTAATGGATTGTATAATGGATTATAGCAGGAGTAGAAAGAAAGATATAATAGTCAGAAAGGGCTGTCAAGTAATCTGCCTAAACCTTCTCCATGGCTGTCAAGTTCTCAGAAAGGACACTCTGGTGCGCAACTCCCAATGGGAAATTTCCTCCTGACAATGTATCTGGTCTACCTTGGCTATCCAGTGCTGCATATCAGGGAGCTGAGTGTAAAAACAGTGTTTAGGAAGGAGGAGACGGGCAGCTGCCAGGAGGTGTTGGAAGAGAGTGTGTGTGTGTGTGTGGCGGGGGGGGGGGGGGGGGGGAATGAAAGAGTGTGGTTAGGATATAGAAACCGAGCGAAGGGCAATGTTTGTTGAACAGGGAACAGAAGAATGGCATACAGAGTTGCATCTCTAGAAGATGTCACTCCACTTCTCTTGAGCTAGTGGTCAGGTCCACCAAATATGGAAGAAAGTGCCCTTACTGTATGGCTCCAACATGAATCTGAGTTAGCTGGAGAGTAATGAGAGGTGATATCTGTAGTCCTGTCACAGTGACTGAGGACCTTGTAACTGTTTTCCTGGATTCATACACATCTAGAGATCTTATGGGGAATAATGCGGAGCCTCTTGGCAACCCTTGGAATAAGTTTCATCATGAGATCTGCTTCCCGCTTCAATAGGAAAGGGGAGGAGGAAGGGATAGGGAGGAAGAAGGGATGAGGAGGAAGATTGATGTTTGTATAGTGTGGAGATGAGTTTAGGGATGTAGGGATTTTTGGTCAAGGCCGCCAGTCTACCAAACCAGGACAATGGTTTATCAAACTTTCTATTCCTAACAGTCAGCATGAGGGACACCCTCAGCAAACTCAGCAATAGAAAATTGGAAGGAGATAGTTTCAGATGTTATCTTCCAGCATATTATCTTCCACAATATAGACATCCTCCTTGAAAGGTAGCATAACAAGACATCGAGAGGACTGTAGGTCTGAAAGTAGGTTAGTTCTACGATCCCTTAGAAGCTGGCCAAAGAGCCCTCACCTGTATTAGCAGGAGCATGTTCTGGTTGTTAGACCCCTCACCCAGGAATTTGGACCATACTGAATATGTGAAGATTGCAGTTTATTAAGGGAAAGGAAAATGGTGTGTGGGAGAAGGATAGGTAGGACCTTAATGAGATAAGTGATTATAGGAATAATTAAGGACATCACCATGTTTTTGTGTCCGAACCAAGATAGGTATGGAGTTGAGAGTGATTCCATGAAGGATTTGATAGCCTGTAACAAACAGAGGTAGTTCAAAGAGTGGAGATCACTAAGATTTGTAGTAATCCTTACTCCTAGATACGGGATGGAACAGTTGAAAGGTGATGATTCCGATAAACTTTTCAGCATATTAGGAGGTAGATTGAACGCTGGGGCATAAGACTTCCCTGCATTTATTTAACCCCTTAATGACTCAGCCCATTTTGGCCTTAAGGACTCAGACAATCACATTTTTACGTTTTCGTTTTTTCCTCCTCGCCTTCTAAAAACCATAACTCTTTTATATTTTCATTGCTTGTTTTTTGCATGACCAGTTGTCCTTTGTAATGACATCACACATTATATCATAAAATGTATGACGCAACCAAAAAACACTATTTTTGTGGGGAAATTAAAAAGAAAAACGCAATTTTGCTAATTTTGGAAGGTTTCGTTTTCACGCCGCACAATTTACGGTAAAAATGACGTGTGTTCTTTATTCTGAGGGTCAATACGATTAAAATGATACCCATTATTACATACATTTATATTATTGTTGTGCTTAAAAAAATCACAAACTTTTTAACCAAATTAGTACGTTTATAATCCCTTTATTTTGATGACCTATAACTTTTTTATTTTTCTGTATAAGCGGCGGTGTGAGGGCTCATTTTTTTGCACCATGACCTTTACTTTTTTTTGATACCACATTTGCATATAAAAAACTTTTAATAAATTATTTATAATTTTTTTTAAATAAAATGTATTTAAAAAGTAGCAATTTTTTACGTTCATGCCGTTCACCGTACGGGATCATTAACATTTTATTTTAATAGTTCGACCATTTACGCACACGGCGATACCAAATATGTCTATTAAATTTATTTTTTACGCTTTTTGGGGGTAAAATAGGAAAAAACAGACGTTTTACTTTTTTATTGGGGGAGGGGATTTTTCACTTTTTTAACTTTTACTTTTACATTTTTTTTTACACTTGAATAGTCCCCATAGGGGACTATTCATAGCAATACCATGATTGCTAATACTGATCTGTTCTATGTATAGGACATAGAACAGATCAGTGTTATCAGTCATCTTCTGTTCTGGTCTGCTCGATCTCAGACCAGAGCAGAAGACGCCGGGAGCCGGACAGAGGCAGGTGAGGGGACCTCCGTGCGGCGTTCTGAATGATCGGATCCCCGCAGCAGCGCTGCAGGCGATCCGATCATTCATTGAAATCGTGTACTGCCGCAGATGCCAGGATCTGTATTGATCCCGGCATCTGAAGGGTTAATGGCGGACGCCTGCAAGATCGCGGGCGTCGTCCATTGCCGGCGGGTCCCTGGCTGCGATCAGCAGCCAGGATCAGCCGCGCATGACACTTCCCGTGCTCCGATGCCTGCGGTTATACACAGGACGTAAATGTACTTCCTGGTGCGTTAAGTACCACCGCACCAAGACATACATTTACGTCCTGCGTCCTTAAGGGGTTAAAAGTTAACATTTGGCCAAAGTGAGACAAGATAGAATGTAACCTAGGAAGAGCTTCTTGCGGTTTAAACATCATCACCATCAGATCAGCAAACACTGCTAATTTGTGGTCTCTATTCCTGAAAGGCACACCCGCTATCAATATGTCTTGCCGGATGTGTTGCATTAGGGTTTCCAAAACAATCACACATAGGAGTGGAAAGGGGGACATTACTGCCTAGTCTCATTACAGATGGGAAAAGGAGTGGGAGATAACATTGTTCACCACTACCCAAGCAGTAGGGCACGAGTAGAGTTAAAATATCGATTTTGTGAACTGCAATGGAAACCCAAATTTCAATAAAGATTTTTCCATGTAGAATCAGTCTATTCTGTCAAAAGTTTTCTCTGCATCTGGACTGAGGAGAACTCGTGGTTGTTTGCCTGTAGTCACAGTAGTAAAAGATGGAGAGGAGTTTATATGTGTTACCCTTTCCTTCCCTAGTCTTTACAAAAACGGCTTGATCAGGGGAGATCATGGTGGGTAGGATGTCCTTCATCCTATCTGCTAGTAGCTTAGCTAATAGTTTTAAATCAAGATTGGAGAGGGAAATAAGATGGTAGTTAGCACACTGGGAGGGATCTTCCCCTCTTTTGGTAAAACTGATATATAGTCAGAGGACATGTCTAGGGACATAGGTGCACCTTTAAGGGCTGCATTCAAAATATGAAGTAGGCGAGGTATTGACATAGATTTAAGGGAGGAGTAACAAGGGGAAACCATCAGGCCCTGGGCTCTTGCCTTTAGGTGAATTTTTAATTGCACATTCAACTTCATCGTATGAGAAGGGAAGGGAGAAGTTCAGACCGGGAGGAAGATAAGGAAGGTAGGTGAAGGGGCTCCAAGAAGTTGTTTATGTGGGTTCCAACATCTAAAGAGGCCTGGGTATTTGGAGTCTCAGGGAGGTTATACAGTTTACTATACTGACCTCTGTTTTTTCAGGTGGACATTCCTCTCCATTGATTTTAATGGGATTTTGCTGCACTGTATACATGGAAGAACATCAGCTGCAGACACATCTGGAAATCCCGGTTCCAGAGTCCGCAGATTGAATAGACATATCTATTCTTTCTGCGGAGTCTGCACAGAACTGCACGGCCATCTATGAGATTTCCAAGCAGTCCTAGGGCCAGCATGATTTGCCTGCACACCGCTGTCGGTAGAATTTCCAAATGGAAATTTTCCACCATGTGAACATAGCCTTAACAAAGGTACAAGCTACAGTGATATCACCTTGCGTGCACTGAGAGGATGAGGTTCCAATCTCTTGTAGGTCACAGGCCAATAGCAGTCTGTCCTCTATAATAATGAAACTGGCCTGGACAAAAATGATGGTCCCTAAACTTAATATTTAATTGCACAGATGTCATGACCGACTGGTGGGACAGGGAGAATGAGTCCTAAGCTGTCCTCAATAACACTCTCCCTGGCTACCTGCCCATCCGCTCTAAACTGCAGATTAACAACCATGGTGCTGGTCCCTACCTGAGCTAAAGTGCAGTGGGCATCAAAACAAATAATAATATACATAGTCAGTCACTGGAAAACTACCAAACAAGCAGATATAGAAGACAGAATTTATACAGGTAAACAGGGCAGAATATAGTGTACTAACAAACAGTTCAGAATCCAGATAATCGGCAAATATGAATGAATAAACAAGACAAGGTAAGGAATAAGTATACAGCAGAAACAAGAAGATGCAGGGGATGAACAGAAGAACTGAATGCTAGACACCAAACTGATTAGGAACATAGGATGCCTTTCACACTGGGATACAGAACAGAAACAAACTGGACACCCCACTCCACAAAAGGAGTAGACAGCATAATAACTCCAAATAGACTTCTAGCCAGTGGGCACACTCCAGCGTGTGATCCGGATACTGGCCTAGAAGTAAACAGAAATATAATTCACAAAACACTAACATAAACGGATATTAGCTCAGCAGACACAGATCAGTAAGCAAGCACAGAGGACACTATAGACCAATGGTAAAGCACAGAGGAAACACTAGATTAGCGATCATGTACTCTATGATCAGTGCAATCACTATAAACTCTAAAGATCAGCAATCAAGAACTCTATATAAACAGATGCAAGAAAACCAAACTCCACAATGTGAAGGAACACAGGTCAGGATACTAAACAGAATATATTCAAACTCAAACTCACAGTGTGAACACAGACTAGAGATACAAGGCATAAGCAGAACAGACATACAATAATCCTAAAAACAGACAGTTGCACTCCAGACTAAAATCCACAATAAACAAGACTATTCACTATGGTTAAAAACTCAGAAATATCACAATATAAATACAAGGTGCATGATTAAGCAGACATGGACAGAGTAGCACAATATCTAAGGTGCATGATAAAATATAGTCAAAGTAGTCTAATCACCAGCAACCAGAGTGCAGCAGAGCTAGGGTTTTAAAACCACACCCAAGCCGCAATAGGATGAGAACCTTAACTCTTCCAAAGGCTAGGAAGAATTAAAACAAGAACTGCTCGGACATAAAAACCAATGTCTCAACAAACCCCAGGACATAAAAACATAAAAACAGACATTACAACAGTCATTAGAAATTGCTGTCGGCACCACTCCAAACACACACTAAATTCGCTGGTTCACAGTTGCAGGCACAAACGTACGGCAGATTGTTCGGTGACCATATCCACCACTTAGAGTATATATATTCCTGTATAGAGAAAAGACAACACACCACCCGGAACTCTGCTTGCCGAACTTGCTGCTTTATTCCTGATAGCGGGGCGTACAATTGAGGTGTAGTGCATCCTTGTTTGTATGCCCCGCTATCAGCAATAAGGTAAAAAGTTTAGCAAGCAGAGTTCCGGGTGGCATGTCATCTTTTCTCTATATGCTAATTCATATTTAGTTGCAAAAACCTATTGAGGCAGTCACTGCAATTCAGTGATTACTGTAACTCTCAATTAGACTGCTACACTTGACTCCAGGTTCTACAAGATTCAGATCAGGGCTCATAGAAGCCACTTCATAATAACCAATGTTTTGCTCTAAGCCATTCTTGGGTGTGTTTAGCTGTAAGTTCGGGGTCTTTATCCTGTTGGAGGACCCATGACCTACGACCAAGCTTCCTGACATTGGGCATCACATTTCGCTCCAAAATGCCTTGATATAGTCTTGAGATTTCATTGTACCCTGTACAGATTAAAGGTGCTAGATGTAGAAAAACAGCCCAAACACATAACCAAGCCTCCTCCATGCTCCACAGTAGGTGCAATGGGGGGGGGGGGGGGCTCAGCCCCTGAACTATAACTCCCATCATGGACAGAGTCTGTCTCTTGATGGGAGTAGTTGTAGTACCGCAGCGCTGAGGGATGGCACTTGCACATCCCCCGGCTGCGTAACTCTTTTAGGACTACTACTCCCATCATGGACAGACTCCGTCCATGATGGGAGTTATAGTCCAGGGGCTGAGGGGCAGATTGCAGCAGGTCATTCTCCAGAGACCCGCTGCGATCCGCATTTATTAAGTTAACAAGCCGGCGGCACTTGCGGCTCCACTGCGCTCCCCGCTGGCTCCTGTATACAGCTGTCATCATTCATAATCTCCGCCGCCGAGAGACGGAAGCTCTGATTAGTGAATAGCTATTCACCAATCAGAGTTCCGGTTTCCCTTCGGTAGGGATTAAGAATTTTGACAGCACATTCAGTATTCCCGCCTGGAGCTGGCTGGGAGCGCAGTGGAGCTGTATGTACCGTCAGCTTGTTAACTTGATTAATGCGGAGCGCAGTGGGTTTCAGTAGAATGACCTGCTGCCATCTGCCCCTCAGCCCCTGGACTATAACTCCCATCGTGGACAGAGTCTATCCATGATGGGAATAGTAGTCCTAATTGTCCAAAAAGAGTCCTGAGGCCGTGGGAAGTGCAAGTGCCATCCCTCAGCGCTGTGGTACTACAACAACTCCCATCATGAGACACACTCTGTTCCATGATGGGAGTAGTAGTCCAAGGTTAGGGGGACAGATCAAAAGGGGGTCTCAATTTTTCAATGTGTTGTGTTTTTTATAATTGAATTTTCAGGGTCAGTAGTGGAATCCATCTTCTAGACAGAATTCATTACTAAGGGGGCGTGGCTTGGTGCGCTGGAGACCGCACACACCTAACCGGAGCTCCTGCCTGGGCCGCCTTATATAATAGGCTTTTTGCCATTATGGGGTCAGAAACAAATATAAAAAGCAAGAAAGGGCTCCACTTGACCACCAGGAGCCTTCTGAGCCCATAACTGTCTTCTTCCGGCCACAAATAGGAGACGTGGGGCCCGAAGCATAACCGCGGCCTGCGCTCTCCTCACAGCCAGAGATGGCACGTGACCCTCCTCCTAACACAGAGCGCACGCAGTCAGTGAGTCACCCACACCTGTTGGCTCCAGAATCTTACCAACTGTCACAATCCTGACCACCCCGAAAGGACCGAAGGTAAGCCCCGGCTGGGACGACTTCCCCCCGCTGCGGCCCTGTACACAGCAGACTGCATGGAGTGTGAACACTGCAGGGCAACGGCAAGCTCCCCTGCCCTGCACTTCAGAAGCACTGCAGCCTTCCAGTTATCAGCCCACTGCAATGGATACCCCATCCTTCCTGCTGCAATTAGATACCCAGCAACTGCCTCAGTTGCCAGGACACCCACCTCCTACTTCAATGACTGGCACATGCCTACCATCTGATACTCATGCTGCTACTCCTGCCCACATGGCTTGGCACACCTCTCCTCAGTCTACAGGGACAGACTCTCAAGCATTTTACCATGATTCTTTTCCTCCTAGACCTCTTCCCTGCCAGAGTCTTCACTGCAAGCCCCTTTTGGCCCTCTACTTCACTCCTCATGTCCCGCTGTGACAGACCCTACTCAATATATAGACTCGGATGCCCCGGTCTCTGGCAATGATTCCTCTGACAACAGCGACATACCAGACAATTGGGGCGCCAGCCCACCAGCAAAGAAAAAGTTATTTAAGACAAATATACAATGGGAGCCTACTCTATTTGCTCTCCTTCTAATGTAATGAGGGGTTCCAGTGATGCCCTACCCCCCTCGCAGCCAACCAACACCACTAACCAGACGCTCATCTCCACACCATTCCCCAAATGCTGAGGCTCTGCACAAGAAACAACAGTGATTTCCACGCTTTCTGGCCCAGAAGCTGCTGCTAACATGCTGAAAAAACACACAGAACTGCAGGCGCTCCTGGCCCTTCTGTCAACAAAAGCAGACATGTTGTCCTTAGCATATCACCTATAATCTTCCTGGGAATATATATGTTTATTACACCAACAGGTAACAATACAAACACAATTATATAACCAACAATTACCACCAAAGAATACGATTGTTTATAATCCAAAATAATCTTTATTATTAGAAAAATTGGGTATAACAACAATACCATATACATTAGACATGACAAGATCCCTATCCCATAAACAAAACAAAAAAAAAAAAAAACATATACCCCCATAAGGCACTGGCACAATAATTCCAATTAGTGGTAATTTGCACATATATGGCTAATCAGACCTCCATAAAGATCAATAGGGATAATTAAACATAGTACATATTAGTGACAATGCAACACAACTGCAACAGACAGGTGAGTGATCCAGCCTCGGCGGGAGGCACAGGGGTGGATTGCAAAGGATACTGTAAGAGAGGTGCTCCGGGCGGTGTGGCACATGGCAGGGCCTTCCCAGGCAGGAGACCATGGCAGAGTCTAGAGTCCTCATCAAATTTGTCCGGCAGGGACAAGCAGGGGTTAGGAGCGGCCGGTTGCTGCGGAGGAGTTGCAGGAGCCGGCGGAGGAGATGGTTGTTGCAGCTGCTGTGTCTGTGACTGAAGTTGCTGTATCTGCGGCAGCAGCTGCTGTATCTGTGACTGAAGTTGCAGTGTCACGGTGGTCAAGTATGCCAGCTGGTGATTTCGTTGGGTGATCTTTAGGGCTTGCTGGGCGATCACCGTGGAAATGTCGGCAAGACTTGACAGCGGCACCTCAGCGGAATCCATGGCCGGATCTACTGTCACGGATCGGCAGGCTGGAGGTGGATCCTCTGTGTCAGAGAGGGTTTGGCGAGGACCGTGTCGGTGGACCGGTTCTAAGTAGCTACTGGTTTTCACCAGAGCCCGCCGCAAAGCGGGATGGTCTTGCAGCGGCAGTAGCAACCAGGTCGTATCCACCGGCAACGGCTCAACCTCTCTGACTGCTGAGATAGGCATGGTACAAGGGATAAGGCAAGAGCAAGGTCGGACGTAGCAGAAGGTCAGGGCAGGCAGCAAGGGTCGTAGTCAGGGGCAACGGCAGGAGGTCTGGAACACGGGCTAGGAACAAACAAGGGAACGCTTTCACTAGGCACAAGGGCAACAAGATCCGGCAAGGGAGTGCAGGGGAAGTGAGGTATAAGTAGGGAGTGCACAGGTGGAAACTAATCAAGCTAATTGGGAAGATTGGGCCAGGCACCATCATTGGTGCACTGGCCCTTTAAATCTAGAGAGCTGGCGCGCGCGCGCCCTAGAGAGCGGAGCCGCGCGCGCCAGAGCATGACAGCCGGGGACCGGGACAGGTAAGTGACCTGGGATGCGATTCGCGAGCGGGCGCGTCCCGCTGTGCGAATCGCATCCCCAACGGCCATGACAGTGCAGCGCTCCCGGTCAGCGGGACTGACCGGAGCGCTGCAGGGAGAGAGACGCCGAGAGCGCTCCGGGGAGGAGCGGGGACCCGGAGCGCTCGGCGTAACACACCCCATAGGGTCCACCCCTTAACCAACCCCACACTCCCTCCCAATAAACACACAACCGTAACCCCCCCTCACACACCCAACCCTCCCTCAAATCCGTACCCAAGTGCTCCACACACATACCCCCCATGTTCCTATACATCCACACCAGTTGTCATCCACTAACACTCATAAACCGGATGTACATCATTGTGGTAATCCTATCCAACAACATATACATTTAAATTCTATAACAAGATGGTTCATAATATATCATATTCTGTACAAATATATTAGAATATTATCTGCTCCATATCTCTTCTTTACTTTAGCTTGTTTTATCTTCAGCTTTTCTTTTCTTTTTCTATATAGGATCCACAACTCAGGACCATCAGAGGAAACACAATCATCTCGATAAGCTCACATCTGGGGTATCATCTAAAAATACAAACTACATATTAAAATCAACATTTAAAATACAAAAACCCATTACAAAAATTATATGAAACTCAGGCTTTCATTTATTCCCCTTGGGGCCATGGTGTTCAATCTTACAATCCATTTAGTCTCTTTTTGTTGAAGCAATCATGTCGCATCTTCAGCCCTATTGCCACAGTAAATGTTGTCAATCCCTTTGAATTTTAGGAACCTCCAATTACTCATGTGACATTCTTGAAAGTGTCTCGCAAGTGGTTTCCATTTCATCTTCTCCTGATCGCACCTTGTGCTGTTCTTAATGTCCCTTACATGTTCCAATGTCCATTTTTTCTAATAATAAAGATTATTTTGGATTATAAACAGTGGTATTCTTTGGGGGCAATTGAAGGTTATATAATGTTGTCCTTAGCGTCTGATCTGAAAACTAAAAGATTTGGCCCCTGTCCAAGCTGACGTGACCCATCTAAAACAACAAGTGATGGAACTGGAAACTTTCCGTACTTCAGTCACCTCAGATGTCCAACAACTTAAAGAAACTACATCATCACTCCTCATCCAGCAATCCCTCAATCCCTCATCGTACACCACATGGATGATCTAGATAACAGAAATCGCCTAAACAATATTCATATAAAAGGCCTCCCAGAAACTATCATGCCTCTCCATCACCCTCCAGAAAAGTTGAATAATGACATCCTGATAAGACCACCAGATGTTCCTTTAGAGCAAGACTGCGCACACGGAGCCCTGTCGGGTCCCTCACTTTCTATTAAAAGAAGACATCATGCGCAATGCTCGCCAAATGCAGACCATTCGGTTTCAAGGAGCAAAGATACATTTGTTCCCGGACCTCTCTCTACGCATCTTTCGCTTAAGAGTCACCTTTAAACACCTGTTATCCATCCTTCAAAACACAAAGATTCCATATTGCTGGGGTTGCCCTTTTTCCTTGACAGCTAAATATGGCTATACAACTGCCACGCTCCGCTCTCCGGCTGACCTCAAGGACTTCATGGCAACTTTCAAGATACAAACAACAACAAAAAACGTGGTCTCAAATGGCTGGAGGTGCTCAACCCCAAATGCAGTTGTGCATATATACTGGGGGAGCAGATCCTGCCCTTGTAGTCCGTTGCTAGGGGCGACCCCCAGCATAAAAATGCATACAATGGAGGATGCCTGCAGTGGACTACAAGTGCCACAATAGAATCCTACACCAGGTAAACGGTGTGGATGTGTAACAATTAGAATACAATACAGAAATGTAGGTGCACTACTGTGGTAGATGTATACAATGACATTGGCTAATCCCTCAACACTGATGTTAAAATTGAGACATTCGCCTGTGTATCCTTATATTAAGGACACACCAGAGCCCGCACACCAACGCCAAGGTTTCTCAGATGGCACGGGACCTAACGCTAACCTACCTGTGCGTAATAAGCAAAAATCAGGGGCCAGTGGGCAATTACAGCAGCACTAGGTCGACATGTAGCCTGCTCCCAGTTCCCTCCAGCGTGACTAAGCACACATACAATGGAAGGGGGGAGAGAGGCTACAAGCCCCACCCAAGTTGGCTGATATAGGTGCATGGCCTCACAGGTGCAACCCTAATGCTGCCTGGAAAATGTTCAAGGCGCATTGACATATGAAGTTTACACACCTCCACGTATAAATTTACAAACAACAACAAAAAAACGTGGTCTCAAATGGCTGGAGGTGCTCAACCCCAAATGCAGTTGTGCATATATACTGGGGGAGCAGATCCTGCCCTTGTAGTCCGTTGCTAGGGGCGATCCCCAGCATAAAAATGCATACAATGGAGGATGCCTTCAGTGGACTACAAGTGCCACAATAGAATCCTACACCAGGTAAACGGTGTGGATGTGTAACAATTAGAATACAATACAGAAATGTAGGTGCACTACTGTGGTAGATGTATACAATGACATTGGCTAATCCCTCAACACTGATGTTAAAATTGAGACATTCGCCAGTGCTGCTGTAATTGCCCACTGGCCCCTGATTTTTGCTTATTACGCACAGGTAGGTTAGCGTTAGGTCCCGTGCCATCTGAGAAACCTTGGCGTTGGTGTGCGGGCTCTGGTGTGTCCTTAATATAAGGATACACTGGCGAATGTCTCAATTTTAACATCAGTGTTGAGGGATTAGCCAATGTCATTGTATACATCTACCACAGTAGTGCACCTACATTTCTGTAACTTTCAAGATACCTCAAATATTGCTTCCTGATTGGGAACTCTTATTCACATCACCAACTCTGCTGACCCGCAACCTTCTTGAATGCAGACCTGACGCAAGACGGGCAAGAAATTCTGAGATCCCGACTATACCTCAGTCAAGACACCGAGACAAGACCTGATCATGTGTCCTATTACTGTTTGTTGCCCTCTGCCTCCCTTCACACTGTTGTGTGCCTCATTGCTTTATGCAACCCTTTATTGGGCTCCTCGACTTTGAAGATTGACCTAGTTCTAGTATGGTCCTTACTTACTTTATTTTATAACCGTGACATGTGTTATTCTCACCCCTCTGGCCTATGATAGTGCACAGTCCTGTGTTATTTTGACTGTTTGGCCCCTCATGATGAGACCCTTTGGATCTCCCATTAGTTAATAGTTGTTATAGTCTCTCTTGCCATGTGAGTCCCATCCTCTAAGCGGACTGCGGACACCCATTGGTTTCCAATAGGCCCTTGGCCAGAGTTCTTATTGCTGTATACTGTTGAAGGTTTTTTTTCCACCTCACTGCTCTTAACTAATATTACCCTCTGGTGCCCCTTCCTCGACACCCCCAATAGAATGCTGTGCGGACTGGTTTTGTTCACATCTGATTTGTCCCTTATGGCCTTTCTCTTTAGTCCCGTGCACCCGCTCACTTGTAGATGTTTTTTCTCCTTTTACTTTTCACCCATTTTCTTTCCCCTTCCCTTCTAGGTACACATTTTAAAGACAGACATCTACCAACACTCAATAATAGATACTACACACCTGTGTTCATAGCACCAACCTGGACGCATGGACTAAAGGGGTCTCCCTGAAATTTACTAATTCCTCCCTATCAAACTTTTGGACATGGTGGTCGACCCTAACACCTGCCACTTGTGACCTCTCTGGGCATAAGCTCACAAAAGCCTCAATCTACGCCCCCAATTGTGATCAAATAGTCTTCCTTTCCAACACCCTAGATGCCTTGAGCTTCTTTGCGACCGGCCAAATTATTCTATGTGGTGACTTTAATACTCCATTGGCTCTTATAGTTAACACCTCCTAGGGCCATTCTCTTCTATCTTACCGTAAATTAAATGTGCTATGGAAAAAAACTTCACACATACCAGTTATGCAATGCTTGGTGTGTCCTCCACTCGAATGGCCGGTACTACACTTTTTTTTCCCATCCCCGTAACTCTTACAGTCGGATAGACTACATCCTCTGCCCACACCAGTCTTACCTTCAATCATCACTATAGGCTCGATTACCTTTTCAGACCATGCCCCTGTTAACCTCCCCTACGCGCTTCCTCTTTCTCCAAGTCCCACTCCACCTGGAAACTGAACGAGTCTCTCCTTCTGGACAAACTATGCCTCCAAGAGTTAAAGACGACGATTTCCCAGCTTCACTCCGATCACCGCACAATCGACTCCTCTCCTCTCACAACATGGGAGGCTTTGAAAGGTGTCTTGCGTGGTGTCCTGTGAACATGGGGCTCGGTTGAAGCGGGAAAACAAAATTAACCTCCCTCCATCAAGAACTCCATGCATTAGAAACTTTACACAAGCAATCCCAACAAGAATAGACCCTTAGGGATATCATTAGGATTTGACACGAAATATTAGCATTTATCAATCAGAAACACTGTTTCTACCGTCAACTCAAAGAGAATTTTTTTTTTACAAATGAGGCAATAAATCAGGTAGATTGTTTGCCAAAGCACTTAGAGAGAAGAAATCCTCCCCTTTTATCCCTGCCATACGACCCCCCTCTGGGTTTTGTCTCATCTTACCCCTGATATACTCTCGGCCTTTCGCCAATGCTACTCTGCCCTTTATAACCTGCCTGCCTCTGCCTCCGATTCTACAACTACCGACTATCACCCCTCCCTCCAACAATATATAGCATCTACAGCCCTTCCTACACTTTATCCTGATGTGATAACCTTGCTTGTGGCTCAGTTCACCTCGGAGGAGGTTAGTGTGACGATAGCGTCCCTGCCTATTGGAAAAAGTCCTGGCCCAGATTGCTATACAGACAAAATTTTATAAGATCCTCCAACCTAACTGATTCCTCCCCTCCCACCCACCTTAAACTCAATTTCTAACGCCCCACCTCCATCCCAAGCCTTTCAGTGCGCGTTCTTCATGGTGATACCTAAAGACCCGACTTTGTGTCCAAGCTACCGGCCAATTTCTCTACTAAACACAGACACTAAAATATTCTCCAAGTTGATTGCCAATAGACTGGCGACAATTCTGGATTCCCTAGTCCACAACGATCAAGTTGGCTTAATTCGAGGTAGAGAAGCCAGAGATTATACTCTCTGGGCCTTCTCAATAGTACACCAAATGAGCAACGGGAACATTCCCCTCCTCCTTCTCTCTCTATACACAGAAAAAGCCTTTGATTGTGTGGACCTATCTCCTCTACTATATGTGATGTGTATGGAGCATCTCCTGATGGCGATCAGACAAAATCCGGACATTAAGGGGCTCCCCACTTCCTCACACCATCACAAATGTTCCGCATTTGTGGATGACCTTATGCTTTTTCTGACCTCCCCACTCACGTCCCTCCCTTCCCGCCTTTCGACTATCCGCACCTATTCCCATTACTCCAATTATAAATTAAACCCTGAAAAAAGTGAGGCGCTCAACATTACCCTACCACCACACCTAGTCCAGCAATTGAAAACCAATTACCCCTTTAGATGGTGCACTGGTTCGCTTAAGTATCTGTTTACAAGTCCCTGCTAATTTGAAAGATTCCTCCGACCTTAACTTTCCCCCTCTGTTTAATACCATTAAAACAGACTTGGTCAGATGGGAGCGCAGAGACTTCTCATGGATAGGATGTATTAATATCATAAAGATGAATGTGCTCCCACGTCTTTTGTATCTCTTCTCTGGGGTACCTTTTTGCCTGACGAGATCATTCTTTGGAAGTCTCTCTGCATTCCTCTCTGGCTTTGTCTGGGCCGATAAACACCCAAGAATTGCCCTACGCATCCTTGCAAGTTGGAGGGGGGATTGAGCATGCCTGATTGCCGTTTATACTACCTGGCTGTGGTACTTTCTAGAGTATTCGATTGTAGCGCTGATACTCGCATGAAACAATGGATAGCCCTGGAACGTGACTCCACCCGCTTAGATCCCAGAATGGTACTATGGCTCCCGAAGACTACTTTGACATCTGAGAAAAAATATGCCTATGATAATAGTATGGTCTGCATATGACCAATATATTCCCGGATAATTAAAGTCAAAAAAAAAAATCAACAAAAAGTAGTAATATTTCTTGTGCTGATCGGAGGGGAACTCCATAAAATCTAGCTTTTAATGTTTATAGTTAAAAGCCACCAGAGTAATCAGAAAGGAGTGCTCAAAACTATATCCAACACCAAATAATAAATAGAAGGATTACCACATGTCAATGTGGATTTATCAAGAATGATCCCAATCTAATGCTAGTAGTGTAGACCCAACGCGTTTCTACCACATTTGTGTGGTGTCATCAGGGGACTAAAGAAGATACTGGTATGAGGCTATTTGTTCTAAGCCTACCATGCACTAGAAGTAATACAATTAGAAAAATGTTTAGGAACTGAGAAGCACTATTACTCATGGAAGGGGTACACCCGATACATAGTGTGCCCCATGCAAACTTTCAGGACACGGACTCCTAAGCAACAGGGTTAGTTGTCATCAGTGGATCTGTAAAGAAAACGTACACAGAATGGATGGTTTCAATAAACATTCCTCAAAAGTGCTAATAGATTCCACTTATAAAATCACTCACATAGCCCTGAAGAGTCCAAAGGTACCTAGAGGGAAATAGAATATAACTTCCATAAGTGTACTGCTTATGTGTACCTGAAAGGAAAAGGGTGCAAAACGCACCAGCAGATGTACTCACTGTTAGGATGTACTTGCTTCCGGCAAATAAGGTCTCAGTGCTGCGCTCCTACCCGCAGTGGCGGGGAGCCGTCTAGTAATCACGGCTGCTGAGCGCACACTGAGACCATGCCGGCGTCTGACGTAATATCCGCTGCCAACCGGAAGCCGCGTCTTAGCGCCCAGCCCTCTAGACGCGAACAGAGGGCGGCGCTGGATGTGACAAAACAGCGTCCTTAGTAACCGCAGCGATATACTAGTAATCTGACAATATGCCTGATAGACAGAGGGAACCCCAATGTATCACTATATATGTATATAATCGGAGCGAGGTAAGTTAGTTCCTACCAGAGGACAAAACATTAAAGACCAAAGCGTATAAGAATTATGTCACAGACAAAATTAGGGGGGGGGGTTGGGGTTTGTGTGCCTAGCTAGGAGAGGAAGGGGAGATCTGCAACGCATCCATGACCTTTAAAAGGATGCAAGGTCCCGCGAGCTAACTAAGCAGTAAAAACCCATGAATTATGACTCTCCTCACAAAGAAACCCCCATTTAGGTGGAAGGAATTAGTGGACTATGATCTGGAGCACCCAAATGCCTCTATACTATTCTCGAGTATATGTATATATATAGATGAATGCAAACCCCCACACACATATAACATATCATGCGTTTAAAATGATAATCGCTAGTGTGAATAAGTACAATAGGGGATAAAGACTCTTGGTCCATAACTCTAGAAAAATAATCGGTCATAGTAATACCAGATGGAATGGTAGTTATTTATATAGTGAATGATTAGAAAATGATGATGACTAGAGAAAGTGCATGACCTGCAAGGATCAACCCAACCAATAAATGAGGAATAAGAGGTCAGGGTAAATAGTAAATATGGAGAATAGTCCAACTATGTCGACCCTAATTATATATCCTAAATAGATAAATTAGGAAATTCAAAAACCAGATGGTTAGAAACTCAAAAGCTGGAACGGCTTGAAAAATCCCAAGGGGGGATAAAATGCTGGGGCCTTTTGTGACCTGCAACATACACCAGGGCAAAAACTAGGGGAGAGTGACAGGGAATAGACAGGGGCCTAGGGTGCCTAATCTATCCCTGATCTAGCTAGAATGCCCTAATCCCTAGGCAGGGTGGACGCCTTAATAAGGGCGGCCCCGCTCGCGTACCTCCTAATTGGCCTCATAGAGCCCTATCTATATGGTGATACTGACTGGTAGGCCCACTAGGGTCTCCACTAACTGCCTAGGAATCACCATAGAGGTGAGAGCAGGTCACAGAAAGCACGCATAATTAAGTTGTTCATTTAGCCCCTCCGGGCCACTAGTACCTAGTTCATAGATCCAGCGACACTCTTTCTGTAATAACCGTTGATCGAAATTTCCCCCTCTGGGTGAAGGTTCCACTTTTTCAATCCCAAAGAACTTTAAATTGTTGGAGTCATTCCTGTGAAAACAGTTCATATGTCTAGCTAAGGGAGTATCTCGGTCATGCCTCACATCTCCAAGGTGTTCAAGTATCCGTTTCTTAAATTCTCTAAAGGTTTTTCCTATGTACTTTTTAAGGCAGGGACAAATGGCCATGTAGATGATGCCTCGTGTGGTACAGTTAATAAAATTACGGATCCTGAACTCTCTACCTGTGCTTGCACTTCGAAAGGATTTATTCCTGAGAATATGAGGGCATGCTTTGCAATGATCACAAGGGTAGTTACCCATTGGTTTATGGGTTCTATCCAGCCAGGTCATCCGATCCGATGTCACTGGGGAAAGATGACTATTAGTGATCATATCCCCCAGGTAATCAGGAATTACGTCCTGGTAGAGTCCTGGTAGAGAGCACAGGTAGAGAGTTCAGGATCCGTAATTTTATTAACTGTACCACACGAGGCATCATCTACATGGCCATTTGTCCCTGCCTTAAAAAGTACATAGGAAAAACCTTTAGAGAATTTAAGAAATGGATCCTTGAACACCTTGGAGATGTGAGGCATGACCGAGATACTCCCTTAGCTAGACATATGAACTGTTTTCACAGGAATGACTCCAACAATTTAAAGTTCTTTGGGATTGAAAAAGTGGAACCTTCACCCAGAGGGGGAAATTTCGATCAACGGTTAATACAGAAAGAGTGTCGCTGGATCTATGAACTAGGTACTAGTGGCCCGGAGGGGCTAAATGAACAACTTAATTATGCGTGCTTTCTGTGACCTGCTCTCACCTCTATGGTGATTCCTAGGCAGTTAGTGGAGACCCTAGTGGGCCTACCAGTCAGTAACACCATATAGATAGGGCTCTATGAGGCCAAGTAGGAGGTACGCGAGCGGGGCCGCCCTTATTAGGGCGTCCACCCTGCCTAGGGATTAGGGCATTCTAGCTAGATCAGGGATAGATTAGGCACCCTAGGCCCCTGTCTATTCCCTGTCACTCTCCCCTAGTTTTTGCCCTGGTGTATGTTGCAGGTCACAAAAGGCCCGCGCATTTTATCCCCCCTTGGGATTTTTCAAGCCGTTCCAGCTTTTGAGTTTCTAACCATCTGGTTTTTGAATTTCCTAATTTATCTATTTAGGATATATAATTAGGGTCCACATAGTTGGACTATTCTCCATGTTTACTATTTACCCTGACCTCTTATTCCTCATTTATTGGTTGGGTTGATCCTTGCAGGTCATGCACTTTCTCTAGTCATCATCATTTTCTAATCATTCACTATATAAATAACTACCATTCCATCTGGTATTACTATGACCGATTATTTTTCTAGAGTTATGGACCAAGAGTCTTTATCCCCTATTGTACTTATTCACACTAGCGATTATCATTTTAAACGCATGATATGTTATATGTGTGTGGGGGTTTGCATTCATCTATATATATATACATATACTCTAGAATAGTATAGAGGCATTTGGGTGCTCCAGATCATAGTCCACTAATTCCTTCCACCTAAATGGGGGTTTCTTTGTGAGGAGAGTCATAATTCATGGGTTTTTACTGCTTAGTTAGCTCGCGGGACCTTGCATCCTTTTAAAGGTCATGGATGCGTTGCAGATCTCCCCTTCCTCTCCTAGCTAGGCACACAAACCCCAACCCCCCCCCCCTAATTTTGTCTGTGACATAATTCTTATACGCTTTGGTCTTTAATGTTTTGTCCTCTGGTAGGAACTAACTTACCTCGCTCCGAGTATATACATATATAGTGATACATTGGGGTTCCCTCTGTCTATCAGGCATATTGTCAGATTACTAGTATATTGCTGCGGTTACTAAGGACGCTGTTTTGTTACATCCAGCGCCGCCCTCTGTTCGCGTCTAGAGGGCTGGGCGCTAAGACGCGGCTTCCGGTTGGCAGCGGATATTACGTCAGACGCCGGCATGGTCTCAGTGTGCGCTCAGCAGCCGTAATTACTAGACGGCTCCCCGCCACTGTGGGTAGGAGCGCAGCACTGAGACCTTATTTGCCGGAAGCAAGTACATCCTAACAGTGAGTACATCTGCTGGTGCGTTTTGCACCCTTTTCCTTTCAGGTACACATAAGCAGTACACTTATGGAAGTTATATTCTATTTCCCTCTAGGTACCTTTGGACTCTTCAGGGCTATGTGAGTGATTTTATAAGTGGAATCTATTAGCACTTTTGAGGAATGTTTATTGAAACCATCCATTCTGTGTACGTTTTCTTTACAGATCCACTGATGACAACTAACCCTGTTGCTTAGGAGTCCGTGTCCTGAAAGTTTGCATGGGGCACACTATGTATCGGGTGTACCCCTTCCATGAGTAATCATGGTTCTCAGTTCCTAAACATTTTTCTAATTGTATTACTTCTAGTGCATGGTAGGCTTAGAACAAATAGCCTCATACCAGTATCTTCTTTAGTCCCCTGATGACACCACACAAATGTGGTAGAAACGCGTTGGGTCTACACTACTAGCATTAGATTGGGATCATTCTTGATAAATCCACATTGACATGTGGTAATCCTTCTATTTATTATTTGGTGTTGGATATAGTTTTGAGCACTCCTTTCTGATTACTCTGGTGGCTTTTAACTATAAACATTAAAAGCTAGATTTTATGGAGTTCCCCTCCGATCAGCACAAGAAATATTACTACTTTTTGTTGATTTTTTTTTTTACTTTGACATCTGCTCATCTCTCCCCCTTACCCCGGTCACTTCCTCCATTGTCCATACATGCCACTTTCTTCTGACTCACGTTCCACTGTTCACCCCCTAACGGTCCTCTGACACGGGTGTTAGGTAACCTGGATTTCCCCTCCATGATGTCATCCCCCTCTATCTAGAGGGAATGGAGCCTTCTTCACAAGATTCCTGTCCTCGACGGGATTGCTGCCTCTCATCATCACCACTCCTACTATGGTCTTGTCCCACTCTCTCCAATACTTCCAGCTCAGACATTATTACCTGACTGTCCGAGACTCCCTTGCCTTGCATCGCCCTCTCTCCTCATTCGAGAAGCTCTGTCTGTCAAACTCACCAGTACATCGCCCAATTAGCACGCTCTATGCCCTTGTGGTTGCCCAGTATGGAAGTTGTTGCCCTGTGCCCTGTCAGGCAGCCTCCTGCAGTGTCCCCTGCCCCCCCTCCCTACATCTGTTTATTATAATTATATATAATCCCTATGTTATATATGTAAGAGTGTTATATCTTTAAAGGGGTACTCCGCTGCTCAGGGTTTGGAACAAACTGTTTCGAAAGCTGGAACCGGCACCGGGAGCTCGTGATGTCATAGCCCCACCCTCTCATGACATCATGTCCCACCCCCTCAATGCAAGTCTATGGGAGGGAGCGTGACAGCCATCTTGCCCCCTTCCATAGACTTGTATTGAGGGGGTGTGGCCTGATGGTGTGAGGGGGCAAGGCTATGACGTCACGAGCCCCCGCTGGCTCCAGCGTTCGGAACAGTTTACTCCAAACACTGAGCAGCGGAGTACCCCTTTAAGACTGTTTACCATGTGATTTGTCATGTGATTGTTACCCAGGAGGTATCAGTGACCAGGTGACCTAGGGGTGGACCAATGGGACCCCACCAGAGCCTCCCCCATATAAGCCCTGGGTGGAGCCTTTGCACACTTAGTTTTTGCTGAGGTCCAGTCATGTCGAGCCTAAGTGTGTGTCCAGGGTCATAGGAGGCCTCAAGTCCAGTCTGCAGCCACAAGCTACAAACCTGCAAGTAAGCCACAGTTACAGCCTTGTCAGTCACAAGTCAGTCAAGTCAAAGTCATCTGTCTAGTCAACGTGGCCTGCACTAAATTGTCCACCTCTACTACAAGTCCCAGCAAGCCCTTAAGGTCTCTGATGTTACTGGTCACTTCCGTGGACCTGGCTGAACTGTATAGACTTTTCCATCTGTCTAACCTCAGTAAAGCTACCGTTGTGCGTAACTTGGCGTCTGAGTAATTTTTGCCCCCGTGCCTTGCCCAGGATCCAGTGGTATACCTTCGGGTGGTATTGGGTATAAACCACACCCTGGCATCACGAATACAAGGGGTTAGTGCCATCTGCCCCTAGGGTAATTCCATCTGCCCTTTGCATCACACCCCATACCACAACTTATGGATACGGGCCTGCGCACATCACGAACAGGATACGGGCCTGCGCCTTATGCGAGAAGTCCTCCCCCAGTCTGAACTGTGTCCAGTATTGTCAGAAAATCGAATGCCGATGCGAATAAAATTTGTGCCAGAAAGTGTACGGGACTTTACCAGTGAAAAGTGTTTTACCCGAGGCGCTTGTGAAATAGAGGGAGGGGGAGGTGAAGAAAAGACTGCTAATGTGAATTGTGTGAACTGTATAGAGGTGGTACCTGAAAGGGTTAATTTGGTCTGGTGTCTCCCCGCTCGCACGAGCAGTCGCATCTCCGCTTCGTCAGTCCCCAGCTGTGATGTCAGTGCTGCGAGGAGGAACCAAAGAGCTGCCTTGTGTTGCACAGGGGAAGATTTTGCTGACTGGACAAAAACCTGAAGTTCCTTGGGCGCAGCCATATTGGAAGCTCAGGCTGGTGCGCTCGTCTCTGTTGTTATCTGTCAAGCATCCGCTGCAGCGCAGACTCTGCAAACACCAACGATTGTCAGTATCAAGTCTCCGGTGCCAGTAGCTATCAGTATTAACCCGTTAGTGCCCTCAAGTCTGATTGCAAGACGATTTACAACCGGGAACCTGCAATATATAGGGCGAGCATCCATTACAGTACCCCCATCAGTCAAGTCAAAGCCGCTGCCGCGCTACAGTAAGCATGTTAAAGGAGAACGCACCTTATTTCCCCTAAAGCGACAGGACACTCAAAATTCAACAGGATATCAGAACCCAGCTCTCCAGATCAACCAGGCGACAGTGCACCTTGATCTCCAGCAGTGAAGTCATCACCTGCCCCCGCAGCCAGGATCTTGCCAGCCCTGCCCGCAGTCAGCATCAACAGTCCTGGTGTTCCAGCGTCTGCATCGGTATTCATGGGGAACCCTGTCCTCCCTACCTACAACGGGGACTCCTTAAAGGGTAGCTCCCACCATCCTATTTTTTTTTTTGCTAGCCCGTTAGCACCCCCCTCCCCCCCCCCCGCTACGGCACTAGCCCGTTCGCTCCTCCCCCCCCTTCCCCACCCCGCATACCCCGTTCCCTCATTACACTTGCAGTTACTGCAGAGTCCGGCAGCGGGCGTGCAGGGACAGCGGCGGCAACGAGGCGGCGGTGGCGATGTGCGGGAGGAGTGGCCAGGGAGCCAATGCGCTCACTCCCACCTGTCTGATTGACAGGCAGGGAGCGAGTGCAGCCTAACTGAAAAAGGACTGATTGCCACTCCAAAATCAGTCCTTTTTCAGTAGCCGGTTTTTTAATGTAAATTAAACCTTTTTAATGAAAAAAATAAAAATAAAAGTATATTAGAGATATGTTGTAGTACATAAGTACTACAACATATCAAAAAATTAAGTTGGTGACAGTGCCCATTTAACCTTGAGGGATGTCAATGAGAGGATCCAGAGTTTGTTTGTCTTTTACTCTTACCCTCCCAATCAACAGGTACAATTGCTCACAGGACAACTTCAGGGACCAGGGTTAGAGGAATATAATCTTTCATGTATAAAGAGGATACAGGGGATACACTGTCTTTTACTTCTAAGTCTCTAGGTGAATAAGGAGTTAGCCAGGAGGCTGACTCTTTAAGCTGCTCTTCAAAATTGCCAGGCTGCCCAAGTAATACATATAAATATACCAATTATACAGATAACAAACCCCCACTGTAGGAGAGGGGATCTAATCATCCCTATGTATTCCCAGGGCATAAATGGATGGACCGTGTAACGTCTGCGTAAACAGCAGCAAACTACAAATACCGATGCCAAAAGGGGGCAGTAGCAGACACAGGTATGCAAAACAATAACAATTTTTATTATTTATTGTTAAAAATCACATATATAACTCATGCCACTCCCGGAAGAAGGACTAAGGGGTGGACGTTTCCTGGCTACATTTGTGCTTTTTACATGTGGGTATCTGTTTGCTTGCACTTTAGCAAGGCTTTTTATAGCCTTTTTCTAGTCTCTTTATGCACTTGTCATGTATTTATAATGGTTTGTGTAATCCATGGATACCTGCCCTACTTTCTATCTGTATTTGTGTTATAATGCACATGCCCTTACAGATGGGATTTGTAATACTGCCCTAGACTCATTGCCCGGGAGACGTCCCATTTTTTTTAGTTGCCATTCCTTTCTTTTTAAATATGTGTTTTTGTTTTTAAACAATAAAGATTGTTACTGTTTTGCATACCTGTGTCTGCTATAGCCCCCTTTTTGGCATTGGTATTTGCCCAAGTAATACAACCTAGCACACCTCCTGACTTGCCCTCCCCTCCTATTGGAGAGGCGGAAGGACGAGCAATGGGGCCTGCCTGGCTGTGGCACTTGAGCATGTCAGCCCCGCCATCTTGACACTTTGTAGAGAAATAAAAAGCATCAGTTCTACAGTTTGCTTTTATACCCAAACATCTATCCGATGGTCAGATCCCAGATAGCTCAGTTGGTAGAACTATCCGATGGTGTCTGCAGCTCTTAGCAGCGAATGTATCTGACACATTCCTTTTAAAACATTTAACAAAGTTCTGAAGCAAACATTCTAGACATAAACAGTAAATAACAGGATACAAAGTAATGACCATGCAGTTCTTATATTTCATTTAACATTCTCTTGTTCAAAGTAAATACATGTGATCTGGAAGGTCTTCCCCCATGTACAGTAAATGTAACTTGCTATTTACTCAGGAATTACAAGGGTGATGCATGAAATCAAGACATCGCCATCTGCTGGTTATGGATGGAAAACAGTGTATCTCCTGTTGCCTCATTCAGCATTTTCTTTACTCAGTATGTAGCTAAACACTCAATATACTTTTTCATTTGTCCTTTTTTGCACTATAGCTGTATAGCATTTCATGTTTTATCTGTATCTTTGTGCTAGCAGTGTGCTGCTGTATTCTCCTGTTGCTGTATATTCAGCCTAGCAGCGTGCACCTGTATGCCAAGTCCATGCAGTAGTTTTGGTATCAGTAGTGCTGGCCAACTTATCCTTGTTTGTGTTATACATATGGGGGAGTGGCTGCCTCCATGTTGGCTCCCGCATCCCACCCACCTCTATTAGGTGTGTATAAGGTGCTGGACATCTCAGACCTTGCAATGCCTGTTAAACTGATTACACAGAGGCATATTGTTACGTCGAGCGCTCCAGGTCCCCGCTCCTCCCCGGAGCGCTCACAGCGTTCTCCTATTCGCAGCGCCCCGGTCAGACATGCCGACCGGGTGCGCTGCGATAATGTTCCCAGCTGGGATGCGATTCGCGATGCGGGACGCGCCCGCTCGCGATGCGCATCCCGACTCACTTACCAGACCCGTTCCCCGTCTGTGATGTCCCGGCGCGCGGCCCCGCTCCTTAGGGCGCGCGCGCGCCGGGTCTTTGCGATTTAAAGGGCCAGTGCGCATAAGGTTTAATCAGTACCTTCACCTGTGCACTTCCCTACTTATACCTCACTTCCCCTGCACTCCCTTGCCAGATCTTGTTGCCATTGTGCCAGTGAAAGCGTTTCCTTGTGTGTTCCTAGCCTGTGTTCCAGACCTCCTGCCGTTGCCCCTGACTACGATCCTTGCTGCCTGCCCTGACCTTCTGCTACGTCCGACCTTGCTCTTGTCTACTCCCTTGTACCGCGCTTATCTCAGCAGTCAGAGAGGTTGAGCCGTTGCCGGTGGATACGACCTGGTTGCTACCGCCGCTGCAAGACCATCCCGCTTTGCGGCGGGCTCTGGTGAATACCAGTAGCAACTCAGAACCGGTCCACCGACACGGTCCACGCCAATCCCTCTCCGGCACAGAGGATCCACCTCCAACCAGCCGAATCATGACACATATTCACAGTGTAGGGTCCATCCCAATGAGGTCACCTTACCGTGGTGGGATGGTCCAGACTATTTGGCTGCCAAATTGTGAGCTAAGTACCTCATTTTTTTCATTTTTTGCACTATAGCTGTATATCATGTCATGTTTTATTTGTATCTTTGTGCTAGCAGTGTGCTGTTGTATTCTCCTGTTTAGTCACTATATATAATATAACCTTCTGTCTGATGAAACAACACAGATTGCTCCCTTCTATGTTTCTGACTATGTGCTTTTCCTCTGTAATTCCTCCTTGAAAGATATGACTAAATCAACAATGGGATGTTAGAATTGTAGAAAGGGTGTGTCCCTACACATTCTGATACTGTGAGCAGGAATCAAGTCCTGGGAAAAAAGTGCAGGAACTCACCCAAGATTTCCACTCAGGGGCTGATCCTGCAGGAGTCCTGCCAATAGGAACAGTGTTCCTGCTGGGGAAAAAGTGCAGGAACTCCATTCCACTGCATTCCTGCAGGACTTGAGCCCTGACTGTAAACAATGACTGGACAATGTTAGCATATGTAGGGACATGCTCCAAAGGGGAATAGTAACACCCAGTTGTTAAATAAGTTCTCTAGGACTACATGATTGATCCACAGGATAGGCCATAAATTGCTGATCCACAGTGTACAGACCCCTGGTACTCCGGCCAATCAGCTGTTCATTTCAATGGGAGTTAAGCTGCAATTACCTGCTATACAATGAACAGCGCAGGGCTTCCAGCCTATTAACTGTGTAGTGCAGGGTATAAACCAGCTGATTGGTTGGGGTGCTGGCTGTTGAGAGAAAAATCCATTAATTTATTCCTAGATAAGCAAGAAGAATGGCATAATGCAAAATTCTATGATAAAAAAAAATGCTCTTGATTTGTCATTTTATGTGAAACACAACTATTTTTTAAAGTGGCCACAGCACTAATAAAACACTAAGGTATCCTAACTTCTAGGAAATCAGTTTCTGATATCTGATACTAAGGGGGTTGTCCAGCAATTTATTTTTACTTCCAAAAAGTGTTCAGGGTGAGATAAATATGGTAAGTAAAAAACTCTTTACTTTCTTATTGCAAAATAACCCGACCTGATACTTAGATACTTTGCTGATTATTTTTTATTCGCAACAGATAAATGGCAAAAAGTTTACAACACCTTCTCAACAGAACCAGGCTGGTATTATGCTGCCTTAAAAGGAATCTTCTAGGGAACTAAGTCCATAGCCCATCCTTTTCCTCTCACCAACCTATTTAATTGTCTAAATATAATTCAGAAGCTATATAGAGCAATTTCACCTCTTTAAGTTGTCACAGTACATGCAGGGAGTGAGGAATAGGTGTCTTCCAACCATCCAGCTGTTACGCCTAGCGCTCCGGGTCCCCGCTCCTCCCCGGAGCGCTCACGGCGTCCTTCTCCCTGCAGCTCCCCGGTCAGCGCTGACCGGGAGCGCTGCTCTGCCATGGCCGTTGGGGATGCGATTCGCACAGCGGGACGCGCCCGCTTGCGAGTCGCATCCCAGGTCACTTACCCGTTCCCGTCTCCTGCGGTCATGTGCTGGCGCGCGCGGCTCCGCTCTCTAGGGCGCGCGCGCGCCAGCTCCCTGAGACTTAAAGGGCCAGTGCACCAATGATTGGTGCCTGGCCCAATTAGCTTAATTGGTTCCCACCTGTTCCCTGCTTATATCTAGTCTCCTCCCTTGCACTCCCTTGCCGGATCTTGTTGCCTTAGTGCCAGTGAAAGCGTTCTTTGTGTGTTTATACCCTGTGTACCAGAACTATTGCTATCTCCCCTGACTACGAACCTTGCCGCCTGCCCCCGACCTTCTGCTACGTCCGACTTTGCTTCTGCCTACTCCCTTGTACCTCGCCTATCTTCAGCAGCCAGAGAGGTGCCGTTGCTAGTGGATACGACCTGGTCACTACCGCCGCAGCAAGACCATCCCGCTTTGCGGCGGGCTCTGGTGAAAACCAGTAGTGTCTTAGAACCGGTCCACTAGCACGGTCCTCGCCATCCCTCTCTGGCACAGAGGATCCACCTCCTGCCAGCCGGCATCGTGACAGTAGATCCGGCCATGGATCCCGCTGAAGTTCCTCTGCCTGTTGTCGCCGACCTCCCCACACTGGTCGCCCAGCAAGCCCGACAGATTGCCCAACAAGATCACCAGCTGTCGTACTTGACCACCATGACTCAGCAACTCCAGTCGCAGCTACAGCAGATTCAGTCTCAGCTACAGCAGCAGCAACCATCTCCTCCGCCAGCTCCTGCACCTCTTCCGCAGCGAGTGGCCACTCCTAGCCTCCGCCTGTCTTTGCCGGACAAATTTAATGGGGACTCTAAGTTTTGCCGTGGCTTCCTTTCCCAATGTTCCCTGCATCTGGAGATGATGTCGGATCAGTTTCCTACTGAAAGGTCTAAGGTGGCTTTCGTAGTCAGCCTTCTGTCTGGAAAAGCCCTGTCATGGGCCACACCGCTCTGGGACCGCGATGACCCTGTCACTGCCTCTGTACACTCCTTCTTCTCGGAAATTCGAAGTGTCTTTGAGGAACCTGCCCGAGCCTCTTCTGCTGAGACTGCCCTGCTGAACCTGGTCCAGGGTAATTCCTCCGTTGGCGAGTACGCCATACAATTCCGTACTCTTGCTTCTGAACTATCCTGGAATAATGAGGCTCTCTGCGCGACCTTTAAAAAAGGCCTATCCAGCAACATTAAGGATGTTCTGGCCGCACGAGAGACTCCTGCTAACCTGCATGAACTCATTCATCTAGCCACTCGCATTGACATGCGTTTTTCTGAGAGGCATCAAGAGCTCCGCCAGGAAAAGGACTTAGATCTCTGGACACCTCTCCCACAGTCTCCACTGCAATCTGCGCCTAGGCCTCCCGCCGAGGAGGCCATGCAAGTGGATCGGTCTCGCCTGACCCTGGAAGAGAGGAATCGCCGTAAGGAAGAGAATCTTTGTTTGCACTGTGCCAGTACTGAACATTTTCTGGTGGATTGCCCAATCCGTCCTCCACGTCTGGGAAACGCACGCTCGCACTCAGCTCTCGTGGGTGTGGCGTCTCTTGATGCCAAGTCGGCTTCTCCACGTCTCACGGTACCTGTTCGGATTTCCACTTCAGCCAGCTCTCCCCTCTCAGCCGTGGCCTGCCTGGACTCTGGAGCTTCTGGGAATTTTATTCGGGACTCCTTTGTGAATAAATTCCGGATTCCGGTGACCCGTCTTGTCAAGCCACTCCACATTTCCGCGGTCAACGGAGCCAGGGTGGACTGTACCATACGTTTCCGCACGGAGCCCCTTCTTATGAGCATCGGATCTCACCACGAGAGGATTGAACTTTTGGTCCTCCCCAATTGCACCTCGGAAATTCTCCTTGGACTTCCCTGGCTTCAACTTCATTCCCCAACCCTGGATTGGTCCACTGGGGAGATCAAGAGTTGGGGGTCCTCTTGTTCCAAGAACTGTCTAAAACCGGTTCCCAGTAACCCTTGCCGTAACTCTGTGGTTCCTCCTGTATCTGGTCCCCCTAAGGTCATTAAGGACTCTGCCTGCCACAGGAAATGCCCCTCCCCCCCTCCCAGTTCCATCAGGCAAGCTTCTGTGTCCCCTCATGGCCCTCGTCCTGGTGTCACACTGCCCCGTGCCAGGTCCCGCCCTCTGCCCTCTCTCCCCATTCCTACTCCTGCGGTTCTGCCTGCCGTTGAGGAATCCCTCCATCCTTTCCCGGTGTCCTCATCCCAGGGGAGGCAGTTAACCGATAAAGAGAAGGGGAGACCTAAGGGGGGGGGTACTGTTACGCCTAGCGCTCCGGGTCCCCGCTCCTCCCCGGAGCGCTCACGGCGTCCTTCTCCCTGCAGCTCCCCGGTCAGCGCTGACCGGGAGCGCTGCTCTGCCATGGCCGTTGGGGATGCGATTCGCACAGCGGGACGCGCCCGCTTGCGAGTCGCATCCCAGGTCACTTACCCGTTCCCGTCTCCTGCGGTCATGTGCTGGCGCGCGCGGCTCCGCTCTCTAGGGCGCGCGCGCGCCAGCTCCCTGAGACTTAAAGGGCCAGTGCACCAATGATTGGTGCCTGGCCCAATTAGCTTAATTGGTTCCCACCTGTTCCCTGCTTATATCTAGTCTCCTCCCTTGCACTCCCTTGCCGGATCTTGTTGCCTTAGTGCCAGTGAAAGCGTTCTTTGTGTGTTTATACCCTGTGTACCAGAACTATTGCTATCTCCCCTGACTACGAACCTTGCCGCCTGCCCCCGACCTTCTGCTACGTCCGACTTTGCTTCTGCCTACTCCCTTGTACCTCGCCTATCTTCAGCAGCCAGAGAGGTGCCGTTGCTAGTGGATACGACCTGGTCACTACCGCCGCAGCAAGACCATCCCGCTTTGCGGCGGGCTCTGGTGAAAACCAGTAGTGTCTTAGAACCGGTCCACTAGCACGGTCCTCGCCATCCCTCTCTGGCACAGAGGATCCACCTCCTGCCAGCCGGCATCGTGACACCAGCGTGTCTCTGTCCAAGTCCCTGTCTGAAAGCAGCTCCCACCATCCTGAAAGACACAGACCCTGCCCTGCACTGATGAGTCATGCTTCTTTTAGTGCTGAGAGCTGGCAGGTGTGTGCAGCCTCAGCCAATCACGCACTGTATCTCTCTGCTTACAGAGCAGGAGGGTGGGGCTGATCTCAGAGAGAGAGCTGGCCGGCAGTGATAGCAAATCTGCACTGAATGCCAGGACTTGTAGTATCATGCTGCAGTGGGAGGAAAGGAGGGAAAATAATATTATTCAGCCGCAGAAGACAACAAGGGCAACCGAAGCAATGCATATCAGGCAGAATCATTTACAGGGAACATAACCAGGTACTGTGGTGGCTATATCCAGTCGGGCAAAAAAGTATTTAGTCAGCCACCAATTCTGCAAGTTCTCCCACATAAAAAGATGAGGGAGGACTCTAATTTTCATCATAGGTATTCCTCAACTATTAGAGACATAATGAGAAAAAAAAATCCATTTAAAGAATTTAGTTGCAAATTATGATGGAGAATAGGTATTTGGTCACCTACAAACAAGCAAGATTTCTGGCTCTCACAGACCTGTAACTTCTTCTTTAAGAGTCTCCTCTGTCCTCCACTCATTACCTGTATTAATGGCTCCTGTTTAAACATGTTATCAGTATAAAAGACACCTGTCCACAGCCTCAAACAGTCACACTCCAAACTCCACTATGGCCAAGACCAAAGAGCTGTCGAAGCACACCAGAAACAAAATTGTAGACATGCACCAGGCTGGGAAGACTGAATCTGCAATAGGCAAGCAGCTTGGTGTGAAGAAATACACTGTGGGAGCAATTATTAGAAAATGAAAGACATATAAGACCACTGATAATCTCCCTCGATCTGGGGCTCCATACTACCCCGTGGTGTCAAAATAATCACAAGAAAGGTGAGCTAAAATACCAGAACCACATGAGGAGCCCTAGTGAAAGACCTGCAGAGAGCTGGGACCAAAATAATAAAGGCTACCAACAGTAACACACTACGCCGCCAGGAACTCAAATCATGCAGAGCCAGACATGTCCCCCTGCTTAAGCCAGTACATGTCTGGGCCTATCTGAAGTTTGCTAGAGAGCATTTGGATGATCCGGAAGAGGATTGAGAGAATGTCATATGGTACGATGAAACCAAAGTAGAACTTTTTGGTAAAAACGTAATTTGTCGTGTTAGGAGGAGAAAGAATGCTGAGTTGCATCCAAAGAACACCATACCTAATGTGAAGCATGGGGAAGGAAACATCATGCTTTGGGGCTGTTTTATGCTAAGGGACCAGGACGACTGATCCATGTAAAGGAAAGACTGAATGGGACCATGTGTTGTGAGATTTTGAGCAAAAACCTCCTTCCATCAGCAGTTGCATTGAAGATGAAACGTGGCTGGGTCTTTCAGCATGACAATGATCCCAAACATACCACCCGGGCAACGAAGGAGTGGCTTTGTAAGAAGCATTTCAAGGTCCTGGCATGGCCTTACCAGTTTACAGATCTCAACCCCATAGAAAACCTTTGTAGGGAGTTGAAAGTCTGTTGCCCAGCGACAGCCTCAAAACATCACTGCTCTAGAGGAGATCTGCATGGAGGAATGGGCCAAAATACCAGGAACAGTGTGTGAAAACCTTGTGAAGACTTACAGAATAGTTTGACCTCTGTCATTGCCAACAAAGGGTATATAACAAAGTATTGATATTAACTGTTGTTACTGACCAAATACTTATTTTCCACCATAATTTTCAGATAAATTCTTTAAAAATCAGGAAATGTGATTTTATGGATTTTCCTTTCTCATTACGTCTGTCATAGTTGAGGTATACCTATGATGACAATTACAGGCCTCTCATCTTTGTAAATGGGAGAACTTGCACAATTGGTGGTTGACTAAATACTTTTTTGCCCCATGATTCTGCCTGATATGCATTGCTTCTGTGGCCCCTGTTGTCTTCTGTGGCTGAATATAAGTACATGTACTTCCCTGGAGCACCCCTTTAAGTACATCGTTGTTGCGGCAGCAGGATACGCTTTTAAAACTGGCAACTCCATAGCTCCTTGCTAAAATGATCAGCCTTTGTTTTGTTTTTTTTCTCAATAAGAAACTCTGCTGTAAGGAAGACAAACAAAATGAGACTCTTGCTTTAGTTTTAATGACTCTGTTTAGAGAAATATTCCTGCGGTAGTGCTACCCCTCAATGATGTGGGACCAACTTGTATAAACAAATAAACAACTATAGTAACTGTCACGATGCCGGCTGGCAGGTAGTGGACCCTCTGTGCCAGAGAGGGATTGGCGTGGACCGTGCTAGTGGACCGGTTCTAAGCCACTACTGGTTTTCACCAGAGCCCGCCGCAAAGCGGGATGGTCTTGCTGCGGCGGTAGTGACCAGGTCGTATCCACTAGCAACGGCTCACCTCTCTGGCTGCTGAAGATAGGCGCGGTACAAGGGAGTAGGCAGAAGCAAGGTCGGACGTAGCAGAAGGTCGGGGCAGGCAGCAAGGATCGTAGTCAGGGGCAACGGCAGAAGGTCTGGAAACACAGGCAAGGAACACACAAGGAACGCTTTCACTGGCACTAAGGCAACAAGATCCGGCAAGGGAGTGCAAGGGAAGTGAGGTAATATAGGGAAGTGCACAGGTGAAAACCCTAATTGGAACCACTGCGCCAATCAGCGGCGCAGTGGCCCTTTAAATCGCAGAGACCCGGCGCGCGCGCGCCCTAGGGAGCGGGGCCGCGCGCGCCGGGACAGAACAGACGGGGAGCGAGTCAGGTAGGGGAGCCGGGGTGCGCATCGCGAGCGGGCGCTACCCGCATCGCGAATCGCATCCCGGCTGGCAGCAGGATCGCAGCGCCCCGGGTCAGAGGACGTGACCGGAGCGCTGCAGCGGAGGGAGTGAAGCGAGCGCTCCGGGGAGGAGCGGGGACCCGGAGCGCTCGGCGTAACAGTACCCCCCCCCTTGGGTCTCCCCCTCTTCTTGGAGCCTGAGAACCTGAGGAGAAGACTTTTGTCAAGGATGTTGTCCTCAGGTTCCCAGGATCTCTCTTCAGGACCACAACCCTCCCAGTCTATTAAAAAAAAATTTTTCCCTCTGACCTTTTTGGCAGCCAAAATTTCCTTGACCGAGAAGACGTCCGAGGAGCCGGAAACAGGAGTGGGAGGAACAGATTTGGGAGAAAAACGGTTGAGGATGAGTGGTTTGAGAAGAGAGACGTGAAAGGCATTAGGGATACGAAGAGAAGGAGGAAGAAGAAGTTTATAAGAGACAGGATTAATTTGACACAAAATTTTGAAAGGACCAAGATAGCGTGGTCCCAACTTGTAGCTAGGGACACGGAAGCGGACATATTTAGCGGAGAGCCATACCTTGTCTCCAGGGGAAAAAACGGGGGGAGCTCTTCTTTTCTTATCCGCGAACCTCTTCATGCGTGAAGAAGCCTGTAAGAGAGAATTTTGGGTCTCTCTCCATATAATGGAAAGGTCACGAGAAATTTCATCCACAGCGGGCAGACCAGAGGGCAAGGGGGTAGGGAGGGGGGGAAGAGGGTGACGGCCGTACACCACGAAAAATGGGGATTTGGAGGAAGATTCAGAGACCCTGAAGTTATACGAAAATTCGGCCCATGGAAGGAGATCTGCCCAGTCATCCTGGCGGGAGGAAACAAAATGTCGCAAATAATCACCCAGGATCTGGTTAATTCTTTCTACTTGTCCATTGGACTGGGGATGATATGCAGAGGAAAAATTTAATTTAATCTTGAGTTGTTTACAGAGAGCCCTCCAGAATTTAGACACGAATTGGACCCCTCTATCCGAGACAATCTGCGTAGGCAACCCGTGAAGACGAAAAATGTGTACAAAAAATTGTTTAGCCAACTGAGGCGCAGAAGGAAGACCAGGAAGAGGGATGAAATGTGCCATTTTGGAGAATCGATCAACGACCACCCAAATAACGGTGTTGCCACGGGAAGGGGGTAAATCAGTAATAAAATCCATACCAATCAGAGACCAAGGCTGTTCGGGGACAGGCAGAGGATGAAGAAAACCAGCGGGCTTCTGGCGAGGAGTCTTATCCCGGGCACAGATAGTGCAGGCTCGCACAAAGTCCCCAACATCCGTCTCCAGAGTCGGCCACCAATAGAAGCGGGAGATGAGTTGCACAGATTTCTTGATGCCCGCATGACCTGCGAGATGGGAGGAGTGACCCCATTTGAGGATTCCGAGGCGTTGGCGTGGAGAAACAAAGGTCTTTCCTGGAGGAGTCTGCCTGATGGAGGCAGGAGAAGTGGAGATCAGGCAGTCAGGTGGAATGATGTGTTGCGGAGGGAGATCAACTTCTGAGGCATCCGAGGAACGAGAGAGAGCATCGGCCCTAATGTTCTTATCGGCAGGACGAAAGTGAATCTCAAAATTAAATCGGGCAAAGAACAGAGACCACCGGGCCTGGCGAGGATTCAGCCGTTGGGCCGACTGGAGGTAGGAGAGGTTCTTGTGGTCGGTGTAGATAATAACAGGAAATCTTGATCCCTCCAGCAGATGCCTCCATTCCTCAAGTGCTAATTTAATGGCTAGAAGCTCTCGATCCCCGATGGAGTAGTTCCTCTCCGCTGGAGAGAAGGTCCTAGAGAAAAAACCACAAGTGACAGCATGCCCGGAAGGATTTTTTTGTAGAAGAACAGCTCCAGCTCCTACTGAGGAGGCATCAACCTCCAATAGGAAGGGTTTGGAAGGGTCAGGTCTGGAGAGCACGGGAGCCGAAGAAAAGGCAGACTTGAGTCGTTTAAAGGAGTCTTCTGCTTGAGGAGGCCAGGACTTGGGATCAGCATTTTTCTTGGTTAAAGCCACGATAGGAGCCACAATGGTAGAAAAATGTGGAATAAATTGCCTGTAATAATTGGCGAACCCCAAAAAGCGTTGGATAGCACGGAGTCCGGAGGGGCGTGGCCAATTTAAGACGGCAGAGAGTTTGTCTGGATCCATCTGTAGTCCCTGGCCAGAGACCAAATATCCTAGAAAAGGAAGAGATTGGCATTCAAACAGACATTTCTCAATTTTGGCATAGAGTTGGTTGTCACGAAGTCTCTGAAGAACCATACGGACATGCTGGCGGTGTTCTTCTAGATTGGCAGAAAAAATTAAGATATCGTCCAGATATACCACAACACAGGAGTATAACAGATCACGAAAAATTTCATTGACAAAGTCTTGGAAGACGGCAGGGGCATTGCACAGTCCAAAGGGCATGACCAGATACTCAAAGTGTCCATCTCTGGTGTTAAATGCCGTTTTCCACTCGTCCCCCTCTCTGATGCGGATGAGGTTATAGGCGCCTCTTAAGTCCAATTTAGTGAAGATGTGGGCACCTTGGAGGCGATCAAAGAGTTCAGAGATGAGGGGTAAGGGGTAGCGGTTCTTAACCGTGATTTTATTAAGACCGCGGTAGTCAATGCAAGGACGTAGGGAGCCATCTTTTTTGGACACAAAGAAAAATCCGGCTCCGGCAGGAGAGGAGGATTTACGGATAAAGCCCTTTTTTAGATTCTCCTGGACGTATTCGGACATGGCAAGAGTCTCTGGGGCAGAGAGAGGATAAATTCTGCCCCGGGGTGGAGTAGTACCCGGGAGGAGGTCGATAGGGCAATCATAAGGCCTGTGAGGAGGTAGAGTCTCAGCTTGTTTTTTGCAGAAAACATCCGCGAAGTCCATATAGGCCTTAGGGAGACCGGTTACTGGAGGAACCACAGAGTTACGGCAAGGGTTACTGGGAACCGGTTTTAGACAGTTCTTGGAACAAGAGGACCCCCAACTCTTGATCTCCCCAGTGGACCAATCCAGGGTTGGGGAATGAAGTTGAAGCCAGGGAAGTCCAAGGAGAATCTCCGAGGTGCAATTGGGGAGGACCAAAAGTTCAATCCTCTCATGATGAGATCCGATGCTCATAAGAAGGGGCTCCGTGCGGAAACGTATGGTACAGTCCAATCTTTCATTATTTACACAATTGATGTAGAGGGGTCTGGCGAGACTGGTCACTGGGATGTTGAACCTGTTGACGAGAGAGGCCAAAATAAAATTTCCTGCAGATCCAGAGTCCAAGAAGGCCACTGTAGAGAAGGAGAAGGCAGAGGCAGACATCCGCACAGGCACAGTAAGACGTGGAGAAGCAGAGTAGACATCAAGGACTGTCTCACCTTTGTGCGGAGTCAGCGTACGTCTTTCCAGGCGGGGAGGACGGATAGGACAATCCCTCAGGAAGTGTTCGGTACTAGCACAGTACAGGCAGAGGTTCTCCATACGGCGTCGTGTCCTCTCTTGAGGTGTCAGGCGAGACCGGTCGACCTGCATAGCCTCCACGGCGGGAGGCACAGGAACAGATTGCAGGGGACCAGAGGAGAGAGGAGCCGAGGAGACGAAACGCCTCGTGCGAACAGAGTCCATATCTTGGCGGAGTTCCTGACGCCTTTCAGAAAAACGCATGTCAATGCGAGTGGCTAGGTGAATAAGTTCATGTAGATTAGCAGGAATTTCTCGTGCGGCCAGAACATCTTTAATGTTGCTGGATAGGCCTTTTTTGAAGGTCGCGCAGAGGGCCTCATTATTCCAGGACAATTCTGAAGCAAGTGTACGGAATTGTACGGCATACTCGCCAACGGAAGAATTACCCTGGACCAGGTTCAACAGGGCAGTCTCAGCAGAAGAGGCTCGGGCAGGTTCCTCAAAGACACTTCGGATTTCCGAGAAGAAGGAGTGTACAGAGGCAGTGACGGGGTCATTGCGGTCCCAGAGCGGTGTGGCCCATGACAGGGCTTTTCCGGACAGAAGACTGACTACGAAAGCCACCTTAGACCTTTCAGTGGGAAACAGGTCCGACATCATCTCCAGATGCAGGGAACATTGGGAAAGAAAGCCACGGCAAAACTTAGAGTCCCCATCAAATTTATCCGGCAAGGATAAGCGTATCCCAGGAGCGGCCACTCGCTGCGGAGGAGGTGCAGGAGCTGGCGGAGGAGATGACTGCTGAAGCTGTGGTAGCAACTGTTGTAGCATAACGGTCAGTTGAGACAGCTGTTGGCCTTGTTGCGCTATCTGTTGTGACTGCTGGGCGACCACCGTGGTGAGGTCAGCGACAACTGGCAGAGGAACTTCAGCGGGATCCATGGCCGGATCTACTGTCACGATGCCGGCTGGCAGGTAGTGGACCCTCTGTGCCAGAGAGGGATTGGCGTGGACCGTGCTAGTGGACCGGTTCTAAGCCACTACTGGTTTTCACCAGAGCCCGCCGCAAAGCGGGATGGTCTTGCTGCGGCGGTAGTGACCAGGTCGTATCCACTAGCAACGGCTCACCTCTCTGGCTGCTGAAGATAGGCGCGGTACAAGGGAGTAGGCAGAAGCAAGGTCGGACGTAGCAGAAGGTCGGGGCAGGCAGCAAGGATCGTAGTCAGGGGCAACGGCAGAAGGTCTGGAAACACAGGCAAGGAACACACAAGGAACGCTTTCACTGGCACTAAGGCAACAAGATCCGGCAAGGGAGTGCAAGGGAAGTGAGGTAATATAGGGAAGTGCACAGGTGAAAACCCTAATTGGAACCACTGCGCCAATCAGCGGCGCAGTGGCCCTTTAAATCGCAGAGACCCGGCGCGCGCGCGCCCTAGGGAGCGGGGCCGCGCGCGCCGGGACAGAACAGACGGGGAGCGAGTCAGGTAGGGGAGCCGGGGTGCGCATCGCGAGCGGGCGCTACCCGCATCGCGAATCGCATCCCGGCTGGCAGCAGGATCGCAGCGCCCCGGGTCAGAGGACGTGACCGGAGCGCTGCAGCGGAGGGAGTGAAGCGAGCGCTCCGGGGAGGAGCGGGGACCCGGAGCGCTCGGCGTAACAGTAACACTACCGTCAATTACTCATCACCTTTACAGCCCTGTATTGTATCATAGGAAAGAACATGTTAGGAAGATCGAAAAATATTTTCTTTATTGTGTGATTGACCTGGTTCCCAAGAAGACTTGGCACTTTACCTTTGATACCAAGAAAAACCACAACCAACACATTTCTACATCTGTACACACATTTGTGGTATCCCAGTACAGGAGTGTGTCCTGTCAGGTAAACATTGCTTCAGGTGCCTGCTATAGGCCCTGTTGCTCAAGTGAAGCTTTAATATGTGTTCTGTTAATTTATATTATGTTGCACTTTCTTAAAGAAATGTAGAGGATTTCTGTAAAGAGGTATGATGCAGAGTGCCCATGTGACCTTGCTTGCCCAGTGGGAGGCCCCCTAGTTAGGCCACATACATTGTAGGGAGGGTGGGGTTATCTAGTTTAATGAGTGCAGAGCTCAGTGTGAGCTGCAGTGTTGAGAAGAGACAGCAAGAGTGTGAGGAGATTCAAAGGAAGCCTAAAATAAATTTTCAAGCAAGCAACCTAGCCATTCTGCAAGTGTTCCCCGCCATGGACAAAAGTGTCAGCAGAGAGCAGTGTGGTCAGACAGAAAAGAAATTAAAAAAGAAAAGAATTTCCCCTATATTATACAGTAGCTGATAAGTACTGGAAGGGTTAACATTTTTAAATAAAGGTCATTTACAAATCTGTTTAACTTTCTGGCACCAGTTGACTTAAAAAAAAAGTTTTCCACTGGAGTACCCATTTTAAGGCTAAAATTAGCTTGATCCTTAAGGGGGTTAAAAACAAACAACAGAAAGGCACATTCTAGTGCAAAGTTCCAACAACTGGCTATGAATAGAATGGCGGTCCCTATGTTCTATACTTCAGCCTCTTGATGTTTATCAGTAGCTCGGAAAAGTCTCTCTTTTTTGAGGTGTTACTCACTTGTGGGATCCCAGTGGTGTCCTGTCCTGTTAATACTAAGGTATTCTTTAATAATAATAATAATAATTTTATTAATAATAAACTGCAATGGCAACAGCAGGGTGTGGATCCTATATATAGATGGTTTCTCGGCAGTCACAACATATACTAGGCCCAGCCTGAAACATATAATGGTCATAGGCTAGTGCAGCAATGTAGAGCTTATCCTCATTTTCTCATTATCTTGTTCCTATTTTTCTTACTTTTTCTGTCTTTCCCCTCAGATTGGGCTGAATTGTGTTCTCTGGGATTTCATCACTTTTCTTTATAGGGTCTTGTGTGCTCCAGGCATTCCACTGGTTTAAGGCCAGACTAACTCTCTAACTAATTTCCACTCTAATTCCCACTCCTTTGTCATGCCCTTCATGTTTGGAAAATGTACCTCACCGCAGTAAACTCTCCGTTAGCTCAGTTATAGTTTAAACTTCCCATGTCTTTTATACTGGCCTCTATTCCTAACTTAACCTTACACTTCTGGATCTCATCAGGCATCACTCAGGTACAACACCTATATCAAGATCAGACTCTTGTTTCTTTCCAACAGCTTCGCTCCACATCCCTAAGATGGATTTTTACTAGTACCTTCAAATAAGACATTTCCTCACCACCCTCTCCCCCACACAAATCCGACCTGATAGGCAGGCTCTCCGCTATTTTGCAAATAGATATCCTGGCATTAAAATTCCTTATAATTTATACTCTCAATCAGATATATGCACTTGAACATATCCTATGAGACTATGGGAAAGGGACCTGAACGTATCGTACCACTCTGATGACTGGCAAAAGGCATTCAAAACCATCTCTAAATCCTTTCATGCGCTATGCATGTTGAATCAGCCTATAAAACCATACTTAGGTGGTATTTTATCCCTGACAGAATTGCTAGGGCCTATCCTGGCTCATCGTATGTATGTTGGCATGCCTGTGGCCATAAAGGTACCCTTTTCCATACTCTCTGGACCTGTCCTCTGATACAGCCCTTTTAGACTGCTTGTCTAAGACTCTTGAGGGAGGTTCTTGGTATAATCCCTGTGTGGACCCCTCAATCAGTCCTCCTATTCCTTGATCTCCACTTGCCCCCACCTCCCATGAGAAAAATTTTCTGCATTGTATGTATTATTGCTAAGAACCTGTTGACAAGCAATTGGAATACACCTACTGTTCCTTCCATCTCACAAATCATTCAGAACCGTAACCATACATTCACTTTCGAAAAGGTGTTGGCCATTTACGCTTTTGAAAAGAAATGGCACACTGGATAGATTCTCCACACTGTTTTGTCTTCTAATTTTTCATATTCTCGCATGAGACCGTTAGCAACCATTGGTTACTCATTATACACTATAAAACATTGTATCTACTCTAAAGGGTTGGATGCTACTGATCTGTTTCATTATTTACCTCCATTTTATATTACCTATATATAAAAAAACTATTGAACGTAAGAAATCTTGTTAATCACTTCAATTGTGATGCCATATGGTATCCCGAACCTGCCGCCACATCCAGACATTCTGCGTCAGTGATTCCAATAGCGACGCCTGTAATCTGCATGTCATACTGAATAACAGTATTATTTCACTAACACAGCACACTCCCTATGCGTTTTACGGCAAGGCAAAGTGTTCTACACCCCAATTGAGGCTCTCTGTAGCCCGGAAATAGCCGTTTTGAAACGCATATGGACATTTATAAACGTACATAATCATCTCCTGAGGTATGATGCACGGTGAGCGCGCATCATACCCGGTGGGTCCCGGTTGCGATAAGCAACCAGGACCCGTGGCTAATGCCGGACATCGCAGATCGGGCTGATGTCCGGCATCAACTCTTTAGATGTGGCGATCAAAGCTGATTGCCGCGTCTAACTTGAAAGTAAAAGCTTCCCGGCAGCTCAGTTGGGCTGATCGGGACCATCGCAGTAAAATCGCGATGTCCTGATCAGCTAAAACGCAACAGGAGGGTGCCTTACCTGCCTCCTGCGCGTCTGATCGGCGATTGATTGCTCCAAGTCTGAAATCCAGGGTTGAGCAATCAACCACCGATAACACTGATCCCTTCCATTGCAATGGCAGTGATCAGTGTATTGAATCAATGTGGGAGCTATAAAATTGCCAAAAAAAAGGGAAAAAAAAAGTTAATAAAGATCATTTAACCCCTTCCCTAATAAAAGTTTGAATCACCCTTTTCCCAATAAAAAAAAAAACCTGTGTAAATAAATATAAACATATGTGGTATTGCCGCATGCATAAATGTCCAAACTATAAAAATATATCGCTAATTAAACCGCATGGTCAATGGCGTACGCGCAAAAAATTCCAAAGTCCAAAATAGCGTATTTTTGGTCACTTTTTGCACCATAAAAAAAATTATAAAACGCAATCAAAAAGTCAGGTCAAAAATGGTACCAATAAAAACTTCAGATAAGGGCGCAAAAATGAGCCTTCCTACCGCCACGTACATGGGAGAAAAAAAAAGTTATAGGGGTCAGAAGATGACAATTTTAAATGTACACATTTTCCTGCATGAAGTTATGATTTTTTTCAGAAGTACGACAAAATCAAACCTACATAAGTGGGGTATAATTTAACCATATGGACCTACAGAATAAAGATAAAGTATTATTTTTACCTAAATATGCGCTGGGTAGAAACGGAAGCCCTCAAAAGTTACACAATGATTTTTTTTTACGTTTCGCCATAGATTTTGGGGTAAAATGACTGATGTCACTGCAAAGTAGAATTGATGGCGCAAAAAATAAGCCATCATATGGATTTTTTAGGTGCAAAATTGAAAGCATTATAATTTTTTTAAGGTGATGAGGAAAAAACGAAAATGCAAAAACTGAAAAACCCTCCATCCTTAAGGGGTTAATAGAGATTTGCCGCAAATAAATTCGGATTGAACAGAATTTTTTCAGAAAATTTGGCGAATCGGCCAAATCAAATTTTTGAAAAATCATCTCTACCTATAACCAACAAAGGGTAATGTCCTATATAACAAAGGGCAATGTCCTATAACCAACAAAAGGCAATGTCCTATAACAAAGGGCAATGTCCTATAACCAACAAAGGGCAATGTCCTATAACAAAGGGCAATGTCCTATAACCAACAAAGGGCAATGTCCTATAACAAAGGGCAATGTCCTATAACCAACAAAGGGCAATGTCCTATAACATAGGGCAATGTCCTATAACCAACAAAGGGCAATGTACTATAACAAAGGGCAATGTCCTATAACCAACAAAAGGCAATGTCCTATAACCAACAAAAGGCAATGTCCTATAACCAACAAAAGGCAATGTCCTATAACCAACAAAAGGCAATGTCCTATAACCAACAAAAGGCAATGTCCTATAACCAACAAAAGGCAATGGCCTATAACAAAGGGCAATGTCCTATAACCAACAAAAGGCAATGTCCTATAACCAACAAAAGGCAATGTCCAATAACAAAGGGCAATGTCCTATAACCAACAAAAGGCAATGTCCTATAACAAAGGGCAATGTCCTATAACCAACAAAGGGCAATGTCCTATAACCAACAAAGGGCAATGTCCTATAACCAACATATAGTGGGAAATTGGACTTATAATGGTATTTTCCTGTGGTCACTCCTATTAGGTAAAATTATGTCACATTTATATTGTAACTAAACAGAAGTTCTGACACATTCTAAAATATTCCTGTGGTAACTCTACCCCTCAGTAATGTGGGACTCACATGTACAACCCAAATAAAGGACTTATTAAGTAACACTACTGTCAATTGCTCAATGTCTCTTTAGAACTTATTGTTAAACCACAAAGTATACAAACATTAGAAAGGTCAAAAATATTTTCCTACCTTACTATTACTTTGTCCTGTTGTAGATTTGTTATGAAACTGTTTCCAAAACAGCTTTACCTTCAATATGGAGAAAAACCTCAGCCAACACTTTGTTGTGGCACTCATGTGCTTCACGTGCTACGTATGTAGATCTGGTTAACCTCTGTCTGTATATATGTTTTTCTAAGATAGATAGATAGATTAGTAGATAGATAGATAGGTTACAGGACTCCAAGGATTGATATGACCAAAATAATACTGCAGCACTCCAATGGAATAGTGGAAAACGGGGATAGAATTTTATTATATCTTAAGCATCATGGCAACATTTCAGCTGCCAAGCGGCTTGAAAAAGGCTTCTTGCATGCAGCTGAAACGGAATCGGATTCCAATTCCCAAGTGGAATTTCAAAGTGTAGCTCCGCTCAGGAAATTCCGCAGTGTGAACCCAGTCTAAGGTTTAACAAATAATTTCATACTTTGTGTAGAATTAATGTTAAAAAGTTTAAACTTAAAGGACTACTCCAGGATATAAAAAATATATAAATTTACTTTGGGGATAAGTGTCAGATTGCGTGGGTCCGACCACTGGTACCCCTGTGATCTCCTGCCTGTCGCCTTGACAAGTCTCCTCCATGTTTCTGTATGGGAGAGCCAGAGATTCCCAAGTCTGATGCATGGAGGGGTGTGTTGGTTGACTCACCCCATTCAGTTGGACAGCCGGAGCCCCGTACAGGAGATTGTGAGGAGTCCCAGCGGTCGGACCCCCCCCCCCCCCCCCCCGCGCAATCTGACACGTATCCTCTATCCTAAGTTTTGTTATGTTTTTATTCCAGGAGTACTCCTTTAAACGAGTACTCCAGTGGATTTATTTTTATTTTTTCAAAACAACTGGTGCCAGAAAGTTAAACAGATTTGTAAATGACTTATATTTAAAAAAATCTTAATCCTTCCAGTACTTATCAGCTGCTGTATACTAAAGAGGAAGTCGTATAGGTCTGACCACAGTGCTCTCTGCTGACACCTCTGGTGTTATGATTCGGCCGGCTGGAGGTGGATCCTCTGTGTCAGAGAGGGATTGGCGTGGACCGTGCCGGCGGACCTGTTCTAAGTTGCTACTGGTATTCACCAGAGCCCGCCGCAAAGCGGGATGGTCTTGCTGCGGCGGTAGCAACCAGGTCGTATCCACCAGCAACGGCTCAACCTCGCTGACTGCTGAGAAGGCGTGGGACAGAAGGACTAGACAGAGGCAAGGTCAGACGTAGCAGAAGGTCGGGGCAGGCGGCAAGGTTCGTAGTCAATGGGTATAGCAAGAGGTCAGGAACACAGTAATGGCAAACACAGTAATAGCTTTCTCAAGGCACAATGGCAACAAGATCCGGCAAGGAAGAGAAGGGAAAGTGAGGTTAACCCCTTAACGACGCAGGACGTATATTTACGTCCTGCGCCGGCTCCCGCGATATGAAGCGGGATCGCGCCGCGATTATTCATGCACACGTTCTCGGTCAGACACACGGTCAGGCCTCGTTTCAAACTATTCAGGTGGTACTCTGGGTCGCACTGGCACTACGGTCAGCACTCTTGGGTTCGGCCACATTGCACGGGCAGTCTGCAGCTGTAAGCTAACATTAAGTATGTATTCGGTTGTTTGCAGGGTTACAGTCGATTTGCTGTTCGTTTCAGACGTCTTACTGTTGTGTTACAGTGGTGGTAAGGTCAGTCAGTACTCAGCAAGGGGGGTACACGTTTCTCATATCTGGTGACTCACGATTACCGTTTTTTTTCCCCGGCACCCGTTACGGCCCGGACAGGTCATGTCTCACGTGTCAGACATAGAGGACCCGATGTCCATCCCTGATACACCAGCTAGAAGCTCCGTGCGAGGGACGCCCTCCTCTGCAGCTTACAGGGCTTGGACGATCCCAAAGTTGATGGAGGAGTTGCGCAAGAGGGCAATTCCATTTCCAGCAACCGCCCGAAAAGCAGAGTTGTACAAACTCCTCATGGCGGATCAGGGGGCTGGCGACAGTCAGGAGGGGACCTCGGGCCAGTCCACCCTCTCTGAACTGCATGCAATGATGACTTCCATGTTGGGCAGGCTGGATTCTCTGGAGAGAAGGGGCATTCAGGGGCCTCCAGCTCCAGCAGCATTGCAGGCGCCAACGCCTACACAGATGTCTGCCCCTGTTCCGGTAGGCAACCCAGGTAGGCGCTCTGGGCCGCCAAGGGTGTCACCAGTCCATTTTGTCCCAGCGGCCCTGAGAAAGGACATACTGGAAGGGAAGGACATCAATTTGGCGGCCCTGTTGCTATCTGCCTTCGACGTTGAGGACACTAGAACGGTAGCGTGCGCTGACTTATCTGTTGTCCTTAAGAGTAAGGACACCAGGCTGAAACGGAAGCTAAATATCCACGAGTTTGTGATTGCCTTCAGCAAATACAGGGAGGTGATATGCTCAGCCAGGCCGGAGCGCAGAGAGGAGCTCGACCTGTATTTGCTGAGGGTTACGGAATACGCATACAAATACGGTGGTACCCATTTCTAAGATTATCATAGAAGTTTCTCAGCCATGGCAGCGGCGGCCTTCAGCCAAGATGGGTACCTCACAGACTGGAGCATCGAAGATTCACAGATGTTCTGCAGCCACTTCGCAAATCTCAAATTCCCCGCATGTGCCGCCTGTCAATCAATCACGCATACTACGGCGTGGTGTGTAGAGCTGGCTCAACAGGGCGAGCAGGGCGCCACCAGACCGTCCACTTCCACGGACAGTTTCAGCAGGTCCGCACCTTCCGTGGATAAGTTGGGCCGTCCAGTACACTATCTCGGAGGCTCACAAATTTGTAACAACTATAACATGTCTTCGTGCAACTTCAGCAATTGCAGGTTATTACACGTCTGCTTCTACTGCTTCAGGGCACATCCGGGCTCTGCATGTAGGCAGAAAGGGCCAGTATGACTAGGCGGGGTACGTACCCCAGTCCTGGCCGCTCTGCTCCCGGATCACCCGGACCCAGATTGGGTCCAATGGTTGATCAATAGTTTTGATAGAGGCTTCCACGCCGGCATGGTCACACTGCCGCAGGCCACATTTGAATGCGACAATCTGCTGTCTGCCGTAAACGATCCCGCTGTTGTCACTGAATTAATAAATGCTGAGCTAATGAAAGGTTATATGATTGGCCCCTTGTTAGTTTCTCCATTCAGGTCTTGGAGGGTCAGTCCGGTAGGGGTGGTAACAGGCAAGTTCAATGGGAAAAAGAGACTGATATTTGACTTGTCGGCTCCTCATGGGTCACTTGTCCCCAGTCATCAACTCTCTCATTCCATCCGAGGAGTTTAGCATGCATTATTCTTCCATAGACCAGGCTATTCAGGTCATCTTGGCGCTCGGCCCAGGGACTTGGATGGCGAAGGCGGATATCACTGACGCCTTCAAGTTGCTGCCATTGCACAGGGACCAGTGGCAATGGTTTGGGCTCAAATGGCAGGGGGCATATTATTTTGCTTCCAAGTTGACTTTCGGATGCAAGAGCAGCCCGTGGCTGTTTGACCAACTGGCCCAGGCATTGCACTGGCTGCTGGTTAATGTCTCTGGATGCAGCCAGGTAATCCTTTATTTGGATGACTTTCTTCTGCTCAGTCGCCCGAGGGAAGAGCCGGACCAGTTGGTCAGATTGCTGAAACTGTTCACTGATATTGGGGTGCCAGTGTCTCCCAAGAAAACGGTCGGTCCAACTAAGTGTCTCACCTTTCTGGGAGTAATCCTAGATTCAGTCGCAATGCAAGTCAGCTTGCCCACTGACAAACTCAACCGTATCAGAGACACTATCCACAAGTACACGGTCTCCCAGGTCACGACCAAGGGCGAGTTGCAGAGCTTGCTGGGAATGCTGGCATTTGCTATGCGAGCAATTCCGCAGGGCAGAGCGTTCATATCCAGAATACTGTCTTTGCTGCATGGTGTCCCTCATCAACGCAGTAGGGTTTGGTTAGATTGCCAAGCCCTGGCTGACCTGAACATGTGGGATAGGTTCATGGCACAATGGAATGGGACGGCTATGTTTGTCCCGCCAGCCTCCGAGTTGTCCCCCAAGATCTGCACCGATGCGTCATCTTCCACCGGTTATGGTGCAGTGTGGGGCGGCAGGTGGATGGCGGGCCAATGGTCCAAGCAGGTATTGGCTCTGGCAGGCTTCAGCAGCACTTCGGCACTTTTTGAGGTTTTCCCCATTGTAGCAGCTGCAGTGACATGGGGCGACAAGTGGTCAGGGCAGGCGGTGGAGTTTCAGTGTGACAATCAGGCGACAGTTGCCACAGTCAACAAGGGCAGTTCCAGGCATGCTACTGTCATGTCATTCATGCGCAGACTAGTCTGGGTGTCCTTGCAACACAACTTCAATTTTGTAGCCAGACACATACCTGGGGTAGACAACATGGCCGCAGATGCTCTGTCCAGGGCTAATTCCCATCTCTTTTCACAGGTGGCTCCGCAAGCAGACGCAGTAGGAACACAACCCCCTTGCCTGGCACAACTAATCTTGGACTGAATTATTACACACAGGTGGCCCGGGAGTTAATGTCGGACGCCTTAGCCCCCAATACCAGAAAGGCCTATCATGCAGCACACGACACCTTCAGGTCATATCTGTCGCAACACAGCATCCCCTTTTCTTACGACACCACTATCATTCTATCTTTCATCGGTTTCTGCCACTCTTCTCTGCACCTGTCTCATAGCACTATTAAATCTTACCTTTCGGGCATTCAGCATTTCATTTCTTTATCCCACCCAGACAGGCTATCTATCCTATCATCTCAGGCTGTCAAGGCTGCGCTCAGAGGGGTGGTGGCTCGTAGCGCCACAGCGCCACCTCTCAGGAAACCGATCAGCGGCGAGCTGTTCCGAGCCATGTCTGACGCATTAGCCAATAACCTGTTTGGCTTCGAGCGCAGACTGATAATCAAATCTGCCATTTATCTAGCCTTCTATGGCTTCCTCCGGCCGGATGAATTTTCATGTGTCAGGCGGGGAGCGACACATCCACAGAGGACTCATTTAAGGTGGCAGGGTTCTTGGTTCGAAGTTTCACTGTCTGTCACAAAAACTTGCAGGTGGGGGGCGGTGGTCAAGTATTTTCCTTCAGGCAACAACTGGTGCCCGGTGGCGGTGTTGGCACAACTGGTTGAGTTCCTCCATGATAAGCCTCCGGAGTCGCCACTGTTGCCTTTCGGTGGGGGTGCTCTTACCACTTCCCTTTTCACATCGCATGTCCGCACGCTGCTTGGCAATTTAGGACACAACCCCAGAGAGTTCTCAGGTCACTCATTCCGCATGGGAGCAGCATCGGCGGCCTCCAGGCACAAGGTGCCTGTACATGTCATCCAGAAGTTGGGGAGGTGGCGTTCTGATGCATATACCACTTATGTCCCAGATCCCTCAAGGGAAATGGCAGAGGCATTTCAATTTTTGGCATTATAAATAAATGATACTTAATTACCCTAACTGGTGGTGTATTTTTGCCCTCTATAGGCGGACCCTCGACGCGGTTTTCAGGCACACCTCAACCGCTGTTCTATGTTACAAGTAGAGTTTTGTGTTAGGTCTTGGTAAATCTAGTTTCTTGCAGGTGGCCTTGGCAGGAGATAACAGGTAAGCCCATGCACGGTTCAAAGTCCTGACCACAAGTGGGAAGCCTATCAGGCTGAATTTGTGGGAGGGGCTTTGGCTATTTAACATCCATTGGCCCCTCCCTCTGGGCGTATGCTGGGTTGGCGAAACCCACCCTCCTCACCCTTTTCTTCATCACCATACATAAGGGAATGCCCTCAATAGGCGGACCCTCGACGCGGTTTTCAGGCACACCTCAACCGCTGTTCTATGTTACAAGTAGAGTTTTGTGTTAGGTCTTGGTAAATCTAGTTTCTTGCAGGTGGCCTTGGCAGGAGATAACAGGTAAGCCCATGCACGGTTCAAAGTCCTGACCACAAAGGTCATTTAACCCCTCCCCTAATAAAAATTTGAATCACCCCCCTTTTCCCATAAAAAAATAAAACAGTTAAAAAAAAAAATAATAATAAACATATGTGGTATCGCCGCGTGCGTAAATGTCCGAACTATAAAAATATATCATTAATTAAACCGCAGGGTCAATGGCGTGCGCGCAAAAAAATTCCAAAGTCCAAAAAAGCACATTTTTGGTCACTTTTTATGCCATTAAAAAATGAATAAAAAGTGATCAAAAAGTCCGATCAAAACAAAAATCATACCGATAAAAACTTCAGATCATAGCGCAAAAAATTAGTCTTCAGACCGCCCTGTACGTGGAAAAATAAAAAAGTTATAGGGGTAAGAAGATGACATTTTTAAACGTATACATTTTCCTGCATGTAATTATGATTTTTTCCAGAAGTGTGACAAAATCAAACCTATATAAGTAGGGAATCATTTTAACCGTATGGAGCTACAGAATAATGATAAGGTGTAATTTTTACCGAAAAATGCACTGCGTAGAAACGGAATCCCCCAAAAGTTACAAAATGGCGTTTTTTCTTCGATTTTGTCGCACAATGATTTTTTTTTCCATTTCGCCGTGCATTTTTGGGTAAAATGACTAATTTCACTGCAAAGTAGAATTAGCGATGCAAAAAATAAGCCATAATATGGATTTTCAGGTGGAAAATTGAAAGGGTTATGATTTTTAAAAGGTAAGGAGGAAAAAACAAAAGTGCAAAAACTGAAAAACCCTGAGTCCTTAAGGGGTTAAATAGACAGGGAGCAGGTGGAGGCTAATTAGACTGATTGGGCCAGGCACCAATCATTGGTGCACTGGCCCTTTAAATCTTAAAGAGCCGGCACGCGCGCGCCCTAGGGAGCGGGGCGCGCGCACAGGGACAGCACAGACGGGGAACGAGTCTGGTAAACGAGCCGGGATGCGAATCGCGAGCGGGCGCGTCCCGCATCGCGGATCGCATCACGGCTAGGGACATTATCGCAGCGCTCCCGGTCAGGAGAACGCTGCTAGCGCTCCGGAGAGGAGCGGGAACCCGGAGCGCTCGGCGTAACATCTGTCCATGTCAGGAATTGTCCAGAACAGGATAGGTTTGCTATGGGGATTTGCTCCTGACACGGTGTCAGCAGAGAGCAATGTGGTCAGACTGGAAAAAACAACTCAACTTCCTCTGGAGCATACAGCAGCTAATAAGTACTGGAAGGATTAATATTTTTTCTTTTTTAAAGAAGTAATTTACAATCTGTTTACTTTTTGGAACCAGTTTATTTAAAAAAAAATGTTTTCTACTTGAATACCCCTTTAATCTTTGGTCTTTGATCTTTGTCCATTGGTCTTTTTCAACCTGCAGTAAATAACTATTTAATTAAAATTTTTCCATAGATAAAAATTTATAAGCGATCTGCAATATTTTACAAGAATTCTGACCATACCAGAATGACCTTTTCCCCTATTTTAATTTTACCATCTACATTGTGCTCCCATAAATGAAGGAGGTATACAATGTATTTTTTCAGGTTATGTAATGTGTAGTATGAATGAGTAATTGTCTGGTGAAAATAAATCCGTCCATTCATTAAAAACAAATTATGAAAATTGTCTTAGTCTACAGTTTGACCTTTTTCATAGGAAAATGTCTGGCATTAGAATAAAGGATGGTATTTGGACCTTCTGTGCTTTACGTGATTTTTGCCTTCACTTATCGTTAATCTTACATTCACGTTTGTATCTAAATAGTTATCATGTAAAAACCTTCCTTCCTTGAATACCAATGAGGACATTGTTTAAAGGACACAGGTTTTATTGTTTATAGACACAAGGAAAAATTTCCGGGAATATGTGAAACTTTTTTCCTATTATATATTTAACCTAATTTGCAAACTTGTATAACACTTGTCTGTGGTGACATGATAAACATGGTAACCACTGGCCTCTTCAATGAGGATTATACTGCATGTGGTTACCGTTTTTATAATGTTGCTATGTTCCTACAATCTCAAGGTATAGGTTTTTGCAAAAAAATACAAGAAAAGAAAAATCTGCACGTCAGCTCATCAACCATGTGAACACAGTCCAATGTAGAAAGCACAATCTTTAGACTGGAGCATGGAGGGGCATCGGGCCGGATCCCATGTATCATGAAAAAGGGTAAATCCAGCTCCAAAAAGTGAAAAAATAAAAAAATATATCTAAATTTTAATTATGTCATGTTAAAAACAAGAAAGAAACCACCTTTGACATGTCTATAAAAACAAAGGAAACTCCAACTCGTTTCGACATCATGATTAAGAGCTTGTGAAGCTCGAAATGTTTTGGCATGTTGTTCCTGCACTTTTTCCATGGCAGGAACAGTGTTCCCATTAGCACCAGTACTGTAGGACCAGCCCTTGAGTGGAAATCTTGGGCGAGTTCGCACACTTTTTTTCCCCAGGACTTGACCCCTGTATGTATATATATATATATATATATATATATATATATATATATATATATATAATTATTATTATTATTACTTGTTCCTTGAAATCTCCCCTTGGGTTGATGGGACCAATAGTAACCAGACCCCTCAAAGTTTATCTAAATATCTATTCTGGAAGGAAGAAAAGAAAGAGGAGGAAAAAAAATATTTAAGATTTCCGATCAGAGCTTTACAAATTTACTTCTTTTTTCGTATCAGGTTACTTGTCTTTGCCAACTGTTTCAGCAAATTATTTTGAGTCATTAGTCCTGTTATATAATATCCTTCAAAAGGAGGTATAATCTCTCAAGGCCTTTCCTTTCATTGCTTTCGCTATTTATCAGCTAACTTCACTCTCTATTTCTTAAAGAGAGCTTAAAAGGGTATTTCAGTCGAATTTTTAATTTTTTTTTTCAAATCAACTGGTTCCAGAAAGTTAAACAGGTGTGTAAATTATTTCTATTAAAAAAAATTAATCCTTCCAGGACTTATCAGCTGCTGCATGTTACAGAGGAAGTTGACTTGTTCTTTTCTGTTTGACCACAGTGCTCTCTGCTGACACCTCGGTGTTAGTAGAAAGCACTGTGGTCAGACTGAAAAGAACTATACAACTTCCTCTGGAGCATACAGCAGCTGACAAATACTGGAAGGGTTAAGATTGTTTATACAGAAGTAATTTACAAATCTGCATAACTTTCTAGCGCCATTTGATCTGAAAACAATTGTTTTCCACAGGAGTACCCCTTTAAAAGCTGCAACACACACCATCCACCAATTCAGGAACCCTTCCCTTAATCCATAAATAATGGACTACCAGGAGTACAAAATCGGTGATTCAAACAACCAAGAAGAATGATCTGGCCATTAAGTTTAGTTACAGGACCACATCTCATATACAAGGACCTTATCGTATGCTTCCAACATTCGTTTAATGAAAGTTAACAAACCCAAACCAAAGTAAAAGAGAGTTATACCAAAATTATGTTGGCTTTGGCTAACCTTAGGGCTATGGTGTCCTTTGGTTCTTTACCTTTAACTCCTGCAAAGGTAGGTAAACTTTACAAGATAAACATCTATTTTGCAGTCCCCTGTATTGTCCCCCAATTGATGGAAGAGTTGCAGTTGCAGGTTGGGGCCATTAACAGGCAGGCTACTGTCAGGTCCAGGAAATGGTAGCAATACGTAGGGTTTGGTGTCAAGCCAAAGGTTGTGACACCGATGCTCAGGCGAAATTTGTTCAAATGACCGGACCTGAGGGGAGAAAACCACATAATTTTTTTTCTGCAGAACGGAGACCCAACACATCCCATTCAATATCAATGGGACCCAGAAGGAGTCTGTTGTGCAATGGATCATCCAGCTCCATTGTTTGGAGTCTGATGGAGCTCCCGAACTTAGTCCATTAATTGAAAAGAAATTGTCAAGTCTGGGCAGGGAAAGAGTGCAGCCCTGAAATCACCCGCAGCCTCTATCCCTGCCTACTTTCATACCCCCCTGAGGTAGGGGGTCCACAACAACGGTGCCAGTCCCTTCCTATATAAGTGATGGCCGTCATTTGTCAGAATAATAAACTACAAAAACAGACAAAAGGTTGGGGAAAGCTGGAAGCACATAAACTAACAGAAAATAACCTAAACCGGCACACACACTAATTTGTAGTCGCCAAGCCGAGTCCAAGCCAAGAAGGAACAAAGTACAAAAACTGAGTTACAAAGGGAAGTCAAAAAGCAGAGTCAAGAGTCACAAAAAAAACAGAATAAACAGACAGCTTAAGAGGTTGCTAGAACTATCACAAGCAAGGAATGACTGGAAAATACCTCCTAAAAATGCCTAAGCTGCAACCAGGAGGAATCTAATTGGCTCAGCAAGCTGAACCGCACCCAGGAGTACAGAGGCGTCGTCCCAGCAACCAAAACAAACAACAGGGCTAGAAAGCATTAAAGGGGTTATCCACCACAAGGTGATTTTAGTACTTACCTACAGGTAAAGGGTATTTTCTGTTGAATTTTGTTCTCTAAACTACATATCCCACAGTTCCATGCTTGAAAGTTTGAGGTCACTTTCCTTCCTCCCACACATCCACCACCTCACCCATTAAAGCACAGTGTTTTCTAATCAGGGGGCCTACAGCTGTTGCAAAATTGAAGCAGGACTGGCTCCCTCTGATCACCTGACTAGTGATGTCAGGTCTCGTCGCACTGCAACCTGGGAAATCCTGAGACAGGAGTAATTTTGTATGCTGTTAAAAATAAATATTGGTACGATAATCACATAAGAATTGTGAGAAAACCGTCACACACAGGTACAGACATTATATTATGAACTACACTAACTGTACAGCCCCTGTAGCATAGTCAAATTAAAAAACAAAAAACCTGGAATACCCCTTTAACCCTATGGGTTCTGGGAGAACCAGTCATCCCAGTACCCCCTCTCACCCTTTTATGAGGGGCCACAAAACCCTTACAAATCTTAGAGGGTTTGTCACGATTCGGCTGGCTGGAGGTGGATCCTCTGTGCCAGAGAGGGATTGGCGTGGACCGTGCTGGTGGACCGGTTCTAAGTTGCTACTGGTTTTCACCAGAGCCCGCCGCAAAGCGGGATGGTCTTGCAGCGGCGGTAGCAACCAGGTCGTATCCACCGGCAACGGCTCAACCTCTCTGACTGCTGAGATAAGCGCGGTACAAGGGAGTAGACAAGAGCAAGGTCGGACGTAGCAGAAGGTCAGGGCAGGCAGCAAGGATCGTAGTCAGGGGCAACGGCAGGAGGTCTGGAACACAGGCTAGGAACACACAAGGAAACACTTTCACTGGCACAATGGCAACAAGATCCGGCGAGGGAGTGCAGGGGAAGTGAGGTATAAGTAGGGAGGTGCACAGGTGAAGGTACTGATTAAAACCTGATGCGCCAATCAGTGGCGCACTGGCCCTTTAAATCGCAAAGACCCGGCACGCGCGCCCTAAGGAGCGGGGCCGCGCGCACCGGGACAGCACAGACGGGGAACGGGTCTGGTAAGGGAATCGGGATGCGCATCGCGAGCGGGCGCATCCCGCATCGCATCCCGGCTGGGAACATTATCGCAGCGCACCCGGTCGTCAGGTCTGACCGGGGCGCTGTGAATAAGAGAACGCTGTGAGCGCTCCGGGGAGGAGCGGGGACCCGGAGCGCTCGGCGTAACAGGGTTGCAAGACAGATGGACTTCATCCTCAATTTCACCCCATTCATTGGTGTCATCTAGCTCACAATTATACTCATCACATTTCTCAGACTTAGGTTCAACATGAACAATTTTAACTGGCTTCTCCATACCCCCAGAAGAAACATTGGTAGAAACAACAGGCATATCAATTCCCCCCAGATACAAATTGTCAGGTTTACATTTTTGAGAAACAGAAAATACCTGTGCGCCACCATGATAACCACTTGGACGCGGAAGCGTGGCACAGGGCCTGATGAAATGTGCATCCTCCCCACAGTAGAAAGTGGCGAAATCTTGTGCGCTCCTCCGGGGTACAAATGGACCCTAACTGCATGGGGTCCGCCTTAGGCACAGGTTTGTGATTAGACAGGAGAGGAGACAGGCAACAATGGAGAGACAGAGGAAGAACAACATTCTCGTCTGCATTCACACAGACGTCTATCCAAACGTACCGCTAAAGTCACAGCTTGGTCTAAGGTGTCAGGAGACGGGTAGGTCACCAGCATATTATTTAGGACATCAGATAACCCAAGTCTGACCTGGCAAATCAAGGCTGGGGTGTTCCATTTGGAAGCCACACACCACTTCCTAAAGTCTGCACAATATTCCTCAACAGGCCTACGTCCCTTTTTTAATGTACGTAGCTGAGACTCTGCATACGCAGCTCAGTCAGGTTCTGCATACAGAAGACCCAAACCAGCAAACAAAGAGTCCACAGAAGACAACTCAGGACCTGTTTCTGGGGACACACACGCTCCTGTACCTACCATGTGATGTATTGTATTTTTTTCCTACCTTGATCGGACGCTGGTTAGTAATATTGCTAAGTTTGAGGCTGCTTATTATTGTGAATGTGTTACTATTGCTTGTGTTTGCACAGGGATTTGCTCATTGCATGGATTTGCATGCTAGTTTTATAATATTTTGGCTGCTAGGATTAGTGCAATAATACATTTACATCCAAAAATTGTACTGGGGTACACGGTAGCAAGGGAGTGTTTGTTATACATATCTGGGATTGCGGATGTCCTTTGAGGGGACTCTCCAGGTTACTGGGGGTATTCATCTGTGGCTTTGAGAGACTATGTGTTATCTGGCTCCCATATTTTAATTGTTTTTAACTGTGGGATACATACACTGTTTTTTTATGTGATTTAAATAAAGTATAAATTGTTATTTACTCATAGGTGTGTGCCTTTGTGTGCTTTTTCTGTTTCTGGTTTGTTACTATCGTACTGACTATGAAGCATTGGTAGCACCCATCTCTGGTTTATTTATTGGTTGATCCCACATATCTTTATGTGTAGGAGAGGGGTAGGTCACCAGCATATCATTTAGGATGCCAGATAACCCCAGTCTTAACTGGCAAATCAAGGCTGGGGTGTTCCATTTGGAAGCCACACACCACTTCCTAAAAGTCTGCACAGTATTCCTCAACAGGTCTACGTCCCTGTTTTAATGTACGTAGCTGAGACTCTGCATACGCAGCTCGGTCAGGCTCTGCATGAAAAATACCTAAACCAGCAAAAAGAGAGTCCACAGAAGACAACTTAGAGGCATCAGGATCAAGAGAAAATACCCACTCTTGGGGACGCCCTTGCAAAATGGACATAATAATACCAACTCTCTGGGTCTCAATACCAGATGAATGCGGTCTTAACCAAAAATATAGCTTTCACAAAAAGTTTTAAAAGCTTTCCGGTTCCCCGGTTCCAGCTCCAAAGGAGCTGAAGGAGGAGAAGTAGGAACAGTAGTGAGTGATGACTCAAGCGCTAGGACTCTGGACAGCAACCTCTGATTCAGCTGCTCCTGATGTTCAAGCCTCTCAATCAAGTCCTGATTTATTCTATACTGGGATTGAGACGACTCTTGCTGCTGTACCTTCTCAGCTAAATCCTGGACCAACTGAGTTAGGTTCTGCATCTGACCAACCAGAGCTGTCATGGGGTCCATGACTAACAAAAAAACAGATGCAGTAGTTTGTATAGGCTTCTGATAATGTCACATTTGGGCAGGGAGAGAGTGCAGCCCTGAACTCTCCTGCAGCCTCTATCCCTGCCTACTTTCGTACCCGCCCTAGACAGCAGGTCCACTACCACGGTGCCAGTCCATTCCTATATAAGTGGTGGCAGTCAGTTGTCAAAACAATAAACTACAAAAACAGTCAAAAGGTCGGGGAAAAGCTGGAGGCACACAAACTAACAGAAGAGAACCTAAACACACACACACACACTAAATTCATAGTTGCGAAGCCAAGTCCAAGCCAAAGAGGAAACAAAGTACAAAAACTGAGTTACAAAGGGAAGTCTAAAAGCCGAATCAAGAGTCACAGAAAATCAGAATGAACAGACAGAGTAAGAGGTTGCTAGGTCAGTTCCTATCACAAGCAAGGAATGACTGGAAAATGCCTCCTTATATTTGTCTAAGCTGCAAATAGGAAGATTCTAATTGGCTCAGCAAGCTGAACCACACCCAGGAGCACAGAGATGTCGTCCCTGCAATCAAACAAACAACAGGGCTAGAAACCCTACGGGTTCTGGCAGAAAACATATTATGGAACTTTACTTCTGCTTAGGTTCCAATTTGACCTATTTTATTAGGAAAGTATTTGGCACTAGAATAAAGGATGTATTTAGACCTTTTGTGCTATATGTGATTTTTGCCATCACTTCCCACATTCAGGTTTTTACCTACATAGTTATCATGTAAAATCTTTTTTCCTTGAATACCAATGATGTCATTGTTTAAAGGACACAGGTTTTATTGTTTGTTGACACAGGGAGATATTTACGGGAATTTGTGGGACATTTTTCTATTTAGGCAAATTTGCAAACTTGTATCAAGCACAGGGAATCTATAGGAATAATCTGGTACAACACCAGGGAAAACATAACAAGGGCTGATAAAGGTGATGACATCTTGATCTTGCAACTGGGCCTGTGAGCTGTGCCCTTGGCCATGGAATACTACAGTTATGTAAGGGCTAAATGCTTCCAATATACTTAATATTTGATTAAAATTCACCCTGGAAAAAAAAAAGAAGCTATCTTGCCAAAAGATCAGATGACAAGTTATAGTCAAATAAATTGGAGACTTTTAACCTTATCCACTTACATACTTTATATCCATATGTAAGTAAGGTCAACCGGATAATGAAGGTAAACGTGGATCTTAGTGAATAATACAGTATAACTATACTTATAAACAGAGTAGTGGAGAGAAGTGCCAGTAAAGATAGAATGTAGACACAAAGAAGTCTCTTTACAGATTAAAGCTCAGATGTTAATTAGAAAATGTAGATCAGTAGGAAGAAGTTTTGGGTAAGAAGATACAAAGCTACATAGCCAACATTGCTTACATGAACTAATAGATTCTTAACCTCTTCAGGACGCAGGGCGTATGGATACGCCCATGGGAATTCAGGTCCCCGTCGCTAGCCGGTTGGGGACCAGACTTGGATGCCTGCTCAAATCATTCAGCAGATATCCCAGCACATGGCCGAGGGGGGTCCTGAGACCCCCCCATGTCGACGATCGGAGAAAATCGCATGTCAATTCAGACATGCGATTTTCTCCTATTCCGGGCTGATCAGGTCTCTGGTGACCCGATCACCAGGAAAATAGGGATAATCGGAGCTGTCAGTGACAGCCCCGATCATCCTGAGGGATAGGAGCGAGGTTGCAGTGCTGCGATCTCCTCCTATCCCCTGCCATTAGTCAGAAATTAGTTCTGGCCAATGGCAGTGCACGACAGGGGGTTGCCATGGAAACCTCCGACTCTGCCCACCCCTGGATGTCGGGCACTACTGGGGGAGAAGATGGTGGCCGCTATCTGGAAAGAAGATGCCGTGGGGACCACCGATCATCGGTGGAGACAGTGGAGATCAGCTGCGCAGGTAGGGAAGCGACGGTTGGGGGGGGGGGGGGGGGGGCGAAGGAAGGTGGCAGTAAACCGATATTTACTGCTTCCCTTATAGTGGTTGCCAAACTGCAACTCCTAGCATGCCCCGACAGCCAAAGGCTGTCTGGGCATGCTGGGAGTTGTAGTTTTACAACATCTGGAGGGTCACAGTTTGGAGAACACTATTACAGTGGTCACCAAACGGTAGCCCTCCAGATGTTGCCAAACTACAACTCTTATCATGCCTAGACTGCCCAGGCATGCTGGGAGTTGTAGTTCTGTAACATCTGTCCTTTCAGATTTTGCAATTTTCATGAAAATTTTGAAAATTGCTGCCATTCTGTGAAGCCCTCTAATTTTTCCAAAAAGTACAAATATGTCCATTTTATGATGCCAACATAAAGTAGACATATTGTATTTGTGAATCAATATAAAATTTATTTGGAATATCCATTTTCCTTGCAAGCAGAGAGCTTCAAAGTTAGGAAAATGCTAAATTTTCTAAATTTTCATGTAGTTTTGGGATTTTTCACCAAGAAAGGATGCAAATAACAACAAAAATTTACTGCTCACATAAAGTAGAATATGTCATGAAAAACAGTCTCACAATCAGAATAATCGGTAAAAGCATCCCAGAGTTATTAATGCTTAAAGTGACAGTGGTCAGAATTGCGAAAAAAAGGGCTGCGTCCTTAAGGTGAAAATGAGCTGCGTCCTTAAGGGGATAATATATTACAAATATGTTCCTATATGTGAACTTATTTGTTGTGCACTTTACTGAGTTTGCACATATATGCTGTATATCTGTTTGCACTAATAATGTATAGAGGGGGAAAAAAAGAACAGAAGTGGTGCTAATAGTGCAGTTAATCCCAGATGAAATGGGAGGCTGGTGAAGATGTAAGTGAAATTTGCTCACCTTGGTGTGTTGTGCGGGTAGGCACAACACTAGCTGGAGGGAGAGGAGCATGGCAGGGCTGACCTCTCTGGACCAGGATAAAACATCCGATTTTAGGCTCCAAAGGCGCACTCCCGGAGACTTCAGATGTGTAAATCAATGCCGTAAACTGGACCTGAAGAAGAAGGTGTAACCTTTGAAACGCGTTGTCCTTGCTGTAAACTGCCATCCTTGACTTAATAAAGACGGCATTGATTTACACATCTGAAGTCTCTGGGAGTGTGCCTTTCGAGAATAAAATCGGATGTTTTATCCTGGTCCAGAGAGGAGGGCCCTGCCATGCTCCTCTCCCTCCAGCTGTTCTCCTCTGCACTAATAATGTATGGAATAATGGCTACAATTGCATACTGTAAGTTCTGCTTAGATTTATTGATTATATTGCATTAAAGGAGTACTCCAGAGGAAAAATTATTTTTTTAAAGGTATACAGATTTGTAAGTTACTTCTATTCAAAAATAATAATCCTTCCAGCTGCTGTATGCTCCAGAGGAAGTTGTGTAGTTCTTTCCAGTCTGACCACAGTGCTCTCTGCTGCCAACTCTGTCCATGTCAGGAACTGTCCCGAGCAGGAGCAAATCCCTATAGCAATCCTATCCTGCTCTGGACAGTTCCTGACATGGACAGAGGTGTCAGCAGAGAGCACTGTGCTCAAGACTGGAAAAAAAAAACTTCTGGTGATGTATTTTTTCTTCTTTTTTTTTCTTTTTTTTTTTCTTCTAATTTTCCATTTTATTGTCTTTATTTTAAAATAATTCTGAAATATTGCACTTTCCATTCTGGCCAATGAGCCTTAAAACTAATCAGATACTTCCTGTTCTCTACAGATAACTTCCCAGCAACCTCTTCCTTATCATCACAGACAGAATTATGGAGAAAAATGACACCAGTGTATAGATAACAGAATTACAACCAATAGCTAATAATCACAGCTCAGCCTCCCCTTCCTGTAAAATGGCCTCTGAAAAGGTCACAGAGCACGCCCAGACATCTCTCTGTTCATGGGAATCGGACAGGTCCTGTCTATTGTTGCCTATATCCATATGTCTAGCTGTTAAGCATATCTCTAAATGCTGTAAATAACAACAATAGACAGGACCTGCCCCTATAACAATGTATAAAAAAAAATGTTTTACAAATTGAATAGAAACCGATCAGAAAAAATGTTTTAGAATCGGGGTCTAATCAGAAAAATATCTAGGTGATACAATCCCTTTAAACAACTGGGGCATAACTTCTAGCTTGTGCTCTCCAATGCAAAATCTGTAATGGAGCCCAATGTTTACCATGTGTCATTACTACTAGTGTCTTCTTTTGGGGCAAAGGTGCCTTGGGGCCCTCTCAGTCATAGTTACCGTATAATACAACCCTATCCCATATCTTCCCTTATGCCTTGAAACCTACAGTGTGTGTATTGTCTTCTATTTCTTTTACATGTTCTCTTGGCTCCAGGATGTGCTGTATTCCCTTGTGAGTCATTGCTCCGGAGATAATTAGCATTCAATGTAATTATTAGCTACAAATCTGACTTTCCATTTTTGTGGGTGGCAAGTTGTAAAATTCAAATCCTTTCCATCCATCTCAATTAATATGACATGTTATTACTATACTGGGTTTCATTTTCTAAAGCAGTTTGGATTGGTAACTTTTAAAGGGAGCCTGTCAGTAAATGTATGCTGCGGGTAGAGATGAGAGAACTTACAGTAAATTTGATTCGTCACGAACTTCTCGGCTCGGCAGTTGATGACTTATCCTGCATAAATTAGTTCAGCCTTCAGGTGCTCCGGTGGGCTGGAAAAGGTGATACAGTCCTAGGAAAGAGTCTCCTAGGACTGTATCCACCTTTTCCAGCCCACGGGAGCACCTGAAAGCTGAACTAATTTATGCAGGAAAAGTCATCAACTGCCGAGCCAAGAAGTTCGTGGCGAATCGAATTTACTGTAAGTTCGCTCATCTCTAGCTGCGGGTCAAAAGGCTAAATTAAATCCCAAAAAGCTCCCTTCTTAGGAACACCTAAGGCCTTGTTCACATGGCAGTATTTCCAAGCAGAATTTTTTCATAATAAAGTATCTGTGATATTTATTGAAGGGTCAATTTATGGTTTGTTAAAGGGGTACTCCAGTTGAATTTTTTTTTTAAAATCAACTGGTGCCAGAAAGCTAAACAGATTTGTAAATTACTTCAATTAAAAAAATCTTAATTCTTTCAGTACTTATTAGCTGCTGTATACACCCCAGGAAGTTGATTAGTCCTTTTCTGTCTAACCACAGTGCTCTCTGCTGACACCTCTGTCCATGTCAGGAACTGTCCAGGGCAGGAGAAAATCCCCATAGCAAACCTATCCTGCTCTGGACGGTTCCTGACATGGACAGAGGTGTCAGCAGAGAGCAATGTGGTCAGACAGAAAATAAATTAAAAAAGAAAAGAACTTCCTGTGGAGTATACAGAAGCTGATAAGTACTGGAAGGATTAAGATTTTTTAATAGAAGTAATTTACAAATTAAAAAAAAAAATAATAATAATTTCACCGGAGTACCCCTTTTAGTGTCAGACCCCTGTGGGGTCAACCCTTTTGGAGCAGGTGCTCTGTTCCAGTTGAATACTATGGTGTAATAAGGTTGAGTGGCCAGACGGATTGTCCTTGTGTCCTTCCATTTACAGGGATAGCTGTGAGCTATTAACATTGTGGTCAACAAAACCCCAACCATTGTATCCGTTGGACATAAAAGGTTATTTAAATATAGTTATCCTAACTATAAAGTTTATGCATTATTGTTCGTTGCTATTGATTTTGTTCTTCGCTACTACACATCATCATCATGCACTCCCAGCAAATTTTAACGAAGCAGCAAGTCATACCACAAATGCCTCGCCACTCAGTTTACATGACCAGAGACATCCCTATAACCTACAGTATTTGCGCAAATCCTCAAAAAACAAAGTTACAATGTATGGAAAAACTAAAATTTTCCAGAGTGTTTTCTTTTTCTTTTTCAAATGTGGATAACTATAGAGGTTCTAAGGCTATTGACTTACTTGCAATACAGTGAGGCAGACACTACTTCTACTGCATCTAGTAGGTTAGTATTCCAATTATAAACCTTTTTTAGGGGTTTGGAATGGGAGCTTCTGAAATTGGACCCTTTCTTACGCTGGTCCAAGATCTGCATCAATTCACTATTTTGGATCTGCCAAAGAGGCCATGTTGGAGACTGACGTACAAGAACTAATAGACCTGGAGTGAAATGCCTGTCACTCTATAAAATGTCACTTTACTCTATAAAACAACTCATAAAACTTCTTGTCAAATGTCCTGAGGTAAAACTGGTAGTGTTTATAAATATAATGAAGGATTTGGAAGGCGTAATCCTTTAACTAGTCCCATTAGCACTACAAAGAATTATGTTGCAAGCCTTGAAAGACAAGAACTGACAAGAGGGTGGAATATATCAAAATGCATACTTCCTCCTACCAACATGTCATTGTTTTCTTTGGTAACTTGACTTCAGATATAGAACAGGTGATGCCTGAGATAGAGTAAAAATACTAAGTGACCATTCCAGATAATTACTTGATCATGAATTAGTTAAAGGGAATCATTAATTAGTTAAAGGGAATCTGCATATTCACGCAACGGAATTTCCTATCAGCCCCTTCTTAACTGATGTACAGGGATTGGTACACCAGACAAGAAGGGGATAAGAAGGTAGGGCAAGCCAAGAGGTGTGCCAGGCTATGACACTTGAGCAACTTGGCCACACCTCTTTGACACTTGGCTGAGAACTATAAAGGTAAGGTTATAAGTAGAGATGAGCACATTTTAGAAGAATTTGATTCAGCCGATTTGCCAATTTTGTAGAAAAATAATCGATTTGATCAGAATAAATTTAGGCAAATTTTTTGTTAGTAATGTATTTTAATAATGTGTTTAATAAAGTGTGTGTGTTTCACTTTTTTCTTTATTTCTTTAAACTTTTTTTTAGGTAGTACTACTAATCCCAGCATGGAAAAGACTGTTCCATGATGGGAGTAGTAGTACCTGTACTAATAGATAGATCGCCCCGGGTGTCACTCCTGACACCTGCTGCGAATGTCCTGTATAATGTATAGATGCGGGCGGCTTTCTCGCATCTAGATAGGGCAATCGTATCGGATGTCAGGAGTGATACCTGCTGTGATCTGTCCTTAATGACAAGTACTACTGCTCCCAACATGGAGCACACTCTTTTCTATGCTGGGAGCTGTAGTACCTGCATTAATAGACAGATCGCACCGGGTGTCACTTCTGACACCCGATGCGATCGTCCTGTATAATGTATAGATGCGGGCGGCCGGACGCTCTTCTCTGGTCCCACTGTAGTACGAGTATATGCCATATATATATATATATATATATATATATATATATATATATATATATACCTATTATTCATATTTCCCACAGAGAGCTGTGATTGGCTGGAACCATGTGGCCAATCACAGCTCTCTGCAGGAAATGTTAATAAGTGATGTGAATTCTATTCACATCACTGGCCGGCCGGAGTATAATGCAGAGATGCGAGCGCAGGAGAAAGCCGCTCCATCTCTGCAATAGAAAGGACAATCACATCGGGTATCAGGAGTGACACCTGCTGTGATCTGTCTAGTAGTACAGGTACTACAACTCCCATCGTGGAACAGTCTGTTCCATGCTGGGAGTAGTTATACTACCTAAAAAAAATTACAAAAAATTAAGAAAAAAAAGTAAAACCCACACTGTATTAAACACAATATTAAAATACATCACTAATAAAAAATAAATTATTATTAAAAATATATTATTTTTATATTTAAATGGCCCCTTTCTACATTTTTATTACTGTGGGCTATATTTTTAGCCCACCCACATAAATTGATATCTGTTCATAAATTCGATTGTCCTATCTATTGCAGAGATGTGAGCGCAGGAGAAAGCCGCTCGCATCTATACATTATACAGGACGATCGCAGGGGTGTCGCTTATGAAGAAATTGTTATTTCGAATTGAGTCAAAGTCCAGATTCGGTCCGAATCAAATTTTTAATGAAATTCGGAACGAATTTGACTTCGTCCGATTACATTCGCTCATCTCTAGTTATAAGTTTGTGAAATTTCCTCCAACAATGTTGTTGGAGGAAATTTCACAAACTTATAACTAGAGATGAGCGAATCAAATCGGACAAAGTTGAAAAATGGGACGAAGTCGAACAATGGGATACCTGAGGGAACTTCAAGACAAACGTGGACAGGTAAAAAAAAATTATACCCAGCATGCAACAAATTTCACAGGCCAATCCCGCTTCTTCAGGCCAATCAGCTTCTTCAGGCCTAATTATGCATGCTGGGTATGTTTTTACCTGCCCAGGTTGTTTTGACGTTCCTTCGGCGTAAAAAATATTTCATGGTTGTTGGAGGAAAATTGGAGTATCGAATTGTTGTTGGTGGGAACGCTGCAGAGGGTCCACTTACACTATTACATGTTCTTTCCAAAGTTGTGCTTGGATATGCACAACCACCCATGGTAACTGCTTGTTCAGATGAAGCGTTTGCTGAATTATAAAGGTATTGCACGATGGAACGCTTCTCCTTTGTCTTGTATATTATACGTTTGGAAACCACCATCAGCTCCAGAAAAATTACAATTTGTTTTCATACCCGTACAGCTATCCAACAGTGTCTGCAGTAAATACTACTAAAAGATTACAAATTGTGGTTCTACTATGGGCTTTATGTTTTTTTTTTTTCTTACATGGGCTCCATTGAAGATGAGGGGACATTAGACATCCTTGTATGAAGCTCATGGCTTTAAAAACCAGATATGTTTAAAAGCAAGTACAATACAACAACTAAAATGTAAACACACGTCACTCATACTCATTGGCTCTTACATAAGTGATGAGTGTTTTCCTATCTACTGTTCAGCACATGGATGAAGAGATGGAAAGCAATATTGGCATGGATAAAGCATTCAGCCTGATGACTTTAATAGCTATGTTAATAGGGTAGACACAATAGCCGTTCCAAAAGGTTAAATGGTATCGCTAAGGAAAAGTCAGTATTTACCTATAGTTATTGAGCTGTACATGCTGAAATCTGATTCTATGTAAGACTATTATACAGTATCAGTCGTCAATGTCAAGAGCTCTCTAGACAGAAATGAGTTTACTTTGGTTGGTTAGTGCTAGAGCTAATATTTTTCTTTACATCAGTTGGCATATAATAAAGCTGATGGTGCCATAGACTTCCTGGAACAATGCCAAGAAGGGGCTTAGAAGAGATGACGCAATTAATATTTGCCTTGGATCTAGCTCTGGGTGTAGGTTTTTGACCAGAATTCTGGAGCTCTTCTTATCCCGAAGCTTTAGGATGGATCTTATCCCAAGGCTTTTTATCTGTCCATATACAGTGGGGCAAAAAAGTATTTAGTCAGCCACCAATTGTGCAAGTTCTCCCACTTAAAAAGATGAGAGGCCTGTAATTTTCATCATAGGTATACCTCAATATGCGAGACGTAATGAGAGAGAAAATCCATAAAATCACATTGTCTGATTTTTAAAGAATTTAGTTGCAAATTATGGCTGGAAAATAAGTATTTGGTCACTTACAAACAAGCAAGATTTCTGGCTCTCACAGACCTGTAACTTCTTCTTTAAGAGTCTCCTCTGTCCTCCACTCGTTAGGCTCCTGTTTGAACTTGTTATCAGTATAAAAGACACCTGTCCACAACCTCAAATAGTCACACTCCAAACTCTACTATGGCCAAGACCAAAGAGCTGTCAAAGGACACCAGAAACAAAATTGTAGACCTGCACATGGCTGGGAAGACTGAATCTGCAATAGGCAAGCAGCTTGGTGTGAATAATTATTAGAAAATGGAAGACATACAAGACCACTGATATTCTCTCTCGATCTGGGGCTCTACACAAGATCTTACCCCGTGGTGTCAAAATGATCATAAGAATAGTGAGCAATAATCCCAGAACCACAAGTTGGGACCTACAGAATGAACTTCAGAGAGCTGGGACCAAAGTAACAAAGGCAACCATCAGTAACACACTATGCCGCCAGGGACTCAAATCATGCAGTGCCAGACATGTCCTTTGCTTAAGCCAGTACATGTCCGGGCCCGTCTGAAGTTTGCTAGAGAGCATTTGGATTATCCAAAAGAGGATTGGGAGAATGTCATATGATCAGATGAAACCAAAGTAGAACTTTTTGGTAAAAACTCAACTTGTTGTGTTTGGAGGAGAAAGAATGCTGATTTGCATTCAAAGTACACCATCCCTACTATGAAACATGGGGATGAAAACATCATGTTTTGGGGCTGTTTCTCTGCTAAGGGACCAGGACGATTGATCCGTGTAAAGGAAAGAATGAATGGGGTCATGTGATTTTGAGTGAAAACCTCCTTCCATCAGGCAAGGGCATTGAAGATGAAACGTGGCTGGGTCTTTCAGCATGACAATGATGCCAAACACACCACCCAGGCAACGAAGGAGTGGCTTCGTAAGAAGCATTTCAAGGTCCTGGAGTGGCCTAGCCAGTCTCCAGATCTCAAACCCATAGAAAACCTTTCGAGGAAGTTGAAAGTCTGAGTTGGCCAGCGACAGCCCCAAAGCATCACTGCCCTAGAGGAGATCTGCATGGAGAAATGGGCCAAAATACCAGCAACAGTGTGTGAAAACTAGTGTTGCTCGCGAATATTCGCAATACAAATTTTATTTGTGAATATTGCATATTTGCGAATTCGCGAATATAGCACTATATATTTGTAATTACGAATATTCGTTTTTTTTTTGTTTTGTTTTTCACAGTACACATCACAGTGATCACCCCTCTCTGCTTCCAGCTTGTGTGGTGTAAAGAAGGCTCTAATACTACTGTGTGAGACTGGCGAGCGAATTTTCGCATATGCGAAAATTTGCATATGGTCATTTTCGCATATGCGAAAATTCGCATATGTTAATTTTCGTATATGCAAATGTTCACATATGGTAATTTCGCATATGCGAAAATAAAACGTTAATATTACGAATATGCAAATTTAGCGAATATATGACGAATATTCGTCCATATATTCGCGAAATATTGCGAATTCGAATATGGCCTATGCCGCTCAACACTAGTGAAAACCTTATGAAGACTTACAGAGAACGTTTGACCTCTGTCATAGCTAACAAAGGGTATATAACAAAGTATTGAGATGAACTTTTGTTATTGACCAAATACTTATTTTCCACCATCATTTGCAAATAAATTCTTAAAAAAATTTGATTTTATGGATTTGTTTTCTCATTATGTCTCTCATAGTTGAGGTATACCTATGATGAAAATTACAGGCCTCTCTCATCTTTATAAGTGGGAGAGGCCTGTACAATTGGTGGCTGACTAAATACTTGTTTTCCCCACTGTACCAGTCTCAGTAATTTAATGCAATTTTGCCCAGCGCTTGAAGATATCAATTTTTTACTTCCCTATGTTCCATGACCTTCTCTAACTTGCTGCTCCCTGTGCTCCCTGCTGCACCAATGGCTCTTCAGTGTTGCACATGTTACATAACCACTGAAGGTAAGTTGGACTGAAGTCACCACCTGGTAGCAGCTCATAGAGCGCCCTTGTTCTTTTGTTCCATTTTTTCGATATATAAATTGCTATTCCAAGGCTTTACTTACCTAAGGAGTACCATTCTGGACATCCCCATATCTGAAGTTTGTGTAGGCCATTGCAGAATGATAACTATGCAGTGCTTTAATCCCTTTGTATTGTTTACTGTCATTGTTAGACTTGTTAAAGGGGTACTCCGCTGCCCCAGCTTTCAGAAGATTTTGTTCCGAACACTTAGAGCGGGCTGCGGGGGGTTGTAATGTCAGCTACGCCCCTTGTGATGTCACACCATGCCCCCTCAATGCAAGTCTATGGGAGGGGGCATGGTGATGCCACGCCCCCTCCAATAGACTTGCATTAAGGGGTTTGGCGTGACGTCACGAGGGGGCCTGGCCATGACATCAGGTGAGTAGGTGCTGAGTCCCTCACCAATCGCTATAACAAATGGGAAGAAGCATTGTTCCCCCCCCCCCGCTCTCCCCTCACTGCAGGAGACAGGCTTATAGACTTACTTTAGTGTAAGCTTAGCCCTTCTTCCCATTTGTCTCAGTGATCGGTGGAGGTCTCAGCAATCAGAATCCCACCGATCAAAACACCTCACATGTCTCTATGACTTGTCGAACGTTTTATTGAAATTGACATCCAAGTAAGTATGGTGTAGGCTGAAAAGCTAAATCTACTCTATTCATGGCGGGTGCTGGCTGTTTTAAACAGCGGATACTGACCGGCACCACCGGTATTGCAGTTATCATGGTCAATAGCAACTGTTACAGCTATACAGATGCCCTTTGTCACTCCTTTGTCCATATTTTTGAAGTTCATTATGGTCTAAGATCCCTCACCTGGTAATCTACTCTGTCTTAAGGGGTACTCCGCCCCGAGATATCTTACCCCCTATCCAAAGGATAGGGGATAAGATGTCTGATCACGGGGGTCCCGCCACTGGTGACCCCCGCGATCTCCCTGCTGCACCCAGCGTTCGTAAGAGCGTCTAGTGCAGTGATGTCTGTCACACCCTCTCCCATAGACTTGCATTGAGGGGGCGTGGCTGTTACGTCACGAGCGGGATTTGGCCATGATGTCACGCGCCTCCGGCGCTGCACTCGATGCTCTAAACGAACGCCAGGTGCAGCAGGTAAATTGCGGGGGTCACCAGCGGCTGGACCCCCGCAATTAGACGTATTATCCCTATCCAAAGGATAGGGGATAAAATGTCTAGGGGCGGAGTTCCCCTTTAATGTGTTCCTTGATAACTTTTCCACATGTTTCTGTTACACACCATATATCTGTGTTTGAAGATCTTTATCAAGAAAAATAGATTAAACTGAAATATATATATATATATGTGGTAGGCCTCTGGGGTAGTGGTAGTGTAGTCAGGGTTTTGCTTTAGTATATCAGGGGTTAATGTTAACCCTATTGTTTGTGACGCCAGGCTGAGGGCTAGTATGCTCAGGTAATTCTCCGGCCTATCGCCGCCCTTCCCGGTAACGATAGGTGCATGCGAATAATGACTGAAGGTCCACAAGGTAGTTGAACTTGAACTTGGATAGACTTTACTTAAAAGGTTTTCGGTACATTCAATGAACAGCAACAGTCTCATTCAAACAGTCTCTATACACTTCAGTGACTGACAGTTGATGCGGACCTTGACTTTGGATATAAGTCTCTGAATTTAGGGTTAATTGCGAAGATCCGCCCGGATTTAGGGGATAGATAAGGTCCGGTGATCTTGCAGAGTGCTTAGGGATTGATACACTCACGGTTTGGTAATAATCAGCTGTCGCCACAAGGCTCGGGCCTAAACTCACTGATGAAAGCAGCGCAGATCCTTCTCTCACGACAGCCCAGGAACAAGAGATGTTGCTTGCTTGGCTGCACAGGAACAAGAGAGCGAGCAATGGCCGCCGCGCCCTTATATGGGCAGGGGCAGAGCCGTTTTGATTGGTCCGAATAACTGTCACTCACCGTTACAAGGAACGATGGGTGCAATACGTCATAGGGACCTCCAAAGGTCCTTAAGCAAAAACCATAGAGTTTACCTGATCACGTGACCCGCAGGTCCTGCTACGCTCCGTACAGGTAATTAACCAATTATATACATTTGTACTATTATATTTATGTAAATCCTGAATAAACTGTTAGATTTACTAATTCCTGGATGAGAGGTGACAAGGGGCGGACTAGATAAGGAGGACCCCAATGTCCTAGGGACTCTGGCTATGGGGACCTATATACAGGTACCGTATAGGATGCGGTACCGGGATACCGCATATATATATATATATATATATATATATATATATATATGAAGTTATATTCTTCCCTTTAACCATTTTAAATGATGTCTACAGGTTTCCTTACACTCTGGCACCTGTTACCTATCAGCAGGAGCATCAACATCAAACATTTTGTCCAATCGAGGATTAAGTTGACAGATTTTGGGGAGGTGCAGATCAAACCTTGGTGCTGAATAGAAAATAAGATTTAGGTGTCTCGTCCATCATAGAAGATAATTACAAGAATTAAGAATGTTCATTCCCGGGAGACAATTTGTTTCTATTTTTGCTGTAATAATAAACACAGGGGCGTGGACATGTTATATAACCAATACTTATGGAAGTACCTACTGGTTTGTAATTTCAACTGTTCCAGCACCTATGTAAATTAGGATGAGAAACGCCCCAATTTTACCTGCACAGCTTTTTGCCAATGTCAAGTGTGCATCTCGCTCATCATGTGATTGCCTGAAGATCCACACGTGTCAAGGATTCCTATCTGTTTTGGAGTTTAATTTAAGAAAATTGTTTATAATTTAACAGTAAAGACGCACTCCAGGTTTTTTTTTTGCCAATATTATGCACACTCATCATTAGTCATGCAGTGCCATCTATTTTATTCCATCACAGCTGCATCCATGTGTTTTATTACTGTAACTGGGTCATGTGATCACCAGCAGCACTCCAGATTTAGTTTTTTTGCCAATATTATGCACACTCATCATTATTAGTCATACAGTGCCATCTGTTTTATTCCAGCACAGCTGCATCCATGTGTTTTATTACTGTAACTTGGTCATGTGATCACCAGAAGCACTCCAGGTTTTGTTTTTGTTAATATTATGCACACTCATCATTATTAGTCATACAGTGCCATCTGTTTTAATCCAGCACAGCTGCATCCATGTGTTTTATTGCTGGAACTGGGTCATGTGATCACCAGTCTCTCTGTTACTGTGCTTAATGTGTCATAGGATGTGGCCAGTACTGCTGCTGTAATCTCTATAGGATCAGGATATGAAGTAGTTATACACCTCCACTGATGTTTTATTTTTTTTAATTTTTTAATTTTTTTTGCTGTGTGTTCTTTTTTTTATTTTATGTTATGTTCCTGACAAAAATGGTGATATATTACCATAGTTCTGCAAATCATGATAAATATGAGTCATTTTTACCACAATTTTGGAAAATCTAAGGGGAAAAAAAGGCAAACTGCTGTACAAAATGTGTGAAAATGCTGTAAAAATTGAGTATGTGAACGCAGCCTAAATACTTAACCTCTTCAGGACACAGGGCGTATGGATATGCCCTGCACGCCGAGTCCTTAAGGACCGAGGGCGTATCCATACGCCCGTGGGAAATCCGGTCCCCACCGCTAGCCGGTTGGGGACCGGAGCCGGATGCCTGCTGAAATCATTCAGCAGGCACCCTGGCACATCGCCCAGGGGGGTCCTGAGACCCAGTGGCGTTGCTAGGGTTGGTGTCACCCGGTGCGGTAGAAAATGGTGTCACCCCATACCTCCCCCCCTCAGTAAGTTTTTAGCCTGTTGTGGCAGACACCATTGTTGTAGCACATTGTGAGAAATTCCAGTATAATAATCAGATATACCAGTTGCCACAGAATAGGAAAGTGTTAAAGAAGTTTTCACCATTGAAATATACAGCTCCCAGAATTACTTAAAGGGGTACTCCACTGGAAAACATTTACTTTTATATCAACTGGTGCCAGAAAGTTAAACAGATTTTTAAATTACTTCTATTTAAAATTTTAATACTTACAGTACTTATAAGCTGGTGTATGCTCCACAGGAAGTTGTGTAGTTCTTTCCAGTCTGACAACAGTGCTATTTGCTGACACCTCTGTCCATGTCAGGAACTGTCCAGAGCAGGATAGGTTTGCTATAGGGATTTGTTCCTACTATGGACAGTTCTTGACATGGACAGAGGTGTCAGCACAGAGCACTGTGGTCAGACAGAAAATAAATTAAAAAAGAAAATAACTTCCTGTGAATAGCTTATACAGCAGCTAATAAGTACTGGAAGGATTAAGATTTTTAAATAGAAGTAATTTACAAATCTGTTTAACTTTGTAGCACCAGCTGATTAAAAAATGTTTTTTCCAGTAGAGTACTCCTTTGAGCAGTGGTGAGGTTATGCTGGGAGTTGTAGTTTCACTGACCTAACTGTAGAACTGACAAGTGATTCCAGCTCTGGTAGGACATAGAGAGGAGAATATACAATGATATCAGTGACTACAGGTGACGTCTTCTCTATAGTGAGGAGAATACACAATGATATCAGTGACTACAGGTGACGTCTTCTCTATAGTGAGGAGAATACACAATGATATCAGTGATTACAGGTGACGTCTTCTCTATAGTGAGGAGAATGTACAATGATATCAGTGACTACAGGTGACGTCTTCTCTATAGTGAGGAGAATACACAATGATATCAGTGACTACGGGTGACGTCTTCTCTATAGTGAGGAGAATACACAATTATATCAGTGACTACAGGTGACGTCTTCTCCATAGTCTTCCCTTATCTAATTCAGATGGTACATACCGCCAGGACTTGTTCCAGCTAAAACTTCTGTCTGTAGAATGTGACGCCCAGACGTCTCCTCACTATGTCAGCGCATTCTCATCCTCTATATGAAAACAAGTATTATTATAAACCTGACAGACACTGTATCCTCTAAATATAATACTACTATACACTACACTCTTTGATGACAAACCTTCCATACACCATACCCACTGTATATAATACTACCACACACTGTACATTCTGAATATAATACCAACACATACTGTACACTCTGAATATAAATCTGCCACATACTGTACCCCTGAATATAATACTATCACATACTGTACCCTCTGAATATAATACTACCATATACTGTACCCTCTGAATATAAATCTGCCACATACTGTACCCCTGAATATAATACCGCCACACACCGTATCCACTGAATATAATACTACCACATACTGTACCCTCTGAATATAATACTACCACAAACTGCGCCCTCTGAATATAAATCTGCCACATACTGTACCCTCTGAATATAAATCTGCCACATACTGTACCCTCTGAATATAAATCTGCCACATACTGTACCCCTGAATATAAATCTGCCACATACTGTACCCCTGAATATAATACCGCCACATACTGTACCCTCTGAATATAATACTACCACCCACTGCGCCCTCTGAATACTTAGAGATGAGCAAACTACAGTAAATTCAACTCGTCACAAACTTCTCTGCTCGGCAGTTGATCACTTTTCCTGCATAAATTAGTTCAGCTTTCCGGTGCTCCCGTGGGCTGGAAAAGGTGGATACATTCCTAGGAGACTCTTTCCTAGGAATGTATCCACCTTTTCCAGCCCACCGGAGCACCTGAAGGCTGAACTAATTTACGCAGGATAAGTCATCAACTGCCGAGCCGAGAAGTTTGTGATGAATCGAATTTACTATAAGTTCGCTCATCTCTAATAATACTACCACAAACTGCGCACTCTGAATATAATGCTACCACAAACTGCGCCCTCTGAATTTAACGTTGCCATACAGTGCACCCTCTGAATATAATACCACAACCGCAGTAACACCCCTCAACATCCATTAGCTGATGCTATTACCACGGGAGGGGGGTATTGGTGGTGTTGCTAGTGGATGATGAGGGTGCTACTGGCCATCCCCCCTGGCAGTATCACCCCCATCATCCATCGGCAGGATCATCCTCCTGGCAGGAGCACCTCCATCATCCACCATCAGGATCTGCTGATGGAGGTGCTGCTGGGGGGGGGGGGGGGGGGGGGTGTTGCTGGTGGATGATGAGGGTGCTACTGCCAGGGGGGGAGCATTAGGTAGGCAGCAGTTCCCCCACATTAGATAGGTCGCAGTTTCCCCACATTAGGTAGCATCTATTCCCCATATTAGGCAGCATAGATTCCCCACATTTGGTACCAGTTCCCCCACATTAGGTAGGTACCAGTTACCCCACATTAGGTAGCAATTTCCCCACATTAGGTAGCACAGATTCCCCACATTAGGTAGCAATTTCCCCACATTCGGTAGCACAGATTCCCCACATTCGGTAGCACAGATTCCCCACATAAGGTAGCATAGACTCCCCACATTTGGTAGACTCTCCACATTAAGGTAGCATAGATTCCCCACATTTGGTAGACTCTCCACATTAAGGTAGCATAGACTCCGCACATTTGGTAGTAGTTTCCCCACATTAGGCCGCAGGTTCCCTTGCAGGTTCCCCACAATGGGTCAAAGTCTCCCCACAATAGATCGCTGGTTATACCCCCCCCCCCCCCCCCCACCACACACACACACACGAAAAAAAAAAACACATACAACACAGAGAGACAAACACACACACACTCACAGACAGACACACACACAGAGTCACACACACACAGTCACACACAGAGTCACACACACACACAGAGTCACACACAGTCACACACACACTCAGAGAGTCACACAAACACACACAGTCACACACACACACAGTCTCACACACACAAGCATAGATAGAGACATACAGACAGAGAGACAGACATACACACTCACCCATCCAGCGCAGCGCTCCTTCTCACCGGGCGCCGTGCGAGTGACGTAACTGACGTCCTCCTGCGCGGCCATGCGGTGTGACGTCAGGCCGGCGCAGACGTGGGAGCGGAGGCCGGGCACAGTGCTGGTGAAGGTGAGGCGGGTAGTGATGATGGACGGGCGCACAGTGAAGGTGAAAGAGGGGGGTTGCTGACGGACGGGCGCACCGCACACACAGCGCAGGGGGGGGGGGGGCGGGGGTGCTGACGGATGGGAGTGCGGTCGGGCACAGGTGAGGGGGGGGGGGTGCTGCGGAGCGTCTTGGTGTCACCCCATTAGGTTGGTGTCACCCGGTGCGGGCCGCACCCCCCGCACCCGGGTCGCAACGCCACTGCTGAGACCCCCCTCCCCATGTCGGCGATCGGAGAAAATCGCATGTCAATTCAGACATGCGATTTTCTCCAATTCCGGGCTGATCGGGTCTCTGGTGACCCGATCTCCCGGAAAATAGGGCTGATCGGAGTTGTCAGCAACAGCCCCAATCAGCCTAAGGGATAGGAGTGAGGTCGCAAAGCTGCGATCTCCTCCTGTGGCAACCACTAGGAAGGCCAAACTGCAACTCCCAGCATGCCCAGACGGCTAAAGGCTGTCTGGGCATGCTGGGAGTTGTAGTTTTGCAACATCTGGAGGGTCACAGTTTGGAGACCACTGTTACAGTGGTGCCCAAACAGTAGCCCTCCAGATGTTTTTCAAACTACAACTCTCAGCATGCCTCGACTGCCCAGACATGCTGGGAGTTGTAGTTCTGTAACATCTGTCCCTTCAGATTTAGCAATTTTCATGACATTTTTGAAAATTGCTGCTCTACTTTGAAGCCCTCTAATTTTTTCAAAAAGCAAAAATATGTCCATTTTATGATGCCAACATAAAGTAGACATATTGTGTTTGTGAAGAAAAATAAAATTTATTTGGAATATCCATTTTCCTTACAAGTAGAGAGCTTCAAAGTTAGAAAAATGCAAAATTTTCTAAATTTTCTTGAAATTTTGGGATTTTTCACCAAAAAAGGATGCAATTAACGCTGAAAATTTACCACCAAAATAAAGTAGAATATGTCATGAAAAAGCAATCTCAGAATCAGAATATTCGGTAAAAGCATTTTCGCGTTGTTAATTCGTAAAGTGACGGTGGTCATAATTGCGAAAAAGGGCTCAGTCCTTAAGGTGAAAAAGGGCTGCGTCCTTAAGGGGTTAAAGGGGTACTCCGGTGAAAAACGTTTTTTTTTTTTTTTTTTTATCAACTGGTGCCAGAAAGTTAAACAGATTTGTAAATTACTTCTATTAAAAATTCTTAAATCCTTCCTGTACTGATTAGCTGCTGAATACTACAGCGGAAATTCTTTTCTTTTTGAAACACAGAGCTCTCTGCTGACATCACGAGCACAGTGCTCTCTGCTGACATCTCTGTCCATTTTATGAACTGTCCAGAACAGCATATAGTTTGCTATGGGGATTTCCTTTTACCCTTGACAGTTCCTAAAAATGGACAGAGATGTCAGCAGAGAGCACTGTGGTCATGATGTCAGAAGAGAGTTCTGGGTTTAAAACGGAAAATAATTTCCACTGTAGTATTCAGCAGCTAATAAGTACAGGAAGGATTAAGATTTTTTAATAGAAGTTATTTACATATCTGTTTAACTTTCTGGCACCAGTTGATTTAAAAAAAAAAACAAAAAAAAAAGTTTTTCACCGGAGTACCCCTTTAAAATCTTCATAAAACTCCTCAATTGCGATTTTGCTTCATGGAAAGGTTGTAAAGGCTGTAGGTGCAAGGTACAGTCTATTATGCTTTAGTTCAGTGGTCTCCAAACTGTGGACCTCCAGATGTTGCGAAACTGCAACTCCCAGCATGCCCGGACAGCCGTTGGCTGTCCGGGCATGCTGGGAGTTGTGGTTTCGCAACATCTGTAGGTCCATAGTTTGAAGACCACAACAGTAGTTCTATGACATTGAAATAAACTGAATTTTTATTTATTTATTTTATTTTTTTACTTACATTTCAATAGTAAAACTTTGCAAATATTTATAAATTTCACCCTAGATGTGTCTTCGTTTGCCATCCACGTAATGCATTGCCGTATTTTTTTTTGGAGGCTGCCTGCAGAAGATACCTGAGATGTTCCCTTCGGTTAATCCTGACGATTATGTGTCTCCGCACTGTACTGTGTTGTATTGTTCCTGTATGTTTATTCTAATAAACCGCCCTAGTTTGGTTTGGCTTTACGGGAATTATACTGTAGCAGACATATTTCGTGTAAGAATTACCAGGTCTAGAGGAAAGAAAAAAAAAATGCCTTAGAATAGAAAATGGCGCTATGAATAGTCTTCACTCAACTCTATCGATAGGAAGGCCAAGGATTACTGACGCATTAGAAGTAAGGGGTCTATATTTGCAGATTATAATAAAGAAATGACATGAGGCTGTATCCGGCATTTTATTCCAAACACTACTTTAACCCCTTAAAGACGCTGCCTGTTTTTTCCTTAAAAGGGGTACTCCGCCCCTATACATTTTATACCCTATCTAAAGGATAGGGGATATCATGTCTGATCTCAGGGCCGGCGCTGCAGAGTTACGGTCACGGAAGCCTGGGGCTTCCATTATTTTGATGTCACACCACACCCTCTATATTCATGTCTATGGGAGGGGAGGGGTGATATCTAGTACATAGATGTGGTGTCGGACGGAGTAACGTGTAATTAACCTTATCGTGACGCCAGGGCGAGGTTGACCTATACACCACCCGAGGTAGACCAGCTTCACCTGTGCCGGGCACGGGGCAATTAATCACTCCGACGCAAGGTTACGGTTAACTGGCTTGCTATACTGAGGTTGGAAAGATGGTACAATCCGTTACAGCTCAGAATAGCGTGAAGGAGTTGCAGTCCTTTCAGATCCACCTCACAGACAGACTTCACTCCTCACCAAACTGTACCTCAGATATATATATATAGGAGGAATTTAGAGAGATCCCATTGGCCGGATAAGTCACATGTTCCCCACTGCATACTCCCCTTAACAACAAGGTCCTTGACAACAGGTTTCTTAAGGGAAAAAAGTGCATAGAAAATACAATACATTAACCCTTATGTAACATTACATTATTTAGTGCATTATGGAGAGTTCTAAGGAGAGTGGACTGAAGACAGACATTGAAGCAGCATCTGCAACACAGGATGGGCAGCAGTACAGAAGAACACGTGATTCTGTACTGGGTCACCACAGAGACATGAGTGGAGGGGGCGTGGTGTCTGTGTTTGCCAGTCTTCTGGCATCATGCACCACATGACTGAGGACCCCCGCAATCTCTGCCTTGGCACCCCCACGATCAGACATGTTATCCCCTATCCTTTGAAAAATTGGGCTCAGGCATTAAAGGGGTAGTCCGCTGCTATACATGTCTAGCAGCAGAGTACCCCTTTAATGACTGAGCCCAATTTTTCAAATCTGGCATGTGTCTCTTTAAAGCATTCCTGTTAGATCCCCCTTCCCCCCCCCCCCCCCCAAAAAAAAAAAAAAAATTATATGTTACTCAGTACCTAATCCTTACCATGTACATGTCATTTTTCTGCCTCTATCACCTATGTTTATTATAAAAATCCCTCTTTTTATTAGCTCACAGTGTTAGAAATCCTTGCAGAGAAAGAGAGGATGTCTCTCCTTGAATGTGGTGGGCAGTGATTGGTGTCTCTGCTCATGCAGTCTTGTCCATTATTCATCTCTTGTCCATGACTCATGGACAAGCCTGATGCTGCTGCAGGAATTGTTAGTGTCCCTGTAGGTATGGGGACCACTAGAGGTGGGATTTTCAGGAGCCGTTTCCTTTCTTAAATATTGAAAAAAAAATTATCAACCATATTACGAAAGGTCTTTAATTATCATCAGTAAAAACATAAGAAATATTTGGATCTGACAGTGCCCATTTATATGGTAATTACTTTGAAATGCTTTTACTGGGCAAAGCAATTCTGAGATTGTTTTTTCGTGACATATTGTACTTTATATTAGTGGCTGATGACGGGCAATACAGGGGCCGGAGTATCGTAACGTCACAGCCCCGCCCCCTCATGACATCACACTCCGCCCCCTAAATGCAATCCTATGGGAGGGGGCATGGCGACTTTTCTTCGCTCCATGCAGCTGGTGAATGGAGGTGCTGCAGAAGAGATCACAAGAAGAGGTCCCCCAGTGGTAGGACCCCCCCAGATCAGACATCGTATCCCCTATCCTTTGGATAGGGGATAATATGTCTAAGGGCGGAGTACCCCTTTAAGCTCTCCTATATACGGCTGTCATGCCCCCTCCCATAGTCTTGCATTGAGGGGACAGGGTGTGATGTCATGAAGGGGCGGGGTTATGACATCACGAGCGCCCGGCTCCAGCATTTGGAACCGTTTGTACGCTGAGTACCCCTTTAATTAAATTTTTTGAGAACCCCTTTAAGAAAATAGTAACAAATTATTTTAATTTTATTTTTTGTCTCATTCCTAAAGTAAGTATTGCCCATAATAACCCCAGTCAATAACTAGTCATAATCCGTTAATTTCGTCTCATCAAATGGCCCAATGCCCGGCTGTGACCACGCTGTTTAAACAAGAACGTATAATTTTTCCTTCAGTTTTAACAACCCCTTTAATACAATGTAATCACTTTAATCTTTTTCCCAAGGCAGGTATTGTCCATTACCTCTGTCAATCCTAGAGGACTGCCAGCCATAATCCTATTACCTGGTATTGTTTATTTCGGCCCATCACATGGCCCGGTGCCCAGATGTGGCCAGGCTGTTTAAACAAGAACATGTCTGTCTTCTTCCTTAGATTCTATTATTGTTACCGTAAACTAAGTGTATACAATTCTGTAGGAAGAACTTCTTATAGAGACAATCAACAATAGGGATGTTTTCATGTGTCATTCTAATGCGATCCCATAGGCATATTGGCACCGCACTTGTGTAACCGGTGTCATTATTGTCTCGTGGCTTTTTATGATGCAGATTGCTTCATCCTTTTATAACAAAATCTCAGGAAGTATTTGATACAAGTTCCCTATAAATAGAACGTTCCGCTGCTGTAACCTCACATCTCCTTCATCGCTGAAACCAAGGAAGGACGCCAAGTGTGCAGGATCTCCATCTAGAGCCGAGGAAGAGGTAAGGAGCACCGGCTGTACTGCATAGACTCATCTTATACTGTATAGTAACATTGTATCTTTTATCTAGAATGTTTCATTATTAAACAGATTTGGTTTCATAATGTCCCTTTTTTAAATTTATATATATATATATATATATATATATATATATATATATATATATATATAAATATATATATATATATATATATATATATATATATATATATATTTTGTTATTTTTTTTTTCTACTTTGTTCCCTCCTTTTTAAGATTTAGGTTTGTTTAACTTACTTTTGTTAGGCCAGTTTTAAAGCAATTTTACCAACTTGTAAATAATGTAAAGTGTTTATCGTTTGTAAAAACTGAAAGGAGTACTCAAAAGGTTCAACAATTAACAGAATTTCCGGAGAATTTAGTTATAGCAGATTAAGTAAGCAAGACCTTTCTTAAAGGGGTACTCCGATGGAAAACGTTTAATAATTTTTTTCAAATCAACTGGTGACTAGGGTTGAGCGGCATAGTCCATATTCGAATTCGCGAATATTCGCGAATATATGGACGAATATTCGTCATATATTTGCTAAATTCACATATTCGTAATATTCTCGTTTTATTTTCGCGTATGCAAAAATTAACATATGCGAAAATTAGCATATGCAAAAATTTGCATAGGCGAAAATTTGCATAGGCGAAAATTTGCATAGGCGAAAATGTACATATGCTAATTTTCGCATATGCGAAAATTCGCACGCCAGTCTCAAACAGTAGTATTAGAGCCTTCTTTACACCACACAAGCTGGAAGCAGAGAGGGGTGATCACTGGGATGTGTACTGTGAAAAAAAAAACAACAAAAAAACGAATATTCGTAATTACGAATATATAGTGCTATATTCGCGAATATACGATATTCGCAAATAAAATTCGCATTGCGAATATTCGCGAGCAACACTACTGGTGGCAGAAAGTTTAACAGATTTATAAATCATTTTATTTAAAAATCGTAATTCTCCCAGTACTTATTAGCTGCTGTATACTACATAGGAAATTATTTTCTTTTTGAATTTCCTTTCTGCCTGACCACAGTGCTCACTGCTGACACCTCTGTCTGTGTCAGGAACTGTCCAGAGCAGGATAGGTTTACTATTGGGATTTTCTCCTACTCTGGACAGTTCCTGATATGGACAGAGGTGTTAGCAGAGAGCACCCTCCTATAGCCGCCACACCCCCTCCTATAGACTTGCATTGAGGGGGTGGGGGCGTGACATCATGAGGGGGTGGGGCTATAATGTCACAAGCTCCCGGCATCGGTTCCAGCATTCGGAACAGTTTGTTCCAAACACCGAGCAGCGGAGTACCCCTTTAAAGTTTAGAAAACTAAGATATGAGATGTCTAACAACAAACGTATCAATTACAGGAGGATAAAAGATGATGAACTCCGCTCTGTGCCTATCAACCCTTCTTGTGGTCAATGTGGTCCTGAGTCAGGTATGTGAACCCCACAATGTATTTGGATCCTAGTGATGTTATGAAAGTGGAAGACAATGTCATCTCTTCCTCCATTTTTGTTGTTCCAATAAAACAAAATATACAAAGTTAGGCTGGGTTCCCATTAAGTTTTCCCCATACGGAGCGCATACGGCAGGGGAGAGCTAAAAACTCGCGCTCCCGTATGCCTTTCTATGCGCTCCCGTATGAAATTCATTTCAATGAGCCGACCGCAGTGAAACGTTCAGTCCGGTCAGCTCATTTTTGCCCCATGTGCGCTTTTCCCCCGCACCTAAAACCGTGGTCGACCACGGTTTTAGGTCCGGTTGTAAAAGCACATACGGGGCAAAAATGAGCCGACCGGACCGAACGTTTCACTGCGGTCGGCTCATTGAAAGGAATTACATACGGGAGCGCATAGAAAGACATACGGGAGCGCGAGGTTTTAGCTCTCCCCTGCCGTATGCGCTCCGTATGGGGAAAACTTAATGGGAACCCAGCCTTATATAGTTTATAAGGTTAAAAAAAAGTCCATGAAGTTCAACTTATGACCCCACTGTGTCCTTTCCTTGTTAAAGGGGTACTCTGGTGGAAAACAATTTTTTTTTAAATCAACTGGTGCCAGAAAGTTAAACAGATTTGTAAATGACTTCTATATAAAAATCTTAATCCTTCCAGTACTTATCAGCTGCTGTATGCTCCACAAAAAGTGTTATTCTTTTTGAATTTCTTTCCAGTCTGACCCTAGTGCTCTCTGCTGACACCTCTGTCCATGTCAGGAACTTTCCAGAGCAGGAGCAAATCCCCATAGCAAACCTATCCTGCTCTGGACAGTTCCTGAGATGGACGGACAGAGGTGTCAGCAGAGAGCACTGTGGTCAGACAGGAAAGAACTACACAACTTCCTGTGGAGCATACAGCAGCTGATCAGTACTGGAAGAATTAAGATTTTTAAATAGAAGTAATTTACAAATCTGTTTAAATTTCTGGCACCAGTTGATTTAAAGAAAAATAATTTTCCAGCGTGGTACTCCTTTAATCCAGAAGGCAAAAAAATCTTACGAGCCTGATGCCAATTGCCCCATACTAGAAGAAAAAATTACTTCCCGACTCCAATATGGTGATCAGAATAAATCCCTATATTAATGTTCTATCCCATAAATCAGTGTCCTCAATTTTTTACTCTCCAGAAATGCATCCAGACCCATTTTTCACGCTAAGGGTACGTTCAGACGAGCGGATTTACAGCAGATTTTACGCTGCGGATCCACCGCTGAAGGATCTCTGTATGCTGCCTTTACATGTGCCTGCTCGGAGCAGCAATACGCCGCTACGAGCAGACACACTGAGGCGATGTGCGAGTCGCCGCGCATGTTCGGTGTACTATCACACATCGCGGCCGCTCCCCCTGCTCTATGAGCTAGGCCGAGAGCTGACGGGATGTGCGAGTATACTGCGCATGCACGCGGTGACTCACACATCGCAGTGTGTCTGCTTGTAGTGGCGTATTGCCGCTCTGAGCAGGCACATGTAAAGACATCATACAGAGGTCCTTCAGCGGCGGATCTGCAGCGAAATTCGTGCGTAAAATCCGCTCGTCTGAACGTACCCTTAACCCCTTAACGACGCAGGACGTATATTTACGTCCTGCGCCGGCTCCCGCGATATGAATCGGGATCGCGCCGCGATCCCGCATCATATCGCGTGGGTCCCGGCGCTAATCAACGGCCGGGACCTGCGGCTAATACCACACATCGCCGATCGCGGCGATGTGCGGTATTAACCCTTTAGAAGCGGCGGTCAAAGCTGACCGCCGCTTCTAAAGTGAAACTGAAAGTATCCCGGCTGCTCAGTCGGGCTGTTCGCGGCGTCCCGAACAGCTGATCGGACACCGGGAGGGCTCTTACCTGCCTCCTCGGTGTCCGATCGACGAATGACTGCTCCGTGCCTGAGATCCAGGCAGGAGCAGTCAAGCGTCGATAATGCTGATCACAGGCGTGTTTATACACGCTTGTGATCAGGATGAAAGATCAGTGTGTGCAGTGTTATAGGTCCCTATGGGACCTATAACACTGCAAAAAAAAAGTAAAAAAAAAGTGTTAATAAAGGTCATTTAACCCCTTCCCTAATAAAAGTTTGAATCACCCCCCTTTTCCCATAAGAAAAATAAAACAGTGTAAAAAAAAAAAAAATAAACATATGTGGTATCGCCGCGTGCGTAAATGTCCGAACTATAAAAATATATCATTAATTAAGCCGTACGGTCAATGGCGTACGCGCAAAAAAATTCCAAAGTCCAAAAAAGCGTATTTTGGTAACTTTTTATAACATTAAAAAATGAATAAAAAGTGATCAAAAAGTCAGATCAAAACAAAAATCATACCAATAAAAACTTCAGATCACGGCACAAAAAATGAGCCCTCATACCGCCCCGTACGTGGAAAAATAAAAAAGTTATAGGGGTCAGAAGATGACATTTTTAAACGTATACATTTTCCTGCATGTAGTTATGATTTTTTCCAGAAGTGCGACAAAATCAAACCTATATAAGTAGGGTATCATTTTAACCGTATGGACCTACAGAATAATGATAAGGTATAATTTTTACCGAAATATGCACTGCGTAGAAACGGAAGCCCCCAAAAGTTACAAAATGGCGTTTTTTTTTTCCGATTTTGTCGCACAATGATTTTTTTTTCCGTTTCGCCGTGCATTTTTGGGTAAAATGACTAATGTCACTGCAAAGTAGAATTGGCGACGCAAAAAATAAGCCATAATATGGATTTTTAGGTGGGAAATTGAAAGGGTTATGATTTTTTAAAGGTAAGGAGGAAAAAACGAAAGTGCAAAAACCCTGAGTCCTTAAGGGGTTAAAGGGGTACTCCGCCCCTAGACATCTTATCCCCTATCCAAAGGATAGGGGATAAGATGTCAGATCGCCGGAGTCCCGCTGCTGGGGACCCCGGGGATCCCCGCTGCAGCACCCCGCTATCATTACTGCGCAGAGCGAGATCGCTGCACGTAATGACGGGCAATACAGGGGCCGGAGCATCGTTACGTCACGGCTCCGCCCCTCGTGATCTCACGGCCCGCCCCCGTCAATACAAGTCTATGGGTAGACTGCCATAGACTTGCATTAAGGGGACGGGCCGTGATGTCATGAGGGGTGGAGCCATGACGTCACGCTGCTCCGGCCCCTGTATCGCCCGTCATTACGCACAGAGCGAACTCGCTCTGTGCAGTAATGATGGCGGGGTGCTGCAGCGGCGATCCCCGGGGTCCCCAGCAGCGGGACAGCGGCGATCTGACATCTTATCCCCTATCCTTTGGATAGGGGACAAGATGCCAGGGGCGGAGTACCCCTTTAAATTGAGTTCACCTTGACCACTTACTCTGGTAGAGAGTTCTATAGTCTCACTGGGGGGAAAATTCATATTGGTGTAGGTCAGTGGTCTCCAACCTGCGGACCTCCAGATGTTGCAAAACTACAACTCCCAGCATGCCCGGACAGCCGTTGGCTGTCCGGGCATGCTAGGAGTTGTAGTTTTGCAACATCTGGAAGTCCGCAGGTTGAAGACCACTGGTGTAGGTAGATGTTTTTTGTAGATCGTTTTGGTTGGTCTAAATTTGGCGCAAGGCACATGATAAATTTCGTGCAAAGTTCTAAATCTCCACACAGTTCTATTTGTACACCTGAGCTGCACCTCACAGGAAAAATGGACACTGGGATTTTTTTCTATTGCTTTAAGGCTCGGATTCCAATGAGGTTTTTTTGTCCACTAGTAAAAACGCCAGAAAAACTGTCCCAGCTTTTTTCCTGCGTTTTGTCAGTTTTTCTTGCATTTTTGCTGGTGTGTGGAAAAAGTCATTTTTGTACCCGGTGGCAATTTTTTTCACTGCCTTCAGGTACCACTCCATGGGTCAGATGCAGAGTGCCCGGTCCACAGAGGGTAAGGAGGTAAGGAGCAGGGCTGGTGCAAGGATTTTTGCCACCCTAGGCAAAAGCAAATTTTGCCGCCCCTTCACTCCGCCTATTTGCTCCGCCCCATGACCCGCCCCTTTTTTTTACCGCTCTACCTATATAAGGCTGCATTCACACCACGTTTTTTACATACGGGTGCCGGATCCGGCGGGGGGAGGGGCAAACCGTATACTACGGTTTAAGGTGGGGTCCAAAACCAGATACGGGTCAAAATTGAGCCGACAGGAGTCACCATTTGACTCCGGTTGGCTCATTAAAGTAAATGGAGTCACAGGCTGATCCGTATGTAAAAAGTCATGGCACCCGTATGTAAAAAACGTGGTGGGTTCACACCATGTTTTTCCAAGTATGTTTCCCGTATACGTTTTCATTATTGAAAACTTATGGAACCGTATTGAAAACCTTATACATAGCCAAATAATTGAAAACCGTAGGCACCCGGAGACATCCGGTTGCGTACGGTTTGCTTGCAATACGGTTTTCTCCCGTATTTAAAAACCGTGGTTGACCATGGTTTTGTCTCCAGTTTAAAAAACGTACAGCAACCGCATACATTTTTTTTAACATGGACGTCAATGGGAAACGCACATGTATACGGTTTTACTTTGCACATGCGCATTTTCATTATAAAGTCCCCACCCAAGACCCCTCCCATTAAAAATGGACAAAATAAAAAATAAAAATAAAACGTATTTAAAAAAAAAAATTCATAAATAAAAACGGACGGAACTGTATGCATTTTTAAAAACAGTATACGGTTTACTTTTTCCCCATACTGTTCCATCCTTTTTTTTGCCATACGGTTTTCTTTAGAAAAACGGATTGAAAACAGTATGGCAAAAACGTGATGTGAACCCAGCCTTAGGTGTGCTCATCAACAGGTCTGCTCCAGTCCACGTCTCACCAACATGTGCTTATCCTCAGGTCTGGTGGTCCACTTTTAAAGGGGAACTCCGATGGGAAAAAAAAAATTTCAAATCAACTGGTGCAAAAAAGTTTAACAGATTTGTAAATTACTTCTATTTAAAAATCTTAACCCTTCTATAGGGATATGATTCTAATCTGGACAGTTCCTGACAAGGGTAAGGATGTCAGCAGAGAACACTGTTGTCAGACAGAAAAGAAATTCACAAATGTCTCTGTTTTATATAGCAGCTAATAAGTACTGGAAGGATTAAGATTTTTTTAATATAATTAATTTACAAATCTGATTAACTTTCAGGCACCAGTTGATTTGAAAACATTTGCCTGATGTGGGTGTCTGGGGGGGCTGCTGTGTTTGTCTGTCACTACTTGTCAATCTCTAGTCTGGCAGACTGGCTTCATCAGTCCTCTATACCAGTAGCGGCGCCAGGAATGGTGGTGGTGGAGGGGGAGGAGTCTTGGGAATGGTGGCGCGGGAGATATTTGAATCAATGATCAATGTGCGGTGGCATTTGCAGCTGCTGAGGGCGCAGTGTCTGTCAGGGGCATGAGTGCACAAGCAACCGCTACCCCCTGCCAGCGGCGTTGCTAAGGTTGGTGTCACCCGGTGCAGTAGAAAATGGCGTCACCCTATACCCCATACATCTCCAAAGAGACAATAGCACAGACAGCACTGCTTAACCTGAAGGGTGGTGGAGTTAACCCTAGCAATCCTCTCTGGTAAATCCCCTTGCTCCTTTGGCTGTTGGTGCTCAATCTTTTTATACAGAATATACAGGAATTGATAGATGGCACTCACCACTTAAACCCTCAAAGTACCAACCAAAGTAACTTTCTGGCCTGTTGTGACGGAGGACTACAGTGTAGCATCTCAGGAAAATTATTTCAGGAGTAAAAAGCGAATATACCAATTGCCAAGTAAGCAGGCAGTGCTGAAGACGTTTTTAACATTTGAAACTACAGCTCCCAGTGTGATCTAAGCAGTGGCATGGGTATGCTGGGAGTTGTTGTTTCATCCATCATCACCGCAGAAAGTGACTACAGCTCTGATCTGGCAGAATACACAATGATATCGCAGGGGAGTGGATCCTGCCGCCCTCTCCCGTTCAATAACTTCTGATCACATCGGATCTCAGAAGTGTGCCCCGGTGCGATCAATCCCTCAGCCCATGTACTACAACCACCATCATGGAACAGAGTCCGTCCCATAATGGGGGTAGAAGTACAAACACTCATGTAGCCTCCCCAGCCACCGGCAGACTCCTGCAGTCGGGGAATTACTACTTCCATCATGCAAACAAATCTGTTCCATGATGGGAGTAGTAGTAGTCCCAACTGCGGGCGTCTGTAGGCAGAGGTGTTAAAATAACGGTACATGACGGATGTTATAACTGGTCTTAACGGATGAATATGCCTGTTATTTTGACGGACATTATTAAGCCGTTAGCACCTGTTATTTCATCCGTTATTATGCATCGTTTTTTTTATTATACAATACAGAAAACGGATGTTTAATAACGGATGAATACTCATAGTGTGAAAGCAGCCTAAAATGTAGACTCCATTCTTGGGTGTATAAAAATTATGAAGCCACAAAAAAAAAAAAAAAAAAAAAAAAAAGTTAATGTTCATTTTTAAACAGGGATCAATTTATATGGGAGGGCAAGGACCTAAAAACGTAGCCGACAATAATAAAAATGTTGAAAGGGGCCATTTTTATGTAAAAATAATATCTTTTTTTATAATTTATTTTTTTAAATGTTTTATTAGTAATGTATTTTAATATTGTGTTTAATAAAGTGTGTATGTTTGTTTTAATTTTTTTTCTCAATTTTTTACATTTTTTAGGTAGTACTACTACTTCCAGCATTGAAAGACTGTTCCATGATGGGAGTAGTAGTACATGTACTAATAGACAGATTCCCCCAGGTGTCACTCCTGACACCAGATGCGATTGTCCTTTCTATTGCAGAGATGGAGCGGCTTTCTCCTACGCTCGCATCTTTTCACTATACTCTGGCCAGCAAGTGATGTGACTAGAATCACATCACTTATTCATATTTCCCGCAGAGAGCGGCATATACTCATACTACAGTGGGACCAGAGAAGAGCAGTCGGCTGCATCTATACTTTATACAGGACGATCGCAGCGGGTGTCAGGAGTGACACTCGCTGCAATCTGTCTTTTAATGCAGGTACTACAGCTCCTAGCATGGAGCAGAGTGTGCTCCATGTTGGGAGCAGTAGTACCTGCAGTTGAAGACAGATCACAGCAGGTGTCACTCCTAACACCTGATGCGATTGTCCTATCTATTGCAGAGATGTGAGCGCAGGAGAAAGCTGCTCGCATCTATACATTATACAGGACGATCGCAGCAGGTGTCCCTAATGAAGAAATTTGTTATTTCGAATTGAGTCAAAGTTCGGATTCGTTGCGAATTGAATTTTTCATGAAATTCAGAACAAATTCGACTTCGGCAAATTCGATTAGCTCATCTCTAGTCTCAGGAAAATGATCCACTGCGATCTGTCCCTCAGCCCCAGGACTATAACTCCCATCATGGGCAGAGTCTGTCCATGATGGGAGTAGTAGTCATAACTGTCCCAAAATAGGGATGTGCAAGTGCTGTCCCTCAGCACTGCGGTACTACAACTACTCCCATTGTGGGACAGACTCTGTCCCATGATGGGAGTAGTTGCAGTTTAGCAGTGTAGAAGGCGGCTCCTGCATCCTCCCGGCTGTCTTAGTAGGACACTTTCCTATGTGTCCATTTTGATAGTGTATTTTTGCGAAAAAGAAACGTATTGCGCCGAAAAATGTGTCTAATCAAAAAAATGCACATGATGAATTAGTATCCACTACAAAATGCATTCCACAATACACAAAAAAATTTACTACTTGCTTTTTGTCCTATCAAAAGATACACACAAAAAAGAAGCAAAATAACTCACTGCGCAAAAATTTGCGCTACATATAGAAAAGAAAAGCTTCTATCACTAATGATAAATCCCCCCCCCCCCCACTGCTCTTACAGTAAAGAACACTCATTTGTGCTGTTGTAGAAACCTTCTTTCCTCTGGGTGAAGAGGTTGCCCCAGCAGCGCTGCACACTCAAATTGGTCCCTGTCCCTACTGGAGCTCACAATCTAAACTCAACTATCAGCCTGATTTTGGAATATGGAAGAAAACCGCACACAAACACTGGGAAAACCTACTAGCTCATTGCAGATGTTGTCCAAGGTGGGATTTGAACCTAGCGCTGCAAGGCAACAGTGCTAACCACTGCCCCAGTCCTGGGCATGATCATGAAACATAAAAAGTCTTGTATGATCTTGTGTATATACAGCTCCTATTCAAAGCTGTGTCTCTATAGTTACAGACTACAAATAATCTCTGTACGTAGTCTCACTCTACAGTTGTGGGATAACCCCTTCCTTCCCCTCTCTGTCATGATAAAGTTACACTTACAATAAGTTTTAACTCTTCCCATTCCTTATCTCTCTTTTGTCCACTTCCCCATGTCAATCCACATTAGATGAATGTCATCTGAACCTGATTTTGAGTTTCCCAACTCTCCCAAGATAGCAGATGTTGGGGGAAAGAAGGATTAGGCATGTTGGATGGCAACATAATGGCCCTCATTTACTAAGAGTGTTGTGTAGGTTTCTTTGTGGGTTTTAATTCCCTACAATTTATTTTCCACGGTATTTACTAAGGTTTCCCTACATTTTCCACTTTCCCTACATTTTGCTTTTTTTTTTTTACACATGCTCTGATCTGTTAGGTTTTCCTCAGCTCAAATCCACCACATTTAATGTGGAAACCAAAAATATTTAGTTTTTTTGTGAAAAGGATGGGGCACGGGCCTTTTCTAAGACTATGCCCCTTTTCCCGGCGGCCATGTCCCTTTTCGGGTTTTCTTAGCAAAATGGAGGGGGCTTTTTCAATTCTGGCGCAAAATCTGGGGCAGACAGAATTTCTGGCGCAATGCAATAGAATCTGATGCAATGCGACAGATCCTGGCGCACAACCCGACAAAACATGTCAGGTTTGCAATGGTAAATGAGGGCCAATGCGTTTTTGTTTCCCTGGGAGAACATGAATGGCCCAGCAAGGGTCTATTCCCCATTTAAATAAACACGAACAATCTTACCTGTAGATGTGTACAAAGTGATGGAGATAATTCTCAGGATACGCAGAGCAATGGATGACGCCACCTTTCGTTTTCACAGCTAGGTCATTGTAAAACATGTACATGAGATTAGAACGATTATATGTTAGATACATCATCATATGTGATGACTCCCAAAGGCGGAACAGCTAATGTCTTGCTAAGTTACTATCAAGTCCTTCTTGGCAGACTATCCCGGGAGCTGGGTGTGTTTTTAGTCTTCTTTTATTAATGCAGAGTTTGCAGAATCTATATTGGAATGAGATGATGACTGATGGTCAACCTTTCCTAACCCTAAGCCTTAAATAGTAAAACTGTTTATAAAGTCTCAGGTTGTTTATCATGTAATTATACCTTTATGTCATGGAGCGCTAGCGGTCTCGAAAGAACCTGAATGACAAGTGACCAATTTAACATATAACAAAAATTGGTTAAAACGAGTCAAAAACCACACTGTGGTTAGCTTCAGACTGTGGAATTTCTGGGCAGGATTTCTGCCGGAGATCGAGCCGGCAGCACTAGGACCGCGTGAACTACATTGCCGTCCCCATAGATGGCAAGGAATTTCTGAGCAGCTTTCTCAAATGATCCACCCAGAAATGCACTGCAGTCAATGGGGACAGCAATGCAGTCTGCTCGGTCCTAGCGCCACCGGCTCGATCTCGTGCAGAAATTCTGCCCAGAAATTCTGCAGTGTGAACCCAGCCTAAGCGTCTATTCACACAGTAGAATATCCCCCTCAATTGCAGAATTCCCCCTCAAATGAAAACCCACTTCCAGGGGATTCCGCACTTCCATTCGCACTTCTGGATTTCTGCTTGTGGAATTCCGCTAGCGGAGATTAAGAAGTGTGAATGGGAGTGCGGAATCCCATAGAAGTGCATTGGGCTTTCATTTGCAGGATCGGCCACCACAATAATCCCTCGTTGCGAGGATTGAGCAAACCTGCACTGTCACCCTTGACGGCAATGCAGTCAGTGCATAATTTTGCCCCAAAAATTTACATTCTTTTGGCCGCTGAAATTTCGTAGTCTGAATGGGTCAACAGAAGACCCATTCATGCCAATTATAGATTAGTGTAGCGGAATCTCCAAAAGGAATTCCTGAGCTGAGTTCCACACGGGGATTACGTAGTGTGAACATACCCTAAGAACTTCTCTCGGTTGATCCATGGAGTTGGGGTTTAGTCTATTTTCAACCTGTTATGTTCCTGACTTCTTATTATTGCTGGGAACAGGAAGAATCTCACCTGTGAAATGTTTATCTTTCAGGCTGCAGTTCTATCAACTTGTCCATCAACAGATGATGTTAAGGTGCAGAAAAAAATTATTGAGAAAACAAATTATTACCGAAAAATTGTTCAGCCATCTGCAAGAAACATGTTAGAAGTGGTAAGTTTTGTCATTTACATAGCGGGATGGTATAATAGGATGGCACGATGTACTGTAAAGATAGCGAGAGGTTAAAAAATAATGGAAATCTTCATAAAAAAAATCACCCCAATCTAAAGCAACACGGTTTACAATAATTTGGATTGATAATTCTAAAAACTCTTAAATTATCTATAAGAACTAAATAACGGTATGAAGTGGAAGGCAATACATTCGATTAAAGGGTGTTTTAGACAATGCAAAAAAAGATCTTGAATGTTATTACAGTCTGCTTATTAGAGTTCTAGAATTTCAGAAAAGTCATAATAGAAACCTTCATAACAATGAAACTCTCTATTTAAAAATCTTAATCCTTCCAGTACTTATCAGATGCTGTATGCTCCAGAGGATGGTGTATTTCTTTCTGGAGTTCTTTTCCTTCTGATTACAGTGCTCTCTGCTGACACCTCTGTTCGTATCAGGAACTGTCCAGAGCAGGAGAGGTTTGCTATGCGGATTTGCTTGTACTCTGGACAGTTCCTGACATGGACAGAGGTGTCAGCAGAGAGCACTGTGGTCAGACTAATTAAAACTCCAGAAAGAAATACAACTTCCATTGGAGCATACAGCAGCTGATAAGTACAGGAAGGATTACGATTTTTAATAGAAGTCATTTACAAATCTGTTTAACTTCCTGGCATCAGTTTATTTAAAAAAAAAAAAATAATAATAATAATAGTTTTCCACAGGAGGACCCCTTTAAAGGTATTATTAGCTCCAGGAATAAATACCTTGCATTTATTACACCTCGCAGGTTTTATTAGGGATAGAAACTTCTTTTAGGTTCCCTGGGTCACTGTATTTATTTATTTACATACTATGCTATTGATGTCACTTTGTACTTAATTGACTGTGCATATATGGAAATGTGTCTTTCTGTTAACAGTTGATGGATATGGATGATTAACTATATAATTCATGTCCTCTCGGTCATTGATTTACTCTTTTGTTTATACCCCCTGAGGACGTTCGCTATACACAAGCGAGCAGAAACGCGTTGGGTGTTGATTACCGTACTTTCCTCTATAGGTGTGCAATTAACTGCACCCTCTAGTGTGAGGTGGCTTGGGACTGGCTGGGCCCTGCAGAGCCCCGAGTGCACCTTGTTATTGTCTTTAATAAGACCGAGTTGCTTTTATAATCTTATCATAACACATAGACACTTGTTATTACATTTAATTTGACATTAAAAGTTACGTTTTATAGAGCACATCCCAGACATTAGCAGTCCTATCTTTCATACTAGTCATTTTATGACACACATATTGGGATATGCAGAACCAACCAGACTAAAAAGTAAGGAAAGACAAATCTGTATGTCCTCACTCTTGAGGTAGCCACCCAATTTCAAACTATTCTCTATTACTTGATCTTGTTGCTATATTCTTAAGGAAATACTGCAGATTTAATCAGTATTTAAAAATACTTACAGGGTACCTGTCATTAAAAAAAACTTTTGATATATTATAGATTAATGTATGCAGAATAACTTTCCAATAGCATGTTATTAAAAAATATGCTTCTTTCTATTTAATTTTCCACTTTGAAAAAATTACCACTAGGGGGTCTCCCTACCAGTCCTTTTTATAGATTTCAGGCTCATGCTGGAGTCCTAAATCTCAGACTGCAGCCGGGACACAGACAAGCTCAGCACTGCTCCCTGCCAGGGAGTTTGTCTGTGTCCCGGCTGCAGTCTGAGATTTAGGACTCCAGTATGAATCTGAAATCTATAAAAAGGACTGGTAGGGAGACCCCTAGTGGTTATTTTTTTAAAGTGGAGAATTAAATAGAAAGAAGCATATGTTTTAATAACATTGTATTGGAAAGTTATTCTGCACACATTAATCTATAATATATCAAAAGGTTTTTTTTGGATGAAAGGTACCCTTTAAGAGTTTATAGGAAGGGTTTAAACATTTTCAGCCTACTGTCAGGATAGGTCAAAAACATTTAATGCCCTCTTAATACCAAACTTAATACCAAACTTTAGCTGGTCTTTTTTGTTTTTCTGCTATGAGGACAGTTTGCCATTTTTTGTAGAAATTTATTGTAACTGAAAACTAGTTAATGTGTTTTCTTCCTTTTTTTATTTTTATTTTTTTGAAGTCATGGAGCAATGAAGCTGCAAAGAATGCAGCAAAATGGGCCAAACAATGTAAATTCGAACACAGCAAACCAGAAGAAAGAGAGATTGAAAGTAGGTGAATCTATGGATAATCTTTGTAATATTACTGTGGACTGTCTATACATTTACTGCCTCCAGAGGGGACTAAGAGAAAGGAGTAATGTACAATCTCCTAATATACAAGATTAAAGAAAGAGATAAAGTACAATCTCCTAATATACAAGATTAAAGAAAGAGATAATGTACAATCTCCTAATATACAAGATTAAAGAAAGAGATAAAGTACAATCTCCTAATATACAAGATTAAAGAAAGAGATAATGTACAATCTCCTAATATACAAGAATAAAGAAAGAGATAAAGTAAAATATTCTTAAATACAAGATAATAGAAAGAGACAATGTACAATCTCCTAATATACAAGATGATAGAAAGAGATAATGTACAATCTCCTGATATACAAGAATAAAGAAAGAGATAAAGTAAAATATCCTAATATACAAGATGATAGAAAGAGATAATGTACAATCCTCTTATATATAAGGTTATAAAAAGACAATGTACAATCCACTAATATACAGGATTATAGAAAGAGAAAATGTTCAATCCTCTAATATACAGGATTATAGAAAGAGATAATGTAAAAACCCTAATATACAAGATTATAGAAATAGTTCATGTACAATCCTCTAATATACAGGATTATAGAAAGAGATAATGTAAAAACCCTAATATACAAGATTATAGAAATAGTTCATGTACAATCCTTTAATATACAGGATTATAGAAAGAGATAATGTACAATCCTCTAATATACAGGATTATAGAAAGAGACAATGTACAATCCTCTAATATACAGGATTATAGATAGAGATAATGTCCAATTTCTAATATACAGGATTATACAAAGAGATAATGTGCAATACTCTAATATACAGGATTATAGATAGAGATAATGTCCAATTTCTAATATACAGGATTATACAAAGAGATAATGTGCAATCCTCTAATATACAGGATTATAGATAGAGATAATGTCCAATTTCTAATATACAGGATTATACGAAGAGATAATGTGCAATCCTCTAATATACAGGATTATAGATCGAGAGAATGTTAAACCCCTAGTATACAAGAAATATAGAACGATGTCATGTAAAACCTCCCATGATATTTTATTTAGGGATTAAAACATTTATGGAGTTTCTGTCCATTTTTTGAAAGGTAAACAGTGATAAGTTTTGCAATAATCCAACCTGGATGATATTACCATAAAAGGTATATTAGGTTGGGTTCACATATATCCGGAATCTGGTATAGGTGAACTCTGCCTAGATCTTGACGCAACTGATGCCACAACTGATGGCATTGTGAATCAGTTGTCATCAGTTGTATGGCACCTGGCATCCATAGTTTCTGTTCTCTGTCCCTTGTGTTTCCCTGTTCAACCATCTGCATCAAAATTCAGATGCTGACTGATTGTTAACTGTCCCATTTAAATGAATGGGATCAGTTTTAGCATCAATTTTCCTCCAGTGGGAAACTATGCCAGACGCCTGACATATGTGAACCCATCCTTACATTTTGATACAATATTGTGTGAAATTTAGAATGTGCAGGACATATTAGACTCAGTTGATATATGTCCGTTGTCATCCGTTGTTTAGCTTCCACCATTCATTATTTCTGAATGACAGACGGGGGAATGCCGGCATTTCCAACTATCGGGCGTCCGAACCAAGATGCCTGATGATTGCGAACTGTCCCATTCAAAGAAATGTGATCAGTTCTAGCATCAGTTTCCCTTCTGTGCTTTTTAGCAAGCAACGGAGGGAAATGATGACTGACGGTGGACATATATGAACAAGCCTTAAGAGATTTGAGCTGGGCCCCTAATAATGGAGGCTCCATGTTATAAGGCTGGGTTCACATATATCAGGTGTCCGGCACAGTTTCCCTACGGCGTGCACCTGAGGGGAACTGATGCTAGAACTTATCCCAATCGTTTAACAGTTTACAATCATCCAGCGTCTCAATTTTGATGCCAGATGGTTGGACACGCCGGAGGGCACCCAACAGGTGAATGCAGCTTGCTGCGTTCCCCTGTCTGCCGTCCAGAAACGGATGCCATAAAACTGATGAAAACTTGTCATCAGTTGTGGCATCAGTTGGGTCCAGATCTAGGTTGAGTTCACCTACGCCGGACATATGTGAACCCAGCTTATCTCAGCTCAGTCTGATGATGTCGTTATGGGGGATGTCACCAAATTGTCTGGTTAGAATTATAAAAAACTAACATGGATTATGATATTAATATCTAGACTATTCCTGTGGAGAAAACCTTTACATGACCTCAGAGCCAGCCCCCTGGGATGAAGCGTTTAAGGCCTTTGACAATGAAAAAAAGGATTTCCGTTATGGAAAAGGAGCAACCTCAAAAGCCGCTGTGACTGGACACTACACTCAGGTACCGTGGGTTCTTCTATAGTTCTTCTATGGCAGATTAAAGGGGTAATTCGCCCCTAAAATCACGATACAGGGGCCAGAGTATTGTGATGTAATGGCCCCGCCCCCTCATGATGTCACACCACGCCCCCTCAATGCAAGCCTATGGGTGGTGACGTGGCAGCCGCCACGCCCCCTCCCATAGACTTGTATAGAGGGGTGGAGCATGACATCATGAGGGGGCGGGGTAATGACATCACGATACTCTGCCCCCTGTATCACCCGTCATCAGACACGAAGCAAAGTTTGCTACTTGCAGCAGAAGACAGGGGGTGCTGCAGGAGAAATAGGGGATAAGATGTAAAGGGGCAAAGTACCCCTTTAAATCATACCCATCTGTACAAACCTATCATGATGTTATACTAAACGTGAATAGTTTGTGATTTTTGTGATTTCTACACCTGAAGTGGCTGACAACAGGGAACCAAAGAAATTTGTCTGTAAATTCAGGAAAGTAGATTAGTGAAGATGAAGACAACCTCAGTCTATAAAGCCCACTGGGAAATAAAGACATTATAAGAGGAACATCCTTAGGCCATGTTCACATGGGGGAAATTTCAACATTTCTAAGTGGTCCTACTGCATCTGGAACATGCAAATGTGCGGGATGTCCTCCTGTGTTTTCAGAGCGGAATTCTATGCATTGTAATATGTGTAAACATTTAAGGAGTAGTATAGTGTTTTTTTTTTGTTTTGTTTTTTATTATTACCCCATTAAGCTCGGGCTGCAAAAGGTAAAAAAAATAACTTGAACTCACTTTCCGGCACTCCCCCGATACGTTGATATAGCTCCTCGATCCTCCAGTCCTGGTCTTCTTTCTGCTTCCCTGTGCACGAATCCTCACACTGTGATCAGCGAATCACCCGCGATGTCCCGCCTCGTCTGGTGATAGGCTGAGGGTCATGTCATGTAAGGAGCCTGGGCCCCACACTCAACTCTAGTCGCCATGTAGTTGTACATTTCCCCTGCAGCAGCCACCACAGTGGAAAAGCCAGACTGGTTACAGCTGCCCTGGTGAAACAAGCCGGGACCCAAGTGTGGGTTCTGGGATGATCAGCTGATCACCCTAACAGCTAAATTTTAATGAGACAGTCCCCGTAAGGGTGTGTTCATACTACAGATATGGTGAGGAAAATTTCCTCACTGAAATCTGCTAAAAATCAAGCACAAATAATGCAGAATTTGGCACCGAATATCATTCATGGGATTCACAACAGAAATTACTCTGTATGCCCCGCGTCCATTTAAGTCAATGGAATCATGTTTCAAAGCAGAATCCTTGTGGAATTTAATACAGAATAATTAGGTTTCTAGTTATTAAGTTTTTTTTATTGTTTGTTTTTATTCCAGAGGGTAATGATGTTTCAGTTGTATTTAGTGATTCGGTTGTGTTAAAGTTATTATCTCAAGTGATCATTTATACCAGTGTTTCCCAACCAGGATGCCACAGCTGTGGCAAAACTGCAACTCCCAGCACTCCCGGTTTTGCCACACCCAGAGGCACCCTGGTTCGGAAACACTGATCTATCAAAAGGAAAAGGGATAAGAAGGGGTAGGGGTATAAGTATTTATCTTGGGTTAACCCCTGCTGCACTGTTGATGTCTCTAAATGCTAGTTACAACAAACTAAATGCTTTTTTTTTTCCTTAATAGCAAATTTGGTACAACTCAAGGTTGATGGGATGTGCGTGTGCTCATTGTCCTGGTGGGGAGTACGAGTACTTCTATGTATGCCAATACTGTCCACCGTAAGTATATAATAATAATAATAATAATAAAAACAACATGAATAATAATAATAACACTGACAATAATAATAATAATAACATTAATAATAACATGAATAATAATAATAATAATAACAATAATAATAATAATGATAATAATAATAATAATGACAAAAACTTTATTATTAATAATTATTATATCATTAATGATAATGACAATAACACCAACAATTTTATTATTATTATAGTAACAAAGTTCATAAGGTTGAAAAAAGACCAGAGTCCATCAAGTTCCACTTATATCCCTAATGAGTCCCTACTGAGTTGATCCAGAGGAAGGCAAAAAACCCTCATACTAGAGGTAAAAATTCCTTCCTGACTCCAATTAGGCAGTCAGAAAAAATCCCCGGATCAATCTTCTGTCCCTATAAATCTTGTATACATATCCAGCGATGTTATTATTCTCCAAAAATGCATCCAGACCCCTTTTGAACTATTTTACAGAGTTCACCATGACCACCTCCTCCAAGAGAGAATTTCACAGTCTCACTGCTCTTACAGTAAAGAACCCCCGTCTGTGCTGGTGTAGGAACCTTCTTTCCTCTAGACGTAGAGGATGCCCCCTTGTTATAGATACAGTCTTGGGTATAAATAGATCATGGAGAGATCTCTGTACTGTCCCCTGATATATTTATACATAGTTATTAGGTCGCCCCTAAGCCTTCTTTTTCTAAACTAAATAACGCTAATTCTGATAATCTTTCTGGGTACTGTAGTCCTCCCATTCCCTGTATTACCCTGGTTGCCCGTCTTTGAACCCTCTCCAGCTCCACTATATCTTTCTTGTACACTGGTGCCCAGTACTGTACACAGTATTCTATGTGTGGTCTGACTAGTGATTTGTACAGTGGTAGAATTATTTCCTTGTCGTGGGCATCTATACCCCTATTGATGCCCCCCATGATTTTATTTGCCTTGGTAGCAGCTGCCTGACACTGGTCACTACAGCTAAATTTACTATTAACTAAGACTCCCAAATCCTTTTCCATGTCAGTCATCCCAAGCGATCTCCCATTTAATACATAATCCCAATCTGGATTTTTCCTCCCCATGTGCATTACCTTACATTTATCAGTGTTGAACCTCATCTGCCACTTCCCAGCCCAAACCTCCAACCTATCCAGATCCATTTGTAACAGTGCACTGTCCTCTATAGTGTTTACCACTTTACAGAGTTTAGTATCCTCTGCAAACATTGCTACTTTACTATTCAACCCCTCTACAAGGTGATTAATGAATATATTAAATAGAACAGGACCCAAGACTGACCCCTGTGGTCCCCACTAGTAAAGTTACCCAATCAGAATAAGTACCATTAATAACCACCCTCGGTTTCCTATCACTGAGCCAGTTACTTACCCACTTACACACATTCTCCCCAGCCCAATCCTTCTCATTTTATGCACCAACATTTTATGTGACACAGTATCAAATGCTTTGGAAAAATCCAGATATACTACATCCAGCGATTGCCCCTGGTCCAGTCTGGAGCTCACCTTCTCATAAAAGCTGATCAGGTTAGTTTGACAGGACTGATCCCTCATAAAGCCATGCTGATATGGAGTCATACATTTATTTTTTATCAAGATACTCCAAAATAGCATCTCTTAGAAAACCCTCAAACAATTTACATACAACGGAGATTAAACTAACAGGTCTATAATTCCTGGGGTCACCTTTTGACCCCTTTTTAAATATTGGCACCACATTTGCCATGCGCCAGTCTTGGGGAAAAGTCCCTGTTACTCTTAGAGTCCATGAATATTAAAAATTGGGGTCTGTCTATTACATTACTTAATTCCTTTAGAACTTGGGGGTGAATGCCATCTGGACCTGGCGATTTGTCTATTTTGATTTTTTGTAGGCGGCACTGTACTTCTTCCTGGGTTAGACAGGTGCCCTGTACTGGGGAGTTTACCTTATCTTGTTGTATTTCACTGGCATTTCATTTTCCTCGGTGAATACAGTGGAGAAGAATTTGTTTAATATATTTGCTTTTTCCAGATCCCTCTCTATAATTTCTTCCTCATCATTTTTTAAAAGGCCAACACTTTCATTTTTGACCTTTTTGCTATTTATATAGTTTAAAAAAATGTTGGGGTTAGTTTTACTCTCTTTGGCAATGAGACTTTCTGTCTCTATTTTTGCAGTTTTTATCTATTTTTTACATATTTTACATTTTTCTCTATAGCTTTTTAATGCTTCTTCACTGTCGTCCTGTTTTAGTAGTTTGAATGCTTTATTTTTGTCATTTATTGCCCCTTAACATTTTTATTCATCCATATTGGTTTTCTTTTATTTCTGACCCTTCTATTCCCATAAGGTATATACATCTTACAGTGAGAATTTAAAATATTTTTAAAAGTCTCCCATTTAGTGTCAGTATTCTTGTTTTTGAGGGCATTATCCCATTTTATATTGTTAAGGGCTTCTCTGAGTTGATCAAACTTTGCCTTCCTGAAGTTCAGTATTTTTGCGGCCTCTCGAGAGATTCTCTTATTGAAGAACAAGTTATAATGTATTATATTATGATCACTATTTCCTAGGTGTCCTTCTACCTGCACATTAGTTACTCTGTCAGGTCTGTTGGTTAATATTAAGTCTAGTAGGGTGCCCCCTCTGGTCAGGCTCTGCACCATTTGGGACAGATAATTGTCTTTAGTTATAGTCAGAAACCTGTTTCCTTTATGAGATTCACAGGACTCAGTCACCCAGTTCATATCAGGATAGTTAAAGGGATACTCCCCCCTTTTTTTTTTAAATCAACTGGTGCCAGAAAGTTAAACAGATTTGCAAATGACTTCTATTTAAACATCTTAATCCTTCTAGTACTTATCAGCTTCTATTTTCTCCACAGGAAGTTATTTTCTTTTTGAATTTCCTTTCTGTCTGACCACAATGCTCTCTGTGGACATCTCTGTTCATTTTAGGAACTGTCCAGAGTAGGAGCAAATCCCCATAGCAAACCTTTCCTGCTCCAGACAGTTCCTAAAGTGGACAGAGATGTCAGTAGAGAGCACTCTGGTCAGACTGAAAAGGAAATTCAAAAAGAAAATAACTTTCTGTGGAGCAAATAGAAGCTGATAAGTACTAGAAGGATTAAGATTTTTAAACATAAGTAATTTACAAATCTGTTTAACTTTCTGGCAACATTTGAGTTATAAAAAATAAATAAATATGTGGAGTACCCCTTTAAAGTCCCCCATTATTATCACATCGTTTTGATTTGCTGCCTTATTTATTTGCCTCAGTAACTGATCTTCTGCCTCTTTCATTATGTTTAATGGCTTATAGTAAACCCCTATCAGAATGAATTTATTTTATTTCCATATAATTCTACCGTTAATTACTCCTCATTATTGTTTCCCTCCCATATATCCTCCCGCAGTGCGGCCTTCAGACTGGACTTTACATAAAGACAAACTCCTCCCCCTTTCCATTTTCTCCGATCCTTCCTAAATAGACTATATCCCTGTATGTTGACTGCCCAGTCACATCTATCGTCCAGCCAAGTCTCTGTTATACCCACTATGTCATAATCCTCCTCAGACATCAACCACTCCAGTTCGTCAGTTTTATTGGTCAGACTTCTGGCATTAGTCATCATGCAATTCAATGGTGTATATTTTTTCTTCCTATGAAGCCTATCCCTATTAACTATTCTAACCCCTCCCTCCTCTCCACCCCCAAGTACATTAATAAGTCCCACCTCTCTCTCTACACCATCTTCTCCCTCTATGTTCTCCCTCTATGTTGTAGGTTCCCTCCGACAGTGAAGTAGGCCCAGTTCTCTATGAACCCAAACCCCTCCTTCCTACATCAGCTTCTGAGCCACTTGTTCACCTCCCTAATCTCCTGCAGACACGTTTCAAACCATATGGTTCTTAGTCATGGCACTTAGTCTTAGTCATGGATTAAAACTAGCCCTACCTTACCCTGATCCGCCCGGCCGTTCGCCCACAATTGTAGCTTTATTCTATGTGTATATCTTGCTGTAACTGGCACGGGCGGGGCTTCTGCAGCTTAACTGGCACTGACGTCAGCGGCGCTTATGAATATTCATCCCCCCTTCCTCCAGTTCTTCCTCTCTTCGCTGCTCCTAACTGGAGGGAGGGGGAATGAATATTCATAAGCGGCGCTTACATCAGTGCCAGTTAAGCTGCAGAAGCCCTGCCCGTGCCAGTTACAGCAAGATATACACATAGAATAAAACTACAATTACGGGCAAATGGCCGGGCGGATACGGGTAAGGTAGGGCTAGTTTTAATCAGCATCTCCCGCACTATCCACCAGTACCTATGGATAGTGCGGGAGAAAATATCTGACAGTTTTCCTTTAAGCTTGGGGCCTAAATCCCTGAAATTATTTTTAAGGACACTCCACCTACCTCTTACTTTGTCATTGGTGCCAATATGTACCATGACTGCTGGGTCTTCTCCAGCCCAACCCAGCAACCTGTCAACTCGTTTCACATAGTGCCGAACTCGAGCGCCAGGCAGACAACACACTGTTCGGCGATCCTGGTCTTTGTGAAAGATCGCCCAGTCTGTCCCCCTAATAATAGAGTCCCCCACTACCAGTACCTGTCTGGGCTTCCCTGCACTCCTCCTTCCCTCCTTACTGGAGCAGACACCCCCCTGGTGGTCAGAGGCAGTATCTTGCTGCAGTACTACTAGCTCTGAAATAGCATCCCCCTCATCTGCTAACCGGGCAAACTTGTTGGGGTGTGCCAGTTAAGGACTATCCTCCCTGACACTTTCCCCTCTACCCCATTTTCTAACTATAACCCAGCTAACTGCCTAACTGTCCTGCTCCTCCGTCCCACTATCCTCCCCCACCTCTACCCCAGAGAGTACTTGCTCAGTGAGCAGGAGACTCCTCTCCAAGTTGTCAATGCGTCTCAGTTTTGCCAGTTGATCTTCTAGATCCAGGATCTGGGCTTCCAAATGAGCAACTCGCACACATCTCACACAACAATATGCACCCTCAAACTGCTGATCAAGGATTGCATACATGGCGCAAGATGTACAGTGGACTACATTTTCCAACATGGAGACCATCTAGGTACAGGGATTTCACAGATTAACAGCCAAAAACAGACAGTAAATATTATAATTAAATTCTCGGTAGACCTTGTGAGTATAAAGTCCCTACAGTGTAAGTAAAGTAACACTCACAGCGATTTCAAACTCCTGCTTTTTAACTCTCTTTCAGCTGCCTCTCTCCCAAAGCAACACTCAGACAGAGCACACTCAGAACTAAGTCCCAAACTAAGATTTAACCCCTTAAGGATGGAGGGTTTTTCCATTTTTGCATTTTCATTTTTTCCCCATCACCTTCTGAAAATCATAACGCTTTAAATTTTGCACATAAAATTCCAAATTATGGCTTATTTTTTGTGCCACATATTTCAACTTTGCAGTGACATTAGTCATTTTACCAAAAAATCTACGGCGAAAATGGAAAAAAAATTCATTGTGCGACAAAATTGAAGAAAAAATGCAATTTTGTAAATTATGGGGGCTTCCGTTTCTACGCAGTGCATTTTTCGGTGAAAATTACACCTTATTGTTCTGTAGGTCCATATGGTTAAAATGATAATGTAGGTTATATAGGTTTCATTTTGGCGTACTTCTAAAAAAAGTCATAACTACATGCAGGAAAATGTATATGTTAAAAATTCTCATCTTCTGACCCCTATAACTTTTTATTTATATTTTTCCGCGGACGGGCCGGTATGAGGGCTCATTTTGGTATCATTTTTGCATTGATAGGACTTATTGATCGCTTTTTATTCATTTTTTCATTATATAAAAACTGACCAAAAATACGCTATTTTGGACATTGGAATTTGTTTGCGCGTGCGCCATTGACAGTGCGGTTTAATTAACAATATATTTTTATAATTTGGACATTTCCGCACGCGGCGATGCCACATATGTTTATTTTTATTTACACAGTTTTTTTTATGGGAAAAGGGGGGTGATTCAAACTTTTATTAGGGAAGGGATTAAATGACTTTTATTAACTTTTTTTCCACTTTTTTTGCAGTGTTATAGCTCCCATAGGGGGCTATAACACTGTACACACTGATCTTTTACACTGATCCCTGCAAAGCCATAGCTTTGCATGGATCAGTGTTATAGGCGGTCGATTGCTCAAGCCTCTATCTCAGGCTTGGAGCAATCAATCGCTGATCGGACGCGACGGAGCAAGGTAAGGGGACCTTTTTATTTCATTTTATTGTGATGGTCCCGATCAGCCCGACTGAGCTGCCGGGAAGCTTTCACTTTCATTTTAGATGCGGCGATCAACTTTGATCGCCACGTCTAAAGGGTTAATAGCGCGCAGCACAATGATCGGTGCTGCACGCTATTAGCCCAGGGTCCCGGCTATCTTTAGCCGCTGGGACCGAGGCGGTATGACGTGGCGTGACCCCGTTTTATATAATGGGCGAAGGGAGTACAGGTACGCCCTACATCCTTAAGAGGTTAAGCACCTGTGGTAATTCTACCCCTCCCCCTAGAGTAGAAAGAAAAAAAAGTGAAGAGGCTGTTTAAAATTCTCAGTGATCCATCTATGTGCAAATGTAAGCACTCACACAAGTCTCTCTAACTCCACAGATTCACTTCACACAGCAGATATCTCCTGTTTTAAACTAAGATTTAAGCACCTGTGACCAATCTACCCCTCCCCTAGAGGCAGAGTAGAGGAAAAAAAAGTGAAAAGGCTGTTTAAAATTCTAACAGTGATCCCTCTATGTGCAAATGGAAGTACTCACACAAGTCACTCCAACTCCACAGTCACCCTACACAGCAGATATCTCCTGTTTTTTCAACTCTCTTTCAGCTGCCTCTCTTCCAAAGCAACACTCAGACAGAGCACATAATAATAATAATAATAATAATAATAATACTTATTATAAAAATAAGTATAATAATAATATTTATTATTATTATTAATAATAATAATAATAAATGTGGTTTATAGTGGTATCAAAGATATGTTCTCTGCCTTGTTCCACTGGTGATACATTGAATTGTTTAAAATTCCTCCATAAAAATGATTCTGTCTCTTTTTTTTTGATGATGTGATACATGCAACCAACACCAAAGGAAGCATTGGTAGCATAGCTAAAGTCCAAAATTTTAGGGTACAAGCTCTCAGGGACAGATCAATCCCCAAACACCAAACCCACAATAAAAAAAAGAAGACAGCAGTATAAATCCAAAAGTGTCATCTATTTAACATTCCAGCCTTTTCATAGGGTCTTTTTCAATTGACTGAAACATTGCTTGTGAACGTTGAAAGAATAGATGACGCTGTGATTTTGGATTAAAATTGCTGGAGTGCTGTGTTAGACTGGGTTCACATATGTCCGACATCCGGCATAGGTGAATTCAGCCTAGATCTTGACACAACTGATGCCACAACTGATGACAGGTTGTCATCATTTGTATGGCATCTGTCATCCATTGTTTCTGCACAGCGGTCAGGGGAACACAGCAAGGTGTGCTCCCCTACCCGGTGCCCTCCAGCGTGTCCAACCATCTGGCGTCAAAATTGAGAAGCTGAATGATTGTCAACTGTCCCATTTAAATGAATAGGAAAAAAAAGAGAGATATGCCCCACTAGTGAAATATGTCGAAGTACACACAAGCATACAATAGGTGGAATTGCACTCACCCTATGGGGTTGCGCTAAGAGCGCAACACCTCAATAGACGTCTGGTATTGATAGTGCTGGTTGTGGATCTGCAGCCGAAGCTCAGCCGGACTTGAGAAATGCAGGTCCGGAAAACAATACAGGCAGGCAAAACAAAAGTTGGCACTGTTCCAAAGTGGTTCATAAATTGAAAGGACACATGTCAAATGTCCTAAAATCTACTTTATTGGCAATACAGCAACGCGTTTCTGGTCCGGACCGGACCCTTCGTCAGGCTAGAGGCATACACAAAGACAGTAAAAGCTGCTATAAGTACCCTCGTGGTGTCCTAGTAAAGGTCACATATAATTAGGGTATTCTTCATGGTTCTTGCACAGTTTTTCTTACATAAAACAGTTAACAGTATAAACTATATCCATAAAAGACACACAGTACATTAATATATCAGAGCACAGACATTTTTACTACTTGATCGGTACTACTGGTTGATGCATTGTGACGTTTTTCCAATATATTAAGTGTGTAAAATAACATACCCTTCAGCGGGGATACGCAATCACCATAACTAGTGGGAGTGTCCCAGCTGGCCCAGAAACGGCAGGGAATAAACGGAATGTCCACGGCAGATTTTATGAATTAACTGGAGAACTTTACCTGCAGATTTTATGCAACAGTCTTTATACAGAAACAGTCTCTTTAGAGGTAACCGGGATACAGGCTCCTCACAGGCTTCGCTGGGACTTGAAATAATGAGCTGTTTTATGCAGGCCACTGTGCTACTAATTATAGGATTTTAGCTGGTAGAAGTCACACAGGATTTGGTAGGTTGAGCTTTGTAACTTACGGTTTAGTGGCTGCAGGTTCTTAGGCTTTGGCCTAGATGAATTGAAGTTATGCTGATTTGCGGATTGTGCTTCTTTAGTGTCCAGGTCTCAAGAGAGTGCAGGAACAAGAGCAGGAACTAAGAGAGCAAATTTAGTGGCTACATCCCTTTACATAATAGGGGGCTGGACTAAGCTCATTGGTCATCAAACCTGTGAGTCCTGAACCCAGCGAACTCTGGGTACATCACATGACCCAGTAAGGTCCTTAAGGGGGTACTCCGGTGAACACCTTTTTTCTGTAAAATCAACTGGTGGCAGAAAGTTAAACATATTTGTAAATTACTTCTATTAAAAAATCTTAATCCTTCCTGTACTTATTAGCTGCTGAATACTACAGAGGAAATTATTTTCCTTTTGGAATGCTCTCTGACGACATCACGAGCACAGTTCTCTCTGCTGACGTTATTATAATAATAATAATGCTTTATTTATTGTTGTCCTTAGTGGGATTTGAACCCAAGTCCCCACCACTGCAAGGCAGCAGTGCTAACCACTGAGCCACCATGCTGCCCTTAGCATACCTCTGCTATGCACGGTTGCTAAAATGGACAGAAATCTCAGCAGGGAGCACTGTGTTCGTGATGTCATCAGTGTTCCAAAAAGAAAGGATTTTCCTCTGTAGCATTCAGCAGCTAATAAGTACTGGAAGGATTAAGATTTTTTAATAGAAGTAATTTACAGATATGTTTAACTTTCTGCCACCAGTTGATTTAAAAGAAAAAAGGTTTTCACCGGAGTACCCCTTTAAGCAATTATACATTACAACTGTACATCACGTGACCCGAGAAAGGTCCTATACATATATATTTCCTATACATTAAATATTATATTAACATAAGTTGTATGAGGCGACCAGGGGTAGGCACTACAGGAGAGCCCTGTGGAAATGGAGGGACTCTAGCTGAGGGGACTTTAGACAGGGACAGGACAAGGTCCTGTAACGGGAAACCACATGGTGATCAGTGAGGGACCTAGCAGTTGGTGAATTCGCCTAGTCAGACACTTTTCACCTACCCTGTGGATCGGAGATAAGTAGTCATCTTGGGAGTAACCCCTTTATCACTGGAGTCATGGCAAATTTAGGTACAGAGTAAAAAGTCTTTTTTTCCCAGTTCCAACCTATAGGAATACTTTTTGAAACTATCCCAAACCCCAGCAGATTCTATCAGTGTTTCCTTTCATTTGACAAACTTTTGCGCTTATTAACATACTGTATTTCCATGTAACTTATTTCAGGGGAAATTTCGTGGATTCTCTTGACAAGCCATACAAAGAAGGATCTAAATGTGCAGACTGCCCCAAGAATTGTAAAGATGGCTTGTGTAGTAAGTATTTACATTAAAAGAGATCTTCCAGGGGACATCTCTAATGTATTACAGACCAGTGGTGCATTAATATGTGATAGTCAGCTTTCCGTGTATTATTTCTAGGCTTAGAAATTATCAGTAGAAGTTACAGGCCAAAGCCTCAGGCTGCACTACAGAGTACTAGAGAATCTTATGAAAACATGTTCTGTTCTGGTATCTGTCAGGTGTAGTGATGCCATGGACATCTTGCAGGACTGGCCTTCGGTGAGAAGGATAGGGGATAAGATGTCTGATCGCGGGGTTCCCATTGCTGGGACCCCCCGCGATCTCCTGCAGCGCATGTTTAGAACGCCCGGTCCGGCGACAGTGACTTCACGGCCACTCCCCTACGTGACATCACACCACGCCCCCTCCATTCATGTCTATGGGAGGGGGAGTGGCATCACGATCACGGCCTCCGTCTCAAAGCGTCCTGAACAAAATTTTCAGAATGCTGCAGCATCGGAGTACCCCTTTAAATATCATCTTTACCCCAGTTTTGTATACATTCTACCCATAGAATTTACTAAGAGGTACTTCTTCAGTGGAAGAATCATAGAAGGCAAATATCTTAGTTGTCGTCTTCGGTGGGCACCATGGGAGGGAGAGTTATCCAAACCTGTGTAGGGGAAGAGTGGTGCAGTTGCCCATAGCAACCAATCGCTTCTTTCATTTTTAAAGAGGCCTGTGAAAAATGAAAGAAGCGATCTGATTGGTTGCTATGGGCAACTGCTCCACTCTTCCCCTACACAGGTTTTGATGAATCTTCCCCCCATACGCTCTTACTTCCCCCCCATTCAGTAACTCTTGAGCTCCGTTCTTATAGCTCCTGTGTGGGACAACCAGAATAAGGAAACCTATATACCAGTGGTCTCGAATTTTGGCCCTCCAGATGTTGCAAAACTTCAACTCCCAGTATGCCCGGACAGCCAACGGCTGTCCGGGCATTCTGGGAGTTGAAGTTTTGCAACATCTGGACTAGTTTGAGACCACTGCTATATACCACTGCTATATAACCTTCTGCTGCTAGATAGAGAATAAAGAGAATATGTATGGACATTTATCAAGGGGTTTAGTCAGGTTTTCTTTACTCTAATTGTCGCAAAATTGTCGCAACTGCGACTACGCAATTTTTCGTGCGACATTTTGACTGGAAAGCGAGAAAAGCAAGTTTTCCAAAAATTAACTACGTAGTAATAATTTTAAAATGGACTACGGGTAGTCAGGTATTTATTAACTGCGACAGTCGCAACTGCGCAAAAAAAAAAAATCGCAACAGGGTTAAAAATTGACTAAATTTACTCCAGCTCAAACATGGAGCAGAAAAAGCTACCACCAAAGTAAAAAAAGGAAAAATTGCAACTGAAAGCAGTTGATAAATAAATCACACATAAGCAATAAAAAAGTAAGGAAATAATTACTAAAAAAAAGAATACATAAGCAAACATTGATAAATGTCCCCATGGTGCCTACCGATAAAGAATACTAACATATATGCCTTCTATTTAGGGAAGAGAGGAAGATGCTATGAGGAAACAGATTTTTTTTTTTTTATTAAAACAAAATAAAAATGAAAACAAATTGTAAGCATACAGACAAAAACACATAAAAAAAAAACATTTAGGCTAAGTTTCCACTTGTTTTTTTTTTTCTGGCAGTTTTTGGAATACTGCCACTACAGTTTTCGAGCCAAAGCCAGAAGTGTATTCAAAAGGAAGAGGACATATAAAGGAAGGACTTATACTTCTCCACCTTTATGGATCCACTTCTGACTTTCTGACTTTGGCTCAAAAACTGCAGTGGCAGTATTCCAAAAACTGCCAGAAAAAAAACAAGTGGAAACTGAGCCTTATGCTGCAAAAAAAAAAAATGTTTATATAAAAATAAAAGCATAATGGATCTTAGGTGAGAAAGGAAAGAAATGTCAGCAAAAACTAAAATTGTTACAGCATAAAGGGGTTTTTAAATATAAGAGTGTCAATGGATTTACAGTGTACAGGGACCAAAAATTGATGGAATATAACCCCCCCATCCAGACCATTAGTGACAGGGATGCCTAATCTTTTTGCATGGTGTATACTATTACTATCCTACCCAATTTAGTACTCCTTCAGTAACATACAGCTGTCAGTAGTTACTCAACCCTCTAATGATAATGAAATGACTCTGCCTATTCTGTCCCAGGCTATGCAGCAAATCTGACAAATCAGGTCACATGTGGTGTAAAATTCAGGCTCTATGAATGCAGGAGAAGATTTATGCTCCTAAGCCACCCCCACCCCCCAGTGTTTTAGGACAAAAGTAAACGCTCACTTACCGCTGGGGGAAATACACACATTTGTAGCCGAATAGTGAAATACAAGCAGGGATTATTAGGGCAACAAAAGAGGTATTATTTATAAGAGCACAAGGAAGAACATTTACCTTGTGCATGGTACGAAGGGGGATTATTTAGCAGTAGAAGGGTGAATTGTTCAATTGGGGGCTGTAGGGAGCACAAAGGAGGGCAACTATTACATTGGCAGGGATACACATTGGTTAATATTACTGTGGGGAAAAAATTGGTATAATTACTTTACACTGGACAGGGGGGATTTTTACTATGTATGGTAAAAAGCGACAATTAAAGGGGTATTCCAGGAAAAAAACTTTTTTTTATTATATATCAACTGGCACCAGAAAGTTAAACAGATTTGTAAATTGCTTCTATTAAAAAATCTTAATCCTTTCAATAATTATCAGCTGCTGAAGTTGAGTTGTTGTTTTCTGTCTGGCAACAGTGCTCTTTGCTGACATCTCTGCTTGTCTCGGGAACTGCACAGTGTATAATTGGTTTGCTGTGGGGATTTGCTTCTAAACTGGGCGGTTCCCGAGCCACGTGTCATCAGAAAGCAGTTAGACAGAAAAGGACAACTCAACTCCAGAAGCTCATAAGTACTGAAAGGATGAAGATTTTTTAATAGAAGTAATTTACAAATCTGTTTAACTTTCTGGAGGCAGTTGATATATAAGAAAAAGTTTTTTCCTGGATAACCCCTTTAATTACTGTGGGAAACCCAGAAAGAACGTATATTACTATAATTGTGGTGCACAAAAGAGGATTTTTTTTATTTTGTGATAGCCACAGTGGGAAAATTACAGTGTGAGGGCACTATTACTTTGTGAAGCACCAAGGAGGGTACTATTACTGTGTGGGGCACACATTGGTTATGTTATTATTTTGTGAGGGGTGAAATGAGAATAGCAGCTGGAAGGGGCATTTCTGTGCACAGACGAGTTGGGAGTCTTTTGGGGAGAATTCGGGTAGAAAACAGGCATGGTCGCACATCTACAATCTTGTATAATGATCTGATTGCTTCTCAGCATAATATCAAAAACTAGCAGGTTGTTAGTATACATTTTTTTATCAAAAAGTACAAGCCCACTCACCACGTCAAGGCCACCTATTTAGAGTGGGTCCCTAACGTCCCTAGCATAAAATGGCGTAGCACTGGGCGGCGACCACCACCGCCGTGACACCAGTGCCCACGGGGGGGAAACGACCCACTGACAGAGCGGCCCCAATGCCACTCAAACCAGTCTATGGGTCGTACCCCCCCGCAGACACGGCGCCACGGAAGCAACGGACGCCGCACCGCACCACACCAGTGTGAACAGGGTGTAATAGCTCACTTACCATGCTCTCCCAGTCAGACTGGGAGGCTGCTAGGAAAGAAATGGCCCATGTGTAGCTAATTACTACTTATATAGGGTTGGGCTGAGGGGGTGGGGAAGAGTGCAGCACATGTTCAAACGTGGCCTTGACGTGGCGAGTGGGCTTGTACTTTTTGATCAAAAATGTATAATAACAACCTGTTAGTTTTTGATATTATGCTGAGAACCAATCAGATCATTATACAAGATTGTAGATGTGCACCATGTCTGTTTTCTACCCGAATTCATTCAGTCTTTTGGGGAGGTCAATACATATGTCTTCAGTCTTGTGTCCCTGATTTTAGACCCTAGCAGTGCCCCTGCATGATATGAATACGATGTATATTTCTTGCCTAATGACACTTTTAGTTCTGCTAGATGTGTAAAATGGAAACCTATTGGAACATGCAATTAATGTTTTCTTCATTTTTTCCCCTCCTCTTTTCAGCGAACCCATGCACGGACAAAAACATATTCAGCAACTGTCCCGACCTGGCAAAAAAAAACTGTGGTATGCCGTTTGTTAAGGAGAAGTGTGCAGCCTCATGTAACTGCAAAACCGAAATTATATAAAATCTGCAGCATCTTTATTTTCATGTCAATATCCTGGAGGAAGATTAAAGAGGTATTCCAGGCCAAAACTTTTTTTTATATATCAACTGGCAATTTAAACAGATTTGTAAATTACTTCTATTAAAAATCTTAATCCTTCCAATAGTTATTAGCTTCTGAAGTTGAGTTGTTGTTTTCTGTCTAACTGCTCTCTGATGACTCATGTGCCGGGAGCTGTGCAGTTCCTATGGGGATATTCTCCCATCATGCACAGCTCCCGGGACGGGACATCATCATTGAGCAGTTAGACAGAAAACTTCAGAAGCTAATAACTATTGGAAGGATTAAGATTATTTAATAGAAGTAATTTACAAATCTGTTGAACTTTCCGGAGCCAGTTGATATATATAAAAAAAAGGTTTTGACAGGAATACCCCTTTAAGTAGTAGTTTGTCCGATTAATATTCGTTTTTTTTTTTGTCTTCCATTTTTTTTAGATAAATAAAAGCAATTTTAAAATAAATATTGTGTGTACACTTATTACTACCACACCATCAGGGATAACAAAGCTTGGGTGGATATCATTAGAGAACATAATTTTGAGTAAAAACCTTATGGAATTTAACAAATATCATCCCATATAATACACAACACACCAGATAAAATAGATAAAAGCAAGTTAAAGGAGTACTGCAGGACTGGAAAACGTATCCCCTATCCTAAGGACCCCCTGCGATCTCCTGTGTGGGGCCCCAGCAGTCCGCGGGAAGGGGATGCATAGACCGCCGCATGAAGTGGTGGCTGCCACACACCCTCAATACAACTGTATGGTAGAGCCAGAGCACTGTATTGAGGGTGGAGGGGGGGGGGGTGTTGGTTGCTGCTCCGTGAGGTGGTCAACACACGATATCTGGCCAGAGAGCCGGGGCCCCATATGGGAGATCGCAGGAGTTCCTAGTGGTCAGACTCCCAGCTATCTGAAACTTATGTCCTATCCTCAAAATAGGGGAAAATCCTGGATTACTCCTTTAAAGGGAACCCATCACCTGTATTATGCTACCCAAACTGCAAAGCATACGCGCCCCCCCCCCCCCCCCCCCCCGCCACTTGACTTCTTACATGCATGTTAGGGTAACACCTCTGGGCCAGCAGGGGGCACCTTTCGAACTTCATATCCTCACTATCTCTGCCAGCAGGGACATCTCCCAGGTATGGTAAGGAAAAAGGTTTGACCATATATAACACCCTACCATTGTAAAATCTAATAACAGGTTCCCTTTAAAGGAGTACTGGAGTCTTAGACACTTATCCCCTATCGACAGGATAGGGAATAAGTGTCTTGGGCTACAGATCTCCTTTAATAAGGCTCTATACACCAGACCCAAGGAATCTGTGCTCCCGCCCCTCCTCAAAAAAAAAAAAATAATAATTAGGCCTGATTTATACAGTGATGTCTTACTTGACAGGAGTCCCTGCTCCACTTGCAAAGTCTCTGTGGTGGTCTACGCTGCTGTGTAGAGAAGTTTACTGCGGCAAGTTCTGCGAGGGTCTGCAAGGTCTTCGCCACTGGCTGCATCTGGATACACAATACACTGACCGAATCTTCACATTAGGTTAAACAACCATATAGTATTTAGGACAGAGTTTCACAAGTGTTAGTGTTATATTCATATTCAGTCTAGAACAATGTTTTGGTCCTTCTGGTAGCTAGTTATTTCTATGAATGAGAAAACCATACATAATGAAAACTGGGGTACATATAGCATGTATAGATAAAAGAGTCTTAGAACTTAGTAGCATTACTATACAGGAGATCCGTCTTAAATAATGGGGTGCTTAGAGATTCAAAAAGAATAATGAAAGGTACAAAAGACCTATATATGAAGAGAGTTGCTAGTAATACTGTACACAGCAGGTATATGAACAGCATGAGGTTCTATATAGAAGATGGTGATATATGAGTGTCCATGATGGCTAATGTATAAATAGGAATTATGATGGTAGCTGATGAAAGTATGCAGGAAGGTGTGAGGAGGATGGCGATATGCCAAAATATATTAGGGGTTATGTGCTATGTGTGGCATTTTGGTGTGTCAGACACATAGGTCAAGCTCAGCCCAATTACTTTTCTTGGTAAATCCAGAATCTCTGTGGCTGCCATTGCGCCCGTCACCGAAGTATACGCCAGTATACGAAGAATGAGCTGCCATATATTACTGTGACTTTATTTGTCCACACTAAATCTCATTTGAGGAACAAGGCTGAGCCTCCAGTGCCACGGAGGAGCTCATGTACCCCCAACACAGAGCTCTGACCCCTACCTAAAAGAGACAGTGTCTAATCCACCACATACTGCAGACTGGACAAAAAGATGTCCATGACGATGTCATTTAGGTGAACACCACCAGGCTGATTGTCACCTTCTAGATGCCTATGATGAATCACCATCCCCGCCCGGGAACGGACATACCGAGCAAAATATATAGGAATGGCAAAGCAAGTAGATGACAGAAGAACCTACATAGAAGCAAATTAGCATGAACATAAGCAAAACAACCCACCTTCTACCTCCAAATGCGTTCTTCCTCTGCGATGGGTAAACCACTCCGGAAAGCCTCCGTAGCCATACCAATGCAGAAAGAATGAGTGCCATGCTCCTGTTCCAGCATACCCAGAGCCACCAAACACATCTCAAAAACTGTAAAAAAAGAAGAGTACTCAGTCCTCAGCACAACCACTCAAAGAGATTGTACGGTGGATGTGTGGTACAATAGGGAAAATAATGAACGCACAGACCAATATAAGAATCTTTAGATTTAATAAACAATATCAATAATAAATTAATATAAATTCAAAAACTCAAAGATTAAAAAAGATTACTGCCGCAGGGCCCTACGGCTGCACAGTGTTAGAGTAAAAAAAAGGTAACAATGATTGCCAATAGAAACCTCAGGGAGTATTCATAATTACACCACGATTGATCAAAAAATCTGTATGTATAAGTTGCATGCAACATAGAATAAATGTAGCAAAATATGGCAATAAATTTAGGTGGATTGCAGCAATGAAAACATTCTAAACCTGTAGAGAAAAATATAGAATAATTATCCTAAAGGGGTATCAGCGTCCGTCCTAAAAGAATAGATGGACAGTAGGTATAATGTCCCAGGAATATAGCTGAAAGTTCTGTGCGGGGAATGGTGAGCACCTGTTACCTGTAGTAATACTGGAAGCTCGGCTGGAGATCTGCTGTGCCGATGGAGATCCTATTAAGGAAAAAAGACACAGGCACTTGCGTGCCACTCACCCACTCCTCAATGGACCCAGTAACGGTGGTCGTCCTGCTCTAACTAAAAACTGCTGGAGCACCAACAAGTGCAATCACCGCCGCAAGCTCTCGGCACCTGATGTAGCGGGTGGGTGGTCACGTGTCTGGCAATCAGCTGATCAGATGGATTCGGCCTGCTTCACAGTGGTGCAATGGTTGGTTGCGGCAATGCTCAGGTGATGGTGTAGATAGCCACCAATGATGAATTTCCGCGCGGATGGATTCCTGTGGTGTGGGCGCTGAAGGGTAAGTCCAATAATCCGGTATAGCCGTTAAGATAATGCCAAAATAAAATGTCCCTTGTACAGGCAAATCCCTACGGATAGGGTATCCTTTAGCACAATGGATAAGTCCAGTGATCTGGCAACGGGAATAGATCTAATAGTCCGGTATTGGCAAATGGACAATGGGGATTAAGGATATTCCCTGTGGAGATTTGATTTGATCGATCGTGGTGTAATTATGAATACTCCCTGAGGTTTCTATTGTCAATCATTGTTGCCTTATTTTTATTCTAACACTGTGCACTGGCCCTGCGGCTGTAATCTTTTTTAATCCTTGAGTTTTGGAATTTATATTAATTTATTATTGATATTGTTTATTAAATTTAAACATTCTTATATTGGTCTGTAAGTTCATTCTTTTCCATATTGTACCACACATCCACCGTACAATCTCTTTGAGTTGTGCTGAGGACTGAGTACTCTTCTTTTTTACATGTTACCTTATTTATTCTACGTTGGGTGACAGAACAACCCAGTTAACCTTGCATATTTTTTCTGTGAGCTACACTCATCTATATGTTTTTGTTTACATTCACCCATTTGTGAAGTGCTCCAGAAATATGATGGATGTGTGGTCTCATTTGGAAAAGAAAAAAATATCAATTGAAGAGGTGAGTAGAAGCCTTGACAGAGGAATTGCTGTGGATATAGTGTTTCTGGATTTTGCCAAAGCGTTTGACACTGTCCTTCACAGACGTCTGACAGGTAAGTTAAGGTCCTTGGGCTTGGAAACTTTAGTTTGTAACTGGATTAAACACTGGCTCATGGATCGTACCCAGAGAGTGGTGGTCAATGATTCGTACTCTGATTGGTCCCCGGTTATTCGTGGTGTACCCCAAGGTTCAGTACTGGGCCCGCTGCTGTTTAATTTATTTATCAATGATATAGAGGATGGTATTAACAGCTCTGTTTCTATCTTTGCAGATGACACCAAGCTTTGTAGCACGGTACAGTCTATAGAGGATGTGCATAGGTTACAAGATGACTTGGATAGACTAAGTGTCTGGGCATCCACTTGGCAAATGAGGTTCAATGTGGATAAATGTAAAGTTATGCATCTGGGTACTAAGAACATGTATGCATCGTATGTCTTAGGGGGGATTAAACTGTCAGAGTCACTGGTAGAGAAGGATCTGGGTGTACTTGTAGATCACAGACTACAGAATAGCATGCAATGTCAGGCTGCTGCTTCCAAAGCCGGCAGGATATTGTCATGTATAAAAAGAGGCATGGACTCAAGGGACAGGGACATAATACTCCCCCTTTATAAATCATTGGTACGGCCTAACTTGGAATATGCTGTTCAGTTTTGGTCGCCTGTTCATAAAAGGGACAATGCGGAGTTGGAAAGGGTGCAGAGACACGCGACTAAACTAATATGGGGCATGGAACATCTTAGCTATGAGGAGCGATTAAAGGAGTTACAATTGTTTAGTCTTGAGAAGAGACGTTTAAGGGGGGATATGATAAACGTATATAAGTATATAAATGGCCCATACAAAAAATATGGAGAAAAACTGTTCCAGGTTAACCCCCCCCAAAGGACGACACGCCTTCTTTACCATGAGGACTGTGAATTTATGGAACGGTCTACCTCAGGAACTGGTCACAGCAGGAACAATTAACAGCTTTAAAACAGGGTTAGATACATTCCTGGAACAAAATAACATTAATGCTTATGCAGAATTATAAAACAACATCCCTTTCCCTTATCCCCTTACACCCTTCCCTTCAATTCCGTGGTTGGACTTGATGGACGTATGTCTTTTTTCAACCATACTAACTATGTAACTATGTAACTATGTATACATTTGATCAAGATATTGAAGCTACACATATAGCAACCACTAACTTAACTCAAACTCATAAAAAGTTAGAAACCATCTTGTCCAAGAGACGTCGTAATCAATGGGAGGTGAAAAGCCTCTCACATCTCTTGGACATAGATGTTATCCCTAAGGGACTGTTAATTACTAAAATACCAGCAGGAGATTTGGATGGTGTAGAGTTTAACCAGATTTGGGAAACTAAACTTAGGGAACAATCCAAATAATTAGTGAAACTGATTATCAAAAGGAGACAGGAACTTATACAAGAATTGGATAAAGAGATAGGCACCATTAAAATAGATCTAGATAAATTTGAAAAAAATCAAGAATTCCAAATACATCAAGAAATCATTTGTGCCAAATTAGATAAATTGGAGTCAGAGATTGTTAATAGGAAAACAAAAAAACTTATGTGGCAGACAGCGAAAAACCCAATTAAACAGCCTGTGTATTCGGATAATCCACATCCAATTACACTTGAGAACAGATATGCTCCTTTAGCTGAGAAATTTTTTTTGGAAGAAGGCCAGACCCACAGGGCCCTACCTTACTTAAATCACCATCACAAACAATACGAGAGAAAACAGGAATCACCTCATTACACATACAGAAAACCGTATCACCATTATCAACGATATACCAAATACCGTCGTCATCCATATCAACACAAGACTTACCAGTCTCCCTCCCGTTCACATCGCTATCATCAAACACCATATCCTCATACTACATGTTACAACACATCACAAGTACCTCAACACAGGAGAATGCCTCCAATCATTACAATCAGAATTCACAAATGACCCAGTCCCAGTCATACCATTTTCAGGCACAGTCGAAGAATTATCAGGATCCCAGGCAGCTGGACCCTACAGACCTCACAACTCCACAAAAAAGAGGCTACGTAGGGGAACAAGACGACAGAGACAACAGAGTGCAACCACCGTCAAAAATAGGGAAAACATATTAGTGAATACCATCATTAATTTAAGTGACCATACCCTTACCAGAGTACAAGAAAAATTGCCCTTAATAAGGGTTTGAAATTTGCACCTGATTATCCTTTAAAAAAATGTGATGTCAATATAGGTGTTGAAAAATGTGTTCAAAATTTATGTCTGAAAATATACTACCTAAAACATCCTGTAGAACATGATAAACGAACATCTAAATACATACATACAGAGTGTAAACCGAAGTCCTGGTTCTACCAAAAAACAGAAATGGGCCCAGACCTCATGTCATTTAAAAAATCGGTAGAAAGTGACTTGAGAACTCTTGGCCACACAAAAAGAAAAATTTACAATGTAAGTTTAAAAGAGAAGAAAGCGATCCTAGAGTTGCAATCTTTGGCTGGTGTGATAATACGTCCCGCTGATAAAGGCAGGGTGGTGGTATTACTAAATACCAAAGATTATAATGATGAATGCCTACGTCCGCTTCAGGACCCCCTGACATATGGCAAGCTGGAATCGGATCCCACCACACAGTTTAGTTCAGAACTTCACATACTTTCTCAACAGGCTTTACAAGATGGTATTATCACTGAGAATGAGTCGAAGTTCATACTGGGCACCCCTGAACGTTTGCCCGTCTTTTATTGTTTACCCAAAACTCACAAAGACCTTCACTATCCACCTGAGAGACCCATTGTTTCTGGTATTGGTTCTATCACTTCTAATTTATCACAATATATTGATCAATTCCTCCAACCTTTTGTTAAATGCACAGACTATTATTTAAAGGACACTACTCACATTATAAATTTATTGGAAGAAATCATGTGGTCACCAGATTTTATTTTAGCCACTCTAGATGTTAGTTCACTTTACACTGTTATAGAACACAAACTTGGTATCTCAGCAGTGGGTAGATTTTTGAGGAAGGGTAATATTCAACCGGAACAGATTAACTATATCACAACAGCAATAGAATACATTCTCACTCACAATTATTTTTATTTTGAGGGCAATTATTATTTACAGTTAACAGGTACGGCGATGGGCACCATGTTCGCGCCGAGTTATGCCAACCTTTTCATGGCATCATGGGAGGAGGACAACATCTCCCCCATACTCGGCGCAAACCTGGTGCTCTGGAAACGCTATATTGACGACATTATTTTGATTTTGCGGGGTGCCCAGTGTGAACTTGAAAAATGTATTTCCCAATTGAACTGTTATAATCATAATCTTAAATTCACTTCCCCAATAAGCAAAGAAAAAATAGAATTTTTGGATTTGGAGATATTCCCTGTTGAAACTAAAATTCATTGTAAAACTTACACAAAACCTATTGCTAAAAATAGTTTTATAAAATTAGATAGTTGCCACCTACCTAGGTGGTTAATTAAAGTCCCAAAAGGTCAGCTCAGAAGACTTAAACGTAATTGTACACTAGACCCATATTTTCAGGAGGAAGCCAAACATCTAACCCAGCAATTTTTGGATAAACAATATCCTCCTAGTATCCTGGAAAGATCTCTAGATCAGGTCAACGAGGATCTTTCTTCGAGGAGAAGGCTAAAAATCCTGAAAATATGGATCAACAAATAAAAATTATTCTCCCATTTAATAGGGAATATCAAAAAGTGGAAGGAATAATTTTTAAACATTGGCATTTAATTCAAGAAGATAGGCTAATAGGAAACTTAATACCATCCACACCCCAAATTGTATACAGACGGGCTCCAAATTTGGGGATCACTGTAGCCCCCACTATTAAACATCCCCAGAAAAAAGATACTTCTCAGACCTTGTTATCCACCAAAGGCTTTTTTGGGTGTAGATCCTGTTCTGGCTGCCAGGTAACAGGGGGCCCCCAAAAAAGTCAAAGAAAATCAGTCCACAGCCAATCCATTTAAATGGAAAATCCCAGAACATATCACTAGCAACTCTAGGGGGGTCTTTTATGTTCTGCAGTGTAGTTGCTCCAAGCAATACATAGGCAGGACCAAACGACCCCTTAAAGTCAGAATTTCGGAACATATATACAATATAAAAAAAGGTTGTTTGAAACACCCTTTATCTAACCATTTTTTCCAATATCATAATAAGGATCCCTCAGGGTTGTTTTTTGCAGACATTATGAAATTATTAAGAAAGACTGGCGGGGGGGGGGGGGCTTTTTGAATAAAATGTCCAAGGCTGAAAGCCAAACATTTTTCGAATTCGGTAGTATGGAACCCAGAGGACTCAACTCCAATTTAGAAATCTTTGGGTTTCTTTAGGTGCCTCTTTCTTTATCCCAATCCTTCATGTTTTACTATTATTCTATTTTTGTCTTTATTTTTATTATATATATATATATATATATATATATATATATATATATATATATATTTTTTTTTTTTCATATTTTTTTTTTTTCATTTTTATTTTTATATTCATTTATTTTTATATCTATTTTTATTTATATTTATTTATTTTTATTTTTAATTTTATTTACATTTATTTTTATTTATTTGCATTTGCACTCCTATTTATTTAATTCTATGTATATTCCTGTATTGCTGTTACGCCGAGCGCTCCGGGTCCCCGCTCCTCCCCGGAGCGCTCGCTTCACTCTCCCCGCGGCAGCGCTCCGGTCACGTCCTCTGACCCGGGGCGCTGCGATTCCGCTGCCAGCCGGGATGCGATTCGCGATGCGGGTAGCGCCCGCTCGCGATGCGCACCCCGGCTCCCCTACCTGACTCGCTCTCCGTCTGTTCTGTCCCGGCGCGCGCGGCCCCGCTCCCTAGGGCGCGCGCGCGCCGGGTCTCTGCGATTTAAAGGGCCACTGCGCCGCTGATTGGCGCAGTGGTTCCAATTAGTGTTTACACCTGTGCACTTCCCTATATCACCTCACTTCCCCTTCACTCCCTCGCCGGATCTTGTTGCCTTAGTGCCAGTGAAAGCGTTCCTTGTGTGTTCCTTGCCTGTGTTTCCAGACCTTCTGCCGTTGCCCCTGACTACGATCCTTGCTGCCTGCCCCGACCTTCTGCTACGTCCGACCTTGCTTTTGCCTACTCCCTTGTACCGCGCCTATCTTCAGCAGCCAGAGAGGTGAGCCGTTGCTAGTGGATACGACCTGGTCACTACCGCCGCAGCAAGACCATCCCGCTTTGCGGCGGGCTCTGGTGAAAACCAGTAGTGGCTTAGAACCGGTCCACTAGCACGGTCCACGCCAATCCCTCTCTGGCACAGAGGATCCACTACCTGCCAGCCGGCATCGTGACAGTAGATCCGGCCATGGATCCCGCTGAAGTTCCTCTGCCAGTTGTCGCTGACCTCACCACGGTGGTCGCCCAGCAGTCACAACAGATAGCGCAACAAGGCCAACAGCTGTCTCAACTGACCGTTATGCTACAACAGTTACTACCACAGCTTCAGCAGTCATCTCCTCCGCCAGCTCCTGCACCTCCTCCGCAGCGAGTGGCCGCTCCTGGGATACGCTTATCCTTGCCGGATAAATTTGATGGGGACTCTAAGCTTTGCCGTGGCTTTCTTTCCCAATGTTCCCTGCATCTGGAGATGATGTCGGACCTGTTTCCCACTGAAAGGTCTAAGGTGGCTTTCGTAGTCAGCCTTCTGTCCGGAAAAGCCCTGTCATGGGCCACACCGCTCTGGGACCGCAATGACCCCGTCACTGCCTCTGTACACTCCTTCTTCTCGGAAATCCGAAGTGTCTTTGAGGAACCTGCCCGAGCCTCTTCTGCTGAGACTGCCCTGTTGAACCTGGTCCAGGGTAATTCTTCCGTTGGCGAGTATGCCGTACAATTCCGTACTCTTGCTTCAGAATTGTCCTGGAATAATGAGGCCCTCTGCGCGACCTTCAAAAAAGGCCTATCCAGCAACATTAAAGATGTTCTGGCCGCACGAGAAATTCCTGCTAATCTACATGAACTTATTCACCTAGCCACTCGCATTGACATGCGTTTTTCCGAAAGGCGTCAGGAACTCCGCCAAGATATGGACTCTGTTCGCACGAGGCGTTTCTTCTCCTCGGCTCCTCTCTCCTCTGGTCCCCTGCAATCTGTTCCTGTGCCTCCCGCCGTGGAGGCTATGCAGGTCGACCGGTCTCGCCTGACACCTCAAGAGAGGACACGACGCCGTATGGAGAACCTCTGCCTGTACTGTGCTAGTACCGAACACTTCCTGAGAGATTGTCCTATCCGTCCTCCCCGCCTGGAAAGACGTACGCTGACTCCGCACAAAGGTGAGACAGTCCTTGATGTCTACTCAGCTTCTCCACGTCTTACTGTGCCTGTGCGGATGTCTGCCTCTGCCTTCTCCTTCTCTACAGTGGCCTTCTTGGACTCTGGATCTGCAGGAAATTTTATTTTGGCCTCTCTCGTCAACAGGTTCAACATCCCGGTGACCAGTCTTGCCAGACCCCTCTACATAAATTGTGTAAATAATGAAAGATTGGACTGTACCATACGTTTCCGCACGGAGCCCCTTCTTATGAGCATCGGATCTCATCATGAGAGGATTGAACTTTTGGTCCTCCCCAATTGCACCTCGGAAATTCTCCTTGGACTTCCCTGGCTTCAACTTCATTCCCCTACCCTGGATTGGTCCACTGGGGAGATCAAGAGTTGGGGGTCCTCTTGTTCCAAGAACTGTCTAAAACCGGTTCCCAGTAACCCTTGCCGTAACTCTGTGGTTCCTCCAGTAACCGGTCTCCCTAAGGCCTATATGGACTTTGCGGATGTTTTCTGCAAAAAACAAGCTGAGACTCTACCTCCTCACAGGCCTTATGATTGCCCTATCGACCTCCTCCCGGGCACTACTCCACCCCGGGGCAGAATTTATCCTCTCTCTGCCCCAGAGACTCTTGCCATGTCCGAATACGTCCAGGAGAATCTAAAAAAGGGCTTTATCCGTAAATCCTCCTCTCCTGCCGGAGCCGGATTTTTCTTTGTGTCCAAAAAGGATGGCTCCCTACGTCCTTGCATTGACTACCGCGGTCTTAATAAAATCACGGTTAAGAACCGCTACCCCTTACCCCTCATCTCTGAACTCTTTGATCGCCTCCAAGGTGCCCACATCTTCACTAAATTGGACTTAAGAGGCGCCTATAACCTCATCCGCATCAGAGAGGGGGACGAGTGGAAAACGGCATTTAACACCAGAGATGGACACTTTGAGTATCTGGTCATGCCCTTTGGACTGTGCAACGCCCCTGCCGTCTTCCAAGACTTTGTCAATGAAATTTTTCGTGATCTGTTATACTCCTGTGTTGTTGTATATCTGGACGATATCCTAATTTTTTCTGCCAATCTAGAAGAACACCGCCAGCATGTCCGTATGGTTCTTCAGAGACTTCGTGACAACCAACTCTATGCCAAAATTGAGAAATGTCTGTTTGAATGCCAATCTCTTCCTTTTCTAGGATATTTGGTCTCTGGCCAGGGACTACAGATGGATCCAGACAAACTCTCTGCCGTCTTAGATTGGCCACGCCCCTCCGGACTCCGTGCTATCCAACGCTTTTTGGGGTTCGCCAATTATTACAGGCAATTTATTCCACATTTTTCTACCATTGTGGCTCCTATCGTGGCTTTAACCAAAAAAAATGCTGATCCCAAGTCCTGGCCTCCTCAAGCAGAAGACGCCTTTAAACGACTCAAGTCTGCCTTTTCTTCGGCTCCCGTCCTCTCCAGACCTGACCCTTCCAAACCCTTCCTATTGGAGGTTGATGCCTCCTCAGTGGGAGCTGGAGCTGTTCTTCTACAAAAAAATTCTTCCGGGCATGCTGTCACTTGTGGTTTTTTCTCTAGGACCTTCTCTCCAGCGGAGAGGAACTACTCCATCGGGGATCGAGAGCTTCTAGCCATTAAATTAGCACTTGAGGAATGGAGGCATCTGCTGGAGGGATCAAGTTCTCCTGTTATTATCTACACCGACCACAAGAACCTCTCCTACCTCCAGTCTGCCCAACGGCTGAATCCTCGCCAGGCCCGGTGGTCTCTGTTCTTTGCCCGATTTAATTTTGAGATTCACTTTCGTCCTGCCGATAAGAACATTAGGGCCGATGCTCTCTCTCGTTCCTCGGATGCCTCAGAAGTTGAACTCTCTCCGCAACACATCATTCCACCTGACTGCCTGATCTCCACTTCTCCTGCCTCCATCAGGCAGACTCCTCCAGGAAAGACCTTTGTTTCTCCTCGCCAACGCCTCGGAATCCTCAAATGGGGTCACTCCTCCCATCTCGCAGGTCATGCGGGTATCAAGAAATCTGTGCAACTCATCTCCCGCTTCTATTGGTGGCCGACTCTGGAGACGGATGTTGTGGACTTTGTGCGAGCCTGCACTATCTGTGCCCGGGATAAGACTCCTCGCCAGAAGCCCGCTGGTTTTCTTCATCCTCTGCCTGTCCCCGAACAGCCTTGGTCTCTGATTGGTATGGATTTTATTACTGATTTACCCCCTTCCCGTGGCAACACTGTTATTTGGGTGGTCGTTGATCGATTCTCCAAAATGGCACATTTCATCCCTCTTCCTGGTCTTCCTTCTGCGCCTCAGTTGGCTAAACAATTTTTTGTACACATTTTTCGTCTTCACGGATTGCCTACGCAGATTGTCTCGGATAGAGGCGTCCAATTCGTGTCTAAATTCTGGAGGGCTCTCTGTAAACAACTCAAGATTAAATTAAATTTTTCTTCTGCATATCATCCCCAGTCCAATGGACAAGTAGAAAGGATTAACCAGATCTTGGGTGATTATTTGCGACATTTTGTTTCCTCCCGCCAGGATGACTGGGCAGATCTCCTCCCATGGGCCGAATTCTCGTATAACTTCAGGGTCTCTGAGTCTTCCTCCAAATCCCCATTTTTCGTGGTGTACGGCCGTCACCCTCTTCCCCCCCTCCCTACTCCCTTGCCCTCTGGTCTGCCCGCTGTGGATGAAATTTCTCGTGACCTTTCCATCATATGGAGAGAGACCCAAAATTCTCTCTTACAGGCTTCATCACGCATGAAGAAGTTCGCGGATAAGAAAAGAAGAGCTCCCCCCGTTTTTTCCCCTGGAGACAAGGTATGGCTCTCCGCTAAATATGTCCGCTTCCGTGTCCCTAGCTACAAGTTGGGACCACGCTATCTTGGTCCTTTCAAAATTTTGTGTCAAATTAATCCTGTCTCTTATAAACTTCTTCTTCCTCCCTCTCTTCGTATCCCTAATGCCTTTCACGTCTCTCTTCTCAAACCACTCATCCTCAACCGTTTTTCTCCCAAGTCTGTTCCTCCCACTCCTGTTTCCGGCTCCTCGGACATCTTCTCGGTCAAAGAAATTTTAGCTGCCAAAAAGGTCAGAGGGAGAAATTTTTTTTTAGTGGACTGGGAGGGTTGTGGTCCTGAAGAGAGATCCTGGGAACCTGAGGACAACATCCTAGACAAAAGTCTGCTCCTCAGGTTCTCAGGCTCTAAGAAGAGGGGGAGACCCAAGGGGGGGGGTACTGTTACGCCGAGCGCTCCGGGTCCCCGCTCCTCCCCGGAGCGCTCGCTTCACTCTCCCCGCGGCAGCGCTCCGGTCACGTCCTCTGACCCGGGGCGCTGCGATTCCGCTGCCAGCCGGGATGCGATTCGCGATGCGGGTAGCGCCCGCTCGCGATGCGCACCCCGGCTCCCCTACCTGACTCGCTCTCCGTCTGTTCTGTCCCGGCGCGCGCGGCCCCGCTCCCTAGGGCGCGCGCGCGCCGGGTCTCTGCGATTTAAAGGGCCACTGCGCCGCTGATTGGCGCAGTGGTTCCAATTAGTGTTTACACCTGTGCACTTCCCTATATCACCTCACTTCCCCTTCACTCCCTCGCCGGATCTTGTTGCCTTAGTGCCAGTGAAAGCGTTCCTTGTGTGTTCCTTGCCTGTGTTTCCAGACCTTCTGCCGTTGCCCCTGACTACGATCCTTGCTGCCTGCCCCGACCTTCTGCTACGTCCGACCTTGCTTTTGCCTACTCCCTTGTACCGCGCCTATCTTCAGCAGCCAGAGAGGTGAGCCGTTGCTAGTGGATACGACCTGGTCACTACCGCCGCAGCAAGACCATCCCGCTTTGCGGCGGGCTCTGGTGAAAACCAGTAGTGGCTTAGAACCGGTCCACTAGCACGGTCCACGCCAATCCCTCTCTGGCACAGAGGATCCACTACCTGCCAGCCGGCATCGTGACAATTGCATTTTTCCCATTATTCCCATTATTTATATGTACTGAGATCTATATTTATTTCGTTCCTGTGCTGGTACCTTCGTACTAGCTTTATACATTCTATGTAATTGCCATAGCTATATCTTCCATGTTTTACCATTTATCGAATCCATTCCATATCTTAAGAGAAACCTGAAATGAATCACAGGTGTTGTACTTCCAGGCCATATAAGAATACAAAGAACTTACTATTCTATCATACCATTTACCACTGAGGAAGGGGTTGGAGCGGTTTATGCCCATTCATATACCCTGAAACGTGTTTGGTGCTTTATTTTTTCTCATTTTATGTTATTTTATTTATTTGTTTTATTCTATCTATATAGACCAAGCGTTCTTACTACAAAAACCCTAGAGAGACTTTGATCAATTTTTAAAATCACCACAGGGAATATCCTTAATCCCCATTGTCCATTTGCCAATACCGGACTATTGGATCTATTCCCGTTGACAGATCACTGGAATTATCCATTGTGCCAAAGGATACCCTATCTGTAGGGATTTGCCTGTACAAGGGACATTTTATTTTGGCATTATCTTAACGGCTATACCGGATTATTGGACTTACCCTTCAGCGCCCACACCACGGAATCCATCCGTACGGGATTTCTTCATTGGTGGCTATCTACACCATCACCTGAGCATTGTCGCAACCATTGCACCACTGTGAAGCAGGCCGAATCCATCTGATCAGCTGATTGCCAGACACGTGACCACCCACCCACTACATCAGACGTCGAGAGCTTGCGGCGGCGGTTGCACTTGCCGGTGCTCCAGCCGTTTTTAGCTAGAGCACCATTACTGGGTCCATCGCGGAGTGGGTGAGTGGCACGCAAGTGCATGTGTCTTTTTTCCTTAATAGGATCTCCATCGGCACAGCAGATCTCCAGCCAAGCTTCCAGTATTACTACATCGAAACAGGTGCTCACCATTCCCCGCACAGAACTTTCAGCTATATTCCTGGGACATTATACCTACTGTCCATCTATTCTTTTAGGACGGACACAGATACCCCTTTAGAACAATTATTCTATATTTTTCTGTACAGGTTTAGAATGTTATAGTTGTTGCAATCCACCTAAATTTATTGCCATATTTTGCTACATTTATTCTATGTTGCATGCAACTTATACATATTGGGGGAGATTTATCAAAACCTGCCTAGACGAAAAGTTGCTGAGTTGCCCATAGCAACCAGATTGCCTCTTTCATTTTTTAAAAGGCCTGTGAAAAATGAAAGAAGCGATCTGATTGGTTGCTATGGGCAACTCAGCAATTTTTCCTCTGGACAGGTTTTGATAAATCTCCCCCATTGATTTTTTTGATCGATCATGGTGTAATTATGAATACTCTCTGAGGTTTCTATTGGCAAAACCTCTTCTTTTTTTACATTTTACCTTATTTATTCGCCATTGGGTGAGAGAATATCCCAGTTAACCTTGCATATTTTTTCTGTGAGCTACACTCATCTTTTTTTTTTTTGTTTATATTCACATCACAAAAACTACTAGAAATTGAAAATACGCTAAAGGGATGCCCCCCGCATAGACTAAAAATTTTTCATCAGCTGAGCAAATTCTCGAGTATTGCTTGACTGCCCCCTCCGGACAAACACCACCATCCAGTGCCCTCAACTGCAGCCAGGAACCGCACCCAGCCTGATCAGTCTTGTATCTACAAATCCGCAACTGAACCCCCTAGGGAACATTGAACATCATTGCGCAAAAGACTGCGGGGCCTGTACTCTGACATTGGATCAGTTTGCCCACCCGCAATGCACCAAATAAGGTCAAATGAAAAGCCAAGCAAAACAAAAAAGCCCTAATTTTCTGAAGAGTAAATACCAGCATTCACCAACAAAGCGAGCAAAACTTAATGAAATAGACCGATGACATGCCCTTTGCCCATCCCTCCTTTGCTTGCTGTACAGCAAAGTGCTTAGAAAACATCCAACCAATCCTGCAATTAAAAGGAAAACTAAGGCCAGCGAGATGACGACCCGCCACCACGACGGACAACCCCACACCCTTCAATTGCAGCAAATAATCCAAAGTCACTTTCAGGCAAAGTTCACTGAAAATGACTACCAACTACTGCCAGCCACTCTCTCCACGTCTTATCATGACCTGACCACATAGTAATCTTCACCGAGGAGGAAATCAAAGGTATTAAAGGAGAAGTATCATTTAAAAAAACGTTCCCCTATCCAAAGGATAGGGGATAAGTTTTAGATTGCAGGGGTCCGAGCACTCGGGCCCGCGCAATTTCTTGTTTGGAGCCCCAGCTCAACTTCACAACACCCGCCCGAAGCAGAGGCCGCCACTCCCCCTCCTTATAGCTCTATAGGAGAGCCGTTCGGCAATCTTCGGCTAGAGGGGGGGGGTGGCGTCCCCCGCATTCGGGCAGGGGTCATGATGCACCGCTGTGGAGGAGAACAGGGGCTCCAAGCAGGAGATCGCAGGGGGCCCAAGTGCTTGGACCCCCTGTGATCTTAAACTTATCCTCTATCCTTTGGATAGGGGATAAGTTTTCTTACATGATACTTCTTCTTTGACCCTGCTTTACCTGCTCTCATCATAAACTCAGACAACGCAGACCCTACTGAGCTGCTTCCGTAATCAGCAACCAGAATTCCTGGGAGCAAAAACAAGATAAAGCACCAGCAATACTGTTGTCCACTCCGGGAGCGTGGAGAGCCCTAAACATAATAGTGAAATCCAAGCACCGTAGTAGGAGATGACAAAGAAGAGGAAGCACAGGTGGGGGAAAGACTATTAACACAGTGCACTACACTCATATTGGGGGAGATTTATCAAACCTGTCCAGAGGAAAAGTTGGTGAGTTGCCCATAGTAACCAATCAGATCCCTTCTTTAATTTTTCAAAGGCCTTTTCAAAAATAAAAGAAGCAATCTGATTGGTTGCGATCTGATTGGGCAATTCATCAGCTTTTCCTCTAGACAGGTTTTGATAAATCTCCCCATTGTCCACACCAAAAAAAAAAACCTTCCTGTTACAAAACCACTTGTCCTACAACTCCACAGCCACTATAATGGGAAAGAGCTCGAGAAGGGTTACTTTTTAACATAGACCATCTTCCCTCCACTCCACTGGCCTTGACAAGAAGCAACATCCTGGTACATGCTAAAACCTACACCGCTCAAAAAAAATAAAGGGAACACTAAGATAACACATCCTAGATCTGAATGAATGAACTAATCGTATGAAATACTTTCGTCTTTACATAGTTGAATGTGCTGACAACAAAATCACACAAAAATTATCAATGGAAATCAAATTTATCAACCCATGGAGGTCTGGATATGGAGTTACACTCAAAATCAAAGTGGAAAACCAGACTACAGGCTTATCCAACTTTCACGTAATGTCCTTAAAACAAGTTAAAATGAGGCTCAGTAGTGTGTGTGGCCTCCACGTGCCCGTATGACCTCCCTACAACACCTGGGCATGCTCCTGATGAGGTGGCGGATGGTCTCCTGAGGAATGTCCTCCCAGACCTGGACTAAAGCCTCTGCCAACTCCTGGACAGTCTGTGGTGAAACGTGGCGTTGAGACATGATGTCCAAGATGTGCTCAATCGGATTTAAGTCTGTGGCAATCACATGGAGGGTTGTGTGGCCCCCCAAAGAAATGCCACTCCACACCATTACTGACCCACCACCAAAACGGTCATGCTGGAGGATGTTGCAGGTAGCAGAAAGTTTAGTGTGAACCTGATTTAATCTGTGTAGAGCACAGGGCGCCTGTGAACGTTGGGACCTCATGCCACCTTCATGGAGTCTGTTTCTGACCGTTTGAGTGGACACATGCACATTTGTGGCCTGCTGGAAGTCATTTTGCAGGGCTCTGGAAGTGTTCCTCCTTGAACAAAGGCGGAGGTAGCAGTCCTGCTACTGGGTTGTTGCCCTCTTACAGCCTCCTCCACGTCTCCTGATGTACTGGCCTGTCTCCTGGTAGTATCTCCATGCTCTGGCCATTACGATGACAGACACAACAAACCTTCTTGCCTCAGATCGCATTGATGTGCCATCCTGGAGGAGCTGCACTACCTGAGCCACTTGTGTGGGTTGTAGACTCCGTCTCATGCTACCACTAGAGTGAAAGCACCGCCAGCATTCAAAGGTGACCAAAACATCAGCCAGGAAGCATAGGAACTGTGACGTGGTCTGTGGTCACCACCTGCAGAACCACTCCTTTATTGGGGGGGGGGGGGTCTTGCCTATCATTTCCACCTGTTGTCTGTTCCATTTGCACAACAGCATGTGAAATTGATTGTCAATCAGTGTTGCTTCCTGAGTGGACAGTGCAATTTCACAGAAGTGTGACTGACTTGAAGTTACATAGTGTTAAGTGTTCCCTTAATTTTTTTGAGCAGTGTACGAACAGGGCTAGTGCAAGGATTTTTGGCACTCTAGGCAAAAGCTAACTTTGCCGTCTCTTGACCCTACCCATTGGCTCCGCCCACATTACTGCTGGGGTGACACACTGTAGCAAACCTCCTCCTCATGGGGTGGATGTATGGAGTCCTTCCTGTACTTATCAGCTGTTGTACGCTCCAGAGGAAGTTCTTTTCTTTTTAAAATTCCTTTCTGTCTGACCACAGTGCTCTCTGCTGACACTTTTGTCCATTTTAGGAACTGTCCAGTGCAGAGGTTTACTATGGGGAATTGCTTCTGCTCTGGACAGTTCCTAAAATGGACAGAGGTGTCAGTAGAGAGCACTGTGGTCAGACAGAAAGGGGGGGAAAAAAAGAACTTCCTGTGGAACATATAGCTGCTGATAAGTACTGGAAGGATTAAGATTTTTAAATAGAAGCATTTTACAAATCTGTTTAACTTTCTGGCACTTGTTGATATAAAAAATATATTTCTAGGAGAGTAGTAGGCAGAGGTATGATTAGAGAAATTTGGGGGAGATTTCTTAAATCCTGTACAGAGGAAAAGTTGAACAGTTGCCCATAGCAACCAATTAGATCACTTCTTTTGCATTTCAGAGGTCAACTTTTCCTCTGCACAGGTTTTGAGAAATCTCAACTAATGCATATATATATATATATATATATATATATATATATATATATATAGTGTGTAGAGGAACATATGTCTTGTGGCCTGTGCCCCTTTCTTCTAGTGCTTGGGCCCAATATGTAATATTGCCACTATATGACCGAGCAGGGGCCCAGAGTAGGAGCGATGGAGGTGAGTACAGTTTTTTTTTTTTTCATACTGTACAGAATGGGCATAGTTAAAAAATAAAAATAAACCCTGCCAGATAGCCCCTTTGAAAAATTTCAGAATTTGGGAGCCCCACTTTGAACTTTGCCCAGGGCCACGCTTAGTCTAAAACCGGCCCTGACCCTGGCCTTTCTGTGCAGGTCATCCTGTACTCTGGAGCTGGAAAGCGAATAGATATTGGGGGAGATTTACCAAAACCTGCCCAGAGGAAAAGTTGCCCAGTTGCCCATAGCAACCAATCAGATTGTTTCTTTCATTTTGCAGAGGCCTTGTTAAAATTGAAAGAAGTAATCTGATTGGTTGCTATGGGCAACTGGGCAACTTTTCCTCTGGACAGGTTTTGATAAATCTCCCCCATTGTCCCTTGGGGGATCAGAAAATTTCGGACTGGCTCTGAGTGCTCTGTGGGAGCGTCCAATTGAGATGTCCTCTGCATAGAAACTACCAAGGATTTAGATGAATATTTAATTTTCACTGGACACCAGTGACTCCACAAGGTACATTCTCTGGAGGCCTTTAAAGGGGTACTCCACTGGCCAGCGTCCGGAACTAAATGTTCCGAACACTGTTTTTGCGCTACAGGGGTTGACCACGCCCCCGTGATGTCACGACCACGCCCTCTCTATGAAAGTCTATGGGAGGGGGCATGACATTCCGAACGCTGGCCAGTGGAGTACCTCTTTAATCCTCAAGTTATTTTGTTCATCTCAGTTATCATGGTCTTCCAACCAGTCAGCCATGGCATTAAGATGATTTTGGCACACCAAGAAAGATTGCGCTAAAGCTGAGGGAAAATTGGCAATTTCAGTTTGAGTGGCCTCCAGTTGCTCCACTCGTGCCCCTACTTGTATGACCTCATATTTCAAGTCCTGAAATTAAAGGGGTACTCCGCTGCTTTGCGTTTGGAGCAAACTGTTCTGAACATGGGAGCCGGTGCCGGGAGCTCGTGATGTCATAGCCCCGCCCCTCATGATGTCACGCCCCCTCAATGCAAGTCTATGGGAGGGGGCGTGACAGACGTCACGCCCCCTCCCATAGACTTGCATTGAGGGGGCAGGGCGTGATGTCACGAGGGGGGGGGGGACTATGATGTCACGAGCTCTCGGCTCCAGTGTTCGGAGCAGTTTGTTCCAAACGCTGAGCAGCGGAGTACCCCTTTAACGATCCAAGCGATCAAAGTTTCTTGAGAACAATTTGCTGATGAGTAATCTGACAAGGGGAGGTCAATCTTGATAAAGTGGTGAATCTCGAGGAATTTTAGGTGGAGTCATTGCTGACAGGGATAGCAAGTCCGAGGTTTGGTCAGAGGGGTCTGCAGAGGAGGGTCTCCTAAGGAGGTGGTCTAGATTTTTGGGTTTATGAGGTGCTGATGAAGCTTGTAGTTTTCCAGGGCAATCATGTTGCAGTCTCAAGTATGTAATTAGAAAAAAGAAGAAAGGTAGGTACAATAGGAGGAAGGCATCGAACGAGAACTGGTAATTAGGTTGTGTACCCTGTACAACCTCAGAGTAAATAGATGTGAAGAGAAAAGGTAACCGTTCTCTAGTAAGATCCTTGTATATATATATATGTATATATATATATATATATATATATATATATATATACATATATACATACACAAACACACACACACACATATATATATATATATATATATATATATATATATACACACACATATATATATATATATATATATATATATATATATATATATATACACACACATATATATATATACACACACATATATGTATACGCACACACACACACACATATATATACACATATATATATATATATATATATATATATATATATATATGCACACACACACACACATATATATATATATTCACACACACACACACACACACATATATATATATATATATATATATATATATATACACACACACATATGTACAATATTGATGTTGTATCCAATCAGTAGAAAAATTGAAATCAAATTACGTAATTAAAATATGTGCATTTATTTAGTATATGATTACAAGCTCAAGCTGTCTGCAGGGCCCTTGCAGAAGCTCACTGTATTTAAAAGTAAATAAAAATATTTCATAAAAAAAAAAACATGAAAATGATAAATGTATAAAACAGAATATAGTACTGCCACTTAAAGGGGTACTCCACTGGAAAACATTTTTTTTTTTTTTTTTTAAATCAGCTGGTGGCAGAAAGTTAATCAGAAATTAGTGTATTTGTAAAAAATCTTAATCCTTCCAATACTTATCAGCTGCTGTTATAATCCACAGGAAGTTCTTTTCTTTTTTGAATTTCCTTTCTGCCTGACCACAGTGCTCTCTGCTGACACCTCTGTCCATTTTAGGGACTGTCCAGAGCAGGAGAGGTTTTCTACGGGATTAGCTTGTACTCTGGACAGTTCCTGACATGGACAGAGGTGTCAGCAGAGAGCACTGTGGTCAGGCAGAAAGGAAATTCGAAAAGAAACGAACTTCCTGTGGATCCTAACAGCAGCTGATAAGTACTGGAAGGATTAAGATTTTTAAATAGAAATCATTTGCAAATCTGTTTATCTTTCTCGAACCAATTGATTTATAAAAAAAAAAAAAAAAAAAAATGTTTTCCAGTGGAGTACCCCTTTAAGTATAAAAATGAGTCCTCTTCAAAGCTTATCTAAGGGGATATTGCAAAGGTATGATAGTTCTAGTTCCAGAATGATTAGCAGAAAATCTTGTTTTCTGATCCTGGGAAAGCAGGGTTATGTTACAATTAGATGCTGTGCATATATTGGCGGTATAGTAGAATCCTACCTATGGTTCCAGCCGGATAGTGGTACCGCCCGTCCTGGTTGGCGATCCACTGTCACCGGTGAGCCTGGGGAGGGAGAGATCGCTGTGTTATGTCCGGAGTCGGAGAAGTCCTGTAGATGCTGCGGGCGGCGTCTTCCACGTGGGTTTAGCGCGCCGGGTGCTAAAGTCCTGTCTTTATGTCAGATAAGGATAAACTTAAAAGATCTTGAAGTGGCAGGGCTGTATTACTAGTAGGCTAGACTCGAAACGCGTCTAGCCTACTAGTAATTAGAACAACCTAATTACATAGCACAGCTATTAAAAAAGGAGCATAGCACGCGGAGCGTGCTATGCTCCTTTTTTAATAGCTGTGCTATGTAATTAGGTTGTTCTATCCATCTGCATCACATGCCCAGAGATCCTACCTCCATATAGCAGTTGGTTAACCCCTTAAATAAGGTAATAGCAGGTTAAGGCATCTTGGTGTGGCCTACACTGGCCCCACTGCCCCACTGCTGTAGATGTGGAGAATGTTATGGGTTCCCAATGAAGTAAACGGTATAACTAAAATGCAGTGGTAATAAATGGCCACAAGGTGGCAGTATAGAATAAAAAAAATAGAGCTACTTGCAAACCATTAGAGATGAGCGAACTTACAGTAAATTCGATTTGTCACGAACTTCTCGGCTCGGCAGTTGATGACTTATCCTGCATAAATGAGTTCAGCTTTCCGGTGCTCCGGTGGGCTGGAAAAGGTGGATACAGTCCTAGGAAAGAGTCTCCTAGGACTGTATCCACCTTTTCCAGCCCTCCGGAGCACCTGAAAGCTGAACTAATTTATGCAGGATAAAGTCATCGACTGCCGAGCCGAGAAGTTCGTGACGAATCGAATTGACTGTAAGTTCGCTCATCTCTACAAACCATGCTAATTTTTATAGACCTTGGGGGGACATTTATCCAAATCTGTGCAAAGGAAAAGTTGCCCAGTTGCCCATAGCAACCAATCAGATTGATTCTTTCATTTTGCAGAGGCCTTAAAAATAAATAAAAATGAAAGAAGCGAGCTGATTGGTTGCTATGGGCAATTGGGCAACTTTTCCTTTGCACAGGTTTTGATAAATCTCCCAGCTTGAGTTTTTGCAAGGAAGCCTCTAGCGGCAGAGTGACCACAACAGGGAGGATTTACTGGCCTCTAGGCCGGTGGCAGTTTATAGCCAGAAAGATCCGCAATGGGAGAGTCTGGTGTGCAGGTGAGTGGATGATGGTGGTAATAGTTATCTCTCCTTAGCAGTGATGGTAGACTTCTCCTCAGTGGGTTGGTAGAGCTGCTGGAGGTAGTCCGGGGAGCTATGCTGCGCTGTAGGTCTGATCAAGCAGCTGAGTTCATAATGTTGGTTAGGAGCCTTCAGAATTTGCAGCAGGGAGTATGGATGATAAAGGGCACCATACCAAAATCAGGGTGCCCGTTTGTGCAGGGAGGTCGTAGTGGTGGCCAGGTGCAGGCTGATTATCAGTCCTGACATGTGACTACCAGCTGTACAGAGGCAGGAAGTGCACATTGTTTAGGAGCCGCAGGAGTGCAATGACCATGCATGGATCAACAGGCATAACTCAATAACTACACCAAGGATTAAAGTAGGAGACCAATTGTTTTAAAGGGTACCTCTCATCAAATAAACTTTTGATATATTTTAGATTAATGAATGTTGAATAACTTTCCAATCGCATGTTAATGAAAAATATGCTTCTTTCTATTGTATTTTTCCCGATCAGTCCTGTCAGCAAGCATTTCTGACTCATGCTGGAGTCCTAAACACTCAGAGCTGCCAGCCTGCTTTGTTCACAGCCAAACAGGCTGTGAACAAAGCAGGCTGGCAGCTCTGAGTGTTCTCCTTTGTGAACAAAGCAGACTGGCAGCTCGTAGTGTTTAGGACTCCAGCATGAGTCTGAAATGCTTGCTGCCAGGACTGGTAGGGAGACCCCTAGTGGTCATTTCTTCAAAATGGAAAATTAAATAGAAAGAAGCATATTTTTTTAATAACATGCAATTGTGAAGTTATTCTGCATAAATTAATCTATAATATATCAAAAGTGTTTTTGATGAGAGGTACCCTTTAAAGCTGTTTATCCGCACAGTATATTGGGTTTAGTTTCTGTGAACAGCCTATCAGTTTCCCTTTGAGATATAATGTTAATGATCCCTTACGGTCATTTTTGGTCACATGACTAAAAAGAAAATGGAATTAACATTAATCAAAGAGTCACATGTATGAAACGGAAATCTAAAGATACTTATCTTGTTAACGCAGCTCATTTTCTCCTTAAGGACCAGAGCATTTTTTGCACATATGACCACTGTCACTTTAAGCATTAATAACTCTGGAATGCTTTTACTTTTCATTCTGATTCCAAGAATGTTTTTTTGTGACATATTCTACTTTATGTTAGTGGTAAAATTTTCATCAATACTTGCATCATTTCTTGGTTAAAAAAATTGTAAAAATTTGATGAAGAATTTTAAAATGTATCATTTTTTTAACTTTGAAACTCTCTACTTATAAGGAGAATAAACATACCAAATAAATGATATATTGCTTCACATATACAATATGTCATCTTTATGTTTGCATCAGAAAGTTGACATGTTTTTACTTTTGGAAGACGTCAGAGGGTTTCAAAGTTCAGCAGCAATTTTCTACTTTTTCAAAAAAAATTCTAAATCTGAATTTTTCAGGGACCAGTTTAGTTTTGAAGTGGATTTGAAGGGCTTTCATATTAAAAATATTTTGTGTAGTGTAGTGTTTTTAGGGTACATTCACATGGGCAGGTTTACAGCGAGTTTGAGCTGCAGCGGAAGATTTGCTGCATCTCAAACTTGCAGCAAGAAACTCACTGTAACCCCCCGCCCGTGTGAATATACCCTGTACATTCACATGAGGGGGGGGGGGGACCTCGAGCTATTGCAAAACTACAACTCCCAGCATGCCCTTTGGCTGTCCGTGCATGCTGGGGGTTGTAGTAATGCAACAGCTGGAGGCACACTGGTTGCAAAATACAGAGTTTGTTACTTAACTCAAAGTTTTGCAACCAGTGTGCCTCCAGCTGTTGCAAAAGTACAACTCCCAGCATGTACGGACAGCCAAAGGGCATGTCAGGAGTTGTAGTTTGCAACAGCTGGAGTCACACTGGTTGCGAAACACTGAGTTAGGTAACAAACTCTGTGTTTCACAACCAGTGTGCCTTCAGCTGTTGCAAAAACTACAACTCTCAGCTTGCAGAGACAGCTGAAGGGCATGCTGGGACTTGTAGTTATGCAACAGCTGGAGGCATACTACTACGACTTCCAGCAGGCCCTTTGGCTGTCCGTGCATGCTGGGGGTTGTAGTTATGCAACAGCTGGAGGCACACTGGTTGCAAAACACTGAGAGTTTGTTACTTAACTCAATGTTTCCCAACCTGTGTGCCTCCAGCTGTTGCAAAACTACAACTCCCAACATGCATGGTCTGTCAGTGCATGCTGGGAGTTGTAGTTTTGCAACAGCTGGAGGCACATGGGTTGGGAAACACTGAGTTAGGAAACAGACAATGTTTCCCAACCAGTGTGCCTCCAGTTGTTGCAAAACTACAGCCCCCAGCATGCCCAGACAGCCGAAGGGCATGTTGGGAGTTTTAGTTATGCAAAAACTGGAGGAGAACAGTTTGGAGACCACTGTTAAGTGGTGTCCAAACTGTAGCCCTCCAGATGTTGCAAAACTACAACTTCAAGGGTGCTCAGACTGCACAGTCATGCTGCGAGTTGTAGTTCGGCAACATCGGAGGGGCCAGATGTTACAGAACTACAACTCCCAGCATGCCTGGGCAGTCTGGACATGCTTGGAGTTGTAGTTTTGCAACATCCGGTGGGCTACAGCTTGGGCACCACTGTATAGCCTTTGGCTGTCTGGGCATGCTTGTAGTTGTAGTTTGGCAACTCCTAGAAGGCAGCAGTGAAGATCACTTACCACTGATCTTCATTGCTGCCTCCCCCGCTGTCTCCGCTGCTGCCTCCTTACTGCCACCAGTCCCGCCGCGATCGCTGGTCCCTCGCCGGTCCCTCGCCGCTCCGGCTCCCGCCGCCACCTTCCCCCCGCATTGCCCTGACATCCAGGGGCGAGCAGAGTGGGGATTTCAATTTTAACCCTCCCGTCCCCAACTGCCATTGGTCGGTCGGGGGCATACCCATATGCCCTGTGTCCTTAAGTGGTTAAGATAACATGTTGTTCTTATCGTAAAGTGTACTCCATAAAAAAAAAAAAAAAAAACAGTGCAAAATTGGGGGTTTCTTCCATCCAACCCCTAAAATATTTTAAAAAATGCAGAAAAGGAAATTGGTTGAGTCCTCAAAGCCAAAATGGGTTGTGTTTTTAAAGGGTTAAACACCAACAGTGACAAACCGTGTGACAAATTAGTACCACAAAAACAGGCTAATACCAAGATAATTTCACGGTTTGCTGGATCAAAGTTGTTTATTAGAATTCATGTCTCCAGAAATACCTAGGGCAAGGAAAATGTATTTAAAAAAAAGTATGGCTGTTTCCTAAACCCAATGATCACTTGTTGTAACTCCTGTTGGAACAATTTTTTATTATTGCTGAAAAGCTTAACATAGGAAGCGTTAGGTGTATGTGAAAATCCATCTTCATCCTCCTTTTATAAAGGTCTGGGTGTTGCTGGTCTTAGGTTGCCCCATCTGCATCAGCTGAAGCTGATAAAAGGAGTTGGAAGTTTTCTGCTGTTAACTAGGAAACCCCACGGTGACATTGTCCCTGCTACTCAGACTTCAGTTCCATGATATGTTTATTTATCATCACCATTAGTCAAGGAAAAGCTACGGCTGAAAGTCAATTGCGGACATGTATCATTATTTGTGTATGGTAGAAGCATTTTACCCCTTTTCCCGAATTCTAAATTATGTGCAGAAGCGCTAAATTTATCAATCAAGTGCAATGAGCTTCATAAATTGTGGGTAAATATAGTCATCTCCTAAATCCATTCTTTGGAAAATAGAATCAATAATTTAGAGCATCTTGCTACGTTAAGTCCAAGATGGCTTATATTTGCGCAAAAAAAACAGCTCTTGCGGCAAAATTTTTGGTGTAAAAAAAAAGTACGCAGTTAATAAATCCATGTGTACTATAGATGTCGCTCCAAGGTACCCTGATTCAGCCACATCTGGAGGACATGCTCTACCAAAATGTGCGCAAAACATTGCGCAAAAAAAGGGCTTGCGCAAAATTTTGTGCAAAAAAATACACACAAAACAGGGGTAAAATCTTTGATACATGTCCCCCAATGAGTCAAAAAATAGGCCACAGTGGATGATTCACTTTTGCTTAGCAGTGTAAAAAAACCTGTGTTAAAGGGGTACTCCGGTGAAAACCTTTTTTCTTTTAAATCAACTGGCTCCGGAAAGTTAAACAGATTTTTACATTACTTCCATTAAAAAATCTTAATCCTTCCTGTACTTATTAGCTGCTGAATACTACAGAGGAAATTCTTTTCTTTTTGGAACGCTCTCTGATGACATCACGAGCACAGTGCTCTTTGCTGATGTTATTAATTATTATTCTTATTATAATAAGTCTTTATTTATTTATTGTTGTCCTTAGTGGGATTTGAACCCAAGGCCCCAGCACTGGAAGGCAGCAGTGCTAACCACTAAGCCACCATGCTGCCCTTAGCATACATCTGCTATGCACGGTTGCTAAAATGGACAGAGATGTCAGCAGAGAGCACTGTGCTCGTGATGTCATCAGTGTTCCAAAAAGAAAGGAATTTCCTCTGTAGCATTCAGCAGCTAATAAGTACTGGAAGGATTAAGATTTTTTAATAGAAGTAATTTACAAATATGTTTAACTTTCTGGCACCAGTTGAATTAAAAGAAAAAAGGTTTTCACCGGAGTACCCCTTTAAAGGTCTCTTGAAAGATTTTATATGGGAGATTTAGGCAAAATAAAGTTTATTGGGGAGCTCAAAGTATGTAGTCTTTCCTGTCCGGCTGCTAGTTATACTCCCCAGTTTTAATGGGAAGGTATCTGGCATTAGAATAAAGAAATAATTTGGTCTTCTTTGCTTTATATGAGTTTTGCCAAGTGCATTCTTTTTAATCTTTGTATCTCTTCCCACGTACTTATACCAGCACGTATACCAGTGATGACAGTGCCTTATATGGCACCAGATTTATTTGTTTATTCTAACAAGGAAATAATTACAGGATTATGTAAAACTTTATTCTCCAGTTATATTCTTGCTTTAAAACACGTCTGCACTGACATTTTGCTCTGACAATGGGCCGATGGGTCTGAATACTTATGCCAATGCATATCATTTTCAATAAATTAGCAAAGATTTCTAACATTGCTTTCACTTTGTCATTATGAGTTATTGAGCGCAGAATGATGGGAGAAAGCTTGATTTGTTTAACACGTGGCTACAACATAACAGGATGTGAAAAAAAGTGAAAGGGTCTGAAGACTTTCCGAATGAATTGCACAGGTCAAAGCAGCGGTCAAAAGCATAGATAGAATAACTGTCCAATTCGAAACAGCAAACCAATGGACAGGAACTGAATAAACTTGTTGCTCAAGCAAAGTACGAAGGTTTAAATAGGAGGTGTCATCCATAAGAAGAAAATATCGGCACTCACCACATCGGCTTGTAAGTCTTCTTTATTCAGACATACATATGGGGTACAGGAGAGAGGGGTGGTGGGGGGGACAGTGGATGGCGACCGAGTTCCTGTTTCACACGCTTGGCGTGCTTCGTCCGGCCATTGGCCGGACGAAGCACGCCAAGCGTGCGAAACAGGAGCTCGTTCGCCATCCACTGTCCCCCCACCACCCCTCTCTCCTGTACCCCATATGTGAGTATGTCTGAATAAAGAAGACTTACAAGCCGATGTGGTGAGTGCCGATATTTTCTTTCTTCTTATGAACTATATTTGAACACTGCTTATATATCTGAGCACCGCCTACGGCATACAGCTACACCAGTATCCATCTGCTAAGCAGTGCCGCACCATCTCCTTTGTGAACTGTTAAATAGGAGGCGGCCTTTACTAAAATATGGTTACAACAGCTGCCTGTCCTTTTAAAATGTCACCTGTCCAAAAACGTGATGAAAATTGTTCCATATCCAATCCCTCAAACAGACAATCAGCCACTGCTTTTATTTGGTTGGTCACTGTTAGCTGCACAGAGACCTCAAGTCATGGTTCCTTCACACAGACTCCTAGGAAAGTGTTAACTTCACACAGCTATCTGGAACCCAATCTCAACAGTCTCTCGTGCACAAAGACTCAAACTTTAGTAAAGTCCATGTAAACTACATGAAGGGTTTCGGTCAGTGTTTTCTTATATTGACCAATTCAACTTAGTTCATCTATATTGGCAGCACATAGCATTCAGCAACAGAACCGCATACAGTATAAAGCTGGTGTTAAAATCAGGAGGGGATAGGAACAGTGCCCAGGAGCAGCCTAGGGTCGAAATTGGGGGAAACCAAATACAGTGACAACATAGTCAAGAGTAGACAGGAGTCTGGGTCTGGAATAGAACCACAAGTACCAAGCATAGTATACAAGGCATAAGTAAGAGGCTGGACTCAACCAGATCAGGAACTATACAGCGAATAGCAAGCTGACACTCAGGCAATGAGTGAGAGGCCTGACTTGACTTAAATAACAAGCCTTGATATGCCATGGCGCCCTAATGTGTTAAGCAGTGAGACATCTGCATTTGCTGGTTGTCTAGAAACACAGCGCAACCACTAAAAGGATGCAGGAGAATGGTGCTGAAACGGCGCAGTGAGTGCTGTTTCATGCACACTTTTTTAAGGTACTGTCTGACTTGTATTTCCAGGAAGGACTACTGCCAATTGACTACAGATTGGCTATTAGTCTATGTTACGTTTTCTAAATTTAATAAAATTTTTAGGAATGCCAACAGAAAACTCTTGAATTATATGAAAATATATATTATCAAGGGGATTACAGAGTTAACCATTTAACTAACAGACATCAAATTTATCTGACATTATTAAAAAAATAAAAATAAAAGATATGTAGGGGTTAAATGCATCTTCAGATATTAATGAAAAAACAAAAAGAAACAGATTATTCAGTTTAAACAGACCATTTCCATATGTGGTATCCCGGTGCGGAACACACCTGTCTTCCTGACCGGTGAGGTGGATATCACCTACTGTGTCTGCTCCGGGCCCATTAGGTTTAAATGTACAATTTGTTGCACTGTAATATACTGTCAATGCACTTTTGCACTTTTATGCTCTTGTTCCCAAAGATTTTAACTTGCTTTTGCAGGAGGATGCTGAGGGGATCACATGTCTGCTTCAGTCAATCAGGGCTGCTCTGCCCGGCTCCCCTAAGTCTCTTAGACTGGGAGGAGCTTGTCAGTCTAGAGTCAGTTCAGGGAGAGAGGAGAGAGTAGAGGTCATCTCTAGACCTCTGCTGTGGACCTGTATCTCACCACATGAGGACAGGCCTAAGAAAATGCAGTTGCAGGACTAATCTGTTCCCGAGCCATGGGTGGACTGACAGGTTGGCCCGATCCTGAGTGGGGGCCTGCAGCTGCCAGTACTTTTTTTAATTTTATTTTTTTATCCTAAATCTCCCTAAATCTCAGGGGGAGATGTCAGGGGATGATGCGAATCAGGGTTCTGTGGTGATATCATATTAGGAGATTACTGAATGTTGTAAATGTAAAAAAAAATTCCAGGATTTTTGATCACTTCATATACCATAAAAAAAATAATAAAAAGCATTCAAAAAGTCCCATCTATACAAAAATGGTCCCGATAAAAACTACAGATCACTGCAAAAAAAAAAAAAAAGATCCCTCATAGAGCCCTATATACAGAAAAATTAAAGTGTTATATGGTTCATAATAGGACAATCTTATGCATGTTAATTTACTTACAAAAAGTTAGATAGAGATGGAAAACCTTGGGCAACTCCGGTCCATAAATCTAAAGTCTAAACCTAGTGGTAATCCCTGATATAGGATTCCTAAGTGGAGAGCAGAGTGAGTATTTTTCAGATCCTAAATCTCAAACAAGCTACATAGTCAAATCCAGGTCAGTCTAAAACATAACTCAGCAAGCAAGAAGCTAGTCAGTCACCGAGGACTACAAGTCACATAGTGCCCTAAAGCAAACTCCAGCAAAGTTTGCACTATTTTTTAACTAATTCTGTCTATTTTGCAAGTTCCTGAGTAAAATTTAGCAGTTTCCGTAACCCTGCATTTGTGGTCGTTATTACCCCAGCGCTTGGCCAAGGAAGTTACTACCTTTGGAGTGTGGAGGTCAACACTACCCTGGCATCACAAACTTTAATCCAGTCACAAAACCCCTCCAATACTACATACACACCATCACCCCAGTTAGTCACCACACATACATTTTATTATCTTCCTATTCTCTGGCTTTAGAGAATGTGTTCCATATTATACAAACAACCTGTGGTACCCACAAGGAGGATAGGTAGAGGAGTCCAGTAGTCCAGGCTAGATGAGGGCAGTAATCCCACTGGACAATTGTTGGATAGTTCCATTGTGTGGGGGATGGTTTGGGAACCTGGTGGATCTTCCCGTTAGTTTAGTTCCTAGGATTATATACCTTGTGTTAAATGCAGTAAGGAAAGATCTTGACACTTGGGTAACTTGCAAACAATAAGAATATTACTTATGCTTAGTTACTTTGATCACTTTGTGACAATAGATCAGTCACAGCAGCTATGGTGGTCTATTATATTTCAGCCCACACAGATGTGGCCAAGTTGTTTGAACACTAACATACTCGTCTTCCTTGTTTAATTTAATTTTTTTTTATGAAAGCAATAATACAAATAATGTGTACATTCCCCTGAATATAGCAAAAACTTCTTATATAACCAGCAAACAATAGGGATGTTTAATGTTCCATTCTAACAACATCCCCTAGGCCTATTGGCAGAACAATTGTGTACGTTTTGTCCTCAGTGACATTCTATGATGCAGACTCCTTCATCCTATTATAAGAACACAAAGTATTCACAATATACACAATACACAAGTATTTCATATAAGAAAGTGTTGATGCAAACACCTCACATTTACTTCTTCACAGATATCAAGGAAGGACACCAAGTGTGAGGAGCCTTCATCTAGACTAAAGGAAGAGGTAAGGAGCACCATCTGCTGCTTATTCAATGCCACTGTATTACCTAGACGTGTATATAAATATTAGTCTATGCAATACTGTAGCATTGAATTAGCACCGTACATTGGCACTTGCATCACAAACATTAATCAATATTTAATATCTGTAACAGATTTAGGGTAAGTTCTCGAATTGTAAAATCTCAAGAAGAAAACTGTTATAAAATAGGCATTAGAAATGCATGTATTTTTGTATAGTGTGTAAACCTGGCCTTAAAGGGGTTGTCCAAGAGAACTAACTTATCCCCTATTCACAAGATAGGGGGTAAGTAGCTGATCACGCGGGGGCAGGGTGTTTAGGTTCGACCGCTGGGACCTCTCGCGATCTACGGAACAAGACCCCAGCTCTCAGTAAGGAGAGCATGTGGTAAACGGCACACATACCATTCATTTCTAAGGGAATGCCAGAGATGCCTGTACTCGGGTCTCTTTCATGCTCCCATAGAAATAAATGGAGTGTGTGCTGCCTACCGCATGCTCTCCTCATTGAGAGCCAGGCTCCCATTGGTCAGACTTCCCGCGATCAGCTAATTATTCTGCGGATAGGGAATAGGTTAGCTTTTGCTGGACCACCCCTTTAAGGTGATTTTATGGGCTTGTAATATAATGTAGATGTGAAAGCTTATAAAAACTTTGGAAAATTTGGATAATCATGCAATGTACAGTGCACACATGTGTAGGGTTCTTTACGGTTACAGTACACTTATCGGACATCTGTCTTGTAAGAAGTTGTACTCCTGTATGTCCATCACATGACCGGGAAACATTTCTATCTGTGCATACCTTACGCCAATGCACGTTTTGCTGCTGGGTGCTTCATCAGGGAGCGATGCCCCCTGACAAAGCACTCAGCAGCAAACCTGTATTGGGGTAAGGTATGCGTGGATCTGGCTTCACACATGGTATACAAATATTCTCTTGTTATTTTCCCTAGGCGATAGCTTCTTTGATACTCTTAGATGTTTGAGCAACATTTTTTGTGCTGTTATTGCTACTTTTTATTTCCCCCCCCTTGCCTGGGGTCTGGTATGTTTTGATGTATCTACAGTGTGATTTTAGATTTTTGTCAGTAAAGATTTATTCAGTTTACTCATTTGTTTTCATGTACATTAGCATTTTGTATAGAAACATGTGTAACATTAAAGGGGTACTCCGCTGGAATTTTTTTTTTTTTAAATCAACTGATGCCAGAAAGTTAAACAGATTTGTAAATTACTCCTGTTTAAAGATATTAATTCTTCCAGTACTTATCAGTTGCTGAATGCTCCAGAGGAAGTTATTTTCTTTTTGAATTTCCTTTCTGTCTGACCAAGGTGCTCTCTGCTGCCACCTCTGTCCATGTGAGGAACTGTCCAGAGCAGGAGAGGTTTGCTATGGGGATTTGCTCCTACTCTGGACAGTTCCTGACATGGACAGAGGTGTCAGCAGAGAGCACTGTGGTCAGTCAGAAAATAACTACACAACTTCCTTTGTAGTATACAGCAGCTAATAAGTACTGGAAGGATTACAATTTTAAAATTAATAAGTAATTTACAAATCTGTTTAACTTTCTGGCACCAGTTGATTTAAAAATAAAATGTTTTCCAGTGGAGTACCCCTTTATACTTTTTTTTTTTTTTTTTTACTGTTTATGACTTAAAATCAGGTAAAAAATTAAGAATAATTAATATGCCACCAAGCCTAATTTTGAGACAAAAATGTAAAAAAATTGGATGTGAACAGAAAAACAGCAGAAAATGTTGAAAAAAGCTTGAAATTGATGTATCAATGATCTAAATGTTACTTCATCTCTAACAGAAAAAATATTTATTATAGGAGCAAAAATGTGGCTTTCTGCTCTGCGCTTATCAACCCTTCTTGTATTCAATGTGGTCCTGAGTCAGGTATGTCAACCGCACAATTTACACTGCTCAAAAAAATAAAGGGAACACTTTATTGGATGAATTAACTAATCATATGAAATACTCTGTCTTTACATAGTTGAATGTGCTGACAACAAAATCACACACAAATTATCAATGGAAATCACATTTATCAACCCATGGAGGTCTGGATATGGAGTCACACTCAAAATCACAGTGGAAAACCACACTACAGGCTGATCCAACTTTGGATTCAGGTCTGGGGAACGGGCGGGCCAGTCCATAGCACCAATGCCTTCCTCTTGCAGGAACTGCTGACACACTCCAGCCACATGAGGTCTAGCATTGTCTTGCATTAGGAGGAACCCAGGGCCAACCGCACCAGCATATGGTCTCACAGGGGGGTCTGAGAATATCATCTCAGTACCTAATGGCAGTCAGGCTACCTCTTCAAGTACATGGAGGGCTGTGCGGCCCCTCAATGGAATGCCACCCCACACCATTACTGGCCCACCACCAAACCGGTCATGCTGGAGGACGTTGCAGGCAGCAGAAAGTTCTCCACGGCGTCTTCATAATCTGTCACGTCTGTCAAATGTGCTCAGTGTGAACCTGCTTTCATCTGTAAAGAGCACAGGGCACCAGTTAGTCCAACAAAGTGTTGGGCTGTAAGCATAACCCACACCTGTGGACGTCGGGCCCTCATAGAGTCTGTTTCTGACCGTTTGAGTGGACACATGCACATTTGTGGCCTGCTGGAGGTCATTTTGTAGGGCTCTGGCAGTGCTCCTCCTGCTCCTCCTTGCACAAAGGCGGAGGTAGCGGTCCTGCTGCTGGGTTGTTGTCCTCCTACGTCCTCCATGTCTCCTGATGTACTGGCCTGTCTCCTGGTAGCGCCTCCATGCTCTGGACACTACACTGACAGACACAGAAAACCTTCTTGCCACCACTCACATTGACGTGCCATCCTGGATGAGCTGCACTACCTGAGCCACTTGTGTGGGTTGTAGACGCCATCTCATGCTACCACTAGAGTGAAAGCACCGCCAGCATTCAAAAGTGACCAAAACTTCAGCCAGGAAGCATAGAAACTGAGAAGTGGTCTGTGGTCACCACCTGCAGTACCACTCCTTTATTAAGGGGGGTGTCTTGCTAATTGCCTATAATTTCCACCTGTTGTCTGTTCCATTTGCACAACAGCATGTGAAATTGATTGTCAATCAATGTTGCTTCCTGAGTGGACAGTGTGATTTCACAGAAGTGTCATTGACTTGGATTTACATTGTGGTGTTTAAGTATTCTCTTTATTTTTTTGAGCAGTGTACTTGGATCTTTTTGATGTCTTTTTTTTTTTTTTTTTTACTTACAGACAATGTCCACCTTTACTACTATTTGGATTGTTCCAATAAAAGGCAAATGGAAACATTCTTTATTTAAAAAATTTCTATTGTATTGTGTTTACAGCTTCTATTCAAAGCCATTGTCTCCATAGTTACAGACCACAAGCTCTGTGTAGTCTCTGCAGTAGATCAATTGTCCCCCAACCCAGTCCTTAAGGCCCCCCAACATTCAAGGTCTTTATTTCCAGTTACTTAGTTGGAATAGAACAGGGAAAAATCCATGCTGTAGCTCAGCACCATCTCTTTAGCACTTGAGCTTGGAAAAAAAACATTTTTTTATAACTTTGCAAACGACCATCAGGTATCATTTGGTGTTTCTCACTATCACCTATCTGCCCATGTCTGTAGCTCTGAGAATGATATAGGTTTGACAGATTAACTTTACATAGTGAGGAATTGCCCCAGTCCCCATTTGTTAAAACAAACAAGCAGAATATAAAATTTTTTTAAACTTCGTATTTACAGACTTAATTGTGGACATAGGTTAGAAAAAATGTTGTTTATTTTTATCAGAAAATAATAAATGATACCATATATCTTTTGTAGGGACTATAGCTCTGTTTCTATTATGTATGATGACTGATAGCAGAGGCGATTAACCCCTTAATGACTCAGCGTTTTTCAATTTTTGCATTTTCGACTTTCCCTCCGTACCTTTTAAAAATCATAACCCCTTCAATTTTATACCTAAAAATCCATATTATGGCTTATATTTTGCGCCACCAAGTCTACTTTGTAATGACATCAGTCATTTTACCCTAAAAAAAAAAAAAAGCATTGTGCGTTAAAATTGAAAAAAAAAATGCCATTTTGTAAATTTTGGGGGCTTTCACTTCAGACGCGGCGATCAACTTTGATCGCCGTGTCTGAAGGGTTAATACGATGATGTCCAGTATTAGCAGCAGGTCCTGGCCGCTGATGGCCGCCGGGACCGACCCGATATGATGCGGATTCACCGCCTGACCCCGCGTTATATTGCGGGAGCCAGCGCAGGACATAAATATAAGTCCTACATCGTAAAGGGGTTAAAGGGGTTATCTATTATTAGAATAAAAACAGCACCACAGCTGTCCTCAGGTTGTGTGTGGTATAACAGCTTGGCTCCATATAGTCTTTTTTCAGCCTGTTATGTTCCTGACTTCTTCTTATATCTGGGCCCAGGAAGAATCTCACCTGCCAATTGTTTCTCTTTAAGGTTACTGATTCGTTGGACGATCTATCAATACACAATCCTGTGTTGCAGAAAAAATTCTTTAACCAATTCAGTCAATACGGAAAAAGTGTTCTGTCAACTTCAGGAAATATGACAGAAATGGTAAGTTTTGTTATTCGCATAGCGTGATGGTGTAGGAAGATAGCAAGAAAAAATATAGAGAAAGAAGAGATAAAATACAGCAAAAAATCATTGTTACAAATTCACCCAATTTAATGAAATGGGCTTTACAACAAATTAGGTTGGGAAATATATGAACTCTTCTTTGGCAAGTCTACGCCCCCTGCCATAGACTTACATTGAGGGGTGGAGTGTGACGTCCCACGGGGGCGAAGCCGTGACGTCACGATCGCCGGCCCCGTCATCAGACCCGGAGCGGATGTTCACTTCGGGGCCTGATAAGAGCGGGGTGCTGCGTGCGAGATCGCGGGGGTCCCCAGCGGCGGGACCCCGCACAATCAGGCAACTTATCCCCTATCCTTTAGATAGGGGATAAGTTGTCAGCACGGTAGTACCCCTTTAAGTTCCCCTGATTCTAAAGGGATTAGAACCCTTTCTACATTACCATAAAAGGTTCACCTTAATATTTTGTTCTTAATATGTGTGTAACTGTACCCTCTTCAAGTCTTATGCTTAACATTTTCTTTTTATTCTTCTACTTGTGCGGCCATGCTCCTCCCTGTCATCTTCCCAATATATGGACAGTGGAGACATTTCACGCTAGGTAATCCACACTTTGGGACCCTGAGTATGGTGGGCTCTAACTTACATCTCACTCACCATCTCCTTGACCCTTGACCCACCATGGCGTGTTCAATTACTTTTAATGTCAAAAACGTAAATAAAAATGTTAAACAGCACTTCCTTTTGAAAGAAATGAGGATGCATAAAGTTGCATAAATGCCTCCTCAAACTTTATTAAATTGGTTGGTATTTAAATGTTCCCTTTTCTGCACCATCAGATAAATCTATAGTTCATTCAAGCTCCACCCCCAGCCACCATACAACTATCACTGTCAATTTGAAAATTGGTCTGGCACCACCACCTCTATGACCTCTGGAGGATATCTAGTCCAAATTCCACAAAACATACTTTTTTCTCTTACTCTGCTTACTCTCGAAAAGACATGTTCCTGGGGAACCGTCTGGGTCTCCGTTTAACTGGAAAAGCAAAGATCCAAGCTATTATGTGGTCTGACCATACCCCAGTTACACTTGACATAAAGCTGGCTTCCGCGCCACACAGAGTATGTCACTGGCGATTCAATGAATCATTACTTGATGGATGACCTTTAAAGGGGTACTCCACTGGCCAGCGTTCGGAAGTAAATGTTCCGAATGCTGTTTTCGCGTGCGGGGGTCGGCAACGCCCCTCATGACATTACGGCCGTCATAAAGGTCATTGTATTTCCTTAGCCTCCCGATTAATGAAGGAAGCCATGATAAATAAATAAAAAGAGTTAGATTCCAAACATAAGTCCCTAGAGAAAATGATGATAGCATTTAGCTTTTAGAAATTTTTCAAAAGACATGAGGATAGGGAAAGTGGAGATAAATACTATCTCAGAGCTACCAAGGCTCATTCTCTACTTGCAAACCAGCTAAACTCCTAAACCCTTCAAACTAACCCTATCATGACTTATACTTCGATTCATACAATTCACCCTCTCCATTACCCTAAAACCAGAGTGAAAGAGACTATTTAACAAATTGTGGGATACCTAAAAAAGCTGAGACATATTTCCAAGCTTTAAATATCCTGATATCTATGGAGGAGTTACGCTGGAGACCCCCACGGCTGGGGACCCCCACGGCTGGGGACATCTACGATCTCAGTGCAGCCCCCGACATTCTGTTCCGAGCTCTGTCTCCGAGATGGGGCTGTGACATTATGGCCACGCCCTTCCATTCATGTCTATGAGATTGTGGGTATAATGTCTCCGCTGTCTCGTTGACACAGCTTCACATCAAGTTTATACCGAATCTCAAGGAAAGACACGCTGGTTTGCTTAACTGATGTAATCTTTACTGAGATATAATGAACATGCGGTAAAACTGTAAAACAAACATATGAAAGACAAATATAAGCATGGCTATTCAAGTGCCTTACATTATGCATAGCTAATACATAGATAGTCTAACATGTTCTCACTTACTACACACTGAAAACACATTATCTATCTACAAATGCCTAGCATCTCTCTACACAAGATAACTAGCAATTCCTTACTCACAGGCTTTGGTATTTATCAGATTTGCAGTCTGTATTAGCTTCAAGAAGTCCTGTGGATCTTATCACTGTGGTAGCTGGAGCTGGAATGAATGAGACGTGCCGGGGCTACCCCTAGGCTTTAGAGAGAAGGCCCGCCTCTAGGCTTCAAGAAAATGGAGGGTCTTAAAGGAACAGACCTTGCTGAGTGCCAAGCATGTAAAATACATTGCGAAGGCAGAACACTCCCCACCTGGCATACTTTTTTGTTATGCCACTAACCCTTGGACAGGAGTAAAACTACTTCAGAAATTGGCCTTGCATACACTTTGGGAATGCCCTGTCTAACAATCCTAACTTCAACCTTTCTAACTCTAGCATCACTACTAGGATCAGTCCCCAAAATGAGTCCAATAGGCCACTCGTTCCTGTGGGCCTGAGAGTCTTTCAGTAAGACAACGTCTCCAACTTGTAAATTGGGTTTGTCATCTTGCCATTTCTTGCATGGCTGGAAGATCACCAGGTGTTCCTGTCTCCACCTCTTCCAGAAAATGTCCGCAAGACTTTGAACTTGTTTCCATTGCCTGGTGTACAAGTCCTTGAGCGAATTGTGTTGAGAAATCTCTTCCTTTTTCAGAAGGCATTAGATTTCTTCTTTAAAGACTTCCTGCTGGATGCATCTGATGATCGTGACCTTGGCTTGTTCAAGGTGGCCGTTGCTATGCTGATCAGTATTGGTAGCTCTGCAGGAGGATCTGGCTAGACAGATAAGTTTTCCGATTGCACGGGTCAGCAACTTCCAGCTGGAAAACCTTTCAAATCTATGAGCGCCCAGACTGTCTCTTGTAACTAAAGTCCTACAAACTGTCACTTGAGGTCTTACCTCTTTGTCTTGATCTGGTTCTATGAGCTGAAAGGTCTCTACCTGAGTAGTTTCTTTGGTTTCTGGTTTACGAACAAAAGATGGACCTACAAACCAGTTAGTTTGCTTGAGCGCAGCGGCTGGCACTAGTCTCGTTCCATGATCAGCTGGGTTCTTGTCTGTGCTGATGTGATGCCACTGTTCTGGACTTGTAGACTTTCTGATACGTGTCACTCTGTTGGCCACATATGTATAAAATCTTCTTGAAGCGTTGTGAATATATCCTAACACAATCTTGCTGTCTGTATAAAAGTTAATTGCATGGATCTCGATGTCCAGTTCTGTTGTAATCATGTCTGCCATTTCTACAGCTAAGACAGCAGCACAAAGTTCTAGACATGGGACAGTGTGAGCGGGTCTAGGAGCTAGCTTAGATTTTCCCATGATGAACCCGACATGGCTTTGTCCCTCAGTGTCTATTACCCTAAGGTAGGCGACAGATGCGATAGCCATAGTGGAGGCTTCAGAGAATATGCATATTTCTCTTCTCTTTGTAACAGACAAGGAAACAGATATGTATGGTCTAGGGATGTTGAGTTGTTCAAGCTCTAACAATGAGTCTTTCCACAACTTCCACTGCATTTCCTTCTCTTCAGGTAGAGGTATGTCCCAGTCACTTTGTTCTTGCTCAGTAGTGATCTGTCTCAAAAGAGCTTTACCTTGCATGATGATGGGTGCTACGAACCCCAGGGGGTCGTAAAGACTGTTGACTGTAGATATGACACCTCTTTTTGTGAATGGCTTCTCTTCTCTGGAGACCCTGAAGGTGAAACTGTCAGTCTTCAGGTCCCAACTAATCCCAAGACTTCTTTGCAAGGGTGGTGATTCTGTTCCTAGATCCAAGTCTTTGAGGTCTTTAGCACGGTCTTCCATTGGAAATGCTTCCATGACTCTGTTGCTGTTGGAAGCTACCTTGTTCAGTCTTATGTTGGATTCTGCCAACATTTCTCTTGTACTTTTCAGGACGTTGATAGCTTCTTCGTTGCTGGAGAAAGAAGCAAGTCCATCATCTACGTAGAAGTTCTTCATGACGAACTGTGTGGCTTCTTGTCCATGTCTTTCACCTTGCTGTGCTGTTCGTCTCAGGTTGTAGATAGCTACAGCTGGAGAAGGGCTGTTTCCAAACACATGTACCTTCATCCTGTACTCTGTGATTTCTTTGTTAAAGTCATTGTCTGCATACCACAGGAACCTTAAGTAGTCTCTGTGATCTTCACGAACAAGGAAACAGTAGAACATCTGTTGTACGTCTGCTGTCACTGCTACGAGTTCTTTTCTGAACCTGATGAGTACTCCAAGGAGTGTGTTGTTCAGGTCAGGTCCGCTGAGAAGGACATCATTTAGTGAGATGCCTTGGTGCTTCGCACTAGAGTCAAATACTACGCGTATCTGGCCTGGTTTCTGAGGATGGTACACCCCAAATATTGGTAAGTACCAGTGTTCTTGGTTCTCTTGTAGTGGTGGTGCCCTTTCAGCTTGATCGTTATCAAAGATCTTCTGCATGAAGGCTTGGAAGTGTTTCTTCATATTTGGCTTTCTTTGTAGCATGTGCTGCAACGAGGTGAAGCGTTTCTCTGCTTGTACCTTGTTGTCAGGAAGGCGATGGCGTGGTGACCGGAAGGGTAGAGGGGCTACCCAGCTGCCTGATTTGTCTCTGAAGACTTCTCTGTCCATGATCTCAAGGAAGAGAGTATCTTCCACAGAGGGTGCTGGCTTGTCGTTGTCTCGTGTTCTTTCAAACACCTTACATCCCAGTTCATCTGTATCTCCAGTTGAGGCTAAGTCTTCCATGCACCTCTGGATACTCTGATGATATGTTGGGTTAACAAGTCTCTCTTTAATGTGTAGACTGTTGGTATATGGGCAAAGACAAGATGTACGACCATTCTGTAACAGATGTGTTCTGTAGACATTCACCTTTTCTGGTTTGTGGAGTCCGTCTAGACATACTTCTCCAACGATGACCCATCCGAGATCAAGGCGTTGTGCAAATGGTGCATTGTGTGGCCCATTGTACTGTTCTCTGACTTTGTGCACTCTGAGGATATCTCTCCCAAGTAGAAGGATGATTGCAGCATCTGGATCTAGTGCTGGTATCGGGTCTGCTATTCGCACCAGATGGGGGTGATGACGAGCACTTTCAGGTGTGGGGATCTCTGACCTGTCGTCTGGTATCTCATCACATTCTATGAGGGTAGGAAGAGTCACCTTTGCCTTTCCATCTAATGACTCAATGATGTAGTTGTTTGCTTTTCTCCCTGTTGTCTCTACAACTCCAGAACAAGTTTTCAGGGTGTATGGAGTTGGACTTCCTTTGTCACTGAAGAGGTCAAAGAACTCTGTTTTTGCCAGAGATCTCTTACTCTGTTCTTCACAGACTGTGTACATCTTGATTGCTTTTTCTCTGAAGCCTGCAGGATACACCTTGACTAAGCATATCTTGGAACATGATCTGGGCCGGCCCTGCTCTGTACAGATCTCAGTACACTTTGAGGTTACTGCTGGCGTTGTACTCTCGCCTTGCTCCCCACCATGATCTTCTTGAGTTGCTGGAACTTCTTGTTTCCATGGTGTTGGTCCTGGGTGTAGTGCTGACAGGTGTTTGTCACTGTTGCACTCTGTGCATTTTATTGTTTTTGTACAGTCTTTTGCAAGATGCTGAATTGAAGCGCAACATCTGAAACAAATGTGATTGTCTTTAAGGTAAGCTTTGCGCTCTTCTAATGTCTTACTTCTGAAACTGCAACATTTTCTTAGTGGATGAGGCTTGTTGTGGATGAGACATATTTTGTCTGGCTCCTCAACTTTCTTACTTGCGCTGTCTTCCTGATTGACTGCAGACTCAGGCGAGACTTCTGTCTTCCGTACAGAAACTGTTGCTCTGCGTTCTTTGTAAGGCGTTGGAGGTTTTTGCTCTACCTTTGGGGAGCTTGCAGTTCTCTTGTTCAGGAAAGCAAAGCTTGGATCATTGCGTGTTTCAGCTTGGTCCACGATGAATTCAGCAAGGAAGGTGAACGGTGGAAATGCGACTCGATGATCTTTCTTGTATCTTGATGCTTGAGTGACCCACCTTTCTTGCAATTTGAAAGGAAGTTTCTCGATTATGGGATCAACTCCACGTGCTGTATCTAAGTATGAGAGACCTGGCAGGTATCCACTAGACTTAGCGGCTTCTATTTCTAAGAGTAGGTCCCCAAACCCTCTCAGCTTTTGATTGTCTTTGTTTGTCATTCTTGGATAGTTTTCTATCCTCTTCAGAAGAGCATCTTCAATCCCTTCAGGTGACCCATAGCAGTGTTCTAGTCTCCTCCACACCATTGCAAGTCCTGCTGTTGCATCATGAACATGTACTGATTTGATTCTTTGGGTTTGCTCAGTGGACTCTGGTCCTAGCCATTTGACGAGCAGATCAAGCTTTTCTCTGTCTGTCAGATCTAAGTCTTGGGTACCACTTAGGAAAGATGACTTCCAGGCCCAGTAGTTTTCTGGGCGGTCGTCGAATTTCATTAGACCAGCGCTTACTATCTCACGGCGCATCAGGAATCTTGCTACCTCTGTAGCTCTTGCTGCATCTGGTGAATACTTCCTGGGTGTAAACTCAGGGTATGGCTGCGGCTGGTAAGGCTGATGAGGTACTTGACTAAGTCTGCTTTGTTCTCCTCTATTGTAAGTCTTTCTGCTATAATCCAGACTTGTATTTGCTTGAGGAGGGAGTAAATCAGCATCCGTTTGTACTCTTGTCAGGTTGGCAGATTGGTCTCTGAGCATGCGACCACTTGACTTCCTACCCTGAGGTTCTGATTCAGTCTTGCAGTGTTGCATAGTATCAAAGTTGCTTATTGCTGGTGGAGTCAATGATGGTCTTGGTGCGTCATTGAACTGCTGGTCAGTGTACATGGTTGCTTGTGACTGTATGTACTCACGGGTACGTTGGCTTGCGCTGAGGGGTGACATCTGGGTTTCTATGTCAGCGAACTGAGCTTCGGCAGCCCTTGTGAGAACTTCTGCCTCGGCTAAGGCTGCTGCAGCGTTTTTCTGCTGTTGCAGTAAGTGTAAAGATGCTTGCACTTCAGCTTTTCTTCTAAGTGCTTCAGATTCACTTTTTGCTTGTTATTTCATCAATTCAGCTTCCTGCTTTGCATAGGACGCCATTGCACAAGCTGCCTCTGCTTTCGCTCTTGCCTTAGTTGCTATGGCGCTAGCGGATGACAGGCCGGTGGTGCTTGAGTGTCTAGAACTATGGCGTTTAAATCTTGATGCATCGGCGCTAACCGAAGTTAGATTTGTTTGACTGGACGCTCTAGACAATGTTGTGCACCTAGATCTACTTCTTGGCAAGGTGTCTTCCTCTTTATAGGAGCATTGAGGGTTAACTGTCAGAGTGCCGTTCTCTGGGTTCTGCATCTTGATTTAGCTGGCAGCGTAGATAATGATGATGACTGGACACAGCACAGCGGTGTTATAGCACGTGAGAGAATTAGTTTCACTTTCTAGTGCTTCGCGCCTTGACTCCGACACAGACTGCAGCCGCAGGATTTATGAGTCTTTTTTACTGCTGCGGATGATTCAAAGCTGATTAACTGCTTCTGATAACGTTTTAAAAGCCTTTTTACTATAATGTCTCCGCTGTCTCGTTGACACAGCTTCACATCAAGTTTATACCGAATCTCAAGGAAAGACACGCTGGTTTGCTTAACTGATGTAATCTTTACTGAGATATAATGAACATGGTAAAACTGTAAAACATATGAAAGACAAATACAAGCATGGCTATTCAAGTGCCTTACATTATGCATAGCTAATACATAGATAGACTAACATGTGCTCACTTACTACACACTGAAAACACACTCTCTATCTACAAATGCCTAGCATCTCTCTACACAAGATAACTAACAATTCCTTACTCACAGGCTTTGGTATTTATCAGATTTGCAGTCTGTATTAGCTTCAAGAAGTCCTGTGGATCTTATCACTGTGGTAGCTGGAGCTGGAATGAATGAGACGTGCCGGGGCTAGCCCTAGGCTTTAGAGAGAAGGCCCGCCTCTAGGCTTCAAGAAAATGGAGGGTCTTAAAGGAACAGACCCTGCTGAGTGCCAAGCATGTAAAATACATTGCGAAGGCAGCACAGTGGGGGTCCCCAGCAGCGGGAGCCCTGCCGTTATACATCTTTTCAACTATCCTTTAGATAGGGGATAAGATGTATAAAGCCGGAATACCTCTTTAAGCATGTATGGGCATAGGCGTGCGTACGGGGTGTGCCGGGTGTGCCTGGGCACACCCCAATCAAGCCCAGGCTCCCGTCAAATTCGGGATATCCAGGGAGCGTAGGAATCCGGGGGACACATCCCCCCAGAAAATCATGCAGGGGGACAGATCATGGGGTAATCCTCCCCAGTTCTGCCCGCAGACTTTGCTGTATTATAGGCTCTCTTGGTCTATTTAACCCAGGGAGGCATTTATAGCTGGTCACTCACGGCCGGAGCTTCTGAACTGTGTGCGCACACAGTACAGAGAAGGCCGTGACCTCTTCCCAGACGCAGGCGCCGATGACGTCAATCATCGGCGCCTGCACTGTGGAGAAGAGAGAACGCGGCCCGGCTCTTCAGGAGATCGCTGCATGGGACTAGGTGAGTTTTTTTTGTTATTTTCTTTGGTACTTTTGGATGGGGAATCGTGTGGGGTGGTGACCCGGTGGGGGGGGGGGGGGGGGCTTTTAGTCACAATACACAGTGTTACTTCACACTTACTCTACTGCAGTTTTTCCCAACCAGGGTGCCTCCAGATGTTGCAAAACTACAACTCCCAGCATGCCTGGACAGCCTTTGGCTGTCCAGGCATGCTGGGAGTTGTAGTTTTGCAACACCTGGAGGCACCCTGGTTGGGAAACACTGCTCTACTGGACCCTTTTCACATAGACACGCTATTATGCAGTTACTTCTATGAATTTTTATTACTGCTCTTTCTTTTGCAGTCCAATTATATGTGAGTTAATGTCCTTTGTATGTTTAGTTCACAAATAGAACAACTGATGGAGTGCACTTCATACAATCATAGATGCAGAGCCTCTAGTGCAGTGGTCTCCAATCTGCGGACCTTCAGATGTTGCAAAACTACAACTCCTAGCATGCCCGGACAGCCAACGGCTGTCAGGGCATGCTGGGAGTTGTAGTTTTGCAACATCTGGAGGTCCATAGGTTGAAGACCACTGCTCTAGTGTTATTCAAAGTGCATATATAATTAGGTGTTACTGTTTTTTTTTTTTTGTGTAAACTGCGCATTCATAAACATAAGGTGCATAACTTTGCCTTGATGTCAGGACCCTTCTTGTATAATTGCACAAAGTCCTGTGTATTACATGGGGTCCCTATATTAGCACCAGGTAATGTATTCACTGTTCACTTTATTGCAGATGTCCCAACACTGCGCTATTGCACTAGTGCCCGTCACTCCATTTCCTAATCCAGACGTGTACACAGCTTCCTTTGTTATGCATTGGCTGCAGATTGTATAACACTATGCCATTGCACTTCGCTGTTTCCTAGGTAGTGGTAGCTGGTTTCAAGTATTTGGGCTCCGCTCACATTGCCATAGGTGATCCTACACGCTTTAATTAATCAGGGATCACGTTGTAGCGTGTATTCTTCTAATATCGCTTCCCGGGCCACCAGTGACGGGTACTAATGCAATAGCGCAGTGTTGGGACGTGAACAGTGAATACATTACCTGGTGCTAATATAGGGACCTGATGTAATACACAGGACTTAGTGCAACTATACAAGGGTCCTGACATCAAGGCAAAGTTCTGCATCTTATGTTTATGAATGCGCAGTTTACACAAAATGTGAAACAGTAACACCTAATTATATATGCACTTTGAATAACACTAAAGGCTATGCATCTATGATTGTATGAAGTGACTCTATCAATTGCTCTATTTGTGAACTAAACATACAAAGTGTGAAGTGACACTGTGTATTGTGATCTGACTTTGCCTACATGCTATCTACCTAGCTATCAACTACCAATCCACCTAGCTACCAACTGACCTAGCTAGCTAAAAACCAACCTACATACCTTATAGGCACTGATTTGAATAGGGACCTTCCATATGATAAAATATACCTTTCATTAAGTTCCATTTAACCCTTTAACGATGAAGGATGTAAATGTACGTCCTGATGACGTGGTAATTGACGCACCAGGACGTACATTTACGTCCTAAGCATAACCACGGGCATCGGAGCGATGCCCGGATCATGTGCGGCAGGTCCCGGCTGTTGATCGCAGCCAGGGACCCGCCGGTAATGGCGGACATATACACGTGCGGCGTGAGTTTGTGCTTTAGGGTGCACACCCTAATGCAATAGGCTGCGCACGCCTATGTGTATGGGATAGATTACTATTTTCTTCATTCCCTATTCTTTTTAACCATTTAATGGCGATCTTATTGCAATCCACTGCTCCAGCTGGATAAGAGCCATGGGGCATTCCCCTGGGCTAAAAAAGCCCAGCACAGTTTGGCCTCTTTTACAAACAAATGCCCCCAGGCCCTCCAGTAAAATTTACACTACTTTTAGTCGGGCCTATACCAGTAAACCTTGCGCAAGCACTTGTGACGTTACCTGTCGCATACAATGGATTATGTAATAAGATGCAACAATGGCCCAATACCATCAGTACCAGCAATATATATATGCATATACACTGCTCAACAAAATAAAGGGAACACTAAGATAACACATCCTAGATATGATTGAATTAACTAATCGTATGAAATACTTTCGCCTTTACATAGCTGAATGTGCTGACAACAAAATCACACAAAAATTATCAATGGAAATCACATTTATCAACCCATGGAGGTCTGGATACTGAGTCACACTCAAAATCAAAGTGGAAAACCACACTACAGGCTGATCCAACTTTATGTAATGTCCTTAAAACAATGTCCTTAGGGCATGCTCCTAATGAGGCCAACTCCTGGACAGTCTGTGGTGGATGGAGCGAGACATGATGCCCCAGATGTGCTCAATCGGATTCAGGTCTGGGGAACAGGCGGGCCAGTCCATAGCATCAATGCCTTCCTCTTGAAGGAACTGCTGACACACTCCAGCCACATGAGGTCTAGCATTGTCTTGCATATGGGGGAACCCAGGGCCAACCGCACCAGCATATGATCTCACAAGGGGTCTGAGGATCTCATCTCGGTCCATTTTAGGAACTGTCCAGAGCAGGAGAAAATCCCCATAGCAAACATATGCTGATCTGGACAGTTCCTAAAATGGACAGCAGAGGTCAGCAGAGAGCACTGTGGTCAGACAGAAGAGAAATCCCAAAAGAAAAGCATTTCCTCAGTAGTATACAGCCGCTGATAAGTACTGGAAGGATTAAGATTTTTTAATAGAAGTAATTTACAAATCTGAAAAAGGAAAACTGTGTGTGCAGCTCACAACCAAAAAAAATCTGAGGTATAAGTGGTTAAAAAAGTCGATCCTCACCGACCGATTTATGAAAAAGAAATATTAGAAAATATTAACCATACCTCAAGGATTGTACCATACCAAATGATACACAATGATAGATGGAAACAAATTGTCTGAAACAGATGTAAAAATGTATTACACAATTATAAAATAGTTAATCATAAATTGAACACATGACAAAAAATAAATAAATGTTGAAAATATTAAAATATTGCACTACTTGACTATATAATTACCTAATTACAATAATTACAATAATAATAAATGCAATAAGGCATTCTTTGTAAGGTGAATCAATGAATATGTTGTGAAAATATATATACATATACACATATATATATATATATATATATATATATATATATATATATATATGTATATATACACACACACACACACACACACAGTTATGTATGTGTGTATATACTTGCACATAATACAAAAAAATTAAATAAATAGAATGATGTGAATAATAGAAATATAAATAAAAATAAATGAATAAAATGTATGTCTACTGTATATGTAATAAAAATAGAAATAAAAATAAGGAAATAAAATAAGAATAAAAAATTAATAATATGAATAAAGAAAAAATCTAAATATAAAAAAATGGAATATAAAATGTGTGAAAATGAAAATAACCAATTTTACAAATGAGATAAAATATTCTTACAAACATATAAAATCAATCATAACAATATACATTCGCTGTCTGATGTGAGACCGGCCTCCACCGACATTTATACTACCTGGCGGCGGGTGACAGTCCCAGACCAGACCATTCAAAGAAAGCCAAACAATGAAAAGCTGGAATTTAGCCCCTTGGGCTCCATTGTGTCAAATTCATAGATTTTTTTACTTTCGGCTTTGGACATTTTGATCATATAGCTACCCGGTGAGATACAATAACTGAGTTTACTGTGGGTGGTTCATTATAACTTTAAAACAGACTGTCAGGCATTCTGATATCTATCTAGCATCTAATACCATTGCTGAACTTCCCCAAAATGTATCTATACGCCTCAAAGAGCTGGAGAATCGGTATTGCCGGATTATCAACTGAAAGCAAATCAAAAATAGCAGTGTATCATTTTTTTACCATTAGGACCCAATGGTTATTATATAGTCAAGTAGTGCAATATTTTAATATTTTCAACATTTATATATTTTTTGTCATGTGTTCATTTTATGATTAACTATTTTATGATTGTGTAATCAATTTTTACATCTGTTTCAGACAATTTGTTTCCATCTATCATTGTGTACCATTTGGTATGGTAAAATCCTTGAGGTGTAGTTAATATTATAATTTACAAATCTGTTTAACTTTCTGGCACCAGTTGATTTAAAAAAAATAATAATAATTCCACCGGAGTACCCCTTTAATGCATGTTTATGTACTTTTTCTATTTATTTTTCATTTTTTGTACACTTTTTTTTAGTCCCCATAGGGAACTATAACATGCAATCTTTAGATTCCATAGGAGAGCATTGATCAGTGTTATCATTGCTCCATAGCTTCAGTCTAGCATGGCTGAACGCATGGCTAGAGCACCGATTGGAAGGCAGAGAGGAAGGTAGGACACCTCCCCCGTCCTCTCAGCTGATCGGGATGTGCGGCCTTTCCACGGCAGTCCCGATCAGCCTACCAAGCTAGCCGGGAACAGGGTTAACCGCTACTTTGATTGCAGCATCTAAGTTTTAAAGCAGGACATCAGCCTGATTGTCGATGTTCGACATTGGCCTTTGGTCCCAGTTGCTGATGGCAACCGGGACACACTGGATATGAGGCGCGCTCACCTGCTGAGCGTGCGTCATGCAGCAGGAGCCCACAATGGACGTACATATACGTCCATTTGCAGGAAGGGGTTAAACGTTTTAATTAAGTTACCCTTATGTGTACGAGTTAACAGTTCAAAGGGTGATCCATTTGTTTCAAAGAGCTATGAGGCATAAATATTGGACAGTGGAGAATAATGAACACAACTATATAGGTTAGGACAATTTTGGCAGGAGGTCCTTAACACAGCACCAGAGTAAGGGCTCATTCACATCACATTTCAGAGATCAGGTGTGAGGTGGTTTTTTGCGCCCCGTAGATCCATGCGTCCGCTCCTCCCCCAGCTCTCCGAACATTTCCGAAGCTAGGACTGGGGGAGGGCAGAGCAAGGGGAAGAAGAAGGTTCACGCCCCCTCCCTCTTCTCCCTGAGCTCGGCTGGACGCAGATCTCTACGGCCCGCCCCCTCCCTGAGGACATAGATCTCCACGGCAGGTGCCCTCCCTCATCTCCCCGAGCTGAGGACGTAGAGCAGTGCTCCCAATGAGCTCTATGTGTAAAGGGGGACATACTGTACGGGCTAAATGTCACCCTTTAGCCCATACAGTATGTCCCCCTTTAGCGTGTACAGTAGGTCCCCCTTTACACATAGAGCTCAGTATGTCCCCCTTTAGCTTGTGCAATCTTTAGCCCGTACAGTATGTCCTCCTTTGTCCCCCTTTAGCCTGTAGCCCGTGCAGTATGTCTCCCTTTGAGGGGACCTGCCATGGAGATCTGCTTGGGGAGATGAGGGAGGGGACCTGCCGTAGAGATTTACGTCCTCAGCTCGGGGAGATGAGGGAGGGGACCTGCCGTGGAGATCTATGTCCTCAGGGAGGGGGCGTGCCATAGAGATCTGCGTCCAGCAACCGAGCTCAGGGAGGGGAGAGGAGGGAGGGGGCGTGAACTTTCTCCTTCGCCTTGCTCTGCCCTCCCCCAGTTCTAGCTTCGGAAATGTTCGGAGAGCTGGGGGAGGAGGGGACGCATGGATCTACGGGGGCGCAAAAAACCACCTCACACCGGCTGTCGGATCTGGCTGAGAATTTCAAAACTGGCCTCTGCTATATTCCAGGAAGACCAGCGCCGAATCTCATTTTTGCCCCATATGTGATTTTGTAGCAGGACTGAAAACCCTAGTATGCTGCGCCCTGCCCGTACTGTACCACTTCGTAAACCCTCTGCAATAGGTAGGTCATGTCCGGTATCTCCAGAAAGGGCAGTCAATGGAAAACTAAAATAAAGAAAAATTATGTCAGTGCCTGTTCTATGGTGGCATATGGAGTCCGTTCTTCATTTCTTGGTCCGAAATGTATGAATAGGAAGGGAGTGGCACACTGGAAGCTTTCTAGCCCCTCCTAGTCCCCTTGCCTGTTCAGCCCAAAGGCCGACCTAGAAGTAGGTATAAAAAGGTTGGCCTGGAAAGCTGGTACGTACTTTTATAGGGATCAAGTCTATCTGTACTGAACTCCTCTCTCCAGGGAATTGTCAGCAAATTAATGGAGTTGTATAATTGTATAATGGGTCATTAAAAACAAAGGGGAAATAAACACCAGACCTTACTGTGCTGGGGGCAAAATCAGACACCATAATAGGAGGCCCGTTTCAATATTTGCTCTAGAGCCGTCTTTCTTCTATGTACACCACTGACTAGTAGCAGCAGTGCAAGGTACTGTAGCATTGTCCTTTTCACTTGAATATGCAATACCTTACACCGCCGTTACCAAATAGTACTGTGTTTACAGGTATGAACACTTGCACTCAGTAGTCAAAATTTTGGTAATTATATTTGTTTTTAGAGGTATTTCTAGTTTTTTTATGACATTTTTGCAAAAGACATTTTTTTTTTTTGTGGAAATTCAGTGTGACTATTTATTTATTTATTAATTAATTATTTAAAGTCATGGAACAACGAAGCGGCAAATAATGCTGAAAAGTGGGCCAAACAATGTAAATTCAGCCACAGTGAAAAAGAGGATAGAGTCATCGGAGGTAGGTGAATCTACAGATAATCTAGTAAATGTTACTGTGGTCTGTTATGTCCAGGGGTAACTAAAACCCTCTAACACATGTAGGTATTATTCCATGCCCTATTAACCCCTTAATCTTCTGTGCCCTATTAACCCCATGGCCCATTTTGGCCTTAAAGGGGTTGTGCACTGCCCTGCTTTTCGGAGCTCCGCATGCAGCGTCCGGAAGTTCATTACTCCGAACGCTGCGTGCGGGCTTCCGTGATCGCGGCCGCCGGACGTGACGTCAAGCCTGGCTCCCTCGTGACGTCACGCCCGCCACCTCAACGAAAGTCTATGGAAAGGGGGCGCGACCTCTGTCACGCCCCTTCCCATAGACTTTGGTAGAGGGGGCGGGCGTGACATCACGAGGGGGCCGGGCGTGACGTCACGTCCGGCGGCCGCAATCACGGAAGCCCGCACACAGCGTTCGGAATAATGAACTTCTGGACACTGCGTGTGGAGCTCCGAAAAGCAGGGCAGTGCACAACCCCTTTAACCCCTTAAGGACCAGGCCATTTTACACCTTAGGACCAGAGTGTTTTTTGAACATCTGACCACTGTCACTTTAAACATTAATAACTCTGGAATGCTTTTACTTATCATTCTGATTCTGAGAATGTTTTTTCGTGACATATTCTACTTTAACATGGTGGTAAATTTTTGTGGTAACTTGCATCCTTTCTTGGTGAAAAATCCCCAAATTTGATGAAAAAATTGAAATTTCGATTTTTTCTAACTTTGAAGCTCTCTGCTTGTAAGGAAAATGGATATTCCCAAAACATTTTTTTCAATTCACATTTCCAATATGTCTACTTGATGTTTGCATCATAAAATTGACAAGTTTTTACTTTTCGAAGACATCAGAGGGCTTCAAAGATCAGCAGCAATTTTCCAATTTTTCAGAAAATTTTAAAACTCACTATTTTTCAGGGACCAGTTCAGGTTTGAAGTGGATTTGAAGGGTCTTCATATTAGAAATACCTCATAAAAGACCCCATTATAAAAACTGCACCTCCCCAAAGTATTCAAAATAACATTAAGTCAGCGTTTTAACCCTTTAGGTGTTTCACAGGAATAGCAGCAAAGTGAAGGAGAAAATTCACAATCTTCATTTTTTACACTTGCATGTTCTTGTAGACCCAATTTTTGAATTTTTACAAGGGGTAAAAGGAGAAAATGTATACTTGAATTTGTAGCCCAATTTCTCTAGAGTAAGCACATACCTCATATGTCTATGTAAATTGTTCGGCGGGCGCAGTAGAGGGCTCAGAAGGGAAGGAGCGACAAGGGGATTTTGGAGAATACGTTTTTCTGAAATGGTTTTTGGGGGGCATGTTGCATTTAGGAAGCCGCTATGGTGCCAGAACAGCAAAAAAAAAAAAAAAAAACACATGGCATACCATTTTGGAAACTAGACCCCTTGAGGAACGTAACAAGGAATTAAGTGAGCCTTAATACCCCACAGGGGTTTCACGACTTTTGCATATGTAAAAAAAAATTATTTTTTTCACTAAAATTTGTGTTTCCCCCCAAATTTCAAATTTTTGCAAGGGTTAATAGCAGAAATACCCCCCAAAATTTGTAACCCCATCTCTTCTGAGTATGCAGGTACCCCATAAGTTGACCTGAAGTGCACTATGGGCGAGCTACAATGCTCAGAAGAGAAGGAGTCATATTTGGCTTTTACAGAGCAAATTTTGCTCGGGGGGTATGTCACATTTAGGAAGCCCCAATGGTGCCAAGAGAGCAAAAAAAAACCACAAGAAATACCATTTTGGAAACTAGACCCCTTGAGGAACGTAACAAGGAATAAAGTGAGCCTTAATACCCCACAGGGGTTCACGACTTTTGCATATGTAAAAAAAATATATTTTTTTCACTAAAATGTGTGTTTCCCCCCAAATTTCAAATTTTTGCAAGGGTTAATAGCAGAAAATACCCCCCAAAATTTGTAACCCCATCTCTTCTGAGTATGGAGGTACCCCATAAGTTGACCTGAAGTACACTACGGGCGAACTACAATGCTGAGAAGAGAAGGAGTCATATTTGGCTTTTTGAGAGCAAATTTTGCTCAGGGGGCATGTCACATTTAGGAAGCCCCAATGGTGCCAAGAGAGCAAAAAAAAAAAAAAAAAAACACATGGCATACTATTTCGGAAACTACATCCCTCAAGGAACATAACAAGGGGTACAGTGAGTCTTCACACCCCACAGGTGTTTGATAAATATTCATGAAGTGGGATGTGAAAATGAAAAATTGGATTTTTTTACACTAAAATGCTGGGGTTACACCTAATTTTTCCTTTTCACAAGTGGTAAAAGGAGAAAATGTCACCGTAAGTTTGTAAATACATTTCTTTGGAGTAAGGATATACCTCAAGTCTTGGCGTAAACAGCTTGCACACTGGTCTGAGAGGAGCAGGTCGCATTCAGGGGCCTTGAGCTTCTGCGTTGCGGCCTATGGAGCCAGAACAGTGGGACTCCCCCTCAAGGGGCATTACATGGGGTAAATAACTGGGGTACACTAAATAACTAAAATGGGGTACAGTGGGACATAAAATTATAAAACAGGTTATGTTCCCAGAATGATGACCCAGAGCATAGCCAAAACTAAAAAATATGCCCGCCACAAACCCTATGCTCTGAATCATCATTCTGGGAATGTGACTTGTGTGGCCGTCCCTAATCTGTTGCCTCAAATGCGCACCCTGCTCAGGTGGTGAGAGAGCGCTGCGCATTTGAGGCAACAAAAAAAGTCCCTGATGATAGTGACTCAGTGACCCATGACCCAGAGAAAAAAATACCCCCAGAGGTCCTATCAGTTTTGTTTTTTTTTAGATGAGTTTTTTTTGGCAATTTAGTGTTTTTATGGTGTTAAAATTTGGAATGTACTCTGGACATGGTACATTGGGGTCAAATTATGGAAAATTAAAATGAAAAGGGAAAATTTAGCACTGCATGAAAGTGTGATACTCCCTGAAGCAGTTTTTAATGCAGAGGCCCGGATGATCGGGGCAAGTGTCACATTGAGTGGTGGTGTCCTTCCGAATCCCCCTCCTGTTACACACTCTGGAAAGAAGGGACGATCCCAGAAAAAATGCAGTGTGGGGGACCTCACCTGGAAAGTGTTGGCCTGGGACGATCCTGGCACCTATAACTCCAGTTCCTTGGGAAGTCCGGCCTGCTCTTTCCCGGTCGCCAAAGATCAGGACCTTTAGGACTTCTTCTTGGAACTGGAGGAATGTCCCTGTGTTGCCAGCGTACTGGGACAGTACAAAAGCGTTGTACATGGCAACCTGTACCAAGTAGACCGCAACTTTTTTGTACCATACCCGTGTTTTCCGCATGGCCATGTATGGCTTGAGGACAGATCAGCTTCAGAAAGATCAACTCCCCCCATATACCGATTGTAGTCCAGAATACAATCGGGCTTGAGGACCGGTGTTGTGGTACCTCGCACAGGGACAGGTGAGCTGCCGTTACCATGAATAGTGGTCAGCATAAGGACATCCCTCTTATCCTTATACCTGACCAGCAACAGGTTTTCATGGGTAAGGGCACGGGACTCACCCATGGGCATAGGTGTCTGCAGAAAATTTTGAGGGAGGCCTCTCTGGTTTTTCCACACGGTCCCACAAGCGGATGTGGATCTGGTGGCAAGGGATGTGGGATGCTGGTATAAAAGTTGTCCACGTACACGTGGTAACCCTTATCCAGCAAAGGGTGCACAAGCTCTCAAACGATTTTCCCGCTAACACCCAGTGTGGGGGAACAATCTGGGGGTTCAATACGGGAATCTCGTCCCTCATACACTCTAAACTTGAGAGTGTACCCGGAGGTACTCTCACAAAGTGTATAGAGCTTCACGCCATACCGCGCCCGCTTCGAGGGAATATACTGGCGGAAGATGAGTCTCCCCTTAAAACTGATGAGACTCTTCAACCGAGAGCTCCCTGAGGGGTACGCAGGCCTCTAAAAATTTGGCCCCAAAGTGATCGATGACCGGCCTCACTTTGTAAAGCCGGTCATGGGCGGGATCACCTCGGGGCAGACATGCCGCATTATCTGCATAATGCAGGCATTTCCGAATGACCTCGAACCGCCTCCATCCCATGACCATACTGTAAAGCGGGGTATGGTAGAGGATGTCCCCGCTCCAGTACTGTCTGACACTTGGTTTTTTGACCAGGCCCATATGCAGCAAGAGGCCCCAAAATGTCCTCTGCTGCATCAATGGCGTACCATTCATTGGGCCTGGCCAAAACAGAATCAGGGTGGTGGGCGATGAACTGCCTGGCGTACAGATTCGTCTGCTCCACCATGTGATTGACAAAACTGTCACTGAAAAAATAACTGAAATAGTCAATTTCAGTGAATCCAGAATTGTCAATCCGGATTCCGGAGTCGCCAACAAACTCCGGAACCCGTGGCTGATAAGCCTCTGGGGGTCTCCAGACAGGTTCACCGGAAGGGGGCTCCGGTAAACTTGTCTGGGGGGTCGGACTCCTAGTACGAGCAGCATCACCACTCGCACTAGTGCCGGCCACTGGGCCACTATCATGGGGGGGTGCGTGGCCTCGCCTGGCGGCGTCCCCGCCGCCGTGGAGGGGGCTCATCATCAGTACTAGATGATGAGGAGGACGATGAAGAACACAGGAATGTAGGATCTTCATCGTCCTCACTGACAGATTCAGAGTCGGAGGCAAGAAAAGCGTATGCCTCCGCTGCCAAAAATGCCCGGCGAGCCATTGCCTTTTTTCTACGGTGGTGGGGGGGTTGGTGGCGGGGGTGGCAGGTCTGTGTGTGGGGGGGGAGTGAGTATGTAGTGTGTGTGTGATTGGTGTAACTAACTGTATGGGAGGAAAAAAAGCGCTGCGGCCCCCCCCCCAAAAAATGAACAAATGCAGCGCCCTGAATCCCTAATAGGGCCCGGGTCAGACTAAAAAAATTTTGGCGGACCCTTTAGGTCCTATTAGGGGGTCAGGGGGGGGGGAAATTTTTTTACACTTTTTTTTACACTTTTTTTTACTTTATTTTACTGGTTAACCCTACCTGTCCCTGGGGCTGTACTCTCTCCCTGCTCTAAGGGGGGTCTTCCTCTGTGAGGGGCTCCGATCTTCACAGAGGGGGGGGGTCCCTGGCTCCTTCTCGCAGCTCTGGTCGCTGAATGAACTCAGGGAGCAAGCAGAGCCGCGAAAAGGGGCCGTTAACCCCTCCCCTGCCGGCTGCTATTGGCCGGACGATAGCAGCGATCCTGGGGGGGGGGGTGACGAAATTGGCACCTCCCCATAGATACAGAGGGTGATAGGGGGTGTATCCTACACCCCCGATCACCCTGTATCTCCGGGTCAGCGGGTCACACGTGACCCGCATCACCGGAATAGCCGAAAATCGCAAGTGTGAATTCACTTTCGATTTTCGGCGATCGCCTACATGGGGGGGGGGTCTGATGACCCTCCTGGGCATTGGCACGGGGTGCCTGCTGATCGATATCAGCAGTCACCCCAGTCGGGTCCCCGCCCGGCGCGCGGCAGGGACCGAAAGTCCCACGGGCGTACAGGTACGCCCTTGGTCCTTAAGGGGTTAAGGACCCAAATATGAAAGAGTCAGTCGGCACTGCAGGTAGGTCCGATGCCTGTGGACAAGTAAATATAATAGTAAAGATAGTTCCGGCTCTGAAGCCTTTCTCAACAGCAGCCGGAACACGTGCTGCGTCCTTTACATGCTGTAATTCATGCACTTTGAGAAGTAAAAAGCATCTTCATTGAAACAAACGAGTGCCAGGATTTTCTTCTTTACCATTTGGCCTTAAAGGGGTACTCCGGTGTAAAACTTTTTATTTTTTTTTATTTATTTATTTTTAAATCAACTGGTGCCAGAAAGTTACAGATTTGTAAATTACTTCTATTAAAAAATCTTAATCCTTCCAGTACTTATTAGCTGCTGAATACTACAGAGGAAATTCTTTTCTTTTTGGAACACAGTACCCTCTGCTGACATCCTGACCACAGTGCTCTCTGCTGACATCTCTGTCCATTGTAGGAACTGTCCAGAGCAGAATATGTTTGCTATGGGGATTTTCTCCTTCTCTGGACAGTTCTTAAAATGTCAACAGAGAGCACTGTGCTCGTGATTCAGCAGAGAGATCTATGTTTCAAAAAGGAAAACATTTCCTCTCTAGTATTCAGCAGCTAAAAAGTACTGCAAGGATTAAGATTTTTTAATAGAAGTAATTTACAAATCTGTTTAACTTTCTGGCACCAGTTGATTTAAAAAAATTAAAAATTTTCCACCCCTTTAAGGACTGGGCCAATTTTTATTTTTACGTTTTCATTTTTTCCTTCTTTTAAAATACATATCTTTTATTTTTTCACCTACAGACCCATATGAGGCTTGTTTTTTTGCATGACCAATTGTACTTTGTAATGGCATCTTTCATTTTACCATAATATGTACCACAAAACAAAACAAAATATTATTTGCAGGTGGAAACATAAAAGAAAACTGGTATTTTGTAACTTTTGGGGGGTTCTGTTTTTATGAAGTGCACAATATGGTAAAAATCATACATTATCTTTATTCTCTAGTTCAATGCAATTAAAACAATACCCAGTTTATATAGTTTTTATTATTGTACTATTTAGAAAAATGCTAACTTTTTTGAACAAACTTGGTATGCATAATGTTGTCCTTTTCTGACCCTTATAACTATAATTTTTCTGTATATGGGGATGTATGAGGGCTAATTTTTTGCGCCGTGATGGGTGGTTCTCATTCGGTTCCATTTTTGCTTTGATGGGACTTTTTGATCACTTTTATGAATTTTTTTTCTGATATATGAGGGATTAAAAATCAGTATTTTAGGTGTTCTATTTTTTTTTTAACGTTTACACAGTGTACCGTGCAGGATCATAAACCTATTTTAATAGTTTGACATTAACACACGCCGCAATGCCAAATATGTTTATTTATTTTTATTTTTTTTGTAAAATGGGAAAATAAAGACAATACTTTAGAAACTTTTTTTATTTTTCATTTTACACTTTTATATGCAATTGTATAATGTTATGACTATGGAGTATGTTGATGAACTTTTATTAGGGGAGGGGCTATTTCATAATTAAACCCCTTAAGGATCCAGGGAATTTTAATTTTTGCACTTAACAAAAATGTACACTTTAAATTTCCACCTACAGACACATATGAGGGCTTGTTTTTGCGACACAAAATATACTTTGTAATGACATCAATAATTTCACCACAAAATCTACAGTAAAACCAAAAATATATATTTTTTGTGGCAAAATTTAAAAAACAAACAAATCCTGCCATTTAGCAAATTTTAAGAGCTTCAATTTCTACGCAGTGCACTTTTTAGAAGAAATTACATGTCATCTTTGTTTTGTAGGTCCATAAGTGAATTCACACTTGCGATTTGCGCCAATTTCGGGTCATTACGGGTCTATGGTGACCCGGAATATAAGGAGGATCGCGGTTGTCTAAGACACCCACGATCCCCCTGAAGCGATAGGAGTGAGGTGGCGCGGGTGCCACCCCTCCTATCCCTGCTATTGGTGGTCTAGACGCGACCACCAATAGCAGATCGGGGGTGGGGGGGCTTTACTTTCGTTTTCCCCGTCCTGCCCACCCACAATAGGCGGGGCAGAATGGGGAAAAGGAAGAGGATCGGGCGCCAACGTCCACTTACCCGTCCGGAGGCTGCGGAGTGACGGTGATCAGCGGGCGGCGACAGAGATCTGCGGGCGGCGTGTGACAGAAGAGGACGGCTCCCTGGATGCGACGGAAGCCGGTGAGTTGCCTGGCAACATCTAGAGGGCTACAGTCTGAGACCACTATAGTGTTCTCTAGACTGTAGCCCTCCAGATGTTGCAAAACTACAACTCCCAGCATGCCCAGACAGCTGTTTGCTGTGTGGGCATGCTGGGATTTGTAGTTTTGCAACAGCTGGAGGTCTACAGTTTAGAGACCACTGCACAGTGATCTCTATACTGCCCTCTAGATCTTGCAAAACTACAACTCCTAGCATGCCCACACAGCTGTTTGCTGTCTGGGCATGCTGGGAGTTGTAGTTTTGTAACATCTGGAGGTCCACAGTTTGGAGATCACTGCGCAGTGATCTCTAAATTGTAGCACTCCAGATGTTGCAAAACTGCAAATCGCAGCATGCCCAAACAGCAAACAGCTGTCTCGGCATGCTGGGAGTTGTAGTTGCGTACCTCCAGCTGTTGCATAACTACATCTCCCAGCATGCCCTTCTGTGATCAGTACAGTTAGGTTCTAACTGAAGGTTTTCCAACCAGTGTGCCTCCAGCTGTTGCAAAACTACAACTCCCAGCATGCACTGACAGACCGTGAATGCTGGGAGTTGTAGTTTTGCAACAGCTGGAGGCACACAGGTTCTGTTACCTAACTCAGTATTTTCCAACCAAACTGAAGGTTTTCCAACCAGTGTGACTCCAGCTGTTGCAAAACTACAACTCCCAGCATGCACGATCTGTCAGTACATGCTGGGAGTTGTAGTTTTGCAACAGCTGGAGGCACACTGGTTGGAAAATACTGAGTTGGGTAACAGAACCTAACTGAAGGTTTTCCAACCAGTGTGCCTCCAGCTGTTGCAAAACTACAATTCCCAGCATGCATGGTCTGTCAGTACATGCTGGGAGTTGTAGTTTTGAAACAGATGGAGGTTTGCCTCCCCCCCCCCCCCCCATGTGAACGTACAGAGTACATTCACATAGGCGGGTTTACAGTAAGTTTCCTGCTTCAAGTATGAGCTGCGGCAAATTTTTCGCTGCAGCACAAATTCCTAGCGGGAAACTCACCATAAACCGCCAGTGTGAATGTACCCTAAAAACACTACACTACACTAACACATAATAAAGAGTAAAACGCTACATATACACCCCCTTACACTGTCCCCCCCAGTAAAAAGGAAAAACTTATTGTACGGCAGTGTTTCCAAAACGGAGCCTCCAGCTGTTGCAAAACAACAACTCCACGCATTTCTGGACAGCCACTGACTGTCCAGGCATGCTGGGAGTTTAGCAACAGCTGGAGGCACCCTGTTTGGGAATCACTGGCGTAGAATATCCCTATGTCCACCCCTATGCAATCCCTAATTTAGTCCTCAAATGCGCATGGCGCTCTCTCACTTCGGAGCCCTGTCGTATTTCAAGGAAACAGTTTAGGGCCACATATGGGGTATCTCCGAACTCGGGAGAAATTGCACTACAAATTTTGGGGGCTTTTTCTCCTTTCACCCCTTATGAAAAGGAAAAATTGGGGGCTACACCAGCCTGTTAGTGTAAAAAAGAAAAAAAAATGTTACACTAACATGCTGGTGTTGTCCTTTACTTTTTATTTTCACAAGAGGTAAAAGGAAAAAAAGACCCCCAAAATTTGTAACGCAATTTCTCCTGAGTATGGAAATACCCCATATGTGGGCGTAAAATGCTCTGCGGGCGCATAACAAGGCTCAGGAGTGAGAGCACTCCATGTACATTTGAGGCCTAAATTGGTGATTTGCGCAGGGGTGGCCGATTTTACAGCGGTTCTGACATAAACCCAAAAAAATAAATACCCACATGTGACCCCATTTTGGAAACTACAACCCTCACGGAATGTAACAAGGGGTACAGTGAGCATTTACGCCCCACAGGTGTCTGACAGATTTTTGGAACAGTGGTCAGTGAAAATGAAAAATGGGATTTTTTTGTTTGCACAGCCCACTGTTCAAAAGATCTGTCAAACGCCAGTGGGGTGTAAATGCTCACTGTACCCCTTATTACATTCCGTGAGGGGTGTAATTTCATAAATGGGGTCACATGTGGGGGGGTCCACTGTTCTGGTACCACTGGGGGGGGGGCTTTGTAAACGCACATGGCCCCCGACTTCCATTCCAAACAAATTATCTCTCTAAAAGCTCAATGGCGCTCCTTCTCTTCAGAGGATTGTAGTTCGCTCGCAGTGCACTTGACGTCCAAACTTGGGGCATTTCCATACTCAGAAGAAATGGGGTTTCACATTTTTGGGGGCATTTTCTCCTATTTTCCCTTGTAAAAATAAAAAAATAGTAAAATTTGGGGAAAAAACTGCATTTTAGTGAAAATTTTTTTTTCATTTACACATCCGACTTTAACAAAAAGTTGTCAAACACCTGTGGGGTGTTAAGGCTCACCGTACCCCTTGTTACGTTCCTTAAGGGGTGTAGTTTCCATAATAGTGTGCAATGTGGGGGGGTTTGCTGTCCTGGCACTGTCACGATGCCGGCTGGCAGGTAGTGGACCCTCTGTGCCGGAGAGGGATTGGCGTGGACCGTGCTAGTGGACCGGTTCTAAGCCACTACTGGTTTTCACCAGAGCCCGCCGCAAAGCGGGATGGTCTTGCTGCGGCGGTAGTGACCAGGTCGTATCCACTAGCAACGGCTCACCTCTCTGGCTGCTGAAGATAGGCGCGGTACAAGGGAGTAGGCAGAAGCAAGGTCGGACGTAGCAGAAGGTCGGGGCAGGCAGCAAGGATCGTAGTCAGGGGCAACGGCAGAAGGTCTGGAAACACTGGCAAGGGACACACAAGGAACGCTTTCACTGGCACTAAGGCAACAAGATCCGGCAAGGGAGTGCAAGGGAAGTGAGGTAATATAGGGAGTGCACAGGTGATAACTCTAATTGGAACCACTGCGCCAATCAGCGGCGCAGTGGCCCTTTAAATCGCAGAGACCCGGCGCGCGCGCGCCCTAGGGAGCGGGGCCGCGCGCGCCGGGACAGAACAGACGGGGAGCGAGTCAGGTAGGAGAGCCGGGGTGCGCATCGCGAGCGGGCGCTACCCGCATCGCGAATCGCATCCCGGCTAGCAGCAGGATCGCAGCGCCCCGGGTCAGAGGACGTGACCGGGGCGCTGCAGCGGAGGAGGTGAAGCGAGCGCTCCGGGGAGGAGCGGGAACCCGGAGCGCTCGGCGTAACAGTACCCCCCCCCTTGGGTCTCCCCCTCTTCTTGGAGCCTGAGAACCTGAGGAGCAGACTTTTGTCAAGGATGTTGTCCTCAGGTTCCCAGGATCTCTCTTCAGGACCACAACCCTCCCAGTCTACTAAAAAAAAATTTTTTCCTCTGACCTTTTTGGCAGCCAAAATCTCCTTGACCGAGAAGACGTCCGAGGAGCCGGAAACAGGAGTGGGAGGAACAGATTTGGGAGAAAAACGGTTGAGGATGAGTGGTTTGAGAAGAGAGACGTGAAAGGCATTAGGGATACGAAGAGAAGGAGGAAGAAGAAGTTTATAAGAGACAGGATTAATTTGACACAGAATTTTGAAAGGACCAAGATAGCGTGGTCCCAACTTGTAGCTAGGGACACGGAAGCGGACATATTTAGCGGAGAGCCATACCTTGTCTCCAGGGGAAAAAACGGGGGGAGCTCTTCTTTTCTTATCCGCGAACCTCTTCATGCGTGAAGAAGCCTGTAAGAGAGAATTTTGGGTCTCTCTCCATATAATGGAAAGGTCACGAGAAATTTCATCCACAGCGGGCAGACCAGAGGGCAAGGGGGTAGGGAGGGGGGGAAGAGGGTGACGGCCGTACACCACGAAAAATGGGGATTTGGAGGAAGATTCAGAGACCCTGAAGTTATACGAGAATTCGGCCCATGGAAGGAGATCTGCCCAGTCATCCTGGCGGGAGGAAACAAAATGTCGCAAATAATCACCCAGGATCTGGTTAATTCTTTCTACTTGTCCATTGGACTGGGGATGATATGCAGAGGAAAAATTTAATTTAATCTTGAGTTGTTTACAGAGAGCTCTCCAGAATTTAGACACGAATTGGACCCCTCTATCCGAGACAATCTGCGTAGGCAACCCGTGAAGACGAAAAATGTGTACAAAAAATTGTTTAGCCAACTGAGGCGCAGAAGGAAGACCAGGAAGAGGAATGAAATGTGCCATTTTGGAGAATCGATCAACGACCACCCAAATAACGGTGTTGCCACGGGAAGGGGGTAAATCAGTAATAAAATCCATACCAATCAGAGACCAAGGCTGTTCGGGGACAGGCAGAGGATGAAGAAAACCAGCGGGCTTCTGGCGAGGAGTCTTATCCCGGGCACAGATAGTGCAGGCTCGCACAAAGTCCCCAACATCCGTCTCCAGAGTTGGCCACCAATAGAAGCGGGAGATGAGTTGCACAGATTTCTTGATGCCCGCATGACCTGCGAGATGGGAGGAGTGACCCCATTTGAGGATTCCGAGGCGTTGGCGTGGAGAAACAAAGGTCTTTCCTGGAGGAGTCTGTCTGATGGAGGCAGGAGAAGTGGAGATCAGGCAGTCAGGTGGAATGATGTGTTGCGGAGGGAGATCAACTTCTGAGGCATCCGAGGAACGAGAGAGAGCATCGGCTCTAATGTTCTTATCGGCAGGACGAAAGTGAATCTCAAAATTAAATCGGGCAAAGAACAGAGACCACCGGGCCTGGCGAGGATTCAGCCGTTGGGCCGACTGGAGGTAGGAGAGGTTCTTGTGGTCGGTGTAGATAATAACAGGAAATCTTGATCCCTCCAGCAGATGCCTCCATTCCTCAAGTGCTAATTTAATGGCTAGAAGTTCTCGATCCCCGATGGAGTAGTTCCTCTCCGCTGGAGAGAAGGTCCTAGAGAAAAAACCACAAGTGACAGCATGCCCGGAAGGATTTTTTTGTAGAAGAACAGCTCCAGCTCCTACTGAGGAGGCATCAACCTCCAATAGGAAGGGTTTGGAAGGGTCAGGTCTGGAGAGCACGGGAGCCGAAGAAAAGGCAGACTTGAGTTGTTTAAAGGAGTCTTCTGCTTGAGGAGGCCAGGACTTGGGATCAGCATTTTTCTTGGTTAAAGCCACGATAGGAGCCACAATGGTAGAAAAATGTGGAATAAATTGCCTGTAATAATTGGCGAACCCCAAAAAGCGTTGGATAGCACGGAGTCCGGAGGGGCGTGGCCAATTTAAGACGGCAGAGAGTTTGTCTGGATCCATCTGTAGTCCCTGGCCAGAGACCAAATATCCTAGAAAAGGAAGAGATTGGCATTCAAACAGACATTTCTCAATTTTGGCATAGAGTTGGTTGTCACGAAGTCTCTGAAGAACCATACGGACATGCCGGCGGTGTTCCTCTAGATTGGCAGAAAAAATTAGGATATCGTCCAGATATACCACAACACAGGAGTATAATAGATCACGAAAAATTTCATTGACAAAGTCTTGGAAGACGGCAGGGGCATTGCACAGTCCAAAGGGCATGACCAGATACTCAAAGTGTCCATCTCTGGTGTTAAATGCCGTTTTCCACTCGTCCCCCTCTCTGATGCGGATGAGGTTATAGGCGCCTCTTAAGTCCAATTTAGTGAAGATGTGGGCACCTTGGAGGCGATCAAAGAGTTCAGAGATGAGGGGTAAGGGGTAGCGGTTCTTAACCGTGATTTTATTAAGACCGCGGTAGTCAATGCAAGGACGTAGGGAGCCATCTTTTTTGGAGACAAAGAAAAATCCGGCTCCGGCAGGAGAGGAGGATTTACGGATAAAGCCCCTTTTTAGATTCTCCTGGACGTATTCGGACATGGCAAGAGTCTCTGGGGCAGAGAGAGGATAAATTCTGCCCCGGGGTGGAGTAGTACCCGGGAGGAGGTCGATAGGGCAATCATAAGGCCTGTGAGGAGGTAGAGTCTCAGCTTGTTTTTTGCAGAAAACATCCGCGAAGTCCATATAGGCCTTGGGGAGACCGGTTACTGGAGGAACCACAGAGTTACGGCAAGGGTTACTGGGAACCGGTTTTAGACAGTTCTTGGAACAAGAGGACCCCCAACTCTTGATCTCCCCAGTGGACCAATCCAGGGTTGGGGAATGAAGTTGAAGCCAGGGAAGTCCAAGGAGAATCTCCGAGGTGCAATTGGGGAGGACCAAAAGTTCAATCCTCTCATGATGAGATCCGATGCTCATAAGAAGGGGCTCCGTGCGGAAACGTATGGTACAGTCCAATCTTTCATTATTTACACAATTGATGTAGAGGGGTCTGGCGAGACTGGTCACTGGGATGTTGAACCTGTTGACGAGAGAGGCCAAAATAAAATTTCCTGCAGAACCAGAGTCCAAGAAGGCCACTGTAGAGAAGGAGAAGGCAGAAGCAGACATCCGCACAGGCACAGTAAGACGTGGAGAAGCGGAGTAGACATCAAGGACTGTCTCACCTTTGTGCGGAGTCAGCGTACGTCTTTCCAGGCGGGGAGGACGGATAGGACAATCCCTCAGGAAGTGTTCGGTACTAGCACAGTACAGGCAGAGGTTCTCCATACGGCGTCGTGTCCTCTCTTGAGGTGTCAGGCGAGACCGGTCGACCTGCATAGCCTCCACGGCGGGAGGCACAGGAACAGATTGCAGGGGACCAGAGGAGAGAGGAGCCGAGGAGACGAAACGCCTCGTGCGAACAGAGTCCATATCTTGGCGGAGTTCCTGACGCCTTTCAGAAAAACGCATGTCAATGCGAGTGGCTAGGTGAATAAGTTCATGTAGATTAGCAGGAATTTCTCGTGCGGCCAGAACATCTTTAATGTTGCTGGATAGGCCTTTTTTGAAGGTCGCGCAGAGGGCCTCATTATTCCAGGACAATTCTGAAGCAAGTGTACGGAATTGTACGGCATACTCGCCAACGGAAGAATTACCCTGGACCAGGTTCAACAGGGCAGTCTCAGCAGAAGAGGCTCGGGCAGGTTCCTCAAAGACACTTCGGATTTCCGAGAAGAAGGAGTGTACTGAGGCAGTGACGGGGTCATTGCGGTCCCAGAGCGGTGTGGCCCATGACAGGGCTTTTCCGGACAGAAGACTGACTACGAAAGCCACCTTAGACCTTTCAGTGGGAAACAGGTCCGACATCATCTCCAGATGCAGGGAACATTGGGAAAGGAAGCCACGGCAAAACTTAGAGTCCCCATCAAACTTATCCGGCAAGGATAAGCGTATCCCAGGAGCGGCCACTCGCTGCGGAGGAGGTGCAGGAGCTGGCGGAGGAGATGACTGCTGAAGCTGTGGTAGCAACTGTTGTAGCATAACGGTCAGTTGAGACAGCTGTTGGCCTTGTTGCGCAATCTGTTGTGACTGCTGGGCGACCACCGTGGTGAGGTCAGCGACAACTGGCAGAGGAACTTCAGCGGGATCCATGGCCGGATCTACTGTCACGATGCCGGCTGGCAGGTAGTGGACCCTCTGTGCCGGAGAGGGATTGGCGTGGACCGTGCTAGTGGACCGGTTCTAAGCCACTACTGGTTTTCACCAGAGCCCGCCGCAAAGCGGGATGGTCTTGCTGCGGCGGTAGTGACCAGGTCGTATCCACTAGCAACGGCTCACCTCTCTGGCTGCTGAAGATAGGCGCGGTACAAGGGAGTAGGCAGAAGCAAGGTCGGACGTAGCAGAAGGTCGGGGCAGGCAGCAAGGATCGTAGTCAGGGGCAACGGCAGAAGGTCTGGAAACACTGGCAAGGGACACACAAGGAACGCTTTCACTGGCACTAAGGCAACAAGATCCGGCAAGGGAGTGCAAGGGAAGTGAGGTAATATAGGGAGTGCACAGGTGATAACTCTAATTGGAACCACTGCGCCAATCAGCGGCGCAGTGGCCCTTTAAATCGCAGAGACCCGGCGCGCGCGCGCCCTAGGGAGCGGGGCCGCGCGCGCCGGGACAGAACAGACGGGGAGCGAGTCAGGTAGGAGAGCCGGGGTGCGCATCGCGAGCGGGCGCTACCCGCATCGCGAATCGCATCCCGGCTAGCAGCAGGATCGCAGCGCCCCGGGTCAGAGGACGTGACCGGGGCGCTGCAGCGGAGGAGGTGAAGCGAGCGCTCCGGGGAGGAGCGGGAACCCGGAGCGCTCGGCGTAACAGGCACCATAGGGGCTTCCTAAATGGGACATGCCCCCTTAAAACCATTTCAGAAAAACTCCTTCTGAGCCCTCTACTGCACCCGCCAAACACTTGACATACATATGAGGTATTTTCTCACTCGAGAGAAATTGGGTTACAAATTATGAGAGGATTTTTTTCCTTTTACCCCTTGTAAAAATTCAAAAATTGGGTCTACAAGAACATGCAAGTGTAAAAAATGAAGATTTTGAATTTTCTCCTTCAATTTGCTGCTATTCCTGTGAAACACCTAAAGGGTTAACACACTTACTGCATGTCATTTTGAATACTTTGAGGTGTGCAGTTTTTATAATGGGGTTATTTATGGGCTATTTCTAACCAGAAGACCCTTCAAATCCACTTTAAACCTGAACTGGTCCTTGAAAAATTCCGATTTTGAAAATTTAGCGAAAAATTGGAAAATTGCTGCTGAACTTTGAAGCCCTCTGGTGTCTTCCAAAAGTAAAAACATGTCAACTTTATGATGGAAACATAAAGTAGACATATTGTATATGTGAATCAATATATAATTTATTTGGTATGTCTATTTTCCTTATAAGCAGAGAGCTTCAAATTTAGAAAAATGCTACATTTTCTAATTTTTCATCACATTTTTGAATTTTTCACCAAGAAATTATGCAAGTATCGATGAAAGTTTACCACTAACATAAAGTAGAATATGTCACAAAAAAACAAACTCGGAATCAAATTTATAAGTAAAAGCATCCAAGAGTTATTAATGCTTAAAGTGACAGTGGTCAGATTTGCAAAAAATGCTCCCGTCCTTAGGGTCATAATGGGCTCCGTCCCCAAGGGGTTAAAGGAGTTATCCAGGAATTGAAAAACAGAGATAATTTTGTTCAAAGGCTGCTCCCTGTCCGTCTCCAGGTTAGGCGTGGTTCTGCAGCTCAGTTCCATTGAAGTGAATTGAGGCAAGTTGTAATACCTCACCTAACCAAAAGACTGACACGGATGGAGGGTTTTGAAAGAAATTAGGCCTGTTTTGATTCCTGGATAACCCCTTTAAAAAGATACCCAATTTTAATAGGTTAATGATATATATATATATATATATATATATATACACACACACACACACATATATATATATATATATATATATATATATATATATATAAATGTATATGCAGATACATATATATATATATATATATATATATATATATATATATATATATATATAACTTTGGCAGGACAATTTGTATGCATAAAATTGTCATCTTCTGACCCCTCTAACTCTTTCATTTTTCCATATACCAGGATGTATGAGAGCTCATTTTCATGTGTATTTTTGTTTTGATGGGACTTTTATCACTTTTGATATTTTTTTTTCTAGTTTATGAAGTTACTACTTCGTATTTTTTTTATGTTTACATTATTGACCGTGGAGTTAGCATTAATGTTAGAGAAGTGAGAAAGACAGTGAAAGAGAGAGGTGTGTCTGGAAACTATAAAAGAAAGTATACTAAGCAATTGTCTGAGCTAGTGATTGTGTGTCTTTATACAAGAGTGTGAAGTATACAAGTGAGTGTAACTATAAAAGTGAGAGGGATTTAAAATTAAGGGACATAAAATTCAGGGAGTTTAATTGAAATATTTGATTTTTTTTTTTTTACTGTTAATTTTTGCAATCCCAAATCTAGTATGGCCTCCATGTTGGAAAAGGCTGTCCATTGTGCATCTTGCACAATGTATGCAATCCTTGAACAGCAGTTTGAGGGTGCATATTGTTGTGCGAGATGTGTATGAGTTTTTCATTTGGAAGCCCAGATCCAGGATCTAGAGGAGCAACTGGCAACACTGAGACACATTGACAACTTGGAGAGGAGTCTCCTGCTCACTGAGAAAGTACTCTCTGGGGTAGAGGTGGGTTAGGATAGTGGACCGGAGGTGCAGAACAGTAAAGGGAAAAGTGTCAGGGAGGCTAGTCCTGATCTGGCACATCCTAACAAGTTTGCCCGGTTGGCAGATGAGGGGAATGCCATTTCAGAGCTAGCAATACTGCAGCAGGACTCTGCCTCTGACCCCCAGGGCGATCTCTGATCCAGTAAGGAGGGAGGGAGGAGTGCAGGGCAGGCCAGACAGGAACTGCTAGTGGGGGACTCAATTATTAGGGGGACAGACAGGACGATCAGTCACAAAGACTGGGATCGCCGAACAGTGTGTTGTCTTCCTGACGCTCGAGATCGGCACATCGCGGATCGGGTTGACAGGTTGCTGGGTGGGGCTGGAGAAGACCCAGCAGTCATGGTACATATTGGCACCAATGACAAAGTAAGAGGAAGGTGGAGTGTCCTTAAAAATTATTTCAGGGACTTAGGCCGCAAGCTTAAGGCAAGGACTTCCAAGGTAATATTTTCTGAAATATTACCTGTACCACGAGCCACACCAGAGAGGCAGCCGGAGATCAGGGAGGTAAAATAGTGGCTCAGAAGCTGATCTAGGAAGGAGGGGTTTTGATTCATGGAGAACTGGGCCGACTTTGCTGTCGGATACTGGCTCTACCGTAGGGACGGGCTGCACCTCAATGGGGAGGGTGCAGCTGTGCTTGAGGAGAAGATGGCTAGAAGGGTGGAGGAGTGTTTAAACTAGGGACTGGGGGGAGGGAACCTACAAGGTAGAGGGGGAAGATAGTGTAGATAGAGAGGGGGGACTTATTAATATACCTGGGGTGGAGCGGAGGGTGGGCTTAGAATAGTTAATAGGGATAGGCTTCATAGGAAGTAAAAACATACACCATTGTATTGCATGATGACTAATGCCAGAAGTCTGTCCAATAAAACAGAGGAACTTGAGTAAAAGTGGAGGAAAATCATGACATAGTGGGTATAACAGAGACTTGGTTGGACGAAAGCTATGACTGGGCGGTCAACATGCAGGGTTATAGTCTATTCAGGAAGGATCGGACAAAATAGAAAGGGGAGGAGTTTGTCTTTATGTAAAGTCCAGTCTGAAGGCCGCACTGCGGGAGGATATACGGGAGGGAAAAGATAATGTGGAGTCATTATGGGTAGAAATATATGGAGATAAAAATAAAAAAAATTCTGGGGTTTGTTATAAGCCACCAAACATAATGGAAGAGTCAGATGATCAATTACTGAGGCAAATAAACAAGGCAGCAAATCAGAGTGATGTGGTAATAATGGGGGACTTTAAATATCCTGATATAAACTGGGAGACTGAGACCTGTGAATCTCATAAAGGAAACAAGTTTCTGACTATAGCTAAAGACAATTATCTGTCCCAAATGATGCAGGACCCGACCAGAAGGGGCGCCCTACTAGACTTAATATTAACCAACAGACCTGACAGAGTAACTGATGTGCAAGTAGAAGGACACCTAGGAAATAATGATCATAATATAATACATTATAACTTGTTCTTCAATAAGGGGATCTCTCGAGGGGCCACAAAAACAATGAACTTTAGGAAGGCAAAGTTTGATCAACTCAGGGAGATCAAATAAAGAATTTAAACTACTAAAACAGGATGACAGTGAGGACGCAGTAAAAAGCTATAGAGAAAAATGTAAAATATGTCAAAAACAGATAAAAGCTGCAAAAATAGAGACAGAAAGACTCATTGCCAAAAAGATTAAAACAAACCCCAAAATGTACTTTAAAGAGATTCTCCACCATAAGGTGATTTTAGTATGCACCTGCCTGACAGTAATGGACATGCTTAGGAAGGATCTGAGCTTGTCTTGGGGCTAAATGGCTATGTTGTGAGATTACCATAACACTGTGGCTAGCTTTTTGTGACTACAAATCCCATAATTCCATTTTCCTCCTTCCCACTCATCAGCCACCCCACCCATTGAAACATAAATGAGCTGCAGACCTGTGGTTTTCAATTGGGGTGCCTCCAGCTGTTGCATTAGTTGCAGATTGATCCCTCCAGCCATTGAAGCAGACAGGCTCCCTGTCATCAGCTGACTAGTGAGTCCGGTCTTGGCCGCATTGCAAGCTGGGAAAAATCTGAGACAACAGTCATTTTGTATGCTGTTAAAAATAAATATTGGAGTGAAAATCACAGAATAATTGTGAGAAAACCGTCACACACAGGTACAGACACTATATTATGAACTACACTAACTTTACAGCCCCTGTAGCACAGTCAAATAAAAAAATTCCTGGAATACCCCTTTAACTATATAAATAGCAAAAAGGTTAAAAATGAAAGTGTAGGCCCATTAAAAAACTATATAGAAGAAATTATAGAGGGGGATCAGGAAAAAGCAAATAAATTCTTCTCCACTGTATTCACCAAGGAAAATGAAATGCCAGGTGAAATACAGCGAGATAAGGTAAACTCCCCAGTACAAGTCACCTGTCTAACCCAGGAAGAAGTACAGTGCCAGCTACAAAAAATCAAAATATACAAATCACCAGGTCCAGATGGCATTCACCCCTGTGTTCTAAAGGAATTAAAGGGGTTATCCACTGGATGTCGTATATCTGAATTTTTCCAAAGCATTTGATATGGTGCTACATAAAATATTGGTGCACAAAATGAGAAGGATTGGGCTGGGGGAGAATGTGTGTAAGTGGGTAAGCAACCGGCTCAGTGATAGGAAACAGAGGGGGGTTATTAATGGTAATTATTCTGATTGAGTGACTGTTACTAATGGGGACCACAGGGGTCAGTCTTTGGTCCTGTTCGATTTAATATATTCATTAAAGGGGTATTCCAGGCCAAAACTTTTTTTTATATATCAACTGGCTCCGGAAAGTTAAACAGATTTGTAAATTACTTCGATTAAAAAATCTCAATCCTTCCAATAGTTATTAGCTTCTGAAGTTGAGTTGTTGTTTTCTGTCTAACTGCTCTCTGATGACTCATGTCCCGGGAGCTGTGCAGTTCCTATGGGGATATTTTCCCATCATGCACAGCTACCGGGACGTGACATCATCAATGAGCAGTTAGACAGAAAACTTCAGAACCTAAAAACTATTGGAAGGATTAAGATTTTTTAATAGAAGTAATTTACAAATCTGTTTAACTTTCCGGAGCCAGTTGATATATATATGAAATTTTTTTTTTTGCCTGGAATACCCCTTTAATGACCTTGTAAAGGGGTTGAATAGTAAAGTAGCAATCTTTGCAGATGATACCAAACTATGTAAAGCGGTAAACACAATAGAGGACAGTGCACTATTACAAATGGATCTGGATAGGTTGGAGGTTTGGGCTGAGAAGTGGCAGATGAGGTTCAACACTGATAAATGTAAGGTAATGCATATGGGGAGGAAAAATCCGGGCTGGGATTATGTATTAAATGGGAGAACACTTTGGACGACTGACATTGAAAAGGACTTCGGAGTCTTAGTTAACCTCTTAAGGACGCAGGGCGTACCTGTAAGCCCTGCGCCCGGTCCCGGTATTTAAAACGGGGTCACGCCATGACCCCGAATAATACCGATTTGGTCTCGCCGGCTTATGATAGCCGGGACCCTGGGCTAATAGCGTACGGCACAGATTGTTGTGCCGCACGCTATTATCCCTTCAGACATGGCAATCAAAGTTGATTGCCGCGTCTAAAACGAAAGTAGAAGCTTCCCGGCAGCTCAGTCGGGATTATCGGGACTATCGCAACACGAGCGGAGTTCCCCTTACCTTGCTCTGTCGCATCCGATCTGCGTTTGATTGCTCCTAGCCTGAGCTGCAGGCTTGAGCAATCAACCCCCTATTACGCTAATCCATGCAAAGTTATGGCTTTGCATGGATCAGGGTAAAAGATCAGTGTGTGCAGTGTTATAGGTCCCTATGGGAGCTATAACACTGCAAAAAAAAAAAAAAAAAAGAGAAAAAAAAAGTTGAGAAAGGTCATTTAACCCCTTCCCTAATAAAAGTTTGAATCACCCCCCTTTTCCCAGAAAAAAAAAACTGTGTAAATAAAAATAAATATATGTGGTATCGCCACGTGTGGAAATGTCCGAACTATAAAAATATATAATTAATAAAATGGCACGGTCAATGGCGTACACGCAAAAAAATACAAAATACAAAATAGCGTATTTTTGGTCACTTTTTATATCATGAAAAAATTAATAAAAAGCGACGAAAAAGTCTGATCAATACAAAAATGGTACGGATAAAAACTTCAGAACACAGCGCAAAACATTTGCCCTCATACTGGCCCATACGCGGAAAAATAAAAAAGTTATAGGGATCAGAAGATGAGAATTTTTAACGTATAAATTTTCCTGCATGTAGTTATGATTTTTTACGACAAAATCAAACCTATATAAGTAGGGTGTCATATTAACCGTATGGACTTACAGAATAAAAATAAGGTGTCATTTTTACCGAAACATGCACTGCGTGCAAAAGTTACAAAATTAAATCTTTTCTTCAATTTTGTCGCACAATGAAATTTTTTTTTCCGTTTCGCTGTGGATTTTTTGGTAAAATGACTAATGTCACTGCAAAGTAGAATTTATGGTGCAAAAAATAAGCTATCATATGGAATTTTATGTGCAAAATTGAAAGCATTATGATTTTTAGAAGGTAAGGAGGAAAAAACGAAAATACAAAAAATGGAAAAACGCTGAGTCCTTAAGGGGTTAAGAGTAAATTTAGCTGTAGTGACCAGTGTCAGGCAGCTGCTGCCAACGCTAATAAAATCATGGGGTGCATAGATGCCCATGACAAGGAAATAATTCTACCACTATACAAATCACTAGTCAGACCACACATAGAATACTGTGTACAGTACTGGTCAGACCACACATAGAATACTGTGTACAGTACTGGTCAGACCACACATAGAATACTGTGTACAGTACTGGGTAACAGTGTACAAGAAAAATATAGTGGAGCTGGAGAGGGTTCAAAGACGGGCAACCAGGGTAATACGGGGAATGGGAGGACTACAGGACCCAGAAAGATTATCAGAATTAGGGTTATTTAGTTTAGAAAAAAGAAGGCTTAGGGGCGACCTAATAACTATGTATAAATATATCAGGGGACAGTACAGAGATCTCTCCCATGATCTATTTATACCCAGGACTGTATCTATAACAAGGGGGCATCCTCTACGAAGAAAGAAGGTTTCTACACCAGCACAGACGGGGGTTCTTTACTGTAAGAGCAGTGAGATTGTGGAATTCTCTGCCTGAGGAGGTGGTCATGGTGAATTCTGTAAAAGAATTGAAAAGGGGTCTGGATGCATTTTTGGAGAATAATATCATTACAGGTTATGGATTCTAGATTTATAGGGACAGAACGTTGATCCAGGGATTTCTTCTGATGCCATATTTGGAGTCGGGAAGGAATTTTTACCTCTAGTATGAGGGTTTTTGCCTTCCTCTGGATCAACTCAGTAGGGACTCATTAGGGTTATAGGTTGAACTTGATGGACTCTGGTCTTTTTTCAACCTTATGAACTATGTTACTATGTTATATAAATATATAATGTTCAGACATTTACACATGCGGCGATGCCACATACAGTACAGACCAAAAGTTTGGACACCTTCTCATTCAAAGAGTTTTATTTTCATGACTATGAAAATTGTAGATGCACACTGAAGGCATCAAAACTATGAATTAACACATGTGGAATTATATACATAACAAAAGTGTGAAACAACTAAAAATATGTCGTATTCTAGGTGGAAAGTGTCCCCAAGTGCAGTCACAAAAACCATCAAGAGCTACAAAGAAACTGGCTCACATGCGGACCGCCCCAGGAAAGGAAGACCAAGAGTCACCTCTGCTGCGGAGGATAAGTTCATCTGAGTCACCAGCCTCAGAAATCGCAGGTTAACAGCAGCTCAGATAGAGACCAGGTCAATGCCACACAGATTTCTAGCATCTCTAGAACAACTGTTAAGAGGAGACTGTGTGAGGCCTTCATGGTAGAATATCTGTTAGGAAACCACTGCTAAAGACAGGCAACAAGCAGAAGAGGCTTGTTTGGGCTAAAGAACACAAGGAATGGACATTAGACTGGTGGAAATCTGTGCTTTGGTCTGATGAGTCCAAATTTAGATCTTTGGTTCCAACCACCGTGTCTTTGTGCGACGCAGAAAAGGTGAACGGATGGACTCTACATGCCTGGTTCCCACCGTGAAGCATGGAAGAGTGTTGCGCCGAGCGCTCCGGGTCCCTGCTCCTCCCCGGAGCGCTCGCGGCGTTCCTCTCTCTGCAGCGCCCCGGTCAGACCCGCTGACCGGGAGCGCTGCACTGACTCTGCCGGCGGGGATGCGATTCGCATAGCGGGACGCGCCCGCTCGCGAATCGCATCCCAAATCACTCACCTGTCCCGATCCCCGGCTGTCACGTCCTGGCGCGCGCAGCTACGCTCCTTAGGGCGCGCGCGCGCCAGCTCTCTAAGATTTAAAGGGCCAGTGCACCAATGATTGGTGCCTGGCCCAATCAGCCTAATTAGCTTCCACCTGCCCCCTGTCCATATAACCTCAATTCCCCTGCACTTCCTTGCCGGATCTTGTTGCCTTTGTGCCAGTGAAAGCCTTTCCTTGTGTGTTCCTAGCTTGTGTTCCAGACCTCCTGCCGTTGCCCCTGACTATGAACCTTGTTGCCTGCCCTGACCTTCTGCTATGTCCGACCTTGCTCTTGCCTTATCCCTTGTATCGCGCCTATCTCAGCAGTCAAAGAGGTTGAGCCATTGCCGGTGGATAAGACCTGGTTGCTACCGCCGCTGCAAGACCATCCCGCTTTGCGGCGGGCTCTGGTGAAAGCCAGTAGCAACTTAGAACCGGTCCACCGACACGGTCCACGCCAATCCCTCTCTGACACAGAGGATCCACCTCCTGCCTGCCGAATCCTAACAAGGAGGAGGTGTGATAGTGTGGGGGGCATTGCCGGTGACACTTTTGGGGATTTATTCAAAATTGAAGGCATACTGAACCAGCATGGCTACCACACCATCGTGCAGCGGCTATTCCATCCGGTTTGCGTTTAGTTGGACCATCATTTATTTTTCAACAGGACAAAGCCCTTACACAGCCTGGAGGTGTGTTTGGGGTCAATTTGACAGAGAAGGAGATTGATGAGGTGCTGCGCCAGATGACCTGGCCTCCACAGTCACCGGACCTGAACCCAATGAAGGCAAAAGTGCCAACAAGTGCTAAGCATATCTGGGAACTCCTTTAAGACTGTTGGAAGACCATTTCAGGTGAAAAGAGAATTCAAGAGTGTGCAAAGCAGTAATCAAAGCAAAAGGTGGCTACTTTGAAGAACCTAGAATATGACATATTTTCAGATGTTTCACACTTTTTTATGTCTATAATTCCACATGTGTTACTTCATAGTTTTGATGCCTTCAGTGTGAATCTACAATTTTTACAGTCATGAAAATAAAGAAAACTCTTTGAATGAGAAGGTGTGTTTAAACTTTTGGTCTGTACTGTATTTTTAGAAGTTTATTTCTTATTTTTCATTATTTTATTTCAAAATTGGGAAAAGGGGGGTGATTCAAACTATTATTAGAGAAGGGGTTAAAGAATAACTCCAATACATAAGTACTTATCCCCTAGCATGAAGCGGTGGCTGACACGCACCTCCATGTATCTCTGTGGGAAAGTTGAAGATACATGAGCGCTATATCTTTGGCTTTCCCATAGAGATACATGGAGGGACATAACAGCCACCGCTTTGTGCGGTGGTCGACAGTAATCCGTGCACGAAGAAGAGGCCACTCCATGCATAGGGAGATCTGGGGTGTTTAGTAGGAGATCATTCCCTATGCGGCAGATAGAGGATAAGTACTTACTGTATATACTAGAGTTCCCCATTTAATTCACATTTATAAACTTTTTTATTTTTTATATTTTTTAACTATTTTTAAGTCCCCATTGGGGACTATTACTCGCAGTCTTTAAATTTTAAACACTAAACAATGCTGCTCCATAGAACAGCATTGATCAGTGTTATTGGCACTCCATTACTCCAGGCTGCTATGGCTTCCTGGTGCATTATAGTGCTGACAGGATGGAATGGAAGAAGGTAAGAGACCTCCTGCTGTCCTCTCAACTGATCAGGACCCTGTGATTTTGCCATGTGTGTCGTGGTCAGTTTCACTGAGATACCTGCAAGAGATTTTTTTTTTCCTTTCAATTTTGATTTTGGCGTCTAAGGGGTTAATGGCGTTAGCTGTGGGTCTTGGTTGCTGATATTCCCTCTACAGGACTTTTAAAAACAACAATTAGATTGCTTATACAGATCAATGCTATGTTTTTGATATAATTGTTTAGTTAGATTGGTGCTCTGCTAGAACAGCCTGCCTGAGGTTCCTATTATAACAAACCATTTGTAAAATATTGTCTAAAATACTGACATGGAATATGATATAACAATCTAGGCTACAATTGCGAGGAAAACATTATCTCATCTCCAGATGTAGAAAACTGGGACGATTGGGAAGAACTAGAAACTACTGAACATTTCTCTCAGGTACCATAGATTATGATTTACAGATTAAAGTAAACCTTTATGTACAAAACTACTATAATATTGTATTAAACATTGACATTTTGGGACTTTATACTAGTAACACCTTTGAAGGTCCCACTGCGGAATGTTAAGACCAGTATCTAACAGAACACAGTCTCCACAAGGGTTTTATGGCCATTAAACCTATTTTAAACTGTCTTATTCATTGATTGCTAAATAAAATTAAATAAAGTTAAAGGGTAACTCTCATTAAAATTAATGGTAAATAAAAAAGATTTCTTATATACTTTGGTTAAAAAAAATGACGTTTTCTATGTTTTATTTGTGCTTAAAAAAAGCTAATGAGCACATTTTCCCCCATCTTATACACAAACAAAGCAAAGTGTCCCGGTGGGTCTCAGGGTTAATAACCCAAAAAATCCAATCCCCTTATGGAGGGTGACCCCTCCGGGGAAAAATACCCATAAACTAAAGACCCACCAAAAATATAACTTTTATTGACCTTTTTAAAATTTTATGTAACACACAAAGGATTAAAATGATCAGGTAGTCTGGTGAGACACTTTGGGTTACAGCCCACTAGGTGGTGCTTTTGTGTAAATTTTTGCTGATTATAGTCAGTGATACAGTAGATGCATATGAATTTCTCTGAAACGATATCTCAGTGTTACAATCCACACTCCTGTCTAAAAACTTCACACCTGACTTGACGTTTCGCTAGACAAACTAGCTTTATCAAAAGGACAGTGGGTATGGCGTGTCTGTGTTCGGCGGCATTTTTAGAACTTCATATTTGCGCATCATTTTTGATGCGCTACTTAGATCCGCCTGTCCAATAGGCGGTTTCCACGTCATTGGTTGGCAGGAGTTTCAGACACTTTCGGTTTGCGTACTTCCTGCCTTTATATGACACAAATGATGTGTACACCCAGGTGACCTTGGGTTAATCTATTCGCGTGTATATGATACGGGTCGTTTCCCGATGTGCACGTGCATGCGCATTATCGATCTCATTGCGGTTCTTCATAGTATTTTACTTACACAGCACCTGCGCATATCACTTCTGGTTAGGATCTTACTTACCATGCGCCTGCGCAATTATCATGTTATCTACAGTTCTTCTCAAGAGAAGATCTGAAGAGAAGATCTCAAGAGAAGATCTTTAGATAACCTGATAATTGCGCAGGCGCATGGTAAGTAAGATCCTAACGAGAAGTGATTTGCGCAGGCACGGTGTAAGTAAAATACTATGAAGAATAGCAATGAAATCGATAATGCCCATGCGCGTGTGCATCGGGAAACAACCCGTATCCTATATACGTGAATAGATTAACCCGAGGTCACGTGGGCGTACACATCATTCGCGTCATATGGAGGCAGGAAGTACGAAAACCGAAAGCGTCTGAAACTCCTGCCAACCAATGACGTGGAAACCGCCTATTGGACAGGCTGATCTAAGTAGAGCATCGGAAATGATGTGCAAATATGAAATTATAAAAACGCCACCGGACGCAGACACGCCATACCCACTGTCCTTTTAATAAAGCTACCGTAGTTTGTCTAGCGAAATGTCAAGGCAGGGTGTGCAGTTTTAGACAGGAGTGTGGATTGTGACACTGAGATATCATTTCAGAGAAAGTCATATACATCTACTGTGTCACTGACGATAATCAGCAAAAATTTACACAACAGCACCACCTAGTGGGCTGAAACCCAAAGTGTCTCACCAGACTACCTGATAATTTTAATCCTTTTTTGTGTGTTACATTAAATTTTAAAAAGGTCAATAAAAGTTATATTTTAGGTGGGTCTTCAGTTTAATGGTATTTTTCCCCAGAGGGGTCACCCTCCATAAGGGGATTGGATTGTTTTTTTTTTCCATCTTATACATAGACTTTGGACCGAAGCCCAAACACAGGAAGTCAAAGTATATTAGAAATCTTTTTTATTTACCGTAAGGAGTTCAATAGCAAAAATTTGCTTTAATGAGAGTGCCCATTTAAAGTTAAGGACACAGCCCATTTTGATATCAAATAGCTTTACTCAGCTTGCTTTGTATTGTAGTGTGATAGCTTTAATAGGCTTTTTCTGCAGTGACACTGCTGGGAACTGTAGTGCACCAACCAACTGGACACAGAAATGCAGGAGACAGGAGGTGACTGTCTGAAGGCAGCCCGCTGCTCAATGCCTTGCTCAGCTTGCTTTGTATTAAATAAAGGCTTTCTGGGATATTTAGTTCCTTTGCACTGCCTGCTCTCTCTCAACATTCTCTCCAATATCCCTGTGACAATGCAGTGTATAGGGTTTTATCAACATCTTGAACCCACCCCTATGTTGGCTCCTGATTAGCCTAGGAGCTGTATGTCACAAAATGCAAGCAATGATTGGATAACCCATGGTCATGTGATTTTGCTGCTTGCTGCAAGGTATGCTGGGCTACCCTGAGGTCATCACAGTGTTCCCAGTACTTCCTCCATTCATTCAGGCACAAAAAAAGCCATGTGTTCCTCATCCCTTCTGCTAATAATAGTGCTTAAAGGGGTACTCTGCCCCGAGACATCTTATCCCCTACCCAAAGGATAGGGGATAAGATGTCTGATCCCCGCGATCTCGGCTGCGGCATCCTATCATCATCACTGCATGGAGCGAACTCACTCTGTGCCTGATGACGGGCGATACACGGTCCGGAGCATCATGATATCACGGCTCCACCCCACGTGACGTCACATTCCACCCCCTCAATACAAGTCTATGGAAGGGGGCATGGTGGCCGTCACGCCCCCTCCCATAGACTTGCATTATTGGGCGGGCTGTGATGTCATGAGGGCGGAGCCGTGATGTCATGATGCTCCGGCCCCTCCATCGCCCGTCATTACGCACAGAACGAGTTTGCTCTTTGCAGTGATGACAGCAAGGTGCTGCAGCTGATCAGACATCTTTTCCCCTATCCTTTGTATAGGGGATAAGATGTCTAGGGGTGAAGTACTCCTTTAAAGTTTGAAAGTTCTGGGAGACAATGTTACCCTAAAGTTCTGAGTGAGACCAGGTTCGCATGGCTTGGCTCGCTCATTTCTAATAATGAGGAACATTGTGAGGAAAATGTTAATAAAGATCAAGGTGACGATAATAATGACAACAAGGAAAATGTTAATGATGAAGATAAAAATGAAGATAATGACAATAAAATGTCTCTAGTATATGGCAGGCAGAATATTGATTGCATTGGCTTTTTGGTTCTATTATCGGTCAACTGCCCGATCCCTCTTATAAAAGGGTTCTGATCTGACATTAAAGAGTCTGGGAAAGCTAGAGACTAGGGGTATCCCAGGATTCTTTGTATTTGACTATGCTACAGGGGCTGTAAAGTTAGTGTAGTTCATAGTATAGTGTGTTTGATGGTGGTCTTGCAATTCTTATGTGATCTTTGCCCCGATGTTCGTTTTTTGCAGCATACAAAATTACTGTTGTCTCGCTAGGTGGGAGGGAGATCATTCTCCACAGGGCTGCAGGGAATTGTAGATTCAACCACAGCACAACATAAAAAGGAAGCTCAGGTGTGCTTCAATGGCTGATGTGCAGGGGGGGGGTGACCTCGCACATACAAACAAGGAATCCTTGGATTTGTAGTTTGAGGGAGTGAGCTCCAACAGGAAATACCCATTTCCCAAAAAGAAAATAGAAGAGTTATTGTGGACTCACAACACATCCATTTAGCCCCAAGACAAGCACTGATCCTGCTAAAGCATGTCCATTACTGTCTGGCAGGTAAGTGTTAAAGGGGTTCTCCGGTGCTTAGACATGCACCCGGCACCCCATTTGTAATCAGTCCCCGGAGCATGTTCGCTCCGGGTCTGATTACCAGTGACCACGGGGCAGGTGGCGTTTGACGTCACGCCTTCGCCCCGTGTGACGTCACGCTCCGCCCCTCAATGCAAGCATATGGGAGGGGGAGTGACTGATTTTAAATGGGGTGCTGCGTGCAAGATCACGGGGATCCCCAGCAGCGGAACTCCCGCAATCAGGCATCTTATCCCCTATCCTTTGGATAGAGAATAAGATGTCTAAGCACCGGAGTACCCCTTTAAAGGGGTACTCCAGTGTTCCGGCGTTCTGAACATTTTGTTCAGAACGCTCGGAGCTGGAGGCCTGGGACCTCCGCAATCAGACATCTTATCCTCTATCCTTTGGATAGGGAACAAGATGTCTAGCAGCACAGTAGTTACCTTATGGTGGATAACCCTTTTAAAAGAAAGCTGTGGTCAATACATGTTTTTTAGATGATGGGGGTTCATTTATTCTAGTGGTTATTTTAGTTTTATTTGGTGACTTGGCTGTGTAAACAGGATCATTTTATATTGTGATAATCCCTTTAAGTCTCACTGCTGGACTGTAACTATTTTTAAATACTGGTTATACCTGTGAATTCTTTCATAGAAATTATGGGCCTCCATAACCATGGTTGGATGTGCTATGTCTAGTTGTCCTAATGAGAAGAGACAAAATTACATGCTTGTGTGCCACTTCTGCCCAGTGTAAGTAATCTATTTGTCCATCTGTCATCATCTTTATGTCATATTCCTTCACAATCTGTATGTATATCTCTTTTAAAAAAGTGTATAGTTGTTGTAGGATATGGTTCATATTAAGACTGGGCAGACTAGATGGGCCAAATGGTTCTAATTGGTCAGCGCATTCTATGTGTCTATGTCCAATTGCATCAGAAAAAGGTCAAAATATGATATCTGGACAGGAACGGGTCCTATTGACTTTATTGGACCTAATGTAGTTAGGGCTGCCATCAGAAATTCTGGGGTCCCTTAGACAGCTCAAGGACCCTGAGAACGCACCCAGGGCCCACTGGCTATCTTCTCTATCATATATATATATATATATATATATATATATATATATATATATATATTTATATAATGTTTTTTATAAAAACAAGAGCCCTTTAGATTAATGAGGAAGAAAGGAGGATATGTTATCACCATACATATTACCATATTACATCATAGTGTTACTGACCAAATCCTGTATACTGAGATGAATATTACCAGTAATGCCATATACCAACTCAAGCGGGCTCAGCAACAATAATCATACTCGGGGTGCCACTGTGTATATCAGTAAACTGACATTACACAACAAGACAAAACGATATACCAAAAGGTGAACACCCACTATTCATGTATAGTTAGAAAATATACTTTTTTACAATTTTCACATAGATATTAAAGCAGACAGAAACACTTAAAAACCATCTACAAAGGCCCAAAGGCCACTACAACAGCAGAGAACCCCCTGAAAAAGGGGAGACCACTCCCGGGGCACCTGCTTAATCAAAACATAGATATTGCAATAGTCCCAATAGCCCAAAAACATTCAATCACAAAGTAAGCAAAGTGCAAGTCACATATAAAGCTTTCCTCAGTTTAAAGATACGGTTAAGGCAATGATCAACCTGTAAACAATGATATAGTAAATACAACCTTTACGCAGTCAATAGCCCTGATTTACTAATGTCAACCCGACTCTTTTTCTCGGGTTGTGCGACCAAATTTGTGTTGCATAGCCCATGCGACACTCTGTGCGACACAATTTCCCAACAAAAGATATCATCACTCTTTTCGGGCATGGTTAGCCCAAAAAGGGGCGTGTTCCCGGCAAAAAACAAAAAACACTCAGAGTATGATGAAAAACTCACAGGAAAACCTGTGAATTTGGCTTCACCAAAACACGACAGCTCTGAGCTGTCGGGAAATTACTCAAAACCGAGTGAATCCTACCCCCATCATGGAACAGGGTCTGTTCCATTTTGGGGGTAGTAGTACAGGGGCTGAGGGATTGATCACATCAGGTCTCTCTTCTGAGATCCGATCAGAAGTTATTAAATAGGGGAGCGGACAGCATGGTCCGCTCCCCTGCGATGTATGATGTATTTTACTTTTATTTTTAGATTCCCCACCAGGAGCCCTGAATGGTTGGTACTGAGCAGCTATTCAGGGCTCCCGGCGGGGTTTTCAAATAGAAGAGCTGCGGTGGGGAATGATATATAGAATTGCTGGGGGGGTATATGTCTGGCCCCCCACAGCTTCTATATATCTTGCCCCCTGCTGTGCTATATGTCTTGTCCCCTGCTGCGCTATCATATGCCCCCCACAGCACATGTATATATAAATTCCCCCCGCGCTATCATATGCCCCCCACAGTGCATGTGAATATCATTTTTTTTCCCCCGCGCTATCAAATGCCCCCCACAGCGCATGTATATATATATATTAGGGATGTCCTGATACCGATACTGGTATCGGTATCAGGGCCGATACTAGCCATTTGCATGGTATCGGGGACTCATTTAATGTCCCCGATACCAGGCTCGATACCTGGTGCCGCTCTGCTACCCCGTTCTTCCATCCTCCAGTCCGCATCATAGTGTTCCATGGAGGAGCATGTAACACACACGTCACTCCGCCTCCTCCCCTGCGCCCAGCGTAACGCTACGCAGGAAGCATAGTGACGTGTATGTAACATGCTCCTCCATAAGACGACACGATGCGGACCGGAGGACGGGAGAACGGGGCAGCAGAGCAACAGCACCAGCACCCGACAGAGGAGGTGAGCTGCCTGCAAGGAGGGGGCTGATACTAATGTCTAAAGGGGGGGACCTGCTGCTCTCTAAAGGGGGGGGGCTGCTGCTGTCTAAAGGGGGGTCCTGCTGCTGTCTAAAGGGGGTGGCCCTGATGCTGTCTAAAGGGGGGCTCTGATGCTGTCTAAAGGGGGGGGCCCTGATGCTGTCTAAAGGGGGGGCCCTGATGCTGTCTAAAGGGGGGGGGCCCTACTGCTGTCTAAAGGGGGGCCCTGCTGCTGTCTAAAGGGGGGCCCTGCTGCTGTCTAAAGGGGGGGCCCTGCTGCTGTCTAAAGGGGGGGAGCCTGCTGCTGTCTAAAGGGGGGCCCTGCTGCTGTCTAAAGGGGGGCCCTGCTGCTGTGGGGCCTTGTTGCTGTCTAAAGGGGGGGCCCTGATGCTGTCTAATAGGGGGGGTCTGCTGCTCTCTAATAGGGGGGGGGGGCTTGCTGCTCTCTAATAGGGGGGGCTGCTGCTCTCAATAGGGGGGGCTGCTGCTCTCTAAAGGGGGAGCTCTGCTGCTGTCTAAAGGGGAGCCCTGCTGCTGTCTAAAGGGGGGGGCCCTGCTGCTGCCTAATGGGGGGGCCCTGCTGCTGCCTAACGGGGGGGCCCTGCTGCTGTCTAAAGGGGGGGGGGCCTGCTGCTGTCTAAAGGGGGGGGGGCTGCTGCTGTCTAAAGGGGGGGCCCTGCTGCTGTCTAAAGGGGGGGCCCTGCTGTCTAAAGGGGGGGCTGCTGTCTAAAGGGGGCCCTGCTTCTGTTTAAATGGGGGCCCACTGTCTAAAGGGGGCTGTGGTCTACAGGGGGGCTGCTGCTTATGTCTACAGGGGGGCTGTTACTAATGACTGCCGGGGGGCTTCTGCTAATGTCTGCAAGGGGATACTCCCTACTATTAAAGACAATCTTACAGCAGTCACCTGCACTAACTTGAATTTATATGTAGATAGTGCATGCAGTTTCTACCGCTGCTTACCACGTGGTCATCGGTCTCACCGCCAATGCAAATTCCCTGTTCTGTCCAATGGAGAAGAGAGAAACTTGGTTCATACTACAGCAGCCGCCTCCATTGTACACAACAAGGACCTTCATATCAGCACGGTAAGCAGCGCCAGAAACCGGGTCACCCTGGTGTCAGATTCCCTTTAAAATATAAGTACTCGTACTTGGTATCGGTGAGTAATAGAATGAAAGTATCGGTACTCGTACTCGGTCTTAAAAAAAAATGGTATCGGGACATTCCTAATATAATATAATATATATATATATATATATCTCCCCGCAGCGCAATCATAAGCTCCCGGCAGCGCTATGATTGACAAGCATTCTATTAGCAGCGCATTTGGCCGGGAAGCCGGCTGCCCGATGCACTGCTTAAAGAATACTTGTCATTCCTAGCGCTGCAGAAGCATATGGTTATAGAAGCGATGTGGGGGCCAGACATATTGCGTTATCCACAGCACATCTATACACATATGCCACCACAGTGCTATGAATGACAAGTATTCTTTAAGCAGCGCATCAGGCAGCCGGCTTCCCGGCCAGATGCGCTGCTACTAGAATGCTTGTTAATCATAGCGCTGCCGGGGGGCATATATATATATATATATATATATATATATATATATATATACATATACACACACACACATGCGCTGCGGGGGCCATATGATAGCTCTGCAGGAGGAATATATAATATATATACGCTGCGGGGGGCATATGATAGTGCTGCAGGGGAATATATGTATATACATGCGCTGTGGGGGGAATGTATATATACACATGCGCTGCCGGGGGGAATGTATATATACACATACGCTGCCAGGGGACAAGACTTATAGCCCAGCAGGGGGCAAGATATATAGAAACTGTGGGGGGGGGGGCAGATATATACATCCCCCCCTGCAATTCTATATATCTTTCCCCACCGCAGCGCTTCTATTTGAAAACCCCGCCGGGAGCCCTGAATGGCTCCTCAGCACCGGCCATTCAAGGCTCCCGGAGGGGAAATTAAAAATAAAAGTAAAAGCACACTGTATATGGCTGGGGAGGAACATGCCGCCTGCTCCCCTGCTTAATAACACCATGCGATACAAAAAAAAACATAAGGCGACAGATAACTTGACTGCAACAGAAAAAAATAGAGACGGGCGACAGATTAGTAAATCAGGGAGAAAAATACTCTGAGTAAACCTGAAATCACTCCAAGATAAACACTCCATTCTTAGTAAATTAGGGATAATATGTATGTTACTGGGAAAGTAGGGCTATTGACAACAGATGAAGGATAACCTCGCAGGTGATCTCCTGGACCACACGCGTTCCATTGCCCATCGGCAACTTCCTCAGGGGTGTTGTGTTACACAGGTTCCGCATTATATGCTGTATACAGCTTAATTAGATGAATGAGTCACAGGAGTAGATACCTGGTGATCCAATCGGCAATGTCAGCCATTAGCCATGGGACCCTGCTGCTGATAGCACTGGACCCACTGGGTATGAAACACTCGCAGTTATTGAGCATGCTTTAAATTGCAAAAATGGTTGCAGGGCGTATACTTATGCACTGTGTCCATTAGGGATTATGCAATAAAAGCAACTATTAACAGAGGGGCCTACCCAAACTATATGCGAGCTCCATATGAGTGGGCCCCTCTGTTAATAGTTGCCCCCTTATAGTTGTTGTAGGCTCGGGTCCCTCTCAGACGGGCCTACAACTATAATGGGGGAAGCAATTTGCAAACAGGGCCGACAACAACTATGTGGGCACAACTTGCCCCTATTAAGTTAGGCTGCTTTCACACTATAAAAATATCTCTGTTATAAACGACCGTTATAAAAACCCTGGAAATCGGCTGCTAAACGGCCGTTAGAAAATCCCATTATAGTCTATGGGATTTTTCTAATAGTCGTTTTAACCCGTTATCGCCAGTTATTAATAACGGCCGTTATTTTGTGACGGGAGAATGAACGAAAGAAATAATGCATGCACTATTTCTCCAGTTACTCATTCTCAAGCTAAATAACAGTGATCATGTCCAGATATATATAGAGGGTGAAGCAAATCGATCTTAATTACAAACAATTACAAATATTATGTAAACATTCATAAAGTGCTAGTGCATACAGTGCATCACAATAGTATTAATGGATGTACAATAGTCATCCAAGTACAAGTGAGTGATATTAAAAACATCTCTATGCAGATCTTATACATAGGTAAAACAGAGAATGGTATAGAATATAAAATCCATAAAGTATGTAAACAAACACATTAAATACCATAAGGATTCAGGGCAGGTGTGTGGCGTCACTCACCGAGGAAGCGTGTCCCGAGTGTAGCAGGTGTCATGGCGGTGAACGCCGGTGTAGAGGTGCAGCAAGTGTCATGGCGACAGACGCCAGTATGTGAATAAATAAAGTTGTAAAGGAACGGACCAATCACCACTAGTTCTAATGAATCACATGACCATCGGTGTAGTGTCAATGTATCGGCCGGGTGCGCATGCGCACCACTGCAAACCATAAAATGGTGGCCATCTTGAAATAGGGGCATCCTTGTGCCCCTATATCTTGTGCTGGGGCATCCTTTTTTTTATCGGTGTTGGTTTATAATAAACTCTGTGGACACGATAATAGTTCCCCTGCGTCTGTGCATTTTGCGACTGTGTGGCACTCTCGTCCAGGTATTGGTATCCCAGGGACCAGGGCTCCCCCCGGTGTTAGTGTCTGGGACCCTTAGTGGCCCTGTGACATGCGACCGGGCTGTCCCCTCCGGGTCCGAAAGGATCGGGTGGCGGACTTTGGGATCCCCTGGTGGGTGAGATATATGTGCCCAGTATGACTGCTACATTACGGATGAGTGGGGATAAAACCACGGACCTAGCTATGTTATCTTCCTAATATGGATACTGCGCTGATCAGCGCTTTGCCAACAACTTACTAAGTATTGCAATATTTCAAGATGGCCACCATTTTATGGTTTGCAGTGGTGCGCATGCGCACCCGGCCGATACATTGATACTACACCGATGGTCATGTGATTCATTACAACTAGTGGTGATTGGTCCGTTCCTTTACAACTTTATTTATACACATACTGGCGTCTGTCGCCATGACACTTGCTGCACCTCTACACCGGCGTTCGCCGCCATGACACCTGCTATACTCGGGACACGCTTCCTCGGTGAGTGACGCCACACACCTGCCCTGAATCCTTATGGTATTTAATGTGTGTGTTTACATACTTTATGGATTTTATATTCTATACCATTCTCTGTTTTACCTATGTATAAGATCTGCATAGAAATGTTTTTAATATCACTCACTTGTACTTGGATGACTATTGTACATCCCTTAATACTATTGTGATGCACTGTATGCACTAGCACTTTATGAATGTTTACATAATATTTGTAAATGTTTGTAATTAAGATTGATTTGCTTCACCCTCTATATATATATGGACATGATCACTGTTATTTAGCTTGAGAATGGTGTTGTGAGAACACCGAAACGTCGCTTCTGTTTGCTTTTGGAATAAAGCCACTTTTTAGAATTTTCACTACTACCGAGTGCTGCGGTCATCCTTTCCTTTGCTGCATGAATTGGACCCAAGACCAGGGTCTCAGAGACTGCTTGCACCATACCTACCCTCTCGGAAGTGCTGCTTATCACCTTAATCTCTCTCTCCTCTCTCTCTCTCTCTCTCTCTCTCTCTCTATAATATATATGCAAAAATGAACAGTGTCAAAAAAAAAGGTGATTTATTCAAAAAAACGTGTTGGGCAACGGTTCAGCTGGCTCACCCAGTCATTTTCAAGCCTTGAACATGGCTTGGTGAGCCAGCTGAAACGTTGCCCAACACGTTTTTTTGAATAAACCACCTTTCTTTTTTGACACTTGGTGTGCCACTGTTCATTTTTGCTTTGTGTTTGGAGGGGTCCCCAACCTGGACCTGACACAGAAGGCCCCTGTGCACCTCTTTTTTCTCCTGGAATGCTGCTTTCCTGCTTTTTCTATATATATATAGGTAAATATGATGAGGTATATACATGTGAGGTGTCCTTCTTTTGTTCGGACAATATCCTCATAGGTTTCTCTAATCATACACGGTCTATTTTTCATATAAGTGAGGGAATTGCCATTTTGATATGATAAGGTTGTATGGTAAATCTAATATACTACATTTATACTATATGTAAGTTATTATTTGGGTTGTAAGAATTGTGGATATAGAGACATGGCTGCAAGGACGCATGTGCATTAGATAATGGTATGAGAGCCGAAAGCGCAGCGCATATGAGAACGCAACTTGTGATATGTAGGCACACTAAAGAGCTAATGCGCAGTCAATGGTGTGAGTAGTCTAAACGCAGCGCACAAGTGGGTATAGTGCATGTGCTGATGAATGATGACAGACCGGCGTGTGTAGTGATGTGCGCATGTGTGTGATTATTGAATTAGAATGAATGTGAATAGGGGAGCACCCGGATGTGGAAGCGTTCGCTTGTTGGCGTCCTGGACTGCAAGTGTGAATGTCTCCACGGACCACCAGGTATATCTCCTCCTGTGACTCATTAATCTAATTAAGTTGTATACAGTATATAAAGCTGTCACTCCCCCTAATATAGGCTTGCATTGAGGGGGCAGAGTGTGATGTCACACGGGGGCAGAGCCGTGATGTCACAATACTCCGGCCCCGTGAGCGAACATGCTCCGGGGGCTGATGATAACAGGGGGCTGTGTGAAAGATCAGGGGGGTCCCCAACGGCGATACCCCCACGATCAGGCATCTTATCCCCTATCCTTTGGATAGGGGATGAGATGTCTTATCGCCCTAGTAACCCTTTAACCTTATCTTTAAACTGAGGAAAGCTTTATATGTGACTTGCACTTTACTTACTTTGTGATTGGATATTTTGGGGCTATTGGGACTATTGCAATAGCTATGTTTTGATTAAGCAGGTGCCCCGGGAATGGTCTCCCCTTTTTCAGGGGGGTCCACCATGTTGTGTAGTTGCCTTTGGGCCTTTTTAGATGGTTTTTAAGTTTTTTTGTCTGCTTTAATATCTATGTGAAAATTGTAATAAAGTGTGTTTTCTAACTATACATGAATAGTGGGGGTACACTTTTTGGTATATCATTTTGTCTTGTGGTAGAATATTACCAATAATACCAGTATACAAAGAGGAATATTATCACCATGCATATAACCATCATACTGTTACTGACCAAATCCTGTATACTGAGATAAATATTACCAATAATATCAGTATACAAGGAGGGATATTATCACCATACATATTACCATCATACTGTTACTGACAAATCCTGTATACTGAGACCAATATTACCAATAATACCAGTATACAAGGAGGAATATTATCACCATGCATATCACCATCATACTGTTACTGTCCAAATCCTGTATACTGAGACAAATATTACCAATAGTTCCAGTATACAAAGATGAATATTATCACCATTCATATTGCCATCATACTGTTACTAACCTAATCATGTGTACTGAGGCCAATATTACCAATACACAAAGAGGAATATTATCACCATACATATCACCATCATACTGTTACTGTCCAAATCCTGTACACCGAGACAAATATTACCAATAGTACCAGTATACAAAGAGGAATATTATCACCATACGTATTGCCATCATACTGTTACTAACCAAATCCTGTGTACTGAGACCAATAGTTACAATAATGCCAATACACAAAGAGGAATATTATCACCATACATATTACCATCATACTGTTACTGACCAAATCCTGTATACTGAGACCAATATTACCAATAATACAGTATACAAGGAGGAATATTATAACCATACATATTACCATCATACTGTTACTGACCAAATCCTGTATACTGAGACCAATGATACTAATAATACCAGTATACAAGGAGGAATATTATTACCATACATATTACCATCATACTGTTACTCACCAAATCCTATATACTGAGACCAATATTACTAATAATACCTCTATACAAGGAGGAATATTATCACCATACACATACCATCATACTGTTACTAGCCAAATCCTGTATACTGAGACCAATATTACCAATAATACCAGTATACAAGGAGGAATATTATTACCATACATATTACCATCATACCTTTATTGACCAAATCCTGAATACTGAGACCAATATTACCAATAATACCAGAATACAAGGAGGAATATTATCACCATACATATCACCATCATACTGTTACTGTCCAAATCCTGTATGCTGAGACAAATATTGCCAATAGTACCAGTATACAAAGAGGAATATTTTCCCCATACTGCCCCCAGTAGGAGGTATTGTCGCAAGGTAGTTAATGCCCCTCGATAGGTAGTGCCCCCAGGTAGATAATGCCCCTCAGTAGGTAGTAGGCAATGCCTCTTAATAGGTAATGCCCCCAGTACGTCATAGGCAATGCTCTAAGTTAGGTAATTCCCTTAGAAAGTAGTGCCCCAAGGTAGATCATGCCACCAGTAGGTAGTGCTCCCAAAAGTCGGGCCCCCAGTAGGTAGGAGAAAATTCCCCTAAGTAGGTAATGCCCTCAATAGCTCCTCAAAAAAATCCACTCACCTTTCCACCGCTCCTGTGCTGAGGCTGGGATATCTGCCTCCTCTGGGGCTGTCCAGGACTTCTCTAGCATGGACATCATCACGCGACCTGCAGTGTAAGGCTACGCTCCTGTACTTACATTACCTACACTATTTATGTAATGTACTACAAGAGCAGGAGACCGCTGTGTAAATGGTCTTTTGCTTCCATCCAGGTGCTGATCCAACAGGGCTCAGTGGACCACCGTCGGTCAGCGAGCAATGTTGGTCGCTGGTAGCTTACAGAGAAGAAAGCGGAACTCACTCAGATCATATTCTGTGCAGTTTATTCATAAGCAGTGGGAACGAACACTGATCAGCGGGTGCATTCCATTGGCGGGTGCGATCCACTGGCATTAAATTAATATACAAAATATGTATGAAGACTGTTTTATTAGCAATGCGTTTCGAATTTGTACAGAATTCTTCGTCAGGCCAAGCAGGCTCGCCTGCATGGCCTGACGAAGAATTCTGTACGAATTCAAAAATCATTGCTAACAAAACAGTCTTCACACCCATCTAGGATATTAATTTTCATCACGAAAAAAACGCCCAATATCAGTCTTTTCTTTTGCAATGCCTAGAGCCTTTCTACACTGTTCTTGACGGGATTCCGAGGTGGATCCAGGTGTGACCTGCATTAATGGGGTGATCCACTGGAAAACATTTTTTTTTTTTTTAAATCAACTGGCGCCAGAAAGTTAAACAGATTTGTAAATGACTTCTATTTAAAAATCTTAATCCTTCCAGTACTTATCAGCTGCTGTATGGTCCACGGGAAGTTGTTTTCTTTTTGAATTTCCTTTCTGTCTAACCACAGTGCTCTCTGCTGACACCTCTGTCCATGTCAGGAACTGTCCCGAGCAGGATAGGTTTGCTATGGGGATTTGCTCCTACTCTGGACAGTTCCAAAAATGGACAGAGGTGTCAACAGAGAGCACTGTGGTCAGACAAGGAAGTTCAAAAAGAAAAGAACTTCCTCTGTTGTATACAGCAGCTGATGAGTACTGGAAGGGTTAAGATTTTTAAATAGAAGTAATTTAGAAATCTGTTTAAATTTCTGCCACCAGTTGATGATAAAAATGTTTTCCAGTGGAGTACCCCTTTAAATGGCATGCCTCCTCAGGTGCTGCACCCTCAGGGCAACACGATCCGGTAAGGAGCTTTTTGTCGGGCGTTTAGCTTTATTACCGAAGCGTACTACACGAGAGCGCACATTTCTTTTGTTTTGTTTTTATTTTTTAGAATAATATAGGGATTCTGGGGCTCTGGGACTGTTATATCCCCTTTGTGGGCCATTGGTGAAGCACATGTCAAAACCAAACTTTTTGTTGAATTTTTCACTTTCACTTTCACTTTCAGCTCTGTACGATCTGTAAAAGAGATGTGTACAAAAATACATTGTTTTTTTCTTTCACTCCTCTTTTCAGATAAGCCTTGTTCACACACAAGACCAAACACAGCGAATACAATGAGGTCACAGAGTGTTGTAACAAGGATATAAAGGAGGGATGCGCAGCCTCATGACCTGCAAAACTGAAATTACATCAAATCTGCCGAGTCTTTACTTTCACATTCAAATCCTGAGGAAGATTAAGAAAAAAATCTGTTAAACATTTTTTTTCTTTTTTTTAAGTGAATAAAAAGAAAGCAATGGATGGAATTGTTACTGTGTCTGTGCTTGTTACTAACACCTCCCGGGGTGGTTATATGTCCACAAACCACTGTACTGCATGATGATAGGTGAGAACCTGGTATAGTGTATGGATTGATATAGGGGAAAAACAACACAACCGATACATTATATACAAATAAGTCAATATTTCCCTACAGTATATCACATAAGTGACTCCACCCCTCACATTATATACAGTATATACCATAAGTGACTCCACCCCTCACATTATATATACAGTATCTCCCATAAGTGACTCCACCCCTCACATTATATATACAGTATCTCCCATAAGTGACTCCACCCCTCACATTATATACAGTATATCCCATAAGTGAGTCCACCCCTCACATTATATACAGTATCTCCCATAAGTGAGTCCACCCCTCACATTATATATACAGTATATCCCATAAGTGACTCCACCCCTCACATTATATATACAGTATATCCCATAAGTGAGTCCACCCCTCACATTATATATACAGTATATCCCATAAGTGAGTCCACCCCTCACATTATATATACAGTATCTCCCATAAGTGACTCCACCCCTCACATTATATATACAGTATCTCCCATAATTGAGCCCACCCCTCACATTATATATACAGTATCTCCCATAAGTGAGTCCACCCCTCACATTATATATACAGTATCTCCCATAAGTGAGTCCACCCCTCACATTATATATACAGTATCTCCCATAAGTGAGTCCACCCCTCACATTATATATACAGTATCTCCCATAAGTGACTCCACCCCTCACATTGTATATACAGTATATCCCATAAGAGAGTCCACCCCTCACATTATATATACAGTATATCCCATAAGTGAGTCCACCCCTCACATTATATACAGTATCTCCCATAAGTGACTCCACCCCTCACACTATATACAGTATCTCCCATAAGTGAGTCCACCTCTCACATTATATATACAGTATCTCCCATAAGTGAGTCCACCCCTCACATTATATATACAGTATCTCCCATAAGTGAGTCCACCCCTCACATTATATATACAGTATATCCCATAAATGAGTCCACCCCTCACATTATATATACAGTATCTCCCATAAGTGACTCCACCCCTCACATTATATACAGTATATCCCATAAGTGATTCCACCCCTCACATTATATACAGTATATCCCATAAGTGAGTCCACCCCTCACATTATATATACAGTATCACCCATAAGTGAGTCCACCCCTCAAATTATATACAGTATCTCCCATAAGTGACTCCACCCCTCACATTATATATACAGTATCTCCCATAAGTGAGTCCACCCCTCACATTATATACAGTATATCCCATAAGTGAGTCCACCCCTCACATTATATATACAGTATATCCCATAAGTGAGTCCACCCTTCACATTATATATACAGTATATCCCATAAGTGACTCCACCCCTCACATTATATACAGTATCTCCCATAAGTGAGTCCACTCCTCACATTATATATACAGTATATCCTATAAGTGAGTCCACCCCTCACATTATATATACAGTATCTCCCATAAGTGAGTCCACCCCTCACATTATATATACAGTATATTCCATAAGTGAGTCCACCCCTCACATTATATATACATTATATCTCATAAGTGACTCCACCCCTCACATTATATATATAGTATCTCCCATAAGTGAGTCCACCCCTCACATTATATAGAGTATCTCCCATAAGTGACTCCACCCCTCACATTATATATACAGTATCTCCCATAAGTGAGTCCACCCCTCAAATTATATACAGTATATCCCATAGTGACTCCACCCCTCACATTATATACAGTATATCCCATAAGTGAGTCCACCCCTCACATTATATATACAGTATCTCCCATAAGTGAGTCCACCCCTCACATTATATATACAGTATCTCCCATAAGTGAGTCCACCCCTCACATTATATATACAGTATATCCCATAATTGACTCCACCCCTCACATTATATATACAGTATATCCCATAAGTGAGTCCACCCCTCACATTATATATACAGTATATCCCATAAGTGAGTCCACCCCTCACATTATATATACAGTATCTCCCATAAGTGAGTCCACCCCTCAAATTATATACAGTATATCCCATAGTGACTCCACCCCTCACATTATATACAGTATCTCCATTAAGTGAGTCCACCCCTCACATTATATATACAGTATCTCCCATAAGTGAGTCCACCCCTCACATTATATATACAGTATATCCCATAAGTGACTCCACCCCTCACATTATATATACAGTATATCCCACAAGTGACTCCACCCCTCACATTATATATACAGTATATCCCATAAGTGAGTCCACCCCTCACATTATATACAGTATCTCCCATAAGTGAGTCCACCCCTCACATTATATATATAGTATCTCCCATAAGTGAGTCCACCCCTCACATTATATACAGTATCTCCCATAAGTGACTCCACCCCTCACATTATATATACAGTATCTCCCATAAGTGAGTCCACCCCTCAAATTATATACAGTATATCCCATAGTGACTCCACCCCTCACATTATATACAGTATCTCCATTAAGTGAGTCCACCCCTCACATTATATATACAGTATCTCCCATAAGTGAGTCCACCCCTCACATTATATATACAGTATCTCCCATAAGTGACTCCACCCCTCACATTATATATACAGTGTCTCCCATAAGTGAGTCCACCCCTCCACATTATATATACAGTATCTCCCATAAGTGAGTCCACCCCTCACATTATATACAGTATCTCCCATAAGTGAGTCCACCCCTCACATTATATATACAGTATCTCCCATAAGTGAGTCCACCCCTCACATTATATATACAGTATCACCCATAAGTGAGTCCACCCCTCAAATTATATACAGTATCTCCCATAAGTGACTCCACCCCTCACATTATATATACAGTATATCCCATAAGTGAGTCCACCCCTCACATTATATATACAGTATCTCCCATAAGTGAGTCCACCCCTCACATTATATATACAGTATCTCCCATAAGTGAGTCCACCCCTCACATTATATATACAGTATATCCCATAAGTGAGTCCACCCCTCACATTATATATACAGTATATCCCATAAGTGACTCCACCCCTCACATTATATACAGTATCTCCCATAAGAGAGTCCACCCCTCACATTATATATACAGTATATCACATAAGAGAGTCCACCCCTCACATTATATACAGTATCTCCCATAAGTGAGTCCACCCCTCACATTATATATACAGTATCTCCCATAAGTGACTCCACCCCTCACATTATATATACAGTATATCCCATAAGTGAGTCAACCCCTCACATTATATATACAGTATATCCCATAAGTGAGTCCACCCCTCACATTATATATACAGTATCTCCCATAAGTGAGTCCACCCCTCACATTATATATACAGTATCTCCCATAAGTGAGTCCACCCCTCAAATTATATACAGTATATCCCATAGTGACTCCACCCCTCACATTATATACAGTATCTCCATTAAGTGAGTCCACCCCTTACATTATATATACAGTATCTCCCATAAGTGAGTCCACCCCTCACATTATATATACAGTATCTCCCATAAGTGAGTCCACCCCTCACATTATATATACAGTATATCCCATAAGTGACTCCACCCCTCACATTATATATACAGTATATCCCATAAGTGACTCCACCCCTCACATTATATATACAGTATATCCCATAAGTGAGTCCACCCCTCACATTATATACAGTATCTCCCATAAGTGAGTCCACCCCTCACATTATATATATAGTATCTCCCATAAGTGAGTCCACCCCTCACATTATATACAGTATCTCCCATAAGTGACTCCACCCCTCACATTATATATACAGTATCTTCCATAAGTGAGTCCACCCCTCAAATTATATACAGTATATCCCATAGTGACTCCACCCCTCACATTATATACAGTATCTCCATTAAGTGAGTCCACCCCTCACATTATATATACAGTATCTCCCATAAGTGAGTCCACCCCTCACATTATATATACAGTATCTCCCATAAGTGAGTCCACCCCTCACATTATATATACAGTATATCCCATAAGTGACTCCACCCCTCACATTATATATACAGTATATCCCATAAGTGAGTCCACCCCTCACATTATATATACAGTATATCCCATAAGTGAGTCCACCCCTCACATTATATATACAGTATATCCCATAAGTGACTCCACCCCTCACATTATATATACAGTATATCCCATAAGTGAGTCCACCCCTCACATTATATATACAGTATATCCCATAAGTGAGTCCACCCCTCACATTATATATACAGTATATCCCATAAGTGACTCCACCCCTCACATTATATATACAGTATCTCCCATAAGTGAGTCCACCCCTCACATTATATATACAGTGTCTCCCATAAGTGAGTCCACCCCCCCACATTATATATACAGTATCTCCCATAAGTGAGTCCACCCCTCACATTATATACAGTATCTCCCATAAGTGAGTCCACCCCTCACATTATATATACAGTATATCCCATAAGTGAGTCCACCCCTCACATTATATATCCAGTGTCTCCCACCCCCCCACATTATATATACAGTATCTCCCATAAGTGAGTCCACCCCTCACATTATATATACAGTGTCTCCCATAAGTGAGTCCACCCCTCACATTATATATACAGTATATCCCATAAGTGACTCCACCCCTCACATTATATATACAGTATATCCCATAAGTGAGTCCACCACTCACATTATATAAAGTATATCCCATAAGTGAGTCCACCCCTCACATTATATATACAGTATCACCCATAAGTGAGTCCACCCCTCAAATTATATACAGTATCTCCCATAAGTGACTCCACCCCTCACATTATATATACAGTATCTCCCATAAGTGAGTCCACCCCTCACATTATATACAGTATCTCCCATAAGTGAGTCCACCCCTCGCATTATATATACAGTATATCCCATAAGTGAGTCCACCCTTCACATTATATATACAGTATATCCCATAAGTGACTCCACCCCTCACATTGTATACAGTATCTCCCATAAGAGAGTCCACCCCTCACATTATATATACTGTATATCACATAAGAGAGTCCACCCCTCACATTATATACAGTATCTCCCATAAGTGAGTCCACTCCTCACATTATATATACAGTATATCCTATAAGTGAGTACACCCCTCACATTATATATACAGTATCTCCCATAAGTGAGTCCACCCCTCACATTATATATACAGTATATTCCATAAGTGAGTCCACCCCTCACATTATATATACATTATATCTCATAAGTGAGTCCACCCCTCACATTAAATATATAGTATCTCCCATAAGTGAGTCCACCCCTCACATTATATACAGTATCTCCCATAATTGACTCCACCCCTCACATTATATATACAGTATCTCCCATAAGTGAGTCCACCCCTCACATTATATACAGTATCTCCCATAGTGACTCCACCCCTCACATTATATACAGAATCTCCATTAAGTGAGTCCACCCCTCACATTATATATACAGTATCTCCCATAAGTGAGTCCACCCCTCACATTATATATACAGTATCTCCCATAAGTGAGTCCACCCCTCACATTATATATACAGTATATCCCATAAGTGACTCCACCCCTCACATTATATATACAGTATATCCCATAAGTGAGTCCACCCCTCACATTATATATACAGTATATCCCATAAGTGAGTCCACCCCTCACATTATATATACAGTATCTCCCATAAGTGAGTCCACCCCTCAAATTATATACAGTATATCCCATAGTGACTCCACCCCTCACATTATATACAGTATCTCCATTAAGTGAGTCCACCCCTCACATTATATATACAGTATCTCCCATAAGTGAGTCCACCCCTCACATTATATATACAGTATCTCCCATAAGTGAGTCCACCCCTCACATTATATATACAGTATCTCCCATAAGTGAGTCCACCCCTCACATTATATATACAGTATATCCCATAAGTGACTCCACCCCTCACATTATATATACAGTATATCCCATAAGTGACTCCACCCCTCACATTATATATACAGTATATCCCATAAGTGAGTCCACCCCTCACATTATATACAGTATCTCCCATAAGTGAGTCCACCCCTCACATTATATATATAGTATCTCCCATAAGTGAGTCCACCCCTCACATTATATACAGTATCTCCCATAAGTGACTCCACCCCTCACATTATATATACAGTATCTCCCATAAGTGAGTCCACCCCTCAAATTATATACAGTATATCCCATAGTGACTCCACCAGTCACATTATATACAGTATCTTCATTAAGTGAGTCCACCCCTCACATTATATATACAGTATATCCCATAAGTGACTCCACCCCTCACATTATATACAGTATATCCCATAAGTGAGTCCACCCCTCACATTATATATACAGTATATCCCATAAGTGACTCCACCCCTCACATTATATATACAGTATATCCCATAAGTGAGTCCACCCCTCACATTATATATACAGTATATCCCATAAGTGAGTCCACCCCTCACATTATATATACAGTATATAACATAAGTGACTCCACCCCTCACATTATATATACAGTATCTCCCATAAGTGAGTCCACCCCTCACATTATATATACAGTGTCTCCCACCCCCCCACATTATATATACAGTATCTCCCATAAGTGAGTCCACCCCTCACATTATATATACAGTATCTCCCATAAGTGACTCCACCCCTCACATTATATACAGTATATCCCATAAGTGAGTCCACCCCTCACATTATATATACAGTATATCCCATAAGTGACTCCACCCCTCACATTATATATACAGTATATCCCATAAGTGAGTCCACCACTCACATTATATAAAGTATATCCCATAAGTGAGTCCACCCCTCACATTATATATACAGTATCACCCATAAGTGAGTCCACCCCTCAAATTATATACAGTATCTCCCATAAGTGACTCCACCCCTCACATTATATATACAGTATCTCCCATAAGTGAGTCCACCCCTCACATTATATACAGTATCTCCCATAAGTGAGTCCACCCCTCGCATTATATATACAGTATATCCCATAAGTGAGTCCACCCTTCACATTATATATACAGTATATCCCATAAGTGACTCCACCCCTCACATTGTATACAGTATCTCCCATAAGAGAGTCCACCCCTCACATTATATATACTGTATATCACATAAGAGAGTCCACCCCTCACATTATATACAGTATCTCCCATAAGTGAGTCCACTCCTCACATTATATATACAGTATATCCTATAAGTGAGTACACCCCTCACATTATATATACAGTATCTCCCATAAGTGAGTCCACCCCTCACATTATATATACAGTATATTCCATAAGTGAGTCCACCCCTCACATTATATATACATTATATCTCATAAGTGAGTCCACCCCTCACATTAAATATATAGTATCTCCCATAAGTGAGTCCACCCCTCACATTATATACAGTATCTCCCATAATTGACTCCACCCCTCACATTATATATACAGTATCTCCCATAAGTGAGTCCACCCCTCACATTATATACAGTATCTCCCATAGTGACTCCACCCCTCACATTATATACAGAATCTCCATTAAGTGAGTCCACCCCTCACATTATATATACAGTATCTCCCATAAGTGAGTCCACCCCTCACATTATATATACAGTATCTCCCATAAGTGAGTCCACCCCTCACATTATATATACAGTATATCCCATAAGTGACTCCACCCCTCACATTATATATACAGTATATCCCATAAGTGAGTCCACCCCTCACATTATATATACAGTATATCCCATAAGTGAGTCCACCCCTCACATTATATATACAGTATCTCCCATAAGTGAGTCCACCCCTCAAATTATATACAGTATATCCCATAGTGACTCCACCCCTCACATTATATACAGTATCTCCATTAAGTGAGTCCACCCCTCACATTATATATACAGTATCTCCCATAAGTGAGTCCACCCCTCACATTATATATACAGTATCTCCCATAAGTGAGTCCACCCCTCACATTATATATACAGTATCTCCCATAAGTGAGTCCACCCCTCACATTATATATACAGTATATCCCATAAGTGACTCCACCCCTCACATTATATATACAGTATATCCCATAAGTGACTCCACCCCTCACATTATATATACAGTATATCCCATAAGTGAGTCCACCCCTCACATTATATACAGTATCTCCCATAAGTGAGTCCACCCCTCACATTATATATATAGTATCTCCCATAAGTGAGTCCACCCCTCACATTATATACAGTATCTCCCATAAGTGACTCCACCCCTCACATTATATATACAGTATCTCCCATAAGTGAGTCCACCCCTCAAATTATATACAGTATATCCCATAGTGACTCCACCAGTCACATTATATACAGTATCTTCATTAAGTGAGTCCACCCCTCACATTATATATACAGTATATCCCATAAGTGACTCCACCCCTCACATTATATACAGTATATCCCATAAGTGAGTCCACCCCTCACATTATATATACAGTATATCCCATAAGTGACTCCACCCCTCACATTATATATACAGTATATCCCATAAGTGAGTCCACCCCTCACATTATATATACAGTATATCCCATAAGTGAGTCCACCCCTCACATTATATATACAGTATATAACATAAGTGACTCCACCCCTCACATTATATATACAGTATCTCCCATAAGTGAGTCCACCCCTCACATTATATATACAGTGTCTCCCACCCCCCCACAATATATATACAGTATCTCCCATAAGTGAGTCCACCCCTCACATTATATATACAGTGTCTCCCATAAGTGAGTCCACCCCTCACATTATATATACAGTATATCCCATATGTGACTCCACCCCTCACATTATATATACAGTATATCCCATAAGTGAGTCCACCACTCACATTATATAAAGTATATCCCATAAGTGAGTCCACCCCTCACATTATATATACAGTATCACCCATAAGTGAGTCCACCCCTCACATTATATACAGTATCTCCCATAAGTGAGTCCACCCCTCACATTATATATACAGTATCTCCCATAAGTGAGTCCACCCCTCACATTATATACAGTATCTCCCATAAGTGAGTCCACCCCTCACATTATATATACAGTATATCCCATAAGTGAGTCCACCCTTCACATTATATATACAGTATATCCCATAAGTGACTCCACCCCTCACATTATATACAGTATCTCCCATAAGAGAGTCCACCCCTCACATTATATATACAGTATATCACATAAGAGAGTCCACCCCTCACATTATATACAGTATCTCCCATAAGTGAGTCCACCCCTCACATTATATATACAGTATATCCCATAAGTGACTCCACCCCTCACATTATATATACAGTATATCCCATAAGTGAGTCCACCCCTCACATTATATATACAGTATATCCCATAAGTGAGTCCACCCCTCACATTATATATACAGTATCTCCCATAAGTGAGTCCACCCCTCAAATTATATACAGTATATCCCATAGTGACTCCACCCCTCACATTATATACAGTATCTCCATTAAGTGAGTCCACCCCTCACATTATATATACAGTATCTCCCATAAGTGAGTCCACCCCTCACATTATATATACAGTATCTCCCATAAGTGAGTCCACCCCTCACATTATATATACAGTATATCCCATAAGTGACTCCACCCCTCACATTATATATACAGTATATCCCATAAGTGACTCCACCCCTCACATTATATATACAGTATATCCCATAAGTGAGTCCACCCTTCACATTATATATACAGTATATCCCATAAGTGACTCCACCCCTCACATTATATACAGTATCTCCCATAAGAGAGTCCACCCCTCACATTATATATACAGTATATCACATAAGAGAGTCCACCCCTCACATTATATACAGTATCTCCCATAAGTGAGTCCACCCCTCACATTATATATACAGTATATCCCATAAGTGACTCCACCCCTCACATTATATATACAGTATATCCCATAAGTGAGTCCACCCCTCACATTATATATACAGTATATCCCATAAGTGAGTCCACCCCTCACATTATATATACAGTATATCCCATAAGTGACTCCACCCCTCACATTATATATACAGTATATCCCATAAGTGACTCCACCCCTCACATTATATATACAGTATATCCCATAAGTGAGTCCACCCTTCACATTATATATACAGTATATCCCATAAGTGACTCCACCCCTCACATTATATACAGTATCTCCCATAAGAGAGTCCACCCCTCACATTATATATACAGTATATCACATAAGAGAGTCCACCCCTCTCATTATATACAGTATCTCCCATAAGTGACTCCACCCCTCACATTATATACAGTATCTCCCATAAGTGAGTCCACCCCTCACATTATATATACAGTATATCCCATAAGTGACTCCACCCCTCACATTATATATACAGTATATCCCATAAGTGAGTCCACCCCTCACATTATATATACAGTATATCCCATAAGTGAGTCCACCCCTCACATTATATATACAGTATCTCCCATAAGTGAGTCCACCCCTCAAATTATATACAGTATATCCCATAGTGACTCCACCCCTCACATTATATACAGTATCTCCATTAAGTGAGTCCACCCCTCACATTATATATACAGTATATCCCATAAGTGACTCCACCCCTCACATTATATATACAGTATCTCCCATAAGTGAGTCCACCCCTCACATTATATATACAGTATCTCCCATAAGTGAGTCCACCCCTCACATTATATATACAGTATCTCCCATAAGTGAGTCCACACCTCACATTATATATACAGTATATCCCATAAGTGACTCCACCCCTCACATTATATATACAGTATATCCCATAAGTGACTCCACCCCTCACATTATATATACAGTATATACCATAAGTGAGTCCACCCCTCACATTATATACAGTATCTCCCATAAGTGAGCCCACCCCTCACATTATATACAGTATCTCCCATAAGTGACTCCACCCCTCACATTATATATACAGTATCTCCCATAAGTGAGTCCACCCCTCAAATTATATACAGTATATCCCATAGTGACTCCACCCCTCACATTATATACAGTATCTCCATTAAGTGAGTCCACCCCTCACATTATATATACAGTATCTCCCATAAGTGAGTCCACCCCTCACATTATATATACAGTATATCCCATAAGTGAGTCCACCCCTCACATTATATATACAGTATCTCCCATAAGTGAGTCCACCCCTCACATTATATATACAGTATATCCCATAAGTGACTCCACCCCTTACATTATATATACAGTATATCCCATAAGTGAGTCCACCCCTCATATTATATATACAGTATATCCCATAAGTGAGTCCACCCCTCACATTATATATACAGTATATCCCATAAGTGACTCCACCCCTCACATTATATATACAGTATATCCCATAAGTGAGTCCACCCCTCACATTATATATACAGTATATCCCATAAGTGAGTCCACCCCTCACATTATATATACAGTATCTCCCATAAGTGAGTCCACCCCTCAAATTATATACAGTATATCCCATAGTGACTCCACCCCTCACATTATATACAGTATCTCCATTAAGTGAGTCCACCCCTCACATTATATATACAGTATCTCCCATAAGTGAGTCCACCCCTCACATTATATATACAGTATCTCCCATAAGTGAGTCCACCCCTCACATTATATATACAGTATCTCCCATAAGTGAGTCCACCCCTCACATTATATATACAGTATCTCCTATAAGTGAGTCCACCCCTCACATTATATATACAGTATCTCCCATAAGTGAGTCCACCCCTCACATTATATATACAGTATCTCCCATAAATGAGTCCACCCCTCACATTATATATACAGTATCTCCCATAAGTGAGTCCACCCCTCACATTATATATACAGTATCTCCCATAAGTGAGTCCACCCCTCACATTATATATACAGTATATCCCATAAGTGAGTCCACCCCTCACATTATATATACAGTATATCCCATAAGTGACTCCACCCCTCACATTATATACAGTATCTCCCATAAGAGAGTCCACCCCTCACATTATATATACAGTATATCACATAAGAGAGTCCACCCCTCACATTATATACAGTATCTCCCATAAGTGAGTCCACCCCTCACATTATATATACAGTATCTCCCATAAGTGACTCCACCCCTCACATTATATATACAGTATATCCCATAAGTGAGTCAACCCCTCACATTATATATACAGTATATCCCATAAGTGAGTCCACCCCTCACATTATATATACAGTATCTCCCATAAGTGAGTCCACCCCTCACATTATATATACAGTATCTCCCATAAGTGAGTCCACCCCTCAAATTATATACAGTATATCCCATAGTGACTCCACCCCTCACATTATATACAGTATCTCCATTAAGTGAGTCCACCCCTTACATTATATATACAGTATCTCCCATAAGTGAGTCCACCCCTCACATTATATATACAGTATCTCCCATAAGTGAGTCCACCCCTCACATTATATATACAGTATCTCCCATAAGTGAGTCCACCCCTCACATTATATATACAGTATATCCCATAAGTGACTCCACCCCTCACATTATATATACAGTATATCCCATAAGTGACTCCACCCCTCACATTATATATACAGTATATCCCATAAGTGAGTCCACCCCTCACATTATATACAGTATCTCCCATAAGTGAGTCCACCCCTCACATTATATATATAGTATCTCCCATAAGTGAGTCCACCCCTCACATTATATACAGTATCTCCCATAAGTGACTCCACCCCTCACATTATATATACAGTATCTTCCATAAGTGAGTCCACCCCTCAAATTATATACAGTATATCCCATAGTGACTCCACCCCTCACATTATATACAGTATCTCCATTAAGTGAGTCCACCCCTCACATTATATATACAGTATCTCCCATAAGTGAGTCCACCCCTCACATTATATATACAGTATCTCCCATAAGTGAGTCCACCCCTCACATTATATATACAGTATATCCCATAAGTGACTCCACCCCTCACATTATATATACAGTATATCCCATAAGTGAGTCCACCCCTCACATTATATATACAGTATATCCCATAAGTGAGTCCACCCCTCACATTATATATACAGTATATCCCATAAGTGACTCCACCCCTCACATTATATATACAGTATATCCCATAAGTGAGTCCACCCCTCACATTATATATACAGTATATCCCATAAGTGAGTCCACCCCTCACATTATATATACAGTATATCCCATAAGTGACTCCACCCCTCACATTATATATACAGTATCTCCCATAAGTGAGTCCACCCCTCACATTATATATACAGTATATCCCATAAGTGACTCCACCCCTCACATTATAAATACAGTATCTCCCATAAGTGAGTCCACCCCTCACATTATATATACAGTATCTCCCATAAGTGAGTCCACCCCCCCACATTATATATACAGTATCTCCCATAAGTGAGTCCACCCCTCACATTATATACAGTATCTCCCATAAGTGAGTCCACCCCTCACATTATATATACAGTATATCCCATAAGTGAGTCCACCCCTCACATTATATATACAGTGTCTCCCACCCCCCCACATTATATATACAGTATCTCCCATAAGTGAGTCCACCCCTCACATTATATATACAGTGTCTCCCATAAGTGAGTCCACCCCTCACATTATATATACAGTATATCCCATAAGTGACTCCACCCCTCACATTATATATACAGTATATCCCATAAGTGAGTCCACCACTCACATTATATAAAGTATATCCCATAAGTGAGTCCACCCCTCACATTATATATACAGTATCACCCATAAGTGAGTCCACCCCTCAAATTATATACAGTATCTCCCATAAGTGACTCCACCCCTCACATTATATATACAGTATCTCCCATAAGTGAGTCCACCCCTCACATTATATACAGTATCTCCCATAAGTGAGTCCACCCCTCACATTATATATACAGTATATCCCATAAGTGAGTCCACTCCTCACATTATATACAGTATATCCCATAAGTGATTCCACCCCTCACATTATATATACAGTATCTCCCATAAGTGAGTCCACCCCTCACATTATATATACAGTATATTCCATAAGTGAGTCCACCCCTCACATTATATATACATTATATCTCATAAGTGAGTCCACCCCTCACATTAAATATATAGTATCTCCCATAAGTGAGTCCACCCCTCACATTATATACAGTATCTCCCATAATTGACTCCACCCCTCACATTATATATACAGTATCTCCCATAAGTGAGTCCACCCCTCACATTATATACAGTATCTCCCATAGTGACTCCACCCCTCACATTATATACAGAATCTCCATTAAGTGAGTCCACCCCTCACATTATATATACAGTATCTCCCATAAGTGAGTCCATCCCTCACATTATATATACAGTATCTCCCATAAGTGAGTCCACCCCTCACATTATATATACAGTATATCCCATAAGTGACTCCACCCCTCACATTATATATACAGTATATCCCATAAGTGAGTCCACCCCTCACATTATATATACAGTATATCCCATAAGTGAGTCCACCCCTCACATTATATATACAGTATCTCCCATAAGTGAGTCCACCCCTCAAATTATATACAGTATATCCCATAGTGACTCCACCCCTCACATTATATACAGTATCTCCATTAAGTGAGTCCACCCCTCACATTATATATACAGTATCTCCCATAAGTGAGTCCACCCCTCACATTATATATACAGTATCTCCCATAAGTGAGTCCACCCCTCACATTATATATACAGTATCTCCCATAAGTGAGTCCACCCCTCACATTATATATACAGTATATCCCATAAGTGACTCCACCCCTCACATTATATATACAGTATATCCCATAAGTGACTCCACCCCTCACATTATATATACAGTATATCCCATAAGTGAGTCCACCCCTCACATTATATACAGTATCTCCCATAAGTGAGTCCACCCCTCACATTATATACAGTATCTCCCATAAGTGACTCCACCCCTCACATTATATATACAGTATCTCCCATAAGTGAGTCCACCCCTCAAATTATATACAGTATATCCCATAGTGACTCCACCCCTCACATTATATACAGTATCTTCATTAAGTGAGTCCACCCCTCACATTATATATACAGTATATCCCATAAGTGACTCCACCCCTCACATTATATACAGTATATCCCATAAGTGAGTCCACCCCTCACATTATATATACAGTATATCCCATAAGTGAGTCCACCCCTCACATTATATATACAGTATCTCCCATAAGTGAGTCCACCCCTCACATTATATATACAGTATATCCCATAAGTGACTCCACCCCTCACATTATATATACAGTATATCCCATAAGTGAGTCCACCCCTCACATTATATATACAGTATATCCCATAAGTGAGTCCACCCCTCACATTATATATACAGTATATAACATAAGTGACTCCACCCCTCACATTATATATACAGTATCTCCCATAAGTGAGTCCACCCCTCACATTATATATACAGTGTCTCCCACCCCCCCACATTATATATACAGTATCTCCCATAAGTGAGTCCACCCCTCACATTATATATACAGTGTCTCCCATAAGTGAGTCCACCCCTCACATTATATATACAGTATATCCCATAAGTGACTCCACCCCTCACATTATATATACAGTATATCCCATAAGTGAGTCCACCACTCACATTATATAAAGTATATCCCATAAGTGAGTCCACCCCTCACATTATATATACAGTATCACCCATAAGTGAGTCCACCCCTCAAATTATATACAGTATCTCCCATAAGTGACTCCACCCCTCACATTATATATACAGTATATCACATAAGAGAGTCCACCCCTCACATTATATACAGTATCTCCCATAAGTGAGTCCACCCCTCACATTATATATACAGTATATCCCATAAGTGACTCCACCCCTCACATTATATATACAGTATATCCCATAAGTGAGTCCACCCCTCACATTATATATACAGTATATCCCATAAGTGAGTCCACCCCTCACATTATATATACAGTATCTCCCATAAGTGAGTCCACCCCTCACATTATATATACAGTATATCCCATAAGTGACTCCACCCCTCACATTATATATACAGTATATCCCATAAGTGAGTCCACCCCTCACATTATATATACAGTATATCCCATAAGTGAGTCCACCCCTCACATTATATATACAGTATCTCCCATAAGTGAGTCCACCCCTCACATTATATATACAGTGTCTCCCACCCCCCCACATTATATATACAGTATCTCCCATAAGTGAGTCCACCCCTCACATTATATATACAGTGTCTCCCATAAGTGAGTCCACCCCTCACATTATATATACAGTATATCCCATAAGTGACTCCACCCCTCACATTATATATACAGTATATCCCATAAGTGAGTCCACCACTCACATTATATAAAGTATATCCCATAAGTGAGTCCACCCCTCACATTATATATACAGTATCACCCATAAGTGAGTCCACCCCTCAAATTATATACAGTATCTCCCATAAGTGACTCCACCCCTCACATTATATATACAGTATATCACATAAGAGAGTCCACCCCTCACATTATATACAGTATCTCCCATAAGTGAGTCCACCCCTCACATTATATATACAGTATATCCCATAAGTGACTCCACCCCTCACATTATATATACAGTATATCCCATAAGTGAGTCCACCCCTCACATTATATATACAGTATATCCCATAAGTGAGTCCACCCCTCACATTATATATACAGTATCTCCCATAAGTGAGTCCACCCCTCAAATTATATACAGTATATCCCATAGTGACTCCACCCCTCACATTATATACAGTATCTCCATTAAGTGAGTCCACCCCTCACATTATATATACAGTATCTCCCATAAGTGAGTCCACCCCTCACATTATATATACAGTATCTCCCATAAGTGAGTCCACCCCTCACATTATATATACAGTATATCCCATAAGTGACTCCACCCCTCACATTATATATACAGTATATCCCATAAGTGACTCCACCCCTCACATTATATATACAGTATATCCCATAAGTGAGTCCACCCTTCACATTATATATACAGTATATCCCATAAGTGACTCCACCCCTCACATTATATACAGTATCTCCCATAAGAGAGTCCACCCCTCACATTATATATACAGTATATCACATAAGAGAGCCCACCCCTCACATTATATACAGTATCTCCCATAAGTGAGTCCACCCCTCACATTATATATACAGTATATCCCATAAGTGACTCCACCCCTCACATTATATATACAGTATATCCCATAAGTGAGTCCACCCCTCACATTATATATACAGTATATCCCATAAGTGAGTCCACCCCTCACATTATATATACAGTATATCCCATAAGTGACTCCACCCCTCACATTATATATACAGTATATCCCATAAGTGACTCCACCCCTCACATTATATATACAGTATATCCCATAAGTGAGTCCACCCTTCACATTATATATACAGTATATCCCATAAGTGACTCCACCCCTCACATTTTATACAGTATCTCCCATAAGAGAGTCCACCCCTCACATTATATATACAGTATATCACATAAGAGAGTCCACCCCTCTCATTATATACAGTATCTCCCATAAGTGACTCCACCCCTCACATTATATACAGTATCTCCCATAAGTGAGTCCACCCCTCACATTATATATACAGTATATCCCATAAGTGACTCCACCCCTCACATTATATATACAGTATATCCCATAAGTGACTCCACCCCTCACATTATATATACAGTATATCCCATAAGTGAGTCCACCCCTCACATTATATATACAGTATCTCCCAGTGAGTCCACCCCTCAAATTATATACAGTATATCCCATAGTGACTCCACCCCTCACATTATATACAGTATCTCCATTAAGTGAGTCCACCCCTCACATTATATATACAGTATATCCCATAAGTGACTCCACCCCTCACATTATATATACAGTATCTCCCATAAGTGAGTCCACCCCTCACATTATATATACAGTATCTCCCATAAGTGAGTCCACCCCTCACATTATATATACAGTATCTCCCATAAGTGAGTCCACCCCTCACATTATATATACAGTATATCCCATAAGTGACTCCACCCCTCACATTATATATACAGTATATCCCATAAGTGACTCCACCCCTCACATTATATATACAGTATATACCATAAGTGAGTCCACCCCTCACATTATATACAGTATCTCCCATAAGTGAGCCCACCCCTCACATTATATACAGTATCTCCCATAAGTGACTCCACCCCTCACATTATATATACAGTATCTCCCATAAGTGAGTCCACCCCTCAAATTATATACAGTATATCCCATAGTGACTCCACCCCTCACATTATATACAGTATCTCCATTAAGTGAGTCCACCCCTCACATTATATATACAGTATCTCCGCCCATAAGTGAGTCCACCCCTCACATTATATATACAGTATCTCCCATAAGTGAGTCCACCCCTCACATTATATATACAGTATATCCCATAAGTGACTCCACCCCTTACATTATATATACAGTATATCCCATAAGTGAGTCCACCCCTCATATTATATATACAGTATATCCCATAAGTGAGCCCACCCCTCACATTATATATACAGTATATCCCATAAGTGACTCCACCCCTCACATTATATATACAGTATATCCCATAAGTGACTCCACCCCTCACATTATATATACAGTATCTCCCATAAGTGAGTCCACCCCTCACATTATATATACAGTGTCTCCCATAAGTGAGTCCACCCCCCCACATTATATATACAGTATCTCCCATAAGTGAGTCCACCCCTCACATTATATACAGTATCTCCCATAAGTGAGTCCACCCCTCACATTATATATACAGTATCTCCCATAAGTGAGTCCACCCCTCACATTATATATACAGTGTCTCCCACCCCCCCACATTATATATACAGTATCTCCCATAAGTGAGTCCACCCCTCACATTATATATACAGTGTCTCCCATAAGTGAGTCCACCCCTCACATTATATATACAGTATATCCCATAAGTGACTCCACCCCTCACATTATATACAGTATATCCCATAAGTGAGTCCACCCCTCACATTATATATACAGTATATCCCATAAGTGAGTCCACCCCTCACATTATATATACAGTATCTCCCATAAGTGAGTCCACCCCTCACATTATATATACAGTATATCCCATAAGTGAGTCCACCACTCACATTATATAAAGTATATCCCATAAGTGAGTCCACCCCTCACATTATATATACAGTATCACCCATAAGTGAGTCCACCCCTCAAATTATATACAGTATCTCCCATAAGTGACTCCACCCCTCACATTATATATACAGTTTCTCCCATAAGTGAGTCCACCCCTCACATTATATACAGTATCTCCCATAAGTGAGTCCACCCCTCACATTATATATACAGTATATCCCATAAGTGAGTCCATCCTTCACATTATATATACAGTATATCCCATAAGTGACTCCACCCCTCACATTATATACAGTATCTCCCATAAGAGAGTCCACCCCTCACATTATATATACAGTATATCACATAAGAGAGTCCACCCCTCACATTATATTCAGTATCTCCCATAAGTGAGTCCACCCCTCACATTATATATACAGTATATTCCATAAGTGAGTCCACCCCTCACATTATATATACATTATATCTCATAAGTGAGTCCACCCCTCACATTATATATACAGTATCTCCCATAAGTGACTCCACCCCTCACATTATATATACAGTATATTCCATAAGTGAGTCCACCCCTCACATTATATATACATTATATCTCATAAGTGAGTCCACCCCTTACATTATATATATAGTATCTCCCATAAGTGAGTCCACTCCTCACATTATATATACAGTATATCCTATAAGTGAGTCCATCCCTCACATTATATATACAGTATCTCCCATAAGTGAGTCCACCCCTCACATTATATATACAGTATATTCCATAAGTGAGTCCACCCCTCACATTATATATACATTATATCTCATAAGTGAGTCCACCCCTCACATTATATATACAGTATCTCCCATAAGTGACTCCACCCCTCACATTATATATACAGTATCTCCCATAAGTGAGTCCACCCCTCAAATTATATACAGTATATCCCATAGTGACTCCACCCCTCACATTATATACAGTATCTCCATTAAGTGAGTCCACCCCTCACATTATATATACAGTATCTCCCATAAGTGAGTCCACCCCTCACATTATATACAGTATATCCCATAGTGACTCCACCCCTCACATTATATACAGTATCTCCATTAAGTGAGTCCACCCCTCACATTATATATACAGTATATCCCATAAGTGATTCCACCCCTCACATTATATATACAGTATATCCCATAAGTGAGTCCACCCCTCACATTATATATACAGTATCTCCCATAAGTGAGTCCACCCCTCACATTATATATACAGTATATCCCATAAGTGACTCCACCCCTCACATTATATATACAGTATATCCCATAAGTGAGTCCACCCCTTACATTATATATACATTATATCCCATAAGTGAGTCCACCCCTCACATTATATATACAGTATCTCCCATAAGTGAGTCCACCCCTCAAATTATATACAGTATATCCCATAGTGACTCCACCCCTCACATTATATACAGTATCTCCATTAAGTGAGTCCACCCCTCACATTATATATACAGTATCTCCCATAAGTGAGTCCACCCCTCACATTATATATACAGTATCTCCCATAAGTGAGTCCACCCCTCACATTATATATACAGTATCTCCCATAAGTGAGTCCACCCCTCACATTATATATACAGTATATCCCATAAGTGACTCCACCCCTCACATTATATATACAGTATATCCCATAAGTGACTCCACCCCTCACATTATATATACCATAAGTGAGTCCACTCCTCGCACATTATATACAGTATCTCCCATAAGTGAGTCCACCCCTCACATTAATATATATAGTATCTCCATAAGTGAGTCCACCCCTCACATTATATACAGTATCTCCCATAAGTGACTCCACCCCTCACATTATATATACAGTATCTCCCATAAGTGAGTCCACCCCTCAAATTATATACAGTATATCCCATAGTGACTCCACCCCTCACATTATATACAGTATCTCCATTAAGTGAGTCACCCCTCACTTATATATACAGTATCTCCCATAAGTGAGTCCACCCCTCACATTATATATACAGTATCTCCCATAAGTGAGTCCACCCCTCACATTATATATACAGTATATCCCATAATGACTCCACCCCTCATACAGTATCCTAAGTGAGTCCAACCCCTCACATTATATATACAGTATATCCCATAAGTGAGTCCACCCCTCACATTATATATACAGTATATCCCATAAGTGACGTCCACCCCTCACATTATATATACAGTATCTCCCATAAGTGAGTCACCCCTCACATTATATATACAGTATCTCCCATAAGTGAGTCCACCCCTCACATTATATACAGTATATCTCCATAAGTGACGTCCACCCTCACTTTATCATCAATTATACAGTATCTCCCATAAGTGACGTCCACCCTCACATTATATATACAGTAGTCTCCCATAAGTGAGTCCACCCCCTCACAGATTATATACAGTATCTTCCATAAGTGAGTCCACCCCTCACATTATATACAGTATCTCCCATAAGTGAGTCCACCCCTCACATTATATATACAGTATCTCCCATAAGTGAGTCCACCCCTCACATATATATACAGTGTCTCCCAGACCCCCCCACATTATATATACAGTATCTCCCATAAGTGAGTCCACCCCTCACATTATATACAGTGTCTCCCATAAGTGAGTCCACCCCTCACATTATATATACAGTATATCCCATAAGTGAGTCCACCCCTCACATTATATATACAGTATCTCCCATAAGTGAGTCCACCCCTCACATTATATATACAGTATCTCCCATAAGTGAGTCCACCCCTCAAATTATATACAGTATATCCCATAGTGACTCCACCCCTCACATTATATACAGTATCTCCATAAGTGAGTCCACCCCTCACATTATATATACAGTATCTCCCATAAGTGAGTCCACCCCCCTCACATTATATATACAGTATCTCCATAAGTGAGTCCACCCCTCACATTATATATACAGTGTCTCCCACCCCCCCACATTATATATACAGTATCTCCCATAAGTGAGTCCACCCCTCACATTATATATACAGTGTCTCCCATAAGTGAGTCCACCCTCACATATATATACAGTATCTCCATAAGTGAGTCCACCCTCACATTATATATACAGTGTCTCCCATAAGTGAGTCCACCCCCTCCACATTATATATACAGTATCTCCCATAAGTGAGTCCACCCCTCACATTATATATACAGTATCTCCCATAAGTGAGTCCACCCCTCACATTATATATACAGTATATCCCATAAGTGAGTCCACCCCTCACATTATATATACAGTGTCTCCCACCCCCCCACATTATATATACAGTATCTCCATAAGTGAGTCCACCCCCTCACATTATATATACAGTGTCTCCCATAAGTGAGTCCACCCCTCACATTATATATACAGTATATCCCATAAGTGAGTCCACCCCTCACATTATATATACAGTATATCCCATAAGTGAGTCCACCACCTCACATTATATAAAGTATATCCCATAAGTGACTCCACCCCTCACATTAGTATACAGTATATCCATAAGTGACTCCACCCCTCACATTATATATACAGTATCTCCATAAGTGAGCTCCACCCCTCACATTATATATACAGTATATCCCATAAGTGAGCTCCACCCCTCACATTATATATACAGTATCACCCATAAGTGAGTCCACCCCTCAAATTATATACAGTATCTCCCATAAGTGAGCTCCACCCCTCACATTATATATACAGTATCTCCCATAAGTCGAGTCCACCCCTCACATTATATACAGTATCTCCATAAGTGAGTCCACCCCCTCACATTATATATACAGTATATCCCATAAGTGAGTCCACCCCTTCACATTATATATACAGTATATCCCATAAGTGAGCTCCACCCCTCACATTATATACAGTATCTCCCATAAGAGAGTCCACCCCTCACATTATATATACAGTATATCACATAAGAGAGTCCACCCCTCACATTATATACAGTATCTCCATAAGTGAGCTCCACCCCTCACATTATATATACTGTATATCACATAAGAGAGTCCACCCCTCACATTATATACAGTATCTCCCATAAGTGAGTCCATCCCTCACATTATATATACAGTATCTCCCATAAGTGAGTCCACTCCTCACATTATATAATACAGTATATCCTATAAGTGAGTACACCCCTCACATTATATATACAGTATCTCCATAAGTGAGTCCACCCCTCACATTATATATACAGTATATTCCATAAGTGAGTCCACCCCTCACATTATATATACATTATATCTCATAAGTGAGTCCACCCCTCACATATATATACTAGTATCTCCCATAAGTGAGTCCACCCCTCACATTATATATACAGTATATCCCATAAGTGAGTCCACCCCTCACATTATATATACAGTATCTCCCATAAGTGAGTCCACCCCTCACATTATATATACAGTATCTCCCATAAGTGAGTCCACCCCTCACATTATATACAGTATCTCCCATAAGTGACTCCACCCCTCACATTATATATACAGTATCTCCCATAAGTGAGTCCACCCCTCACATTATATACAGTATCTCCCATAGTGACTCCACCCCTCACATTATATACAGAATCTCCATTAAGTGAGTCCACCCCTCACATTATATACAGTATCTCCCATAAGTGAGTCCACCCCTCACATTATATATACAGTATCTCCCATAAGTGAGTCCACCCCTCACATTATATATACAGTATCTCCCATAAGTGAGCTCCACCCCTCACATTATATATACAGTATATCCCATAAGTGAGTCCACCCCTCACATTATATATACAGTATATCCCATAAGTGAGTCCACCCCTCACATTATATATACAGTATCTCCCATAAGTGAGTCCACCCCTCAAATTATATACAGTATATCCCATAAGTGACTCCACCCCTCTCACATATATATACAGTATCTCCATAAGTGAGTCCACCCCCTCACATATATATACAGTATCTCCCATAAGTGAGTCCACCCCTCACATTATATATACAGTATCTCCCATAAGTGAGTCCACCCCTCACATTATATATACAGTATCTCCCATAAGTGAGTCCACCCCTCACATTATATATACAGTATATCCCATAAGTGACTCCACCCCTCACATTATATATACAGTATATCCCATAAGTGACTCCACCCCTCACATTATATATACAGTATATCCCATAAGTGAGTCCACCCCTCACATTATATACAGTATCTCCCATAAGTGAGTCCACCCCTCACATTATATATACAGTATCTCCCATAAGTGAGTCCACCCCTCACATTATATACAGTATCTCCCATAAGTGACTCCACCCCTCACATTATATATACAGTATCTCCCATAAGTGAGTCCACCCCTCAAATATATATACAGTATATCCCATAAGTGACTCCACCCCTCACATTATATACAGTATCTCCATAAGTGAGTCCACCCCTCACATTATATATACAGTATATCCCATAAGTGACTCATATAAGTTATCCCACCCCTCACATTATATACAGTATATCCCATAAGTGAGTCCACCCTCACATTATATATACAGTATATCCCATAAGTGACTCCACCCCTCACAATTATATATACAGTAGATCCCATAAGTGAGATCCACCCCCTCACATTATATATACAGTATATCCCATAAGTGAGTCCACCCCTCACATTATATACAGTATATCCATAAGTGAGTCTCCCTCACATTATATATACAGTATCTCCCATAAGTGAGTCCACCCCTTCACTATTATATATTACAGTGTCTCCACCCCCCCACATTATATATACAGTATCTCCCATAAGTGAGTCCACCCCTCACATTATATAAACAGTATCTCCCATAAGTGAGTCCACCCCTCACATTATATATACAGTATATCCCATAAGTGACTCCACCCCTCACATTATATATACAGTATATCCCATAAGTGAGTCCACCACTCACATTATATAAAGTATATCCCATAAGTGAGTCCACCCCTCACATTATATATACAGTATCACCCATAAGTGAGTCCACCCTCAAATTATATACAGTATCTCCCATAAGTGACTCCACCCCTCACATTATATATACAGTATCTCCATAAGTGAGTCCACCCCTCACATTATATACAGTATCTCCCATAAGTGAGTCCACCCCTCACATTATATATACAGTATATCCCATAAGTGACTCCACCCCTCACATTATATACAGTATCTCCCATAAGTGAGTCCACCCCTCACATTATATATACAGTATATCCCATAAGTGACTCCACCCCTCACATTATATATACAGTATATCCCATAAGTGAGTCCACCCCTCACATTATATATACAGTATATCCCATAAGTGAGTCCACCCCTCACATTATATATACAGTATCTCCCATAAGTGAGTCCACCCCTCAAATTATATACAGTATATCCCATAAGTGACTCCACCCCTCACATTATATACAGTATCTCCATTAAGTGAGTCCACCCCTCACATTATATATACAGTATCTCCCATAAGTGAGTCCACCCCTCACATTATATATACAGTATCTCCATAAGTGAGTCCACCCCTCACATTATATATACAGTATCTCCCATAAGTGAGTCCACCCCTCACATTATATATACAGTATATCCCATAAGTGACTCCACCCCTCACATTATATATACAGTATATCCCATAAGTGACTCCACCCCTCACATTATATATACAGTATATCCCATAAGTGAGTCCACCCCTTCACATTATATATACAGTATATCCCATAAGTGAGCTCCACCCCTCACATTATATACAGTATCTCCCATAAGAGAGTCCACCCCTCACATATTATATACAGTATATCACATAGAGAGTCCACCCCTCACATTATATACAGTATCTCCCATAAGTGAGTCCACCCCTCACATTATATATACAGTATCTCCCATAAGTGAGTCCACCCCTCACATTATATATACAGTATATCCCATAAGTGACGTCCACCCCTCACATTATATATACAGTATATCCCATAAGTGAGTCCACCCCTCACATTATATATACAGTATATCCCATAAGTGAGTCCACCCCTCACATTATATATACAGTATATCCCATAAGTGACTCACCCCTCACATTATATATACAGTATATCCCATAAGTGACTCCACCCCTCACATTATATATACAGTATATCCCATAAGTGAGTCCACCCTTCACATTATATATACAGTATATCCCATAAGTGACTCCACCCCTCACATTATATACAGTATCTCCCATAAGAGAGTCCACCCCTCACATTATATATACAGTATATCACATAAGAGAGTCCACCCCTCTCATTATATACAGTATCTCCATAAGTGACTCCACCCCTCACATTATATACAGTATCTCCCATAAGTGAGTCCACCCCTCACATTATATATACAGTATATCCCATAAGTGACTCCACCCCTCACATTATATATACAGTATATCCCATAAGTGAGTCCACCCCTCACATTATATATACAGTATATCCCATAAGTGAGTCCACCCCTCACATTATATATACAGTATCTCCCATAAGTGAGTCCACCCCTCAATTATATACAGTATATCCCATAGTGACTCCACCCCTCACATTATATACAGTATCTCCTTAAGTGAGTCCACCCCTCACATTATATACAGTATATCCCATAAGTGACTCCACCCCTCACATTATATATACAGTATCTCCCATAAGTGAGTCCACCCCTCACATTATATATACAGTATCTCCCATAAGTGAGTCCACCCCTCACATTATATATACAGTATCTCCCATAAGTGAGTCCACCCCTCACATTATATATACAGTATATCCCATAAGTGACTCCACCCCTCACATTATATATACAGTATATCCCATAAGTGACTCCACCCCTCACATTATATATACAGTATATACCATAAGTGAGTCCACCCCTCACATTATATACAGTATCTCCCATAAGTGAGCCCACCCCTCACATTATATACAGTATCTCCATAAGTGACTCCACCCCTCACATTATATATACAGTATCTCCCATAAGTGAGTCCACCCCTCAAATATATACAGTATATCCCATAGTGACTCCACCCCTCACATTATATACAGTATCTCCATTAAGTGAGTCCACCCCTCACATTATATATACAGTATCTCCCATAAGTGAGTCCACCCTCACATTATATATACAGTATCTCCCATAAGTGAGTCACCCCTCACATTATATATACAGTATATCCCATAAGTGACTCCACCCCTCTACATTATATATACAGTATATCCCATAAGTGAGTCCACCCCTCACTATTATATATACAGTATATCCCATAAGTGAGTCCACCCCTCACATTATATATACAGTATATCCCATAAGTGACTCCACCCCTCACATTATATATACAGTATATCCCATAAGTGAGTCCACCCCTCACATTATATATACAGTATATCCCATAAGTGAGTCCACCCCTCACAATACCCATAAGTGAGTCCACCCCTCACATTATATATACAGTATCTCCCATAAGTGAGTCCACCCCCTCAAATTATATACAGTATATCCCATAGTGACTCCACCCCTCACATTATATACAGTATCTCCATTAAGTGAGTCCACCCCTCACATTATATATACAGTATCTCCCATAAGTGAGTCCACCCCTCACATTATATATACAGTATCTCCCATAAGTGAGTCCACCCCTCACATTATATATACAGTATCTCCCATAAGTGAGTTACCACCCCTCACATTATATATACAGTATCTCCTATAAGTGAGTCCACCCCTCACATTATATATACAGTATCTCCCATAAGTGAGTCCACCCCTCACATTATATATACAGTATCTCCCATAAATGAGTCCACCCCTCACATTATATATACAGTATCTCCCATAAGTGAGTCCACCCCTCACATTATATATACAGTATCTCCCATAAGTGAGTCCACCCTCACATTATATATACAGTATATCCCATAAGTGAGTCCACCCCTCACATTATATATACAGTATATCCCATAAGTGACTCCACCCCTCACATTATATACAGTATCTCCCATAAGAGAGTCCACCCCTCACATTATATATACAGTATATCACATAAGAGAGTCCACCCCTCACATTATATACAGTATCTCCCATAAGTGAGTCCACCCCTCACATTATATATACAGTATCTCCCATAAGTGACTCAACCCCTCACATTATATATACAGTATATCCCATAAGTGAGTCAACCCCTCACATTATATATACAGTATATCCCATAAGTGAGTCCACCCCTCACATTATATATACAGTATCTCCCATAAGTGAGTCCACCCCTCACATTATATATACAGTATCTCCCATAAGTGAGTCCACCCCTCACATTATATATACAGTATATACCAATAAGTGAGTCCACCCCTCACATTATATATACAGTATATCCCATAAGTGACTCCACCCCTCACATTATATATACAGTATCTCCCATAAGTGAGTCCACCCCTCAAATTATATACAGTATATCCCATAGTGACTCCACCCCTCACATTATATACAGTATCTCCATTAAGTGAGTCCACCCCTTACATTATATATACAGTATCTCCATAAGTGAGTCCACCCCTCACATTATATATACAGTATCTCCCATAAGTGAGTCCACCCCTCACATTATATATACAGTATCTCCCATAAGTGAGTCCACCCCTCACATTATATATACAGTATATCCCATAAGTGACTCCACCCCTCACATTATATATACAGTATATCCCATAAGTGACTCCACCCCTCACATTATATATACAGTATATCCCATAAGTGAGTCCACCCCTCACATTATATACAGTATCTCCCATAAGTGAGTCCACCCCTCACATTATATATATAGTATCTCCCATAAGTGGAGTCCACCCCTCACATTATATACAGTATCTCCCATAAGTGACTCCACCCCTCACATTATATATACAGTATCTTCCATAAGTGAGTCCACCCCTCAAATTATATACAGTATATCCCATAGTGACTCCACCCCCTCACATTATATACAGTATCTCCATTAAGTGAGTCCACCCCTCACATTATATATACAGTATCTCCCATTAAGTGAGTCCACCCCTCACATTATATATACAGTATCTCCCATAAGTGAGTCCACCCCTCACATTATATATACAGTATATCCCATAAGTGACTCCACCCCTCACATTATATATACAGTATATCCCATAAATGAGTCCACCCCTCACATTATATATACAGTATATCCCATAAGTGAGTCCACCCCTCACATTATATATACAGTATATCCCATAAGTGACTCCACCCCTCACATTATATATACAGTATATCCCATAAGTGAGTCCACCCCTCACATTATATATACAGTATATCCCATAAGTGAGTCCACCCCTCACATTATATATACAGTATATCCCATAAGTGACTCCACCCCTCACATTATATATACAGTATCTCCCATAAGTGAGTCCACCCCTCACATTATATATACAGTGTCTCCCATAAGTGAGTCCACCCCCCCACATTATATATACAGTATCTCCCATAAGTGAGTCCACCCCTCACATTATATACAGTATCTCCCATAAGTGAGTCCACCCCTCACATTATATATACAGTATATCCATAAGTGAGTCCACCCCTCACATTATATATACAGTGTCTCCCACCCCCCCACATTATATATACAGTATCCCCCATAAGTGAGTCCACCCCTCACATTATATATACAGTGTCTCCCATAAGTGAGTCCACCCCTCACATTATATATACAGTATATCCCATAAGTGACTCCACCCCTCCAATTATATATACAGTATATCCCATAAGTGAGTCCACCACTCACATTATATAAAGTATATCCCATAAGTGAGTCCACCCCTCACATTATATATACAGTATATCCCATAAGTGACTCCACCCCTCACATTATATATACAGTATATCCCATAAGTGAGTCCCACCACTCACATTATATAAAGTATATCCCATAAGAGAGTCCACCCCTCACATTATATATACAGTATCACCCATAAGTGAGTCCACCCCTCAAATTATATACAGTATCTCCCATAAGTGACTCCACCCCTCACATTATATATACAGTATCTCCCATAAGTGAGTCCACCCCTCACATTATATACAGTATCTCCCATAAGTGAGTCCACCCCTCACATTATATATACAGTATATCCCATAAGTGAGTCCACCCTTCACATTATATATACAGTATATCCCCATAAGTGACTCCACCCCTCACATTGTATACAGTATCTCCCATAAGAGAGTCCACCCCTCACATTATATATACTGTATATCACATAAGAGAGTCCACCCCTCACATTATATACAGTATCTCCACTTAAGTGAGTCCACTCCTCACATTATATATACAGTATATCCTATAAGTGAGTACACCCCTCACATTATATATACAGTATCTCCCATAGTGAGTCCACCCCTCACATTATATATACAGTATATTCCATAAGTGAGTCCACCCCTCACATTATATATACATTATATCTCATAAGTGAGTCCACCCCTCACATTAAATATATAGTATCTCCCATAAGTGAGTCCACCCCTCACATTATATATACAGTATCTCCCATAAGTGAGTCCACCCCTCACATTATATACAGTATCTCCCATAGTGACTCCACCCCTCACATTATATACAGAATCTCCATTAAGTGAGTCCACCCCTCACATTATATATACAGTATCTCCCATAAGTGAGTCCCCCCTCACATTATATACAGTATCTCCCATAAGTGAGTCCACCCCTCACATTATATATACAGTATCTCCCATAAGTGAGTCCACCCCCTCACATTATATACAGTATCTCCCATAGTGACTCCACCCCTCACATTATATACAGAATCTCCATTAAGTGAGTCCACCCCTCACATTATATATACAGTATCTCCCATAAGTGAGTCCCCCCCTCACATTATATACAGTATCTCCCATAAGTGAGTCCACCCCTCACATTATATATACAGTATCTCCCATAAGTGAGTCCACCCCTCACATTATATATACAGTATCTCCCATAAGTGAGTCCACCCCTCACATTATATATACAGTATATCCCATAAGTGACTCCACCCCTCACATTATATATACAGTATATCCCATAAGTGAGTCCACCCCTCACATTATATATACAGTATATCCCATAAGTGAGTCCACCCCTCACATTATATATACAGTATCTCCCATAAGTGAGTCCACCCCTCAAATTATGTACAGTATATCCCATAGTGACTCCACCCCTCACATTATATACAGTATCTCCATTAAGTGAGTCCACCCCTCACATTATATATACAGTATCTCCCATAAGTGAGTCCACCCCTCACATTATATATACAGTATCTCCCATAAGTGAGTCCACCCCTCACATTATATATACAGTATCTCCCATAAGTGAGTCCACCCCTCACATTATATATACAGTATATCCCATAAGTGACTCCACCCCTCACATTATATATACAGTATATCCCATAAGTGACTCCAACCCTCACATTATATATACAGTATATCCCATAAGTGAGTCCACCCCTCACATTATATACAGTATCTCCCATAAGTGAGTCCACCCCTCACATTATATACAGTATCTCCCATAAGTGACTCCACCCCTCACATTATATATACAGTATCTCCCATAAGTGAGTCCACCCCTCAAATTATATACAGTATATCCCATAGTGACTCCACCCCTCACATTATATACAGTATCTTCATTAAGTGAGTCCACCCCTCACATTATATATACAGTATATCCCATAAGTGACTCCACCCCTCACATTATATACAGTATATCCCATAAGTGAGTCCACCCCTCACATTATATATACAGTATATCCCATAAGTGACTCCACCCCTCACATTATATATACAGTATATCCCATAAGTGAGTCCACCCCTCACATTATATATACAGTATATCCCATAAGTGAGTCCACCCCTCACATTATATATACAGTATATAACATAAGTGACTCCACCCCTCACATTATATATACAGTATCTCCCATAAGTGAGTCCACCCCTCACATTATATATACAGTGTCTCCCACCCCCCCACATTATATATACAGTATCTCCCATAAGTGAGTCCACCCCTCACATTATATATACAGTGTCTCCCATAAGTGAGTCCACCCCTCACATTATATATACAGTATATCCCATAAGTGACTCCACCCCTCACATTATATATACAGTATATCCCATAAGTGAGTCCACCCCTCACATTATATATACAGTATCACCCATAAGTGAGTCCACCCCTCAAATTATATACAGTATCTCCCATAAGTGACTCCACCCCTCACATTATATATACAGTATCTCACATAAGTGAGTCCACCCCTCACATTATATACAGTATCTCCCATAAGTGAGTCCACCCCTCACATTATATATACAGTATATCCCATAAGTGAGTCCACCCTTCACATTATATATACAGTATATCCCATAAGTGACTCCACCCTTCACATTATATATACAGTATATCCCATAAGAGAGTCCACCCCTCACATTATATATACAGTATATCACATAAGAGAGTCCACCCCTCACATTATATACAGTATCTCCCATAAGTGAGTCCACCCCTCACATTATATATACAGTATATCCCATAAGTGACTCCACCCCTCACATTATATATACAGTATATCCCATAAGTGACTCCACCCCTCACATTATATATACAGTATCTCCCATAAGTGACTCCACCCCTCACATTATATATACAGTATATCCCATAAGTGAGTCCACCCCCTCACATTATATATACAGTATATCCCATAAGTGACTCCACCCCTCACATTATATATACAGTATATCCCATAAGTGAGTCCACCCCTCACATTATATATACAGTATCTCCCATAAGTGAGTCCACCCCTCAAATTATATACAGTATATCCCATAGTGACTCCACCCCTCACATTATATACAGTATCTCCATTAAGTGAGTCCACCCCTCACATTATATATACAGTATCTCCCATAAGTGAGTCCACCCCTCACATTATATATACAGTATCTCCCATAAGTGAGTCCACCCCTCACATTATATATACAGTATCTCCCATAAGTGAGTCCACCCCTCACATTATATATACAGTATATCCCATAAGTGACTCCACCCCTCACATTATATATACAGTATATCCCATAAGTGACTCCACCCCTCACATTATATATACAGTATCTCCCATAAGTGAGTCCACCCTTCACATTATATATACAGTATATCCCATAAGTGACTCCACCCCTCACATTATATACAGTATCTCCCATAAGAGAGTCCACCCCTCACATTATATATACAGTATATCACATAAGAGAGTCCACCCCTCACATTATATACAGTATCTCCCATAAGTGAGTCCACCCCTCACATTATATATACAGTATATCCCATAAGTGACTCCACCCCTCACATTATATATACAGTATATCCCATAAGTGAGTCCACCCCTCACATTATATATACAGTATATCCCATAAGTGAGTCCACCCCTCACATTATATATACAGTATATCCCATAAGTGACTCCACCCCTCACATTATATATACAGTATATCCCATAAGTGACTCCACCCCTCACATTATATATACAGTATATCCCATAAGTGAGTCCACCCCTTCACATTATATATACAGTATATCCCATAAGTGACTCCACCCCTCACATTATATACAGTATCTCCCATAAGAGAGTCCACCCCTCACATTATATATACAGTATATCACATAAGAGAGTCCCACCCCTCTCATTATATACAGTATCTCCCATAAGTGACTCCACCCCTCACATTATATACAGTATCTCCCATAAGTGAGTCCACCCCTCACATTATATATACAGTATATCCCATAAGTGACTCCACCCCTCACATTATATATACAGTATATCCCATAAGTGAGTCCACCCCTCACATTATATATACAGTATATCCCATAAGTGAGTCCACCCCTCACATTATATATACAGTATCTCCCATAAGTGAGTCCACCCCTCAAATTATATACAGTATATCCCATAGTGACTCCACCCCTCACATTATATACAGTATCTCCATTAAGTGAGTCCACCCCTCACATTATATATACAGTATATCCCATAAGTGACTCCACCCCTCACATTATATATACAGTATCTCCCATAAGTGAGTCCACCCCTCACATTATATATACAGTATCTCCCATAAGTGAGTCCACCCCTCACATTATATATACAGTATCTCCCATAAGTGAGTCCACCCCTCACATTATATATACAGTATATCCCATAAGTGACTCCACCCCTCACATTATATATACAGTATATCCCATAAGTGACTCCACCCCTCACATTATATATACAGTATATACCATAAGTGAGTCCACCCCTCACATTATATACAGTATCTCCCATAAGTGAGCCCACCCCTCACATTATATACAGTATCTCCCATAAGTGACTCCACCCCTCACATTATATATACAGTATCTCCCATAAGTGAGTCCACCCCTCAAATTATATACAGTATATCCCATAGTGACTCCACCCCTCACATTATATACAGTATCTCCATTAAGTGAGTCCACCCCTCACATTATATATACAGTATCTCCCATAAGTGAGTCCACCCCTCACATTATATATACAGTATCTCCCATAAGTGAGTCCACCCCTCACATTATATATACAGTATCTCCCATAAGTGAGTCCACCCCTCACATTATATATACAGTATATTCCATAAGTGACTCCACCCCTTACATTATATATACAGTATATCCCATAAGTGAGTCCACCCCTCATATTATATATACAGTATATCCCATAAGTGAGTCCACCCCTCACATTATATATACAGTATATCCCATAAGTGACTCCACCCCTCACATTATATATACAGTATATCCCATAAGTGACTCCACCCCTCACATTATATATACAGTATATCCCATAAGTGAGTCCACCCCTCACATTATATATACAGTGTCTCCCATAAGTGAGTCCACCCCCCCACATTATATATACAGTATCTCCCATAAGTGAGTCCACCCCTCACATTATATACAGTATCTCCCATAAGTGAGTCCACCCCTCACATTATATATACAGTGTCTCCCACCCCCCCACATTATATATACAGTATCTCCCATAAGTGAGTCCACCCCTCACATTATATATACAGTGTCTCCCATAAGTGAGTCCACCCCTCACATTATATATACAGTATATCCCATAAGTGACTCCTCCCCTCACATTATATATACAGTATATCCCATAAGTGAGTCCACCACTCACATTATATAAAGTATATCCCATAAGTGAGTCCACCCCTCACATTATATATACAGTATCACCCATAAGTGAGTCCACCCCTCAAATTATATACAGTATCTCCCATAAGTGACTCCACCCCTCACATTATATATACAGTTTCTCCCATAAGTGAGTCCACCCCTCACATTATATACAGTATCTCCCATAAGTGAGTCCACCCCTCACATTATATATACAGTATATCCCATAAGTGAGTCCATCCTTCACATTATATATACAGTATATCCCATAAGTGACTCCACCCCTCACATTATATACAGTATCTCCCATAAGAGAGTCCACCCCTCACATTATATATACAGTATATCACATAAGAGAGTCCACCCCTCACATTATATTCAGTATCTCCCATAAGTGAGTCCACCCCTCACATTATATATACAGTATATTCCATAAGTGAGTCCACCCCTCACATTATATATACATTATATCTCATAAGTGAGTCCACCCCTCACATTATATATACAGTATATCCCATAAGTGAGTCCACCCCTCACATTATATACAATATCTCCCATAAATGAGTCCACCCCTCACATTATATATACAGTATATTCCATAAGTGAGTCCACCCCTCACATTATATATACATTATATCTCATAAGTGAGTCCACCCCTCACATTATATATACAGTATCTCCCATAAGTGAGTCCACCCCTCACATTATATATACAGTATATTCCATAAGTGAGTCCACCCCTCACATTATATATACATTATATCTCATAAGTGAGTCCACCCCTCACATTATATATATAGTATCTCCCATAAGTGAGTCCACTCCTCACATTATATATACAGTATATCCTATAAGTGAGTCCATCCCTCACATTATATATACAGTATCTCCCATAAGTGAGTCCACCCCTCACATTATATATACAGTATATTCCATAAGTGAGTCCACCCCTCACATTATATATACATTATATCTCATAAGTGAGTCCACCCCTCACATTATATATACAGTATCTCCCATAAGTGACTCCACCCCTCACATTATATATACAGTATCTCCCATAAGTGAGTCCACCCCTCAAATTATATACAGTATATCCCATAGTGACTCCACCCCTCACATTATATACAGTATCTCCATTAAGTGAGTCCACCCCTCACATTATATATACAGTATCTCCCATAAGTGAGTCCACCCCTCACATTATATACAGTATATCCCATAGTGACTCCACCCCTCACATTATATACAGTATCTCCATTAAGTGAGTCCACCCCTCACATTATATATACAGTATATCCCATAAGTGATTCCACCCCTCACATTATATATACAGTATATCCCATAAGTGAGTCCACCCCTCACATTATATATACAGTATCTCCCATAAGTGAGTCCACCCCTCACATTATATATACAGTATATCCCATAAGTGACTCCACCCCTCACATTATATATACAGTATATCCCATAAGTGAGTCCACCCCTCACATTATATATACATTATATCCCATAAGTGAGTCCACCCCTCACATTATATATACAGTATCTCCCATAAGTGAGTCCACCCCTCAAATTATATACAGTATATCCCATAGTGACTCCACCCCTCACATTATATACAGTATCTCCATTAAGTGAGTCCACCCCTCACATTATATATACAGTATCTCCCATAAGTGAGTCCACCCCTCACATTATATATACAGTATCTCCCATAAGTGAGTCCACCCCTCACATTATATATACAGTATCTCCCATAAGTGAGTCCACCCCTCACATTATATATACAGTATATCCCATAAGTGACTCCACCCCTCACATTATATATACAGTATATCCCATAAGTGACTCCACCCCTCACATTATATATACAGTATATCCCATAAGTGAGTCCACCCCTCACATTATATACAGTATCTCCCATAAGTGAGTCCACCCCTCACATTATATATATAGTATCTCCCATAAGTGAGTCCACCCCTCACATTATATACAGTATCTCCCATAAGTGACTCCACCCCTCACATTATATATACAGTATCTCCCATAAGTGAGTCCACCCCTCAAATTATATACAGTATATCCCATAGTGACTCCACCCCTCACATTATATACAGTATCTCCATTAAGTGAGTCCACCCCTCACATTATATATACAGTATCTCCCATAAGTGAGTCCACCCCTCACATTATATATACAGTATCTCCCATAAGTGAGTCCACCCCTCACATTATATATACAGTATATCCCATGAGTGACTCCACCCCTCACATTATATATACAGTATATCCCATAAGTGAGTCCACCCCTCACATTATATATACAGTATATCCCATAAGTGAGTCCACCCCTCACATTATATATACAGTATATCCCATAAGTGACTCCACCCCTCACATTATATATACAGTATCTCCCATAAGTGAGTCCACCCCTCACATTATATATACAGTATATCCCATAAGTGAGTCCACCCCTCACATTATATATACAGTATATCCCATAAGTGACTCCACCCCTCACATTATATATACAGTATCTCCCATAAGTGAGTCCACCCCTCACATTATATATACAGTGTCTCCCATACGTGAGTCCACCCCCCCACATTATATATACAGTATCTTCCATAAGTGAGTCCACCCCTCACATTATATACAGTATCTCCCATAAGTGAGTCCACCCCTCACATTATATATACAGTATCTCCCATAAGTGAGTCCACCCCTCACATTATATATACAGTGTCTCCCACCCCCCCACATTATATATACAGTATCTCCCATAAGTGAGTCCACCCCTCACATTATATATACAGTGTCTCCCATAAGTGAGTCCACCCCTCACATTATATATACAGTATATCCCATATGTGACTCCACCCCTCACATTATATATACAGTATATCCCATAAGTGAGTCCACCCCTCACATTATATATACAGTATATCCCATAAGTGAGTACACTCATCAAAATATATACAGTATCTCCCATAAGTGAGTCCACCCCTCACATTATATATACAGTATCTCCCATAAGTGAGTCCACCCCTCACATTATATATACAGTGTCTCCCACCCCCCCACATTATATATACAGCATCTCCCATAAGTGAGTCCACCCCTCACATTATATATACAGTGTCTCCCATAAGTGAGTCCACCCCTCACATTATATATACAGTATATCCCATAAGTGAGTCCACCCCTCACATTATATATACAGTATCTCCCATAAGTGAGTCCACCCCTCACATTATATATACAGTGTCTCCCATAAGTGAGTCCACCCCTCACATTATATATACAGTACATCCCATAAGTGAGTCCACCCCTCACATTATATATACAGTGTCTCCCATAAGTGAGTCCACCCCTCACATTATATATACAGTATATCCCATAAGTGACTCCACCCCTCACATTATATATACAGTATATCCCATAAGTGAGTCCACCCCTCACATTATATATACAGTATATCCCATAAGTGAGTCCACTCATCACAATATATACAGTATCTCCCATAAGTGACTCCACCCCTCACATTATATATACAGTATCTCCCATAAGTGAGTCCACCCCTCACATTATATATACAGTATATCCCATAAGTGACTCCACCCCTCACAGTATATATACAGTATATCCCATAAGTGACTCCACCCCTCACAGTATATATACAGTATATCCCATAAGTGAGTCCACCCCTCACAGTATATATACAGTATATCCCATAAGTGACTCCACCCCTCACAGTATATATACAGTATATCCCATAAGTGAGTCCACCCCTCACAGTATATATACAGTATATCCCATAAGTGACTCCACCCCTCACATTATATATACAGTATATCCCATAAGTGACTCCACCCCTCACAGTATATATACAGTATATCCCATAAGTGACTCCACCTCTCACATTTTGTAAATATATTATTCTATCTTTTATTCATGTGACAACACTGAAGAAATAACCCTCAACTACTATGTAAAGTAGTGAGTATACAGCCTGTATATCAATGTTTAATGTTGTTTCCCCTCAAAAAAAAAAAGTTACTCAACACACAGCCATTGATGTCTAGCCAACAAAGTTTATCACTGTCTCATTGGCTCACATTGGGTTCCAGAAATCCGTGTCCTTAGTCTGCTTGTCTTCAGTAAACTGTTTGCATGTTCTCCTGTTTATTATCTTTAGAAGATGCAACATACAAATATAGGGGGACTCAACCTAAAGCAAGTACTGTATATCCAAGGATGCTATGTATATAGCAAAATAGATAGAAAGAGAAAGAAAACACTGAAAAATAGATATAAACCAGTGATTATGAAAAAATATTATAAACTTTATTGTGACACCATATCAAAACACACACTACGAGCAAAGGGGCACTCATCATATACCGACACTAGAGATAAGTGAACTTTTTAAAAGTTTGTCTGACCAAACCTGTACTTCACCCATAGCCTAAAAATGTGTGTACACTGTCTAAGCACCCTTAAAGGGGTACTCCGGTGCTTACACATCTTATCCCCTATCCAAAGGATAGGGGATAAGATGCCTGATCGCGGGAGTCCCGCCGCTGGGGACCCCCGGGATCTTACACGCAGCACCCCCTCCCGTAGGCTTGCATTGAGGGGCGGAGCGTGATGTCACAAGGGGGCGTGACGTCACACGCCGCCGACTCTGCGGTCCACCGTAATCAGACCCAGAGCGAACACGCTTCGGGGACTGATTACAAACGGGGTAACGCGTGCATGATCGCGGGTGTCCCCAGCTGCGGGACTCCCACGATCAGGCATCTTATCCCCTATCCTTTGGATAGGGGATAAGATGTGTAAGAACCGGAGTACCCCTTTAAAGCCCTGAATAAGGCTGCATTCACACCACGATTGCAGCCTACGGCGCTTCCGTACCTCAGCCAGACTGAAATCCATTCACTTTAATGAGCTGACCGGAGTCAAGCAGTGACTCTGGTTGGCTCATTTCTGCCCTGTATCCGGTTTTGTGACTGGACCTAAAACCATAGTATACGATATGAATGCAGCCTAATACTGTTAGGTCACTGTAACTGACAGGATGAATATAAACACACTGCACTGGAGAATTTTTTAAGCTTAAAATTGGGATCATATGAAAGGGGGATTTCCCATAAAGCAAATTTGGTAAAATTATATGTGTATCACACACAAATATGTAAAGGGAACCATATGTGCTGTTATTTATTTATTTATTTATTTTTGTTAGTTTTTTTTTTTATATTGCCAACATCTCCCCTATGGATCTGATCACTTCCTGGTTTCCTCTTTGAACCTTGACCCTGAAGTTTCCAGGCAGCAGAGCACACACTTTCCCACAATCCCTCTGGATTACTTACACAGTGGAGACTTACTGTTAGGATTCGGCTAGCTGGATGTGGATCCACTGTGTCAGCGAGAGATAGGCGTGGACCGTGTCGGTGGACCGTTTCTAGGGTTGCTACTGGTTTTCACCAGAGCCCGCCACAAAGCGGGATGGTCTTGCTGCGGCGGTAGCAACCAGGTCGTATCCACCGGCAACGGCTCAACCTCGCTGACTGCTGAGAAGGCGTGGGACAGAAGGACTAGACAGAGGCAAGGTCAGACGTAGCAGAAGGTCGGGGCAGGCGTCAAGGTTCGTAGTCAATGAGGATAGCAGAAGATCTGAAACACAGGCTTTGGACAACACTAACGCTTTCTCTGGCACAAGGCAACAAGATCCGGCAAGGAAGTGCAGGGGAAGTGAGGTTATATGGACAGGGAGCAGGTGGAAGCTAATTGGACTGATTGGGCCAGGCGCCAATCACTGGTGCACTGGCCCTTTAAGTCTTAGAGAACTGGCGCGCGCGCGCCCTAGAGAGCGGAGCCGCGCGCGCCAGAACGTGACAGCCGGGGACCGGGACGGGTAAGTGGCTTGGGATGCGATTCGCGAGCGGGCGCGTCCCGCTATGCGAATCACATCCCCATCGTGAATGTCAGTGCAGCGCTGCAGGGGCGCTGCAGAGAGGAGAACGTCGCAAGTGCTCTGGGGAGGAGCAGGGACCCGGAGCGCTCGGCGTAACAGTACCCCCCCCCTTAGGTCTCCCCCTCTTTTTGTCTCCTTGGCCCTTCAAATGAAAAGAGAACAAAGGAGGCGCCTCTTGAGTTTCCTTCCGGAACAAAAAGTCCTGGGTAGCTACACCAGCGGCAGGTAGTTCAGAAGGAATGGGAATGGGGAGGGGGGGCAGAGGGTGAAGCATGTCACAGGGCAGAGTGTCACCAGGACGGGGGCTATGAGGAGGCACAGCACAGTCCTGATAGGCCTTGGGGAGACCAGGCACAGGAGGAGACACTGAGGCCCGACAGACGGGACTGGGAGCAGACGTGATGCATTTCTTGCGGCAAGCAGGACCCCAATTTTTGATCTCCCCAGTGGTCCAGTCAAGGGTGGGAGAATGATGCTGGAGCCATGGCAGACCGAGGAGGACTTCAGAGGTGCAGTTGGGCAGGACGAAAAATTCAATTTTCTCGTGATGCAGTCCAATGCTCTTAAGCAAGGGCTCTGTGCGGTAATGCACAGTGCAGTCCAACTTAACTCCGTTGACCGAAGAAATGTAGAGCGGCTTGACGAGACGGGTCACCAAGATGCAGAAGCTATTCACCAAAGAGGCCAGAATAAAATTTCCAGAAGAACCAGAGTCCAAGAAGGCCACGGCTGAGAAGGAGGAGTTGGCAGAAGGAGAAATCCGCACGGGCACAGTGAGATGTGGAGAAGCAGACTTCGTACCAAGAGATGCCACACCCACGTGAGCTGGGTGCGTGCATTTCCCAGACGTGGAGGATGAATAGGGCAATCCACCAAGAAATGTTCGGTACTAGCGCAGTACAGACATAAATTTTTATCCCTACGGCGAGTCCTCTCTTCATGGGTCAGGCGAGACCGATCCACTTGCATAGCCTCCTCGGCGGGAGGCACAGGGGTAAATTGCAAAGGATACTGTGAGAGAGGTGCCCAGAGATCAAGGTCTTTTTCCTGGCGGAGCTCCTGGTATCTTTCAGAAAAACGCACGTCAATGCGGGTGGCCAAATGGATAAGTTCTTGCAGGTTGGCAGGAATCTCTCGTGCGGCCAGCACATCCTTGATGTTACTGGATAGGCCTTTTTTAAAGGTCGCGCAGAGAGCCTCGTTATTCCAAGATAATTCGGAGGCGAGAGTACGAAATTAGATGGCGTACTCGCCTACTGAAGAATTACCCTGGACAAGGTTCAGCAGGGCAGTCTCGGCAGAAGAAGCTCGGGCTGGTTCCTCGAAGACACTACGGACTTCAGCGAAGAAGGACTGGACTGTGGCTGTGGCAGGATCATTGCGGTCCCAGAGTGGTGTGGCCCAAGACAAGGCCTTTCCAGACAGAAGACTCACTACGAACGCCACCTTAGACCGTTCTGTAGGAAATTGGTCCGACAACATCTCCAAATGTAGGGAACATTGAGACAAGAAGCCACGGCAGAGTCTAGAGTCCCCATCAAATTTGTCCGGCAGGGACAAGCGGAGGCTATGAGCGGCCACTCGCTGCGGAGGAGGTGCAGGAGCTGGCGGAGGAGATGGTTGCTGCTGTAGCAGTGGCAGAAGTTGATGTAACGTGGCGGTCAACTGCGACAGCTGCTGTCCTTGTTGGGCAATTTGCTGCGATTGCTGGGCGACCACCGTGGATAGGTCAGCGAGACTTGGCAGCGGCACCTCAGCGGGATCCATGGCCGGATCTACTGTTAGGATTCGGCTAGCTGGATGTGGATCCACTGTGTCAGTGAGGGATAGGCGTGGACCGTGTCGGTGGATCGGTTCTAGGGTTGCTACTGGTTTTCACCACAGCCCGCCGCAAAGCGGGATGGTCTTGCTGCGGCGGTAGCAACCAGGTCGTATCCACCAGCAACGGCTCAATCTCACTGACTGCTGAGAAGGCGTGGGACAGAAGGACTAGACAGAGGCAAGGTCAGACGTAGCAGAAGGTCGGGGCAGGCAGCAAGGTTCGTAGTCAATGAGGATAGCAGAAGATCTGGAACACAGGCTTTGGACAACACTAACGCTTTCTCTGGCACAAGGCAGTGATCCGGCAAGGAAGTGCAGGGGAAGTGAGGTTATATGGACAGGGAGCAGGTGGAAGCTAATTGGACTGATTGAGCCAGGCACCAATCACTGGTGCACTGGCCCTTTAAGTCTTAGAGAGCTGGTGCGCGCGCGCCCTAGAGAGCAGAGCCGCGCGCCAGAACGTGACAGTTGGGGACCGGGACGGGTAAGTGGCTTGGGATGCGATTCGCGAGCGGGCGCGTCCCGCTATGCGAATCGCATCCTCATCGTGAAGGTCAGCGGGTCTGACCGGGGCGCTGCAGAGAGGAGAACGCCGCGAGCGCTCTGGGGAGGAGCAGGGACCCGGAGCGCTCGGCGTAACACTTACAAGCTATATTCAGTTCAACTGAGCATGTGCAACAGCAGGGCAAAACAAGAAAGGCACAAAGGGGGCTAGTGCATGTATTTATCTGTCAAATAAGAAATTTTAAGAAATACTTTTGACCTATTTATGTTCAAGATAAAAAACCCTTTTAACCATTTAAGCACATACACCATTAATGTATAGCTCTGTGTCCATAGTATCACCCTGTAGTAGCTATGAAGCAATCGGAAAAGCTATCAGCAGCTGAGGACTCACCGCTAATGGAGGACCTCAGTGATCATGCTGATGTCCACTATTAACCCTTTAGATGCTGTGATCAATGCAGAGCATGGAATCTATAGGGCAAATGTGGGTTTGGGGGGCTCATTTAACCCCTGCAGAGCAATTGTGGAGGTCCTATTCTGGAGTTGTCAGGCTAAGATAGCTATTTCTAAGATGTGTGTGGTGTAGCAATGACAGTTAGGAAAAGTTGGTGCGTCTTATACGGCGAATACACATTAAAACCCTGTCCTATCGCGGCGGTCCCTCCGGCCATCCCGCGGCTAATTCAGGACATCACCGATGGCGGTGATGCCCTGTATTAACCCTTAAGATGCGGCGATAAAAGCTGACTGAAGCGAAAGTGACACTAACCCGGCTGCTCAGTCGGGCTGTTCGGGACCGCCGCAATTTCCCCGGGCAGCTTACAGGACACCGGGAGGGACCTTACCTGCCTCCTCGGTGTCTACTCTGTGCCGGGATCCCCTGCATGGCCGGCGCCGGCCCGTCATCCAATAGGAGCGGTGCTCGTAGCGACATCATGGCGGAGACGGAGAGCGAGGATACCCGGCAGCAGAGACGTTCCGGAGCAACGGGGACGCGGCGACAGCGATGGAGGTCGACATCCAGGGCAGCGGTGACGAGCAGTGACAGGTCCGGAGCGGCGGGGAAACGTGAGTATTACCTGCTATACCAGTGGTCTTCAACCTGCGGACCTCCAGATGTTGCAAAACTACAACTCCTGGCATGCCCGGACAGCCAACGGCTGTCCGGGCATGCTGGGAGTTGTAGTTTTGTAACATCTGGAGGTCCGCAGATTACTGTCCTATACTTTACATTGTAATTGGTTCAGAATCTTTTTTTTCTAGATTTTCAGATCACTGTCCTATACTTTACATTGTAATTGGTTCAGAAACTTTTTTTTTCTAGATTTTCCTCCTTTAAAATTGGGTGCGTCTTATGTGCCGGAGCGTCTTATATGGCGAAAAATACGGTAAGTGTCACAAAGATTAAATATTTAGTTTTTCAGTTTAACTGATGGCATGGATGGCATTGTGTCTCAGGGCTCTTTTGACCACTGTAAACAATCTCGGACACCTGTGATAATTAGATTGCCAGATGATCCCAATTTAAGGAAAAACTACTATGGGTGTTCCACATTATTAAGCAGAACACCATTTTTGAGCAATATGGGGGAAGAAAAAGATCTCCCTGCTGCCGAAAAGAGTGAAATAGTTCAATACCTTGGCCAATATATGGTATAAAAAGAGTAGATATTTCCCAAAAGTTAAGCGTGATCATCGCATAATTAAGAGAGTCTGAAAATACAAAAAAGACAGTGGACTGCACTCACCGTTCAGCAGTGATACTTTATTTCATGCATGGTACATTACAGACACAGGCAGGTGCGGCGGGAGTGGCGGGGGCAGGATCTGGATCCTGCCCCCACCACTCCAGCCGCGCCTGCCCGTGTCTGTGATGTACCACGCCTGAAATAAAGTATCACTGATGAACGGTGAGTGCAGTCCACTGCCTTCTTTGTATTTTGAGACTTACTTTGACCAGCTCTGAAATGCGCACCCCGCATGCAGCCACTCAGCATCCCTAGAGCCCCATCCATATTATTTGGACTGCTAGTCCAGTACTGCCAAACTTGTTTCTCCACATTGTCTTTTACATTGGGCACTATTAACCACTTAAGCACACAGGGCGTATCTGTATGCCCTGAGTCGGCTCCCGTTCTTTAACGCGGGGCCACGCTCCCGTTCTATAACATGAAGCGGGTCGGTCCCGGCCTCTAACAACGGCCGGGACCCGTGGCTAATAGCGCGCAGCACTAATGGCGGTGCCACGCGCTATTAACCCTTTAGATGCGGCATTCAAAGTTGATCACCGCGTCTAAAGTGAAACTAAACTAATGCCGGTTAGCTCAGGGGGCTGTTCGGAACCACAACAGTGAAACTGCAGTGTCCCGAACAGCTGTAGGACATGAGGAGGGTCCCCCTACCTGCCTCCTGGTGTCCGATCGCCGAATGACTGCTCAGTGCCTGAGATCCTATGAGAAACCACTGATCAATGTAAAAGATCAGTGTGTGCAGTTTTATAGCCCCCTATGGGAGCTATAGCCTTGCAAAAAAAAATAAAAAGTAAAAAAAAGGTTAATAAAGATCATTTAACCCCTTCCCTAACAAAAGTTTGAATCACCCCCCTTTTCCCATTTAAAAATAAATAAACGGTGTAAATAAATATGTGGTAGCTCCATGTGTGGAAATGTCCGAATTATAAAAATATATTGTTAATTAAACCGCACGGTCAATGGCGTACGCGCAAAAAATTTCCAAAGTCCTGAATAGTGTATTTTTGGTCACTTTTTATATCATGAAAAAATGAATAAAAAGCGATCAATAAGTCAAAATGGTACCGCTAAAAACTTCAGATCACGATGCAAAAAATGAGCCCTCATACTGCCTCATGCGCGTAAAAATAAAAAAGATGACAATTTTAAATATATAAATTTTCCTTCATGTAGTTATCATTTTTTTCAGAAGTACGACAAAATCAAACCTATAAATTGGGTATCATTTTAATCATATTGACCTACAGAATAAAGATAAGGTGTCATTTTTACCGAAAAATGTACGGTAAATGTACAGAATGGCATTTTTTCTTCAATTTTGTCGCACAATTAATTTTTTTCCGTTTCGCCGTAGATTTTTGGGTAAACTTACTGATGTCATTACAAAGCAGTCCAGGTGAATAGCTCCCGCCGCTCCAGCTCTGTTTGGTCTAGGGGTGTCGGGATGTTGGATCAGAATCTACTGAAATAAACCACTTCAAGCAAGCCAATTTTTCTCTTTTTTTCTGCACATTTCAAGATTACTGCAATTGCTATATGTGAGCACCGCGCTGTACCCTGCTTCACGTTTCATCCCACCCCACCGCCATATATACACCTGTGTTGGCTATAGCCACTTACCTTCCTTGCCTGCAGTGCCCAGCCGCTTCTTCTGTCTTGTTGTTTATTACAAAGTAGAATTGATGGTGCAAAAAATAAGCCATCTTATGGATTTTTAGGTGCAAATTGAAAGAATTTTGATGAGGTAAAGAAGAAAAAACGAAAGTACAAAAAAGGAAAAACCCCGGGTCCGTAAGGGGTTAAGAGATTTGTGGCTGATTCAGAGCACATACAGGTTCATGTAGATAAAGGCACATTGAGAAAGATTTCATCCAGATCCCTGTATCAGATCAAGAGAGCAGCTGCTAAAATACCATTATATAGCAGCAGACAGATATTTGAGGCTGCTGGTGCCTCTGGAGTCCCACGGACATCAAGGTGTAGAGTCTTCCAGAGTTTTGCAACTGTGCATAAACCTTCTGTTCAGCCACCACTAACCAATGCTCACAAGCAAAAACGTCTGCATTGGGCAGAAACATACATGAAGGCTAATTTTCAAACAGTCCTGTTCACTGATGAGTGCCGTGCAACCCTGGATGATCCAGAATATGGATGGAGTAGTGGATGGTTGGTGGACGGCCAGCCTGCTCCAACAAAGCTGCAAGGTCAGCAAGGCAGTTGTGGAGTCATGTTTTGGGCCGGAAACATGGGAAGAGAGCTGGTCGGCCCCTTTAGGGTCCCTGAAGGTGTAAAGATGACCTCTGTAAAGTATGTGGAGATTCTGACTGACCACTTTCTTACCTGGTACAGAAGGAAGAACTATGCTTTCCGTAATAAAATCATCTTCATCCATGACAATGCACCATCTCATGCTGCAAAGAATACCTCTGCATCAATAGCTGTTATAGGGTTAAAAGGAGAGAAAGTCACGGTGTGGCCTCCATCCTCCCCTGACCTCAATCCCATTGAGAACCTTTGTAGCCTCCTCAAGCAAAAGATCTATGAGGGTGGGAGGCAGTTTACATCCAAACAGCGAGCTTTGGGAACCTATTCTGACATCTTGGAAACAAATTCAAGCAGAAACTTGTCCAAAAACTCACAAGTTCAATGGATGCAAGACTTGTGAAGCTGCTATCAAATATGGGGTCCTATGTTAAAATGTTACTGTTACGCCGAGCGCTCCGGGTCCCCGCTCCTCCCCGGAGCGCTCGCTACACTCTCGCTCCCGCAGCGCCCCGGTCAGATCCACTGACCCGGTGCGCTGCGATTCCGCCTCCAGCCGGGATGCGATTCGCGATGCGGGTGGCGCCCGCTCGCGATGCGCACCCCGGCTCCCGTACCTGACTCGCTCTCCGTCGGTCCTGTCCCGGCGCGCGCGGCCCCGCTCCCTAGGGCGCGCGCGCGCCGGGTCTCTGCGATTTAAAGGGCCACTGCGCCGCTGATTGGCGCAGTGGTTCTAATCAGTGTGTTCACCTGTGCACTCCCTATGTATACCTCACTTCCCCTGCACTCCCTCGCCGGATCTTGTTGCCATTGTGCCAGTGAAAGCGTTCCCTTGTATGTTCCTAGCCTGTGTTCCAGACCTCCTGCCAGCCGGCATCGTGACAGTTACATGACCTGTTAAAATGTTAAAAAAAAGTTAAAATGTTGTTAAAAGTTTGATTGAAATAGCTTTTGATTTCAGTAAATATTCTGCAAACACAACAAATTACAATTTTCAGTTCTTTACAACCTATAAAGTGTTTTGAAACTTACTGTGCGTAAAAATTTGGAACAGTGCATTGTAAGTTTTTCATGTTTAAAAAAAATACTGTTATCATTAAGAAGTTTAGTCAATAAAATTTGAATTGTACTCCTAATAGTTGATAACATGAGAATTATGCTGACTGTTATTTACATATTATAAATAACAATAATCAAATACGCAGTTCAATGGCAACATCGAAAGTTACAAATTGCAATACATTAATCTACTACATTGTTATCTACTACATCATGACACCCTGGTACTTAAGGACCCCTGACGTACGCGTACGTCATGGAGAATTTCGGCCCCTGCCGGGCGGGGATCGGACTGGGATGCCTGCTGAAATCATTCAACAGGCATCCCGTGCAAACGCCCAGGGGGGTCATCAGACCCCCCCAATGTCGGCGATCGCGTCAAATCGCAAGTGAATTCACACTTGCGACTTGCGCGATTCCAGGTCATTACGGGTCTATGGTGACCTGTAGTGATGTCGCGAACATAACATTTTCGGTTCGCGAACGGCGAACGCGGACTTCCGCAAATGTTCGCGAACCGGCTAATCGGGCGAACCACCATTGACTTCAATGGGCAGGCGAATTTTAAAACCCACAGGGACTCTTTCTGGCCACCATAGTGATTTAAAAGTTGTTTCAAGGGGACTAACACCTGGACTGTGGCGTGCCAGAGTGGGATCCATGGCAAAACTCCCATGGAAAATTACATAGTTACAGAGTCTGGTTTTAATCCATTAAGGACATAAATCACCTATTATTCCTAAATTCTTTGGAATAACGTGCTTTAGCCCCCTTTAGGCAGCACATAGAGCCCCCCTTTAGGCATCACATAGTTATATTCCCCTTTAGGCAGCACATAGTTAGATCCCCCCTTTAGGCAGCACATAGATTCCCCCATATTAGGCAGCACATCGTTAGAGCCCCCCATATTAGGCAGCACATAGTTAGATCCCCCCTTTAGGCAGCACATAGTTAGATCCCCCCTTTAGGCAGCACATAGATTCCCCCATATTAGGCAGCACATAGTTAGAGCCCCCCTTTAGGCAGCACATAGGTAGAGCCTCCCTTTAGGCAGCACATAGTTATATCCCCCCTTTAGGCATCACATAGTTAGATCCCCCCCTTTAGGCAGCACATAGATTCCCCCATGTTAGGCAGCACATAGTTAGAGCCCCCCTTTAGGCAGAACATAGAGCCCCCCTTTAGGCAGCACATAGATTCCCCCATATTAGGCAGCACATAGTTAGAGCCTCCCTTTAGGCAGCACATAGAGCCCCCTTTAGGCAGCACATATTTAGATTCCCCCTTTAGGCAGCACATGTTTAGATGCCCCTTTAGGCAGCACATAGATTCCCCCATATTAGGCAGCACATAGTTAGAGCCCCCCTTTAGGCAGCACTGGTTTTATTTCACAGCCAAAAAAGGTATTTTTTTTTTTATTATTTGAACAACTGTCACACCAAATGTGATTTGCACTAGTGTGAAAATGAGCAAAAAAGATTGCCAGCGGAGTTCCCCTTTTAAGCAGAGGTCCCCAACCAGGGTGCCTCCAGCAGTTGCAAGACAGACGGACTGAACTTATAGCTCTTTTAATACTGTAGTTAGTTGCTTCAAGGAACTTAAGTTTCACACTGGAGTACCCCTTTTAACCAGCAGTCCCTTCCCAACCAGGGTGCCTCCAGCTGTTGCAAGACACACAGACTGATATTTGAGCCCTAAAAAGGGCTTTTTTGGGTGCTGTCCTTAAGTCAGATGTTTCACTAGTGCTTTAGGAGTAAAGTGGACCCTGAATACACCAACTAGCAGCAACCTAACTATCGCTTTCTCTATACAGCGGAAGCAGCTTCTCTGTCCCTCCACTTCCTAAGCCTGCAGCATGCTGAATGAGGCTAAAATGGTGTTCGTGCAGGAGGTAGGAGGGTCTGGAAGGGAGGGACTGCTGCTGATTTGCTGTAATGTGTCTGCTGACTCTGACTCACAGGGTCAAAGTTTACCGCAATGTTAAAGTATAGGGGACGAATCAAACTTCACATATGTTCACCCGGTGATGCGAACGCGAACATGCTAAGTTCGCCGGGAACTGTTCTCCGCCGAACAATTCGCGACATCTCTAGTGACCTGGTGACCAGGAATATAAGGGGGATCGCGGTTGTCTAAGACACCCACGATCCCTCTAAAGGGATAGGAGTTAGGTGGCAGGGGTGCCACCCCTCCTATCCCTGCTATTGGTCACCAGAAGCGACGACCAATAGCAGATCGGGGGTGGAAGGGGGGGTTACTTTAGTTTTCCCCATCATGCGCACCCACAATAGGTGGGGCAGGAAGGGGAAACTGACAGGGACCGGCGCCGAAGATCCACTTACCCATCCGGAGGCAGCGGGCGACGGAGATCAGCGGGCGATGATGTTGTGCGGCTGGATCCTACGGAAGGCGGTGAGTTGCGTAGCAACATCTGGAGGGTACAGTTTGAGACAGCTATACAGTGGTCTCTAACTGTAGCCCTGGAGATGTTGCAAAACTACAACTCCCAGCATGCCCAGACAGCTGTTTGGGCATGCTGGAATATGTAGTTTTGCAACAGCTGGAGGGGCTACAGTTTGAGACCACGATACAGTGGTCTCTAAACTGCATCTCTCCAGATCTTGCAAAACTACAACTCCTAGAATGCCCAAACAGCTGTTTGTTGTCTGGGCATGCTGGGATTTGTTGTTTTGCAACATCTGGAGGGCTACAGTTTGGAGATCACTTTGCAATGTTCTCTAAAACTGTGGCCTTCCAGATGTTGCAAAACTGCAAATCCCAGCATGCCCAAACAGCTGTCTCGGCATGCTGGGAGTTGTAGTTGCATACCTCCAGCTGTTTCATAACTACATCTCCCAGCATGCCCTTCGGTGATCAGTACATGCTGGGAGTTGTAGTTTTGCAACAGCTGGAGGCACCCCAGTTGGAAAATACTGGGATAAGTAACAGAACCCGACTGAAGGTTTTCCAACCAGTGTGCCTCCAGCTGTTGCAAAAGTACAACTCCCAGCATGCACGGTCTGTCAGTACATGCTGGGAGTTGTAGTTTTGAAACAGCTGGAGGTTGACCCCCCCCCCCCATGTGAACGTACAGGGTACATTCACACGGGCAGGTTTACAGTAAGTTTCCTGCTTCAAGTTTGGGTTGCGGCAAAATTTTAGCCGCATCGCAAACTCCTAGCTGGAAACTCACAGTAACACGCCAGTGTGAATGTACCCTAAAAACAATACACTGCACTACACTAACACATAACAAAGGTTAAACTACATATACACCCCCTTACACTGTCCCCACCAATAAAAATGAAAAACATATTGTATGGCAGTGTTTCCAAAACGGAGCCTCCAGCTGTTGCAAAACAACTACTTCCCGCATTTCCAGACAGCCACTGACTGTCCAGGCATGCTGGGAATTTAGCAACAGCTGGAGGCACCCTGTTTGGGAATCATTGGCGTAGAATACCCCTATTTCCACCCCTATGCAATCCCTAATTTAGTCCTCAATTGCGCATGGCGCTCTCTCACTTCGGAGCCCTGTCGTATTTCAAGGAAACAGTTTAGGGACACATATGGGGTATTTCCGTACTCGGGAGAAATTGCACTACAAATTTTGGGGGGCTTTTTCTCATTTTACCCCTTATGAAAAGGAAAATTTGGAAGCTACACCAGCTTGTTAGTGTAAAAAATAAAAACTTTTACACTAACATGCTGGTGTTGCCCCATACTTTTTATTTTCACGAGCGTTAAAAAGGAAAAAAAGACCCCCAAAATTTGTAACGCAATTTCTCCTGAGTATGGAAATACCCCATATGTGGCCTAAATTGGTGATTTGCACAGGGGTGGCTGATTTTACAGCGGTTCTGACATAAACTGACATGTGACCCCATTTTGGAAACTACACCCTCAACAGAACATAACAAGGGGTATAGTGAGCCTTAACACCCCTCAGGTGTTTAATGAAACGTCTTCAAATTTGGATGGAAAAAATGAAAAAAAAAAAAATGTTTCACTAAAATGCTGGTGTTACCCTAAATTTTTTATTTTCACAAGGGAAAATAGGAAAAAAAAGCCCCCCCAAATTTGCAATCCCCATGTGTGGATGTAATGTGCTCTGCGGGCGAACTAAATGCTCAGAAGAGAAGGAGCGCCATTGGGCTTTTGAAGAGAAAATTTGTCCGGAATTGAAGGCCACGTGTGTTTACAAAGCCCCCATAGTGCCAGAACGATGGACACATTTTGGAAACTACACCCCTCACGTAATGTAATAAGCGGTACAGTGAGCATTTACGCCCCACAGGTGTCTGACAGATTTTTGGAACAGTGGTCCGTGAAAATGAAAAATGTAATTTTTCATTTGCACAGCCCACTGTTCCAAAGATCTGTCAAACGCCAGTGGGGTGTAAATACTCACTGCACCGCTTATTAAATTTCGTGAGGGATGCAGTTTCCAAAATAGGGTCACATGTGGGGGTGGTCCACTGTTCTGGCAACACGGGGGACTTTGTAAACGCACATGGCCCCTAACTTCCATTCCAAACAATTTTTTTTCCAAAAGCTCAATGGCGCTCCTTCTCTTCTGAGCATTGACGTCCACACATGGGGTATTTCCAAACTCAGAAAAGATGGGGTTACACATTTTGGGGGGCATTTTGTCCTATTATCCATGTAAAAATTTTACATTTGAGGGAAAACTAGCATTTTAGTGAAAAAAAAATCATCATTTACACATCCAACTTTAACGAAAAGTCGTCAAACACCTGTGGGGTGTTAAGGGTCACTGGACCCCTTGTTACATTCCTTGAGGGGTGTAGTTTCCAAAATAGTATTCCATGTGTCTTTTTTTTTTGCTGTTCTTGCACCATAGGGGCTTCCTAAATGTGACATGTCCCCCAAAAACCATTTCAGAAAAACTCACTCTCCAAAATCCCACTGTCACTCCTTTCCTTCTGAGCCCTCTACTGCGCCCGCCGAACACTTGACATACACACATGAGGTATTTTTTTACTCGAGAGAAATTTGATTACACATTTTAAGAAGATTTCTCTCCTTTCACCCCTTGTAAAAATTCTATAACTGGGTCTACATGAACATGCCAGTGTAAAAAAATGAAGATTTTCAATTTTCTCCTTCAATTTGCTGCTATTCCTGTGAAACACCTAAAGGGTTAACAAACCTTTTGAATGTCATTTTGAATACTTTGAGGAGTGCAGTTTTAACAATGGGGTCATTTGTGGGGCATTTCTAATATGAAGGCCCTTCAAATCCACTTCAAAACAGATCTGGTCCCTGAAAAATTTTGAATTTGAAAATTTAGTGAAAATTTTTTTGAAAAATTTAAGCCCTCTGATGTTTTCCAAAAGTAAAAACATGTCAACGTTATGATGGAAACATAAAGTAGACATATTGCATATGTGAATCAATATATAATTTATTTGGAATATTAATTTCCCTTATAAGCAGAGAGCTTCAAAGTTAAAAAAAAATGCAAAATGTTACATTTTTTCATCAAATTTTGGAATTTTTCACCAAGAAATGATGCAAGTATCAACAAAATTTTACCACTAACATAAAGTAGGATATGTCACGAAAAAACAATCTCGGAATCAGAATGAAAGGTAAAAGCATCCCAGAGTTATTAATGTTTAAACTGACAGTGGTCAGATGTGCAATAAATGGACGGGTCCTACAGTGAAAATTTTTCTTTTATTTCATTATGCTACAGGGGCTGCAACGTTAGTGTAATTCATAATATAATGTCTGTACCTGTGTGTGACAGTTTTCTCACAATTCTTCTGTGAATATCGCCCCAATATTTATTTTTTAACAGCATACAAAATTATTCATGTCTCGGGTTTTCCCAGGATGCAGTGCCTAGAGATCTGACATCATTAGTGAGGTGATCAGAGGGAGACAGTCCTGCTTCAATTTTGCAACAGCTATAGGCACTCTGGTTAGAAAACACTGTGGTTCAAGCATGGTACTTTGGGATATGTAGTTTAAAGAACAAAATCCAACAGGAAATACCCAGTTCTGGCAGGTAAGTACTAAAATCACCTTATGGTGGATAACCCCTTTAACGATTACCTGTCACCAAACTAAACTTTTAATATATTGTTCCTTATGTAATTATATGACATTTTGCTATTTTCTTGCTGTTGAAATTCTCAACCTTTATATGTTTTTAATGTGATTGAAAAAACATCCACTAGGTGGCACTGTTCTATTCCCTGGACAATTCAAACAGTTAGTTTGGTCTACTCCCGGACTTGCAGAAGTCCAAACTCAGAAAGTGGGTGTGGGGCATGGTGAGGTACAGCTCTCACAGGTATCAGTGACATTACGCCTGCTGGGGAGCGCCCACTTTCTCCTGCCGGAAGCTCACATAATGTGAGCAAGGGGAGAGCTATGATACAGAGCTTTCTAAAGCTCAGAAATTTTTTTAAAGGGCAGAAGTGGTGTTAGGAGTAGTTAGGAAATATAATCTGAGTCAGTTTACAAATATGGTTTGATGGCCGGTACTCTTTAATGTACGAGCACAAGCTACAATGTATTAATCTGCCATATTACCATCCAGTAACATCAATAACACTCAATAAAATCTCATAATATCTGTTCTGTAGTTCATACCTTGTGGGGAGCGGGATCCCATTTTTACAATCCAAAAAGCTTCCTGTGTGAGAAGCTTCTTCTTTCTATTCCCCACACGAGAGGGTTTGGTAACTCACTCAATCGGAGTCACACACATGGAAGAGACACTCCCAATGTGTGCATCCCGAAAGCACTCTCGTCTGAACAAAGTCAGAAGGTCTCGCACCAGTAATATGCAAGGTATGAACTACAGAACAGATATTATGCTCTTTTATTGAGTGTTATTGATATTTCTGGATGGCAATATGGCAGATTAATACATTGTAGCTTTTGCTCGTCCATTAAGTATTATTGAGTTTAGTGGATAACAATGTAGCCGATTAATGTATTGCAATTTGTAACTTTCGATGTTGCCATTGAAACATTTATATTTAGTTATTGTTGTATTTATTCAGATATATCTGTATATATTATTTTGTTGTGTTTCTTATATTGTGTGAACATCAATTTAACTTTGTTAGGTAGAGTAAGGGTTAATTGGGAGCTGAGGCTAGCAGGATAGGATTATGGGTAAGGGATGGGCAGGGACCGCTATGGATATTTTTGAATTTATTCGGAGCAGTATAGTTTGAAGATTAGACCTTGATAAAGGGTAAACCCGAAACACGTTGGTCATCATGTGATTTCATGGATCTCCCCCCCCCCCCCATTGTGTAATTTAACGTTTGAAGTAAAGCTGGATGTTTTATGGAACTGTTGCCTTAGTGCTGGGATACTTCCCCCCATCAGGGGTTTACTTTGTATTCTTCTCCCCACTGCAGACTTACTTCTCATTGGGAAAGATGTCCTGGTTGGCGGGATCCTGTGGAAGGTGCTGTAGCTCTAGGATAATTTAGTGCAGCAACTGAAATGTTCTTTGGCCTGACCTCATGGGGTTAGGCACAGGTCCACAGCAGAGGTCTAGAGGTAACCTCCACTCCTGACAACTCTCTCTCTGACTGAACTAAATTTACCATGTCTAAAAGCCTTGGAAGATTCAGAGCAACCGCCCTTTTTGGCTAAGAGCAGACATGTGATCCCCCTAGCATCCTCCTGTACAAACAGGTTAACCCCTTAGGGCACAGCAGCATGAAAGGGCATAGACAATATAATACAATGCATTAAATAGCCCATTTACACCTATGGACCCGGAGAAAAAATACTATGTGACATCCACCTGATGGGACAGTAGGACAGGTGTGTTCTGCATTGGGACACCACACTATAACCCCATTGCACTGAGTGCAAATGGCAGCCGAAGGTCCCCTAACCCCTCTCGGTATGCAGGATGGCTGATTTTCTTGTGTGGTCTGCCTAAGCAAATGTTTTCTAAGCACAAAATATATGAAAGCCTCCCCCCTAATAAAAATTTAAATTACCTTCCTTTTCCCATTTAAAGAAAAGTCTGGCAGCCCTGGCTGGGCTTTCCTTATTTGCAGGATGCATCTTACTATATTGACTTGGGACTGTATTGTACGTTTATGTCATTGCTGGTTTGACTTCTCCAGTCCACCTTTATCCTTGGACCCTACTACCCCCCTTCCCTGCCCCCTCATACCAGGTTATAGTGTTATCTTTATATTGCTTATTGTATTGTTCTCTGTTTATATCTCCACCATGTCTGCGGTCAGTGTGCACAGTTTGTATATTTTTTCCAACTTTTTGCTAAAAATTGCTTTGTTTGTGAAGAAAACAGCTCCTGAAAATGCCACCACTAGGGGTGCCCATACCTACCGGGACACTAACCAGTCCAGCCATGAGCCATGGACAAGAGATGACTCATGGACAAGGCTGCATGAGCGGACACACCAATCACCTCCTACCACACACCAATCAACTCCCACCACACACCAATCTCCTCCCACCACACACCAATCAACTCCCACCAAACACCAATCACCTACCACGACTACAATGGAAGGAACATGCCCCCTCCCACCACACACCAATCACCTCCCACCACAAGGAAGGACACACCCCCTTCTGCTGAGAGGATTTCTAACACTGTGAGCTAATGAAAATATATATTTTTATAATAAATACTAGCTGAATACCCGGCGTTGCCTTTTTTGCCGTTTTTCCTTCTTAATCCTTGTTGGGGAGGAAAATAAACAAAGGAGGAAGCTTTTGACTTCATATCCCGTCCTCATATATTGTTGTCATATCCCAACCCCATATCCTGTCCTCATATCCTGACCTCCTATCCCGTCATCATATCCCAACCTCATATGCTATCCTCACATCTCGTCCCCATATCCCGACCTCCCATCCCAAACTCTTCTCCCAACCTCCTATCCCGTCCTCCTATCTCGACCTCCTATCCCGACCTGCTATCTCGACCTCCTATCTCGACCTCATATCCCAACCTCCTAACTCGACCTCCTATCCCGACCATCCCGTCCTCCTATCTTGACCTCCTATCTCGACCTCCTATCTCGACCTTCCATCCCGTCCTCATATCCCGACCTGTAATATGTGTACCAGGTATTGAAATATCTCCAGCCGTACATACATTTCCCCCTTGATTTGCATGGGACTTTAAAAAAAAACCCTGACCCTCACAAATGGGGGTAGTTAGGGGTTAAATTAATTATCCTATATTTTAAGTGGACATATAAGTAACATGTGACCAAGTATTATCGAAATATCTCCAGCCGTTTGGAAGTTATGCAGTAACATATATTTCCCATAGACTTGTATGGGACTTAAAACATAAACCCCACCCCTGGAAAATGGGGGTAAGTAAGGGTTAAATCACCTAGCCTATATTTGTTGTTGACATATAAGTAACATGTGGGCCAAGTTTCATGTTAATATCTTTAGCCGTTTGGAAGTTTTCATGGAACATACATACATACATACACACGTTGAGTTTTATATATATATATATATATATATATATATATATATATATATATATATATATATATATAAATAGATAGATGATAGAGGCATGTAAATTAGATGCACAAGGTCAGGATTAGGTATATATATATATATATATCTTTTGTTTGTGTGAAATCTGACAGGTACACTTTAAAGTGCACTGTGTAAAAACAAAATCCAATTTCTACCCCACAAAAAAAATCAAATACTCTACCTACACAGAATGGAGAAACTGCTGGCTGGATTGGATAGATCACTTTTGGCCCATTTGGCAACCCTGGCTGGGCCTCCTCTCAATGTGTTAGCATGGCCTCTCCCACTAGCTTCTAGTGGAGCTCTTTATAGCTGCCTCTTCTCCCCAGTGTCTCCAGTATATGTTGGTTGCACTGTGGTGGGTATGTTGGTTGACAGAGATTATTATAGTCCCCTTGGCTCAGGATTCTTTGGCCTTGCTGGTCAAGAGTAGCTCGTCTATGAATCTTTCTAACCAGATGGAGCATTTTTTCTATCAACTGATTTGGAACCCTGTCTCGATGCCTTGCTGGCAATGATGGACCATAATTGTTATTTTTTTTTCTTTTCCTTCCCTCCCTTTAATTATTTTTGTAGATTTTTGTTTATTTATAGTTTTTAATAAGAGTTTCTTAACACCTAAAAGACATGCGCCGTAAATGTATGGCGCTGCAGCAAGTAATTCTGCGCACAGCGCCATACAATTATGGCATGGCTAAGAAGCGAGCGCAGGAGCTGCGCTCGCTTCATGCACGACAGGTCCCGGCAGCTGTCAGTAGCTATTAGACATGTGCAATTCGGTTCGGCACGAATGTCTAAATTAACGAATTTTACCGTTTTCGTGCATTCGGACCGAACCGAATGCACGAAAACATATTTTGAACATTCCCGAATAGCCACGATAATACGAATAGCAAAGTAACGAATACATTCGTTATTTCCCAACCATAATGCTGTAAATAACAAATGCATTCATTATCTGTAAACGAACGTGAAGAATTCATTCTGATAACAAATATAATAAAAAGGATATAGATAGTTTGATTTTTTGGATACATTCGGTATTCGGTACATTCGGTAAATCTTTTTATTCTTTTTTGGACTTTAGCGATCCTAAAAAATTATGGAGATACCTTTTTTATAAAAATTTCGTAGGGTATCATAAAAAAATCATAATAAAAAAGATACAGTGGTGATGGAAAAAATTGTATCTAATGAAATGTATCATTTTTATTATGAAATGTTTATTCATTTTTAAACAGGGATCAATTTATTTGAGTGGGTAAAGCACTAAAAATGTAGCCGACAATAATGAAAATGTAGTGTGTGCGTGTTTTTCACTTTTTTTAAAACATTTTTTAGGTAGTACTACTACTCCCAGCATGGAACACACTCTTCCATGATGGGAGTAGTAGTTACCTGTACTAATTGACAGATTGCAGGGGTCCCTTGCGATCATCTTGTACAATGTATAGATGCGCCGGCTGCTCTTCTATGGTCCCCTGCACTCACGTATATGTACACATATTCATATTTCCCGCAGAGCTGTGATTGGCCAGATGGTTCCAGCCAATCACAGCTCTCTGTGAGAAATAGGAATATGTGTATATATACGGCCGTGCAGGGGACCATAGGAGAGCGCCGCTGCATTCATACATTATACTGGAGGATCACAGCAGCTGTCAGGAGTGATACCCGCAGTGATCTTTCCTTTACTACAAGTACTAATACTCCCAACATGGAGCACACTCTGCTCCATGCTGGGAACTGTAGTACCTGTATTAATAGACAGATCGCAGCGGGTGTCAGAAGTTACACTCGCTGCCATATGTCTATTAATGCAGGTACTACAGCTCCCAGCATGGAGCAGAGTGTGCTCCATGTTGGGAGTATTAGTACCTGCAGTAAGGGACAGATCCCAGGGATGTCACTCCTCCTGACACCCGCTGCAATCCTCCTTATGTGAATGTCGGGATCAGCTGTTCTCAGGGCTTCAGAGCCAGGAGAACAGCTGACGCTGAGCCGTAGGTATACATCGTATATCTACTGCCCAGCAAGAACTTACAGTGAGCTTGCAATGTGTATACAGTATACACATTGCTGGCTCACTTAACCCCTTGCTGAGCTGTGCGCTATGCGCAAGCCCAGCAAGGGAAGAGTTAACTTACACTGCTGGACAGTGTAGGTTAACCCTTTGGGCGGTACACACTATATACAGCTATCTATAGATAGCTGTATACAGTGTATACAGAAGACGAAGTCCAGCTTACTTCCCTCGAGTCCCGGACGGGGTTCGTGTAGCTCCGCCCCTAGTGATGACGTCATTAGGGGCGGAGCTACAGAAGGAACAAGGCTAATTAATCTGAAGATCTGTTCACATTGTACATTTTGTATAATGTGAACAGACCCTTCTGGCAGTGTCCACCCAGACAGGGAGACTCCAGCTGTTGCTAAATTACAACTCCCAGCATGCCCAGACAGCCAAAGGCTGTCTGGGCATGCTGGGAGTTATAGTTTTGCACCAATTGGTGGCTCCCTGTTTGGTAGACATTGCATCATGGGTGCTCTCCCCAGCGGACAGCGCCAAAAATGTCATAACCAATTTTTTGTGTTTTTTTCTTCTCGTTTCAGATCCATGTATGCAGAGGATTACTGCGGATTCGATGGATTACGGCGGATTATTTATTTTTTCCTTTAATAAAATGGTTAACGAGGGCTGTGGGGGGGTGTTTTTTTAAATAAAATAATTTTTCCAATGTGTTGTGTTTTTTTTTTTTATTGAAAGTTCAAGGTTAGTAGTGGACGCTGTCTTATTGACGGAATCCATTACTAGGCCAGGGCTTAGTGCTAGCCCCAAAAACAGCTAGCGCCAACCCCCAATTATTACCCCGGTACCCACCGCCACAGGGGTGCCGGGAAGAGCCGGTACCAACAGGCCCGGAGCGTCAAAATGGCGCTCCTGGGCCTAGGCGGTAACAGGCTGGCGTTATTTAGGCTGGGGAGGGCCAGTAACAATGGTCCTCGCCCACCCTGGTAACGTCAGGCTGTTGCTGTTTGGTTGGTATCTGGCTGAGAATGAAAATACGGGGAACCCTATGCGTTTTTTTTATTTATTTTTTTATTTAAATTAAAAAAAAAAAAACGCATAGGGTTCCCCGTATTTTCATTCTCAGCACAATACCAACCAAACAACAACAGCCTGACGTTACCAGGGTGGGTGAGGACCATTGTTACTGGCCCTCCCCAGCCTAAATAACGCCAGCCTGTTACCGCCTAGGTTCAGGAGCGCCATTTTTGACGCTCCGGGCCTGTTGGTACCGGCTCTTCCCGGCAACCCTGTGGCGGTGGGTACCGGGGTAATAATTGGGGGTTAGCGCTAGCTGTTTTTGGGGCTAGCACTAAGCCCTGGCCTAGTAATGGATTCCGTCAATAAGACAGCTTCCGCTACTAACCCTGAAAATTCAATAAAAATAAAAAAAAAACACAACACATTGGAAAAATTATTTTATTTAAAAAAAACACTCCCTCACAGCCCTTGTTAACCATTTTATTAAAGGGAAAAAAAATAATCCGCCGTAATCCAACGAATCCGCAGTAATCCTCTGCATACACGGATCTGAAACGAGAAGAAAAAAAAACACAAAAAATTGGTTATGACATTTTTGGCGCTGTCCGCTGGGGAGAGCACCCATGATGCAATGTCTACCCAAACAGGGAGCCACCAATTGGTGCAAAACTACAACTCCCAGCATGCCCAGACAGCCTTTGGCTGTCTGGGCATGCTGGGAGTTGTAGTTTAGCAACAGCTGGAGTCTCCCTGTCTGGGTAGACACTGCCAAAAGGGTCTGTTCACATTATACAAAACGTACAATGTGAACAGAGCTTCAGATAAACTAGCCTTGTTCCCTTCTGTAGCTCCGCCCCCTAATGACGTCATCACTAGGGGGCGGAGCTACACGAACCCGGCCTGGGACTCGAGGGAAGTAAGCTGGACTTCGTCTTCTGTATACACTGTATACAGCTATCTATAGCTAGCTGTATAAAGTGTATACCGCACAAAGGGTTAACCTACACTGTCCAGCAGTGTAAGTTAACTCTTCCCTTGCTGGGCTTGCGCATAGCGCACAGCTCAGCAAGGGGTTAAGTGAGCCAGCAATGTGTATACTGTATACATATTGCAGGCTCACTGTAAGTTCTTGCTGGGCAGTAGATATACGATGTATACCTACGGCTCAGCGTCAGCTGTTCTCCTGGCTCTGTAGCCCTGAGAACAGCTGATCCCGACATTCACATAAGGACGATCGCAGCGGTGTCAGGAGGAGTGACATCCCTGGGATCTGTCCCTTACTGCAGGTACTAATACTCCCAACATGGAGCACACTCTGCTCCATGCTGGGAGCTGTAGTACCTGCATTAATAGACATATGGCAGCGAGTGTAACTTCTGACACCCGCTGCGATCTGTCTATTAATACAGGTACTACAGCTTCCAGCATGGAGCAGAGTGTACTCCATGTTGGGAGTGGTAGTACTTGTAGTAAAGCGAAGATCACTACAGGTATTACTCCTGACAGCCGCTGCGATCCTCCTGTATAATGTATGAATGCGGCGGCCGCTCTCCTATGGACCCCTGCACGGCCGTATATATACACATATTCCTATTTCTCACAGAGAGCTGTGATTGGCTGGAACCATCTGGCCAATCACAGCTCTGCGGGAAATATGAATATGTGTACATATACGTGAGTGCAGGGGACCATAGAAGAGCAGCCGGCGCATCTATACATTATACAATAGGATCGCAAGGGACCCCGGCGATCTGTCAATTAGTACAGGTAACTACTACTCCCATCATGGAAGAGTGTGTTCCATGCTGGGAGTAGTAGTACTACCTAAAAAATGTTTAAAAAAAAAGTGAAAAACACGCACACACTACATTTTCATTATTGTCGGCTACATTTTTTGTGCTTTACCCGCTCACATAAATTGATCCCTGTTTAAAAATGAATAAACATTTCATAATAAAAAAGATACATTTCGTTAGATACAATTTTTTTCATCACCACTGTATCTTTTTTATTATGATTTTTTTATGATACCCTGCGAAATTTTAATAAAAAAGGTATCTCCATTATTTATTAGGATCGCTAAAGTCCAAAAAAAGACTAAAGATTTACCGAATGTACCCGAATACCGAATGTATCCGAAAAAACAACACGAATACCCGAATACCGAATGTATCCGAAAAATCTAAACCGAAAATATTGCCGAACCGAAATTTTTTTCCAAAACGAAAAAACGAAACGAAATTAAACGAAAATTTTTCTAGTGCACAAGTCTAGTAGCTATGGACCAGCCAGTAATGGCAGACATCAACGATCGTGCAGATGTCTGCCATTAACCCCTCAGATGCCTTGATCAATACAGATCATGGAATCTGCGGCAGCGCTGCAATCTAAATGGCGTATCGGATTGCCCACGGCACTGCCATAGGGAACAGATCAGCCAAGATGGCAGATGGAGGTCCCCTCACCTGCCTCCGCTGCTCTCCAGGGGTTTTCTGCTCTTATCTGCCTTCCAGCAGACCAGAAGATCACTGATAATACTGATCAGTGCTATGCCCTATGCATAGCACTGAACAGTATAAGCAATCTGAAAATGACTATAAATAGTCCCCTATGGGGACAAATAAAGTGTAAAATAAATGTAGAAAAAAAGTTTGAAAAAGCCCCTCCCCAATAAAGATTTAAATCACCCAAAAAAGTCATGCACAAAAGTGGTACTAAAAAAAAATACAGATCATGGTACAAAAAATTTGCCCTCACACATCCCCGTACACGGAAAGAATGAGTAAGTTAGAGGTGGTCAAAATCAGGCGATTTTAAACGTACTGATTTTGTAAAAAAAAGTTTGAGATTTTTTAAAAGCAGTGCAATAATAGAAAGGTGTGTAAGCATGGGTGTCACGATGCCGGCTGGCAGGTAGTGGACCCTCTGTGCCAGAGAGGGATTGGCGTGGACCGTGCTAGTGGACCGGTTCTAAGCCACTACTGGTTTTCACCAGAGCCCGCCGCAAAGCGGGATGGTCTTGCTGCGGCGGTAGTGACCAGGTCGTATCCACTAGCAACGGCTCACCTCTCTGGCTGCTGAAGATAGGCGCGGTACAAGGGAGTAGGCAGAAGCAAGGTCGGACGTAGCAGAAGGTCGGGGCAGGCAGCAAGGATCGTAGTCAGGGGCAACGGCAGAAGGTCTGGAAACACTGGCAAGGGACACACAAGGAACGCTTTCACTGGCACTAAGGCAACAAGATCCGGCAAGGGAGTGCAAGGGAAGTGAGGTAATATAGGGAGTGCACAGGTGATAACTCTAATTGGAACCACTGCGCCAATCAGCGGCGCAGTGGCCCTTTAAATCGCAGAGACCCGGCGCGCGCGCGCCCTAGGGAGCGGGGCCGCGCGCGCCGGGACAGAACAGACGGGGAGCGAGTCAGGTAGGAGAGCCGGGGTGCGCATCGCGAGCGGGCGCTACCCGCATCGCGAATCGCATCCCGGCTAGCAGCAGGATCGCAGCGCCCCGGGTCAGAGGACGTGACCGGGGCGCTGCAGCGGAGGAGGTGAAGCGAGCGCTCCGGGGAGGAGCGGGGACCCGGAGCGCTCGGCGTAACAGTACCCCCCCCCTTGGGTCTCCCCCTCTTCTTGGAGCCTGAGAACCTGAGGAGCAGACTTTTGTCAAGGATGTTGTCCTCAGGTTCCCAGGATCTCTCTTCAGGACCACAACCCTCCCAGTCTACTAAAAAAAAATTTTTTCCTCTGACCTTTTTGGCAGCCAAAATCTCCTTGACCGAGAAGACGTCCGAGGAGCCGGAAACAGGAGTGGGAGGAACAGATTTGGGAGAAAAACGGTTGAGGATGAGTGGTTTGAGAAGAGAGACGTGAAAGGCATTAGGGATACGAAGAGAAGGAGGAAGAAGAAGTTTATAAGAGACAGGATTAATTTGACACAGAATTTTGAAAGGACCAAGATAGCGTGGTCCCAACTTGTAGCTAGGGACACGGAAGCGGACATATTTAGCGGAGAGCCATACCTTGTCTCCAGGGGAAAAAACGGGGGGAGCTCTTCTTTTCTTATCCGCGAACCTCTTCATGCGTGAAGAAGCCTGTAAGAGAGAATTTTGGGTCTCTCTCCATATAATGGAAAGGTCACGAGAAATTTCATCCACAGCGGGCAGACCAGAGGGCAAGGGGGTAGGGAGGGGGGGAAGAGGGTGACGGCCGTACACCACGAAAAATGGGGATTTGGAGGAAGATTCAGAGACCCTGAAGTTATACGAGAATTCGGCCCATGGAAGGAGATCTGCCCAGTCATCCTGGCGGGAGGAAACAAAATGTCGCAAATAATCACCCAGGATCTGGTTAATTCTTTCTACTTGTCCATTGGACTGGGGATGATATGCAGAGGAAAAATTTAATTTAATCTTGAGTTGTTTACAGAGAGCTCTCCAGAATTTAGACACGAATTGGACCCCTCTATCCGAGACAATCTGCGTAGGCAACCCGTGAAGACGAAAAATGTGTACAAAAAATTGTTTAGCCAACTGAGGCGCAGAAGGAAGACCAGGAAGAGGAATGAAATGTGCCATTTTGGAGAATCGATCAACGACCACCCAAATAACGGTGTTGCCACGGGAAGGGGGTAAATCAGTAATAAAATCCATACCAATCAGAGACCAAGGCTGTTCGGGGACAGGCAGAGGATGAAGAAAACCAGCGGGCTTCTGGCGAGGAGTCTTATCCCGGGCACAGATAGTGCAGGCTCGCACAAAGTCCCCAACATCCGTCTCCAGAGTTGGCCACCAATAGAAGCGGGAGATGAGTTGCACAGATTTCTTGATGCCCACATGACCTGCGAGATGGGAGGAGTGACCCCATTTGAGGATTCCGAGGCGTTGGCGTGGAGAAACAAAGGTCTTTCCTGGAGGAGTCTGTCTGATGGAGGCAGGAGAAGTGGAGATCAGGCAGTCAGGTGGAATGATGTGTTGCGGAGGGAGATCAACTTCTGAGGCATCCGAGGAACGAGAGAGAGCATCGGCTCTAATGTTCTTATCGGCAGGACGAAAGTGAATCTCAAAATTAAATCGGGCAAAGAACAGAGACCACCGGGCCTGGCGAGGATTCAGCCGTTGGGCCGACTGGAGGTAGGAGAGGTTCTTGTGGTCGGTGTAGATAATAACAGGAAATCTTGATCCCTCCAGCAGATGCCTCCATTCCTCAAGTGCTAATTTAATGGCTAGAAGTTCTCGATCCCCGATGGAGTAGTTCCTCTCCGCTGGAGAGAAGGTCCTAGAGAAAAAACCACAAGTGACAGCATGCCCGGAAGGATTTTTTTGTAGAAGAACAGCTCCAGCTCCTACTGAGGAGGCATCAACCTCCAATAGGAAGGGTTTGGAAGGGTCAGGTCTGGAGAGCACGGGAGCCGAAGAAAAGGCAGACTTGAGTTGTTTAAAGGAGTCTTCTGCTTGAGGAGGCCAGGACTTGGGATCAGCATTTTTCTTGGTTAAAGCCACGATAGGAGCCACAATGGTAGAAAAATGTGGAATAAATTGCCTGTAATAATTGGCGAACCCCAAAAAGCGTTGGATAGCACGGAGTCCGGAGGGGCGTGGCCAATTTAAGACGGCAGAGAGTTTGTCTGGATCCATCTGTAGTCCCTGGCCAGAGACCAAATATCCTAGAAAAGGAAGAGATTGGCATTCAAACAGACATTTCTCAATTTTGGCATAGAGTTGGTTGTCACGAAGTCTCTGAAGAACCATACGGACATGCCGGCGGTGTTCCTCTAGATTGGCAGAAAAAATTAGGATATCGTCCAGATATACCACAACACAGGAGTATAATAGATCACGAAAAATTTCATTGACAAAGTCTTGGAAGACGGCAGGGGCATTGCACAGTCCAAAGGGCATGACCAGATACTCAAAGTGTCCATCTCTGGTGTTAAATGCCGTTTTCCACTCGTCCCCCTCTCTGATGCGGATGAGGTTATAGGCGCCTCTTAAGTCCAATTTAGTGAAGATGTGGGCACCTTGGAGGCGATCAAAGAGTTCAGAGATGAGGGGTAAGGGGTAGCGGTTCTTAACCGTGATTTTATTAAGACCGCGGTAGTCAATGCAAGGACGTAGGGAGCCATCTTTTTTGGAGACAAAGAAAAATCCGGCTCCGGCAGGAGAGGAGGATTTACGGATAAAGCCCCTTTTTAGATTCTCCTGGACGTATTCGGACATGGCAAGAGTCTCTGGGGCAGAGAGAGGATAAATTCTGCCCCGGGGTGGAGTAGTACCCGGGAGGAGGTCGATAGGGCAATCATAAGGCCTGTGAGGAGGTAGAGTCTCAGCTTGTTTTTTGCAGAAAACATCCGCGAAGTCCATATAGGCCTTGGGGAGACCGGTTACTGGAGGAACCACAGAGTTACGGCAAGGGTTACTGGGAACCGGTTTTAGACAGTTCTTGGAACAAGAGGACCCCCAACTCTTGATCTCCCCAGTGGACCAATCCAGGGTTGGGGAATGAAGTTGAAGCCAGGGAAGTCCAAGGAGAATCTCCGAGGTGCAATTGGGGAGGACCAAAAGTTCAATCCTCTCATGATGAGATCCGATGCTCATAAGAAGGGGCTCCGTGCGGAAACGTATGGTACAGTCCAATCTTTCATTATTTACACAATTGATGTAGAGGGGTCTGGCGAGACTGGTCACTGGGATGTTGAACCTGTTGACGAGGGAGGCCAAAATAAAATTTCCTGCAGAACCAGAGTCCAAGAAGGCCACTGTAGAGAAGGAGAAGGCAGAAGCAGACATCCGCACAGGCACAGTAAGACGTGGAGAAGCGGAGTAGACATCAAGGACTGTCTCACCTTTGTGCGGAGTCAGCGTACGTCTTTCCAGGCGGGGAGGACGGATAGGACAATCCCTCAGGAAGTGTTCGGTACTAGCACAGTACAGGCAGAGGTTCTCCATACGGCGTCGTGTCCTCTCTTGAGGTGTCAGGCGAGACCGGTCGACCTGCATAGCCTCCACGGCGGGAGGCACAGGAACAGATTGCAGGGGACCAGAGGAGAGAGGAGCCGAGGAGACGAAACGCCTCGTGCGAACAGAGTCCATATCTTGGCGGAGTTCCTGACGCCTTTCAGAAAAACGCATGTCAATGCGAGTGGCTAGGTGAATAAGTTCATGTAGATTAGCAGGAATTTCTCGTGCGGCCAGAACATCTTTAATGTTGCTGGATAGGCCTTTTTTGAAGGTCGCGCAGAGGGCCTCATTATTCCAGGACAATTCTGAAGCAAGTGTACGGAATTGTACGGCATACTCGCCAACGGAAGAATTACCCTGGACCAGGTTCAACAGGGCAGTCTCAGCAGAAGAGGCTCGGGCAGGTTCCTCAAAGACACTTCGGATTTCCGAGAAGAAGGAGTGTACTGAGGCAGTGACGGGGTCATTGCGGTCCCAGAGCGGTGTGGCCCATGACAGGGCTTTTCCGGACAGAAGACTGACTACGAAAGCCACCTTAGACCTTTCAGTGGGAAACAGGTCCGACATCATCTCCAGATGCAGGGAACATTGGGAGAGGAAGCCACGGCAAAACTTAGAGTCCCCATCAAACTTATCCGGCAAGGATAAGCGTATCCCAGGAGCGGCCACTCGCTGCGGAGGAGGTGCAGGAGCTGGCGGAGGAGATGACTGCTGAAGCTGTGGTAGCAACTGTTGTAGCATAACGGTCAGTTGAGACAGCTGTTGGCCTTGTTGCGCAATCTGTTGTGACTGCTGGGCGACCACCGTGGTGAGGTCAGCGACAACTGGCAGAGGAACTTCAGCGGGATCCATGGCCGGATCTACTGTCACGATGCCGGCTGGCAGGTAGTGGACCCTCTGTGCCAGAGAGGGATTGGCGTGGACCGTGCTAGTGGACCGGTTCTAAGCCACTACTGGTTTTCACCAGAGCCCGCCGCAAAGCGGGATGGTCTTGCTGCGGCGGTAGTGACCAGGTCGTATCCACTAGCAACGGCTCACCTCTCTGGCTGCTGAAGATAGGCGCGGTACAAGGGAGTAGGCAGAAGCAAGGTCGGACGTAGCAGAAGGTCGGGGCAGGCAGCAAGGATCGTAGTCAGGGGCAACGGCAGAAGGTCTGGAAACACTGGCAAGGGACACACAAGGAACGCTTTCACTGGCACTAAGGCAACAAGATCCGGCAAGGGAGTGCAAGGGAAGTGAGGTAATATAGGGAGTGCACAGGTGATAACTCTAATTGGAACCACTGCGCCAATCAGCGGCGCAGTGGCCCTTTAAATCGCAGAGACCCGGCGCGCGCGCGCCCTAGGGAGCGGGGCCGCGCGCGCCGGGACAGAACAGACGGGGAGCGAGTCAGGTAGGAGAGCCGGGGTGCGCATCGCGAGCGGGCGCTACCCGCATCGCGAATCGCATCCCGGCTAGCAGCAGGATCGCAGCGCCCCGGGTCAGAGGACGTGACCGGGGCGCTGCAGCGGAGGAGGTGAAGCGAGCGCTCCGGGGAGGAGCGGGGACCCGGAGCGCTCGGCGTAACAATGGGTATCATTTTAATCATATTGACCCACAAAATAAAGGAAACATGTCATTTTACCGTAAAGTGTACAACCAAGTGGTTTATCATACATTTGATTGTAAAATGAGTGATGTCATTACAAGGTACAATTGTTCGTGAAAAAAACAAGCCCTCATATGGGTCTGTGAATGGAAATATAAAAGAGTTATGGAATTTAGAAGGTGAGCATGAAAGAACGAAAACACAAAAATAAAATTGGCTGTGTCCTTAAGGTCAAAATGGGCTGTGTCCTTAAGGGGTTAAATATAAAAAAAAAGAACCACTTCATGCCATTCTGAATCAGATAGAGAAGAAAAGGAAAGAGAATGATACCAAGAAGATGCCTATTGTAAATCACTGTATGTAACTGCACCGTAATCACTTATACCATCTGCAGCACCTGTAAAAATCTGGGGGTCACCACTATATGGGCACTGTCTTGGGGATAGTGGTCTGTATAAAGTGTTTTTCCTCGTTAATTTTTACTTTTGAATTACATAAAAGGGATACAGGAAAATTAAAATAAAAGGGTAAGGGTGAGGAAAATACAGTCAGGAAAAATGCAAATGCATGGACATATAGGGGGAGATTTATCAAGAAATGTCTGTTAGATCAAATTTCCACCTTTTTTTTGTCAAAATTTTGACTAGCGTGCGCCTTATTCATCAATAATGTGCAGTGTAATGATAAATAAGGTGCAGCTCTCCTTTAGCGTGAAAAGTTGTCTAACGTACACCTTTTCTAAAAAAAAGAGTCAGACCAACAACCAGAGGTCCACGCTACTTCTGGCTCCTGCGGCGTCCTGCACTATTGCTGTGCGCTGCGCAGCGCAATAATGAGTGACGTCCTCAACGCGACGTCACCGTCAGTGCGCACAGTGACAGCTCAGGACGCCGCCGGAGCCAGAAGTAGCGCGGACCCCAGGAACAAGTAATTCTAAAACCGGGGATGGGGGAGGCAATGGGGCAGCGACAGCGGTGGTGGTTGGACTAGGGAGGACCCCAGGACAGGCAGGGGGAGAGAAAAGCCGCTGCAGTTCATTGATTTAAAGTGCCAGCTTTAAATCATTGATCTGCAGCGGCTTCTGAGGAGGGAGAAATAGCTGATAACTTATACCGGAATATCGGTAAAACTTATCTGCTATCGGGCTGGTAACAGCGGGACTTCTGCCTGTTAACCCGTGTGATGAATAAAAACTCACCGTCTTAGGGGGAAAAAAAATGTATGTTTTTTTTTAAATAAATGTCAAAAATGATCCCTTTTTGGAGGGAGATGCCTGCTGGTGTTTACATGCACACAAGGATATTGGGATAACCAATGTTTTTTTTCTAAATTTAAAACTTTTTGGGCATAGCAACAGGTTTTGTACCTGTAAAGGGAAGAAGGAGTGGCTTATTACAAGCTGTAAAAATGATTCCCATTTTGGGGCATAACAACAGGATTTCTAGAAAGTGCACAAAAGGAAAATACAGTCAGGAGAAAACGAAAAACAAATGCATGGACATATGGTGCATATGCCAGGAGAAAATACAGTAATGTGGTTATAAGGCAGAAGTGCAATACAAGGCAATACAGATGCTGACAACTGCTCCACAGGGCAAACTAGAAACTAGGCACAGCGCTCTTAGTCTATAGCATTTTTTTTCCAGTATCAGTACGATAGTATTACCCAGTCTTTATGTGGTGGTAATATTAGTGGTCATGGTGTAGCACAATTATTATTTCCTAGTTCTTTTATTAATACTAGATACTTTGTTGTCTACAAAACAATGAATCCTGGCAACCAAGGTAATATAGAAACTCTCTAAGCACATCAGTAAATTGTTGTGTTAATGGATAAAACCCATTTACCATAATAGTTTAACCCCTTAAGGACTGTGCCCTTTTTCACCTTAAGGACTGAGCCCTATTTTACAATTCCGACCACTGTCACTTTATGCATTAATAACTCTGGGATGCTTTTACCAATTATTCTGATTCTGAGATAATTTTTTTCGCGACAATTTCTTCTTTAACATAGTGGTAAATTTTCGACGTTACTTTCATCATTTCTTGGTGAAAAATTCCAAAATTTCATGAAAATTTAGCATTTTTCTAACTTTGAAACTTTCTGCTTGTAAGGGAAATGGATATTCCAAATACATTATATATTGATTCACATATACAATATGTCTACTTTATAGTTGCATCATACAGTTGACATGTTTTTACTTTTGGAAGACATCAGAGGGCTTCAAAGTATAGCAGCAATTTTCCAATTTTTCACAAAATTTTCAAAATCTGAATTTTTCAGGGACCAGTTCAGTTTTGAAGTGGATTTGAAGAGTCTTCATATTAGAAAAACCTCATAAATGACCGCATTATAAAAACTGCACCCCACAAAGTGTTCAAAATGACATTCAGAAAGTGTGTTAACCCTTTAGGTGTTTCACAGGAATAGCAGCAAGGTAAAAGGACAAAATTCTAAATCTTCATTTTTTACACTCGCATGTTCTTGTAGACCCAGTTTTTGAAATTTTACGGGGGTAAAAGGAGAAAAAGCCCCCCAAAATTTGTAACCCAATTTATCTCAAGTAAGGAAATACCTTATATGTGGATGTCAAGTGCTCTGTAGGTGCACTAGAAGCCTCAGAAGGGAAGGAGCGACAATGGGATTTTGGACAGTGAGTTTTTCTGAAATGGCTTTTTGGGGGGCATGTCACATTTAGGAAGCCACTATGGTGCCAGAACAGCAAAAAAAAACAAAAAAAAAAACAACATGGCATACTTTTTGGAAACTACACCCCTCAAGGAACTTAAAAGGGGTTCGCTGAGCCTTAACACCCCACAGGTGTTTGATGACTTTTCGTTAAAGTTGGATGTGTAAATTAATTTTTTTTCCACTAAAATGCTGGTTTTCCCCAAAATTTAATTTTTTTTCCAAGGGGTTATAGGAGAAAATGTCCCCCAAAATTTGTAATGCTATCTCTTCTGAGTATGTAAATACCCCATGTGTGGATGTCAAATGCACTGCGGGCGCACTACAGTGCTCAGAAGAGAAGAAGTCACATTTGGCTTTTGAAAAGCAAATTTTGCTGAAATGGTTTTTGGGGGCATGTCGCATTTAGGAAGCCCCTATGGTGCAAGAACAGCAAAAAACACCACATGGCATACTATTTTTGAAACTACACCCCTCAAGGAACGTAACAAGGGGTAGAGTGAGCCTTAACACTCCACAGATGCTTGACAAATTTCCGCTAAAGTTCAACGTGAAAATGAAAAATTTTACACTAAAATGCTGGTTTTACCCCAAATTTTTTATTTTCGCAAGAGGTAATTGGAGAAAAAGCCTCCCAAAATTCGTAACCCCATTTCTTATGAGTATGGAAATACCCCATATGTGGATGTAAAGTGTTCTGCAGGCGAATTACAATGCTCAGAAGAGAAGGAGCGCCATTGAGCTTTTGGTGAGAGAATTTGGTTGGAATAGAAGTAGGAGGCCATGTGTGTTTACAAAGCCCCCTGTGGTGCCAGAAGAGTGGACCCCCCCACATGTGAACCTATTATTGGAAACTACACCCCTCACAGAATTTAATAAGGGGTGCAGTGAACATTTACACCCCACTGGCATTTGACAGATCTTTGGAACAGTAGGCTGTGCAAACGGACAACTGTTCCAAAAATCTGTCAGACACCTGTGGGGTGTAAATGCTCACTGTACCCCTTATTGCATTACATGAGGGGTGTAGTTTCCAAAATGGGGTCACATGTGGGCGGGGGCCCACTGTTCTGGCACTATAGGGGCTTTGTAAACACATGTGGCCTTCAATTTCGGACACATTCTCTCTCCAGAAGCCCAATGGTTCTCCTTCTCTTCTGAGCATTGTAGTTCGCCCACAGAGCACTTTACATCCACATATGGGGTATGTTCTTACTCAGAGGAAATGGGGCTACACATTTTGGGGAGCTTTTTTCCTATTCTCCCTTGTGAAAATGAAAAATGTAGGGTAACACCAGCATTTTTGTGAAAAAATTTTTTTTTTCATTTTCACATCCAGCTTTAACGAAAATTTGTCAAACACCTGTGGGGTGTTAAAGGGGTACTCCGATGAAAACCTTTTTTTTTTTTAAATCAACTGGTGCCAGAAAGTTAAACATATTTGTAAATTACTTTTATTAAAAAATCTTAATCCTTCCAGTACTTATTAGCTGCTGAATGCTACAGAGGAAATTCCTTTCTTTTTGGAACACTGACTACATCACGAGCACAGTGCTCTCTGCTGACATCTCTGTCCATTTTAGCAACTTTGCATAGCAGATGTATGCTAAGGGCAGCTTGGTGGCTCAGTGGTTAGCACTGCTGCCTTGCAGTGCTGAGGCCTTGGGTTCAAATCCCACTAAGGACAACAATAAATAAAGAGTTGTCATTATTATTATAATGATGTCAGCAAAGAGCACTGTGCTCGTGATGTCATCAGAGAGAATTCCAAAAAGAAAAGAATTTCCTCTGTAGTATTCAGCAGCTAATAAGTACAGGAAGGATTACGATTTTTTAATAGAAGTAATTTACAAATCTGTTTAACTTTCTGGCACCAGTTGATTTAAAAGAAAAAAGGTCTTCACCTGAGTACCCCTTTAAAGCTCACTATATGCCTTGTTACATTCCATGAGGGGTGTAGTTTCCAAAATGGGGTCATATCTGGGTATTTATTGTTTTGCGTTTATGTCAGAACCACTGTAAAATCAGCCACCCCTGTGCAAATCACCAATTTAGACCTCAAATGTACACAGTGCACTCTCACTTCTGAGCCATGTTGTGCGCTGCAGAGCATTTTACGCCCACATATGGGGTAGTTCTGTACTCAGGAGAAATTGCATTACAAATTTTGGGGGTCTTTTTTTTCCTTTTACCGCTTGTGAAAATTAATGGTATGGGGCAACATCAGCATGTTAGTGTAAAAATTTTATTTTTTACACTAACATGCTGGTGTAGACCCCAACTTTACTATTCATAAGGGGTAAAATGAGAAAAAGCCCCCAAAAATTTGTAATGCAATTCCTCCCGAGTACAGACATACCCGATATGTGGCCCTAAACTGTTTCCTTGAAATACCACAGGGCTCCGAAGTGAGAGAGCACCATGTGCATTTGAGGACTAAATTGGGGATTTGAATCCACCACAAAAATACCCTACAGCAGTGTTTCCAAAACAGGGTACCTCCAGCTGTTGCAAAACTCCCAGCATGCATTGACAGTCAGTGGCTGTCCGACAATACTGTGAGTTGTTGTTTTTCAATAGCTGAAGGCTCCATTTTGATAACAGTGCCGTACAAGACTTTTTTTTATTATTATTATTTGGGGGGGGGGGGGGGGGGACTATGTAGGGCCATGTGTATATGTAGTGTTTAACTTTTTATTTTGTGTAGTGTAGTGTAGTGTTTTTAAGGTACATTCACACTGTCGGGTTTACAGTGAGCTTCTCGCTGGGAGTTTGAGCTGCAGCGGAAAATTTGCCGCATCTAAAACTTGCAGCAGAACTCGCTGTAAACCCGCCTGTGTGAATGTACCCTGTACCTCCAGCTGTTGCAAAACTACTACTCCCAGCATGCACTGACAGACCATACATGCTGGGAGTTGTAGTTATGCAACAGCTGGAGGCACATTGGTTGGAAAAAACTGAGTTTTGTACTTAACTCAGTGTTTCGCAACCAGTGTGCCTCCAGCTGTTGCAAAACTAGAACTCCCAGCATGTACAGTCTCTCAGTGCATGCTGGGAGTTGTATTTTTGCAACAGCTGTAGGCACACTGGTTGCAAAACACTGAGTTAGGCAACAAACTCTGTTTCACAACCAATGTGTCTCCAGCTGTTGCAAAACTGCAACAATCAGCATGCATTGATAGTCGAAGGGCATGCTGAGAGTTGAAGTTTTGCAACAGCTGGAGGCACACTGCTACAACTCCCAGCATGCCCTTTGGTAGTCTGTGCATGTTGGGAGTTGTTTTTATGCAACAGCTGGGTGCACGCTTTTTCATAGGAAAAATGTGCTTCCAGCTGTTGCATAACTACAACCCCCAGCATGCACAGACTACCAAAGGGCATGCTGGGAGTTGTAGTTGGAACACCAGCTGTTGCAAAACTACAACTCCCAGCATGCCCTTTGCTGTGCATGCTGCAAGTTGTTGCTAAGCAACAGCAGGAGGTGAACAGGCCTCACCTCCTGCTGTATCCTGCTGCCGGGACCGCAGTCGCTGCTGCCGCCGATCCTGCTGCCGCTGATCCTGCTGCTCCTGTCACTGCCACCAATCCCGAGGGGACCCCCGCCGGACCAGGACAAGGTAGGAGACCCCCACTGGCCCCGGTCGCTGCCATCTTCGCCGTCCCAATCGCTGCACAGCAGGGTCATGATTGGTCGGTCGTTCCGACCGATCAATCACGTGATCGTGAGGTGGCACCCATGCCACCTCACTCCTGCTGGGTAAGGGTGAATGAGTCTGTCTCGGACAGCCCTATTCACCCTTTTTTCCTGGGTCACCAGAGACCCAATTGACCCGGCGTCCTTAAGGGGTTAAAGGGGTATTCCGGGCAAAAACATTTTATCCCCTATGCAAGGGTTGGGGGTAAGATGTCTGATCGCGGGGGTCCTTCTGCTAAGACCCCCGCAATCTCCCTGCAGCACCTGCATTCTATGTGGGTGCTGAATCTCCAGTTTCGGAAACCTCCGTGTTTTCTTGACTGGGGACGTGACATCACGCCACGCCCCCTCCATTCATGTTTATGCAGGTGCTGCAGGGAGATCGCAGGGGATCTCAGCAGCGGGCCCTCCGCGATCAGACATCTTATCCCCTATCCTTTGGATAGGGGATAAAATGTTTTTGCCCAGAATACCTCTTTAACCCAGTGAGGCTTTCTCATATTATTCCTAATCATACTAACCATTGCTGGAGGAAATGCAAATAAATAGCGACCCAATTCTATACATGGTGCTCATGTCCTATTTTATATACTTTTTAGACTTTCCAGTAATCTCTGATATTTGCCATAGTAATATAACACAAAAACCTGCCTTAGCAATTTTAGACATTAGGCCTCGTTCACACCACGATTTGTGCCTCCAAGGTACAACAGGATTTCTAGAAAGTGTACAAAAGTGACACACAACCCCCTATGCAGCTTTTTCACAATTAATGTAAAACAAAGCAAAAAATTTGTCACTTAACTTTCTATTGAACCAGATTTTGCAGAATGAATATATGCAGAACACTCTCTGCTGCTTTACTACAGGTATTTTACATGTTGTTCCTACTCCTATCTGCGCTGGTTACTGCTCACTGTCCCTCTCAGAGGTCTACACCTAACACTTGCTATCCCTAAAATGGCTGCTGACGTTTGGCTTGTGGCAGAGCACCTGTAGGCAGTTCCCTACTCTACTGAATTAAAAATCCGGTCAAATTATATGTGGTTATTCTTTTAACAATAATTGCTTTATTTACTGTTGTTTTCTCTCAATTCCTGCTTAAGCACCTTAGATTGTATTTTTCCAAACTTAATAAAAACTATCATATAAAAAAAAAATAATTATGAAAAGTTTCTACCTTGAAGAATTCATTGTAAAACCATAATGTCTCCTTATGTATATACTTATTTGGAAAAATTACTATGGACATATCATTTTGACACCTTCATAACAACCCATTTCCTTCCTTGAAGCACAACCGCATAACGTTTTTTCTTATTAACCAGGACATCCGAGTAAACATGTTTGTGTGTAGAATCCTCCACTTAGTACAATTAGAGACAATTAAAGATTCGAACCACAGTTTGATTTGGATCCAAATTTTCTAATGAGAAAAACAATTAAAACAATAGGATAGTATGAAGACTTAACGGGAACATTAAATATCATTAATGATCTTCCTTGTGAACGTGATGTGACAGACATAAAGACCTCAATTTCATCAGGAAATACATTATGTACCATGATGTCACACTTTAATCTTAAAGGGGTATTCTTTTCTCAACTTGTAACCTCCTATAGGATAGGGCAGTGGTCTCCAAATTGTGGACCTCCAGATGCTGAAAAACTACAACTCACAGCATGCCCGGACAGCCAACAGCTGTCCTGGCATGAAGGGAGTTGTATTTTTGCACCATCTGGAGGTCCACAATTTGGAGACCACTCGAATTACGGATAACAAGCTGAACAGTGGGGGCTACAGCAGTGGGACCCCCATTGTTTAACATGTAATGGATGCTGTGACATCAAATTTTCTTCTGCTTTAAGTGTGATCAGACATTTTATCCCCTATCCAAAGGATAGGGGATAATATGTCTAAGGACAGAGTACCCCTTTAATTTTTAGCTATCAAATATCTAAAAGACACAATAAATGTCTTCCAGATATTCATAGGCGTGTGCACGGGGTTTGCTGGGACCCCGTCACATTCGGGAAATCCCTGTGTCCCGAAAGATCTTTTCAGGACACAAGGATGTCCTGGTTACCTTTCTGCGGCCCCGCATTAACTTTAAAAACGCTGGGGCCGCCGGGAGGTAGCACACACAGGGAAGTCACTGACGTCCCGGGTGTGCGCCCATAGGAAGGGAGTATCGAGAAGGAGGACGTACGCGCGCACATGGTAAGTCACCAGCACGTCATCTTCTGTGCTCCGACCACCGCTCCTCTAGTCTCGGGACCTACTGCTATGGCCTATAGGCCATAGCAGTAGATCGTGACCCCGGACCGGAGGACCGGTGGTCGGAACACTGAAGTGGGGCAGTATACAGACATACAGCCTCCAGCCATACACTGTATATGTCTGAAGGCTGTATGTCTGTGGGGAGCTATACTGTACCTAATGTGGGGGAACTATGCTGCACCTAATGTGGGGGAACTATACTGCACCTAATGTGGGGAGCTATACTGCACCTAATGTGGGGGAACTATACTGCACCTAATGTGGGGAGCTATACTGCACCTAATGTGGGGGAGCTATACTGCACCTAATGTGGGGGACTATACTGCACCTAATGTGGGGGACTATACTGCACCTAATGTGGGGAGCTATACTGCACCTAATATGGGGAGCTATACTGCACCTAATGTGGAGAACTATACTGCACCTAATGTGGGGGAGCTATACTGCACCTAATGTGGGGGACTATACTGCACCTAATGTGGGGGAGCTATACTGCACCTAATGTGGGGGACTATACTGCACCTAATGTGGGAGCTATACTGCACCTAATATGGGGAGCTATACTGCACCTAATGTGGAGAACTATACTGCACCTAATGCGGGGGACTATACTGCACCTAATGTGGGGGACTATACTGCACCTAATGTGGGGAACTATACTGCACCTAATGTGGGGGACTATACTGCACCTAATGTGGGGAACTATACTGCACCTAATGTGGAGAACTATACTGCACCTAATGCGGGGACTATACTGCACCTAATGTGGGGGACTATACTGCACCTAATGTGGGGAACTATACTGCACCTAATGTGGGGGAACTATACTGCACCTAATGTGGGGGAACTGTACTGCACCTAATGTGGGGGAACTGTACTGCACCTAATGTGGGGGAACTGTACTGCACCTAATGTGGGGAGCTATACTGCACCTAATATGGGGAGCTATACTGCACCTAATGTGGAGAACTATACTGCACCTAATGCGGGGGACTATACTGCACCTAATGTGGGGGACTATACTGCACCTAATGTGGGGAACTATACTGCACCTAATGTGGGGGACTATACTGCACCTAATGTGGGGAGCTATGCTGCACCTAATGTGGAGAACTATACTGCACCTAATGCGGGGACTATACTGCACCTAATGTGGGGGACTATACTGCACCTAATGTGGGGAACTATACTGCACCTAATGTGGGGGAACTATACTGCACCTAATGTGGGGGAACTGTACTGCACCTAATGTGGGGGAACTGTACTGCACCTAATGTGGGGGAACTGTACTGCACCTAATGTGGGGGAACTGTACTGCACCTAATGTGGGGGAACTGTACTGCACCTAATGTGGGGGAACTATACTGCACCAAATGTGGGGGGAACTGTACTGCACCTAATGTGGGGGGAACTGTACTGCACCTATTGTGGGGGAATGGTACTGCACCTAATGTGGGGTGCATGCGCGGTGTGAGTTTGTGCTTCAGGGTGCACACCCTAATGCTATAGGCTGCGCACGCCTATGCAGATATTTTATATTATTAAAATTAAATTACTGATCCAAACACCCAATTATTCATGAATGAAGATCATGGAAATTGTCTTCGGTGCCTAAACCTTTGCATACGACAACATCTTAGTAAACCAGACTGGATTCTTAGCGATCTTCTTAGTAAGTAATGCAGCAGACATTATAAGGTGTGGCTTGTGTTGAGCTTCATCCAGGACAAATTAATTCATTATACAAATGTTGACTTATGTCTAAACTATTTTACAATCTACTTTTACTAAATGAAATATTCCTGGAACAGCAATTACTTAGAAACACATTTTTCAGCAAGAACAGATTGTTTATTCTTCTCATATACAAGTAGATTAATTTAGACTAAGGATAGGAATAATAGTACTTTTAATGGCATTTTGTAGCACTATGAAGAATGTAGAAGGAGATCTGCCCCCCATCATTTTATTATTTCTTCTGAAGAGAGGCACATACAGTATGTTTAGTGGTCACCTAATAAACAAGACACTGTCTATTGTATTGATATTCACGTACACTATGTTCCATGCTGTTGTTCCTTAAAGGGGTACTCCGGCCCTAAGACATCTCATCCCCTATCCAAAGGATAAAGGATAAGATGTGTGATTGGGGGGGGGGGGGGGGGTCCCGCCGCTGGGGACCTCTACAATCTAGCATGCAGCACCCACCTGTGAGCACTGCAGGAAGCACTGGAGGCTCCAAGTCTCATGCCTCCCAACCACAGGGATGGAGTATTGTGATGTCACGACTCCGCCCCCGTGTGATGTCATGCCCCCCCCTCAATGCAAGTCTATGGGAGGGGGCGTGGCGGCTGTCACGCCCCCTCCCATAGACTTGCATTGAGGGGGTGGGGCATGACATCACACGGGGCGGAGTCATGACGTCACAATACCCCATCCCCGGGGTCGGGAGTCATAAGACTTCAAGATGCTGCATGCTAGATTGCGGGGGTCCCCAGTGGTGGGATAACAGCGATCAGACATCTTATCCCCTGTCCTTTGGATAGGGGATAAGATGTCTTAGGGCTGGAGTACCCCTTTAATACCAAAGGCTTCTCTTTTAGGACTCTTTGCAGCCAGTGTTAGGTGTGTTACAGTTCCTTACCAACCTTCTAGTTCACAGTCTACAGTTCTTGAGGAAACCATTTTTCGAAGAGTATAACATTTGATCTAGTATATATTTATGACTGTGGGTCCCATGACACTGACAGCACTCGAGCCTAGAGGTTTTAAAGGGAATCTGTCATAATTGTTATGCTGCCCAAACCACGGGCAGCATAAAAAATGGTGCAGGCATCATGATCCAGGCTCACTATGAACCACTCTAGTCCTTGGGGCAAATCCCGGCAGCTGCTCTATACCCAGCCGCCTTAAATGATGTGTCCCTCCCCAGTAGTGTATGGCCATGGCCACTGGAAACCCAGACGAAATTTGGTGCCCATAGACTTTAAAGGGATACTCCGTTGGCATGCTTTTTTTTTAAAGTTAAACAGATTTGTAAATGACTTCTATATAAAAATCTTAATCCTTCCAGTACTTATCAGCTACTGTATGCTCCAGAGAAAGTTGTGTAGTCCTTTCCAGTCTGACCACAGTGCTCTCTGCTGCCCCTTCTGTCCCTGTCAAGAACTGTCCAGCATAGGAGCAAATCCCCATAGCAAACCTCTCCTGCTCTGGACAGTTCCTGACACGGATAGAGGTGTCAGCAGAGAGCAATGTCAGACTGGAAAGAACTACACAACTTCCTCTGGAGCATACGGCAGCTGATGAGTACTGGAAGGATTAAGAATTTTAAATAGAAGTCATTTACAAATGTGTTTAACTTTTTAGCACCAGTTGATTAAAAAAAATAATAATAATTCCAACGGAGTACCCTTTAAAGTCTAAGGGCATCAAATTTTGGCTGGATTTAAAATCAACTAGTGCCAGAAAGTTAAACAGATTTAAGCATCTTAATCCTTCCAATACTTTTCAGCTGCTGCATGCTCCAGAGGAAGTTCTTTTCTTTTTGAATTTCGTTGCTGTCTGACCACAGTGCTCTCTGCTGACACCTCTGTCTGTCTCAGGAGCTGTTTGCTATGTGGATTTGTTCCTACTCTGGACAGTTCCTGACATGGAAAGAGGTGTCAGCAGAGAGCACTGTGGTCAAACAAAAAATTCAAAAATAAAAGAACTTCCTGTGGAGCATACAGCAGCTGATAAGTACTGGACAGATTTAGATTTTAAATAGAAGTAATTTACAAATCTGTTTTACTTTCTGGCACCAGTTGATTTAAAAAAAAAAAGAAAAAAAAAGATAGTTTTTTTTACCCCTTTAAAATGAAAAGGAATGCATAAAAAAACATAATTGCTATAACATGTAATTAAAATAAATAAAGTTGCTTATACAGCAAAACATTATCTCTGTCTGTCGTTTTTTACAATGTGTACAATGGCAATATTAGCAATGCCATTTTAACAGTGTGTTTTATGGAATTGTTCAGATTATTATTGTACATAACTTGGCTAATCTATTTTATAGCTCCAATAAATATAAAATTTTCACCTAACTTGGAGGATTGACTCCTAATATTAACAGTGGACTCAAGGAAGGAATGAAACCTATTGTTTACATGTTTTAGCATTCACTTATTTGGGGTGTCCATATCTCCTTAGGTTCACACTCAGGCCTTGTCACAACTGCCAGAAACTTACTAGGTGCCACCCAGACCTAATTCCTTGGCAGGTCTCCCGGCTCAAATCCACAATATTCAGGGACCCCCCCGACCTACGATGGCCCCGACATATGATCATTTCAACATACGATGCTTTTGTATGTCAGGGCCATCGCATAAACGTCTATCCGGCAGCGCAGACTGCTTCAGCTGCCACCGGATAGGAGATTACGGTGCCCCGTGTGGTCCGCTGACAATCACTTACCTGTCCTCGGGGCTCCGGCGCGTCCTCTTCGGGAAGCCCCTGCATCGTAGGCGCTCTCCATTGTCGCCATCATGTGATGGCGGCGATGGAGAGCGAGGATGCCGTGGAAGCAGAGGCCTTGCCGGAGCGTCGGGGACGCAGCGACAGCGATGGAAGGCAACATCCAGGGCAGCGGTGACGGTCTGGAGCGGCGGCGACAGGTGAGTACAACTTCCTCTACAAGTGGTCTTCAACCTGCGGACCTTCAGATGTTGCAAAACTATAACTCCCATGATGCCCGAACAGCCGTTGGCTGTCCGGGCATGCTGGGTGTTGTAGTTTTGCAACATCTGGAGGTCCGCAGGTTGTAGACCACTGTCCTATACTTTACATTGCACAGATCCCTCAACATACAATGGTTTCAACAAACGATGGTCCGTTTGGAACGGATTACCATCGTATGTTGAGGGACCACTGTATAGATGAAGATTTTCAGTTTAACCCTGTAAGTAACGTGCTGGTATGGAGACTCTCTTATATTCCAACGCTAGCAGTCCCATCATTGTTCATCAGCCTCAAATCTCTATATATAATAGAGATGCAGAGCCAACAATCATAAAAGTAAATAGCAGCATGAACAATCCAGTGTGGGCCTACACACACAATAGTTGAGCCATGTAAAAGGCTTCTTACATACAGTGGGTGACAAATTTTGAACACATCACCATTTTTCTCACTAAATATATTTCCAAAGGTGTTATTGACATGAAATTGTCACTAGTTGTTCTTAACAACCCAAGTAATCCAGACATACAAAAGAACCAAAACAAATAATATCAAAAATTATGTTGTTATGTGTAAGGGTGGGTTGACACTACGTTTGTTGTGTACGGGTGCCGGTACTGGTTGGGAGGAACGAAAACCGTCCGCTACCGTATCCCAGCCGGATCTAGTCCAAACCCCATTCATTTCAATGAGCCGACCGGAATCAAATGCTGACTCCGGTTGGCTCATTTTCGCCTCGTATACGGTTTTCCGACCGGACCAAAAACCGTGGTATACCACGGTTTTAGGTCCGGTCAGAAAACCGAATACGGGGCAAAAATAAGCTGATTGGAGTCAGCCGATCCAGCACCCGTACACTACAAATGTAGTATGAATGCACCCTAATAATGTAAAAAGACACAGGGAAAAGTATTGAACATATGAATAAAGGGAGGTGCAAAAAGGCATGGAAAGCCAGGACAACAGCTGAACTCTATCAGTCATTGAAAAGCAATCCAGCCCCTTGTCAGTGCAAATTAATATCAGCTGATTCAGTCCTGATGGCTACAAAAAGGTCTCATTGCCAAGGTGTCACACAAGACACATTTTATGATGGGTAAAAGCAAAGAGCTGTTCAGGACCTTCACAACCTAATTTTTGTAAAACATAACAATGGTGTTGGCTACAGGCGCATTTCTAAGCTTCGGAATGTTCCAGCAAGCAGTGTTGGGCCATAATACAGAAGTGGAAAGACAATCATTTCACCACTTGTATCATGCACAGGTATGCCTAAAGAATACAGCCCTAACATCAAAGGGCTGGAAAATACTCAAAACCTAGCAGTTTAACCATTCTGTGAATAATGACGCGGGCATCAACGTCGGGAGGGGTCTTACTTTGCATGTAGACCATTATCCTTGGTATTATACATGTCGTGACCATGTAGAGAGAATAAAAAGGGAGACCAGAGGGAGGCGCCTCGTGTGATACCGTATGGGAGAAATTTTTTTACAGCAATTCGTGGTCAAAATAAATGACCCCTAGGTAGTGGCTGCTCACCTGAGAGCAAGTAAAGACTTGCGTATCAACCGACAATGGGGTTACCAAAATTCAAGGAGTGCTGGAACCACTGCTAAGCTGGAGGTCACAGGAAAAGGAGGAAGACCAATCCTGATAGGACTTGTGGTATAGAAGATGAAAAAGGACCTCTAAAGGCGCTGCCGACTCCAATGGAATTAAACCAGAGCCAGAGATGTAGCAGTAGTACAAAACACTGGGAGGTTTATTGCAATATATAAAACAATAAAAGGTGATTATGCGTTTCGGGGGAGCCACCCCCTTCTTCAGATCAGAATACAGGCAGTGAGATATGCAGAGTTTAAATATGTACAAAATGGGTGCCAACCACTTAAGTGGGAGGAGCCAAACATGTTTGTGTCACATGATAAAATAACAAAAAATAAGAAATAAATCCAAGAAAAGCATCCAGTACACATTTGACAGTTATATCAGACCATTGTAAACATAAACATACAAAAACCATCTTAATAATACGGTAGAAAAATGTGAAAACAAGCATACAGAACGTGAGTCTCCGGTGGCAGCATCCGGACCGTCAAAAGTAAACATCCGGCCCATGCTGGATGTGCCGATGCTGACACCATATGTAAACATCCGGACTATGCCGTGATCCGGATGCTGTCACAGCCACACATGGGTATTGTTGGTAAACAGATATTACAATCACGGGCGTTTGGCCGGACGTCACAGGACCAAAAGCAGCCAATGAATATATAGGCCACGGACGCGTTGCTATGAGACGATCGTCACGTGACCAGAATAAACCAATAGGCGTTCAGGGACATCGGAACCAACCGATCCTGTACTGTCAGAGGTGATTAAAAGAAGGTAAGATGCTGTAATAAGTGATGGATATACAAATATGCATAAAATCAATATGTACTGAATAGAGGAAAAGAGGCTAATAGACATATGCACCATATCCAATAGGGAAATTTAGAAATTCAAAATATGCACAAAGGTAATATACAGACATATATGAGTGAATGAATGAATCATGGAGTGCTCACACCGATATTACAGTGTAGCACCCACAGGGATAGTAAAGTATAATACTCATAAGATTAGAATAAACATATTAACACAATTATGTGTGCATATAGAAGAAATATATTACTAGGCAAATAAAGAAAAAATAGAAGCAAAATAGAAACAAAAACCAAACATACACCCCTACGTATGAATGATATATATCGGAGTGTGTTAAAACCATGGTAAAATAGTATGATATCCCCTAGTGTGGATTATTAAAAGCTAAAAGCAAAAAAATATATATAAAACTAAATATGTCCGATCTGGGATAAGAAGTTATATAAAAAATATTTATAAAATTAATAATGGTTTAACGTATCACAGATTACATTCTATCATTTCATTCAAACCCCTGGGTGATAAGGTGCCCAGGGTGTGAATCCAGAAATTTTCTCTCCTCCTTAGCGTATTAAATCTCTGATTCATTATTATCCCTGTGGGTGCTACACTGTAATATTGGTGTGAGCACTCCATGATTCATTCATTCACTCATATATGTCTCTATATTACCTTTGTGCACATTTTGAATTTCTAAATTTCCCTATTGGATATGGTGCATATGTCTATTAGCCTCTTTTCCTCTATTCAGTACATATTGATTTTATGCATATTTGTATATCCATCACTTATTACAGCATCTTACCTTCTTTTAATCCCCTCTGACAGTTCAGGATCGGTTGGTTCCGATGTCCCTGAACGCCTCTTGGTTTATTCTGGTCACGTGACGATCGTCTCATAGCAACGCGTCCGTGGCCTATATATTCATTGGCTGCTTTTGGTCCTGTGACGTCCGGCCAAACGCCCGTGACTGTAATATCTGTTTACCAACAATACCCGTGTGTGGCTGTGACAGCATCCGGATCACGGCATAGTCCGGATGTTTACATCTGGTGTCAGCATCGGCGCATCCAGCATGGGCCGGATGTTTAATTTTGACGGTCCGGATGCTGCCACCGGAGACTCACGTTCCGTATGCTTGTTTCACATTTTTCTACCGTATTATTAAGATGGTTTTTGTATGTTTATATTTACAATGGTCTGATATAACTGTCAAATGTGTACTGGATGTTTTTCTTGGATTTATTTTTTATTTTTTGTTATTGTATCATATGACACAAACATGTTTGGCTCTTCCCACTTAAGTGGTTGGCACCCATTTTGTACATATTTAAACTCTGCATATCTCACTGCATGTATTCTGATCTGAAGAAGGGGGTGGCTCCCCCGAAACGCGTAATCACCTTTATTGTTTTATGTATTGCAATAAACCTCCCAGTGTTTTATACTACTGCTACATCTCTGGCTCTGGTTTAATTCCATTGGAGTCTGCAGCGCCTTTAGAGGTCCTTTTTCATCTTCTATACCACATGTGGTGACCATGGGACTTATAATTGTAGTGCCAGCCCAACTTGATGCTAAAGGAGTCATACAGACATTGCCGTTTAATTGCCATATGCTTGACCTCTTATGATAATTTTTAAACTTTATTTACTTTCTCGTTCGCTGCTCGCGCTTCCTTCCTTATGTACTAATATTGAACCAGTTCTAGATTATTTACCAGTGATGATGAAGAGGCGATCATAAAAAGTAAGGGAACTTATGTAAATTATTTCTACACAATCTGTCTGCTTCCCTCATCGTTTTACAAGAATTAAAATGACAAAGATAATGAGACAATAGTGTTGAAAAACCTTAAAGCATTAAAGGGAAATTATTATTTTTTCTTTTAATTGAGACCTCCAAGGAATAATTTTATCAGCTATTTATAATAGGGTCCCTGAGCTCCATTTTAGACTACAGAATTAGATTTCCCCTTTAGAAGTCGCCATTTTCTGTTTTCTAACAATGATTCCCAGTACCCCAGTGTTACGCCGAGCGCTCCGGGTCCCCGCTCCTCCCCGGAGCGCTCGCTACACTCTCGTCACTGCAGCGCTCCGGTCAGATCCACTGACCCGGGGCGCTGCGATACCGCCTCCAGCCGGGATGCGATTCGCGATGCGGGTGGCGCCCGCTCGCGATGCGCACCCCGGCTCCCGTACCTGACTCGCTCTCCGTCGGTCCTGTCCCGGCGCGCGCGGCCCCGCTCCCTAGGGCGCGCGCGCGCCGGGTCTTTGCGATTTAAAGGGCCACTGCGCCGCTGATTGGCGCAGTGGTTCTAATTAGTGTGTTCACCTGTGCACTCCTTATTTATACCTCACTTCCCCTGCACTCCCTCGCCGGATCTTGTTGCCATTGTGCCAGTGAAAGCGTTTCCTTGTGTGTTCCTAGCCTGTGTTCCAGACCTCCTGCCGTTGCCCCTGACTACGATCCTTGCTGCCTGCCCCGACCTTCTGCTACGTCCGACCTTGCTTCTGTCTACTCCCTTGTACCGCGCCTATCTTCAGCAGTCAGAGAGGTTGAGCCGTTGCTAGTGGATACGACCTGGTCACTACCGCCGCAGCAAGACCATCCCGCTTTGCGGCGGGCTCTGGTGAAAACCAGTAGTGACTTAGAACCGATCCACTAGCACGGTCCACGCCAATCCCTCTCTGGCACAGAGGATCCACTACCTGCCAGCCGGCATCGTGACACCCAGGACTTATGGTAGGGCAGAATAGGGTTGACCAGTCAGCAGTGGCCGAGGAAATTTATACAAGTATGTGTCAATGTCACAAGCAATAATAAAAAGTGGTAACTCTCCATTAGATGACAGGATCTAATGGTCATAGTTTACAGAATGCTTTAAATGGAAGGCCAAGGGTGGGAAAGAGCAGGAAGACACAAAGCAAAATTCAAACATCTGGCAGCAGATGGTCCAGATAGAATTTATTTCTTTATTTCCACATATTGAAATCCAATTGCAACAATAGAATGACTCAAAGTCTGATGCGTTTCGGCTGAAACGTGTCAGTCTTTGACTGTGTTATCCTATTGTTAGACTTAAAGTTTAATATGTGGAAATAGAGAGAAAAGTATTATTTGGGTCATTTGCTGTCGGACATTTTCTTTTTGCATGTATTTGTCTGAAGTCTCCCAGCTGTCCATGCAAAATTTTAGCTCAGGAGGGGTGAGAGCTGGAATTCTGTTCTTTGTACTAGTGCAGGATGACAGCACCAGAAATCCCATCTACCTCGAGGAAACAGGCTATGATTTAGTCAGTATTTTTAACCAAAATCTGAAGTGGGTCCAGAAAACATAAAAAATGGCCAATCTTTTACTGATAGTTTTTCTTTGGGTCAGCTTAGAGATGAGTGAATTTTTGAAAATTTTTATTTGGCAGATTCACAGAATTTTCCCAAAAAATTCAGTTTGGTCCAAATTTATTCGCGCCGAATCGCTATTAAAAGCGACTATTTCTGGCTTACAGAGAGCCTCAATAGGGGTGTAAACACTTTGCCTTGCTGTAAAATGCATATGGAGTGTGCTGGGTTAGTGAAATAATACTGTTATTCAGTATGACATGCAGATCAGAGGCGTCGCTATTAGAATCACTATCACAGAGCGGCACAATGACAGAGCCTGGAGGTGGCTTTGTGATGCACGGTGCTCCGGCCGGACATACCAGCCGTGAGCGCACCTCCTCCTCCTTGTCCACAGCCGGCGGGGCTGGGATTCGTATTGCGGGACGCGCCCGCATGCGAGTCCCAGCCTGTCAATCAGCTCCATCCCCGGTCTCTGTGCTTCAGCTCTGGCGCGTGTGCCCCCGCCTCCTAGCGCTCGCGAGCTTTGAAATTTAAAGGGCCAGTGCACCCGTAATTAGTCACACACCTGTACCTCTCTTATAAGTTTCAGCCCCTTCCTATTACCCTTGCCGGATCTTTGTTTGCCCTAGCGCCTTAGAGAAAGCAGTTTTACAGTGTTTCTTACCGTGTACCAGACCTTACATTCTGTGACTTGACCTTGTTCCTAGCCGCCTGCCTACTGACCTTCTGCTTCCCTACTGACTATGCTCCTGTGCCGCCTGCCCTGACCTCTTGCCTGCCTGATTACGTCCTGCCTGTTCCTTGCCTGCCTGATTGTGTCCTGCCTGTACCACACTTCACCTCAGCCGCCTGTGGGGTCGAGTCATGCCAGGGGTAGCGACCTGGGTGCCGACTGCCACAGCAAGTCCATCCCGCTTTGCGGCGGGCTCTAGTGAAAACCAGCGGCACCTTAGACTCTGCTCCCTGGTATGGCCCGCGTCATCCGCCCCACAGGATCAGTGGATCTACTACATCTCCTGCTCCAGACCACCGTGGAATTACGGATCTACTACCTCCTGGGTACCTGCCGTCTGGGGTGAGTCTAACAGTAAGATCCGGCCATGGATCCTGCTGAGGTACCTCTGCCTGAGGATTCGGATCTCCCATCTGAAGTGATCCGTCAGTCGCAACAGTTGGCCCATCAGGCGCAGCAATTGAGTCAACTGTCTGACATGGCGCATTACTTCTGTCCACTCAACAGCAGTCTCCACCAGTTCCAGCAGTTTCTAGTGGATCTAAACTTCGTCTTCCTCTTCCCATGAAGTATGACGGGGAATCCTAAGCTATGTAGGGGTTTTCTCACTCAGTACACCCTGCATCTGGAGCTCTTGGCAGATCTGTTTCCTATGGAGCGTTCTAAGGTGGCTTTTGTGGTTAGCCTCTTGTCTGGAGAGGCCCTGGCATGGGCTACTCTGCTCTGGGATAATAGTGACCCAATTACCTTGAACCTCACGGCCTTCTTGACTGAATTCCGCAGCGTTTTTGAAGAACCTGCACGTGCCTCCTCTGCTGAGATGGCTCTTCTTAACCTATAACAAGGGACTTCCTCTGTTGCAGACTATGCAGTCAAGTTTCGTATCCTTGCTTTAGAGTTGGCATGGAACGACGAGGCCTTGTGTGTTCTATTTAAAAAAGGACTTTTTAGTAAAATTAAGGACGTTCTTGCTGCACGAGATTCTCTGACTACCCTGCTTGAACTGATCTGTTTGGCCGCACGTATTGATGTGCGTTTTTCTGAACGACAGGAGGAGCTATGTAATGAAAATGTACCTACGGAAAAGGCTAAGCCAGTGGAACATTCTCGCCTCACCCAGGAGGAGAGATTCCGACGACCCAGCCAGAATTTGTGTCTTTACTGTGCCTGCCCGGAGTACTTTCTCAAGGACTGTCCTTCCCGTCCTCCGTGTCCGGGAAAACGTTCCCACCTAGGATACATTGGAGAGGCGTCTCTGGGTGTGAATACCGTCTCTCCTCTTTTGAATATTTCCGTACAAGTTCACGTTTCTGCTCAGACTTCTTTCTTCGCTACAGCATTTTTTGATTCAGGTTCAGCTGGTAACTTCATAGATGCTCTCTCGTGCACGAATATCGCCCTCCTGTGAGTCGCCTTGCCAAGTCTCTGTTCATCTCCTCCGTCACAGAACAAAATCTGGACTGTAGAGTGCTTTACCGCACGGAGTCTCTTCTTTTGCAGGTGGGAGTCTCGCATAAGGAAAGGATGGAATTCTTTGTGCTTCCACATTGTACTTCACAGATACTTCTTGGTCTTCCTTGGCTCCGGCGCCATTCCCCGCAGCTTGACTGGAAATCTGGAGAGATCACCCGCTGGGGACATTGTTGTCAAAATCATTGTCTAGAATAGGTCCAGCCTAAAATTGTTTCTACCGTTCCTCCTATGCCTGGTCTGCCCTTCCCTTATCAGGATTTTTCTGATATCTTCTGCGAAAAACAGGCCAAGACTTTGCCTCTGCATCTTCCTTACGACTGCCCCATTGATTTACTGCCTGGGACTATGCCACCTCGTGGTAGAATTTATCCTTTGTCAGTCCCGGAGACTCAAGCCATGCAAAAATACCTCCAAGAGAATCTCCAAAAGGGATTTATCTGAAAATCCTCTTCTCCAGCCGGAGCCGGATTCTTCTTTGTAAGCAAGAAGGATGGTTCTCTCCGTCCATGTATCGACTACAGAGGTCTCAACAAAATCATGGTCAAGAATCATTATTCTCTTCCTTTGATCTCAGAACTTTTTGATAGTCTTCGGGGGGCCAAAGTCTTCTCCAAACTGGATTTACGTGGAGCCTATAATTTAATTCGAATTTGAGAGGGGGACGAATGGAAAACGGCTTTCAACACCCGAGATGGACATTTTGAGTACCTTGTGATGCCTTTTGGTTTTTGCAGTGCTCCAGCTTTTTTTCAGGAATTCGTCAATGATATCTTCCGCGACCTTCTCTATACCTGTGTTGTCGTTTATCTTGATGATATTTTGATCTATTCTTCCAACTTGGAGGAGCATCGTACTCATGTTCGTCAGGTCCTTCGTCGCCTCCGGAGGAATCATCTCTATGCCAAACTGGAGAAATGCCTTTTTGAGAAATCCAGCCTTCCCTTTCTCGGATATATTGTCTCTCATCAAGGTCTGCAAATGGATCCAGTAAAACTGTCTGTGGTATTGGAGTGGCCTCGTCCTACCGGTCTTCGTGCAATTCAACGTTTCCTAGGATTCGCCAACTATTATCATCAGTTCATCCCGCATTTTTCTTCTGTGGTTGCTCCTATTGTCGCCCTCCCCAAAAAGAATGCTAACCCTAAGTTGTAGCCTACTGAGGCCGAAGAGGCTTTCTCCTGCTGAAAGTCTGCCTTTGCTTTAGCCCCCGTGTTATCAAGACCTGATCCGGGAAAACCTTTTGCCCTAGAGGTTGACGCTTCTTCCGTTGGAGCGGGTGCCATCCTTACCCAGAAAGGTGCCAAGGGTAAGACAGTGACCTGTGGATTATTTTCCAAAACGTTCTCACCAGCAGAGAGAAACTACTCCATCGGAGATCGTGAACTGCTTGCTATAAAACTTGCCTTAGAGGAGTGGCGACATTTGTTGGAAGGATCTCCTCATCCGATCAGCATCTATTCAGATCACAAAAATCTCCTGTACCTTCAGTCTGCTCAACGCTTGAATCCTCGTCAGGCAAGGTGGTCGTTGTTCTTTTCCCGATTAAATTTTTTCATTAATTTCCGTCCAGCTAACAAGAATAAGGACAGAGCTAATTGCCTCTCCAGATCTTCTGACTTTGTGGGTTTGGATCCTACACCAAGACATATCATCCCAACTGATCGTCTGATTTCAGAAGCTCCTGCCGATCTTCTACAGGTACCTCATGGCAAGACTTTTGTACCAGTCAGATTGAGACGCAAAGTCCTAATCTGGGGTCATTCTTTATTGGCTGGCCATCCTGGAGTAAGTAAGACTCTTCTTTTAATCTCCCGACACTATTGGTGTCCGCGTCTGGAACATGATGTTTCTGAATTTGTACGTTCCGGTGTCACTTGTGTTTGAGACAAGACTCCTCGACTGAGACCCGCAGGACTCTTGCAGCCGTTGCCCATTCCTGAGACTCCATGGACTCACATTGCAATGGACTTCATTACCGGTCTTCCACCATCACATAATAACATTGTCATCTGGGTGGTGGTTGAAAGGTTTTCTAAAATGGCTCATTTTGTTCCACTTCCCGGTGTCCCATCAGCTCCACAACTGGCAAAGCACTTCTTACTTCATATCTTCCGACTTCATGGTCTTCCAGAAAATATTGTCTCGGATCATGGAGTTCAGTTTGTGTCCAAATTCTGGCGAGCTCTCTGTTCTTGCCTTGGCATCAGTTTGGATTTCTCCTTTGCCTACCACCCCCAGTCCAATGGCCAGGTTGAGAGAGTAAATCAAATCTTGGAGACTAATTTACGTCATTTTGTTTCAGCCCGTCAGGACGTCTGGGTTGATCTTCTTCCCTTCTTCCTACAATCATAAAGATTCTGAATCCGCAAAGACATTTCCAATTTTTATAATTTTTTACCATCAATCCCGGTCTCCTCTTCCAATTCCAGTTTCTTCCAGTGTCCCAGCCGTGGACGAACTTGTCTGAGATTTCTCTTCCATTTGGGGACAGATTCGGCAGTCATTATCTGTGGCCTCCTCCCGCATGAAAGCCCAGGCAGACAAGAAAAGAAGACTTCCTCCATCACTCGACTTACCACCTTCTCTACGCATTCCTAACTCTTTTCATGTATTCCTCCTCAAACCTCTGGTTATCAACCGTCTCTCAAAGAAAAAATTTTGCTCCCACTCCGGTCTCCGGTTCTTCAGATATTTTTCAAGTTAAAGAGATCCTGGCCTCTAAAATGGTATGTGGCAGAAATTTTTTTTTTGGTTGATTGGAGGGGATTTGGTCCTGAGGAGAGGTCTTGGGAGCCCGAAGAGAACATCTTGGACTGTAATCTCCTCAACAAATTTTTGTCCCACAAGAGGAGGGGGAGACCAAAGGGGGGGGGTACTGTGATGCATGGCGCTCCGGCAGGACATACCGGCCGTGAGCGCACCCCCTCCTCCTTGTCCGCCGCCGACGGGTGTGGGATTCGCATTGCGGGACACTCCCGCATGTGAGTCCCAGCCCGTCACTTACTTCCATCCCTGGTCTCTGTGCCTCAACTCCGGCACGCGTGCCCCCTCCTCCTAGTGCACGCTGGAGCTTTGAAATTTAAAGGGCCAGTGCACCCGTAATTAGTCACACACCTGTACCTCTCTTATAAGTTTCAGCCCCTTCCTATTGCCCTTGCCGGATTTTTGTTTGCCCTAGCGCCTTAGAGAAAGCAGTTTTACAGTGTTCCTTGCCGTGTACCAGAGCTTGCATTCTGTGACTTGACTGTGTTCCTAGCCGCCTGCCTACTGACCTTCTGCTTCCCTACTGACTACGCTCCTGTGCCGCCTGCCCTGACCTCTTGCCTGCCTGATTACGTCCTGCCTGTTCCTTTTGTACCATGCCTCACCTCAGCCGCGTGTGGGGTCGAGTCGTGCCAGGGGTAGCGACCTGGGTGCCGCCTGCCGCAGCAAGTCCATCCCGCTTTGCGGCGGGCTCTAGTGAAAACCAGCGGCACCTTAGACTCCGTTTCCTGGTACGGCCCGCGTCAACCGCCCCACAGGATCAGTGGATCTACTACATCTACTGCTCCCGACCCCCGTGGAATTACGGATCTATTACCTCCTGGGTACCTGCCATCTGTGGTGAGTCTAACAGGCATCAGTATGAGGAGACCATATAGTGGCTGAATGACACAGCGTGGAGGTGAAGGCAGCATGAGGAAACCATATAGTGGCTAAATGACACAGCCTAGAGTTGTCGGCAGCATATAGTGGCTGAATGACACAGCCTGGAGTTTGCGGCAGCATGAGGAGAACATATAGTGGCTGAATGATACAGCCTGGAGGTGAAGAACGCATGAGGAGACCATATAGCCTCAATAGGGGTGTAGAACACTTTGCCTTGTCCTAACACGCATAGGGTGTTAGTGAAATAATACTGTTATTCAGTATGACATGCAGATTACAGGCATCGCTATTAGAATCACTGCCGCAGAGCGTCTGGATTTGGCAGAAGGGAGACAATATGGTGTCAAAATTGAAGAGAATAAAAAGATTCTTATGTAATTTTTATTTTATTTAATTTGAATTTATTACAGATTTTTTGACTACCCATTCTGGTGAGCATTGAGCTGGCGGTCCTCAGCCAGGCAAGATACGATCTGTTTCAGCCCCTGCCTCCCAGCGCCCCCCTTACTGTGAAAGTGTGAATGTTTCATTTAATCAGTTAGGGTTCATTGTTATCGCTCCAACCTGTTTCATTGGATTCTTGTGGTGATTCCACAGGTAATATGACGTCGACGACCATAGGGCCTAGGTCTTGAAAAGATTACATCAATTTTTAAAAATTAAAATTCAACATTTATATTATATTCCCAAGTTTAATGCCCCAGTGTTTACTTTGAACAAATACTGTACAAAACCCAATCTAGCAAGGAGTCACATGGCGGCACAATGAAAGAGCCTAGAGGTGGCAGCAGCCCAATGAGACTAGGGCCTCACAATAGAAAAGATTAAAGATATTTTGTAAAATTTCAATTGATGATTTTAGATACATGAATATTTTTACAGTTTAATCTCAGGTGCCAACAACATAAGGAGACCCTATGGTGTCACATTGAAACATCCTGGAGGTGGCAGCAGCAGGAGGAGACCATAGGGCCTCACAATTCCAAAGATTAAAAGATACCCTAGAAATTTTAATTGAAGATTTATGGTAGCTAGTGCTACCATAAAAATGTATAGATAATGTCCCAGCAGCATGAGGAGACCACATGGCAGCAAAATGACACAGCCTGGAGGTGGCACAAGTAGAGATGAGCGAACTTTTCAAAAATTTGATTCGGACAAAAAAGTTTGTTTTGTTTCGAATTTTTTCGCAGCGAATCTATATTAAAAAAGGCTATTTCTAGCCTATATACAGCCTCTATAGGGGCATAGAACACTTTGCTGTGTTCTAAAACGCATATTGAGTGTGCTGGGTTAGTGAAATAATACTGTTATTCAGAATAAAATTATTATAGATTATCGGCCTCGCTTTTAGAATCACTGCCGCACAGCAGCACAATTACAGAGCCTGGTGGTGGCATCAGTGTCAGGAGACCATATAGTGACTGAATGACACAGCGTGGAGGTGTTGGCAGCATGAGGACACCATATAGTGGCTGAATGACACAGCGTGGAGGTGTTGGCAGCATGAGGAGACCATATAGTGGATGAATGGCACAGCCCGGATTTGCCAGCAGCATGAGTAGGCACTAGGCCTTCACAATCCCTAAGTTTAAAAGATGAATTAAGAAATTTAAACCGAAGATTTTGGATAGCGGATGCTACCTATGAGAAAATTTGAAATTCCCAGACCCAGGCCCAACAGCGGCATCAGTAACCCATATATTGCCTGAATGACACAGCCTGAATTGCCTGATGCATGAGTACACACCAGGGCTTCACAATCGCCCCAAAAAAACACCACAATTTTACAAATTTTTGGTAAAGATTTTGGATAGCGGATGCTACCTATGAGAAAATTTGAAATTCCCAGACCCAGGCCCAATAGTGGCATCAGTAACCCATATATTGCCTGAATGACACAGCCTGGAGTTGCCTGATGCACGAGTACACACCAGGGCTTCACAATCCCCCCCCCCAAAAAAAAAAAACACAATTTTACAAATTTTTGGAAAAGATTTTGGGTAGCGGGTGCTACCTATGAGAAAATTTGAAATTACCAGACCCAGGCCCAGCAGCGCCATCATTTTTTTTTTTGGGAAAATGAAAACAAACTTTGAGTGTCCCGGACCCCATCGTGTGGGTACGAAGGACCCAATCCAAAATGCCCCCACAGCAACATCAGCAAAGCATAAATTGCCTAAATGACACAGCCTGGAGTTGGCTGATTCACGAGTACACAGCAGGGCTTCACAATTCCCCCCCCCCCAAAAAACACCACAATTTTAGAAATTTTTGAAAAAGATTTTGGATAGCGTGAGCTACCTATGATAAAATTTGAAATTCCCATACCCAGGCCCCACAGCGGCATCAGTATATTGCCTGAATTACACAGCCTGGAGTTGCTTGATGCACGAGTACACACCAGGGCTTCACAATCCCCCCCAAAATCAACAAAATTGTATAATAAAAAAAAAAAAATGTATACCTTTGTGTAAAAACAAGCGCATATCCAACAGTTCAGAAGACTCTATAATGCAGGATGTTGGACCACCCAAAGACTTTCTTCTCAAAAATAATAAACCACACAATGTTTGAAAAAAAAAATAAAAAATGATGACATGTGTGTGGAGACACGACCGCTGGCTGATAACGGGAGCTCAGGCCTCTCGCTGCGACTCCTGCTGCCACTCGCCCCAAGTCTGCTGCCAACTCTGCCTGAAGTATTTAGGCCTCTGCCACTCCTCTGTGCACGTCCTGGCACTTCTCTGCCTGACATACTATAGTGCGTATATGAGGGGAGTACAATACGTTACACTACTCTTTAAACAGTATTTGTCTAGAACAGCAGCAGGTGATTACTTACGGCTGTCCTTTCACAGCATGTAGGCCCTTGACAGCTTAACAGGTACAAGATTGTACAATACTTGGATGTACCTATGTGATATGCACTGATGAGGGCAGTAATATGCCTAAATATACGCAGAAAAAAACTCTGTATTTTTGAAAAACACCAGCCGGTGGATACTATGGTTTACATAGTTAGTACGGTTGAAAAAAGACATACGTCCACATACGTCCACTTTGACGGTATGGAGCACCTGGACAGCTTAACAGGTACTAAATGGTACAATACTTGGATGCACTGATGAGGGCAGTAATATGCCTAACTATACGCAGAAAAAAACTATAAAAAAAAAAAAAAAAAGACAGTGAATAGTATTGTTTGGACTTGCACAGTATGTAGCCAGCCCCTTGACAGATGAACAGGTACAAAATGGTACAAATGCACTACAGTCCACTGAACAATCACGTATTTCTGAACAGCAGCAGGACCCAACAGTGCAGCACCACAAAAAAAAAAAAAAAATCCAGGGATTAAACCCTAAATTGCACTCTGTCACACAATTCTGAGCAGCAGGAGATTTGTGGAGCAAATAAAAATAAACTCAATTGGGCTGAAAAATGAGGAGATAAGATGGTTGATAAAGTTCAGGCAGCTTGGAGATCTGTATGAGGCAGCTGACAGCTATCTGCACCTCTCTGCTGCAATGCTCAATAATGTGAATAGGAGGTTTAGCAATCAATGATTCTTCTCAGTGTAACAGCACAGCTCTCTGCACTCCTGTCTTTCCCTAAGGCTGATGTGACTAGCAGTTGCAGTGTAACGCTGTGGTATGAGCTATTCACACACACACAGTCCCGTCCTCTCCATCTGAGTGCATAGATGAAATGAAGAGAGGCAAGATGGCCGCCGATTATATAGGGCCTGTGACATCACAGGGGTCAGTGAACACTGATAGGCTGCATCTCACATGTGGTTCAGGGTCAGCCCGCCTACATTTATTCCCGCCGCTGTTTCCCGCCGCTAATCCCCTGCCCCATGTACTCAAATATGGATCCACCATCTTAGCTCTCCAATAGCCTGGCACGCTGTAAAATGGAGTTTAATGAAGCGATTCGCGTGATAGAATCGCGACGATATTCGCATTCATTGTGAATCGAATTTTTCATGAAATTCGTAACGAATTCGGGTTCGTTAACTTCGATTCGCTCATCTCTAGGCACAAGCATGAGGAGACCAAAATGTGGCAGAATGACCAAGCCTGGAGGTGGCAGCAGCCTGACCGGACCAAAGGGCCTCACAATTTAAAAGATTAAAGATATTTTTTTTTAATTGCATGTGGCAATGTTAACATCCTCCGGATACTTGATGGAAAACTGCCACACGGCAGAGTAGCTGATTTTTTCCCCAACAGTCCGCACTAATTGACTGATACTGCCGCCGACTCCAGGGACCCCTGTTCCACTACCTCCCGGGAAGGTAGGCTGCCCCCATGATGCCAGAACAGTAAAAAAAAAAAAAAAAAAAAACACACATGCATACAATTTTGGAAACTACACCCCTCAAGGAAAGCAACAAGGGTGATTGATGAACTTTTGTTAAAGTGGGACGTGAAAAATTTGATTTTTAACACTAAAATGCTGGTGTTACCCCAAACTTTTCATTTTCACAAGGAGTAATAGGAAAATAAATTTATTTTTTTATTTATTTTCATGTCCAACTTTAACGAAAATTTATCAGAGACCTGTGGGGTCTCACGTTCCGTGAGGGGTGTAGTTTCCAAAATGGGGTAACATGTTTTTTTTTTTTTTTTTTTACGTTCATGTCAGAACCGCTGTTACTACCAGCCACCCATGTGCAAATCACCAATTTAGGCCTCAAATGTACATGGCGCTCTCTCACTTCTGAGCCATGTAGTTCATCCGCAGAGCATTTTACGTCCCCGTATGAGGTATTTCCGTACTCGGAAGAAATTGCGTTAGAGAATTTGGGGGTCTTTTTCTCCTTTTACCTCTTGTGAAAATGAAAAGTATAAGGCAACACCAGCATGTTAGTGTAAAAATAAAAAATAAATTACACTAACATGCTGGTGTAGCTCCCAACTTTACCTTTTCATAAGGGGTAAAAGGAGAAAAATCGCCCCCAAATTTGTAACGCAATTTCTTCTGAGTACGGAAATACCCCATATGTGGCCATAAGCTGTTGCCTTGAAATACGACAGGTCTCTGAAGTGAGAGAGCTCCATGCGTATTTGAGGCCTAAATGAGGAATTTGCAATAAGGGCGGACCCGGTTACAGGGATGGGGCTTGTCTCCACCAAAACCCTACATCAGTGTTTCCCACACAGGGTGCCTCCAGCTGTTGAAAGACTCCCAGCCTGCGAGGACAGTCAATGGCTGTCCAGCAACACTAGTAGTTGTTGTTTTGCAACAGCTGGAGGCTATGTTTAGGAAACACTGCCGTATGAGATGTTTTCCATTTTTATTAGGGGGGGGGGGGTGGACGTGTAAGGGGGTGTATATCTAGTGTTTTACTTTTTATTATGTGTTAGGGTAGGGTAGTGTAGTGTTTTTAGGGTACATTCACGCGGTTGGGTTCACAGTGAGTTTTCCGCTGGGAGTTTGAGCTGTGGCGGAAAATTTGCTGCAGCTCAAACTTGTAGAAGGAAACCCACTGTAAACCCGCCCGTGTGAATGTACCCTGTACATCCACATGGGGGGGGGGGGGGGGGCAAACCTTCAGCTGTGGCAAAATGACAACTCCCAGAATGCACTGACAGACTGTACATGCTGGGAGTTGTAGTTTTGCAACAGCTGTAGGCACACTGGTGGGGAACCACTTAGTTAGGGAACAGACTCTAGCTCAGTGATTCGACCCGTGTACCTCCAGCTGTTGCAAAACTACAACTCCCAGCATGTACGGTCTGTCAGTGTATTCTGGGAGCTGTAGTTTTGCAACAGCTGGAGACACACGGGTTGGAATCACTGAGTTAGGAAACAGACTCTAGATCAGTGTTTCCCAACCAGTGTGATTACAGCTGTTGCAAAACTACAATTCCCAGCAAGGCTAGACCATCAGGGATGCTGGGCGTGTAGTTCTGCAATATCTGGCCCTTTAGATGTTGCAGAACTAAAACTCCCAGCATGCCTGGACAGTCTGGGCATGCTAGGAGCTGTAGTTATGCAACAACTGGGGAAGAACAGTTTGGAGACCCCTAAGTAGTGGTCTCCAAACTGTAGCCCTCCAGATGTTGCAAAACAACTCCAAGCATGCCCAGACTGTCCAGGCATGCTGGGAGTTGTAGTTCTGCAACATCTGAAGGGCCAGATATTGCAGAACTACACGCGCAGCATCCCTGGGCATGCTGGGAATTGTAGTTTTGCAACATCTGGAGGGCTACAGTTTGGAGATCACCATATAGTGGTCTCCAAACTGTGCCACTTCAGATGTTGCAAAACTACAACTCCCAGCATGCCCAGACAGTCAGTGCATGCTTAAAGTTGTAGTTTTGCAACATCTGGAGGACTACAGTTTAGAGACCACTACACAGTGGTCTCCAAACTGTGGCCCTCCATATGTTGCATGCCTTTGGATGTCTGGGCATGCTGGGAGTTGTAGTTTTGCAGCTTTTAGAAGGCCACAGTGAAGATCACTTACCGCGATCTTCACTGCTGCAGTAAGTGATCTTCACTGTGGCCTTCTAAAAGCTGCAAAACTACAACTCCCAGCAGGCTTCCTTCTCCACGCTCCGATGATGCCGCCGCTGCTCGGAGATGCCGCCGCCGGTCCGGGTAAGTTGGCCATGCTCCCCCTCTCACCGCCTGTGTTCCCCTCCCGCTCTGCCCGGACTTCGATCGGTGGGCAGAGCGGGGGAAATGAACTCTAACACCCCCCCCCCCCCCCCGCCCCCTCCTGCCATTGGTGGTCGTTTTGACCTACCAATGGCAGGGGATAGGGGGAGGTGGCAACACTGCCACCTCACTCCTATCTTTTAGGATGGTCGGAGCTGTCTCTGACAGCTCCGATCATTCTTATTTTCCGTGCGATCTGAATTGACCGTTGATTTGCGGCTGACATGGGGGGGGGGGGTCTCAGGACCCCCCCTAGGCTTTGCCACGGGATGCCTGCTGATAGATATTAGCAGTCATCCCGGTCCGATCACCGCCCGGCGAGCGGCGGTAACCGGAAATATGTACGGCGTATCCATACACTCTCCATCCCCAAGGAGTTAACAAGGCCTCTGAAAAATGAAAGAAGCAATCTTATTGGTTGCTATGGGCAACTGGGCAACTTTTCCTTTGCACAGGTTTTGATAAATCTCCACCCACTGTGTTTGTCTACATGACCACCAGGTCTACAGATTCCCTTTCAGCTCACAAAATGGACCAAAATATAATCTCCACTAACATATGAAATGCAAAATAACATCGTATACAGGGTGTAACATGGCCATTTAGAGTGATGGGCGCCAATTTCTAAAAGGAGATTTATCAAGACCTGTGCAAAAGAAAATTTTCCAAGTTGCTCATAATAACCAATCAGAAAAGTAGGTAAAAAAGAAGAGGTGCGCTCCTAGAGAAAAATACTGTGAGTCAGAAGTACAGGTGTGCAATTAGTTGTGACTTACCGTGTGGTGTTGTACTTTGATGGCATGTAGACTCGCTCGTGTAGCGATGCAGGGGAGGTGGCTGCCTCGGCGTCCTTGTCGGTGACCTCAGGTTACGGTTGGAAATGGAATAGATAAAACTAAAAACTAGGACAATCCGGATGGCGCCCTCCCCTTAGCCCCGCCCCATGACACGCGTGTCATGGGGCGTGGGTTAAGGGGAGGGCGCCATCAGGATTGTCCTAGTTTTTAGTTTTATCTATTTCATAATAACCAATCAGATCGCTTCTTTCATTTTGCAGAGACCTTGTTAAAAATGAAAGACACAATCTGATTGGTTGCTATGGGCAACATTTAGAGATGAGCGAACTTACAGTAAATTTGATTCGTCACGAACTTCTCGGCTCGGCAGTTGATGACTTTTCCTTCATAAATTAGTTCAGCTTTCTGGTGCTCCGGTGGGCTGGAAAAGGTGGATACAGTCCTAGGAGACTCTTTCCTAGGACTGTATCCACCTTTTCCAGCCCACCGGAGTCCCTGAAGGCTGAACTAATTTACGCAGGAAAAGTCATCAACTGCCGAGCCGAGAAGTTTGTGACGAATCAAATTTACTGTAAGTTCGCTCATCTCTAGCAACATTTCCTCTGGACAGGTCGTCACCCGGGTTACATATCACTCTCCCTAAATATGGCAATGTCATGAGGTAACCTGATGTTAAGGAAACTGATGGCAAAAATACGTATCACACCCAAGGATGTGTAAACCAGTGAGATGGAGAACTACAAAAACCTAAAGCTATAGGAAACAACACTGAGCTGTCATCCACATGTTCTGGAGGTGACCAACAATGGGCGGGTTATATTTAGTGATACTCCAGGACACCGGTCACGGGGCGCTCGCACAATGGCATTCTTCATGACTTATGTTTACTTGTTGTCATACATTCACTTGGAAACATGTAGCGGGGAAGTAACATGTAACATGTGTTATATAATGTAATATTACAACAATGTAGCTGAATGTTTGATTTAAAAAACAGTCAAACGGGAAGTCTTCCCTGTTCTTGTCTTATATATACACCTTTCTGATCTGCTTCATTTACATTACCTGAGGCGCTCTGCTCCACATCCAAACCTCTGAGGAGTAACCGAGACCAGAATAAAAGGTAATAACAAAACCAAAAAGGATAATAGATCGAATATCTGTACTTTATTACTTATTATACAATATAATAGTTATAGGTATGGATGGATGGATAGATAGATAGATAGATAGATAGAATGCAGAAAATAGGCAGCACTGTAACTGTGAAAGAGGTTCAAGCTGGAGCAACCTGGTCAGGGTCCAATAAATCCACAATGAAATCAGCAGCACTCTAGGATATGTGGAATGGTGTGGATTTTATTCACCAGACATCATAAACGCGAAGTTTCAGAGGTCTCACACGGCCTTTGTCAAGCGGCCGTAACAAAGGCCTTGTGAGACAGCTGAAACATTGCGTTTGTGATGTCTGGTGAATAAAAGCCACACCATTCCACATACCATAGAGTGCTGCTGATTTCATTGCGGATAGATAGATAGATATGAGATAGATGGATGGATAGATAGATAGATAGATATGAGATAGATAGATAGATATGAGATAGATGGATGGATAGATAGATAGATAGATATGAGATAGATAGATATGAGATAGATAGAAATGAGATAGATAGATAGATAGATATGAGATAGATAGATATGAGATATGAGATAGATAGATAGATAGATAGATATATAGATAGATATGAGATAGATAGATAGATAGATAGATAGATAGATGGAAAGATAGATAGATAGATAGATAGATAGATAGATAGAGGATACAGATGGAAGGATGTACATGAGATGATAGATAGATTAAAAAATAATGGCTGCAGCACTCAAAAATCAGATGAAAAAAAAACATGGGCAACTTTATTCCATAGTGAAATACATGCAACGTTTCTGGTCTATGTGCAGCCTCTCAAGCTTGATAAAGGCTGCACAGGCAGCAGAAACGTTGCATGTATTTCACTATGGAATAAAGTTGCCCATGTTTTTTTTTCCATCTGATTTTTGAGTGCTGCAGCCATTATTTATGTTTTTGTCTGGATCATGGACCTGTGACGGAGGTTTGTTGGCCGCTTGCACCACTATACTTATTTTGGTTGTGCAGCTACTCCTCTATTTTCACCACTTGCTGTGACAGTATGTATATGGTATGGAATGGCTTGTTCAGGCGTCTCTAGACTGGGTGGTGCTGCTGTTCTGTGAAGGTATGTGCAAAACAACGGCAGTAGTAGATAGAAAGTTAGAAAGCGCACTCACCCAACTTTTCCGATATCTTTGCTTTATTCATGAGTCAGTAACTTTATAGTTTACTGTTTGGTACGGAGTTCCCCTCATGCGCTGTGCAGAGCAGATTAGCAGGGACGATCCACCGGGGCGACAGCGGCCGTTTCACGCCAGTTGGCATTTCTTCATGCCCCCTCGGTGACGCCAACAGGCGTGAAACAGCCACCATCACCCAGGTGGATCATCCCTGCTAATCTGCTCTGAACAGCGCACGAGGGGAACTCCGTACCGAACAGTAAACTATAAAGTTACTGACTCATGAATAAAGCAAAGATATCGGAAAAGTTGAGTGAGTGCACTTGTCTTTCTATCTACTACTGCAGATATAGATCAATAGATAGATATAATCTAGAAAGTGAGAAAGGTAAATCTATCTCTCTCATATTTACAGTATATCTATCTATGTCATCTCTATCTATCTCATATCTATTTGATATCTATCTATCTCATATCTATCTATCTATCTATCTATATATTTATCTATCTCATATCCATCTATCTATCTATCTCATATCTATCTAATCTCTATCTATCCATCCATCCATCTTGTTATCTAAGTACAGAGCTGCAATAAATACGTACTATTTGCCCCAGTACGATGAGCCCACCAGGGCTTTGCAAGTCTGGACCCCTCACGTTAATAAAAATGCCCCAAAGTCCCCACATTGCCTGTTCTGTGTCCTCTGTAGTTACCCATGTGGTTTTGGCAGCTCCTTTGGCCCCTGATCAGGGCTGGACTGGGGCTAAAAAGCAGCCCTGGAAAAATTTGCATACCAGGCCCACAGCATTGCGTCATTGTGGCAGCCGGCGGCTTCAGGGAAGTACAAGGAAGCCTGACATTTTATTTTCCAGGTCTCCATAAGAGAACTATGTTGTGGCTGCGCCCTAAGGTGAAAGGATGCAGCTGCAACATATGTCGTATTTTTCGCCGTATAAGGCTCACTTTTTCTTCCCCAAAACTGGGGGGAAAAAGTCGGTGCGTCTTATACGGTGAATACACCCTTATCGCGGCGGTCCCTGCGGCCATCAGCGGCCGGGACCCGCGGCTAATACAGGACATCACCGATCGCGGTGATGCCCTGTATTAACCCTTGAGACGTGGCGATCAAAGCTGACCGCCGCGTCTGAAGGGAAAGTGACACTAACCCGGCTGTTCAGTTGGACTGAATAGCCGGGTTAGTGCTTACAGGACACCGGGAGGGACCTTACCTGCCTCTTCGGTGTCTTCTCCGTTCAGGGATCCCCTGTATGGCCGACGCCCTCCTTCCTCGTCATCACGTCGTCGCGTACCTGCGTCGGCATGCGTAATGACGTGATGACGGCGACGGAGAGCGAGGATACCCGGCCGGCAGCAGAGACGTTCCGGAGCGACGGGGACACGGCGACAGCGATGGAGCGACATCCAGGGCAGCGGTGACTGGTCCAGAGCGGCGGGGACACGTGAGTATTACCTCCTATGCAGTGGTCTTCAATCTGCGGACCTCCAGATGTTGCAAAACTACAACTCCCAGCATGCCCGGACAGCCAACGGCTGTCCGGGCATGCTGGGAGTTGTAGTTTTGCAACATCTGGAGGTCCGCAGATTGAAGACCACTATTGGGTTCAAAATCTTAAATTTTTTAGATTTTGCACCTAAAAATAGGGTGCGTCTTATACGCCGGTGCGTCCTATAGGGCGAAAGATACGGTAACTTGGGGAAGACCATAAGAAAAAAAAACCCTCTCTCCCTTGCTCTTGCGCTGCAACCAGAATCACAGAACTCAGTTTGCAGTGTCCAGAGCTTCTGGGTTCGGTGACGTAACGTTACACAGCTGCTCATCACAGGCCAAAGCAATGCCCAGCCTCAGACACTGATTGGATGGCTGGCGTGTGACATCACGTCACCTAACCCGGAAGTGCCAGACACCAGGAACATAATTCGGTAATTTCGTCAACAGTGCAGGAGCGAGGAATTTAACAGAGGGTTTTTTTTTTTTTTTTTTTACTGTCCCCCCTCCCATAGTAGATATTATATATAGGGTTAACATACTTAAGATACTGGAGTTCCACTTTAACAAATTTGTTTTGCATTTAGGAGTCAGGATTTATTTTTATTTTTTTCCAGTTTTTGAAATGTGGCTGTTTAAACATGTTTTGTTACTATTTTCCCAGTTATATTTTGCACAGCTAGTACCTCGCTTACACTAACCCACTTATCCCAAGTAATAAAAAAATGCATGATGTCACACGGGGGCAGAGAACGTGACATCACAATACTCTGGCCCCGGGATCGGGATTCATCAGACCTGGAGCGATGTTTGCTCCAGAAGCTGATGATAGCGGGGTGCTGCATGAAAGATTGCGGGGGTCCACAGTGGCGGGACCCCGTCGATCAGGCATCTTATCCCCAGCCTTTGGATAGGGAATAAGATGTCTTAGGGCCGGAGTACCCTCCGTAGCAGTATATAGGAAGTCACTGGAAGACACAGTGGTCAGCACTACAAAGTCCAACACTTCCCGCTTGGGACTTGTTTAACTGATGCACGTACAGCAAACACCTTTTCCCGGATTAGCAGTTTCCTGCATATAGACTGGTGCTCAATCCCAATAGTTTATAAGTAAGCATTACAGTCTTACCTTCAGTGCAGCATAGACACTTACAGCCATAGCACGTGATCCTCTCTTCATCAGACCCATTCTCACACCTCAGGGTTTACAAATACACCTCTCTTGTGATGTGTGAATGAGGACATACATGTTAAAAGTACCTATAGTATAGAAAAGTATGAATACATTCAGGAGTGAGAATAGGTATGGTCTGATGAAGAGTGAGGATCACGCGCAACAGCTGTAATTTGTTTTGTAGCTATCGCGGCCTTGTCCACCATATTACTCTGTATCTATGCTGCACTGAAATTTAGCAAAACCTGTCCATAGAAAAAGTTGCCCATAGCAACCAATCAGATTGCTTCTTTCAGACTTTATAGCCTCCAGACCTCCAGTCACTGTATCAGCCTGTCAGGAGTCTCAGGACCTGTGTGTGTGATGCTGCTGCTGTGGTGCACATAGGTCCTGACATCTCTGACTGGCTGATACAGTGACTTGTCGGGACTCCTGTGCCCCAGACACTGCCAGCCCACAGGGCGGGCGGCCTACCAGGAATTTTTCCTGTATCCCGGTAGGCCAGTCCAGCCCTGACCCTGATGTCTCCTAAATATTCTTTTTCCTTGCTTGCACAGACTACAACTCCCAGAAGTCAGTGCAGCTCTGTGTAATGGCTGCCAGCCAATTACTTTCACTATCTGTATGCATGCTCACACTGCAGCTCACACACACACACACACACACTGTGCAGGTCTTTTCTTTCAGACTATCCTTCCTCCAGCAATAAATCATGCTGTGCTCTAAATGGCAGCAGTCAGTGATTAGATCTACACAGGAAAAAAACAGCGTGTGCTGAGGAGACTGAGAATCTTCACTGCCTGCACACAGACAGGGGAGGGGAGGTGTGCCTGTGAAGCCAGAGCTCAGGTGGTGTTGTCCTCGAGGGTGGGGGCTAGTCTCAGTGTGGGGTTTACACCAAGACAAGGTGGATTTGAGAATTACATATTTCTCTCACCCCCTGCATGTAAGTGACAGCTGAAAGAGGAATACTGCTCCATCTAGCTAATGAATGATATTTAGACAAATACATAGGTTGGTAAGAGGGAAAGGATGGGCTATGGGTCTAGTTCCCTGGAGTACCCCTTTAAAGGGGTACTCCACTGCCCCAGTGTCCGGAACACTTAGTTCCGAATGCTGGGTACGGGCTGCGGAGGTCGTGACGTCACACCACGCCCCCTCCCATAGACTTGCATTGAGGGGGTGTGACATCATGAGAGGAGTGGCTGTGATGTCACAACACCCTCACCCAACGTTCTGAAGTAAACGTTCTGGATGCTGAGGAAGTGGTGTACCTGAAGCTTCTTAAGCTTCTTCCTCTGTCCTCTTAGTAATAAACCAATATAACTATTTACCTGCTGTTTTACAGAGAGATGAAGCTGAGTGTCGTGAAGCTCCTGATGCTGACAATAATCCAGGTGTGTACAGGACAAAGCTCCGCACTTCATCATTTACACAATATAGATCCTGATACATTGTAACGCACTGTGTAATGTACTCACAGGGGCAGATAGCTGTCATCTACTCCGTCCCCAACAATGACAATGAAGACAGTGATAACAATCCTGTGAATGCCGTCCTCGATGAAGAAGATTTACCTGACATCCCAAACCCAGTAAGAGGCGAAACCTTAACCCCTTGAGGACCAAGCCAATTTTCGTTTTTTTCCTCCTTCCCTTCTAGAATCATAACACTTCCAATTTTATGCCTTCAAACCCATATGAGGGCTTGGTTTTTGCACCACCAATTTCCCTTTTTCATTACATGCAATCATTAGATTGCATACAGTGTTATCGGGGCTCAATTGCTCCGGCCTGCCATGGCTGACTGGAGCATCGAGGCACAGATCGGACGGCGAGGAGGCAGGTAAAGGCCCTCCCGCCATCCTCTCAGGTGATCAGGACACTACAGTTTCTCCATGGTGACCCCGATTAGCCCGACTGAGCAGCCGGGATTGTTTTTTTAAATTTTAGACACCACAATCAACTTTGAGAGCAGCATCTAAAGTGTTATTGCTGCGCATCACCGCGATCGGTGATTCCCGGCATTAGCCGTGGGTCCAGATATGATGCCCACTCAGCTCCTGAGCACTCATCATAGTAGGGCAGTGGGATAAGGTCGTACATCTATGCCCTTCATCTTTAACCCCTTAAAGGGGTACTCCGGTGGAAAACTTTTTTTTTTTTATTAAATCAACTGGTGCCAGAAAGATAAACAGATTTGTAAATTACTTCTATAAAAAAATCTTAATCATTCCAGTACTTTTTAGGGGCTGTATACTACAGAGGAAATGCTTTTCTTTTTGGATTTCTTTTCTGTCACAATCCCAGTGCTTTATGCTGATCTCTGCTGTCTGTCACGATTCGGCTTACAGGTTGTGGATCCACTGTGTCAGCGAGGGATTGGCGTGGACCGTGCCGGTGGACCGGTTCTAAGTGGCTACTGGTGTTCACCAGAGCCCGCCGCAAAGCGGGATGGTCTTGCTGCGGCGGTAGCAACCAGGTCGTATCCACTAGCAACGGCTCAACCTCGCTGACTGCTGAGAAGGCGTGGGACAGAAGGACTAGGCAGAGGCAAGGTTAGACATAGCAGAAGGTCGGGGCAGGCGGCAAGGTTCGTAGTCAATATGGATAGCAGGAGATCAGGTAACACAGGCTTGGACAACACTAAACGCTTTCACTGGCACAAGGCAACAAGATCCGGCAAGGGAGTGCAGGGGAAGTGAGGTGATATAGCCAGGGAGCAGGTGGAAGCTAATCAGGCTAATTGGGCCAGGCACCAATCATTGGTGCACTGGCCCTTTAAGTCTCAGAGAACTGGCGCGCGCGCGCCAGCACATGACAGCCGGGGACCGGGACGGGTAAGTGACCTGGGATGCGATTCGCGAGCGGGCGCGTCCCGCTATGCGAATCGCATCCCCGCCGGCAATGTCAGTGCAGCGCTCCCGGTCAGCGGGTCTGACCGGGGCGCTGCAGGGAGAGAGACGCCGTGAGCGCTCCGGGGAGGAGCAGGGACCCGGAGCGCTCGGCGTAACAGTACCCCCCCCCTTAGGTCTCCCCCTTTCTTTGTCCGGCAACTGCTTCCCATGGGATGAGGACACCGGGAGTGATTGTAGGGTTTCCTCAAAGGCAGGCCGTACAGCAGGAGTGGGAATGGGGAGGGAGGGCAGAGGGTGAAGCTTGGCACGGGGCAGGGTGTCACCAGGACGGGGGCCATGAGGAGGCAAGGCACAGTCCTGACAAGTCTTGGGGGGACCAGGTGTAGGAGGAGGCACTGAGGCTTGCCTGACGGGACTGGTAGGGGGGGAAAGGCATTTCTTGTGGCAAGCAGAGTCCCAGTTCTTGATCTCCCCGGTGGTCCAGTCAAGGGTGGGAGAATGAAGCTGGAGCCATGGCAGACCGAGGAGGACCTCAGAGGTGCAGTTGGGAAGGACGAAAAATTCAATCATTTCGTGATGGGGTCCAATGCACATTAAGAGGGGTTTTGTGCGGTAACGCAAGGTGCAATCCAATTTAACTCCGTTGACCGCGGAAATATAGAGCGGCTTGACGAGACGGGTCACCGGGATGCAGAATTTTTTCACCAAAGAATCCAAAATAAAATTCCCAGAGGCACCAGAGTCCAAGCAGGCCACGGCTGAGAGGGAGGAGTTGGCAGAAGGAGAAATCCGCACGGGCACCGTGAGACGTGGAGAAGCAGACTTTGAACCAAGAGACGCCACACCCACGTGAGCTGGGTGCGTGCGTTTCCTAGACGTGGTGGACGAATAGGGAAATCCACCAAGAAATGCTCGGTACTGGCACAGTACAGACAAAGATTTTCTTCCCTATGGCGATTCCTCTCTTCCTGGGTCAGGCGAGACCGATCCACTTGCATGGCCTCCTCGGCGGGAGGCCCAGGCGTAGATTGCAAAGGATACTGTGGGAGAGGTGCCCAGAGATCTAAGTCTTTTTCCTGGCGGAGCTCCTGATGTCTCTCAGAAAAACGCATGTCAATGCGGGTGGCCAAATGGATAAGTTCTTGCAGGTTGTGGATCCACTGTGTCAGCGAGGGATTGGCGTGGACCGTGCCGGTGGACTGGTTCTAAGTGGCTACTGGTGTTCACCAGAGCCCGCCGCAAAGCGGGATGGTCTTGCTGCGGCGGTAGCAACCAGGTCGTATCCACTAGCAACGGCTCAACCTCGCTGACTGCTGAGAAGGCGTGGGACAGAAGGACTAGGCAGAGGCAAGGTCAGACATAGCAGAAGGTCGGGGCAGGCGGCAAGGTTCGTAGTCAATATGGATAGCAGGAGATCAGGTAACACAGGCTTGGACAACACTAAACGCTTTCACTGGCACAAGGCAACAAGATCCTGCAAGGGAGTGCAGGGGAAGTGAGGTGATATAGCCAGGGAGCAGGTGGAAGCTAATCAGGCTAATTGGGCCAGGCACCAATCATTGGTGCACTGGCCCTTTAAGTCTCAGAGAACTGGCGCGCGCGCGCCAGCACATGACAGCCGGGGACCGGGACGGGTAAGTGACCTGGGATGCGATTCGCGAGCGGGCGCGTCCCGCTATGCGAATCGCATCCCCGCCGGCAATGTCAGTGCAGCGCTCCCGGTCAGCGGGTCTGACCGGGGCGCTGCAGGGAGAGAGACGCCGTGAGCGCTCCGGGGAGGAGCAGGGACCCGGAACGCTCGGCGTAACACTGTCCATTTTAGGAACTGTCCAGAGCAGGAGAAAATCCCCATAGCAAACATATGCTGCTCTGGACAGTACCTAAATTGGACAGGAGAGGTCAGCAGAGAGCACTGTGGTCGAGACGAAAAGAAAAGCATTTCCTCTGTAGTATACAGCCCCTAAAAAGTACTGGAAGGATCAAGATTTTTTTTATAAAAGTAATTTACAAATCTGTTTAAAAAAAAAGTTTGCCACCGGAGGACCCCTTTAAGGACTCATGGTTTTTCTGTTTTTGCACTTTCGTTTTTTCCTCCTCACTTTTAAAAAATCATAACGCTTTCAGTTTTCCACCTACAGACCTATATGAGGGCTTGTTTTATGTGCCACCAATTTTACTTGGAATGACATCAGTCATTTTACCGAAGAATCTATGGCTAAACTAAAATAAATTATTTGTGGAACAAAGTTTAAAACAAAAAAAACCCCGCCATTTTGTAACTTTTGAGGGCTTCCGTTTCTACATAGTGCACTTTTTTTTGGCAAAATTGACACCTGATCTTTATTCTGTAAGTCCATATGATTAAAATGTTACCCTACTTATATAGGTTTGATTTTGTTTTACTACTGTTAACAAATTATAACTTTTTGTACAAAAATTTGTATGTTTAAAAATGTCCTCTTCTGACCCCTATAGCTTTTTTATTTTTCCGCACACAGGAATGTGTGAGGGCTCATTTTTTGTTCCCTGATCTAAGGTTTTTATCAGTACCATTTTTGATCTCTTTTTATACATTTTTTAGGGTAGACAAAGTGACCAAAAATACTCATTTTTGGACTTTGGAATTTTTTTTTTGTACGCCATTGACCATGCGGTTAAAATAACATTATATTTTTATAGTTTGGACATTTACACACGCGATACCACATATGTTCATGTTTATTTTTGTTTACATATTTTTTTTATGGGAAAAGGGGGGTGATTCAAACTTTTCTTCGGTAAGGGGTTAAATCACATTTATAAACTTTTCTTTTTTTTTCCCCATTTTTTTCCCCATAGGGGACTATTACATGCAATCTTCTAACAGCATACACTTATCAATGCTATGCCAAAGCATAGCATTGATCAGTGTTAACGGCGCTCTGCTGCTCCAGCCTGGATCTCAGGCATGGAGCAATAGAGGAATGATCGGATGGTGAGGAGGAAGGTAGGGATGCTCCTTGTGTCCTCCCAGCTGATCGGGACACCGTGGTTTTACTGCAGTCCTGATCAGCTCCCCTGAGCTGCCGGGAAGCATTTTTCTTTAATTTTAGACGCAGCAATCAACTTTGATCGCCGCATCTAATGGGTTAATACCGGACATCACCGCAATCAGTGATGTCTGGTATCAGCCACGGGTCCCGGCCATTGATAGCCGCAAGGATCGACCCGCTATGACGTGGGGTCAGTTCGTGACCCCGCATCATAGCAGGGGAGCAGGCACAGGCCATAAAGGTACGCCCTGTGTCCTTAACAGGTTAAAGGGGTATTTTGGTGCTCCAACGTTCTGAACATTTTGTTCAGAATGCTCCGAGCCTGAGGCCTTGATTGTGATGTCACGGCCATGCCCCCTTCATCCATGTGTATTACAGGGGGCGTGTCAGCTGACACACCCCCTCCTATAGACATGAATCAAGGGGATGTGGTGTGACGTCGCGAGGGCACTTTGCCATGAAGTCACGACCACTGCCACAGGATCCTGGAGTTTGTTTACTACCCCAGCAGCAGGACCCCCACAGTAAGACATCTTATTGGATTATCCATTTGACAGGGGATAAGATGTCTAGCAGCGGAGTACCCCTTTAAGAGGTTAACATAAATAATAATAGCATAAGCATGACTTATTCCCCGTCTGTTAGTCTGACATGGGAAAGGCATTCCTTCAGATACCTCACTTCCATTTACATTTGACATATATGATTTTGTTAAGGATGCAGGGGTTCGTTTTTCTGTTCGTATTACTGCAGACAGGACAGTAGTGGGGGGGAGGGCTCCTGCTGTAGATAGTTGCCTTACAACCAGACAGAGGTTCAGCTTGTTAAAAGACAGGAGGATATGGGTGAGAGTATATAATAAAAAGTCCTGGTTCTAATATGCGATAGGATAGGATGAAAGGAGGGGAGGATATTAATATGGGAAGTAATGGGATTTTTTTTTCAGTGTTTTTATAAAATCAGTACATGGTCACATGACAGATGTTAAAAGCACACTAGGATTTATTTCTTTATTTTTGCTTATGTGCAGCATAGGCTTTTATTAGAAACTAATGTAGATGTTCTTGTGTATGTGTTACGTATGGCAAAAAACAGAAAAATCCTGCAAAACGCAACCTATGAATGCTGCGTATAACTACTATATGTTCTGATCCCATAGAGATAGCAGCAGCAGTATACAGATAGAGCTGGAGGGGAGGTGTATAACTACTATATATCCTGATCCCATATAGATATCAGCAGAAGTATACAGATAGAGCTGGAGGGAAGGTGTATGACTACTATATATCCTGATCCCATAGAGATAGCAGCAGTATACAGATAGAGCTGAAAGGGAGGGGTATAACTACTATATATCCAAATCCCAAATCCCACCAATCCTGAGAATGATAATGCTACAGAGCTAATGTAATGTTTTATCCTCTTCTAATATTTCACTGCTTACTGTAGCTATGTGAATATGCCTTTAAATGGGTATTCTCGTTTTAAAAATATTAAATATTTAAATAAAGCTTACTCCCCAAGCTATAGAACTTATTATCATAGGGTTATCACATATTGTACTGACTTCAGCATGTTTTTGCATCATTCACTCCTGACAGGATGTTGTTTAGTCCTCTCATTGTCAGTATGGTGTTGTCTCAGCACCTCCCCTACTCCTCCCTTTCTACTGATAGGAAATTGTGTAGTCCTCTCATTGTCAGTGTGGTGTTTTCTTAGCAACTCTCTATCTCTTCTCTCTCCTCTGATGTCTCAGGAGGCCTGGCTTGATCTTGTCTCTGAGCTCTAGCCCCACCACCTGAGTGATGTCATCAGGTCTGACCAGTCCCTACTCCGGCCCCAAGACATCTTATTCCCTATCCAAAGGATAGGGGATTAGATGTCTGATCGTGGGAGTTCCGCCACTGGGGACCCCCGCAATCTAGCATGTAGCACCCACCTGCAAGCACTACAAGAAGCGCACAGTGTTATGCCTCCCGACCACGGGGACGGAGTATGGTGACGTCACCCCCCCGCCCCCTCAATGCAAGTCTATGGGAGGGGGCGTGACGGCCGTCACGCCCGCTCCCATAGACTTGCATTGAGGGGGTGGGGCTTGACGTCACGACTCCGCCCCGTGTTACGTCATGCCCCACCCCTCCAATGCAAGTCTATGGGAGGGGGTGTGACGGCCGTCATGCCCCCTCCCATAGACTTGCATTGAGGGGGCGGGGGGTGACGTCACCATACTCTGTCCCCGTGGTCGGGAGGCATAACACTGAGAGGCCTTCAGCGCTTCCTGCAGTGTTTACAGGTGGGTGCTGCATGCTAGATTGCTGGGGTCCCAAGTGGCGGGACACCCACGATCAGACGTCTTATCCCCTATCCTTTGGATAGGGGATAAGATGTCTTGGGGCCGGAGTACACCTTTAAGGGAGAATAAACTGTTTTTACAGCATGCTGCCTTGTGCTGAATAATGCCACAGACAGAGGAGCAGATGGGTATGATTACAGCAGGTGCTGCAACCTCACTATTGCATAGTCTGCTATCATATGAAATGTTCTGCAACAGCTCTGGTTGAAAAACTGGCAGGAGGGATGTGGGAGGGCAGTAGGCAGGGTGGGGAGATCTTAATGAAAAGCTGAGGGAAAGCAATGCATTCTGGGAATTATAATGCTGAACACCAGGAAGTAAAACCAGAAGGTACAGGAATAAGACCCTCCAAAAACAAATGGCTTTTAGTGATTTCAGAACTGGGGCAGACAGGTAAGCAATGCTATATACTTCTGCAGTGTTTTTCTTTATTTAAACCTGATGTCTGAGTACCTCTTTAAGGTGTTTCTATATCCATCACCGGTTTCATGTCTTGCCCATTCCTTTATTTTACAGGTTCAAGCCTTTGTGCCTGCTGACATTGTCAATGGAAGAAAAAGAAGGGCTATACGAAAACGATCAGCAACTGGAAGATCAGTGAATATCCCTAGTGAAGTTGTTCAGAAGATGGTGAGTGAAGAGTGAGTATAGAGGGTGGAATTAAAGGGGTACTCCGGTGCTCCAGCGTTCTGAACATTTTGTTCAGAACACTCGGAGCCAGAGGCTGTGATCGCGACGTCATTGCCAAACCCCTTGTGATGTCATGCCACGCCCCCTCTATTCATGTCTATGGGAGGGGGCGTGTCGGCTGACTTAAGCATCGAGGAACAGATCGGATGGCGAGGAGGCAGGTAAGGGCCCTCCCGCCGTCCTCTCAGCTGTTCAGGAATTCACTGCAGCGGTCCTGAACAGACTGCTAAGCTAGCCGGGATGACTTATTTCCCATTTTAGATGCCGGAATCAATTTTGATTGCGGCGTCTAAAGGGTTAATACCGGACATCAGCATGATTGGCGATGTCTGGCATTAGCCGCTGGTCCCGGTTACTGATAGCAGCCGGGACCCACCGGCTATGAAGTGCCTGCGCGCTTCATATAACAGGAGCAGGCACTGGATGTAAATCTACATCTATTGTCCTTAAAGCGTGCCCATCAGATCCAACAAAAATGTTTTTTTTAAATATATTACTCAGTACCTAATCCTGACCATGTACATGTGTTATGTGTCTAGCACCTTTATTTATTTTTTATTACACTTTTAATTTAGCTCACTAGTCTGAATTCCTCTCAAAGGGAGGGGGCGTGTCCTCACTGTGCAGGTCTCCGCCCCCTTCCCTCAGTATGCTGTCTGCTCACATCTCCCCTAGTGTTAGCAAAACTACAACTCCCAGCTTGTCCTCACTGACAGTAACGGGACACAAGCTGACAGTGGGAGGATTTTCCTCCAGCTGTTAGCCCTACGCTCACAGCTGTCAATCAAGGGAGTGTGTCCATGACATAGGTGATGACACATGGACACAGCAGGACTAGTATGTGTCCAAGCAGGCAGGGAGGGGGGGGATTGTTTGACTGGCTTTTTCAGTATGAAATACTGAAAATTTTCTAATGAAAGCAAATGCAAAACCTATTGGTTTTGCATGCTTTACAACATATGAAAAGTTTTTGTATCTGACAGTGCCCATTTAAGGAGCTAAGGAGGAAAAATCCAAAATCTGCAGCCGTGCCAATCACAGGACACTCCCTCGCTCAGGTGAAAGTCAAAGCCTAGCTGTGAGCACAAAATTCTGGGGGAAAATATTCTCTTCAGCCAGTCAGTCTAAAATCTTCCAGTCAGGGTGGGATACCATTTAATCTCAAATCTGAGCAATTACTAATCCCAGCAAGGCGACAGGCTATCCTAGTTCACTCTGCACTTCCCTCTGCACCAAAGTTTGTACTGTCACAGAATCACTAATTCCCACAACAGTATAAAGATAGGGATCTGTAACCTTGCATCGGTTTCATCCTTGTCCCCGCAATTGACCCAGGAGAAACTATCTCATTCCTGGACCACGTAGGTTAATGGTGCCCTGGCATCACAAAAAGTTCATTTCACCTTTCTTCCACCTGTGGGGTCACCACACACTTTTTCTGGCTTGTTTTATCATATGGTCAGGGTCTTAGTGTTCTCTACAACATTTTGAAAGTGACAGTGTCCAATATCTTCCTGTCCTGCAGGTGAACATGTACAGCTGATACCATTTTATACCAACCTGGATCGAAATTAACTCTAATCCCAGCCTGTAAAGGGTTACTCCAGTTTAGGAAAATGTATTCCCTATCCAAAGAATTCCACAAGACTGTTAAAACCATATTTCAGTATACAGTTTTTTGTTTATCCCATCTCATAAAATTTTTTTTAAATAAAAAGGCAAAACAAATCAAAAGTTATATGCACCCAAAATTGTCAACTCATCCCGCAAAATATTTTGATAATTATTAACTGTTTTCCAGGCTAATGTCCCAATTTCAGCTTTGTCCACCGATCTTCCAGAAAACCGTAAAGAAATTCTTGACGCTCACAATTATTTCAGAGGCAAAGCTGAACCTACTGCAAGTAATATGCTGAAGTTGGTGAGTGAAAATGACAAGAATTAAGATGGGTTAATATCTGTAGCTTCAAAGATATGACATTTTTGTACATATTTGCTTCTAGCAGAATACATTTGCATAAACTATTCTCAATTCCATCTCTTAATGGTAAGTACAATGGACTGTGCCAACTTCCTGCCACTGGTGCCATAAATTAGATAGATAGATATGGGATAGATAAATAGATATGAGATCGATAGATAGATATGAGATAGATAGATAGATATGAGATAGATAGATAGATGATAGATAGATAGATATGAGATAGATAGATAGAAAGATAGATAAATAGATAGATATGAGATAGATAGATAGATAGATAGATAGATATGAGATAGATAGATAGATAGATAGATAGATATGAGATAGACAATGGATAAGTCATCCAGCACTATTTGGTTCCAAACTATTATATAGACCTGGCATACAGGTGCAGGCTGCTGGGCTAGATATAGAACATCAGAAGCTAGCTAGCACAAAGATATAGATAAAACATGAGTATATAGATAAAACATGAAAAGCTATACAGCTATAATGCAATAAATGAAAATATGGAATTATGAAATTATGCAATAGTGAGGTACTTAGCTTGCAAATTTGGAGGCCAAATAGCTTGGACCGTCCCACCACGGTAAGGTCACCTCATTGGGACGGACCCTACACTATGAATATGCCTCTGTGTGAACAGTTCAGCAGGCAATGTAAGATCTGGAACATCCAAGACACCTTATATACACCTGATAGAGGTAGGTGGGGTGCAGGAGCCAACATGGAGGTAGCCACTTCCCCGTATGTTTAATACAGACAATGGATAAGTCAGCTAGCACTATTTGGTTCCAAATAGTTTGGAACCAAATAGTGCTGGCTGACTTATCTATTGTCTGTATTACACATACGGGGGAGTGGCTACCTCCATGTTGGCTCCTGCACCCCACCCATCTCTATCAGGTGTATATAAGGTGTCTTGGATGTTCCAAGCTGAGGGCTAGTATGCTGAGGTAATTCTCCGGCCTATCGCCGCCCTTCCCAGTAACGATAGGTGCATGAAATGACTGAAGGTCCACAAGGAGGTTTAACTTGATCTTGAACAACTTTACTTAAGTGCTTACGGTACATCCAAGGCACAGTAACAGTCTAATATAAAAGTCCTTATATTGCTCAGTGACTGACAGTTCCTGCAGATCTTGAGGTATTTAGAAAGTCTCTGAATTTAGGGTAGATATTGCAGATCCATACGAATTTAGGGGTTAGATTAGGTCCGGTGATGCTGCAGAGTGTCTGGGGATTGATACACTTGTGGTGTCCCAGTACCACATTTCATATGGTACTTATTTATCTATGGGTCCCCGTAACCAGAGTCCCTAGGACTTAGTAACCTCTGTTAGTCAGTCCGCCCCTAGTAGCCTCTATTATAGTATATAGATTTCTAAATTGTCCATAGAATAATGTATATAGTATTATTTTGTAAATAAATGGTTAATTACCTGTTTCTATTAGCGTTGCAGGACCTGCGGGTCATGTGACAAGTTGAACTCTATGGTTTTAGCTTAAGGACCTTTGGAGGCCCTCTTACGTCAGTAATCCCATGACACCATGTACTGGTGAATGGCAGACGTTCGGACCAATCAGAATCGCCACGCCCCCTGCCCATATAAGGGAGCGGCGGCCATCTTCTCGCTCTCTTTCTCCTGGCTCTTGATGAGAGAAGACCTATATTGCAGTAATCGCAGTGAGTTAGGCCTGAGCCTTGCGGCAACGGCTGAATGATCTAAATTATAGAGTGTGTAATCATCTAAGCACTCTGCAGTATCACCGGACCTAATATTTCCCCTAAATCTGGACGGATCTGCACATCACTCCCTAAATTCAAAGGCTACAAGTTTAATGCAAGGTCGCAACTTCTGACAGTTGCTAAGCAACCTAAGAACTGTTATATGAGACTGTTACTACGCATTGGATATTGCAAGCACTGCAGTAAAGTTATTCAATTTCAAGTTAAATCTGCTTGTGGACCTTCAGTCATTTTATTGCACCTATCGCTTCTGGGAAGGGCGGCGATAGGCCGGAAAATAGATTCAGCATACCAGCCCTCACCCTGGCGTCACGAGTGACAGGGTTAATATTAACCCCTCATATATCAACATCATACCATCCCTACCATACACCCACCAAGGGCTGCCTACCACACACTCTCGATTTAGCATTGATCAGCCGTCGCCGCAGGGCTCAGGCCTAACTCACTGCGAGAATAGCTGTGCAGGTCCTCCTTGGTTGACAGCCCAGGAACAAGAGAGAGAATAATGGCCGCCGCTCCCTTATATGGGCAGGGGCGGGGTGAATCTGATTGGTCCGAATACCTGTCATTCACTCGTACACAGAAAGATGGGATTGCATACGTCATAGGGACCTCCACAGGTCCTCAAGCAGAAATACCATAGAGTTCACCTAGTCACGTGACCCGCAGGTCCTGGTACGCTACGCGCAGGTAATTAACTATTCATTTATATTTATATAACCATATTTACATAAACCTTGCATAAGTTGCTGGTTTACTAGATGGAATAGAGGTGACAAGGGGTAGACTATACAACATGGACCCCTATGTCCTAGGGACTCTGGCTATAGGGACCCATACACATAAAGGGACCACATAGGATGCGGTACCGGGACACCACAGATAGATAGATAGATAGATAGATAGATAGATAGATATGAGATAGATAGATAGATAGGAGATAGATATGAGATAGATAGATGATAGATATGAGATAGATAGATAGACTGATAGACTGATAGATAGATAGACAGAGATAAAGCAGCACATCCAATAAAGAAGCACAGGTGCCTATAGTTCTTGTATGCCCTATTAACAATATGCCATATACTGTACTCGCCCAAATTGGGCCAAACTCATTTTCTTCGTTCCACCTTAAAAATTGCCAACCAAAGAGGTACTAGAACTAGAATGTAGCGACTTTAATTTAGTTGCCGACCTGGCTTTAGACACCACCACAGCTTTTCGATCCCCCACTACCTCTTTTGCTCCCCTAATGTGGGCACATGACTTATATGATGCCTGGCACATTCAGCACTCCACTGTGTTCTTATTTTTTGGCCAGTGTGTTCTTACAGTTTGGGATTGGCCAGCCTCTCCATAACAGAGGTGATGATATTTAATTGTTTTTAGCCAGATTTAAACCCAGGGCCTGAGAGCTATAATGCAACAAAGCTAACCACCGAACCACTGAGCCCATGTATATAATGTTGTCTATTCACAGGTGTGGAGTCCAGAAGCTGCAAAAACATCTCAATCCTGGGCCCAACAGTGCATACTGGGGCATAGTCCTCAAGATAACAGAAAGATTACAGGTATGTTTTAGCAATACTTGGGACCGTTCCTTGTGGCAATGGAAGCTTCCACAGTTTTCACACATGTAAATAGAAATTATAGATCTCCACAACACATGACATCATATGAGGAGGTACAGCAGGAGGGAGGGTGACAGCAGTCAGATGAGGGGCAGCAGGAGGGAGGGCGACAGCAGTCAGATGAGGTGCAGCAGGAGGGAGGGTGACAGCAGTCAGATGAGGTGCAGCAGGAGGGAGGGTGACAGCAGTCAGATGAGGTGCAGCAGGAGGGAGGGTGACAGCAGTCAGATGAGGTGCAGCAGGAGGGAGGGTGACAGCAGTCAGATGAGGTGCAGCAGGAGGGAGGGTGACAGCAGTCAGATGAGGTGCAGCAGGAGGGAGGGTGACAGCAGTCAGATGAGGTGCAGCAGGAGGGAGGGTGACAGCAGTCAGATGAGGTGCAGCAGGAGGGAGGGTGACAGCAGTCAGATGAGGTGCAGCAGGAGGGAGGGTGACAGCAGTGGCAGAGGTGCAGCAGGAAAGAGGGTGACAGCAGTGACAGGTGCATCAGGAGGGAGAGTGATAGCAGTGGCAGAGGTGCAGCAGGAAAGAGGGTGACAGCAGTGACAGGTGCATCAGGGGGAGGGTGACAGCAGTGACATGGGTGCAGAAGGAGAGAGGGTGACAGGAGGTGCAGCAGGAAAAAGGGTGACAGGAGGTGTAGTAGGAGGGAGGGTGACAGCAGTGACAAATGCATCAGGAGGGAGGGTAACAGCAGAGGCATGGGTGCAGAAGGAGGGAGGGTGATAGAGAGTGCAGCAGGAAGGAGGGTGAAAGCAGTGACATGGGTGCAGAAGGAGAGAGGGTAACAGGAGGTGCAGTAGGAAAAAGGGTGACAGGAGGTGTAGTAGGAGGGAGGGTGACAGCAGGAGGGATGGTGACAGGAGGTGCAGCAAGGGGCCTGGGCTGACAGGCAGCACTTCAGCAGCTTGCAGCAGAGTTACTACCTGTGCCACCTGAAAAGGAGCAGGCTGCAGGGCAGGGGCTGGCTGTACACCCCTCCCCCCAGCCACACACACACACACACACACACACTCCCACGTATGGCAGTGACTCCAGCTGGCGTCCGCCTCATGACTGTCTTCCTCGCTCCCGATGACAGCTTCTCCTGCAAATTTGGAGGGCATCACAGTGACTAAGGCCAGGACACACGCTCCTCTACTGCTCCTCTCTGGCTGCGCAGCAGCATCATGCATTCAGGAGGTGGCAGAGGAGCCTCTAAAAGAGGGGAACAGTGGTAGGAGATACTGCCGGCCACCACTAGGGGCAGTCAAAGTACAACTCCCAGCATGCCCGGACAGGGGCAGTCAAACTACAGGGGCAGTCAAACTAGGGGCAGTCAAACTACAACTCCCAGCATGCCCGGACAGCCAACGGCTGTCCGGGCATGCTGGGAGTTGTAGTTTTGCAACAGCTGAGGCCACTCTGCTTGGGAAACACTGGTCTATGTAGAGGACAGGAGCTCCTTCAGGGTCCTGTACAGTACACAGTGTCCTAAAAAGTAATGGAGTCGCCCTCACCTGGTGTCCAATGGAGCAGCTAACCCTGGTACAGGTAAAGTGTACAGAACATGTAATACCTCCCTGTACTGTAGGGGGCGCTACCAGACACCAGTCAGTGCATGCACTTCAGTAATACAGGGGTTTTACCAGTGAATGCCCATTCTGATTGGCCGATTCGTCCAGCCATTGACAGGTATCACAGATCTGGACTGTCTGTACATTGTATGTTGAGTCTGGTTTCAACTTACGATGGTCCAGAAAATACCATTGTATGTTGAAACCATTGTATGTTGAGGCCATTGTAAGTTGAGGGATCACTGTATACATGATTCGTTCCTAAATTCTCATTGTTTTGATTGCAATATGAAGAGAAGAATGGATTTTTTGAGGTATATTATTGTGTATTTTCCTAGTTTCTTTTAACTGTTTCTTTTAACTTTTCAGGTTTTAATTGCGGAGAAAACATATTCTTCTTTGACTATATGGTCCCCTGGAAGACTGTAATAGAATCTTGGTACAGTGAAAATGTTGACTTTAAGTATGGACATGGGGCCACATCAGATGCTGAGATCGGCCACTTCACACAGGTAAGTGTCCCCCAGTAAAGTACTTTTTCATCAGGCTGACAGTTACTGGATAATAAGAGGGACAATACATTGGCTGTATAGTATTGATGTATTTGTAGGAAGCATCTTGCTGGTGCAGAGGGGGATGAAAATGATTTGGGTAAAAACAAACAAAAACAACATACTCACCAACCCCTAGTCCCATACTGATCCCCCATTCTGCTCCGTCTGGATGAGATGGGACACCACTGCAACCAGTCTTTGACTGAGCCAGCTTCTCCTGCATTGGGCGCTTGTCCTAGGAGCAGGAAGATGACAGAATGTTAGGAGACCAGACAGACAAGGGGAGCTGTGGGAGACCAGCAGGGGTAAAGAAATAAGCATTTTCTACTCACCCTCGCCCCAGCAGTATATTAGTTAAAAAAAAAAGCACTGGATAACCCCTTTAGGGTATGTTCATGCTAAGGAATTTACAATCTGCTTTTTCTGCTCAAACTCTGCCTTGAATAAAAACTGCATGTATCCAGGCTATATATATATATATATATATATATATATATATATATATATATACAGTATTGTCGTGCGGTAATAACTCAATTATGAATTATGGTTATAAAAATATTAATTATGAAAAATTACAAAATATAAAAATTATTAAAATATCAAAATTAGGACCTGGTGAATTGTAGACAGAGCCAATCAATACAATTCACATCTGAGTCCGACTATTTCCTCAGATATCAACAAATTATTTTTATGACGGGATGACATTAACGCTTAAAGGGGTACTCCGGCGCTAAGCCATCTTATCCTCTATCCAAAGGATAGGGGATAAGATGCCTGACTGCGGGGATCCCGCCGCTGGGGACCCCCATGATCTTCCACGCCGCACCCCGTTAGCCTCAGCCCCCGGAGCGTGCTCGCTCCGGGTCTGATTACTAGCGCTCACAGGGACGGAGCATAGTGACGTCACGGCTCCGCCCCCGTGTGACGTCACGCTCCGCCCCCTCAATGCAAGCCTGCGGAGGGGGCGTCACGCCCCCTCCGTAGGCTTGCATTGAGGGGGCAGAGCCGTGACGTCACACGGGGCGGAGCCGTGACGTCATTATGCTCCGTCACTGTGATCGCTAGTACAGTCCAGGGGTTGATGCTAACGGGGTTCGGCGTGGAAGATCACGGGGGTTCCCAGAGGCGGGATCCCTATGGTCAGGCATCTTATCCCCTATCCTTTGGATAGGGGATAAAATGTCTTAGCGCCGGAGTACCCCTTTAAGGATGTAGTTTTGCAATATACAATAATACACAGGTATTATAAAGTATGCAGATTTATTGGTTATAAGGTTATAAACATAAATGAGTAACAAACGCAATGATATATGCAAATGAATATCAATTAGATCTATTGGTAAACATTACAAGCTTGTTAATTGACTACATATAGTAGAACAATACATGTGAGTAGTAAGTAACTTGACAGTCGTCACGCCCCCTCCCATAGACTTGCATTGAGGGGGCGGGGCATGATGTCATTAGGGGGCGAGGCTGTGATGTGATGTGAACAGTTTGTTCCAAATGCTGAGCAGCGGAGTACCCCTTTATGCACTTAATCTGAACATACAGTGATTGGGTACATATCCCACCGTCAACGTGCAGAATAGGTTTCTTTATGCATACCTCATCTAGCTGGCACCATCTAATATCTATAAATTACATATGGATGCAGTTAATAGATTAAGACTATATGTCCCACTATATAATTTATTTACAAATTACATCCGGATACATTCAGATAGATGACTGACTGTATTTAACTATTACGATCATCACATCTGACCTCTAGATGAGAACTACATTCATCTACTATAACCAGCAGTGTCTGAACACTCATCTGAGAATATCGATTATGATATTAATTATGTATGTTGCTGATTCAGATAATCAATTTCTCTTCTTGGTTAGATGTAATGCCTGCAAGAATATTCTGCCGAGTGCATTAATGTATTCTGCTAATACTGCGAACTTACTATAAATGTTTAATACAGTGATAACTAGAATGCCCCATATAGGTGATAATAATCTACTATTATGGATTTAGACATATGGCCTCTTATAATAATACTGATGGTAAGTACAGCCTACTTACCTCTGTGCCAGCATTATTTTCTTTCTAAGTCCGCTCTCATGCACGTAATACGGCGCCAACGCAGAGAGACATTCCGGCAAAATAATATCGAAGTTCGCGATCATGCGTGAGAACGCGAAAACATTGCGAGAACCATGCCGCAGCGCACAGAGAAGACATCCTAAATGTAAACAATGACACGGCAGATCACCTGAGTCGGGATGCAACTCACTGATTGGCTGAGAGGCTGACGTTGTCAGCTTCTATTGGGAGATAGTGCGCCTGCAATCCTATTGGCCCAGAGGACGTTACAGTGTGATGAGGTAGCTCTAGAACCTTATAAATACCCCACCAATGCACGTGGATGGGTGGTTGCCTCATTGTACTCCTGATGAAGGCGATTATTCACTGGAACATGTAGAGGGAGGCAAATGAGCTTTTAACAGCGAGTCTATTGTGCCTGTGCATGACATATAAATGAATGGTCTATTGGTGTAGGTACCTGATAAGTCCTCACCTTGTGTTACGTGTGAGTTGTTACTCACTGACACACACAGGAAAAGTGACTTGTAGTTTTAACTCACTATAACAATCACTGGATTTATTTTACATTATATATTATAATAAAAGTGAAGTTTTAGTATAGGTAGTCAGGTTTATAGGGATTTTTGTACCCCGGACTGTAAGCCTATGGGGTCATTGTGAGTAGATTAATTGGAATCCCGGACTTACCCTGGGGTAATTGTGTTTTGTATGTGTGTATATATGTGTATGTTCCAGCATTACTTCTGAACGTTTGGGGATGTTTCCATTAAACTTGGTGTACATGTTACACGTCAAATAAAAATAGTTTACTGTACAAATGTCCCTATACTGACAATCTCCACAGCCAGAGACTAACTCAATCATGAAATGCACAGGAAGTCCTATACAACGGCAGGGACACATGTAGAGAATAGTTAGTGTGGGAGAAGGGAAAGGGGACTGTAACGTTGGGCAGGGATAGAGTGCAGCCCTAGTCTTGTCCACTCCCTCTGTCCCTGCCTACATGCGTACGCATAGTAAATAACAGGTCCATAACCACGGAGATGGTCCCTCCCTAAATAAGTGAGGGACAGTCAAAAAGTCAAAACAATTAAATACAAAACAGTAGGATGTTAGGGAACAGCTGGAGGCACACAAAACTAACATAAATAAAACCAAACACACACACATACACACACAGAAAGTGAAGTCCAGACAAGCCAAGTCTAAGCTAGGAGATAACGGAGTACAATAACTCAAAGAGAGCCAAAGAGAAGTTTAAAGATGAGCCAAAAGATCAGAGAACCAGATAAGACAATTTGATGCGGAGAATGCGAGCTACAGTATAAGAACTTTCACAGGCGAGGCATGAATAAAAGAGGCTTCCTTAAATATCCCTGTGCTGCTAGCAGGAGGATCCCAATAGGTTCAGCAAGCTGAACCACACCCAGTAGCATAGAAGTGTAGTCACAACAACCAAAATAAACAACAGGCTTGAAAGCATTAACCCTACGGGTACTAGCAAAACCAGTGATCACAGGGACGGGGTGGACAGGCAGGGAAAAAATATTTATTGTGGGCTGAGAGAACAGCAAGGGGAGGAGTGAAGACAATTTGAGAAAGAGAGAGTGCACCCCAAAATGCGTTCTTGATGTGGAAATGTTTTACTGTTTTTCCCAATACACATCTCATGTCACATCATTTGGAATTTTAAGAAAAATCTTCATTTGAAGTTTTCTTTCATGAGTCTGCAGCACCTGCTACAATGGGTCTCTCCTGGTAATACCTGGGTTACACAGCGACTCCTCTCTTGGTAACCCGACATTCAAGGAGGATATGTGTGATATCTTGGATTTTAAGTGGCTAGTTTATAGAATTCACCGCCTAAAAGAACGCTCTTGGGATAATACACGAGGTGCCGTCCTTCGGTCCTTTCTTTTTGCTTTCAAAACAGAGTATGGGAGAGGGTATGGCAGCGCTAAAGTGTAGAGAGGATGAGCCGTCTATCACTGCTGGGGTTTCAGGAGAATGGGAAAGCTGGGGGGCTTACAGTATGTGTGCCACCTAGCTTTTCCTGTCTTGTGAAGAGCTCCAATATTGCTGCTTTACCAGGAGACTGGAAAAAAATGGGGAAGTACTGGGAACCCTGCATTGGGTACTGTGTGCCACCCAGTTTTCCCAGTCTCCTGAAGAGCTCCAATGTGTCTGCTTTACCAGACATATATTCTCTTCAGCAGACTTGGAACAATTGTGGCAGGCCGAGCACAGTGCAGGGCTCACAGTACTCCCCCAGCTATTTCCCAAAGGTACTCTGGTGGAAAACATTTTTTTTTAAATCAGCTGGTACCAAAAAGTTAATCAGATTTGTGAATTACTTTCATAAATTTTAAAATCTTAATCCTTCCAGTACTTATCAGTTTCTGAATACTCTAGAGGAAGTTGCATAGTTCTTTTCTGTCTGACCACAGTGCTCTCTGCTGCCACCTCTTTTTTTTCTTCTTCCTTTATTCTTTAAGCCCAGCTATCGCCAAGCATCAAAAAATGATTAGCAACTCATTATTGTCCCTCTCCACTGAAATCTTTAGTAAAAGGCGAAAGATTTATTCAGGAATGAAGAGAAACTAGAGTGTATCTCTGCTGCCACCTCTGTCCATGTCAGGAACTGTTCAGAAAAGGAGCAAATCCCCATAGCGAACCTCTCCTGCTCTGGATAGTTTCCGACATGGACAGAGGTGGCAACAGAGAGCACTGTGGTCAGACAGAAAATAACTACACAACTTCCTCTGCAGCATACAGCAGCTGACAAGTGCATAGGTAAAGGAAAGATTAAGATTATATATATATATATATATATATATATATATATATATATATATACAGTGACCCCCCCCCCCCGACCTACGATGGCCCGACATACGATCATTTCAACATACGATGGCCTCTCAGAGGCAGCATCAACATACGATGCTTTTGTATGTCGGGGCCATCGCATAAACGTCTATCCGGCAGCGCAGACTGCTTCAGCTGCCACGGATAGCCGTTTACGGTGCCCCGTGTGGTCCGCTGACGATCACTTACCTCGGGGCTCCGGCGCGTCCTCTTCGGTATCCCCTGCATCGTCGGCGCTCTCCATCGTCGTCATCACGTCGCTGCGCACGCCGTCCCATCATCCAATAGGAGCGGCGTGCGTAACGATGTGATGGCGGCGACGGAGAGCGAGGATGACGGGGAAACAGAGGCCTTGCTGGAGCGTCGGGGACACCCCGGGGACGTGGCGACAGCGATGGAAGGCGACATCCCGGGCAACGATGACGAACGGTGACGGTCCGGAGCGGCGGGGACAGGTGAGTACAACTTCCTCTACCAGTGGTCGTCAACCTGCGGACCTCCAGATGTTTCAAAACTACAACTCCCAGCATGTCCGGACAGCCGTTGGCTGTCCGGGCATGCTGGGTGTTGTAGTTTTGCAACATCTGGAGGTCCGCAGGTTGTAGACCACTGTCCTATACTTTACATTGCACTGATCCCTCAACATACGATGGTTTCAACAAACGATGGTCCGTTTGGAACGGATTACCATCGTATGTTGAGGGACCACTGTATATATATATATATATATATATATATATATATATACAGTGGTCCCTCAACATACGATCGTAATTCGTTCCAAACGACCCATCGTTTGTCGAATCCATCGTATGTTGAGGGATCCGTGCAATGTAAAAAGTGCATTTAATACTCACCTGTCCCCGTCGCTCCGGACCGTGTCCTCACCGCTCCCGATGCTGTCCCAGGGGCTCCCGATGCTGTCCCGCTGCTCCGGTGTCTTCTTCGGGATCCTCCGGCTTCTTCCGCATCTTCTGCAGGGTCCGGGCCTCGCTTTCTGGTGACGTTATTACACTGCTGCGCCGGCACGACGTGCATAGTGACGTAATAACGACGCCGGAAAGCGAGGCCCGGACCCTGGAGAAGATGCGCAAGACACCGGAGGATCGCGAAGTGGACCCGGAGCAGCGGGAATAGGTAAGTGAACCTGTCAGGGATGCTTAAACTGCTATCCGACAGCAGCTTAAGCATTTTGCGCTGTCGGATAGCGGTTAATGCGATGGCCCCGACATATAAAAGAATCGTATGTCGATTTGATCATATGTCGGGGCCATCGCATGTCGGGGGGTTACTGTGTACATATATATATAGATAGATTTTAAATTTTTTTTTGTAAATGACTGATTCAGAAAATCAATAAATGATGGACAGGCTGCAGAGTCCAGTAGAACATTCTCTGATGCCAAAAAGTAAATGATGCCATTTTTTTTAATATTTCAGGTGATGTGGGCGAGTTCCTCAGCAGTTGGGTGTGGTATGGCTGAATGCAAAAACGGCCCTGCGAAATACAACTTTGTGTGCCACTATGCTCCGTCGTAAGTATCCAACTGAAACGCGAAACTAGTGAAGGGTTGAAGTTAATACATTTTATTACATGCAAGTCAGGTTCACATATAATACTTCGGTCAGTATCTGTAGCCAAAACCAGGAATGGAGCAACACTGAAAAAGACCATAATGGAAAAATGGGCACATTTTCTGTTTTTGGACCAACTACTGGTTTTGGTTAGAGATGAGCGAACTTACAGTAAATTTGATACGTCACAAACTTCTTGGCTCGGCAGTTGATGACTTTTTCTGCTTAAATTAGTTCAGCTTTCATGTGCTCCGGTGGCTGGAGACTTTTTCCTAGGACTGTATTCACCTTTTCCAGCCCACCGGAGCACCTGAAGGCTGAACTAATTAATGCAGGATAAGTCATCAACTGCCGAGCCGAGAAGTTCGTGACCAATCAAATTTACTGTAAGTTCGCTCATCTCTAGTTTTGGCTAAAAATACTGAGCAAAATACTAATTATAATACCATATATGAACCCAGCCGCAGAGTCCCAGCTAGGCTTCATCTCCCCCTCGGCAAAAGTTTAGTTCACTGCCCTAACCCAATAGCTTAAAGGGGTATTCCAGGAAAAAAAACTTTTTTTTTATATATCAACTGGCTCCAGAAAGTTAAATAGATTTGTAAATTACTTCTATTAAAAAAATCTTAATCCTTTCAGTACTTATGAGCTTCTGAAGTTAAGGTTGTTCTTTTCTGTCTAAGTGCTCTCTGATGACACCTGTCTCGGGAAACGCCCAGTTTAGAAGCAAATCCCCATAGCAAACCTCTTCTAAACTGGGCGTTTCCAGAGACAGGTGTCATCAGAGAGGATTTAGCCAGAAAAGAACAACTGTAACTTCAGAAGCTCATAAGTACTGAAAGGATTAAGATTTTTTAATAGAAGTCATTTACAAATCTGTTTAACTTTCTGGAGCCAATTGATAGATAATATATATATATATATATATATATATATATATATATATATATATATATATATAAAAAGTTTTTCCCTGGAATACCCCTTTAAAACTTTTGCCAAGGCAGAGTAGCATGTGTCTCCAAATGGTACACAACCCTCGGGGTAAATGCCCCACCCTCCCTCCTGTCATCCCACCCCTGTATGATTATTTTATTGTATAACATTTTATCTTATTTATTTATTTATTTTTTTACCTATTAAAGTGGAAACAAAGGCTCCAGAGCTAAACCCTGGAAACAAGGAAAGCCATGTGGGGACTGTCCCAACTCGTGTGAAAACAATCTCTGCAGTAAGTTATTCACAAATGACTTTTTGAGTTATACATTTTTTTCCATCGGATTATTTGCCAGTTTATTTTTTATAAAGAGATCTGGTACCAGGAAGTTAAACAGATTTTGAAATTACTTCTATTTAAAAAATCTTAATCCTTCCAGTACTTATCAGCTGCTGTATACTACAGAGGAAGTACATTTATTTTTTAATTTCCTTTCTGTCTGACCACAAGTGCTCTCTGCTGACACCTCTGTCCATTTTAGGAATGGTCCAGAGCAGGAGAGGTTTGGGGAATTTGCTCCTACTCTGGACCGTTCCTAAAATGGACAGAGGTGTCAGCAGAGAGCACTGTGATCAGACAGAAAGGAAATTAAAAAATAAATGTACTTCCTCTGTCACAGCAGCTGATAAGTACTGGAAGGATTAAGATTTTTAAATAGAAGTGATTTACAAATCTGTTAAACTTTCTGGCACCAGTTGAGTTAAAAAATAAATAATAAAATGTTTTCCAGTGGAGTATCCCTTTAAGGATTTCAATTTCTCACAAAACCAATTTAAGGCCAGGTCCACAACATGTTTTGTGAATATGGGGACCGGAACTGGGTGCTTCCGTACCCCAGCCAGACCCATTCCCTATCTCATTCATTCAGATAGGGACTCCAGTTGGCTCATTTGTGCTCCATATCCAGTTTTGTGACCAGACCTAAGACCTAAAACCGTGGTATACTATGGTTTTAGGTCTGGTCACAAAACCGGATATGGGGCAAAAATGAGCCGACCTGAGTCACTATCTGACTCCGGTCGGCTTATTCGACTGAATGAGATGGGGACCGGGTACGGGAGTTCCTGGTTTTCACTCCCCCCAGCCAGATCCGGTCCCGTATTCACAAAACGTGGTATGAACCCAGCCTAACACAATATCAAGACATGATCACCAGAAAACGGAAGGTCATGAATGTTGTTGATGCTGTATTTATCCTGATCAGCATCAGCACAGAGAAAGAGCTAGGAGGGGCGGTGTATAACTACACTACTATATATCCTGATCCCATAGAAATAGCAGCAGCAGTATACAGATAGAGCTGGATGGGAGGTGCATAACTACTATATATCCTGATCCCATAGAGATAGCAGCAGTATACAGATAGATCTTGGAGTGGAGGAGTAAAACTACTAAATATCCTGATCACAGAGAGATATCAGCAGCAGTATATGGATAGGACTGGAGGGGATTTGTATAACTACTATTTATGCTTATTCTATAGAGATAACAGCAGCAGTATACAGATAGAGCTGTAGGTGAGGTGTATAACTACTATACATACTGATCACATAGAGATATTAGCAGCAGTATATGGATAGGGCTTGAGCGGAGGTGTATAACTACTATATATGCTAAACCCATAGAGATAGCAGAAGAAGTATACAGATAGAGCTGGGAGCTGCTTGGAGGAAGCTTCAAGCAGTGATCTGATTGGTGATGATGTCCTCCTGGTTCACAGGAAGTCAGCTGACCCAATGCTATCCCCTTCCTCTGATACATTAAAAGGGTACTCCGCCTAAATCATCTTATCCCCAATCCAAAGGTCCCCAGCGGTGGGACCCCCACAATCTTTGGGCCGGGAGCAGTGATGTCCAGAACACAGAAGCTTGGAGGTTCTTGTCTGTGAGGGGGTGTGGTGGCTAGTATGTAGCCATCACGCCTACTCTCATAGAGATTAATAGAGGGGGTGTGGCAGCTGTAGTCGCCAGTCATCCATCACAAGAGCAAATCCAGTACTTATTAGGTGCTGAATACTACAGAGGAAGTTCTTTTCTTTTGGGATTTATTTTCTGTCACGACCACAGTGCTCTCTGCTGACACCTCTCTCCATTTTAGGAACTGTCCAGAGCAGCATATATTTGCTATGGGGATTTTCTCCTGCTCTTGACAGTTCCTGACATGGACAGAGGTGTCGGCAGAGAGCACTGTGGTCGTGACAGAAAAGAAATCCAAAAAGAAAATGATTTCCTCTGTAGTATACAGCTGCTAATAAGTACTAGAAGGATTAAGATTTTCTTTAATAGAAGTAATTTACAAATCTGTTTAACTTTCTGGCATCAGTTGATTAAAAAAAATAATAATAATAAGTTTTCCACTGGAGTACCCCTTTAACCTCTTCCCGCTCCAGGACGTATGCATACGTCCTGCGCGGGCTCCCGCGATAGAATGCTGGGTCACGCGCTGACCCCGCGTCATATCGCATCGGTCCCAGCGGACATCACCGATCGTGGTGATGCCCGGTATTAACCCTACAGGCGTCTAAGGTGAAAGTAAACTTTACCAGTTAACTCAGTGGAGCTGCTCGGGACCCCCGCGATGAAATTGCGTTGTCCCGAACAGCTTGCAGGACAGCAGGAGAGTCCCTACCTGCCTCCTCGCTGTCCGATCGCCAAGTGACTGCTCCGTGCCTGAGATCCAGGCAGGAGCAGTCGAGCGGCGATAACACTGATCAATGCCAGGCTATTGCCTGGCAGTGATCAATGTAGAAGATCAGTGTGTGCAGTGTTATAGCCCCCTATAACACTGCAAAAAAAAAAGTGAAAATAAAGTGTTAATAAAGATCATTTAACCCCTTCCATAATAAAAGTCAGAATCACCCCCCTTCTCCCAATAAAAAAAAAGTGTAAATAAAAATAAACATATATAGTATCGCCACGTGCGTAAATGTCCGAACTACAAAAATATATAATTAATTAAACAGAGTATTTTGGGTCACTTTTTTATACCATAAAAAAGTGAATAAAAAGTGATCAAAAAGTCCAATCAAAACAAAAATTATACAGATAAAAATGTCAGATCACGGCACAAAAAAAGAGCCCTCATACATCCCCATATGCGGAAAAATAAAAAAAGTTATAGGGGTCAGAAGAGGACATTTTTAAACGTATACATTTTCCTGCATGTAGTTATGTTTTTTTCCAGAAGTGCGACAAAATCAAACCTATATAAGTAGGGGATCATTTTAACCGTATGGACCTACAGAATAAAGAGAAAGTATCATTTTTACCGGAAAATGCACTGCGTAGAAACGGAAGCCCCCAAAATTTACAAAATTGCATTTTTTCTTAAATTTTGTCGCACTATTTTTTTTTCCGTTTCACCGTGGATTTTTGGGTAAAACTACTAATGTCACTGGAAAGTAGAATTGGTGGCGCAAACAATAAGCCATAATATGGATTTTTAAGTGCAACATTGAAGGCATTATGGTTTTTAGAAGGTGATGAGGAAAAAATGAAAATGCAAAAACGGAAAATACCCTGCGTCATTAAGGGGTTAAACACTGTGGTCTTCTGTGGGTGAGACTGCTGAGCACATGACCCAGTTACAATAACGAAACACATAGATGCAGCTGTGCTGGGAAGAAACAAATGGCCCTGCAGAACTAGTAATGTGAGTGTACATAACATGGGGAGTGCTTCTTTAGGGGTTTGCTCCTGCTTTGCCATAAAGTATTGAATCTGTTGTTGAAGAACAATGCAAATTTATACCCTTAACTTTTTTTTTGTAGCAAATCCTTGTGGATATCAAGACTTCTTTAACAACTGTGTAGACTTTAAAAACTCCTGTGTGAGTGACTCGTCTATGAAGAGTAAAAAGTGCCCCGCTACCTGCCAATGCATAAACGGAGAAATAAAATAAGTACTGCTCCAGCATCGCTAACCAAGGAGATTGCGCCCCCTATCAGTTTAGACAGTTACAAAATTATTAATCAAACGTTTATTTTACTATTCATTTATGCATTAACGTTATAAAGGGTATTTTATATTTTGCTATAAAGATGCAGAAATTCTTTTATTAATCCTAAATGAAAGTGACAGTCACCATAACCAATCTACTAGTACAATAAAATACATTTTTAGTTAAACTAATATTCTGTGTATTTATTTATTTATAATTTATTGATAGTCTATGAATAATTAATTAAATTATATTTTTGGAAAACATTGCGCTAAAGGCTCACACACACACACACACAAACCTGCATGTCTCCACACCGAGTAGAGTCCATTCGTGCCATATTTTTACTAAGACCTCATCTTACGCGATGGATGGATATGCACTATTTAAGCTTAGTGGGATCGATAATGTAAGCAATGTAGGCGTAAGCCTGGCATCTGCGCCATTTTTAGCAGGCGGGATAAGGAACACGTGGCGTTTTGGCACCTGAATGAATAGAGGAAGTACTAGGAACATTGAGATGGTGTCAGGCAGGGGCGGACACAGACCGCAGAGGCCCCCTGTGCAAAGAATGTGCCTGCCCCCCCTCTACCCTCATAACTTTCCCTTCATGTGTCACTTACTCAGGTGGACCCCCATTTGTCACTTACTCAGGGGGGCCCCGACCCATATCAGTTGCTCAGGAGGACCTCTCCTAATATCAGTTGTTAATTATTTAAGGCCCCCATATGCCGCAGCTCATTCAGGCCTCCCACATTAGTTAGCATAGTTTCCCCACATTAGGTAGTATAGTTTCCCCACATTAGGCAGCATGGTTTCCTCACATTAGGTAGCATAATTTCCCCATATTAGGTAGCATAGATTCCCCCATTTGGTAGCAGTTTCCCATATTAAGTAGCAAATATTCCCCACATTAGGTAGCACAGTTTCCACACATTAGGTAGCATAGTTTCCCCACATTAGGTAGCATAGTTTTCCCACATTAGGTAGCATAGTTTCCTCACATTAGGTAGCATATTTTCCCCACATTAGGTAGCATAGATTCCCCATATTAGGTAGCATAGTTTCCCCACATTAGGTAGCATAGATTCCCCACATTAGGTAGCAGTTTCCCCTCATAAGGTAGCATATATTCCCTACATTACGTGGCAGTTTCCCCACATTAGGTAGCATAGCCCCCCCCCCTACACACACAGACACACACACATAGACACACTTACCTGGCCTGCGCAGCGCTTCTCTCCGGCAGCAGCCTGATTAGTGATGTCACTGATATCCACCTGTGCGTGTCTGCAGAGATATGTCACTTGCGTGATGTCCCTCATCAGACCCAGGTTGGCCGGCAGTCTCACTGTCTACAGTGCCCGCAGCACTATTATGCTCTGCTGCTCATGTGTGTGTCGTGTGAGGGATGCACATGCGATATGTCCGCTCCTGATGTCAGGGTAGGCCAGCATACCTTGCAGCTAGCAGCAAGATCACGTGACCTCAGGTTATTTAATCATTGTTTGCATTATGTGACTTACAGCTCCCAGGCCAATCAGGGGATAGCATAGGGGTTAAGAGGCTGATAAAACCCTATGCACTGCATTGTGACAGCCATGATGGAGAGAGAAAGCTGAGAGAGAGCAGACAGTGCAGAGGAACTACATATCCCAGAAAGCCTTTATCCAATAGAAACCTAGCTAAGCAAGACCTTAGATGGGTCTACTGTGTCCAGTTGGTGTACTACAGATCCTAGCAGTGTCAGTGCCAAACAAGCCCATTAAAGCTATCACATTACCATATAAAGCAGGCTGAGCAAAGCAGTGAGCTTACCTGTATTTCAACATAAATACGTATTAAAAGTTTATAGTGAATAAGGGGCACGCTTTAAAAGTGTCTACAGTGAATACGGAGTACGCATTTTAGACCAAGTTACATGCATTTTCTGGGTTTAATCAGACATAAATTGTTACTTCCAGTGTTTAACATAAACGCATCCTGAAAAATAGCAATAACCTCAAAATCTTTTTCAATTAAAAATAAAATGTCTAGTAAAGGATTATTGAATGAGCATGAGGTGGAGGACTTGTGCACTGCCAGTAAGAATGTTGGTGGCAGTACCAGCAGCAGTATAGGTACCAGTAGCAGCCAGGTGCCTGGTGGTAGTAGTAGAAACCAGGTCAGCAAACAAAAGTCTTCACTATCTTATAGGGGTTGTGTGGTTTCAGAGGATAGGATGGCTCTTGTGGACTGGTTGACTCGCAGGAGGAGGTAAAAAAGTTTGACAATATGACAGTGAGCCAGTTATCAATGGATTCCTCATCGTCTACAGTTACATGGCGAAGTGGAAATGTCCATCCTAAACTGTTTGTTCCATCATCTCTGTCTTTGCTTCCTACCCCTAGTGCTAAGCAGAAAGGTAGCATTAACCACAAGAAGGAGTTGTGTCATGGTCAAGCCAATGTGTTGCAGAGATGGTGGAGGGGGATGCAGTGGCCAAGCAAAGCCCTAGTGGTGGTAGGCGTGGTGGTAAGATTGTAAGGCATTATGGTGGATATGCAGAGGGGGAGCAAGGGGCTCATGATCAGACATCAGAAGTTCATACTGAGAGGAGTGGTGGGGATGATGAGGAGGAGTTTGATAATGATGATGTCAGCATGGAAGAGCGGAGCTGAGGTAAGGCCAGAACATCTGTCAAACATACCAGACATAGGCTTGCTAGTAGAGCTGGGATGGTATGACCATAAATGTGTATCACGGTATTTTTGTAACTCATGGCGGTTCCACGGTATATAACGGTATTTCTCCCCCCCATCCCCCCCTCCCCCAAATCATGTGACCAGCGAGCGCTGTTCTGCTCCCCCCCCCCCTCCAAATCATGTTACCCGACTGCGCTGTTCTGCTCCCCCCCAATTAATTATCAGCCCAGCCAGCGGGGTACTACTCACATATAGGGGAAACAGGAAAAATTAGAAGGAATAAGAAGAAGTGACTAAAACATAAATAAATTGTATTTATTGAATAATAGTCTCAATGATGTTCTAAAGTCTGGGCAGGGCCCTTGCCACAGACTGAACAAAATATATTAAAAGAATATTAAAACATATATTGTACATAAAATTTGCACTGTTGCGGGAAATAGATTGTCAAAAAGTTTTGAGAATAAAATATATTCGGGCTAGTGGGTTAACAAGGTCAAATAGCAGTTTTGGGAGCGCTGGAGGCTCCTAAGTAAATGCCCACTGTGCGTGGGCATTTGTGCGCGTATTAGCGCTGATGCAAGAAAAACAATAATCCTCTATCTCCGACAGCATTGAGACCGGGTAAATGAGGAACAAAGTTAGAAGATCAGACACTTAGTGCCTCTTACCGGCTCCTGGCAAAGGATGACAGCGTTTGTAGATGTATTTGTGGTACGTCCCCTTTGACCCGACGGCATGGGAAGATATAAGAGAGACGCACGGAGTCTGGTGGTGGTGATGTCCTGGATGCCTCTCAGTCCCGGTAGCCTGGGAGCAAATGAATATATTTTATTCTCAAAACTTTTGAACAATCTATTTCCCACAACAGTGCACATTTTTTGTATATTTTATGTACAATATGTCTTTATATTCTTTTAATATATTTTGTTCAGTCTGTGGCAAGGGCCCTGCCCAGACTTTAGAACATCATTGAGACTATTATTCAATAAATACAATGTATTTATTTATTTATGTTTTAGGCACTTATTCTTATTCCTTCTATTTTTTCCTGTTTCCCCTATACCTAGTAGGACTGCATCTTTTTCTGTTTTACTAAATTATCCTCTTGGCACAAGGGTAGGTGCAACGCAGTATCCTTGGCAGAGGCGACTCTCTAATTAGGCGATTTAGGCGGCCGCCTAAGGCCTCGCGCTGAAAGGGGCCTTGCGGCCGCCTAAAACATTTAATTAGAGCAGTGCTTTCCCTCCCGGACGCTGCAGGGGAAGGGAAGTTTGTGTGTGCTGGCATGAGGCTGTAACAGGACCTGCGATGATGTCACCGTCATGTGATCAGTCACATGGAGGAGGTGGAGCCACATGCAGGGCTGTGTATATGTGTGTATATGTGTGTATACAGGGCTGTGTATATGTGTGTATACAGGGCTGTGTATATGTGTGTATATGTGTGTATGCAGGGCTGTGTATATGTGTGTATGCAGGGCTGTGTATATGTGTGTATATGTGTGTATACAGGGCTGTGTATATGTGTGTATGCAGGGCTGTGTATATGTCTGTATATGTGTGTATGCAGGGCTGTGTATATGTGTGTATGTAGGGCTGTGTATATGTGTGTATATGTGTGTATGCAGGGCTGTGTATATGTGTGTATATGTGTGTATGCAGGGCTGTGTATATGTGTGTATACAGGGCTGTGTACATGTGTGTATGCAGGGCTATGTATATGTGTGTATGCAGGACTGTGTATATGTGTGTATGCAGGGCTGTGTATATGTGTGTATGGAGGGCTGTGTATATGTGTGTATGCAGGGCTGTGTATATGTGTGTGTATGTAGGGCTGTGTATATGTGTGTATGCAGGGCTGTGTATATGTGTGTATGCAGGGCTGTGTATATGTGTGTATGGAGGGCTGTGTATATGTGTGTATGGAGGGCTGTGTATATGTATGTATGGAGGGCTGTGGATATGTGTGTATGCAGGGCTGTGTATATGTGTGTATGCAGGGCTGTGTATATGTGTGTATGCAGGGCTGTGTATATGTGTGTATATGTGTGTATGCAGGGCTGTGTATATGTGTGTGTGCAGGGCTGTGTATATGTGTGTGTGCAGGGCTGTTTATATGTGTGTGTGCAGGGCTGTTTATATGTGTGTGTGCAGGGCTGTGTATATGCGTGTGTGCAGGGCTGTGTATATGTGTGTGTGCAGGGCTGTGTATATGCGTGTGTGCAGGGCTGTGTATAAGCGTGTGTGCAGGGCTGTGTATATGCGTGTGTGCAGGGCTGTGTATATGTGTGTATGCAGGGCTGTGTATATGTGTGTGTATGTAGGGCTGTGTATATGTGTGTATGCAGGGCTGTGTATATGTGTGTATGCAGGGCTGTGTATATGTGTGTATGGAGGGCTGTGTATATGTGTGTATGGAGGGCTGTGTATATGTATGTATGGAGGGCTGTGGATATGTGTGTATGCAGGGCTGTGTATATGTGTGTATGCAGGGCTGTGTATATGTGTGTATATGTGTGTATGCAGGGCTGTGTATATGTGTGTGTGCAGGGCTGTGTATATGTGTGTGTGCAGGGCTGTGTTTATGTGTGTGTGCAGGGCTGTGTATATGTGTGTGTGCAGGGCTGTTTATATGTGTGTGTGCAGGGCTGTGTATATGTGTGTGTGCAGGGCTGTGTATATGCGTGTGTGCAGGGCTGTGTATAAGCGTGTGTGCAGGGCTGTGTATATGCGTGTGTGCAGGGCTGTGTATATGCGTGTGTGCAGGGCTGTGTATATGTGTGTGTGCAAGGCTGTGTATATGTGTGTGTGCAAGGCTGTGTATATGTGTGTGTGCAGGGCTGTGTATATATGTGTGTGTGCAGGGCTGTGTATATGTGTGTATGCAGGGCTGTGTATATGTGTGTATGCAGGGCTGTGTATATGTGTGTATATGCAGGGCTGTGTATATGTGTGCGTATGCAGTGCTGTGTATATGTGTGTGTATGCAGGGCTGTGTATATGTGAGTGTATGCAGGGCTGTGTATATGTGTGTGTATGCAGGGCTGTGTATATGTGTTTATGCAGGGCTGTGTGCGTATATGGGGGTCTGTGTGCATATATGGGGGTCTGTGTGCGTATATGAAGGGCTGCGTGTTTGTGTATGGAGGGCTGTGTATATGTTTTTGGGGCTGCGTGTGTGTATATGGGGCTGCCTATGTGTGCGTATGGGGGCTGTGTATGTATGTGTATAGAGGGCTGTGTGTATGTGGGGGCTGTGTATGTGCGGATATGGGGGCTGTGTGTATTTGGGGGCTGTGTGTATATGGGGGCTGCGTATGTTTGTGTATGGAGGGCTGCGTGTGTGCATATGGGGGCTGTGTATGTTTGTCTAGGGAGGGCTGTGTATATGGGGGCTGTGTATATGGGGGCTGTGTATGTTTGTGTATGGAGGGCTGTGTATATGGGGGATGTGTATGTGTGTATATGGAGGCTGTGTATGTGTGTATATGGGGGATGTGTATGTGTGTATATGGGGGATGTATGTGTGGAAATGGGGGCTGTGTATGTTTGTGTATGGAGGGCAGTGTATGTGCGGAAATGGGGCCTGTGTATATGTGGGCTGTGTATGTGCGGATATGAGGGCTGTGTATATGTGTATGGAGGCTGTATATGTGTGTATATGGGGGCTGTGTATGTTTGTATATGGGGGCTGTGTATATGGGGGCTGTGTATGTGTGTATATGGGGGCTGTGTATATGTGGGCTGTGTATGTGTGGATATGAGGGCTGTGTATGTGTGTATGGAGGCTGTATATGTGTGTATATGGGGGCTGTGTATGTTTGTATATGGGGGCTGTGTATATGGGGGCTGTGTATATGGGGGCTGTGTATGTGTGTATATGAGGGCTGTGCATGTGTGTATGGAGGCTGTATATGTGTGTATATGGGGGCTGTGTATGTGTGGATATGGTGGATATGAGAGTAAAGTTTGCAGAGGGAATTTATTTTTATTTTAATGAAACATGTTCTGCACGGTGTGTGTATACATTTTAAAATTGCCCCCACACTTTTGTCACTGGCCCCCCATGTGCCACCCCTAAATATGAATGCTGATGATCAGGGGCTGCTGTTCTAGGCCTCAGCGTACCCCTACGTCCCCCAGCGTCCCTTAGCTTCACCCTCCCCCCTGTGGCCCAGAGAGGGGAAGTATGCGGAAGCTCCGCCGGCCCAGTGTAGTGACCCGTACCCCAGCGTCCCCCTCCCTCATGTGGCGCAGTGAATGATTGCCCTGCCGGAGCTCTGAGTCGGTGCCCTGCCGGAGAGGGGAAAAACGTGGAAGAAAAATGGCTTGCTTAAGGTACTGTACCATATCCATCCCCCCCCCTCACCCATGTCCATCCCCCCCCCTCACCCATGTCCATCCCCCCCCCTCACCCATGTCCATCCCCCACCCCTCACCCATGTCCACCCCCCCCTCTCACCCATGTCCATTCCCCCCCCCACCCATGTCCATTCCCCCCCTCTCACCCATGTCCATCCCCCCTCTCACCCATGTCCACCCCCCCCTCTCACCCATGTCCACCCCCCCCTCTGTCACCCATGTACACTTCTCTGTCACCCATGTACACCCCTCTACACCCCTCTGTCACCCATGTACACCCCTCTACACCCCTCTGTCACCCATGTACGCCCCTCTACACCCCTCTGTCACCCATGTACACCCCTCTGTCACCCATGTACTCTCCTCTACACTCCTCTCTACACTCCTCTACACCCCTCTGTCACTCATGTACACTCCACTACACCCTCTGTCACCCATGTACACCCCTCTACACCCCTCTGTCACCCATGTACACCCCTCTACACCCCTCTGTCACCCATGTACGCCCCTCTACACCCCTCTGTCACCCATGTACACCCCTCTGTCACCCATGTACTCTCCTCTACACTCCTCTCTACACTCCTCTACACCCCTCTGTCACTCATGTACACTCCACTACACCCTCTGTCACCCATGTACACCCCTCTACACTCCTCTGTCACCCATGTACACTCCTCTACACCCATCTGTCACCCATGTACACTCCTCTACACCTCTCTGTCACCCATGTACACCCCTCTGCCACCCATGTACACTCCTACACCCCTCTGTCACCCATGTACACTCCTCTACACCCCTCTGTCACCCATGTACACTCCTCTACACCCCTCTGTCACCCATGTACACTCCTCTACACCCCTCTGTCACCCATGTACACTCCTCTACACCCCTCTGTCCCCCATGTACACACCTCTACACCCCTCTGCCACCCATGTACACCCCTCTACACCCCTCTGTAACCCATGTACACCCCTCTGTCACCCATGTACACCCCTCTACACCCCTCTGTCACCCATGTACACCCCTCTACACCCCTCTGACACCCATGTACAGTCCTCTACACCCCTCTGCCACCCATGTACACTCCTCTACACCCATCTGTCACCCATGTACACCCCTCTACACCCATCTGTCATCCATGTAATCTCCTCTACACCCCTCTGTCACCCATGTATACCCCTCTACACCCATCTGTCACCCATGTACACTCCTCTACACCCCTCTGTACACCCCTCTACACCCCTCTGCCACCCATGTACACTCCTCTACACCCCTGTCACCCATGTACACTCCTCTACACCCCTCTGTCACCCGTGTACACCCCTCTGTCACCCATGTACACCCCTCTACACCCCTCTGTTACCCATGTACATTCCTCTATACCCCTCTGCCACCCATGTACACTCCTCTACACCCATCTGTCACCCATGTACACCTCTCTACACCCATCTGTCACCCATGTACACTCCTCTACACCCCTCTGTCACCCATGTACACCCCTCTACACCCATCTGTCACCCATGTACACTCCTCTACACCCCTCTGATCTGATCCGCATCCGATTTCACGCGATTTTTGTTCAGGTCTGAAATCGTGGTCAACCCCGATTTCAGACCCGAACAAAAATCGTGTGAAATCGGATGCGGATCAAATTGGATGTGTGTAATGGATCCGATTTTTTTATGGAGGTCAACAGATCCGACTTTATATACGATTTCATACGATTTTAAGTTATAAAAATTGTGTATTCAGGTCGGATGGAGAAATCGTGATGTGAATGCAGCCTAAGTCATAACCAGGGTTTGAATTTAGAAAATGTATCTCTACATATGCACATGGAGTGTTATCACAAGACCTGGTTAATAGTCCACCATTACCTGCTGTCCGCTGGCTACTATTTGGATTAGTTTGCCACTGCCTGCTTTCTGTTGACGACTACTACTAGAATAGGTTTGCTGGTGCCTGCTTTCTGCTGGCTATTCCAACTCCCACCAGCCAGGCCTACACAAGCACAACTCATGATCCCATAAAAAGGGATCATTTTTTTTTAATTTACTTTACATACAAAAGCTATTCCTTCTAAACCACTTCATGATACCAATCCTGTTACAAATCCCATAAAGTTAGATTTTTCGGATATTCCCTGATGCCTGAAAAATGGATACTTTTATCAGCTTTGCATCCAAAACCTATTTCTTCTTTATACAAATAGAAGGTTTGATCAAAATGTGTCCCCCATCCACCACAGGAAGGTGGTCTCACTTCAGATGGGACCCTAAACACGCTTACTCTGCTCACCTCTGCTGGACATATAGGGGGAGATTTATCAAGACCTTTCCAGAGGAAAAGCTGCCCAGTTGCCCATAGCAACCAATCAGATCGCTGCTTTCATTTTTCACAGGCCTTCATAAAAATGAAAGGAGTGAGCTGATTGGTTGCTATGGGCAACCAGGCAGCTTTTCCTCTGGACAGGTTTTGATAAATCTCGCCCTATGGGGGAGATTTATCAAAACCTGGGCAGAGGAAAAGTTCCCCAGTTGCCCATAGCAACCAATCAGATCGCTTCTTTCATTTTTAACAAGGCCTCTGCAAAATGAAAGAAGGGATTTGATTGGTTGCTAATAAGTAGACATATACATGTTTCTAAACAAACCATTAGTTACAATTGGTTACTGCAGTTCATCATTACCTAACCAGTATTATACAGTGAGCCCTCAACTTACAATGGCCTCAACATACAATAGTTTCAACATACAGTGGTCTTTTCTGGACCATTGTAAGTTGAAACCAGACTCAACATACAATGCTACGGACTGTCCAGATCTGCAAAACATGTCAATAGCTGGAAGATCTGACCAATCAGATGTGACATTTCACTGGTAAAACACCTGTATTGCTGAAGTGCATGCACTGACTGATGTCTGGTAGCGCCCCCTACAGTACAGGGAGGTATTACATGTTCTGTACTCTACCTGTATTACTGAAGTGCATGTACTGACTGGTGTCTGGTAGTGCCCCCTACAGTACAGGAAGGTATTACATGTTCTGTACTCTACCTGTATTACTGAAGTGCATGCACTGACTGGTGTCTGGTAGCGCCCCCTACAGTACAGAAAGGTATTACATGTTCTGTACTCTTTACCTGTATTACTGAAGCGTATGCACTGACTGGTGTCTGGTAGCGCCCCCTACAGTACAGGGAGTTATTACATGTTCTGTACTCTACCTGTATTACTGGAGTGCATGCACTGACTGGTGTCTGTTAGCGCCCCCTACAGTACAGGGAGGTATTACATGTTCTGTACTCTACCTGTATTACTGAAGTGCATGCACTGACTGATGTCTGGTAGCGCCCCCTAGAGTACAGGGAGGTATTACATGTTCTGTACACTTTACCTGTACCAGGGTTACCTGCTCCTTTGGACACCAGGTGAGGGCGGCTCCATGTTACTTTTTAAGGACACTGTGTACTGTACAGGACCCTGAAGAAGCTCCTGTCCTCTACATAGACCAGTGTTTCCCAAGCAGGGTGCCCCCAGCTGTTGCAAAACTACAACTCCCAGCATGCCCGGACAGCCTTTGGCTGTCCGGGCATGCTGGGAGTTGTAGTTTTGCAACAGCTGGAGGCTCCCTGCTTGGGAAACACTGACATAGACAGTGATTTACAGCTCCCAGCAGATCTTTCTTACTTTTATATGTAAGGATTTGCTTTATCTATGTTAATTATCTACTTATTTTTCTTTAATCCTCACTTTTTCCTATTATTGGATGACATTTTGGGCCTTTAGAGTTCTGGTCTCAACATACATTGGTTTCAACATACAATGGCCGTCCTGGAACCAATTAATATTGTAACTTGAGGGACCACTGTACAGGGATTTAGAGCTCCTATGCAGTGTTATTCACATGTTTTGAGGCTTATTACATTGTCAGTTTGTGGAGAATTTGTTCACCGTGAACCAAACTTTCGAAAGTTCGGTCAGCCTTTATTGAAAAGTTTGCTCAACTCTAATAATAATAATAATAATTAATATTATTATAATAATCTATAAGTTACATATTTGCTAAAATGTATAACAATGAAAGAAACAAGCAATCCTGTACCAATGAGAGCGGGAATGTGCGTTTGTAAAAAGCAGACACGATCTTAGCAATTTACACTTGTGCTACAAGGAGATAAGCCCAGAGGTTTTATCTCATATATCCAAAGGCGGCGCCGGAGCCTGTCAGATCAGTAAGCACGTTACTCTTACATTAGTTATACGGTGGGGGAAAAAAGTATTTACTCAGCCAATTGTGCAAGTTCTCCCACTTAAAAAGATAAGAGAGACTCTGTAATTTTCATCATAGGTATACCTCAACTATGAGAGACATAATGAGAAAAAAAAATATTCATAAAATCACATTGTCTGATTTTTAAAGAATTTATTTGCAAATTATGGTGGAAAGTAAGTATTTGGTCAATAACAAAAGTTCATCTCAATACTTTGTTATATATATCCTTTGTTGGCAATGACAGAGGTCAAACGTTTTCTGTAAGTCTTCACAAGGTTTTCACACACTGTTGCTGGTATTTTGGCCCATTCCTCCATGCAGATCTCCTCTAGAGCAGTGATGTTTTAGGGTTGTCGCTGGGCAACACAGACTTTCAACTCCCTCCAAAGGTTTTCTATGGGGTTGAGATCTGGAGACTGGCTAGGCCACTCCAGGACCAACCAAGCAGCAACAGCCCGATGTTACCAGGGGGGGTACTGGCCCTCCCCAGCCTAAATAACGCCAGCCTGTTGCCACCTAGGCACAGGAGCGTCATTTTTGACGCTCCGGTCCTGCTGGTATCGGCTCTTCCTGGCACCCCGTGGCAGTGGGTAATAAATGGGGGTTAGCGCTGTTTTTGGGCCTAATGCTAAGACCCATTTTAGTAATGGACTCTGAAAATAAAACGGCTTCCACTACTAAGCCTGTAAAGTAAATTTTTTTAAAAACACAACACGTTTAAAAAACTTTTATTCCACAAAAACACTCCCCCACAAGCCCTTGTTAGACATTTTATTGATATTAAACCCCAAAAAAATTTTCATCGTAGTCCACCGAATCTGAAGGAGTCCACAGGATACACAGATCTGTAATGAGAAGAAAAGAAAAACAAATCAAAAAATGGGTTAGTACATTCAGGGGGGAAAAAAGTAAAAAAAAAAAAAAAAAATGTAATAAACACACACACACACACACATATATATATATATATATATATATATATATATATATATATATCACATTTTTTTCACAGCTGCGACTTGAGGTGGGGTGAAGAAGTGCTGTTCTGAAGTTATTGATTTGTTTTTGCTTATGTGTGTTAAAAAAATGGTATTCAAAAGTGATTTATTGTTTTTTGCTTATGTAAGCCATATTTATTAACCCCTGGGATAGTATAATAAATATGTCCCACATAAGCAAAACCACAAAAAAAATGCCTACAGAACTTGCTTACCAAAGCAACGATGATAAATCTCCACCTATATCTTTCCTTTTTAACTACATTTTACATTGGACACTTGGGGTATACAGTGTCCCCCAGTTAACCTCGGGCCAATTTAATATTAGGTCTACTCGTGTGAGCTGCACAACCTACAGTTCTGCATCCGCAACACTGCAGCTCCCAGCCTGCCCTAGGCAATCACCATACACGGCCATAAACCGTATGGTTGGCCATATGACATCCGGGCCCCTAAAATGCAAGTCAGCAGCAGTTAAATTTGATGCAGAAACCTGTACAATGTGCCTGCATATCAACAAGGACATACTCATCCATACATTATGTAATATTATAAATTATCTGCATAGAAAATGTGCACAGTGTAAAGCATATAGCTGAAACTTCTGAGGGCTGATGATGTTGTATAGGTCACCGCCAGGTTATGGACGCATTATCAGCACCCAGAGTATAAATAGCCTAAATCTGCTGAAGCCATGAGTATTTCCTACTCAGCTAATTATCCTACAAAAGGATAATAAGGAAAGATCATATGAACTAACGAGTGCCGGAGCCCCCCATCCTGATCGTCGCCTTTCAAGAGCTGATTTAGTTCTATCAAACACTACTGCTTACAATAACATTATTACATTAGATGTAAGGAAATACCAGTCTCCTCCCTTCCCAGACATTACAGGACACAACAGTAATTGAAGAATTTACTTTATATCATGTTGCCATTGTGTTCCGTAATGACATTAAAAAGATCTACTAGATACTTTACAAAATGAGCTACATTAAAGGAAAAGTACCATGGGGAAAAACTTATATGATAAGTTTTAGATTGTGGGGGGGTCCGACTGCTGGGATCCCCGCAATCTCCTCTACGGGGCCCCAGCTCTCCCCTGGAACAGCATGTCACGTCTCCGGCACAAAGCGGGGGGCACCACGCCCCTCCATAGATCTCTTTGGGAGTGCTGGAGATAGCCAAACAGCTCTCCCTTATATATGAAAGAAGCGTGGCGCCCCCTGCTTTGTGCAGGGGTCATGCTGTGCCGCTCCTGGGGACAGCCAAGGCCCTGTACAGGAGATTGCGGGGGTCCCAGTGGTCAGACCTAGATATACCTCGATGTATGGTAGTCACCCTATAAGGGTCAGATACCAGATACACAATGTCTACAATACAGCTGCATCCAGTGACTCCGGTTGACGTCTTCTCTATTTGCAGTTGGTCATTTTCTCATTTCTTCTCTGTTCAGGTCCAGATCTCCATGAAGTCTTCTTCAGCCATGACTTATCGTTGCACATAACTCCCCATTCTGCTGCTTTTTTTTCCCCCAGTGCCACTTTTAGTGCCCCCTTTGTAACCTACATAGTAATATTTACACATTGTGCCCCTCCCCCCAAAGTGTTCCCACAAATCCTCCATTTAGCTCCACAGGAATAGTTACCTCCCTATTGCCTCCATATTGTAATAGAAGCCTCTTTCTGCATCCAACAAAGTAGTAGTAGCTACCCCAAACAATAATAATTCCCCCTTTGTGCTCCAAACACTATATTAATATTCCCTGTATGCCCCAATAGTAATAATCAACCTTTATAACATGAAAGTAGTAATCCCCCACTCACAATATACCAGTGTCCTCTCTTTGACCATCCAGAGTAATATGATATCCCCTTTGTGCCCCCGAAAAGCACTAGTGTCTTCATAATGCTCCTCAGAGAACCAATGTCTCCACTATGTTCCCACAAGGTTCCCCCCTAATAATAATATCTCCCATGAGCTCCACAATCATAGTCTGGCCATATGCAAACACATTTCCCTATCTGCTCCCATGAGCACCAAACAGAAATATTTGCTCTTTTAGTGAAACCAAAAATAATAAGACTTTGTACTCACCTCACCCTTCTTCTTATGTGTAGTGAAATGTTTCACACTTTTTTGCAGTGGGCTCAGGGCAGGTAGCACAATGCGCCACTTGTGATGAGTTGACCTCTACATGGCCCTTAATCCTGAAGGACACGGGACTAAAGAGACTTGCGGTTCAATAGAGTCCATTGTGGGGCAGGAAATCAAAAGAATGTGGTGGTTACCCGGGAACAAAACAATGAGGCCAGTGGTGCATTAATAAAAAATAAGTTTGTAGGTGAATTTACCCTCACTTTATAGCCTTAACGTTCCCACTTGGGGCAAAATATCAAGCACATTATATGAATCCTTGTCCAGTGGCACCACAAGGCTCATTCAAAGCCCCTCTAACATGAAAGAAAGGGGAAACAACTAAACAGGGACCTAACTGGGAACTGCTAACTAGTAGCGAGTCCACTCTGATAGTTAGATGAACAACACAAAAAAGCTAAATGCTATAACAGATGCACCCCCAATATCAAATGTAGTAAATCAATAGCAATATTTATTAAGCAAAATACAAGTACAAAGACATCAGAGAAAAAGACACACAAAGGTAAAAACACTTAAAAAGCTCTGCAGAGCCACACTACAACACGGGGACCAAGTAATGATCACCCAAGAGCATGGGTGAAGACATAATGGTACCTCCCTAACCAACAAAAGTGCCTGTGCAGAAACCCCTATGAATGAAGAGGGCCCTAACTGGTAAGCAATGATAGTATACAGTGAATAAATAACCAAAGAAATTGTATATTCAATGCAGTGTTGTTGTACCAGAGAGGGAGCACCTGTATAGCAAAAAAGATCCCAAATATAGTAAAGTCAGCCCAAAACAATGTTAATACAGTCAATACAAATAACAATCATAATTGTAAATGTAAACACAAGAGCTGCTAAAATATCACCACAATAAGCAGAGACCCGCAATGTGCATGATCCAGCGCGAGGGTCATAGTTCAATGGGTCGTCAGTGCGCAGTGTGCGCAGTGCTGCTCCCATCACGTGACCGGACAATCACATGTTCAGTTCCCATGACCACAACAGGTCACCATTCAATATGCCATAGGCGCTCATCATGTGACCAAGCAATTCACAAGGTCTAGTCCCATGACCACACAGGTCACCTGGTACAGAACTCAGGGGCATCAAAGTAACAATAATTTCACATAGTCAATTCGCCCATATATTGACAATGCAATTTCAAGGACCAGAGATTAAAATTATTGTATCTTTGTCGCCACATAGTAAACCAGTATTACTGGATGCAGATGTATTTACCAATACCATCAGACGTACCCCATAGGATGTGAATATATAATATATATAAAATATATATTTCAGCACTCCATCGATCAGATGTTGACGGACAATCCTGAGTACAGGAAAACCTTTGTAAAGCTGGCCTCACACAAGAGGAAAGCTAGCTGAACCTTTAGGTATCAACAACATCACATTTCATATGTATGGGGGTCTGAAAACATTCTCCTGATGACAGATGTCAGGTGAGTGAGGGATTGTGCATGTTGGTTCTCAATAAGCATCATTGTTGGTCAACATTCAATAGGCCTCTACACTTGGCACTGTAAATATTTAAGGCCAACCAGAGATAAATGGTGATGATGTATTCGCTGGGCCAGGGATTTGTTACTGCTCTGAGTCCATGATCAAGGACTTCTGCCTTTGTCAGGAGTTTCTGCTCCTTTACTGTTGAATCCAAATTGACAGTCGGGTCTAAATAAAATTTGACGGCCAATTCTGGCAAATAACACCCCAATGATCAGGAGATTTGCTCTACTTATAAGTAAAACAAGAATTAATCCTTTGTCAATTTGTGTTTACTATAAAGAGGGATCATAATTCATTAGAAAATCTTTAAAAAAATTAATTCACTTCCAGGCAGTGGAAGAGAGAGGTGATGTCTGGTAACTATAAAAGAACGTATACTAAGCGATTGTCTGAGCTAGTCATTGTGTGTATGTATACAAGTGAGTGTAAGTATAAAAGTGAGAGGGACTTATAATTAAAGGGGTACTCCGCCCCTAGACATCTTATCCCCTATCCAAAGGATAGGGGATAAGCTGTCTGATCACCGCGGTCCCGCTGCTGGGGACCCCCGGGAACACTGCGAGTTCGCTCTGCACGTAATGACGGGCTATACAGGGGCCGGAGCATCGTTATGTCATGGCTCCGCCCCTCGTGACATCACGGCCCGCCCCTTTCAATACAGTCGTCACGCCCCCTGCCATAGACTTGCATTAAGGGGACGGGCCGTGATTTCACGAGGGTTGGAGCCATGACGTCACGCTGCTCTGTCCCCCTGTATCGCCCGTCATTATGCACAGAGCGAACTCGCTCTTTGCAGTAATGATAGCGGGGTGCCGCAGCGGGGATCCCAGGGCGATCAGACATCTTTGGATAGGGGATAAGATGTCTAGGGGCGGAGTACCCCTTTAAGGGACTTTAAATTCAGGCAGTTTAATAGAAATATTTGATTGTTTTTTTTTTTTTTTTAACGGTTAATTTTTGCAATCCCCAAATCTAGTATGGCCTCCATGTTGCAAAAGGCAGTCCAGTGTGCATTTTGCACAATGTATGCAATCTTTAAACAGCAGTTTGAGTGTGCATATTGTTGTGCGAGGTGTGTGCAAGTTGTTCATTTGGAAGCCCAGATCCTGGATCTAGAGGAGCAACTGGCAACACTGAGACGCATTGACAACTTTGGGAGGAGTCTCCTGCTCACTGAGCAAGTACTCACTGGGGTAGAGGTGGGGTAGGATAGTGTGACGGAGGTGCAGGACACTCAGGCAGCTAGCTAGGTTACAGTTAGAAAACGGGATAGAGGGAAAAATGCCAGGGAGGCACACCCCAACAAGTTTGCGAAGTTGGCAGATGAGGGGGATGCCATTTCAGAGCTATCAGTACTGCAGCAGGACTCTGACTGCCAGGGGGATGTCTGCTCCAGTAAGGAGGGAGGAGTGCAGAGCATGCCAGACAGGTACTTGTAGTGGGGGACTCTATTATTAGGGGGACAGACAGGGCGACCTGCCACAAAGACCGGGATCGCCGAACAGTGTGTTCTCTACCTGGTGCTCGAGTTCGGCACATCGCGGATTAGGTTGACAGGTTCCTGGGTGGGGCTGGAGAAGACCCAGCAGTCACGGTACATATTGGCACCAATGACAAAGTAAGAGGTAGGTGGAGTGTCCTAAAAAATTTATTCAGGGACTTAGGCCGCAAGCTTAAGGCAAGGACCTCCAAAATAATATTTTCTGAAATATTACCTGTTCCACGAGCCACACCAGAGAGGCAGCGGGAGATCAGGGAGGTAAACAAGTGGCTTAGAAGCTGGTGTAGGAAGGAGGGGTTTGAGTTCATGGAGAACTGGGCTGACTTCGCTGTCGGATACTGGCTCTACCATAGGGATGGGCTGCACCTCAATGGGGAGGGTGCAGCTGTGCTTGGGGATCAGATGGCTAGAAGGGTGGAGGAGTGTTTAAACTTGGGACTGGGGGGGAGGGAAACTACAACGTAGAGGGGGAAGATAGTGTAGATAGAGATGGGGGTGGAGCAGAGGTAGGGGTTAGAATAGTTAATAGGGATAGGCTTCATAGGAAGAAAAAACATACACCATTGAATTGCATGTTGACTAATGCCAGAAGTCTGACCAATAAAACTGATGAACTGGAGTGGTTGATGTCTGAGGAGGATTATGACATAGCGGGTATAACAGAGACTTGGTTGGACGATAGCTGTGACTGGGTGGTCAACATATAGGGATATAGTCTATTCAGGAAGGATCAGCCAAAAGGAAAGGAGCAGTTTGTCTTTATGTGAAATCGAGTCTGAAGGCCGCACTGAGGGACTATATACGGGAGGGAAAAGATAATGTGGAGTAATTATGGGTAGAAATATATGGAGATAAAAATAAAAGAAAATTTGGTAGAGGTTTGCTATAAGCCACCAAACATAATGGAAGAGGCAGAAGATCAATTACTGAGTAAAATAAACAAGGCAGCAAATCAAAGTGAGGTGATAATAATGGGGGACTTTAACTATCCTGATATGAACTGGGAGACTGAGACCTGTGAATCTCATAAAGGAAACAGGTTTCTGACTATAGCTAAAGACAATGGGGGAGATTTATCAAAACCTGTCCAGAGGAAAAGTTACCCAGTTACCCATAGCAACCAATCAGATTGCTTCTTTAATTTTTAACAAGGCCTCAGCAAAATGAAAGATGCGATCTGATTGGTTGCTATGGGCAACTGGGCAACTTTTCCTTTGCACAGGTTTTGATAAATCTCCCCCAATTATCTGTCCCAAATGGTGCAGGGCCCAACCAGAGGGGGCACCCTACTAGACTTAATATTAACCAACAAACCTGACAGAGTAACTGATGTGCAGGTAGAAGGACACCTAGGAAATAGTGATCATAATATAATACATTATAACTTATTCTTCAATAAGAGAATCTCTCGAGAGGCAACAAAAACAATGAACTTTAGGAAGGCAAAGTTTGATCAACTCAGAGAAGCCCTTAACAATATAAAATGGGATAATGTCCTTAAAAACAAGAATACTGACACTAAATGGGAGACTTTTAAAAACATATTAAATTCTCACTGTAAGAGGTATATACCTTATGGGAATAAAAGGGTCAGAAATAAAAGAAAACCAATATGGATGAATAAAAATGTTAAGGGGCAATAAACGACAAAAATAAAGCATTTAAACAACTAAAACAGGACGGCAGTGAAGAAGCATTAAAAAGACCCTTATCTTTATCCTGTAAGTTTTTAAATGCTGAAGTATCCCTTTTAAATGGGCACTGTCATTAAAAAAAAAAAAAAAATTAATAACTATTGATATTTCTCTGCGATTAATCAAAGTTTTGATTGGTAAGGAGCGTACAATCATTAGAAGGACCTGGGAGAACTGTGCGCGTAACATGTTCTCTCCTACTCTGTGTCACGTGACCCATGCAATCTTGTAATGGAAGCCTATGGGATCATCTGGTCACACAGACACAGAACAGGGAGCGATGCATGTGGAAGCACATTTCGCTCTAAGCATGTTCGCAAACCGATCAAAACTTTTCAAAGTTTCGAAAGCTTTTCCTAAGGAAAGATACAAGTTTTGATTATTTTTTATTGGAAAATGGGATAAAATATTTAGAATTGTTATGTATAGTTAAAATTTTTTTGCTATTTTGGCAAGCGGTTGTATTGTGACAGTCTTTCCATTAGATACTCACAAGAATTGTTGACATAACTGCATTGTGTTTGACCCATGTCCTTCCCACAATTTCTACCTCGATAAAGGAAAAGGAGAGATCTCCTGAGAGATGCTGAATACAAAGAGCCAAGAGGGAAATTTTTTGGACATTATTTTTAGAAATGACCGAATGCTGGGTCCCATAGTCAGCACGCATAGCTTATAGAGAAAACATGAATTAAAGTGGAATCGAATGTATGCATTTCAACAGCTGGAAGTTGAACTGTATGGACATGAACCCTAAGTGACATTTTATCGTCTGGCCCCATCGTAGTCTCGGGGCATTATGTTTGTCTTTTATTTCTTTTCCTGCCTTTTTGACTCCTTTGCGTGCTGTTGCAGTAACTTCCTGATTGGAGCTTTTATTTATTTAGTTTTTTTATGTTTCTATACTGGGCGTCACTTGCATCTGCTGAAAACATATTTTTTTCTGTGCAGGTTAATGTCAATCGACGAGTCAAAACAAGTTTCCGCTCGCCATTGTGGATTAGTCATTAAGCAGAGACAGGAAGGATTTCAGGAGTTATCTGCTGGGGATATTTAAAGTAGTTGTCCCTTAAATTGTCCCTTAGGGTAAACATCTTTGCGGCGGAGCGTCGGGAGCAAAACTTGTTTTTCCTTACCGAGAGGCATTGCTGAATGACATAAACTTCAGAAGGAAAAACAACATGATCTCATTTAGTCGCAATGTACATTAGGAAATCTTCAAATGAAATCTATATCAAAAGAAATAAAGTGATCTTATCTACAAAAGAAAACAGTAATCTATCTCAAATATCACTTCCCAGCCTAGCCACACCTACCCATACTGATAACATTAAGGACGTTTGCCTGATATTTTGTAGGTCTCCTCCTGCTGCCAACACATCTTCTACCCTTCTAGGCTTGGACTCCACAAGACATCTATATGTGTCCTTTAATATCTGGCACCAAGACATTAGCAGCAAATTCCTAAATCCTGTAAATTGTGAGGTGCGGCCTTCTTGAACCAGACTTGTCTTTCCAGCACATCCCAGAGATGCTAAATCAAATTAGGATTTAGGGATTTTGGAAGCCAAGTCACCACCTTTTAACCTTTTGTCCTGCTCCTCAAACCATTCATGAACAATTTCACAGTGTGGCCATTATATTATCCTGCTGAAAGTAGACAAGGTCATGAGAATATCTCTCTGCCATGAAGGGGTGAACTTGAGCTGCAAAAATTTTAAAGGAGCACTCAGAAGAGTGTGTTAAAAAAAATGTCAGACTTCCTGTGATCTTCTTACTGATACCGTGGGCCGATGCACCACAGTGCAGATCAACAAATCACTGGCCACTGCGGTGTCCCGCCTCAACCACTGGTTGGCAATGTGATTAATTGAGCCCCCGCACCAAGAAGAAGACCGGGGCAGGGGCTTAATATGTCAGCTTTCCGTGAGCTTAGTTTTTAAGAGGGTAGATGCTAAGATCCTGCTTCTCGACCCCCAGAGGTATCTCGTTGAGTAAGTTAGTTAACACGGTCATAGGAAAATGTGGTCTATAAGAATAAGTGTTTTCCCCAGAATTTGGGAAAAATGTAGGACAGATGAGATAAGTTTATTTTACTTGTCCTTGGTACATGGTTGACTTCACACACCACTACTATATGATGTTCAATTGTATTATTATCTTATGCTTCTCTATTTACCTCTGGTATTTAAAAGAAAAAAGAAAGATCCTGCTTCCCTACCTACTCTATCTTTGGAAAAACCTCTGAAGTTGCAGCAGCATTGGGGACATTATAGAGCAGTACTGAGCAGTGTAAACTGTGAATTCAGTACTGGAGTGAGAAAGTACTCTGCAGTGTTTTCTAATATTTTTCCTAGTGAGATAGTTTGCAGAGTTTCTTCCATTTGCTTGTGCTATTGAAAAATGATTGGGCTTTACTTAATAAACAAAAACTGTAGCCAGTGTGGTGACAGGGAGGAACACTTGCACAATGGGACTCACTCATTAGGGGGGGGGGGGGCACTATTACTGTGTTCAGATACAAAGGGAAATATTGTTACTGTGAGGGGAGCACTGTGTCTATGTGGGCCACACAGGGCGGCTCTATTATTGTGAAGAGCATTATTGCCATCTGGGGCACAGCCTTTTTAGTACAGCATTATCAGGGGTGGGGGAGACAAAGATGTTTGATTCTAGTGAGACCACATCGTAAGTATTGTCTTCAGTTCTGGAGACTGACTTAAAGGGGTACTCTGGTGCAAAAAAATTTTTTTTTTTAATCAACTGTTGCCAGAAAGTTAAACATATTTGCACATTACTTCTATTTAAAAATATTAATCCCTCCAGTACTTATCAGCTGCTGTATACTACAGAGGAAGTTCTTTTCTTTTTTTATTTATTTTCTGTCTGACCACAGTGCTCTCTGCTGACACCTCTGTCCATATCAGGAACTGTTCAGAGCAGGAATAATTCTCCATAGCAAACCTAACCTGCATTGAACAGTCCCTGACATGGACAGAGGTGTCAGCAGAGGGCACTGTAGTCAGACAGAGAATAAATTCAAGAAGAAAAGAACTTCCTCTGGAGCATACAGCAGCTGGTAAGTACTGGAAGAATTAAAATTTTTAAATAGAAGTAATTTACAAATCGGTTTGACTTTCTGGCACCAGTTCATTTGAAAACATTGTTTTCACCCGGAGTACCCCTTTAACCAACAAAGTGTAATTGATTAAATAGAACAAGTCCAAAAACAGGCTACAAAAATGGTTGAAAGGCCTAAAAGAAAAATATTTTGCAGAAAATGTATCCAAAGGATAGGGGATAAGTTTCAAAACATGAGGGGGGGGGGGTCTGACCACTGAGACCCCCTGCGATCTCCTTCACAGGATCCCAGCTTTCCCCGGGAACTAAACACAAGAACATGGGTCAAAATCTGAAATTGGAGTGGAAAACCAAAAGAAATGTCCAAAAACAACTCTCATCCAGTCTTAGACTGCATTCACACCTCGTTTTCAGCCTACGGTTGCCGGATCAGGCTGGGGGAGGGGAATACCGGGCGCCCCCGTACCCCAGCCGGATCGGTGCTGAAATCCATTTACTTTAATGAGCCGACCGGAGTTAAACGGTGACTCCGGGCGGCTAATTTTTGACGCGTATCGGTTTTGTGACCGGACCTAAAACCTTAGTATACTACGTAGAATGGCTGGTAGTCTAATTTCCATACTGAGCTCACACAAGAACTGGGGCAACTTCTCCCCACTACACTATATACCTGACAATTTAGGGGTTAACATTGGGCAGGCAGGGTCAAATGGTTTACACTGCTCCTCTGCTCTTAAAGGTATAACACACATAAATAACATATTTTACAGTGCACATGAGAAACATAATGAAACGTATGATAAGGTGCTTGAACATTTAAAATACAGCAGACAGGCTCTTAGTAGGCCCAACACCTGTGCTGCAGGCATGCCCGAGGAGATCCGCAGCCCACAGGACAGCCTTTGGTGCTGAGACACCACACTACAAGAAACGTTTGATCTCTGTAATTGCAAACAAAGGTTTCTGTACAAAATATTAAGTTATGCTTTTTTTGTGGTATCAAATACTTATGTCATGCAATAAAATGCAAATTAAGTTTTTAAAAATCATACAATGTGATTTTCTGGATTGTTGTTTTAGATTCCATCTCTCAAGGTTGAAGAGTACGTATGATAAAACTAAAGACCTTACATGCTTTGTAAGAAAGGATATCATGTTAGGAGTAGTCAGCCCTAAGACTCAGAAAAGTTTATGGACCTCTACCATCTAGGGGCCTCTACCAACCTACTCAGGATAAGTTACAGAAGGGGCTAAGTAATTCTGTCTGTCTGACTAATGGCCAACCTTCCCGGTGACCCTCAAAAGCAATTAAAAAAATATTAGCTAGCTTTAGTTAATCTACAGATAATCTGCTGCAATCTCTCTTTAGCATGCAGGCAAGAATGATGGAACTGAATTTATATTTCGACCAGAGACAAAGCCAGCACTTGCACATAAAAATCTGAAAAATTTTAATGAAAAATATCCATAAAAATATAGGAATGGCAGGGCCGCGGACTGGTATGGCTGTGTGAGTCTGAGCGCTCCTGCCTCGCACCTCCAGAACCCCCTTTTATTCCCACTTCACCTCGCCAGGAATGGTGAAAATCGGTCGCTATACACCCAGTGACTCACCTGCAATGCCCAAACACCAGAAAAACCAGGCAGACGTTACGAAATACTTCGCAAAGCACTCCGACGGGTCCCCCGCAGGAGCACTCAAGATGGCGCCTGATCCCGCCACACGCTGTAACTCCGAGGGAGGCCAGGATAGAGACTCGGAGGGTGGAGGAACGGCAGCACTTACACCGGCTTTCTTCAAATCACTTATGAAGAAAGCGCTATCACAAGCCCTGAAACCAGTCAGAGCGGACCTGGCAGAAATCAAATCGGAGGTACGAGCCATAGGCTTCCGTACGGAGGCCCTCGAGTCGGCGTGCGCGGAGATTACTACACACTCTGCTGCACTGGCCTCCAGGGCCGAAGTCATGGAGGCGCACGTAAACAACGCCTTTACCCTGATTGAGGACCAGGAAAACCGCAGCCGGCGGAAAAATATTCGCTTCAAGGGACTTTCGGAATCCTGGGCCCCTGATACCCTGCCCAAAATTGCCCGCGAAATCTTCGCTGGACTGCTGGGAGATAATCGCGCTGCCTGCATCACCATAGAGCGCATCCACAGAGCCCTACGACCTAAGCCGAAACCTGCTGAGCCCCCTAGAGATGTCATGTGCTGCCACTTATCGTTTGTAGACATTGCAGCCATCTTACAAGCCGCAAGAGAGAAAAGACCAATCCACTACGGGGCAGATGAAATCTCTCTATACCAGGACATTGCACCTACCACTCTTATGAAAAGGCGCATCATGCGTCCTCTACTAGAGAAACTCAGGGGGAACAACCTGACCTATGCCTGGTTGTTTCCATTTGGACTCTCAGTTCTTAATGGAGGAAAGAGAATCATCATCAAGACCCCTGAGGATCTGCAGAACGCCTGGCGAGTTTTGGATATCGCCCCGGTTGAGGTGCCGTCGTGGATGCCGCTCTCTGATCAAGTACTTCTCCCGCAGCTTCCGCACCTGGGCGAATGGAAACAAGTCGCTCGTTCCTAATCCCCAAAGCAGAAGAAAACCCGGGTGAAGACGAATCTTCCTGAGGGCTGAGATAAGGAACCTTTCTGCCTTTATACTTGCCTACTTACCCTACCTGTAGGGATGGTGGGGTTGCGTACTTTACTGATAACTCCACGCCCTGTGGAATTCACTCTGGCATAGACTGCCTTCATGCTTGACCCTCTGATCGGACTTTTGTCTCCGGACTGATTGAGGACCATGCCTGTTTGGTACTGTAGCTGGAGCCCATCTGCTTTATGTCTCGACCCCTCTACCTCCGAATGTGGGGTTATGGGGGGTTCCTCTATAACCAGGATTGCTACGTGGTCCCGAGTAGTGTTGAGCGGCATAGGCCATATTCGAATTCGCGAATATTCGCGAATATATGGACGAATATTCGTCATATATTCGCGGATATTCGCATATTCGTTATATTCTTGTTTTATTTTCGCATATGCGAAATTTCGCGTTTGCAAAAATTAACATATATGAATATTCGCATATGCGAAAAGTAGCATGTGCGAAAATTCGCGTATGTTACTTTTCGCATATGCGAATTTTCACACGCCAGTCTCACACAGTAGTATTACAGCCTTCTTTACACCACACAAGCTGGAAGCAGAGAGGGGTGATCACTGTGATGTGTACTGTGAAAAAAAAAAAAAAAAAAAAAAACAATATTCGTAATTACGACTATATAGCGCTATATTCGCGAAATTCGCGAATTCGCGAATATGCGATATTCGCGAATAATATTCGAATTGCGAATATTCGTGAGCAACACTAGTCCCGAGGACAACTCGCTGCTCCCCCCCCCTCACCTTTACCCCCTCACCGCTCTCCTTGGACTGTATTGGTTGAGGGGCGCTGCGCATGTCCTTGCGCAGGGCTCTGCGGCTTACCTTGAACCCCTGAACACAATACGGTTCTTATTTTTGGCCCCACTCGGTGTGCAAACCTCCCGATCGTAGTACCCCCACTTTAGTTTAGAGTTTTCATCGCGATGGGGACTGATACCGTTGCTCAGTTGCTGCCTGACTCCCTTCACAATCGGAGTCGAGCCATGCTTAATTACTGACTCTGTTACATGTTATGTGTGTATATATATTACATTGCAAAATTCCACTGCTTACCTCGATTCTCTTCACCCTCGCTTGTTTTGCCTCCTTCGCTTTCCCTCATACTTTACCCCCCCGCTCCTCGCTTCCCTCTCCTCCATTCTTCCTCCCCTAGCATTAACCTTGTGCTTCCTCTCCTTCCCTTTTTTATCATGCCCCCTTTCTCCCTCTCCCCTGCTCCTCCCCCTTCGCCCCTCCCCTCCTCCCTACCCCTTTCGCCCCCCCCCCCCCTTCCTCCTCCCCCCTTCTCTCCTTTCCCTTTCTCCCTGCTCATGCTATGGTTCATATACAAAATATGTTTCATGTTATGGTTATTGCTTTATACTTATCTGATTTAGATTATGTTTTGGGTTGTATGGTAACTTCACCCGAGGGTGCCGCGGAGGTGCCCCACAGGCCAGTCTGATCACTGCTCCCACCCCCTGACACAGTTTTCCTAGCTACCCACTACTTACCTGTACCCCTTACCTGCTTAGCCCACGCTGAGTGGGCCACGAAGCAGGTCCCATCCATATCCCCGTCCCTGCCCCATTTGGAATCCCCTACTCCCATCCCTACCGATACCCCTGACCTTCCTCCTTACTACCCCTTCCTTACCCCCATCACTAGCTCCTAGTTCCGCGCCTGCCCTCCCCTCCCCCTCTTTTTCGATCTCCTCTTCCCCTCCCCCTCCCTTTCCTTCTTTACCCCTCGTACCCCCTTTCCTTCTTCTCTAACCCTCTGCCCTCTCTGATACTGGTCCTCACTTGACTTTACTCACTCAATCTCTTTCTGTTGTCTCGTCTCTATCTCTTCTCACATCGCTCTCTTCTTCTCCCTTACCTCCTGACACCACAGCCATGTCCTCAATCTCCTGTGTCTCATTTAACGTTAGAGGAATGCTAACCCCAAATAAGAGAAATCACATACTCACGGTGACCAAACATTTTAATCCTATGATCTTGTTCCTACAAGAAACTAATTTTAAACGGGACAAAATCCCTAAACTACCCACAAAATCTTACTCCACATGGTTTCACTCCTGTCATCCGACCTCTGCGTCCAAGGGTGTATCGATAGTTCTTCATAATAAATTGCCAGTAAAGATACTCCAACAGCACTCAGATGCTGAAGGGAGAGCACTCTTTCTGAGAGTACTGATCCACAATTCCAAATTCACCTTGGCGAACATTCATGCGCCTAATCATGCACAAGTTCCATGGCTGCTGAACACCCTTGACACCCTTGACACACACACCTGAGGTTGTTTGCAGATGGCCCGATCGTTTTGGGGGGAGACCTTAATGTTACCCTAAATCCTTCTTTAGACACCTCGAGACCCACCATCTCAAATTGTGCCCTTGCTTTCCTGCATACTAAACTCTCTGATTTGTCCTTAATAGATGCCTGGCGGCCGCTGAACCCCGCAGTCAGAGACTACTCCCATTTTTCAGCTGCTCATGATTCCTTCCAGCGACTGGACTACATCTTCATCCATTCATCTCTACTGCCCTCCCTTACGACTACAGGTATCAATGTTATTACCATCTCTGACTACGCTCCTGTCTACCTTTCTCTTCGCCTCTCTGACCACACATCTCCATCGACACGCTGGCGTCTTAATGAATAAATCCTAGAAAATAACGCAGCTAGAGAGGACATTAAAAATCAGATAACGTCCTACTTTGAACTCAATGGAGGGTCAGGGGAATCTTCATTGCATGGGGTTCTAAATTGAAAAGGACATACCAGAAGGAGATTGATATGCTCCTGCATAAAATAGCTGACCTGGAGAGAATTCACAAGGTCACGCTTGCTGCCACTATTCAAGATGAACTTCGCTCGCTCAGGGAAAAATTATTGACTCACTTAAATTATAAATCCTCTAAAGCATATCTTAACTTTAGACATCGCTTGTATGCCCACGGTAACAAAGGGGGCAAACCCATGTCATCTCTACTTAAGAAGGCTAAAGCAAGGCAGCATATCCATGAAGTCAGAGATGATAGGGGTAACCCATGCACTACAACGCAGACCATTGCGGTCGCCTTACAGAAATTTTACTCCAAATTATATAACCTAGACAGCTCTGAAGACCCCCCCGACACCCATAGCGAAGGCCTCGCTCATCGAGGGCTTTCTACAACACCTCTCCCTGCCCTGTGTGGAGGAGGGGATGGCCAATAGTCTGCTAGCTCCCATCACAGAGGAGGAGGTGAAGCGTGTGCTGACCTCTTTCCCCCCAGGTAAGAGCCCAGGCCCTGATGGCCTTCCTCTCCTGTATTATAAGAACTATCAGGAAATACTGCTCCCAATTGCCCAAGCAATCCTTAGAGGCACACATCACTCTTTTGGCCAAGGAGGGTAAGGACCCCAGCGAATGTGGCAGCTTCCGCCCGATCTCACTTTTATATATGGACCTCAAGCTGTGGGCTAAACTCCTCTCCCTGCTTATTAAAAAGCTGCTTCCTCACTTGATAGGTGAGGAACAAGCCGGCTTTGTGCCCGGCAGGGAGGGTCGCACCAACACGGAAAGACTCCTGCAGACTATCTCTCACGCACAATCATCCAAACAGTCATTGGTCCTTCTCGGAGTAGATGCCGAGAAGGCCTTTGACAGAGTTGATTGGCATTTCATGGTGGCGACTCTTCGGAAATTTCAATTTCCAGAACAGTTTATATCAGCTGTTATGTCCCTATACTCCCACCCCTCTGCTTCTCTCCTGGTGAATGACTCGATTTCGCCGCCCTTCCAAATAAAAAACGGTACGAGGCAGGGTTGCCCTCTTTCCCCTACCTTGTTTATCTTGGTGATGGAGACGCTGTTGCAGAGGGTGCGCCAGTGGACGTTACTCAAGGGATTCCCCACGCCGAGAGGCGAACTGAAAGTATTGGCATTTGCCGATGACCTCTTGTTTCTGCTGGCGAACCCTCTGGACGACTTGCCCCCCTGGTACAACTATTCAACGACTTTGGTGCTGTCTCCAATTTCAAGGTGAATGTGTCGAAGTCGGAGCTACTGAACATCACCCTCCCTTCTAAAGCTTCCCAGATGCTCCGTTCTCAGTCTGACTTTAAATGGTCGGACACGCACATTAAATATCTAGGGGTGCATATCACCACGCAAACTGCCTCCCTGTACGATGCCAACTTTGTACCGCTATTGAATGATATCAAGACCCTATTGGGGGAATATGACCTGCCCCTGATTTCGTGGCTGGGTAGGCGTAATGTCATCCAATGCTATGTCCTCCCCAAAATTACCTACAAACTCACAATGATACCCATTGCACTTCCGAATCGTTTTTTCACCACATTCAGGAGGTTGTTCTCCGGCTTCATATGGAAACAGAAAAGACCCCGCATGTCACATACACTTCTTACTCGCTTAAAATCTGAAGGGGGCATTGGGCTACCGGATGTCCGCAACCTTTATAGGGAAATTCAGCTTCAACGGTGGGTGCGACTCACCCAATCGTCACATACATACCTTAGCTCCATTTTGCCCTGTGTGCCCACTGATGGAGACCAGCTTGCGGAGGTCTGGTTGCCCCCTGCGTCCCAAACCAAATACAATGCGAAAAGTATACACATATTACTAGATGGTATCATCTCCTCTTGGTCCTATCTCTCCCCCTTTCTCTCTCCTGGAGTTTCCCCTCTTCTTCCTTCCCATCTTATACCTGTGGTTGTGGGGATGGAGTCACCTACCTTCACCCCCTTATGGAAAAGGCTATCGAATATCCCGGTCTCGCAGCTGTTCTCTGGCGGTGGGGCTCCGGCTGAAGCGGACATACGCCAACTTCTCCCTGAGGTAAATCTTAACTTCCTGCACCTGAACCATATTGTATCATGCTGTGCGGCTTTTGCCAAACGACACCTACCCCTCCGGGCACTCACGGAGTTCGAGAGCTCCCTGATTTCCCGTGGGGATAGACCTTGGAGACTTTCTGACTCAGAATCGGCTTGCAGGAGGGCGATGCCGCGGGGGAGACCAGGTTACTTGGCCTTGTGGGAGACTGAACTAAAACACACCCTGAGTGACGTGGAGGTGGATCGTATTCTTTCCTTCACACAGGGCCCATCTAGGTGTGTTCGTTTGCAAGAAAATCATTTTAAGATCCTATCCCGCTGGTACAAGGTACCTGAGTTTCTCCATGCACATGGTCTCACATCCTCCAACTTATGCTGGAGATGTAAATCCCAGGTAAGCATACATTCGCACATCTGGTGGCAATGCCCCAATATTGCTTTTTTCTGGAATTAAGTTGTGTCTAAGCTAGCTACCATTACTGGGAAAAATATCCAACTCACACAGGAGGCAGTACTATTGGGGTGTCCCTCTGTCTCATATGTCCCTGCATATGACACTCTGATTTGACAGCTTTTAGCAGCCGCTAAATCACTAATCCCCTTACATTGGTTGCAAACCTCGCTTCCCTCAATGCAAGACTGGTATGCGAAAATCTCCCAGATCTGTAGGTTTGAAGAAATGTCTAGCCGCGTGAATAGATCTCATGACTCCTTAAGATCTGGCAGCAATGGCTGGACTCCCCTTACTCCTTGTGAGGCCCCTGGCTGCAGGTGTCTCTTCCCCCTCTAACCCATCTCGCCCCTGTGCACCTCTTATGCCTAGGGAGAGTGCTCTGTGCTTCATCTCGTCCAACTACTTCCTTCTTAATCTCTATTTCTATTTCCTCCTCATCCCCTCTCCCTTTTCCTTCCTTCTTGCTTTTTCTAATTTTCCTCTCCCTACTGCCTTTACTTGCCCCTCCCACTCTTCACCCCTCCGCTTCTCACTACTCTACCCCTCTTATTGCTTGCCACCCCCCCCCCCTCCCCCTCCCCTCTCTCCCTCTCCCCTCTCTACCTGCATACCCTTACCGGTTATTTGCCCACGCTCTTAATACAGTTTCGCTTGACGCTTCTACCTTCTTAGCTTACTTACTCCCCCTCCCCCCTCCCTCGTTACTAGACCCCTCCTTCCTCCTCAACACCACCCCTTCACCCACCTGTGTCAGGACAACAAGTTCAGACTTTCAGGTTCTCACACCTGATTTATGACTGTTACAATTTCAAATACTTATTGGTTTCTGTGTTATGTTATGTATTGAAAATCTGAGCATATTGCACTTGCTCCGTGGACTTCTTTCCTTTATGTCTTTATTGCTCAATAAAAATTATAGTTGAAAAAGAAAAATATATAGGAATGGTGGGGCAGCCCAGGACATAAAAAATTGAAAAATAGCACACGGAGAATTACTCCAGACCGCGTTTCAAGTTCAATGACCTTTACTCATAGCAGACTCATACCAGACTCATAGTTGCTATGAGTAAAGGTCGTTGGACTTGAAAAGCGTTAGCTTACTGGGGTCTGGGGTAATTCTCTGTGTGCTTTTTTTTTCTATTTTTGTATGTCCTGTGCTGCCCTGCCGTTCCTATATTTTTATGGATATTTTTCATTAAAATGTTTCATGTTTTTTTGCTGGCTTTGTCTATACATGATTCAAGGTTGCTTTCAGAGGTTGTCGTGCACTCCCCATGTGAGCTGAGCATTTTTTCAATTTTTTCTACATTTCGACCACTTTAAAAAACATAGAAATAACACATTTAAAGAAATACTTGTGCGATTAGGAGAGAATCATTGTTTCCTATGGACTCAAGGTTTCCGCTTTGAACAAAAGTAATCTCTACTATGAGGCAATGACATTTCCTCTTTGTGTTGGAGCGGCATTATTTCTAATCCTCTGATGACTTTATTTAAACAAATTATAACATTTGTAAAAGGAAATTCCTTGGATCTCTATTCTGTAAGTGCACGGAGTAAATGGCGATAATATTTATTGTGTTTTCTTACATAAGCCTGACATTAGGACGCTGCCAGTAAGGAAAGTATTTTCTATTGTAATCTAACTACAATCAGTGCGGAAAAAGTGAAAGGATTAAGAGCAAAACAGTTACTTTTACCTTCACACCCTAGTAACCCTTATTTAGCACGTACTGTAGAGGTAGGTGCAATGCAGCTCGTAGACAGGTGGTGGCCTTTCTGAACCTGGTGCCACCCCCATTATAATAGGGTGTAAACAGATTTTTGTTGATGTGGTTCCCTTGGTGGATATTGTAGTCTAGTCATAAAATGGAATAGAGACACAAGGCGTCAAATGTCACAGGCGGTTAAGATGACAACAAATAACTTTCTGGGTACCGATACTAGAACTAGTCTTGGCCCAAAGTTTTGAGAGTGACACAAATTTTTATATATAGATTTTTTTAGTCAGATGTTTCTATGGTTACTGTATAATTCTAAGCACTGTATAATTTTAATACATCAAGTTTAGGCAAAGACTCAAGGGGGAGATTTATCATTGCTTTTAAAGCATTTTTCTCTATGTTTTGGCGCAGTTCAGGCGCAAGCAGCATATTTAGCGACTTTTATGCGTCTTTTGATGTAGACAGTATCACTCTTTTTGCCTACCCGTAGAACTTTTTCTTTTTGACCATGCAGTGGTCACGTATTTATCATTTGCTACTTTTGTCAAAAGTTGCTATTTTGTTAGGTACTTTTTAAGGCACAAAGCTACACCACCTACCAGTAGGTGTGAGAATCACTTCTACCTTACGCAATTCAACTGCTTGTGGATGACAGCGTCCCACTCCCCTTCTATGACATGTCCTCAGGAGCTGACAAATTCAGGACCCAGGAAAGTGTCTACTTCTCTCCCTCACAAGCGTCTAGAAAAAGTGTATGTAGAGCTTTTCCCACCACAGCAGAGCTGCGCAAAATTCATCATCCTCCTGCAACTTCTTGATAAATAAGATGCACGCTAGTCAAACCCACCACCCAAATAAACGTGGGAAAATAGCTCTACCGTAGACATTCTTTGATAAATCTGGGCCAATATTTCTAAGGTTGACTTTTTTTTTCTTTTCGAGATTTCTGTAATTCCCCCTGGCATGCTGGATATTATTTTCTAGGCCACATCCTGATTGGTGACAACCCATTATTACCTATTCACTACTTGGAGTTTGTCACAATTTCAGTTTTTTTTATTTTTTCCATCCACTTGACAATTGACCACAGGTTCTTCATGAGACTGAGATCTGAGGAGTGCATGTCTATAGATCCAAAATGTTAGTGTTTTGTCCATCAAGCCACTTAGTTATCACTTTTGCCTTGCAACATGCTCTCCATCATGCTGGATAAATCACTGCTCTTCACCAAATGTCTCCTGGATGATTGAGAGGAGGACTCTATTACATGCACCAATTTGCAAAGTTAATGTGGTGAAACGGGGGTGCAAGGTATACTTATCACTTCATGATGCCAGGGCACGGTTAGCATATACATGGTCAGAGGTGGAGATAGCTTCTCCAGACATGGGCGGGTAAGAAGCACACTGACATCGGGTTATGGACAATTGTCTTTTACAGAGCAGGTGTAGGTGGTACTACACACAGTACGAAGCAGAGTAGAAGGGATGCAGTGTGGGAGCCCTGTTGCCTTGCTGGGACTTATGGTGCTTTCACCCACTTGAAATATATATATGCTTGAGATTTGAGACTGGAAGATCTCCCACGCTGACTAGGGTTCTGACAAGATCCAATTACTATCACCGTCAGGGCCTGACTCACTGCTGTATGGGGGAACACTTGCAGAATGGCGGGGCTGACTTGAGAAGATATTTTCTTAGGCCTCCCTCAGTATTCACCACACACATCTTCCTCCTCCTTTCCACACTGTACTCAGCACACAGCTCTAAGCTGAACTGGAACTGGGGCAACTCTTCCCCCTACACTTTATACTGGAGAATTTGGAGGTTCCCATTGGGCAGACAGGGTCACCTGATCCCCAATGCATCTCTCTATCTTAAAGGTACAGTACATAAATAAATTAATATATAGTGAATATAGAAAATATAATAAAGTGCTTGAACATACTGAAAATAGCAAACATTTTCACAGTGGACCCAACACAAGAGCAGCAGGCATGCCTGAGGAGATCTGCAGCCCCCAGGCCAGTCTTTGGTGCTTGGAAACCACAAAAATGAGCACCAATCTATTACATATTGATCACCACACTGGAAGGGCTGTATGAACAATTGCTGGGGTCATTCATTGATCACACATTACCTACAAGGAGATGTGCTGCCGATTAAACTTTTTTTTACCAAATCTGAATGAAGTGATCAGCCCACAAACAAGCATTTACTATTCTAATGTTATTAGCCCTAGGGCACAGATCTTCCATATCATCTCTGCTCTCTCCATTGAAAGATGTATTGTTATAGGGTCTGCTCCACCCCCTGTCAGCACAGGATGAGATCAGTGACATGAAGGGGAGGAGGTGCTATTACTGCTCTTTGGATTTTTGCCTTTAGATAAGGCAGTAGGGAGCCCATTCTCAGTCACAGTAGTTTTTTTTCAGTACAGGCGTCACTGCTGCCTTATCTACAGTGGGGGTCAAAAGTTTGGGCACCCCAGGTAAAAATTTGTATTAATGTGCATAAAGAAGCCAAGGAAAGATGGAAAAATCTCTAAAAGGCATCAGATTACAGATTAGACATTCTTATAATATGTCAACAAAAGTTAGATTTTATTTCCATCATTTACACTTTCGAAATAACAGAAAACAAAAAAAGGGCGTCTGCAAAAGTTTGGGCACCCTGCAGAATTTATAGCATGCACTGCCCCCTTTGGCAAGTATCACAGCTTGTAAATGCTTTTTGTAGCCAGCCAAGAGTGTTTCAAAACTTGTTTGTGGTATCTTTGCCCATTCTTCCTTACAAAAGTCTTCCAGTTCTTTGAGAGTTCTGAGCTGTCTGTCATGCACTGCTCTTTTAAGGTCTATCCATAGATTTTCAATAATGTTGAGGTCAGGAGATTGTGAAGGCCATGGTAAAACCTTTAGTTTACGCCTCTTGATGTAATCCTCCGTAGATTTCGAGGTGTGCATAGGATCATTATCCAGTTGTAGAAGCCATCCTCTCTTTAACTTCAGCTTTTTCACAGATGGCATCAAGTTAGCATTCAAAATTTGCTGAAATGTTATTGAATCCATTTTTCCTTCTATTCGTGAGATGTTCCCTGTGCCACTGGCTGCAATACAACCCCAAAGCATGATTGATCCACCCCCATGCTTAACAGTTGGACAGAGGTTCTTTTCATTAAATTCTGTTCTCCTTCTTCTCCAAACATACCTTTGCTCATTCCGGCCAAAAAGTTCAATTTTAACCTCATCGGTCCACAGAACTTGTTTCCAAAATGCAGCAGGCTTGTCAAATGCAAATGTTCATTTGCAAAGTTTAAACGCTGATTTTTGTGGTGAGGACGTAGAAGAGGTTTTCCTCTGATGACTCTTCCATGAAGACCATATTTGTAGAAGTATCTCTTTATAGTGAATAGTGTACCACAACTCCAGTGTCTGCCAGATCTTTCTGGAGGGATTGTGCAGTCAAACATGGGTTTTGAATTGTTTTTCTCCCAACACAATCCTGCGAGCTGTTCTGTCTGATATTTTTCTTGGTCTTTCAGATTTTGCTTTAATTTCTACTGTTCCTGATGACTGCCATTTCTTAAATACTTTCCGAACAGAGGATATTGACATCTGAAACTGTTTTGCTATCTTCTTATAGCCTTCTCCAGCTTTGTGAGCGTCAACTATTTTCAGTTTCAGATTTCTAGACAACTGCTTAGAAGAACCCATGGTGCTGATTGTTGGGGCAAGGTCAGATGAGTCTGGGCGTTTATAACCTTTGAGATTGACATCACCTGGTCTTCCCAGATGATTGAGAACAATCCATGACCCTGGCAGGTCTCAGCTTTGCAAAAGTGGCAGTACAAGATATTAACTCTGCAGGGTGCCCAAACTTTTGCAGACACCATTTTTTGTTTTCTGTTATTTTGAAAGTGTAAATGATGGAAATAAAATCTAACTTTTGTTGACATATTATAAGAATGTCTAATCTGTAATTTGATGCCTTTTGGAGATTTCCCCATCTTTCCTTGGCTTCTTTATGCACATTAATACAAATTTTTACCTGGGTGCCCAAACTTTTGATCCCCACTGTAATAAGTCATAAAGCTAATGGGCAGTAATTCCAGCTCCCCCTTGACATTATTCGCCTTGTCCCATGCTGACAGAAGGGGAGGGGGGAAGGGATTGAGCAGATTGCTTTGAGAGCCTGTCATATGACAACACAGGTTACATGGGAAAGAGCAAAGCTCATATGGAAGATCTCCGCACTATGGCTAATAACATAATATTAGAAAGTTGCTTTATTATACTTTTTTAAATCATACGCAGGTCGTTTCTTGCTCTGGACAATCCCTTTAAGTACTTCAGCCAACCCATGCACAGATGCTACTTCTGCATACCATCACTTCACACAGCTTTTAGCCCACTGATGGCTTAACTACTTACATTCACACGGGTGCAGAGTCTAAGGACTTTCCTCAGTTCTGAAGGAGTTTTGGACTTTCCCAATCATATTTCCAGGTCAGATTTTAAAGCTAGCTGAAGCAAAAGACAGGCTAGGAGTTAAATCTAGGAACACAACAACAAGAACCAGGTATAAATGTCCAAGCTAAGACAGGAGTGTAAGTGTTAGAAACAAAGTTAAGCAAAAGATGTACCTTAATCTTCAGGTGTAGTGTGAAAGCGGAGGTCCCCTGTAGGCATCCTAGAACTAATTCCCCCAGGAGCACTGGTTGTACTGACAAACTGATGCAGTTGGCTAGGTAGAGGAGGTACTCTGCTGCCAAATGCAATAGGGCTGTGGAGGAGGAAAGGACACCTTACTGGAGCAGTTGTTTAACTACCTGTTTATGCACATTTAAAAGGGTTGTTTAGTATGACAAAAACTATGCTTCTTTTTTATTACAAACACAGCACTTCTCCTGTCCACATTCTGAACAACCCCTTTAAGTTTGACTTTAACTGATACATGGTAACTGTGTGTATTTTGGTATACTTGTGTTAAAAAATGTAATAAAAATGTTTGAACCAAAATGTTTAACCCTTGCCCTTTCAAACACTAACTACTTTCCTGTAAAGTAATTATGCCCTCTTTGCTCCCATATAGTTGTGAACTGAAAGCAAGGCAGGTGGTTTGGCTCCGCGACCAGAAAAGAGTGCGTACGCAGTGGTCAAGTTTAAGAAAATTGCATTTACTATAGATTAATAAAGGCAGGTTAATGGTGAGATAACAGAGGTAAAAACAAGCAAAACCTTCAAAATAACGTAAACAACTCAATTAAATTCGTACAACAATTTTCACCTCTTTCACATCCGTGTTTGCAGTGCGGACACTCAATAACCAATAGTCCCACAAACTTCCCTAACTGACCCTAATCTTTACAATTGAGTGTGCACCCCCCTTATCCCGGTGGTCCAAGTGGACCTTTTACAGTTAGTATAAGTGCACAGTGGGGCCCGATGTTGTCTTTCTCTGTCAGTAACGCAAGATCCACAACAATATAGTCATCCCCAGCAGGCAGTTTAACCAGTTGGATATGAAGGAGTTCAATAGCAGATGTTCCTTGGCATTCTGTTCGTCCTTCAGAGTGTATATACTGGAGTGTGTTGAAATCCAGGAGTTTACAGTTACTGTCCGGTACCTCGACAGTATGGTGAGTCTCTTACTACTGGTAGTAATTCACACAGCCCAATGTCAGCTCCACTGATCAGTTGTTGCACAAAGTCCTGTTCAATGTGGCTCCACTAAATGTACTATTTCTTTGTATTCCGTCCGCCTCTAGAAAGTAGTTCACACAGCCTGGCTGCACAGAGAAGTCCTTTAGGGAAGGTTAAAAATGAAAGTGTTGGCCCTTTAAAAAACGATGAAGAATAAATTATAAACGGGGATCAGGAAAAAGCAAATATATTGAACAAATTCTTCTCCACTGTATTTACCGAGAAAAATTTAATGTCAGGTGAAATACAGTGTGATAAGGTAAACACCCCAGTACAGGTCACCTGTCTAACCCAGGAAGAAGTACAGTGCCGCCTACAAAAAATCAAAATAGACAAATCGCCAAGTCCAGATGGCATTCACCCCCGTGTTCTAAATGAATTAAGTAATGTAATAGACAGACAGGGACTGTTCCCCAGGACTGGAACATGGCACATTTGGTGCCAATATTTAAAAAGGGGTCAAAAGGTGACCCCAGGAATTATAGACCTGTTAGTTTAAACTCTTTTGTATGTAAATTGTTTGAGGGTTTTCTAAGCGATGCTACTTTGGAGTATCTTGATAAAAATAAATGTACGACTCCATATCAGCATGGCTTTATGAGGGATCGGTCCTGTCAAACTAACCTGATCAGCTTTTATGAGGAGGTAAGCTCCAGACTGGACAAGGGGCAATCACTGGATGTCGTATATCTGGATTTTTCCAAAGCATTTGATACGGTGCCACATAAAAGGTTGGTGCATACAATGAGAAGGATTGGGGCTGGGGGAGAATGTGTGTAAGTGGGTAAGTAACTGGCTCAGTAATAGGAAACAGAGGGTGGTTATTAATGGTACTTATTCTGATTGGGTAACTGTTACTAGTGGGGACCACAGGGGCCAGTCTTGGGTCCTGTTCTATTTAATATATGCATTAATGACCTTGTAGAGAGGTTGAATAGTAAAGTTGCAATCTTTGCAGATGACACTAAGCTCTGTAAAGCAGTAAACACTATAGAGGGCAGTGCACTGTTACAAATGGATCTGGATAGGTTGGAGGTTTGGGCTGGGAAGTGGCAGATGAGGTTCAAGACTGATAGATGTAAGGTAATGCACATGGGGAGGAAAAATCCGGACTTGGGAATCTTAGTTAACAGTAAATTAAGCTGTAGTGACCAGTGTTAGGCAGCAGCTGCCAAGTCAAATAAAATCATGATGGACATCAATAGGGCATAGATGCCCACGACAATGAAATAATTCTACCGCTGTACAAATCACTAGTCAGACCACACATAGAATACTGTGTACAGTACTGGGCACCAGTGTACAAGAAAGATATAGTGGAGCTGGAGAGGGTTCAAAGACGGGCAACCAGGGAAATATGGGAAATGGGAGGACTACAGTACCCAGAAAGATTATCAGAATTGGGGTTATTTAGTTTAGAAAAAAGAAGGTTTAGGGGAGACCTAATAACTATGTATAAATATATCAGGGGACCGTACAGAGATCTCTCCCATTATCTATTTGTACCCAGGAATTTATCTATAACAAGGGGACATCCTCTACGTTTAGAGGAAAGAAGGTTTCTACACCAGCACAGATGGGGGTTCTTTACTGTAAGAGCAGTGAGACTGTGGAATTCTCTGCCTGAGGAGTTGGTCATGGGGAACTCTGTAAAAGAATTCAAAAGGGGTCTGGATGCATTTTTGGAGAATAATAATGTGGTGACCCACAGGTGTATGGCGGGACCTTGGGTGTAGCGGTTTGAGTGGTGGGATCAGATGGTATTAACCCCGGGGGCAAGATGTTGTTAACCCCTAGTGTTCGTGACGCTAGTGTGGTTTTAGGGTTTTGGAACACCACACGCCCAATTTCTCCGCTATCCCAGTTGCTAGTAGTGAAATGAGAGTCCACAACCAGTTATGGTCAAACGGAGGCTTTACTGAGTATAAGACAGATGGAATTATCTTCACAGCTAAGGCCAGATTTCCCAGAGAGGTGGCCAGGACCCAGAGGACCTCGCAGCTTGCTGGACCAATATACTTGTAAATAACGACTTGAGATTGGACTTGACTTGACTATATGCAGGATTTGACTAGTTTCAGTGATAGCAGACATAGACTTGAGACTTACTGGAATGACTGTAGCTTTTTGGTTCTTCCAGACACTGATCACTTGCACTGGGATCTCTGGTGGTTGCTGTGCTCATAGCTGGTAGGGGCGGCCCCTAGAGCTGGTAGCAAAGAGACAGAATTGTAATTGCTGCCCCTTAATATAGTGGGGGGGCTGGACTAAAGCCGATTGGTCAAGCTGCGGGTCATTGGTTAAACTGGTGCTCTCTGGGAGAACATGCGACAACAAATTTCATAACATAACATGTGGCAGACTTACACAGGTCCTTGAGACCTTCCCAGTTCCTTTGTACTATCTATACATAAGGATGTTGTCTAGGCATTAAAGTGATCTACACAACATTATGGAACAACAGGGGGAGACCTTGCAGGGGAGCCCTCAGGTCACTGAGGGACTCAACCTGACAGGGCCTAAGGGTAGTACAGGACCATGGAGGGATGTATTCTGATTTCCATATTTGGAGTCAGGAAATACATTTTACCTCTAGTATGAGGGTTTTTTGCCTTTCTCTGGATCAACTCAGTAGGGACTCATTAGGGTTATAGGTTGAACTTGATGGACTCTGGTCTTTTTTTCAGCCTTATGAACTATGTTACTATGTAGTATCTCCACACACTTCTAATACAACACAAAACCTGTTCTGTGTCTTGCCAATATGTTGGCAACTGCGGCTCAAGTCTCTTCACTTCCTCCTTCTCTCTGCTCACATCATCACTTTAACACTGAACTGCTGCATGCGCTCTGTTGCACGGCAACAGCGCAGTCAGGAAAGAGAGAAAACCAGGAAGTGATCAGAGCAACACAGAAACGCATACACTGTACATTGAATTTTAACACAATTTAAACAGAGTAATGAAACTTAAGGACAATACATGACTGTTTCTTACATAGCGCTCTCTGTGCCCCAATATGTATTGGGCCCCCTTCGTGTCCCCTTTTAGCATAAGTGCCCAATTTACCCCCAAACAGTATTAAACCCCCCTCTGTGCCCCTCATGTAGCATACACTCGCTCTGTGCCTTTATTTAATGGTAAGGCCCCTCTGTGCCCCATAGGCCTCTCTGTATCCCCATTCAGTATTAGACCCCCTCTGCACCCCCTACAGTATTAGGTCTCCTCTTGGCCTTCATGTAGCATTGGCCTTCTCTGTACCACCATGCAATATTAGGTTCCCTCTGTGCCATCGCACGATAGTAAAGCCCCTCTATGCACCCATATAGTAATTTCCCTCCATCTGATCCCCATATCATGTTATACCCCTTTTTGCCCCCAAAATAGTATTAAGTTCACTCTGTGCCCCTATGTAGCATAGACAGGTCTGTCTGTTCTCCTGCATGTCTTCTACTCTCTGAGCTTCTGGTGCAGGCAGCGTGGTATGTGTCTGCACTAGAAGTCCCTGGATTTCTGTTCTGCAGTGACATATCTTCCAACTGTTTGTACATCATAAAGACAATCACACTTTTGAAAGCAATGCTTTCCTGGGGACACATGTGACGAACTCAGTGGCTCCTCCTTCCCCTGCTGACCCAATTGTTACGCAAGCCCATCAATCGAGATGGGGCAGGTCTTAACGCAACCATAGTGCCATTTTATTGTGGTGGCGCCTGCTGCACACGGAATATCCGCCATGGAATTACACCAGGCAGATATTCCATAGTGTGTAAGAACCTTACAGTGCTATACAACATCTAAATATCTGAGCTTGGATCCCAGTTTGGATCAAGCTAAGTATCACAGACTTAAAGTTAGACCCTGCTTTGCATCATCTTGGGAGGAGATAAAGGCCCTTGTATGCTGGAGGCCCTGGGGCAAATGCCCCTTTTATCCTTACTATAATCCAGCCCTGGGCTAGAATAAAAACACTGACCATAGAGCCTTAGTTATTCTACTGCCCTTAACCACTTGGGGACGCAGGGCATACAGGTAAGCCCTGCATCCCGAGTCCATAAGAACCAGGGCGTACAGGTATGCCCGTGGGAATTTTGGTCCCTGACACTCACTGGACGGGGACCGGACCAGGATGCCTGCCAAAATCATTCAGCAGGCACCCTGTGCCAACACCTATGGGGGTCCTGAGTTAATTCAGACCGGTGATCTGCAGCGATTCCGAGTCATAGGGATCTCTGGTGACCCTGAAAATAAGGAGGATTGGGGCTGTCCAACACAGCCCCGATTCTCCTGAAGGGATTGGAGTGAGGTGGCAGGTGTTCCGCCACTCCTATCCCTGCTATTGGTCGGTCAGAAGCGACCGACCAATAGCAGATCGGGGGCGGGGGGGGGGGGGTGTTAAAGTTTGGTTCCCCCGCTCTACCCACCCATGCTGGGAGTTGTAGTTGTGTGCCTCCAGCTGTTATATAACTGCAACTATTTCCGTACTCGGGAGCAATTGCGTTACAAATTTTGGGGGACTTTTTCTCCTTTTACCCCGTATAAAAAGGAGGCCTGTTAGTGTAAAAAAAAAAAGATTTACACTAGCATGCTGGTGTTGCCCCATACTTTTCATTTCATTCTCACAAGAGGTAATAGGAAAAAAAGACCCCCAAATTTTCTAACGCAATTTCTCCTGAGTATGGAAATACCCCATATGTGGACGTAAACTCTGCGGGTGCACAACAGGGCCGGGGGGAGAGCGCACTATGTACATTTGAGGCCTAAATTGGTGATTTGCACCGGGGTGGCTGATTTTACAGCGGTTCTGACATAAACTGAAAAAAAAAATACCCACGTGTGACCCTATTTTGGAAACTACACCCCTCACAGAACATAACAAGGGGTATAGTTAGCCTTAACACCCCACAGGTGTTTGACGAATTTTTGTTAAAGTTGGATGGGAAAATGAAAAAAAAAAAAACTTTCACTAAAATGCGGGTGTTACCCTAAATTTTTCATTTTCACAAGGGAAAATAGGAAAAAATAAGCTCCCCAAAATTTGTAACCCCATTTCTTCTGAGTAAGAACATACCCCATATGTGGATGTAAAGAGCTTTGTGGGCAAACTACAATGCTCAGAAGAGAAGGAGCACCATTGGGCTTTTGGAGAGAAAATTTGTCTGGAATTGAAGGCCAAGTGTGTTTACAAAGCCCCCATAGTGCCAGAACATAGTGCCCCATAGTGCCCCCCCCCCACATGTGACCCCATTTTGGAAACTAAACCCCTCACAGAATGTAATAAGGGGTGCAGTGAGCATTTACACTCCTCTGGTGTCTGACAGATTTTTGGAACAATGGTGAGTGAAAATAAAAGATGTCATTTTTCATTTGCATAGCCCACTGTTCCAAAGATCTATCAAATGCCAGTGGGGTGTAACTGCTCACTGCACTCCGTATTAACTTCTGTGAGGGGTGTAGTTTCCAAAATGGAGTCACATGTTGGGGGAGTCCACTGTTCTTGCACCATGGGGGCTTTGTAAATGCACATGGCCCCTGACTTCCATTCCATACAAATTCTCTCTCCTAAAGCCAAATGGTACTCCTTCTCTTCTGAGCATTGTAGTGCGCCAGCAGAGCACTTTACATCCACATATGGGTTTTTTCCATACTCAAAAGAGATGGGGTTATACATTTCGGGGGGCATTTTCTCCTATTACCCCTTATGAAAATTTTTTTTTTCATTTACACATCCGAATTTATCGAAAAGTCGTTAAACACCTGTGAGGTGTTAAGGCTCAGTGTACCACTTGTTACTTTCCTTGAGGGGTGTAGTTTCCAAAATAGTGTGCCATGTGGGGGTTGCAACATGCCTCCCAAAAACCATTTCATCAAAATTTGCTTTCCAAAAGCTATATGGGGGGGGGTGTTGCAAATTTTGGGGGGCATTTTCTCGTATTACCCCTTGTAAAAAATGTAACATTTGTGGAAAAGCCGGCATTTTTGTGATTTTTTTTTTCATTTACACATCACACTTTAACAAAAGTAATCAAACACCTGTTGGGTGTTAAGGCTCACTGTACCCCTTGTTACATTCCTTGAGGGGTTTAATTTCCAAAATAGTATGCCATGTGTTTTTTTTTTATTTATTTTTTTATTTATTGCTGTAATGGCACCATAGGGGCTTCCTAAATGTGACATGCCCCCAAAAACCATTTCAGCAAAATTTGATTTCCAAAAGCCAAATCAGACTCTAAGCATTATAGTGCGCCTGCAGAGCACTTGATGTCCACACATGGGGTATTTCCATGTGCCAGAAATGGGGTTACAAATTGCAGGGGGCATTTTCTCCTATTACCCTATGTAAAAATGTAAATTTGGGGGAAAACCAGCATTTTAGTGAATTTTATTTTTTATTTTTTTATAATTTATGCCATGTCTGTATTTTCTATGTGGGGCTTCCTAAATGTGGTATGGCCCCCAAAAACAATTTCAGCAAAATTCACTCTCCAAAATCACATTGTCGCTCCTTCCCCTCTGAGCCCTCTACTGCGCCTGCAGAACACTTTACATCTACATATGAGGTATTTTCATACTCTATAGAAATTGGGTTACAAATTCAGGGGGGATATCTCTCCTTTTACCCTTACAAAAATTCAAAAACAGGGTCTACAAGAACATGCGAGTGTAAAAAATGAAGATTTTGAATTTTCTCCTTCACTTTGTTGCTATTTCTGTTAAACATCTAAAGGGTTAACAAACTTTCTGAATGTCAATTTGAATACTTTGAGGGGTGCAGTTTCTATAATGGGGTCATTTATGGTGTATTTCTCACAGAAAGGCTCCTCAAATCCACTTCAAACTTAACTGGTCCTTGGAAAATTCTGATTTTGAAATTTTTGTTAACATTTTTAAAATTGCTGCTATACTTTGAAGCCCTCTGATGTCTTCAAAGAGTAAAACATGTCAACTTTATGATGCCAGCCTAAATTAGACATATTGTATTTGTGAATCAATGTATAATTTGTTTGGAATGTCCTTTTTCCTTCCAAACACAAAGCTTAAAATTTTGGAATTTTTCACCAAGAAAGGATGCAAATAATGACGAAAATTTACCTCTATGTTAAAGTAGAACATGTGATGAAAAAACTATAAAAGCATCTCAGAGTTATTAATGCATAAAGTGACAGTGGTCAGAGTCCTTAAGGTGAAAATGGGTTGAGTCCTTAAGGGGTTAATTTCCTTATAACCAACATATTCGTGTAAAGGAGTATGCATATCATGCCAGCAAGTGCAGCCAAGGTGACTATCTCTGCAAAAATTAACATGATCCAGAAGCTTAAATAATAAAAATGTCTTGTTTGTGTATAATTTTTTATCTCGTCAGAGGATTAGAAGAAGATTTGGAAATTTCTTTAGTAAACAATATTAACTTCTGAATGCTGCACAGTACGTTGGCAGCACGACAATATTTATTTTATCACAACTTGATACTGTTAATGTTTATCAAGGGTAATTTTTAAAATTCCTCTGGCTGTTGTTGCATGAAAGAACAGAACCTGTGGACTATTAGAGTATATATATACATACAGTGGTCCCTCAACATACAATGGTAATCCGTTCCAAATGGACCATCGTTTGTTGAAACCATCATATGTTGAGGGATCCATGCAATGTAAAGTATAGGACAGTGGTCTACAACCTGTTGAAGACCACTGGTATTGGAGGTTATACTCACGTGTCCCCACCGCTCCGGACGGTCAACGCTCGTCACAGCTTCCCTGGATGTCGCCTTTCATCACTGTCGCTGCGTCCCCGGGGTGTCCCCGATGCTCCGGTAAGGCCTCTGCTTCCCCGGCATCCTCGCTCTCCGCCGCCGCCATCACGTCGCTCTGCACGCCACCCCGCAGCCGCTCCTATTGGATGACGGGACGGCGTGCGCAGCGACGGGATGATGACGATGGAGAGCGCCGACGATGCAGGGGATCCCGAAGAGGGCGTGCCGGAGCCCCGAGGACAGGTAAGTGATCGTCAGCGGACCACACGGGGCACCATAAACGGCTATCCAGTGGCAGCTGAAGCAGTGTGCACTGCCGGATAGCTGTTTATGCGATGGCCCGACATACAAAAGCATCGTATGTTGATGCTGCCTTCAACATGCGATGGCCTCTGAGAGGCCATCGTATGTTGAAGTGATCGTATGTCGGGGCCATCGTAGGTCGGGGGGGGGGTCACTGTATATATATATATATATATATATATATATATATATTGTAGTATATATAACAAGACATTAAATGGTTAAGGTGATGGAGGACCTCTCTACACTATAAATGGAACCATAAATTTATTATATAATGTTGATGTGTCTGCCTATATACAGTCATGTGAAAAAATAAATAGACCCCCAAGTTATGCAAATTTTTTTTTTTTTTAAATGACAGAAAAATCTATTTTTATTAACTTGCCCCTAAAAAGAAACCAAACAAGAGGTTTCTGTAAAGCTCAAAGAGCCAAACAAAAAACACAGCAAACAGTGATTGAGCACCAAGCTCATACCAGATATCACGACTGATAAAGCAAATAACACAGTACGTATAGCATAGACCAGAAAATGCCACAAAGTAGTTACGTTAGTATGATAACAAGTATAGAGATAAATAATAATCAGACTATCATGACCTATCCCCCGTGACTCACGTAGTGGCTCAGGGGGAACAACAGGATGGGAAGGGGGTTGGTACCTGACACTCCCTATTACTAAACCTGCTCTAGAACCTATGCCTAGGCGGAATTGACGTCCTGAAAAGGATAATATCACTCCGGAACCTAGCCTGCACTTGTGCTCTTCCCCTGCACTATGCTAACTCACTTACTAATAAGTGACCGACTCGCTACCCGGACAAGTCCCTAATATCAATGTCTCATATATTGTGATGCTAGAATAGAAGGCAGTCAGGGTCGGGAGCAGCTAGTCAGATAATAGGCCAGCAATATATATATATATATATATATATATATATATATATATATATATATATATATGAAGCAGATGAGTAGGAAGGTGGGAAGTAAATGATATCATTACAAGTTTGGAACCCCAAATTGATACAAAAGATAGGTACTATAGTATCAAGGAAACTATCATGTTTGATAATTACATTGTATAGTCAGCATCCTCTATATAACATACTTATTGCAATTCACAGGTATATCACATGTTCATGTGCATCCTTTTTACACAACAGTTTAGATAGATGTTTATAAATATTGGAAGTATATATAGATGATCACTATAACGTCACAATGCAACCTGCAGATTCAGGTGAATCCAAAAATGCAGGTCAATCAGACATGAACACTGTGCTTAGCAAATACAAAAATCTAGCATGCACCTAAACACCCCCGCATTAACACCTTGCGGAAAGTATTAGTCATGCAACAGCCCACAGGTAACCAGGTCATCAGTAGTATTCACACCCTGCAACAGGTAGCGTGGCACAGATTACGTGGCCATCAATCATATACACACTTTGCGGAAGGTAGTGTGGCACCAATGATAAAGCAATACATGAATGGTATAGTCATATACATCATACCTATCTCCCCAAACACAATATAGCAGTATAGGGCTAGATAGAAATAAGAATGGATACTCAAGTATCAAGATGCATTACAGATTAGTCCTCTTGAGATATGTTCAGATAGGCTTGATCCATCGGAGCTAATGTCTTAGCGCTCCAGCTGTGAGTGGCGGCGGTTCTGTACTGTTCCGTGCTCATTATAACTGCCCATGGACTTCTGCACGCCCGGTAGTGATAAAATGACAATAGACTACCCACGTGACCTTCCACTTCATCCTTACAGTCTCCTAGACCCTCTAGGGAATCCTCATGGCCTGGACCATATAATGTGAGAACACACATTTCCCATTGATTTGCATGGGACTTTAAACAAAACCCCCAACCCTCACAAATGGGGGTAGTTAAGGGTTAATTTAACTATCCTATATTTTAAGTGGACATATAAGCAACATGTGACCAAGTCTTATCAAAATATCTCCAGCCGTTTGGAAGTTATGCAGTAACATATATTTCCCATAGACTTGTATAGGACTTTAACCCCTTAACGACCATGGAAGTGTATACACGTCCAGCGCGGATGCACGTTCCCGCACCAGGACGTGTATACCCGTCCATGGTTCTCGTGGGTGCTGCCCAGTGCACCCACAAGATCGCGGCGGGGACTCAGCTGTGACACACAGCCGGGACCCTGCCGCACTGCCAGGACTGAAGTAAACTTCTGTCCCGGCAGTTTAACCCTTACAGCCGCGGTCGGAAGTGACCGCGGGCTGTAAGTGTTATGACAGAGGGAGGGAGCTCCCTTTGTCACCCCTGCAGCATCCTACAGCACGATCGCAGGGTGCTGTGTGTGATCCCCGGCGGGCGGGGACCTGCTGCACTGCAGGGATCGAAGACAACTTCGGTCCTGGTAGATTAACCCTTACAGCCGCAGTTGGAAGTGACCGCGAGCTGTAAGGAGTTTTGACAGAGGGAGGGGGCTCCCTCTGTCTCTCTCCTGTAGCACCCCACAACGATCCTGGGGTGCTGCTGCTTACCTGGGCAGCCGGGGGTCTTTACAAGGACCCCCAGGTCTGCCCCGGTTATTGCCTGTAAGGACGTGCCAGAGGCAGCATATATCTGCAATGCTTTGGAATACTAAGTGTTCCAAAGCATTAAAAAAAGTGGAAAAAATAATATAAATAAAAGTGCATAAAAACAAGAAGTATAAAAAAAAGTGTAAAAAAAATAAATAAATAAAAAAGTGTAAAAAAAAGTGTGAAAAAAGTGTAAAAAGTGTGAAAAATTATAAAAACACATTTATTACATAAATATAGTAAAAAATAAAAATGTATAATGTATAGTATCACACGGCGCACATCCGCAGCATATTACGTGCTGCGGATGCCCACCAACAGTCACAATAATGAGCTCCCTGCTGCGGCTGGGTAGCTTTGTGTGTCCACTAATAGCGTTGGATTTCCCACCGGCAGTCATGAGCGGACACACTGAGCTACCCAGCCACAGCAGTGATCCCTTATGACTGCTGGGGGCATCCGCGGTGTGAAATGAGCTGCGGATGCGCTCTATGTGACCCTACACTGCGTCCCCTTCATACTGCGTTTCTGCAGTGTTAGAGGTATCCGTCAGCATCACGTCAAAAAGAGTGATGCTGACGTATACTGTAGCAGCTCCATACATTTCTGAATGAGACGGCTACAGTATACATTGGCATCCCTTTTTTGACATGACAACGGACACCGATACTGCAGAAATGCAGTATGAATGGGGGCTATTCAGATAATGATGCCCTGAGAGCCAAAGGGGGCTCCTCTTCTTCTGGGTCCTACCACGCGGCCAAGGAACCAAATATGGCCTAAGTGAGGGTATTTCCAAACATGGGCCGAGCAGCTTAATAAAATATAGGGTGCATTTCTTGCAATATCAGAAGTGATGTACAAAAAATATGCCCCACAAATGATGCATTTGTGAAAAAAGGCAAATTTCGAAATTTTTAACACTGACATTGTAATAATTCCTGCCCAAAAACTATGCTGTTAAAATACTCACTGTACTCCCTAGCGAATACCTTGAGGGGTCTAGTTTTTAAAATTGGGTAATTTGGGGGGTGTTCCTATGTTCTATTACCTTAAAATGTCTACAAACCTTGCATAGCACATAAAAAAAGATGTACTTTTCAAATTTTCAAAATTTTCAAAATTTCAAGTTAAATTGTTAGGCTTCTAATTAATTTAAAATGTTAATTAAAAACAAAAAAAATGCTGTCAAAATAAAGTAGACATCTGAAAGTATAAGTTTCATAAACTATTTGGTCAGTAAGTATAAATATATGCAACCTATTAGTGTTAAAATAGCAAAAAAATCATAATTTTTAAAAAATTTCATGATTTTTTGCATTGTAAAAAAAACTACAAATGATATCCGCTTACTTTTACTATGTACATGAAGGACAACTTGTGACAAAAAAACAATGTCAGAATTATCGTGATTGCCAAAACGTTACCTAGAGTTATTCTCTAATAAAGACTGACATCCCCGATTTGAAAAAAACAGGCCTGGTCTTTCAGGGGCGTACAGGTTTATTTGTGTTGGTCCTTAAGGGGTTAAACATAAACCCCGCCCCTGGCAAATGGGGGTGAGTAAGGGTTAAATCACCTATCCTATGTTTGTTGTTGACATATAAATAACATGTGGGCCAAGTTTCATGTTTATATCTTTAGTTGTTTGGAAGTTTTTGTGGAACATACATACAAACATACATATATACATACACACACGTTGAGTTTTATATATATAGATTAGTTCACTTATTTATTTAGAGTATGTGTGTATTGTGAACAGTAGAATTCTCTTTATTCCTGTACAGAAACCCCCCGACCTACGATGGCCCCGACAAATGATTAAATCGACATACGATGGCCTCTCAGAGGCCATCGCATGTCGATGTCAGCATCGACATACAATGCTTTTATATGTCGGGGCCATCGCATTAACTGCTATCCGACAGCGCAAAATGCTTAAGCTGCTGTTGGATAGCAGTTTAAGCATCCCTGGCAGGTTCGCTTACCTATTCCCGCTGCTCCGGGTCCACTTCGCAATCCTCCGGTGTCTTGCACATCTTCTCCAGGGTCTGGGCCTTGCTTTCCGGCATCGTTATTACGTCACTACGCACGCCGCGCCGGCGCAGCAGCGTAATAACGTCACCTGAAAGCGAGGCCCGGACCCTGCAGAAGATGCGCAAGACACCGGAGGATCGCAAAGAAGACACCGGAGCAGCGGGACAGCATCGGGAGCCCCTGGAACAGCAGCGGGAGCGGTGAGGACCTGGTGCGGAGCGGCGGGGACAGGTAAGTACAGCTTCCTATACTTTACATTGCACGGATCCCTCAACATACGATGGATTCGACAAACGATGGGTCGTTTGGAACGAATTACCATCGTATGTTGAGGGACCACTGTACTTTATTAAACTGTTCCACTTTACCATTTTTAAAACACCATCTGTTGTTGTAGTCCCCCATTCTAGATTACAGCCCTAGCATACTTGCTTAGTAGCTAGTTACTTCCATTATTAAAACAACTACTACCTCCCGACCTGGGATCAATTGTCTAGCCTAGTGTTTTTTTCCAAACTAGGGTGCTTCCAGCAGAGGCTTCTTACAATATATGGAGACGGGATTTGAAGTCAAAAGCTTCCTCCTTTGTTGATTTTCCTCACCAACAAGGATGAGGAAGGAAAAACCGGGCAACGCCGGGTATTCAGCTAGTACATGAATAAATAATAAAATAAAGAAATACATAAATAAATAAATAAACAAGCAAATAAATACATACATGACAAAATAAAATAAATAAATAAATAAATATTGTACACATACAACAAATAGAGGTGAAACAATTCAAAATATAAAGGTGCCAATATAATAAATAACTCCTAACACACACACAAAAATGTGATTAACGTAAGATGTGACCCATGAAATCATATTACAGAGAACTCCAAGAAGACTTTATTTGTAAGATATATATTGGAAATATTGAAGTGTCACATTTGCAGGTGTGGCTATAGAGTCTATAATCAACTACATACTGATTCTGCCCTATAAAGGTTTCAGTTTCTGTCAGTCTGAGTGAATTTTACCATTACCTTATCTTTCAGACATTCCATGAGACGCGAGAATGAAAGCAGAGAATAGAAAGTATAAAACTGGTCTAATAGTGGTTAAGATGGGAAGAAATATACTGTAGCAAGAAAAAAAACAACAACAAAGAAAACTTAGAGCACATATAAACATAGAACCATTCGGTACATCTAGTCTGCCCAATATTCTGAATACTATGAATAGTCCCTGGCCCTATCTTATATGAAGGATATCCTTATGTCTATCCCATGTATGCTTAAACTCCTTTACTGTATTTGCAGATACCACTTCTACAGGAAGGATATTTCATGCATCCACTACTCTCTCAGTAAAGTAATACTTCCTCATACAGTGGGGCAAAAAAGTATTTAGTCAGCCACCAATTGTGCAAGTTCTCCCACTTAAAAAGATGAGAGAGGCCTGTAATTTTCATCATAGGTATACCTCAACTATGAGAGACAGAATGAGAAAAAAAATCCATAAAATCACATTGTCTGATTGTTAAAGAATTTATTTGCAAATTATGGTGGTAAATAAGCATTTGGTCAATAACAAAAGTTCATCTCAATATGTTTTATACCCTTTGTTTTTCAATGACAGAGGTCAAACGTTTTCTGTAAGTATCCACAAGTTTTCATACACTGTTGCTGGTATTTTGGCCCATTCCTCCATGCAGATCTCCTCTAGAGCAGTGATGTTTTGGGGTTGTCTCTGGGCAACACAGACTTTCAACTCACTCCAAAGGTTTTCTATGGGGTTGAGATCTGGAGACTGGCTAGGCCACTCCAGGACCTTGAAATGATTCTTACGAAGCCACTCCTTTTTTGCCCAGGCGGTGTGTTTGGGATCTTTGTCATGTTGAAAGACTCAGCCACGTTTCATCATCAATGCCCTTGCTGATGGAAGGAGGTTTTCACTCAAAATCTCATGATTCATGGCCCCATTCATTCTTTCCTTTACACGGATAAGACGTCCTGGTCTCTTAGCTGAAAAAACTGCCCCAAAGCATGATGTTTCCACGCCCATGCTTCACAGTGGATATGGTGTTCTTTCGATGCAACTCAGCATTCTTTCTCCTCCAAACACGAAAAGTTGAGTTTTTACCTAACAGTTCTACTTTGGTTTCATCTGACCATAAGACATTCTCCCAATACTCTTCTGGATCATCTAAATCTTCTCTAGTAAACTTCAGAGGGGCCCAGACATGTACTGGCTTAAGCAGGGGAACACATCTGACACTGCATGATTTGAGTCCCTGGCGGCATAGTGTGTTACTGATGGTAACCTTTGTTACTTTGGTTCCAGCTCTCTGCAGGTCATTCAGTAGGTACATGGAGGGGGAGTGTTGGCCGCGGCTTCCTGCACGGGTGTGAACGGCCAATTCTGGCAGACTGCCAGGGGCCCCGTTCAGGAGATCACAGGTCTTGCCTTACAAACACCTCCGTGATCTATAACTTATCCCCTATCCTTTGGATAGGGGATAAGTTATATTTCACTGCACTTCTCCTGTAAAGGAGCACTCTACAAACTCACCAGGTTCACTCAAGGGTTATCTTTATTTCACACGGACAATGCATTTTGGAGGAAGAATTATTCTCTTCATAACCATCAAAACATTAAAAAAAACTTATACAAAGACTTTGGGGGAGATTTATCAAAACCTGTGCAGAGGAAAAAGTGGTGCAGGTGCCCATAGAAACCAATCAAATCTCTTTCCTTTTCCAAAAGCCTTTTTAAAAAAGAAAGAAGTGATCTGATTGGTTGCTATGGGCAACTGCACCACTTCTCCTCTATGCAGGTTTTGAAAAATCTCCCCCTGTGTGTACATACCTTCAATGGGATTGCCCACAAGGTAGACAGGCATACCATGTGAGAATAAAACAAATAAGATACAAATAATTTTATATCATCTCCGTGTTTAGATAAATCTAAATACAGAACATGTCAGTCAAATAAGACATTAAGTAAATAAGCAATAAAATAATAAATAATAAAAATAAAGGAAATAAAAGATAGAAATGCGAAGAGTCTATGACCTTGGACTGTGATCTAATGGGTATTAGACTTGTGCAATTTGTTTCGGCACAAATGTCTAATTTACTGAATTTTACCGTTTTTGGGCATTCGGACCGATCCGAATGCACGAAAACATATTTTGAACATTCCCGAATAGCCACGATAATACGAATAGCAAAATAACAAATGCATTCGCTATTTACCGAATACATGCGGTAAATAACGAATGCATTCGTTATCCGTAAACGAAAGTAAATAATTCATTCTAATTTTTTTATTTGTCCTTGCGCTAACACTGTTGCGCTACACACTGTTTCTGCTACTGTTACCAAGTGTGCCTCCAGCTGTTGCAAAACTACAACACCCACCCAGCATTCCCTGACAGTCAAACGCTTTGCAGTTTTGCAACAGCTGGAGGCACACTTGGTACGTTGGCAAACATGCGCTAATCTTTTTCTTTCATTTTTAACTTACGCTAGCTTTTTTCAGAAATGGTTTATTGTAGGTCAATAACATGCATAGTAATTGCCGTGGGAACATTTTTCATTCATAAAACCGCAGACTTAATTGGATTATTGCCGTATAGAACGTTTGGGCTCCCAACGTTCTAAATGGCAATTATCCAATTAAGCCTGCAGTTTTATGAATGAAAAATGTTCCCACGGCAATTACTATGCATGTTATTGACCTACTATAAACCATTTCTGAAAAAAGCGAGCGGAATTTGAAAATGAATTAAAAAGCTTTGCACATGTTTGACAAAGTGTGCCTCCAGCTGTTGCAAAACTGATACTCCCAGCATGCCCAGACAGCCTTTGGCTGTCAGGGCATGCTGGGTGGGTGTTGTAGTTTTGCAACAGCTGTAGGCACCTTGGTAACAGTAACAGAAACAGTGTGTTAGCGCAAGTGACATGACATGTTATACATAAATCACCCGACGATCAAACACATCAATCATTCATAAAGCATTCATTCCTTCATTTACTCATTCATTGAACATTACATTATGTATTAATAATAAATCACATAAAATTATATTAACTTACCTGTCTTCCAATGTTCCGATCTCTGCGGCTGCCCTATTTTCCTGCAGACACACGCTCCCAACAATGGTCCCCTGCTTAAAAAAGATTTACCCAAATCTACCCGAATACCAAATGTATCCAAAAGAAAATAAATATCCGAATACCGAATGTATCCGAAAAATCAAACCGAACACCCGAATACCGAATGTATCCGAAAAATCTAAACCGAAAATATTACTGAACCGGAAATTTTATCCAGAACGAAAAAAACAAAGTGAAACGTACATTTTTCTTGTGCACAAGTCTAATGGGTATAGGAAGCTAAATAGGGGGGGGGGAGGGCCGGGGTCAAGTAATGGGGAAAAAAGTTTGGGAATGCACCCAAGATTTTCACTCAAGGGCTAGACTCCTGCTAAGGGGAATGGATACTGCTGTGGAAAAAGTGAAGGAACTCCGTTCTGGGGAAGGGCCAAGAAGAGAAGGTCAATCAGATGGTATGTATAAAGGTAAGCAAAGCAAGGGCTAGGTCACGGTTTCCCAACCAAACTGTCTCCAGCTGTTGCAAAACTACAACTCCCAGCATGCTGGGAGTTTTAGTTTTGCAACAGCTGGAAGCACCCTGGTTAGGAAAAAACACTAGGCTAGACAATTGATCCCAGTAAAGTAACTAGCTGCTTAGCAAGTATGCTAGGGCTGTAATCTAGAATGGGGGACTATAACAACAGATGGGGTCTTAAAAATGGTAAAGTGGAACAGTTTAATAAAGTACAGGAATAAAGAGAATTCTACTGTTCACAATACACACATACTCTAAATAAATAAATAAGTGAACTAATACATGAATAAATAATAAAATAAAGAAAGAAATACATAAATAAATAAACAAACAAATAAATACATACATGACGAAATAAATAAATATTGTACACATACAACAAATAGAGGTGAAACAATTCAAAATGTAAAGGTGCCAATATAATAAATAACTCATATTAATACGCACACAAAAATGTAGAGATGAGTGAATCGAAGTTGACGAACCTGAATTTGTTACGAATTTCATGAAAAATTCGATTCATTACAGCGTTCCAGGCTATTGAAGACCTAAAATGGCGGATCCATGTGTGAGTACAAGGGGCAGGGGATTATGGGAGGGTGGGAAACAGCGGCGGGAATGAAGGTAGGCGGGCTGACCCTGAATCCCATGTGAGATGCAGCCTATCAGCATTCAATGACGCTTGTGATGTCAAAGCCCCTATATAATCGGCGGCCATCTTGCCTCACTTCATTTAGTCTATGCACTCAGATAGAGAGGACGGGACTGCGTGTGTGTGAATAGCTCATACCACAGCGTTACACTGCAACTGCTAGTCACATCAGCATTACGGAAAGGCAGGAGTGCAGAGTGCTGTGCTGTTACACTGAGAAGGATCATTGATAGCTAAACCTCCTATTCACGTTATTGAGCATTGCAGCAGAGAGGGGCAGATAGCTGTCAGCTGCCTCATACAGATCTCCAAGCTGCCTGAACTTTATCAACCATCTTATCTCCTCATTTTTCAGCTCAATTCACTTTTTTCCCTGTATATTTTTTTATTGTGGTGCTGCACTGTTGGGTCCTGCTTCTGTTCAGAAATACGTAATTTTTCAGCAGACTGTAGTGCATTTGTCTGCCCTCATACGTGCATAACACATGCCTATATTGAAACAGTCTACTATTCTTTATCTGTAACAAGTCTAGATACAGGGAAAGTCCTGACTCCTGGCAAAAGTAATCACCTGCTTGTGTTTTTAAAAAATACTTATTTTTTCTGCGTATAGTTGCGCATATTATTGCCCTCATCAGTGCATACCGCATAGGTACATCCAATTATTGTACCATTTAGTACCTATTAATCTGTCAAGGTGCTCCATACTATCAAAGTCCAAACAATAGTATCCACCGGCTGGTGTTTTTAAAAAATACAGAGTTTTTTCTGCGTATAGTTGCGCATATTACTGCCCTCATCAGTGCATACCGCATAGGTACATCCAAGTATTGTACCATTTAGTACCTGTTAATCTGTCAAGGTGCTCCATACTGTCAAAGTCCAAACAATAGTATTCACCGGCTGGTGTTTAAAAAAAAAAAAAAAAACTGAGTTTTTTTCTGCATATAGTTGTGAATATTACTGCCCTCATCAGTGCATACCGCATAGGTACATCCAAGTATTGTACCATCTTGTACCTGTTAATCTGCCAAGGGCCTACATACTGTGAAAGGACAGCCATAAGTAATCACCTGCTGCTGTTCTAGACAAATACTGTTTAAAGAGTAGTGTAGCGTATTGTAATACCCTCATAAATGCACAAAGTATGTTAGGCAGAGGAGTTCCAGGACGTGCACAGAGGAGTGGCAGAGGCCTAAATACTTCAGGCAGAGTTGGCAGCAGACTTGGGGTGAGTGGCAGCAGGAGTCTCAGCGAAAGGCCTGAGCTCCCGTTATCAGCCAGCGGTCGTGTCTCGACCAGCAACCCATCTGCCGTCGTCGATTGGTTAACACGCTCATCCACATCATCACAAGGTACATCTGACACCCCCAGTCAACAGTCGGTGGGTTCCTCAGACACAACCCTCAGTTGGCATGGCCCGGGAGCAGTCCCTGTCCTCCCATTGCCTTTGTCCTATGCTGTTCCCTCTCCTAAAGAAGTATCTTATGCTTTGGGTTCAGCTCCACTATTTACTGAGGACGATCTAATAGAGGACAGTCAGCAGCTACTGGACAGCCAAGAAGGGGAGGAGACATGCGCCGCTTGCTCCGCTAGGCGGCCAAGTAGTAATGCGGAGAGTGACATGGGAGGCGGTGTTGCAAGGGTTCAGGGTCCTGAAGCAGACACTGTAGGGGAACCTGAGGAGGACATCAATGACATGCACACATCTGTTGATGATGATGAAGCCGATCGCAATTGGGAGCCGGGTGCAGAAGGGGCTTCATCATCATCAGGAGAAGAGAGTTGCAGGTTGCCCTTGAGGCAGCAAGGCGGTAGCACGGTTGGCAGTTAGCGTGGTGGCAGGAGTGGAAATTCAGGAGCCAAACATGCCCGGGGGAGACCACCTGCTTCGCGGCAGCCTACCTTTCCGGGAGGTAGTGGAACAGGGGTTCCTGGAGACAGCGGCAGTAGCAGTCAATTAGTGCGGACTGCAGGTGGGAAAATCAGCTACTCGGCGGTGTGGAAGTTTTTCATAAGGCATCCGGAGGAGGTTCACGTAGCCACATGCAAGATCTGTCGGCAGAAGGTGAAGCGTGGCCAGGGTCCCAATGTCGGCACCACAGCCCTGCATCAACACATGCTCTGCCACCATAAAGTAGCCTGGGAGAACCGTGGCTCCGATGTAGTGGTCCAGCCTGCTGCATCACCCAATGGCCATCCGCTCCCTCCTTCATCCAGCAAAGGCTTCACCACCTCAGCCGAAGGGAGCTGTGTGTCAAACCCTCCTTCTGTCGCTCCTGCTTCTCCCGCTTTTAGTCAGCCCTTCCGCCAACAATCCATCGGCGAAGCCATGTCCAAGAGACAACAGTATACGCCCACTCATCCAACGGCGCAGAAGTTGAATGTGCTCCTGTCCATATTGCTGGTGTTGCAGTCCCTCCCTTTTCAAGTGGGGGACTCTGCACCTTTCAGAGAATTGATGGCTTGTGCCGAGCCAAGGTGGAGAGTCCCAAGCCGTCATTTCTTTGCGAAGAAGGCAGTACCAGCCCTGCATAAGTTTGTACAAGGGAAGGTGGGCCAGTCCTTGAGCCTGTCGGTGTGTTCAAAAGTGAACGGCAGCGCCGACGTGTGGAGCTGTAGCTACAGGCAGGGACAATACTTGTCTTTTATGGCCCACTGGGTAAGTGTGGTTCCTGCACAGCCATAACAGCAACTTGGACAGGTCACACCGCTTCCTCCTCCATGTTCTCGCTCTCAGGCAGTTGGTCCTGTTACAGTGTATGATGCCGCCTCCTCATCCTCCAGCGTGTCCTCGGCCTCCACTGCACGTCCAAATCTCAGTGGCCCTTCATTGTACGGCGGTGTCAAGCTGTTCTTCACATGGTTTGCCTTGGCAAACGGAGTCACACAGAAGAGGAACTGCTAAAGTTCATTCGTAAAGAAATCCGAGTATGGCTTACTCCACGAAATCTGGAAATGGGAACCATGTTTACCGACAACGGGAAGAACATCGTGTCCGCGCTACGACAAGGAAGTGTGAAACATGTGCCCTGCATGGCACACGTGTTGAATCTGGTTGTCAAGCACTTCCTCAAGTCTTCACCCCATTTGCAAAACATCCTGAAAATGGCAAGGAAACTGTGCATGCACTTCAGCCACTCGTACACCGCCAAGCACACCTTCCTTGAGCTGCAGCGTCAGAACGGTATCCCACAACACAGTCTTATTTGTGATGTTGCCACACGTTGGAATACCACCCTCCTTATGTTGGACAGACTATACGAACAAAGAAAAGCCATCACCGATTTCTTGATGATCCAAGCAAATAGGAGTACTCCCCTGTGTAACTTCAATGTGAACCAGTGGCAGCTCATACATAACACCTGCCGTTTTCTGAGGCCCTTTGAGGAAGCCACATTATTTGTTAGTCGCCTGGATTACACCATGAACAACGTAATTCCACTCCTACATTTCCTACAACAAATGATTGAAACCATGGCTGGTCACGGCAATGGAGAGATTGCGCCTACATCTCAAGGCTATATGAGCCCTGTGGGGGCTGAACTGGAGGAGGATGATGAGGGGCAGAGCGGAGCACAGTTTAGGTTGGATGAGATGGCCGGTGTTTCTAGTCATCGGACAGGAGAGGAGGAGCAGGAGCAGCCAGAGGAGCTGGAGGGTTATGAGAAAGGCGAGACAGAGGACCCAGACACACCGTGGCAGTATGCAGTGGAGATGGAGGCAGGTAGTCCCTCCGAGTCCCTGGTGCAAAAGGCACGATGCATGCTCAGTTGCTTGCATAGTGACCCCCGAATTGTCAAAATTTGTCAGCGGGATGACTTCTGGATCTCCACCTTATTAGACCCTCGCTACCGTCCCAGAATGGGGGCCTTTTTTACACCCACTGAGAGGGAGGACAAACTGACCGACTACAGAGAGATTCTACGTAGTCAGTTGGCCGATGCCTATCGGCCACATGGTCCATCCACTCGCAGGTCTGACTCGGGGGGCCCTCTGCACTCACCTTCCACTGCCATGGCTGCTGGGGAGGGGAGGGGTGGCAGGAGCAGTACCAGCTCAATCAGCAGCAGCCTGAGTCTACAGTGGCTGATGAGTATCTTTCTTCACCCGCATAGTGAAGAAACTCATCAGCAGCAGGTAGACATGGAGCAGGACCTGAACCAGCAGGTGGTGGCATACCCTGACATGGCCATGCCAACAACCATTGAAGATCCGCTGGACTTCTGGGCAGCCAAACTTTATTTATGGCTGCAACTAGAGTTTGCCCTGGAAAAGCTGTTCTGCCCAGTCAGTAGTGTGCCATCAGAGCGGGTGTTTAGTGCGGTCGGGGCCATAGTTCCCCCCAAGGCGAACTCGTCTGTCCACTAAAAATATGGAAAGACTGGCGTTTGTCAAGATGAATCAGGGATGAATTAGCCAGGATTTCCAGCCACCAATGCCAGATGCCTCAGAGTAGATTGACCATGCTGCTACACCAACATTTCCCAATTATGGTTGGTTATGAAACCCTCTTGGGTTATCAGTTAGGGTTATGAAACCCTCTTTGGTACTGTGATTGCCTCCTCCTGGCACATCCTGTGTCTTTCAGAAACTACTTGCCTCCCTGATGCTTCTGGCCTTGGGCCTTTAATTTTTTTAAGTTTAGCAGTAGCTAAATACATGCTTAAAGGGGTACTCCGGTGGTTAAGATTTTTAGCTATATTGCATCTTCTTTTAATGTTCATGTTTTTTGCAGTTGACATGTATTATATGTTTGTGCAGCATGTGTCTTTTTTTCTTACCTGTTTGTGGGCCAGGAAGTTCTGTAGTTCTGTGTTGGATCTCTTACTGTTGTCCACAGGTTAGGATTAGGCTGTGGACAACATGTCATGGCTTTTTTTTTCTCTGTTGTTTCAGAACTGCATGACAGAGATAGGCCATGCCCCCTCTTCTCCCCCTCCTGGAGGATGCAGGTGTGCATGAGAGCAAGAAGCTCCTACACAGCTCCTCATCTCCCCTCCCCCTGCTCTGTCTTCTGAGGACGCAGGTCTGCACTTAAAGAAGACAGAGAAGATAAGAGTGTTATCTGAAGGGGAGGATAACAAAGTGCACGGGCTGGGGATGTATAGACTGCAGGGGAATAAATCTCGGACTGGGGATGATTTCTATGTGTGAGGGGGGGGGGGACTCCTGAATGACACATGCTGGGAGTTGTAGTCCCTGTTATGTGTGTGTATGCTAGTGTATACAAAACAGTGTGCCTCCAGCTGTTGCAAAACTACAACTCCCAGCATGCCTGGACAGACTTTGGTAATGCTGGGAGTTGTAGTTTTGCAACAGCTGGAGTCACATTGGTTGGGAAATACTGTCCTAGCCTATTCAGCATACACATCATGTTTCACCAGTGTTTCCAAACCAGTGTGCCTCCAGCTGTTGTAAAACTACAACTCCCAGGATTCCCTGACAGTCTTTGGGCATGCTGGGAGTTGTAGTCTTGCAACAGCTGGAGGCACACTGATTGGGAAACACTGGCCTAGCCTATTCAGTATATTACAAACAAAGTGCATTGTTTCCCAACCAGGGTGTCTTCAGCTGTATCAAAACTACAACTCCCAGCATGCCCGGACAGCTTTTGGCTGTCAGGGCATGCTGGCAGTAGTAATTTTGCAACACCTGGAGGCACCCTGGTTGGGAAACACTGGTGTATGCCCTACAGAGGTGTGGTGAACTATAACCCCCAGGAGACTACAGAGGCAGCATGCTGGTGTTATACCACAGACTGAAGACTCCTGAATGACACATGCCGGGAGTTGTAGTCCCTTTTGTGTGTGTGTGTATGACAGTGTATCCCAACCAGGGCTGATTATATTAGTGTGCTGTGTATAAGGGGGCCGACCCGGAAAAATAGTAGGGTGGGTAAAGGGCGGAACAAAAAAAAAAGGAGCCGCCCCAAACCAGCAAGGCATGTGGCATGCTGGGATTTGTAGTTTTCAACACAGCAAGAAATAGGAAATAGAAGCAAAGATAGGAAAACAAAGTGGGGGATAAAAAGACAACAAAGAACGGAAATAGAGTAGCCTACACAACAAGAATATAAATGAAACAAAACAAATAGGGTAAGTCAAAAACGGAAAAACACGTTGACCACCGGAGTACCCCTTTAATGCAAATGTCAACATTGATCTTTAAATGTAAGTGGTTATGAAACCCTCTTGGGTACTGGTAATGCCTGCTCCTGACTCATCCTGTGTCTTTCAGGAACTACTTGCCTCACTGACGCTTCTGGCCTTGGGCCTTTAACTTTTGGATGTTTAGCAGTAGCTAAATATATGCTTAATGCAAATGTCAACATTGATCTTTAAATGTAAGGGGTTATGAAACCATCTTGGGTACTGCGAATGCCTGCTTCTGACTCATCCTGTGCCTTTCAGGAACTACTTGCCTCATGGGTGCTTCTGGCCTTGAGCCTTTAATTTTTGGATGTTTAGCAGTAGCTAAATATATGCTTAATGCAAATGTCAACATTGATCTCTAAATGTAAGGGGTTTTGAAACTCTCTTGGGTACTGCGAATGCCTGCTCCTGACTCATCCTGTGTCTTTCGGGAACTACTTGCCTCACGGGTGCTTCTGGGCTTGGGCCTTTCATTTTTGGATGTTTAGCAGTAGCTAAATACATGCTTAATGCAAATTTCAACATTGATCTTTAAATTTAAGGGGTTATGAAACCCTCTTGGGTACTGCGAATGACTACTCCTGACTCATTCTGTGTCTTTCAGGAACTACTTGCCTCACTGATGCTTATGGCCTTGGGCCTTTAATTTTTGGAAGTTTAGCAGTAGCTAATACATGCTTAATGCAAATTTCAACAATGATCTTTAAATTTTCGGCGCTCTGCCAGAGCCTTCTCCTACCCCGCCGGGGCCGATCCGAGGACCTCACTAAACCATCCAATCGGTAGTAGAGACATGCGGTGTGTATAAAGGGCAGGGACTTAATGAACCTGAGCTTATGACCCGCACTTAGTTGGGATTCTTCTTTCCTGGCAAATAATTGCAATCCCTGATCCCTATCACGAACGGGGTTCAGCGGATTACCCGCACCTGTCGGTGAAAGATAGACACACGCTGGTCCGTTCAGTGTAGCGCGCGTGCAGCTCTGGACATCTGAGGGCATAACTCACCTGTTATTGCTCGATCTCGCGATTGATCGTGCAACGTAAGGGGTTATTAAAGGCTCTTGGGTACTGCTGATGCCTATTCCTGACTGCTCCTGTGTCTTTCAGGAACTACTTGACTTCATGATGCTTCTGGGCTTGGGCCTTTAATTTTAGGATTTTTGAAATACATACATACATGCTTAATTTAAATTTCAACATTTATGGTGCAATGTATGGGGTTATTAAACACTTTTGGGTAGTGTTTTTTTCAAATTTTCTGATAATTATCACAGTAATAAACTTGAATTTTCCAGAATAATAACCATTACTCCATTGAACGCTTGTTGCGTGTGATTTTTTAAGTAATATTTTCAAAAATAATATGGAGAGGGATGAACTCTGCTTCTTTATTTCATAAAAAAATATTTTAGAGAAGAATGTCTTTTGGTGGTCCATCGTCCTGCAACATAGTCTTCTGGACTCTTGGATATGCGCTTGTTCTTAAACAAAGGTACAAAAACCAAAAATGGCCGGTCAGGGCTATGGAGACATTGCGCCTACATCTTACGGCCACATGAGCCCTGTGGGTGCTTGTGAGATTAGGTCCTTTGTACCCACACGGCGGGGTCCGGGACACAAATTTTGATTTAAGTTTCAAATAAAAAAATCACACATTTCAATGGTCTCCTCATGCTGCAGCCAATTCCAGGCTGCGTCCTAAATTTTCGTCAAAATTTTTTTTCAAAAATGTTTGTCTTTTTTATTAGGGATTGTGAACCTTTGGTGCATACTCATGCATCAGCTAACTCCAGCCTGTGTCATTCAGGCAATATATGGTTTACTGGTGGCGCTGCTGGGCCTGGGAATTTCAAATTTTCTCATAGGTAGCACCCACTATCCAAAAGTCTTCTTCATAAATTTCTACAATTGTTGTTTTTTTTTGGGGGGGGGGATTGTGAAGCCGTGTACTCATGCATCAGCCAACTCCAGGCTGTGTAATTCAGGCAGTATATAGGTAGCACCCGCTGTCCTAAATATTCTTAATTTTTTATTTTTTTTAAATGGTTGTTTTTTCTTTGGGATTCTGAAGCCCTGGTGTGTACTCAATACTGCTTCCTGCTCCACTCTGTCAGCCCGTTGGTCCACCTCCACATCCTTCACTGTGTTTTAAGCCTCCACTGCCCGGACAAGTCTCAGTGCCCCTTCAGCATACCATGTGTGCAGGGCACGGCGGTGTCACGCTGATCTTCACATGGTTTGCCTTGACGAGAAGTCTTGGAAACAATGGCCGGTCAGGGCAATGGAGACGTTGCGCCTACATCTCACGGCCACATGAGCCCTGTGGGGGCTTGTTGGATTTGGTCCTTCGTACCCACACGCTGGAGTCCGGGCCACTGAAAGTTTATTTTAAATTTCAAATCAAAAAATGATGGCGCTGCTTGGCCTGGGTCTGGGAATTTCAAATTTTCTCATGGGTATCAAACGCTATCCAAAATCTTTTTCTAAAATTTCTAAAATTGGTGTGTTTTTTGGGGGGGAATTGTGAAGCCCTGCTGTGTACTCGTGCATCAGCCAACTCCAGGCTGTGTCATTCAGGCAATATATGGTTTACTGATGCCGCTGTGGGGTCTAAGTCTGGGAATTTTAAATTTTCTCATAGGTATCACCCGCTATCCAAAATCTTCTGTTTAAATTTCTTAATTCATCTTTTAATTTTAGGGATTGTGAAGGCCTAGTGCCTACTCATGCTGCTGGCAACTCCGGGCTGTGCCATTCATCCACTATATGGTCTCCTCATGCTGCAAACATGTCCGCACTGTGTCATTCAGCCACTATATGGTCTCCTCATGCTGCCAACACCTCCATGCTGTGTCATTCAGCCGCTATATGGTCTCCTTATGCTGCCAACACCTCCATGCTGTGTCGTTCAGCCTCTATATGGTCTCCTCATGCTGCCAACACCTCCACACTGTGTCATTCAGCCACCATATGGTGTCCTCATGCTGCCAACACCTCCACGCTGTGCCATTCAGCCACTATATGGTCTCCTCATGCTGCCAACACCTCCATGCTATGTCATTCAGTCACTATATGGTCTGCTGACACTGATGCCACCACCAGGCTCTGTCATTGTGCTGCTGTGCGGCAGTGATTCAAAAAGCAATGCCGGTAATCTGCATGTTATTCTGAATAACAATATTATTTCACTAACCCAGCACACTCCATATGCGTTTTAGAACACAGCAAAGTGTTCTATACCCCTATAGAGGCTGTATATAGGCTGGAAATAGCCTTTTTAATATAGAATTGCTGCAAAAAAATTTGGATCGAAACAAACTTTTTCAGGAAATTTGTCGAATCGGCCGAATCGGATTTTTGAAAAGTTCGCTCATCTCTAAAAGTAAGATGTGACTCATGAAATCATATTACAGAGAACTCCAAGAAGACTTTATCTGTAAGATATATTGTTACGCCGAGCGCTCCGGGTCCCCGCTCCTCCCCGGAGCGCTCGCTTCTCTCTCTCCGCTGCAGCGCTCCGGTCACGTCCTCTGACCCGGGGCGCTGCGATCCCGCTGCCAGCCGGGATGCGATTCGCGATGCGGGTAGCGCCCGCTCGCGATGCGCACCCCGGCTCCCCTACCTGACTCGCTCCCCGTCTGTTCTGTCCCGGCGCGCGCGGCCCCGCTCCCTAGGGCGCGCGCGCGCCGGGTCTCTGCGATTTAAAGGGCCACTGCGCCGCTGATTGGCGCAGTGGTTCCAATTAGGGTAATCACCTGTGCACTTCCCTATATTACCTCACTTCCCTTGCACTCCCTTGCCGGATCTTGTTGCCTTAGTGCCAGTGAAAGCGTTCCTTGTGTGTTCCTTGCCTGTGTTTCCAGACCTTCTGCCGTTGCCCCTGACTACGATCCTTGCTGCCTGCCCCGACCTTCTGCTACGTCCGACCTTGCTTCTGCCTACTCCCTTGTACCGCGCCTATCTTCAGCAGCCAGAGAGGTGAGCCGTTGCTAGTGGATACGACCTGGTCACTACCGCCGCAGCAAGACCATCCCGCTTTGCGGCGGGCTCTGGTGAAAACCAGTAGTGGCTTAGAACCGGTCCACTAGCACGGTCCACGCCAATCCCTCTCTGGCACAGAGGATCCACTACCTGCCAGCCGGCATCGTGACAGTAGATCCGGCCATGGATCCCGCTGAAGTTCCTCTGCCAGTTGTCGCTGACCTCACCACGGTGGTCGCCCAGCAGTCACAACAGATAGCGCAACAAGGCCAACAGCTGTCTCAACTGACCGTTATGCTACAACAGTTACTACCACAGCTTCAGCAGTCATCTCCTCCGCCAGCTCCTGCACCTCCTCCGCAGCGAGTGGCCGCTCCTGGGATACGCTTATCCTTGCCGGATAAATTTGATGGGGACTCTAAGTTTTGCCGTGGCTTTCTTTCCCAATGTTCCCTGCATCTGGAGATGATGTCGGACCTGTTTCCCACTGAAAGGTCTAAGGTGGCTTTCGTAGTCAGTCTTCTGTCCGGAAAAGCCCTGTCATGGGCCACACCGCTCTGGGACCGCAATGACCCCGTCACTGCCTCTGTACACTCCTTCTTCTCGGAAATCCGAAGTGTCTTTGAGGAACCTGCCCGAGCCTCTTCTGCTGAGACTGCCCTGTTGAACCTGGTCCAGGGTAATTCTTCCGTTGGCGAGTATGCCGTACAATTCCGTACACTTGCTTCAGAATTGTCCTGGAATAATGAGGCCCTCTGCGCGACCTTCAAAAAAGGCCTATCCAGCAACATTAAAGATGTTCTGGCCGCACGAGAAATTCCTGCTAATCTACATGAACTTATTCACCTAGCCACTCGCATTGACATGCGTTTTTCTGAAAGGCGTCAGGAACTCCGCCAAGATATGGACTCTGTTCGCACGAGGCGTTTCGTCTCCTCGGCTCCTCTCTCCTCTGGTCCCCTGCAATCTGTTCCCGTGCCTCCCGCCGTGGAGGCTATGCAGGTCGACCGGTCTCGCCTGACACCTCAAGAGAGGACACGACGCCGTATGGAGAACCTCTGCCTGTACTGTGCTAGTACCGAACACTTCCTGAGGGATTGTCCTATCCGTCCTCCCCGCCTGGAAAGACGTACGCTGACTCCGCACAAAGGCGAGACAGTCCTTGATGTCTACTCTGCTTCTCCACGTCTTACTGTGCCGGTGCGGATGTCTGCCTCTGCCTTCTCCTTCTCTACAGTGGCCTTCTTGGACTCTGGATCTGCAGGAAATTTTATTTTGGCCTCTCTCGTCAACAGGTTCAACATCCCGGTGACCAGTCTCGCCAGACCCCTCTACATCAATTGTGTAAATAATGAAAGATTGGACTGTACCATACGTTTCCGCACGGAGCCCCTTCTTATGAGCATCGGATCTCATCATGAGAGGATTGAACTTTTGGTCCTCCCCAATTGCACCTCGGAAATTCTCCTTGGACTTCCCTGGCTTCAACTTCATTCCCCAACCCTGGATTGGTCCACTGGGGAGATCAAGAGTTGGGGGTCCTCTTGTTCCAAGAACTGTCTAAAACCGGTTCCCAGTAACCCTTGCCGTAACTCTGTGGTTCCTCCAGTAACCGGTCTCCCTAAGGCCTATATGGACTTCGCGGATGTTTTCTGCAAAAAACAAGCTGAGACTCTACCTCCTCACAGGCCTTATGATTGCCCTATCGACCTCCTCCCGGGCACTACTCCACCCCGGGGCAGAATTTATCCTCTCTCTGCCCCAGAGACTCTTGCCATGTCCGAATACGTCCAGGAGAATCTAAAAAAGGGCTTTATCCGTAAATCCTCCTCTCCTGCCGGAGCCGGATTTTTCTTTGTGTCCAAAAAAGATGGCTCCCTACGTCCTTGCATTGACTACCGCGGTCTTAATAAAATCACGGTTAAGAACCGCTACCCCTTACCCCTCATCTCTGAACTCTTTGATCGCCTCCAAGGTGCCCACATTTTCACTAAATTGGACTTAAGAGGCGCCTATAACCTCATCCGCATCAGAGAGGGGGACGAGTGGAAAACGGCATTTAACACCAGAGATGGACACTTTGAGTATCTGGTCATGCCCTTTGGACTGTGCAATGCCCCTGCCGTCTTCCAAGACTTTGTCAATTAAATTTTTCGTGATCTGTTATACTCCTGTGTTGTTGTATATCTGGACGATATCCTAATTTTTTCTGCCAATCTAGAAGAACACCGCCAGCATGTCCGTATGGTTCTTCAGAGACTTCGTGACAACCAACTCTATGCCAAAATTGAGAAATGTCTGTTTGAATGCCAATCTCTTCCTTTTCTAGGATATTTGGTCTCTGGCCAGGGACTACAGATGGATCCAGACAAACTCTCTGCCGTCTTAGATTGGCCACGCCCCTCCGGACTCCGTGCTATCCAACGCTTTTTGGGGTTCGCCAATTATTACAGGCAATTTATTCCACATTTTTCTACCATTGTGGCTCCTATCGTGGCTTTAACCAAAAAAAAATGCTGATCCCAAGTCTTGGCCTCCTCAAGCTGAAGACGCCTTTAAACGACTCAAGTCTGCCTTTTCTTCGGCTCCCGTGCTCTCCAGACCTGACCCTTCCAAACCCTTCCTATTGGAGGTTGATGCCTCCTCAGTGGGAGCTGGAGCTGTTCTTCTACAAAAAAATTCTTCCGGGCATGCTGTCACTTGTGGTTTTTTCTCTAGGACCTTCTCTCCAGCGGAGAGGAACTACTCCATCGGGGATCGAGAGCTTCTAGCCATTAAATTAGCACTTGAGGAATGGAGGCATCTGCTGGAGGGATCAAGATTTCCTGTTATTATCTACACCGACCACAAGAACCTCTCCTACCTCCAGTCTGCCCAACGGCTGAATCCTCGCCAGGCCCGGTGGTCTCTGTTCTTTGCCCGATTTAATTTTGAGATTCACTTTCGTCCTGCCGATAAGAACATTAGGGCCGATGCTCTCTCTCGTTCCTCGGATGCCTCAGAAGTTGATCTCCCTCCGCAACACATCATTCCACCTGACTGCCTGATCTCCACTTCTCCTGCCTCCATCAGGCAGACTCCTCCAGGAAAGACCTTTGTTTCTCCACGCCAACGCCTCGGAATCCTCAAATGGGGTCACTCCTCCCATCTCGCAGGTCATGCGGGCATCAAGAAATCTGTGCAACTCATCTCCCGCTTCTATTGGTGGCCGACTCTGGAGACGGATGTTGGGGACTTTGTGCGAGCCTGCACTATCTGTGCCCGGGATAAGACTCCTCGCCAGAAGCCCGCTGGTTTTCTTCATCCTCTGCCTGTCCCCGAACAGCCTTGGTCTCTGATTGGTATGGATTTTATTACTGATTTACCCCCTTCCCGTGGCAACACTGTTATTTGGGTGGTCGTTGATCGATTCTCCAAAATGGCACATTTCATCCCTCTTCCTGGTCTTCCTTCTGCGCCTCAGTTGGCTAAACAATTTTTTGTACACATTTTTCGTCTTCACGGGTTGCCTACGCAGATTGTCTCGGATAGAGGTGTCCAATTCGTGTCTAAATTCTGGAGGGCTCTCTGTAAACAACTCAAGATTAAATTAAATTTTTCCTCTGCATATCATCCCCAGTCCAATGGACAAGTAGAAAGAATTAACCAGATCTTGGGTGATTATTTGCGACATTTTGTTTCCTCCCGCCAGGATGACTGGGCAGATCTCCTTCCATGGGCCGAATTCTCGTATAACTTCAGGGTCTCTGAATCTTCCTCCAAATCCCCATTTTTCGTGGTGTACGGCCGTCACCCTCTTCCCCCCCTCCCTACCCCCTTGCCCTCTGGTCTGCCCGCTGTGGATGAAATTTCTCGTGACCTTTCCATTATATGGAGAGAGACCCAAAATTCTCTCTTACAGGCTTCTTCACGCATGAAGAGGTTCGCGGATAAGAAAAGAAGAGCTCCCCCCGTTTTTTCCCCTGGAAACAAGGTATGGCTCTCCGCTAAATATGTCCGCTTCCGTGTCCCTAGCTACAAGTTGGGACCACGCTATCTTGGTCCTTTCAAAATTTTGTGTCAAATTAATCCTGTCTCTTATAAACTTCTTCTTCCTCCTTCTCTTCGTATCCCTAATGCCTTTCACGTCTCTCTTCTCAAACCACTCATCCTCAACCGTTTTTCTCCCAAATCTGTTCCTCCCACTCCTGTTTCCGGCTCCTCGGACGTCTTCTCGGTCAAGGAAATCTTAGCTGCCAAAAAGGTCAGAGGAAAAAATTTTTTTTTAGTGGACTGGGAGGGTTGTGGCCCTGAAGAGAGATCCTGGGAACCTGAGGACAACATCCTAGACAAAAGTCTGCTCCTCAGGTTCTCAGGCTCTAAGAAGAGGGGGAGACCCAAGGGGGGGGGTACTGTTACGCCGAGCGCTCCGGGTCCCCGCTCCTCCCCGGAGCGCTCGCTTCTCTCTCTCCGCTGCAGCGCTCCGGTCACGTCCTCTGACCCGGGGCGCTGCGATCCCGCTGCCAGCCGGGATGCGATTCGCGATGCGGGTAGCGCCCGCTCGCGATGCGCACCCCGGCTCCCCTACCTGACTCGCTCCCCGTCTGTTCTGTCCCGGCGCGCGCGGCCCCGCTCCCTAGGGCGCGCGCGCGCCGGGTCTCTGCGATTTAAAGGGCCACTGCGCCGCTGATTGGCGCAGTGGTTCCAATTAGGGTAATCACCTGTGCACTTCCCTATATTACCTCACTTCCCTTGCACTCCCTTGCCGGATCTTGTTGCCTTAGTGCCAGTGAAAGCGTTCCTTGTGTGTTCCTTGCCTGTGTTTCCAGACCTTCTGCCGTTGCCCCTGACTACGATCCTTGCTGCCTGCCCCGACCTTCTGCTACGTCCGACCTTGCTTCTGCCTACTCCCTTGTACCGCGCCTATCTTCAGCAGCCAGAGAGGTGAGCCGTTGCTAGTGGATACGACCTGGTCACTACCGCCGCAGCAAGACCATCCCGCTTTGCGGCGGGCTCTGGTGAAAACCAGTAGTGGCTTAGAACCGGTCCACTAGCACGGTCCACGCCAATCCCTCTCTGGCACAGAGGATCCACTACCTGCCAGCCGGCATCGTGACATATATATTGGAAATATTGAAGTGTCACATTTGCAGGTGTGGCTATAGAGTCTATAATCAACTACATACAGATTCTGCCCTATACAGGTTTCAGTTTCTGTCAGTCTGAGCGAATTTTACCATTACCTTATCTTTCAGACATTCCATGAGACGCGAGAATGAAAGCAGAGAATAGAAATTATAGAACTGGTCTAATAGTGGTTAAGATGGGAAGAAATATACTGTAGTAAGAAAAAAACAACAACAAAGAAAACTTAGAGCACATATAAACATAGAACCACTCGGTACATCTAGTCTGCCCAATATTCTGAATACTACGAATAGTCCCTGGCCCTATCTTATATGAAGGATATCCTTATGCCTATCCCATGTATGCTTAAACTCCTTTACTGTATTTGCAGATACCACTTCTACAGGAAGGATAACCCCTTAAGGACCCAGCCATTTTACACCTTAGGACCCGGCCATTTTTTGCACATCTGACCACTGTCACTTTAAACATTAATAACTCTGGAATGCTTTTAGTTATCATTCTGATTCCGAGATTGTTTTTTCGTGACATATTCTACTTTAACATAGTGGTAAAATTTTGTGGTAACTTGCATCCTTTCTTGGTGAAAAATCCCAAAATTTGATGAAAAATTAGAAAATTTAGCATTTTTCTAACTTTGAAGCTCTCTGCTTGAAAGGAAAATGGATATTCCAAATAATTATTTTTTTTATTCACATATGCAATATGTCTACTGTTACGCCGAGTGCTCCGGGTCCCCGCTCCTCCCCGGAGCGCTCGCTACACTCTCGCTATTGCAGCGCTCCGGTCAGATCCACTGACCCGGTGCGCTGCGATCCTGCCTCCAGCCGGGATGCGATTCGCGATGCGGGTGGCGCCCGATCGCGATGCGCACCCCGGCTCCCGTACCTGACTCGCTCTCCGTCGGTCCTGTCCCGGCGCGCGCGGCCCTGCTCCCTAGGGCGCGCGCGCGCCGGGTCTCTGCGATTTAAAGGGCCACTGCGCCACTGATTGGCGCAGTGGTTCCAATTAGTGTTTTCACCTGTGCACTCCCTATGTATACCTCACTTCCCCTGCACTCCCTCGCCGGATCTTGTTGCCATTGTGCCAGTGAAAGCGTTTCCTTGTGTGTTCCTAGCCTGTGTTCCAGACCTCCTGCCGTTGCCCCTGACTACGATCCTTGCTGCCTGCCCCGACCTTCTGCTACGTCCGACCTTGCTTCTGTCTACTCCCTTGTACCGCGCCTATCTTCAGCAGTCAGAGAGGTTGAGCCGTTGCTAGTGGATACGACCTGGTCACTACCGCCGCAGCAAGACCATCCCGCTTTGCGGCGGGCTCTGGTGAACACCAGTAGTGACTTAGAACCGGTCCACTAGCACGGTCCACGCCAATCCCTCTCTGGCACAGAGGATCCACCTTCTGCCAGCCGGCATCGTGACAGTAGATCCGGCCATGGATCCCGCTGAAGTTCCTCTGCCAGTTGTCGCCGACCTCACCACGGTGGTCGCCCAGCAGTCACAACAGATAGCGCAACAAGGCCACCAGCTGTCTCAACTGACCGTGATGCTACAGCAGCTACTACCTCAGCTTCAGCAATCATCTCCTCCGCCAGCTCCTGCACCTCCTCCGCAGTGAGTGGCCGCTTCAGGCCTACGACTATCCTTGCCGGATAAATTTGATGGGGACTCTAAATTTTGCCGTGGCTTTCTTTCTCAATGTTCCCTGCACTTGGAGATGATGTCGGACCAGTTTCCTACTGAAAGGTCTAAGGTGGCTTTCGTAGTCAGCCTTCTGTCTGGAAAAGCTCTGTCATGGGCCACACCGCTCTGGGACCGCAATGACCCCGTCACTGCCTCCGTACACTCCTTCTTCTCGGAAATTCGAAGTGTCTTTGAGGAACCTGCCCGAGCCTCTTCTGCTGAGACTGCCCTGTTGAACCTGGTCCAGGGTAATTATTCCGTTGGCGAGTACGCCGTACAATTCCGTACTCTTGCTTCAGAACTATCCTGTAATAATGAGGTCCTCTGCGCGACCTTTAAAAAAGGCCTATCCAGCAACATTAAAGATGTTCTGGCCGCACGAGAAATCCCTGCTAACCTACATGAACTCATTCATCTAGCCACTCGCATTGACATGCGTTTTTCCGAAAGGCGTCAGGAGCTCCGCCAGGATATGGACTTTGTTCGCACGAGGCGTTTTTTCTCCCCGGCTCCTCTCTCCTCTGGTCCCCTTCAATCCGTTCCTGTGCCTCCCGCCGTGGAGGCTATGCAAGTTGACCGGTCTCGCCTGACACCTCAAGAGAGGACACGACGCCGCATGGAGAATCTCTGCCTGTACTGTGCCGGTACCGAACACTTCCTGAAGGATTGTCCTATCCATCCTCCCCGCCTGGAAAGACGTACGCTGACTCCGCACAAAGGTGAGACAGTCCTTGATGTCAACTCTGCTTCTCCACGTCTTACTGTGCCTGTGCGGATATCTGCCTCTACCTTCTCCTTCTCTACTATGGCCTTCTTGGATTCCGGATCTGCAGGAAATTTTATCTTGGCCTCTCTCATCAACAGGTTCAACATCCCGGTGACCAGTCTCGCCAGACCCCTCTACATCAATTGTGTTAACAATGAAAGATTGGACTGTACCATACGTTTTCGCACGGAGCCCCTCCTAATGTGCATCGGACCTCATCACGAAAAAATTGAGTTTTTGGTCCTCCCCAATTGCACTTCTGAAATTCTCCTTGGACTACCCTGGCTTAAACACCATTCCCCAACCCTGGATTGGTCCACAGGGGAGATCAAGAGTTGGGGTACCTCTTGTTTCAAGGACTGCCTTACTCCCTGCCGTGACCCTGTGGTTCCCCCTGTAACCGGTCTCCCTAAGGCCTATATGGACTTTGCTGATGTATTTTGCAAAAAACAAGCTGAGACTCTACCTCCTCACAGGCCTTATGACTGTCCTATTGACCTCCTCCCGGGCACTACTCCACCCCGGGGCAGAATTTATCCTCTGTCCGCCCCAGAGACTCTTGCTATGTCTGAGTACATCCAGGAAAATTTAAAAAAGGGCTTTATCCGCAAATCCTCCTCTCCTGCCGGAGCTGGATTTTTCTTTGTGTCCAAAAAAGATGGCTCCCTACGTCCTTGCATTGACTACCGCGGTCTTAATAAAATCACGGTAAAGAACCGCTATCCTCTACCTCTTATCTCTGAACTCTTTGATCGCCTCCAAGGTGCCCACATCTTTACCAAACTGGACTTAAGAGGTGCTTATAATCTCATCCGCATCAGGGAGGGGGATGAATGGAAAACGGCATTTAACACTAGAGATGGACACTTTGAGTATCTGGTCATGCCCTTTGGCCTGTGCAACGCCCCTGCCGTCTTCCAAGACTTTGTTAATGAAATTTTTCGTGATCTCTTATATTCCTGTGTTGTTGTGTATCTGGACGATATTCTGATTTTTTCTGCCAACCTAGAAGAACACCGCCAACATGTCCGCATGGTTCTTCAGAGACTTCGTGACAATCAACTTTATGCCAAAATGGAGAAATGTCTGTTTGAATGTCAATCTCTTCCTTTCCTAGGATACTTGGTCTCTGGCCGGGGACTACAAATGGATCCAGACAAACTCTCTGCCGTCTTAGATTGGCCATGCCCCTCCGGACTCCGTGCTATCCAACGTTTTTTGGGGTTCGCCAATTATTACAGACAATTTATTCCTCATTTTTCCACCATTGTGGCCCCTATCGTGGCTTTAACCAAAAAGAATGCCAATCCTAAGTCATGGCCTCCTCAAGCGGAAGACGCCTTTAAACGGCTCAAGGCTGCCTTTTCTTCTGCTCCCGTGCTCTCCAGACCTGACCCATCTAAACCCTTCCTATTGGAGGTTGATGCCTCCTCAGTAGGAGCTGGAGCGGTTCTTCTACAAAAAAATTCTTCCGGGCATGCTGTTACTTGTGGTTTTTTTTCTAGGACCTTTTCTCCGGCGGAGAGGAACTACTCCATTGGGGATCGAGAGCTACTGGCCATTAAATTAGCACTTGAGGAATGGAGGCATCTGCTGGAGGGATCAAAATTTCCAGTTATTATTTACACCGATCACAAGAATCTCTCCTATCTCCAGTCTGCCCAACGGCTGAATCCTCGCCAGGCCAGGTGGTCTCTGTTCTTTGCCCGGTTTAATTTTGAAATTCACTTTCGCCCTGCCGATAAGAACATTAGGGCCGATGCTCTCTCTCGTTCCTCGGACGCCTCGGAAGTAGAGCTCTCTCCGCAACACATCATTCCTCCTGACTGCCTGATCTCCATTTGTCCAGCCTCCATCAGGCAAACTCCTCCAGGGAAGACCTTCGTCTCTCCATGCCAACGCCTCGGAATCCTCAAATGGGGTCACTCCTCCCATCTCGCAGGCCATGCGGGCATCAAGAAATCTGTGCAACTCATCTCTCGTTTCTATTGGTGGCCGACTCTGGAGACGGATGTTGTTGATTTTGTGCGGGCCTGCACTGTCTGTGCCCGGGATAAGACTCCTCGCCAGAAGCCCGCTGGTCTTCTTCATCCTCTGCCTGTCCCCGAACAGCCTTGGTCTCTGATTGGTATGGACTTTATTACAGACTTACCTCCATCCCGTGGCAACACTGTTGTTTGGGTGGTCGTTGATCGATTTTCCAAGATGGCACATTTTATTCCTCTTCCTGGTCTTCCTTCAGCGCCTCAGTTGGCAAAACAATTTTTTGTACACATTTTTCGTCTTCACGGGTTGCCCACGCAGATCGTCTCGGATAGAGGCGTCCAATTCGTGTCAAAATTCTGGAGGGCTCTCTGTAAACAACTCAAGATTAAATTAAACTTTTCTTCTGCTTATCATCCTCAGTCCAATGGGCAAGTAGAAAGAGTTAACCAGGTCCTGGGTGATTATTTACGGCATTTTGTTTCCTCCCGCCAGGATGACTGGGCAGATCTTCTACCATGGGCCGAATTCTCGTATAACTTCAGAGTCTCTGAGTCTTCTTCCAAATCCCTATTTTTCGTGGTGTACGGCCGTCACCCTCTTCCCCCCCTCCCTACTCCCTTGCCCTCTGGTTTGCCCGCTGTGGATGAAATAACTCGTGATCTTTCCACCATATGGAAAGAGACCCAAAATTCTCTCTTACAGGCTTCATCACGCATGAAGAAGTTTGCTGATAAGAAAAGAAGAGCTCCCCCCATTTTTTCTCCCGGAGACAAGGTATGGCTCTCCGCTAAATATGTCCGCTTCCGTGTTCCCAGCTACAAATTGGGACCACGCTATCTTGGTCCTTTCAAAATTTTGTGCCAGATTAATCCTGTCTCTTACAAACTTCTTCTTCCTCCTTCTCTTCGTATTCCTAATGCCTTTCACGTTTCTCTTCTTAAACCACTCATCATCAACCGTTTCTGTTACGCCGAGCGCTCCGGGTCCCCGCTCCTCCCCGGAGCGCTCGCTTCATTCTCCCCGCTGCAGCGCTCCGGTCAGATCCTCTGACCCGGGGCGCTGCGATTCCGCTGCCAGCCGGGGTGCGATTCGCGATGCGGGTAGCGCCCGCTCGCGATGCGCACCCCGGCTCCCGTACCTGACTCGCTCTCCCTCGGTCCTGTCCCGGCGCGCGCGGCCCCGCTCCCTAGGGCGCGCGCGCGCCGGGTCTTTGCGATTTAAAGGGCCACTGCGCCGCTGATTGGCGCAGTGGTTCCAATTAGTGTTATCACCTGTGCACTTCCCTATATCACCTCACTTCCCCTTCACTCCCTTGCCGGATCTTGTTGCCATTGTGCCAGTGAAAGCGTTCCTTGTGTGTTCCTAGCCTGTGTTCCAGACCTTCTGCCGTTGCCCCTGACTACGATCCTTGCTGCCTGCCCCGACCTTCTGCTACGTCCGACCTTGCTTCTGCCTACTCCCTTGTACCGCGCCCATCTTCAGCAGCCAGAGAGGTGAGCCGTTGCTAGTGGATACGACCTGGTCACTACCGCCGCAGCAAGACCATCCCGCTTTGCGGCGGGCTCTGGTGAAAACCAGTAGTGGCTTAGAACCGGTCCACTAGCACGGTCCACGCCAATCCCTCTCTGGCACAGAGGATCCACTACCTGCCAGCCGGCATCGTGACAGTAGATCCGGCCATGGATCCCGCTGAAGTTCCTCTGCCAGTTGTCGCTGACCTCACCACGGTGGTCGCCCAGCAGTCACAACAGATAGCGCAACAAGGTCAACAGCTGTCTCAACTGACCGTGATGCTACAGCAGCTACTACCACAGCTTCAGCAATCATCTCCTCCGCCAGCTCCTGCACCTCCTCCGCAGCGAGTGGCCGCTCCTGGTCTACGCCTTTCCCTGCCGGATAAATTTGATGGGGACTCTAAGTTTTGCCGTGGCTTTCTTTCCCAATGTTCCCTGCATCTGGAGATGATGTCGGACCTGTTTCCCACTGAAAGGTCTAAGGTGGCTTTCGTAGTCAGCCTTCTGTCTGGAAAAGCCCTGTCTTGGGCCACACCGCTCTGGGACCGCAATGACCCCGTCACTGCCTCTGTACACTCCTTCTTCTCGGAAATCCGAAGTGTCTTTGAGGAACCTGCCCGAGCCTCTTCTGCTGAGACTGCCCTGTTGAACCTGGTCCAGGGTAATTCTTCCGTTGGCGAGTATGCCGTACAATTCCGTACTCTTGCTTCAGAATTATCCTGGAATAATGAGGCCCTCTGCGCGACCTTCAAAAAAGGCCTATCCAGCAACATTAAAGATGTTCTGGCCGCACGAGAAATTCCTGCTAATCTACATGAACTTATTCACCTAGCCACTCGCATTGACATGCGTTTTTCCGAAAGGCGTCAGGAACTCCGCCAAGATATGGACTCTGTTCGCACGAGGCGTTTCTTCTCCTCGGCTCCTCTCTCCTCTGGTCCCCTGCAATCTGTTCCTGTGCCTCCCGCCGTGGAGGCTATGCAGGTCGACCGGTCTCGCCTGACACCTCAAGAGAGGACACGACGCCGTATGGAGAACCTCTGCCTGTACTGTGCTAGTACCGAACACTTCCTGAGGGATTGTCCTATCCGTCCTCCCCGCCTGGAAAGACGTACGCTGACTCCGCACAAAGGTGAGACAGTCCTTGATGTCTACTCTGCTTCTCCACGTCTTACTGTGCCTGTGCGGATGTCTGCCTCTGCCTTCTCCTTCTCTACTGTGGCCTTCCTGGACTCTGGATCTGCAGGAAATTTTATTTTGGCCTCTCTCGTCAACAGGTTCAACATCCCGGTGACCAGTCTCGCCAGACCCCTCTACATCAATTGTGTAAATAATGAAAGATTGGACTGTACCATACGTTTCCGCACGGAGCCCCTTCTTATGAGCATCGGATCTCATCACGAGAGGATTGAACTTTTGGTCCTCCCCAATTGCACCTCGGAAATTCTCCTTGGACTTCCCTGGCTTCAACTTCATTCCCCAACCCTGGATTGGTCCACTGGGGAGATCAAGAGTTGGGGGTCCTCTTGTTCCAAGAACTGTCTAAAACCGGTTCCCATTAACCCTTGCCGTAACTCTGTGGTTCCTCCAGTAACCGGTCTCCCTAAGGCCTATATGGACTTCGCGGATGTTTTCTGCAAAAAACAAGCTGAGACTCTACCTCCTCACAGGCCTTATGATTGTCCTATCGACCTCCTCCCGGGCACTACTCCACCCCGGGGCAGAATTTATCCTCTCTCTGCCCCAGAGACTCTTGCCATGTCTGAATACGTCCAGGAGAATCTAAAAAAGGGCTTTATCCGTAAATCCTCCTCTCCTGCCGGAGCCGGATTTTTCTTTGTGTCCAAAAAAGATGGCTCCCTACGTCCTTGCATTGACTACCGCGGTCTTAATAAAATCACGGTTAAGAACCGCTACCCCTTACCCCTCATCTCTGAACTCTTTGATCGCCTCCAAGGTGCCCACATCTTTACTAAATTGGACTTAAGAGGCGCCTATAACCTCATCCGCATCAGAGAGGGGGATGAGTGGAAAACGGCATTTAACACCAGAGATGGACACTTTGAGTATCTGGTCATGCCCTTTGGCCTGTGCAACGCCCCTGCCGTCTTCCAAGACTTTGTTAATGAAATTTTTCGTGATCTGTTATACTCCTGTGTTGTTGTATATCTGGACGATATCCTAATTTTTTCTGCCAATCTAGAAGAACACCGCCAGCATGTCCGTATGGTTCTTCAGAGACTTCGTGACAATCAACTCTATGCCAAAATTGAGAAATGTTTGTTTGAATGCCAATCTCTTCCTTTTCTAGGATATTTGGTCTCTGGCCAGGGACTACAGATGGATCCAGACAAACTCTCTGCCGTCTTAGATTGGCCACGCCCCTCCGGACTCCGTGCTATCCAACGCTTTTTGGGGTTCGCCAATTATTACAGGCAATTTATTCCACATTTTTCTACCGTTGTGGCTCCTATCGTGGCTTTAACCAAAAAAAATGCTGATCCCAAGTCCTGGCCTCCTCAAGCAGAAGACGCCTTTAAACAACTCAAGTCTGCCTTTTCTTCGGCTCCCGTGCTCTCCAGACCTGACCCTTCCAAACCCTTCCTATTGGAGGTTGATGCCTCCTCAGTGGGAGCTGGAGCTGTTCTTCTACAAAAAAATTCTTCCGGGCATGCTGTCACTTGTGGTTTTTTCTCTAGGACCTTCTCCCCAGCGGAGAGGAACTACTCCATCGGGGATCGAGAGCTTCTAGCCATTAAATTAGCACTTGAGGAATGGAGGCATCTGCTGGAGGGATCAAGTTTTCCTGTTATTATCTACACCGACCACAAGAACCTCTCCTACCTCCAGTCTGCCCAACGGCTGAATCCTCGCCAGGCCCGGTGGTCTCTGTTCTTTGCCCGATTTAATTTTGAGATTCACTTTCGTCCTGCCGATAAGAACATTAGGGCCGATGCTCTCTCTCGTTCCTCGGATGCCTCAGAAGTTGAACTCTCTCCGCAACACATCATTCCACCTGACTGCCTGATCTCCACTTCTCCTGCCTCCATCAGGCAGACTCCTCCAGGAAAGACCTTTGTTTCTCCACGCCAACGCCTCGGAATCCTCAAATGGGGTCACTCCTCTCATCTCGCAGGTCATGCGGGCATCAAGAAATCTGTGCAACTCATCTCCCGCTTCTATTGGTGGCCGACTCTGGAGACGGATGTTGTGGACTTTGTGCGAGCCTGCACTATCTGTGCCCGGGATAAGACTCCTCGCCAGAAGCCCGCTGGTTTTCTTCATCCTCTGCCTGTCCCCGAACAGCCTTGGTCTCTGATTGGTATGGATTTTATTACTGATTTACCCCCTTCCCGTGGCAACACTGTTATTTGGGTGGTCGTTGATCGATTCTCCAAAATGGCACATTTCATCCCTCTTCCTGGTCTTCCTTCAGCGCCTCAGTTGGCTAAACAATTTTTTGTACACATTTTTCGTCTTCACGGATTGCCTACGCAAATTGTCTCGGATAGAGGCGTCCAATTCGTGTCTAAATTCTGGAGGGCTCTCTGTAAACAACTCAAGATTAAATTAAATTTTTCTTCTGCATATCATCCCCAGTCCAATGGACAAGTAGAAAGAATTAACCAGATCTTGGGTGATTATTTGCGACATTTTGTTTCCTCCCGCCAGGATGACTGGGCAGATCTCCTTCCATGGGCCGAATTCTCGTATAACTTCAGGGTCTCTGAATCTTCCTCCAAATCCCCATTTTTCGTGGTGTACGGCCGTCACCCTCTTCCCCCCCTCCCTACTCCCTTGCCCTCTGGTCTGCCCGCTGTGGATGAAATTTCTCGTGACCTTTCCATCATATGGAGAGAGACCCAAAATTCTCTCTTACAGGCTTCATCACGCATGAAGAGGTTCGCGGATAAGAAAAGAAGAGCTCCTCCCGTTTTTTCCCCTGGAGACAAGGTATGGCTCTCCGCTAAATATGTCCGCTTCCGTGTCCCTAGCTACAAGTTGGGACCACGCTATCTTGGTCCTTTCAAAATTTTGTGTCAAATTAATCCTGTCTCTTATAAACTTCTTCTTCCTCCTTCTCTTCGTATCCCTAATGCCTTTCACGTCTCTCTTCTCAAACCACTTATCCTCAACCGTTTTTCTCCCAAATCTGTTCCTCCCACTCCTGTTTCCGGCTCCTCGGACATCTTCTCTGTCAAGGAGATCTTGGCTTCCAAAAAGGTCAGAGGGAAAACTTTTTTTTTAGTGGACTGGGAGGGTTGTGGTCCTGAAGAGAGATCCTGGGAACCTGAGGACAACATCCTAGACAAAAGTCTGCTCCTCAGGTTCTCAGGCTCTAAGAAGAGGGGGAGACCCAAGGGGGGGGGTACTGTTACGCCGAGCGCTCCGGTTCCCGCTCCTCCCCGGAGCGCTCGCTTCATTCTCCCCGCTGCAGCGCTCCGGTCAGATCCTCTGACCCGGGGCGCTGCGATTCCGCTGCCAGCCGGGGTGCGATTCGCGATGCGGGTAGCGCCCGCTCGCGATGCGCACCCCGGCTCCCGTACCTGACTCGCTCTCCCTCGGTCCTGTCCCGGCGCGCGCGGCCCCGCTCCCTAGGGCGCGCGCGCGCCGGGTCTTTGCGATTTAAAGGGCCACTGCGCCGCTGATTGGCGCAGTGGTTCCAATTAGTGTTATCACCTGTGCACTTCCCTATATCACCTCACTTCCCCTTCACTCCCTTGCCGGATCTTGTTGCCATTGTGCCAGTGAAAGCGTTCCTTGTGTGTTCCTAGCCTGTGTTCCAGACCTTCTGCCGTTGCCCCTGACTACGATCCTTGCTGCCTGCCCCGACCTTCTGCTACGTCCGACCTTGCTTCTGCCTACTCCCTTGTACCGCGCCCATCTTCAGCAGCCAGAGAGGTGAGCCGTTGCTAGTGGATACGACCTGGTCACTACCGCCGCAGCAAGACCATCCCGCTTTGCGGCGGGCTCTGGTGAAAACCAGTAGTGGCTTAGAACCGGTCCACTAGCACGGTCCACGCCAATCCCTCTCTGGCACAGAGGATCCACTACCTGCCAGCCGGCATCGTGACAGTTTCTCTCCCAAACTTGTTTCTCCCACTCCTGTTTCCGGCTCCTCGGACATCTTCTCCGTAAAGGAGATACTGGCCTCCAAGAAGGTCAGAGGGAAAACCTTTTTTTTGTCGATTGGGAGGGCTGTGGTCCTGAAGAGAGATCCTGGGAACCTGAGGACAATATCCTAGACAAAAGTCTGGTCCTCAGGTTCTCAGGCTCCAAGAAGAGGGGGAGACCCAAGGGGGGGGGGGGTACTGTTACGCCGAGCGCTCCGGGTCCCCGCTCCTCCCCGGAGCGCTCGCTACACTCTCGCTATTGCAGCGCTCCGGTCAGATCCACTGACCCGGTGCGCTGCGATCCTGCCTCCAGCCGGGATGCGATTCGCGATGCGGGTGGCGCCCGATCGCGATGCGCACCCCGGCTCCCGTACCTGACTCGCTCTCCGTCGGTCCTGTCCCGACGCGCGCGGCCCCGCTCCCTAGGGCGCGCGCGCGCCGGGTCTCTGCGATTTAAAGGGCCACTGCGCCACTGATTGGCGCAGTGGTTCCAATTAGTGTTTTCACCTGTGCACTCCCTATGTATACCTCACTTCCCCTGCACTCCCTCGCCGGATCTTGTTGCCATTGTGCCAGTGAAAGCGTTTCCTTGTGTGTTCCTAGCCTGTGTTCCAGACCTCCTGCCGTTGCCCCTGACTACGATCCTTGCTGCCTGCCCCGACCTTCTGCTACGTCCGACCTTGCTTCTGTCTACTCCCTTGTACCGCGCCTATCTTCAGCAGTCAGAGAGGTTGAGCCGTTGCTAGTGGATACGACCTGGTCACTACCGCCGCAGCAAGACCATCCCGCTTTGCGGCGGGCTCTGGTGAACACCAGTAGTGACTTAGAACTGGTCCACTAGCACGGTCCACGCCAATCCCTCTCTGGCACAGAGGATCCACCTTCTGCCAGCCGGCATCGTGACATCTACTTTATGTTTGCATCATAAAAGTGACGAGTTTTTACTTTTGGAAGACACCAGAGGGCTTCAAAGTTCAGCAGCAATTTTCCAATTTTTCACAAAATTTCCAAAATCACAATTTTTCAGGGACCAGTTCAGGTTTGAAGTGGATTTGAAGGGTCTTCATCTTAGAAATACCCCACAAATGACCCCATTATAAAAACTGCACCCCCCAAAGTATTCAAAATTACATTCAGTCAGCATTTTAACCCTTTAGGTGTTTCACAGGAATAGCAGCAAAGTGAAGGAGAAAATTCACAATCTTCATTTTTTACACTCGCATGTTCTTGTAGACCAAATTTTTTAATTTTTACAAGGGGTAAAAGGAGAAAATGGATTGTTATTTTTGTAGCCCAATTTCTCTCGAGTAAGCACATACCTCATATGTCTATGTAAAGTGTTCGGCGGGCACAGTAGAGGGCTCAGAAGCGAAGGAGCGACAAGGGGATTTTGGAGAGTACGTTTTTCTGAAATGGTTTTTGGGGGGCATGTTGCATTTAGGAAGCCCCTATGGTGCCAGAACAGCAAAAACCCCCCACATGGCATACCATTTTGGAAACTATACCCCTTGAGGAACGTAACAAGGAATAAAGTGAGCCTTAATACCCCACAGGTGTTTCACGACTTTTGCATATGTAAAAAAATATATAATTTTTTTCACTAAAATGTGTGTTTCCCCCCAAATTTCACATTTTTGCAAGGGTTAATAGCAGAAAATACCCCACAAAATTTGTAACCCCATCTCTTCTGAGTATGGAGGTACCCCATAAGTTGACCTGAAGTTCACTACGGGCGAACCACAATGCTCAGAAGAGAAGGAGTCATATTTGGCTTTTTGAGAGCAAATTTTGCTCGGGGGCATGTCGCATTTAGGAAGCCCCTATGGTGCCAGGACAGCAAAATAACCCCCACATGGCATACCATTTTGGAATTTAGACCCCTTGAGGAACGTAACAAGGGGTACAGTGAGCATTTACAACCCACTGGTGTCTGTCAGATCTTTGAAACAGTGGGCTGTACAAAATGTTTTATTTGCACAGCCCACTGTTCCAAAGCTCTGTCAGACACAAGTAGGGGGGTAAATTCTCACTGCACCCCTCATTACATTCCGTGAGGGGTGTAGTTTCCGAAATGGGGTCACATGTGTTTTTTTTTTTTTTTTGCGTTTGTCAAAACCGCTGTAACAATCAGCCACCCCTGTGCAAATCACTTCAAATGTACATGGCGCACTCTCCCTTCTGGGCCTTGTTGTGCGCCTTCAGAGGACTTTACGCCCACATATGGAGTATCTCCGTAGTCGGGAGAAGTTGCATTACAAATTTTGGGGGGCTTTTTTCCCTTTTACCTCGTGTCAAAATGAAAAGTATAGGGCAACACCAGAATGTTAGTGTAAAAAATTTATTTTTTTACACTAACATGCTGGTGTAGGCCCCAACTTCACCTTTTCATAAGGGGTGAAAGGAGAAAAAGCCCCCCAAAATTTGTTAGGCAATTTCTCCCGAGTACGGCAATACCCCATATGTGACCCTATTATGTTGCCTTGAAATACGACAGGGCTCAGAAGTGAGAGCGCCATGTGCATTTGAGGCCTGAATTAGGGATTTGCATAAGGGTATTCTACGCCAGTGATTCCCAAACAGGGTGCCTCCAGCTGTTGCAAAACTCCCAGCATGCTTGGATAGTCAACGGCTGTCCGGCAATACTGGGAGTTGTTGTTTTGCAACAGCTGGAGGCTCCATTTTGGAAACAGTGGCGTACCAGACATTTTTCATTTTTATTGGGAGGGGAGGGGGGCTGTGTAGGGGTATGTGTATATGTAGTGTTTTTTACTTTTTATTTTGGGTTAGTGTAGTATAGTGTAGTGTTTTTAGGGTACAGTCACACGGGCGGGGGATTACAGCGAGTTTCCCGCTGCGAGTTTGAGCTGCCGCGCAAAATTTGCTGCATCGCAAACTTGCAGCCTGATACTCACTGTAAGCCCCCTGCCCATGTGAATGTACCCTGTACATTCACAGGGGGGGAACCTCCAGCTGTTGCAAAACTACAACTCCCAGCATGCACAGTCTATCAGTGCATGCTGGTAGTTATAGTTTTGCAACAGCTGGAGGCACACGGTTGGGAAACACTGAGTTAGGAAACAGACAATGTTTCCCAACCAGTGTGCCTCCAGTTGTTGCAAAACCACAACTCCCAAACATTCTCAGGCATGCTGGGAGTAGTAGTTCGGCAACATCTTCAGAGCCAGATGTTGCCGAACTACATCTCCCAGGATGCTTGGAGTTGTAGTTTTGCAACATCTGGAGGACTACAGTTTGCAGACCACTAATACAGTGGTTCCCAATCTGTGCCCTTCCAGATGTTGCAAAACTACAACTCCCAGTATGCCAAAACTGTCCAGGCATGCTGGGAGTTGTAGTTCTGCAACATCTGAAGGGCCAGATGTTACAGAACTACAACTCCCAGCATGCCTGGACAGTAAGGGCATGCTGAGGATGTGTAGTTTTGCAACATCTGGAAGGGCACAGTGGTCTCCAAACTGTGGACCTCCAGATGTTGCAAAACTGCAACTCCCAGCATGCCCAGACGCCAAGGGCTGTCTGGGCATGCTGGGAGTTGTAGTTTACAGGGTCCCATTACAGCAATGCATGTCGCTTTACGGCGACGTGCATTGCTGTAAAGGGCCCGATTGCGGCTGAAGATCTACTCACCTGTCGCCACCGCCGCCATCTTCCTCGCCGGGATCCGGGTCTTCAGGGACGAGGTAAGTACCGGGGCCGGTCCCCAGCACTCCCCCGTCCCCCGCCGTGTCCTCCGGTCTTCCTCCCGTCCTCTCCGGACTTTCAGGGGCCGGGCAGGACGGGAGGAAGTAAGTTAACTAACCGACGGATCGCAGGGAATAGGAGGAGGTGGCAGGCTTGCCACCTCGCTCCTATACTCCAGCATGGTCCTAGCTGTCTGTGACAGCCGGGATCATGCAAAATTACCGGGCGGTCGGGTCCCAGAGACCCGATCAGCCCGGTATCGCCGCAGATCGCAAGGGCGATTTCCCTTGCGATTTTCGGCGATCGCCGACATGGGGGGCCTACATGGCCCCCCTCGGCGTTTGCCCTGGATGCCTGCTGAAGCATTTCAGCAGGCATCCGCTTCCGATCTCTGCCCGGCGCGCGGCAGGGACCGGAAACCGCCAGGGCGTAAGTTTACGCCCTGGGTCCTTAAGTACCAGGGCGCCGGGGCGTAAAATTACGCCCTGGGTCCTGAACAGGTTAATGCATCCACTATTCTCTCAGTAAAGTAATACTTCCTCATACAGTGGGGGGAAAAAGTATTTAGTCAGCCACCAATTGTGCAAGATGAGAGGCCTGTCATTTTCATCATAGGTATACCTCAACTATGAGAGACATGATGAGAAAAAAAAATCCATAAAATCACATTGTCTGATTTTTAAATAATTTATTTGCAAATTATGGTCGAAAATAAGTATTTGGTCAATAACAGAACTTAATCTCAATACTTTGTTATATACCCTTTGTTGGCAATGACAGAGGTCAAATGTTTTCTGTAAGTCTTCACAAGGTTTTCATACACTTTTGATGGTATTTTGGCCCATTCCTCCATGCAGCTCTCCTCTAGAGCAGTGATGTTTTGGGGTTGTTTCTGGGTAACACAGACTTTCAACTCCCTCCAAAGGTTTTCTATGGGGTTGAGATCTGGAGACTGGCTAGGCCACCCCAGGACCTTGAAATGCTTCTTACGAAGCCACTCCTTTCTTGCCCAGGTGGTGTGTTTGGGATCATTGTCATGCTGAAAGACTCAGCCACGTTTCATCGTCAATGCCCTTTCTGATGGAAGGAGGTTTTTACTCAAAATCTCACGATTCATGGCCTAATTCATTCTTTCCTTTACATGGATAAGTCGTCCTGGTCTCTTTGCTGAAAAAACAGCCCCAAACCATGATGTTTCCAAGCCCATGCTTCACAGTAGATATGGTGTTCTTTGGATGCAACTCAGAATTTTTTCTCCTCCAAACACGACAAGTTGAGTTTTTACCAAAAAGTTCTACTTTGGTTTCATCTGACCATAAGACAGGCCCGGATATGTACTGGCTTAAGCAGGGGAACATGTCTGGCACTGCATGATTTGAGTCCCTGGCGGCGTAGTGTGTTATTGATGGTAGCCTTTGTTACTTTGGTCCGAGCTCTCTGCAGGTCATTCACTAGGTCCCCCTGTGTGGTTCTGGGATTTTTGCTTACCGTTCTAGTGATCATTTTGATACCACGAGATCTTGCATGGAGCCCCAGATCGAGGGAGATCATCAGTGGTCTTGTATGTCTTCCATTTTCTAATAATTGCTCCCACAGTTGATTTCTACACACCAAGCTGCTTGCCTATTGCAGTCTTCCCAGCCTGGTGCAGGTCTACAATTTTGTTTCTGGTGTACTTCGACAGCTCTTTGGTCTTGGTCATAGTGGAGTTTGGAGTGTGATTATTTGAGGTTGTGGACAGGTGTCTTTTATACTGATAACAAGTTCAAACAGGTGCCATTAATACAGGTAATGAATGGAGGACAGAGGAGACTCTTAAAGAAGAAGTTACAGGTCTGTGAGAGCCAGAAATCTTGCTTGTTTGTAGGTGACCAAATACTTATTTTCCACCATAGTTTCTAAATAAATTCTTTAAAACTCAGACAATGTGACTTTATGGATTTTTTTCCCATTATAGTTGAGGTATACCTATCATGAAAATTACAGGCCTCTCTTATCTTTATAAGTGGGAGAACAATTGGTGGCTGACTAGATACTTTTTTGCTCCACTGTATTACTGCAGAAACCGTTCCTCTCTAATATAACACTATATCCTCTTGTGGTAGTTTTTCTTCTATGTAAAGATCCTCTCCCCCTTTACCTTGTTGATTCCCTTTATGTATATAAAAATTTCTATCATATCCCATCTGCCCCCTCTTTTTTCTATAAAAAATTTACTAGTTTAGTATCTTCTCTGAAGTCTCTCCAATGTATCTATATCCTTCTAGAGATACGGCCTCCAGTACTGCGCACAATACTGCAAGTGAGGTCTCACTAGTGCTCTGTACAACGGCATGAGCACTTTCCTTTCTACTTCTACTACTTCTCTCTATACATCCATGGGCACTTCCCTTTCTTCTGCTAATACTTATCCCTATACACCCATGTTCTCTTCCCTCTACAGCTAATATCTCACCCTATACATCCACGAGCACTTCCCTCTTTACTGCTAATACCTCTCCCTATAAACCCATGAGAACTTTTCTATCTACTGCTAATACCTCTCCCTGTCGTCCACGCTCCGGATGAAGCCTTAGCTCATGAAACGTCAGGTGGTGGGCATTGGCATCACTCCTTACCACTTGGTAATGCTCTCTCTTTTTTTACTATATACCCTGCCATTAACTTAGGCTCCTTATGTGATATGCACACACACACACACACACACACACACACACATTTGACCTCTATGTGTGATTTTCAATGTAATGTATTTTTACAATAAAGCTTATTGATTGATCTGTATAAGCATTGTTTTCATTTGTGTTACATTTTTCTAGTTTACCTAAATCATTTTCCATTTTGCGTATCCCTCCAGGAACATAAACCCTGTTACAAATCATTGTGTCATCAGCAGAAAGACCAATACCGAACCATCGAGACCTTCTGCAATATCACTGATAATAAAGTCCGAAAAGTCTCAGTAGTCGGCACTCAAACCCCTTCTATATATAGCTATCTTGACAATGAGCAATCTCCAATATTCGTGCACGAGGGATAGTGGTCAACACATAGAGCACTTAAAGGGGTATTCCAGGCAAAAACTTTTTCCTCAGTAGAGAGGAAAGGGTCATATATAAAGTACCCTGAAACGCGTCTAGAGAAAGAAATATTTATCGCATGACCACCGCAATCCACAAACCGCCATCATTTACCTCCGACACAACTCCATCATCTGCTGATTTTACACCTGGCTGTAATTCATCCGCCATTCCACCAGACGCCGAGAGATCTTCCACGAGGCTTTCCTTTCCTTGTTTCCGGAGCAAGATCCATCTATCTCCGAGTACATCTCCATCTCCGGAGCCACTCCGTGACCGGTGACTTCTCTTCGGCCTGCGGCAACCGGGCCCGTCACCGCAAGCGCATGCCAGCGCTGGACACAGCCTCCACTACATCTGCCATCGAGCCTGCAATTACTCCGTGACCGGTGACCTTTTTGGCCTGTGGCATCCGGGCCCGTCACCGTAAGCGCACGCTAGCGCTGGACACAGCCCTCACATATCCATCTCTCGGACGTCCAGCCAAAACCACCCTCAGGAGTTGGTAACTATATCACTTTGTGAACTGTTCTAAATCACATGAGAACGGAGTGTACCGCACAAAAGTACACTATGTCGGTTTGCAATATATTGGGATAGCGGTAGAACGTAATTCACATGCTATATTTTAAAAATTTTTAATATATGCTTTGTATTCAAATATCATACCTCCCCACAAGGGCCCTGTGGTAGGAGGCATTTATGTATTAGATTTGCATTATTTATTTTATGTCTTATTTGTATTTTTTATATTAAATTTGTACATCATTTAAAGTGAAGCACAGTCCGATTTATTATTTTTTCTGTAATTCCATCATCATGTACCATTTTATGGTATTAGTCTAGAGGCATTTGGTACCCCCCCTTTTTTTCCTTATATATTATTTTGTACTAGTATTTTTTTTGGTGTAAATACTTTCCATTTAGCCTCGATTAATTTATATTGTGAGCTGCACATACCCCAATTTTTTTCGATTTGCTCTATGATGATGTCACGTCCCGGGAGCTGTGCATGATGGGAAAATTTCCCCATAGGAACTGCACAGCTCCCGTGAGTCATCATTGAGCAGTTAGACAGAAAACAACAACTCAACTTCAGAAGCTAATAACTATTGGAAGGATTAAGATTTTTTAATAGAAGTAATTTACAAATCTGTTTAACTTTCCGGAGCAAGTTGATATATAAAAAAAAGTTTTTGCCTGGAATACCCCTTTAAGCAGTGCATAAAGCCCAGGAAACAACGGATTCGTGCAATCTCTTTTCAAAGAAGAATGAATGGGCTGCACTCACCAGATTCAGGTACAAAAAGTGCTGTAACTTTATTTTCAGAAGTGCGGTAAAAGCATCACCGGCAGTGGGACGCACAAGATGGTGTAGTCACCATGAGTCAAGTCATTAACGGGTGACAGCTGCTGCGCTTGCGCATGCACACTTCATCAGACCCTACCTTATTTCCTGTACGTCACCTATTAAAACTCTCACCTGATGACGAACTCAAAAGAAGGTTAAAGGTTAACAATAAAACATCCTTTAAAAACAGCATAAAAGAAAATGAACAGTGACTAAAACATGCAAAGTAATGTGCTGTTTACAAGAAGACACTGAAATCCAATCTTTAAACCTAGGTTTCCCTGTGCATTCGTCCTAAGGATCCAGTGGGCTTCTGCTTGGAGAAGGATTTTCCTCAAGTTACACCCCTCTCACTTGAACACCCTTTGTATACCTTGAAACGTTAGGTTGCTACAATCACCTCCATGCATAGAGTTGATGTGTTCAATGAACCTCGGCGAACCCTCTTTTGAGCGCACAGAATAGACGTGGTCATGAAACCTCGTGAAAACATGTCTCTTTGTGCTGCCTATGTAAAACCTTCCGCAACTGCAGGAGATCACGTATACAACCCAAGGGGTTCTACAGGTGAATAGACTTTTCACTGTAATGTCAATCCCTCCAACTTTAACATATTGCCCCGGCTTCAAGTACAAACACCAGGTACAAGAACCGCAACGATGGTTACCAACCGGATCTGATATGGATAGCCTGTTCACATTAGGTTTCATCTTTGAGTCTGAGGAAAAAGAGCTTCTCATTACTAAATCCTTTATGTTACTACATCTTCTGAAGGTAACCATTGGTGTATTTGGTACTAATTTACTCAGCTCTGTGTCACTTTTTATTAGGAATCAATTTTTGTGTATGGCTTTCCTCATCGCATCAACCCATGGGGCTGAACTTAAAGGGGTACTCCGGTGCTCCAGCACTCTGAGCCGGAGGCCGTGATTGTGACATCATGGCCACGCCCCTTGTGCTGTCACACCATGCCCCCTCCATTCATGTCTATGGGAGGGGGCGTGTGGCGTGACATCATGAGTGGTGTGGGCGTGAAGTCGTGACCACTGCTGCAGGAAGCTGGCGTTTGCGTAGGGGATAATATGTTTAGCAGTGGAGAACCCCTTCAAAGGAAAAGGAGAAGTGTTCATTGGGGCTGGAAGATTTGTCTTTTTTTCTCTTTTTGTAAAGGAGGTTTTTCCTGTCCTTTGCAAAAGCTCTATTCAGGGCCTTGTTCAGGACGACATTTGGATATCCCCTTGCATGTAATCTCTCCTTCAATTCCACAGCTTGTGCAAGAGTTACATTTTTCTAGTTTACCTAAATCATTTTCCATTTTGTGTATCCCTCCAGGAACATCAACCCTGTTCAAATCATTGTGTCATCAGCAGAAAGACCAATACCGAACCATCGAGACCTTCTGCAATATCACTGCTAAGAATATTACACAGAATGGGTCCCAGTACAAAGCCCTGAGGTCCCCACTGGTAACAAGACCTTGCTCTGTATATACTCAGTTAACTAGACGCTGAAAGCCATACTAAAATCTAGATATGTGATGTCTGCTGCACCTCTGCCATCTATTATATTAGTCACCCAGTCAGAAAAAACAAATAAATCATTAGATTAGTCACATGATCTCTCTGAAGTAAACTCGTGTTGTGTTTCATTTTGCAATCCCTGGGATTTTAGATGTTCCACAATCCTATCCTTTAGAAGAGTTTCCTTAATTTCCCCACTATTGATGTCAGACTTACTGGCCTATAGTTGCCTGATTCCTTTCTGCTACCTTTCTTGAGAATGGGAACATTTGCTAATTTCCGATCTTCTGGGACAACTCCTTATACCATTGATTAGTTAAATAAATCTGCATGTTTAGGCAAAACAAGGACCTGAAACAGAAAAAAAAAAAATGTTAAGATTTGCACCTTTTTTTTCAAAATAAGGTTTTGTTGGTTTTTAACCGGTAACATCTGAAAACCAGTATACAGTAAATACAAGAAACATAGGCAGAGCAGGCTCTCCGTACAAATGCAGGAGATCCTTCCTGAAACATATCATAAATAGGAATGAGAGCCATTAATGGATAATCTATAACGGCAATGCAACAAAAACAACATAAAAAAATAAAAAACAATCCAAAAGTTTGCCACATACTACTGGCAGCGTAAGCTTTCAGGAGGCAATTGGAAGAAGATTCAGAAATGGTAATATAGCAGGGCTCTGTGGTCAGTCCAGATGTACTGAGTGGCAGAAAGAGGAACCGAGCAGGACAGGAGAGATGAGGACAAAAGAATAGCGGGAGGACAAGAGTATAGAAAAGAAAGAGGATAGGAAAGTGAGAGCAGGCACAAAGTGAGAGTACATACCTCACGAGCTGAGCCAGCATGATCCACCCCCAGATCGGAAACAGCAGCGGTGATGGGGAGGTTGACAAGCAATAAGGCCAAGGTCTCAGCATTAGGGTCTCAAGTGCAAGGAGTCAAAATCTGACAACGACATAAATGTAAGCCATTGGAATTTGTCATGTTGCCGGTTCGAGTCAGCAAGTAATTCCTCCATCCTACACACTCGGGAGAGTTCCTGAAGCAAGGACAAAAAGGTGGGGGGTTGGGGTTACCACCATAGCCTCGGGATCAAGGCTCGGGCTGCTATTAGCATAAAGTGTTGTAGGCGGGCTGAAGGTTTGGGTAGGGAGCTGGGCAGGATGGACAGGAGTGTCAGTTCAGTTTTTTTTTAGAGTGTTCTGGAGACCAGGCGAGACATGAGATCGAGCGCTTCAGTCCAGAACTGGTCAAGCCCTGGGCAGATATGTGTCATCATGCCCCTCCCCTCTCCACATCTCCAGCACACATCCAAGGTCCTCTATACCACCGCAAGGTAGGTACTCTATACCACCTGGTTAATACCTTATAATTAGTCTCATGAGCCTTGCTCGAGACAGATATCCTATGACATAGAGAGAGCACCTTCCGCCACTCGCAATCAGATATTGAATGGCCCAGTTCATCTTCCCAGGAGGAATGAAAATGAAGCGGGAGCGAGGCAAAGTCATCTAGGAAAAGAGCATACAGGGTGATGATCAGCCTGCTAGGTGCCGATGTTGAGGTACAGAGGCGCTCAAATCCATTCAGAGGTTGACGGAGGGAGAGTGATCGCTTTTGGGCGTGGTAAAAGTGGGAGAGTTGGGCATATTGGAAGATATGTGCCACTGTAGGGGGGGGTGGGGGATAGTAGTCAGGTCCCTTAGGGGTTTTAAGTTCATCGCAGATATTAAGGAGTAAAAAACCGTGCCCTCGGAGCGGTGGAACGACAGGAAGGTGGGAGCCTGTCGGGCTGGAAGAAAAGCTGGGTTACCAAAAAGGGGGGTGAGTGGACCATCAGGTGGGACTATGGAGGAGTGCTTCAGGTAGGAGTCACAGGCACGAAGAATGGAGTCAATAATCGGCGGGGAGCCCCGCCAATCACAGGCACTATGGAAGGAATCTAAGACCCTCGTTAGGACCGCAGCTAGGTAGTAAGACTAGATGTCAGGTAGGGCTAGGCCCCCATCTACCTTACATCTAATTAGAATGGTTTTAGCCAGTCTAGAGCATTTATGCGCCCCAAAATATATCAGTTGTAAGGATGTGACCCCACAAAAAAATTAGTGAGGTAAGTGTGTAGGTATTCCTGCAAAAAGATAAAGAAGGCACGGGAGCACATTCATTTTAAAAACGTTTATTCTGCCCAGCCAGGAGACATCATTTCGTTCCCATTCGGAGAGGTCAGTTTGCAAGGTATAAAGTAGAGGGAGGAAGTTGAGGCAAAACATGTCAACGTTTTGTGACTACGTTGCCGTATACGGCTGGGAGGAGGGGGCGGGGCTTAATCGTGGCGCCCACACTGTCTATGAGCCGACCGGAGTGAACCGCAGCCTCCGGTCGGCTGCGTTTTCGGCCGTATGCGGTTTCCCGACCGCAGGCAAAAATGTGGTCGACAGCGTTTTTGCCTACGGTCGGGAAACCGCATACGACTGAAAATGCAGTCGACCTGAGGCTGCGGTCCACTCCGGTCGGCTCATAGACATGCATTAAATACAGTCCCCGTATACGGCTGAGTGCGGGCGCCGTGATTAGCCCCCCCCCCCTCCTCCCAGCCGTATACGGGAACCGTAGTTACAAAATGTGGTGTGAGCCCAGCCTTAGTCGGGATTTGCACCATTTACTGTGTGTTGTGTCTGACCAAGATGAGGACAAAATTAAGTGCATGAACCCAACCCTGTAAGTTTGGTTCTTAATTGTTAGTGTGGCAAGTCCCAGGAGGGTCCATTTGTAGACTGGAGATACTTTACAGGCAGAGATCTATGACAAATATCTTTGTGTTGGGTGAAGCCGTCTTTTCCTGTCTAAATGCTGTGAATCCAGTCTGGAAACTGTCATAAGTGGAAACGATTTCCTTCCATTTAATGTTTTATTACTTTATTTACTCCATCTACATATACACAGTGCCTCAGATAGGTTAAAAAAAAAAATAAGTCTTTGTAAGATTTGTTTGGCACCTTCCATGGTCTGACCAATTACTTCTATGCTAAACAGGCTAACAGAAAGTTAGAGAATAACCCAATAACTTTATCTATCTATCTATCATCTCATATCTATCTATTTATCTCATATCTATCTATCTATCTATCTATCTATCTCATATATTTCTATCTATCCATCTGTCTATCTATCTATCTATCTATCTGTCTCATATCTATTTATCTGTCTATCTCATATATTTCTATCTATCCAGGCCCGGACTGGCCTACTGGGATCCTGGGAAAATTCCCGGTGGGCCGCGGCCCTGGGACCGCTTTGAGATGTGGCTGCGCATTGTTTTTCCCTTCAGCGGCCGCCAGGGCCGGATCATTGGCGCTCATGGAGCACTTGATCTGGTGCCCCATGCCCGTTGGGGGCCCCTGTCACATTATTAGCTTTAAAAAACGCAGGGGCCGCCGGGAAGTAGCGCACACATCTTCAGTATTCCGACCCCCGCTACAGGGTCACGATCATAGGCTATGGGCCATAGCAGTAGATCGTGACCCCGGAGCGGTGGTCGGAACACTGAAGTGGGGCGGTACACAGACATACAGCCTCCAGCCATACACTGTAAATGGCTGAAGGCTGTATGTCTGCGGGGGGAACATACTGCACCTAATGTGGGGAAGCGATACTGCACCTAATGTGGTGGAGCTATACTGCACCTAATGTGGGGGAGCTATACTGCACCTAATGTGGGGGAACTATACTGCACCTAATGTGGGGGACTATGTACTGCACCTAATGTGGGGGGCTATATACTGCACCTAATATGGGGGAACTGTACTGCACCTAATGTGGGGGACTATATACTGTACCTAATGTGGGGGAACTGTACTGCACCTAATGTAGGGGAACTATACTGCACGTAATGTGGGGGAGCTATTCTGCACCTAATGTGGGGGAGCTATACTGCACCTAATGTGGGGGAACTATACTGCACCTAATGTGGGGGAGCTATACTGCACCTAATGTGGGGGAGCTATTCTGCACCTAATGTGGGGGACTATATACTGCACCTAATGTGGGGGAGCTATTCTGCACCTAATGTGGGAGACTATATACTGCACCTAATGTGGGGGACTATATACTGCACCTAATGTGGAGAAATATACTGCACCCAATGTGGAGAACTATACTGCACCTAATGTGGGGAACTATACTGCACCTAATGTGGGGGGAACTATACTGCACCTAATGTGGGGGGAACTATACTGCACCTAATGTGGGGGGAACTAAACTGCACCTAATGTGGGGAACTATACTGCACCTAATATGGGGAACTATACTGCACCCAATGTCGGGGAATTATCATATCTATCTCATATCTAGACCTTCTATGGTCTGACCTATTTTATGCTAAACAAGCTGACAGATTTAGAGTTAAAGAATAACTCAATTTCTATCTATCTATCTCATATCTATCTATCTATCTCATATCTATCTATCTATCTCATACAGGGCTCAAGTCCTGCAGGAACGCGTGGGAACTAAGTTCCTGCACTTTTTCCACAGCAGGAACACAGTTGCCATTAGCAGCAGTTCTTCAGGACCAGCCCTTCAGTGGAAATCTTGGGTGAGTTCCTGAACTTTTCTTCCCAGGACTTGACCCCAGATTTTATATATATATATATATATATATATATATATATATATATATATATATATATATCTATATATATATATCTATCTCTCTCTCTCTCTCTCTCTCATCTATCTATCTAATATCTACTCATCAATCTATCTAAGGGGATGTCCAGAATTAGAATAACATGTCTATTTTTTTTCTTGAAACAGCGCCACACTTCTTCTTAGGTTGTGTCTAGTATTGCACCTTAGTCTATTTGAAGATAATGGGCATGATATGTATTACACCACACGACCCATGGAAGATGTGGCGCTGTGTTTATAAGAAATGTACTGTTCTTATCCCGAACAACCACTTTACCCCCTTCAATCATGTTATCGGTAACATCTGGGTCACATAGTTTCCAGAGAAGCCATGTGCACTTCCCATTACTGTCCTATTACTATAATGGCCTTCATCAGTATTTTCCAACCAGGTTGCCTCCATTTGTTGCAAAACTACAACTCCCAGCATGCCCGGACAGCCAAAGGCTGTCCGGGCATGCTGGGAGTTGTAGTTTTGAAACAGCTGAAGACCCCCTGGTTGGAAACACTGCTCTAAGGGCTTGTCTGTGTGAGATATTTAGGGTTAGGCTGGTGCACACATTGGTAGATTTATCAAAACATGTTTGAAGGAAAAGTTGCTGAGTTGCCCATAGCAACCAATCAGATCGCTTCTTTCATTTTTGAAAAGGCCTCTGAAAAATGAAGGAAGCGATCTGATTGGTTGCTATGGGCAACTCGACAACTTTTCCTTCAAACATGTTTTGATAAATCTCCCACTTGTGTGGAGGAGGAGTGGTGCATTTGCCCATAGCAACCAATCAGATTGCTTCTTTCATTTTTTAAAGAAGCAATTTGATTGGTTGCTGTGGACAACTGCACCAGTTTTCCTTTACACAGGTTTCGATGAATCTCTCCCATCCATTGGCTTTGATTTTGGAGTGTAGTCTCCCCCCCCCCCCCCCCCCCCCCCCCGTGTTATTTAGTACAGTTGTCCCTCAAGTTACATTATTAATTGGTTCCGGGACGACCATTGTATGTTGAAACCATTGTATGTTGAGACCAGAACTCTATGGAAACCTGGTAATTGGTTCTAAAGGCACCAAAATGTCATCCAAAAATAGGAAAAAGTGAGGATTAAAGAAAAATAAGAAGATAACTAATACAGATAAAGCAAATCCTTATATATAAAAGTAAGAAAGATCTCCTGGGAGCTGTAATCACTGTCTATGTCAGTGTTTACCAAGCATGGAGCCTCCAGCTGTTGCAAAACTACAACTCCCAGCATGCCCGGACAGCCAAAGGCTGTCTGGGCATGCTGGGAGTTGTAGTTTTGCAACAGCTGGGGGCACCCTGCTTGGAAAACACTGGTCTGTGTACAGGACAGGAGCTGTGTAGAGTAACATGGAGCCGCCCTCACCTGATGTCCAACGGAGCAGGTAACCCTGGTACAGGTAAAGAGTACAGAACATGTAATACCTCCCTGTACTGTAGGGGGCGCTACCAGACACCAGTCAGTGCATACGCTTCAGTAATACAGGGGTTTTTACCAGTGAATGCCCATTCTGATTGGTTGGTTCTTCCGGCCATTGACACGTTTCACAGATCTGGACTGTCTGTAGCATTGTATGTTGAGTCTGGTTTCAACTTACAATGATCCAGAAAAGACCATTGTATGTTGAAACTATTGTATGTTAAGGCCATTGTAAGTTGAGGGATCACTGTATTTTTTTCCCTACGTTTTGCTCTTTTTACACCTTCTCTGGGTTGCCGGGTTTTTCGGAGTTCAAATCTACCAAATCCATTGAATTTACGTGTGAACATTAGTAAACATTAGTTTTTTTGAAAATATCAGGGGCACGCTCATCTTTGACCACGCCATTTCCCCCCGGCAACCACGCCCCATTTTTGGGTTTACCAAGTAAAATAGGGAGTTGGGGGGGGGGGGGGGAGGGGGAGATTTATCAAAACCTGTCCAGAGGAAAAGTTGCTGAGTTGCCCATAGCAACCAGTCAGATCACTGCTTTCATTTTGCAGAGGCCTTGTTAAAAGTGAAAGAAGCGATCTGATTGGTTGCTATGGGCAACTGGGCAACTTTTCCTCTGGACAGGTTTTGATAAATCTCCCCCTTGGTCTTTACTGTAATGCTGTACGATATAGAGACACCAGACAGGGTCACATGTAGCACAGAGTCATATGGACTCTATGGGGAGATTTATCTACTGGCGTGCTCCTGCCAAATTGCGTGGGCAGCGTGTTTTTATTTTACGTACAGATGCACTGGTGGGTGCGCTGAATTTATCACTTGCGCAAAAAATTATTTCTGTGTAAATTTTTGCGCCATTTCACTCCAGTGACCAACTGCCTTAGGAATGTGTGTGAGCTTTTTTTATGCTTTTTGTTGCACTATCCCGGTGCCTCCTGTCATTTGCGCAATTTTAAGAAGTGACGTGCGCTACATAATAAACTGGATAAAAATACACACTTGAGCGGTAGTTTTTGCATTGTACAGAAATCTATGCTGATAAATTTCCTCCCACGTCCCTTCTTAGGCCGGGTTCACACTACGGAATTTCAGAGCTCAGTTTCAAAGCAGAAAATTCCGGTGCAGCAGAGCCCATTGCAGTCAATGGGATTCTGCTGCACAGTATATGCTGCAAAATGTGGCCATTCTTTCAAAGAAATACCAGAATACAGTGATCCCTCAACTTACAATGGCCTCAACATACAATGGTCTTTTTGGGACCATTGTAATGTGAAACCAGACTCACCATACAATGTACAGATCTGCGAAACGTGTCAATGGCTGGAAGATCTGACCAATCAGAATGGGCATTCGCTGGTAAAACACCTGTATTACTGAAGCGTATGCACTGAATTCCTGTCTGGTGGCGCCCCCTACAGTACAGGGAGGTATTACATGTTCCGTACTACTCTTTACCTGTGCGACAGTTAGCTGCTCCTTCTTTGGACACCAGGTGAGGGCGGCTCCATTCTACTTTTTTAGGATATTGTGTGTGCTGTACAGGACCCTGAAGAAGCTTCTGTCCTCTACATAGACAGTGATTACAGCTCCCAGCAGATCTTTCTTACTTTTATGTAAGGATTTTCTCTATCTATATTAGTAATCTGCTAATTTTTGTTTAATTTTTACTTTTTTCTATTTTTGGATGACATTTTGGGGCTTCAGAACCAATTACCAGGTTTCCATAGAGTTATGGTCTCAACATACAATGGTTTCAACATACAATGGTCATCCTGGAACTGATTAATATTGAGACTTGAGGGACAATTGTACTGAAATAGTTTCTGAGTATGAGAGATGATAGATAGATAGATAAGAGATAGAGAGAGAGAGAGAGAGAGAGAGAGAGAGAACTATAGACAGATATGAGATATATATATATATATATATATATATATATATATGATAGATAGATAGATAGATAAGAGATAGAGAGAGAGAGAGAACTATAGACAGATATGATATATATATATATATATATATATATATATATATATATATGATAGATAGATAGATAGATAGATATGAGATATGATGTGATAGAGAGTACGTTTCTCCAGCCTCACGCTGGCTTTCTCAAGTGCCAAAGTGCCAAGTGGGCCAAGGTTCAGAACATGCGTGCACCCCTTTTCTCTTTTTGCCATATATTTTTGGATGTGCTCTTTCTATTGCAATTATATATATATATATATATATATATATATATATATATATATATATATATATATGAGATAGATAGAGATAGATATGAGATAGATAGATAGATAGATATGAGATAGATAGATAGATAGATAGATATGAGATAGATAGATATGAGATAGATATATAGATATGAGATAGATAGATAGATAGATAGATAGATAAGAGATAGAGAGAAATATAGATAGATATGAGATAGAAAGATAGATAGATTGATAAGTAGATAGATATGAGATAGATAAATAGATAGATAGACACGTAGACCAGGTCCATATAATAGTTTGGTATCAACTAAAGTGCTGGCTGACTTATTCTTTGTCTAGATACGTAGATAGATATTTTTCTGCAAGAACATAACAACAATAATAATAATAATAATAATAATAATAACTACAACTATAATAATATTAATTATTATTATTATTATTATTATTAATAATTAATTAATATGCTTCTTTCTTTACTATGTATTGTTTGTCAAGTCTTCACTAACAATAAGAATTGGAGTAGAGACTCCTAAGTTGGAGGGAGTGCCTCTCTGACCAGACCCCTTTCTTTCTGCAGTGTCATCCATATCTAGGGAAACCCATTAAATAGAGGCTGCACTCTTTCCCTTTATCAGTTACTTGCAGGACCTCACAAGAACATTAGTTACGTTGCTGTCATCATGGCGTATGACACTAATATGAGGTTCAAATTTTCCATATTGGCCACAGGACTTCAGATCCTGCTAATAGTATTATTTGGAATATTTGTGCGATATGACACCCATAGCCATTCATCACCTGCCAACAATGCCACGCAGTGGAACGATGAATTCATCGACTTATATCCATGTAAGTATCTCTTTACTTTTCATTCGTTGTAAATATGTAAAAAAAAAATTATGTTCATTGTTTGTTTCCATATTCCTTTTTTTTTTTTTTTAATTATGTCTTTTTTTAAATTTGTATAAATATATTCACTTAAAATGAATTGATGTTTTTTTATATATTTAAGATAACATTATTTTTGGGTAATTAACAGTATAAATTACCGTTTTTATGACATCAACTTAATGAAAAACTTTTTTTAACTTTTTTACTTCAAACTATTTTTTTGTTTTAATTCAGACCAACGAAAGTTTTCCTTTTTAACGTTTTTAATATAATTATACTTTGCTTATACTTACTTATTTATAGAAATATGTATATTTTTTACCCTTTTTTTATTCCTTCCATACAATCATCTGTCAGACAACTGGTGCTAAGTATTTCTGCCAAAGCCAAAATGTATCTTACCACAGGAAATATTGCACAAGAAAATAGTCTGACTGAGACTATTTACATCCATGGAGCAGGATTTCCTTTTAAGTGATAGCTTAGTGAGGGTTGAAAGTGTTGAAAACCTATGGACTTAATCATAATATAAGGGGACAATGTGACGATAGGTCAAAGTTACTGTATTATTTACTGGGCAAAAAAGAGTTATCTAATAATCTATCTATCTATCTATCTATCTCATATCTATCTATCTATCTATCTCATATCTATCTATCTATCTCATATCTATCTATCTATCTATCTATCTATCTCATATCTATCTATCTATCTATCTCATATCTATCTATCTATCTCATATCTATCTATCTATCTATCTATCTCATATCTATCTATCTATCTCATATCTATCTATATATCTCATATCTATCTATCTCATATCTATCTATCTCATATCTATCTATCTCATATCTATCTATCTATCTATCTCATATCTATCTATCTCATATCTATCTATCTCATATCTATCTATCTCATATCTATCTATCTATCTCATATCTATCTATTTCATATCTATCTATCTATCTCATATCTATCTATTTATGTATCAATCTATCTCATATCTATCTATCTATCTATCTCATATCTATCTATCTCATATCTATCTATCTCATATCTATCTAATATCTATCTATCTAGCTCATTTTATCTATCTATCTATCTATCTCATATATATCTATCTATCTAGCTATCTATCTCATATCTATCTATCTCTCTCATATCTATCTATCTATATCTCTCATATCTATCTATCTATCTATCTCATATCTATCTATCTCATATCTATCTAATATCTATCTATCTATCTCATATTTATCTATCTATCTATCTCATATATATCTATCTATCTAGCTATCTATCTCATATCTATCTATCTCTCTCATATCTATCTATCTATCTATATCTCTCATATCTATCTATCTATCTATCTATCTATCTCATATCTATCTATCTATCTATCTCATATCTATCTATCTATCTCTCTCATTTCTATCTATCTATCTATCTATCTGTCTCATATCTATCTATCTATCTATCTCATATCTATCTATCTATCTCTCTCATATCTATCTGTCTATCTATCTCTCTCATTTCTATCTATCTATCTATCTATCTATCTAAGTAGTCCAAAGAGCAGCACCACTGCGAAGAAAACCAGTTTGTACTTTAGGTGCACGCCGCCATGGGATTCCTGGTCGGGGAATCCGGTTAGATCCACGTGGAAAGGACCGCAGCACACAAACGAGTAGTTCAAAAATACGTGAAGGTGTTTATTACATCATCAGAGGGAAAAAACAGCACCTGTTTTTTCCCTCTGATGATGTAATAAACACCCTCACGTATTTTTGAACTACTCGTTTGTGTGCTGCGGTCCTTTCCACGTGGATCTATCTATCTATCTATCTATATAAATAGAAGGAGAGCAGCACCCAGGCAAACAGGGATCGGTGCACGCAGAGTCCAGACCCGGGTCAGGGATCCATATATAAACAAAAATTGGAAATATCCGCAGCACACTGAGTAGTAAAATCCCCAAAAAGTTTTTATTCCATCATAGTGAGGGTGTTCAGAACAACGTTTCAACCAGCTCCCTGGTCTTTTTGAAGCTCAGAGCTTGAAAAAGACCAGGGAGCTGGTTGAAACGTTGTTCTGGACACCCTCACTATGATGGAATAAAAACTTTTTGGGGATTTTACTACTCAGTGTGCTGCGGATATTTCCAATTTTTTTTTTTAATCTATCTATCTATCTATCTCATATCTATCTATCTCATATCTATCTATCTACTGTATCTATGTCATATCTATCTATCTCATATCTATCTATCTATCTATCTATCTATCTCATATCTATCTATCTATCTCATATCTATCTCCTATCTATCTCATATCTATCTATCTATCTATCTATCTATCTCATATCTATCTATCTATCTATCTCATATCTATCTCCTATCTATCTCATATCTATCTATCTATCTATCTATCTATGGTTCTGCAGCTCAGTTCCATTGAAGTGAATGGAGCCGAGTTGGAAAATCACATCCAAACTTGAGACAGATGTGGAGCTGTTTTTGAAAGAACGTAGCTCTGTTTTTTTCTATTTCTGGATAACCCCTTTAAAGGGGTACTCCAGCTCTAAGACATCTTATCCCCTATCCAAAGAATAGGGGATAAGATGTCTGACCACAAGGGTCCCGCCGCTGTCTTGCATTCGGCACCCACCTCTTTGTGCTGCACGCAGCGCTGCCAGCTCACAAACTGCCGGGTGCCAACCACGGGGCAGTATTGTGATGTCACGACTCCGCCCCCGTGAAGTCCCCCCCTCGCTATGCAAGTCTATGGGAGGGGGTGTGACAGCCGCCAAGCCTCCTCCCATAGACTTGCATAGTGTGGGCGGGGCATGACATCACACGGGGTGGAGTCGTGGCGTCACAATACTGCCCCGTGGTTGGCACCCGGCAGTTTGTGAGCTGGCAGCGCTGCGTGCATCTCAAAGAGGTGGGTGCCGAATGCAAGATTGCGGGGGTCCCCAGCGGCTAAGATGTCTTAGGGCCAGAGTACCCCTTCAAGGACTAAAAGTGACATCCTGCTCATACAGAGACAATAAAGCTCTATTAATTTATTCTTTTAGCGCACATAGGCAGCAGTGTTTTATTATATTTTACTCTATTTTTATCATATCTCTTTTAGCATTTTCATAATTTAGGTGTTTTTTTTATGATATTGAATTATTTGTTTCTTGTTATTGTAATCAGCCCAAAGTGAGTCACAAGGGCCCCGTGACATATCTGAAGGCATTTTTATGTATTATATATAGAGCAGAGTACGGTAATAAATATATTTTATTGAGACCATGATTCTGTGTTAACTTTGAGCTCCGTTCTATTCTTTTCTTTATCCAGTATATACTTTTGGGACACTGCGGGTATAAGTGTCAAACAGACTGCTCGGTTATTGTTGTATAGAATTCCAGAGAGCCTCCTCTATTGTCTATTTCTATGTGAATTCAAAAGATGACTGGCATAGTTAACGGCGGCTGATAAGGGGGATATTTTTTCACATTTAAAGGGGTACTCCGCCCCTAGACATCTTATCCCTTATCCTGCCACACCCCAGACACATCCGGTGCACAGAGCGAACTTCGCTTTGTGCCGGATGACTGGTGATGAGGGGTAGAGGCTCGTGACGCCCCCTCCCATAGACTTGCTTTAAGTGGGCGTGGACGTGATGTCACGAGCCTCCGGTGCTCAACCCGATGTTCTAAACGAACGCCGGGTGCAGCACAGAGATTGCGGGGTCCCCAGCTTCGGGACCCCCATGATTTGACATCTTATCCTGCGATCAGTACCAGATTTAACTCCTTAGCTCACCCAGCAAACAGAAGTATTGAGCAGACCACCAAACTCTGCTTGAGGGTCTATTCCCACGTACAGTATCCTGTGCAAATTTGATGCACATTTGAAGCTGCAAAGCTCAATGTAAACCAAATGACTGAATGCGGCATCAAATCTGCAGCTCCAAATCCTCATACTGTACGTGTGAATAGACCCTTAAGGAGAAAAGTAGAGGACATTGCTGATGCTCATACTAATCTATTCGAGGTGATCATATAGAACAGACATTAAATATGATCCAGATATTTGCCTTTAATATCTTAGTACAGCGGCAGCCAACTGAGGCCTTAAAGGGGCACTCCAGTGGAAAACAAATTTTTTTCATTCCAACTGGCTCCAGAAAGTTAAACAGATTTGTGAATTACTTCTAATAAAAAATCTTAATCGTTCCAGTACTTATAAGCTGCTGTATACTACAGGGCAAGTTGAGTTGTTCTTTTTTGTCTGACCACAGTGCTCTCTGCTGACACCTCTGTCCACGTCAGGAACTGTCCAGAGTAGGAGCAAATCCCCATAACAAACCTCTTCTGCTCCGGACAGTTCCTGACATGGACAGAGGTGTCAGCAGAGAGCACTGTGGTCAGAAAGAAAAGAACAACTCAACTCCCTGTGGAGCATACAGCAGCTAAAAAGTACTAGAAGAATTAAGATTCTTTTTTTAATTGAAGTAATTTACAAATCTGTTTAACTTTAACTTGAAATTGGACCACCCCTTTAAGGAGGGTAACCCACAAAACATTTATCATTTATTCACAGAATAGGTAACAAATGTATGACTGCTGGGAGCCCAACTACAGTACCTTCAGTGATCAATAGACTAGAGGTCCCAAGACCCCCCCCCCTCCCAATTCCTCCTCATGGCCTGAAGAGGAGGAGGTTAAATAAAGTGATGGTCACCCATGTACCCTTCCTCTACAGTCAACATCTTTGGTTAGGTGCACCAAACAAAGAAAGAATGGGGAGAGCACCCACAGACAACCTAATTGTATCAGACTATGTCCTAACAATAGACATCAATTAATTATAAAGGGAGCGGAGTATCCGGAACCAACAATGAAGGCGACACCTGTGGGGTGCATATATATATATATATATATATATATATATATATGTATGTATATACAGCTGAAGTATCAAAGTAAAGCATGCAAAAAAGGAGTATATGCACTCACCTCAGGAAAAACATCACCATGTCCGGGAGTTCGGGATCATGGGAGCCGGTCTCGATGGTGTGGAGCGCTCAGAGGAAACGCCAGCCATTTCGTACGATAGAACGTACTCCTTCCGGCCTCCGGCCGGAAGGAGTACGTTCTATCGTACGAAATGGCTGGCATTTCCTCTGAGCGCTCCACACCATCGAGACCTGCTCCCGTGTTCACGGACGTGGTGATGTTTTTCCTGCGGTGAGTGCATACACTCCTTTTTTGAATGTTTTATCTTTGGTTAGATGGATGGGTGACTATAGCAATTTTCAGCTCCATACAAATGAATAGGGTGGCAGAGCATGACCACCACTTTATTCAAACTCCTCCTCCATGGGGTCATGTAGTGAGAAGAAAAGAAGGACTTGGAACCTCCATTCTATGTATTAGAGCAGGTCCCAGTTATGGAGTCCTCAGTTATCATGCATATATTACCTGTCCTTTGAAGAGGTGAGAAATGGGTTTTGATGGGATGACCTCTTTATTGGTGTGCATGTCTTTATAGGCTTTAATGAAGAGTGACCACATAGGTGCAGCCCCCTCAGCATCAGACGGGTGCAAGTTTTGATTCCAGGCTGCGTCCATGTATATGATGACCCTATGGACTGAGGTCACAAGTTAGTTTCCATATTCATGAAAGTAGAGGAGAGCCCCAGCACCAGCGGAGAGCCTTAGAACAAAAATGGATGACATGGACTTACATTGATTTTGAAGAACCATGTCAAATTTGTTGACCACATTGAGTCTGATAAGTGTAGTGACTTCCCTATCACAGAATAAGAAGGAGGGTTTCGGTAATGTCTTCCGCAGAAATGTCCCATTTCTGTGACATAAGAGTCATATTTCCTAGAACATTTCATTGTATCTTTCGGGCAAAGTGCGCCGTCTGAAATGTTTTTTCCCCATCAACAGAATTCCTTGATTAATAAAACAATAAAGACACAAGTTCTTCAGGTTCTTATCATAAAACCATAGAGAATGGAGAATAAATTAAGTCTCTTTTCCTTGCACATGATTTTCCTTTCCTTTCTGGCATCGGGATGAGGGAAACTCCTTCAGGCACATGATGACTTCTTTTGTACTGAGATTTAAGAAGATTTCTTTAGAATATTAATCATGAAGGCTATAAAATATGATTTTGTTATGTGTGTTCCATAAAGGACTATGATTACATTTCCTGTATGTATAGGTAGACAAATTATATGGTACAGAAATATGTATGTATGGTCATAGATAGACGTATTTATAGGGTACAGAAATATGTATGTATGGTTATAGGCAGACTTATTTATATGGTACAGAAATATTTATGTATGGTTATAGGCAGATGTATATATATATATATATATATATATATATATATAGGGTACAGAAATATGTATGATTACAGGCAGATGTATATATATATATATATATATATATATAGGGTACAGAAATATGTATGTATGGTTATAGGCAGACGTATTTATATGGTACAGAAATATTTATGTATGGTTATAGGCAGATGTATATATATAGGGAACAGAAATATGTATGGTTATAGGCAGATGTATATATATAGGGTACAGAAATATGTTTATAGGCAGATGTGTATATATATAGGGTACAGAAATATGTATGGTTATAGGCAGATGTATATATATATAGGGTACAGAAATATGTATGGTTATAGGCAGATGTATATATATAGGGTACAGAAATATGTATGCATGGTTATAGGCAGACGTATTTATAGAGTACAGAAATATGTATGGTTATAGGTAGAGGCATTTATAGGGTACATAAATATGTCTGTATGGTTATAGGTAGAGGCATTTATAGGGTACAGAAATATGTATGTATGGTTATAGGCAGATGTATTTATAGGGTACAGAAATATGTCTGTATGGTTATAGGTAGATGCATTTATAGGGTACAGAAATGTGTCAAAATGGTTATATGTAGATGTATTTATAGGGTACAGAAATATGTATGCATGGTTCTAGGCAGACGTATTTATAGGGTGCAGAAATATGTCTGTATGGTTATAGGTAGACGTATTTATAGGGTACAGAAATATGTATGGTTATAGGCAGATGCATTTATAGGGCACAGAAATATGTATGTATGGTTATAGGTAGACGTCTTTATAGGGTACAGAAATATGTCTGTATGGTTATAGGTAGATGTATTTATAGGGTACAGAAATATGTATGTATGGTTGTAGGTAGATGCATTTATAGGATACAGAAATATGTCTGTATGGTTATAGGTAGATGCATTGATAGGGTATAAAAATATGTATGTATGGTTATAGGTAGATGCATTTATAGGGTACAGAAATATGTCTATATGGTTATAGGTAGATGTATTTATAGGGTACAGAAATATGTATGTATGGTTTTGGGCAGACGTATTTATAGGGTACAGAAATATGTCTGCATTGTTATAGGTAGACGTATTTATAGGGTACAGAAATATGTATGCATGGTTATAGCCGGATGTATTTATAAGGTACAGAAATATGTCTGTATGGTTATAGGTAGATGCATTTATAGGGTACAGAAATATGTATGTATGGTTATAGGTAGACGTATTTACAGGGTGCAGAAATATGTATGTATGGTTATAAGTTGATGCATTTATAGGGTACAGAAATATGTCTATATCATTATAGGTAGATGTATTAATAGGGTACAGAAATATGTATGTATGTATGGTTGTAGGTAGATGCATTTATAGGGTACAGAAATATGTCTATATGGTTATAGGTTGACGTATTTATAGGGTACAGAAATATGTATGCATGGTTATAGGCAGACGTATTTATAGGGTACAGAAATATGTCTGTATGGTTATAGGTTGACGTATTTATAGGGTACGGAAATATGTATAGTTATAGGTAGATGCATTTATAGGGTACAGGAATATGTCTATATGGTTATAGGTAGATGTATTTATAGGGTACAGAAATATATATGTATGGTTAACCCCTCTCGGGCGATTTTTCTATTTTTGCACTTTTGTTTTTTCCTCCTCGTCTTCTTAACATCGTAACACTTTCAATTTTTCACCTACAGGCCCATATGATGGCTTGTATTTTGCGCCACCAATTTTACTTTGAAATGACATCAATCATTTCACCACAAAATCTACAGCAAAACCAGAAAAAAAATATTTGTGGGGCAAAATTGAAGATAAAAAAAACGCCATTTTGTAAATTTTGGGGGCTTCCTATTCTTTGCAATTAACTTTTCAGTAGCAATGGTCCATTCGGTTACAGGGATGCCTAATTTATATAGGTTTTATTTTATTTTACTACTTTAAAAAAATTATAACTACATGCACCAAAATTAGTATGTGTAAAATTTCCCACTTCTGACACCTATAACTTTTTTATTTTTCGGTATATAGGGATGTATGACCAGAGGGGTACCTAATGCCCCTTGCGCCCCTGGTGGAGTACTGTATCGGCCCCCCCTCCCCCCAAAAAAGTTACTGTCAAGGACCGACCGGGGAGACAGGGAGGGTGAGCCCTAAACTGACCCTAAAACATCTCTCCCTGCCTACTTGCCCACTCACCCTAAATGGTGAGTCAACAACTGGGAGCCGGTCCCTTCCTGCGCTAAAGTGCAGCGGCATAAAAATAACTAATAAACATGGTCCGTCACAGGCCAGAAGCGGAAAACTACTAGACATTCAGATGTAACAGACAATACAAATACTAACAAGGCAGAGTATAAACTCACAAACAGTAGAGTATAGTAAATTAACAAACAGTTCACAAAACCAGATATAAGATAAACGACTGACATGATAAAAATGAACAAGACTAGGCATGATAAGAGTATACAGCAGAATCCAGGAGATGAAGGGGATAGTGGAAGAACTGAGAGCCAAAACACTAAAACTGAACGGGTAAAATAGAACACTGTTCACATACAGGTACAAGTACAAAGAATATATCAACCAAATAGGATGTAAATATTAGACACTGTTCACATTGGGAAACAGAACATACAAACTGGACTTAATAAAAAAGGATACAAGAACACCAAACTCTACAACGTAGAGGAACACTGGTCAGGATACTAGACAGGATATTTCTCAAGATACAAGACTGGTACAAGTACAAACTAGACTCAGGCACAGTGTGACAAAGCTGAACAGAAATAATCCTAAAACCGACAAATCTAACACAGACTAAAAGCTACAATGAACAAGATTATGTGACCATGGCTAAAACTCAGATAATATCACAAGATAAATACAAGGTGCAAGCTCAAGCAGACTTAGAAGTATATTGCACACACAGGCATCGTGGCATTAAACTAAAATACCGTATATACTCGAGTATAAGCCGAGTTTTTCAGCACGATTTTTCGTGCTGAAAACACCCCCCTCGGCTTATACTCGAGTGAACTCCCCCACCCGCAGTGGTCTTCAACCTGCGGACTTCCAGAGGTTTCAAAACTACAACTCCCAGCAAGCCAGGGCAGCCATCGGCTGTCCGGGCTTGCTGGGAGTTGTAGTTTTGAAACCTCCGGAGGTCCGCAGGTTGAAGACCACTGCGGCCTTCAACATCATCCAGCCCCCTCTCACCCCCTTTAGTTCTGAGTACTCACCTCCGCTCGGCGCTGGTCCGGTCCTGCAGGGCTGTCCGGTAAGGAGGTGGTCCGGTGAGGAGGTGGTCCGGGCTGCTATCTTCACCGGGGAGGCCTCTTCTAAGCGCTTCGGGCCCGGCCTCAGAATAGTCACGTTGCCTTGACAACGACGCAGATGCGTCGTTGTTAAGGCAACGGCTCTATTCCGGGCCGGAAGCGCGGAGAAGAGGCGCCCCCGGTGAAGATAGCAGCCCGGACCACCTCCTCACCGGACCACCTCCTTACCGGACAGCCCTGCAGGACCGGACCAGCGCCGAGCGGAGGTGAGTACTCAGAACTAAAGGGGGTGAGAGGGGGCTGGATGATGTTGAAGGCCGCAGTGGTCTTCAACCTGCGGACCTCCGGAGGTTTCAAAACTACAACTCCCAGCAAGCCCGGACAGCCGATGGCTGCCCGGGCTTGCTGGGAGTTGTAGTTTTGAAACCTCTGGAGGTCCGCATGTTGAAGGCCGCAGTGGTCTTCAACCTGCGGACCTCCGGAGGTTTCAAAACTACAACTCCCAGCAAGCCCGGACAGCCGATGGCTGCCCGGGCTTGCTGGGAGTTGTAGTTTTGAAACCTCTGGAGGTCCGCAGGTTGAAGACCACTGAGGGCGAATGATGAGAAGAGGATGATGAAGGGGGGGGGGTGTGGGGATGATGAAGGGGGGTGGGGATGATGAAGGGGGGGGGGTGTGGGATGATTACAAGGGGATGATGAAGGGGGGATGTGTGGGATGATAAGGGGATGTGTGGGATGATGACAAGGGGATGATGAAGGGGGGATGTGTGGGATGATAAGGGGATGTGTGGGATGATGACAAGGGGATGATGAAGGGGGGATGTGTGGGATGATAAGGGGATGTGTGGGATGATGACAAGGGGATGATGAAGGGGGGATGTGTGGGATGATGACAAGGGGATGATGAAGGGGGGATGTGTGGGATGATAAGGGGATGTGTGGGATGATGACAAGGGGATGATGAAGGGGGGATGTGTGGGATGATAAGGGGATGTGTGGGATGATGACAAGGGGATGATGAAGGGGGGATGTGTGGGATGATGACAAGGGGATGATGAGGATGTTAATGACGGGTCTGGATGATGACAGGGGGGGATGAGGTATTTCCCACCCTAGGCTTATACTCGAGTCAATAACTTTTCCTGGGATTTTGGGTTGAAATTAGGGGTCTCGGCTTATACTCGGGTCGGCTTATACTCGAGTATATACGGTAACCAGCCTCAGAATGCAGGATTACTCTGGTTAAATAACTCCACCCTAGTTCTCATTCGCTCAGAGCATTAACTATTCCCTATCCAAGTGTGTGAATACACACCGAAACAGAAAAATACAAAAACAAATAATCGGACACTACAGTCACTTCACACTGTAATGTACTTACAGTTAAAGTAAATGATTCACAACTGACGTCTCCTCTGATTGGCGTTGTTCTCTTTCCTTTTCTTCTCTATTCGGCCTAGACCGCCATAATGGCTTCTTCCAGCCAAAACTTCATCTCTTCAGCCTCTGTAAAACAAACATGTTAGAATCCACATTTTTCAGTCCCCCCTTTACACAATCTCCTCATCTATAGGCTTGAAATGTAATAATGTACTCCGTGGTGTCCTGCACAGTAAAAGCAGGTAGAATAGTAGGTCCCCCATTAAGTAGGTATATACCCCCCCCCCCCCCCAGGTAAATATTGTGATTTTGATATGCCATTGCTTTATAATAAACAAATGGTGAAATCTTCTCCATTTTATGCTGATCGCAGTGATGCCCGGCATTAAGCCTTTAGATGCTACAATAATAATTGGCGGAGCTGATCTAGACCACTGCAGTGAAACCATTGATCAGCTGAGAGGACGACAGGAGGGCCCTTACCTGCCTCCTTGTCGTCCGATCGGTACTCTCCAGGCTCCAGGCTGGAGCAATGAAGTGCCAAAAACACTGACCAATGCTATGCTATGGCATTTTTCAGTGTATGCAATCTGAGGATTGCATGTAATAGACTCCTATGAGGGCTAATAAATAGTGTAAAATGTAAATAAAAAGAAAAGTTCATAAATGTGTATGTGAACCCTTCCCATATAAAAGTTTGAATCACCCCCTTCCCATTTAAAAGAAAAAAATATGTAAACAAAAATAAACATAAACATATGAGGTATCCGAGCTATTAAAATATAATGTTAGTTAAACAATCCAGAATTGCATTTTTTTGTCACTTTGAAAGACCTAAAGAAAATTTAAAAACCGATCAAAAAATCCCATCAAAGCAAAAATGGTACCGATGGTACAAAAATAACCTCATCCCCCCCCCCCCCCCCCCCCCCCCATATACAGAAAAATTAAAAAAAAGTTATAGGGGCCAGAAAAGGACAATTATAAAAATAAAAATTTTCATACAAAAAGTTATAAACCTATACAAGTTGGGTATCATTGTAACCGCGTGGACAAACGGAATAAAGATAAGGTGACATTCTCACAGAAAAGTGCACTGAGTAGAAGCGAAGGTCCCCATAAGTTACAAAATTATGTTTTTTTTTTCAATTTTGCCCCACAAATAGTTTTTTTTTGTTTTGCTATAGATTTTTGCGGTAAAATTATTGTACTCCATACAAAGTAAAATTGGTGGCTCAAAAAAACAAGCCCTAATATTGGTCTGTAGGTAGAGAATGAAAAGCGTTATTATTAGATAGTAAGGAGGAAAAAACAAAAATGCAGAAAAGAAAAAAATTTAGTCCAGGGTTAAGCTGCATTCACATCACGATTGCAGCCTACAGCTGCCGGATCCGGCTGGGGGAGGGGAAAACCGGGCGCTCCCGCACCCCAGCCTCAGGCTGCAATGGTAATGTGAATGCATCCTTAAAGGGGTACTCAGGCCCTAAGATATCTTATTGCCTGTCCAAAGGATAGGGGATAAGATGTCTGATCGCAGGGGGTCCCGTTGCTGGGGACCCCACAATCTCGCATGCAGCACCCACTTGTGTCCGCTGTACAGAGCGATGAACGCTCCGTGTCTGAAGGGTCATGACTACGGGGCCGGAGTATCATGACATCACACAACTCTAAACCCTGTGTGACATCATGCCCCGCCCGCTCAAGTTCATGGGAGGGGGCAACATATATATTTTTTTTACATTTTTTTTATTTGAAAAATGGGAAAAGGGGGGAAGGGGTGATTTTAACTTTTAATAGGGAAGGGGTTAATGCATATTTATTTATTTGTTTACACTTTTTTTAGTCCCCAAAGGAGGCTATAACATGCAATCTTTAGATTGCTTATTCTGATCAATGCTTCTATATAGGAGAGCATTGATAAGTGTTATTGGTGCTCCATTGCTTCAGCCTAGTATAGCTGAACGCAAGGCTGGAGCACCGATTGGATGGCAGAGAGGAAGGTAAGACACCTTCCCAGTCCTGTCAGCTGATTGGGATGTCGTGGTTTTGCCTTGGCAGTCCTGATCAGCCCACTGAGCTAGCTGGGAAAGGGATTAACGGCTATTAGATGCCGCAATCAACTTTGATCGCAGCGTTAAAATGGTCAATGCTGGTCATCAGCCCGGACGGCAATGTGCGGCATTAGCTGTGGGTCCTGGTAGCTGGTAGCAACCGAGACCCATCGGGTATGATGCGCGCTTACCTGCTGAGCGCGCGTCATACAGCAGGAGTCCGCAGTGGACGTAAATATACGTCCATTTGCAGGAAGGGGTTCAGAAATCCCTGTGCTTGCTTCATAAAAACAACCCCATTCAGAGAAATTGAACTGGTTTTCAGTTGCTGAAAATTCTGCAATAAAATCAAATTCAAGCTTATCCCTTACTGATCCTGAGTTCATCCTGTATTATACTAAAGAGCTGTACTCACTATTCTGCTGGTGAGGTCACTGTGTACATACATTACATTACTTTTCCTGTACTGATCCTGAGTTATATCCTGTATTATACTAAAGAGCTGTACTCACTATTTTACTCCAGAGCTGTACTCACTATTCTGCTGGTGAGGTCACTGTGTACATACATTCCATTACTTATCCTGTACTGATCCTGAGTTATATCCTGTATTATACTAAAGAGCTGTACTCACTATTTTACTCCATAGCTGTACTCACTATTCTGCTGGTGAGGTCACTGTGTACATACATTACATTACTTATCCTGTACTGATCCTGAGTTCATCCTGTATTATACTCCAGAGCTGTACTCACTATTCTGCTGGTGAGGTCACTGTGTACATACATTACATTACTTTTCCTGTACTGATCCTGAGTTATATCCTGTATTTTACTAAAGAGCTGTACTCACTATTTTACTCCAGAGCTGTACTCACTATTCTGCTGGTGAGGTCACTGTGTACATACATTACATTACTTTTCCTGTACTGATCCTGAGTTATATCCTGTATTTTACTAAAGAGCTGTACTCACTATTTTACTCCAGAGCTGTACTCACTATTCTGCTGGTGAGGTCACTGTGTACATACATTCCATTACTTATCCTGTACTGATCCTGAGTTATATCCTGTATTATACTAAAGAGCTGTACTCACTATTTTACTCCATAGCTGTACTCACTATTCTGCTGGTGAGGTCACTGTGTACATACATTACATTACTTATCCTGTACTGATCCTGAGTTCATCCTGTATTATACTAAAGAGTTGTACTCACTATTCTGCTGGTGAGGTCACTGTGTACATACATGACATTACTTATCCTGTACTGATCCTGAGTTATATCCTGTATTATACTCCAGAGCTGCACTCACTATTAGTGTTGAGCGGCATAGGCCATATTCGAATTCGCGAATATTCGCGAATATATGGACGAATATTCGTCATATATTCGCGAATATTCGCATATTCGTTATATTCCCGTTTTATTTTCGCATATGCGAACATTCGCGTATGCGAAAACTATCATATGTGCATATTAGCATATACAAAATTAACATATGTGAAAATTCGCATGTGCTAATTTTCGCATATGCTAATTTTCGCATATGCGAATTTTCGCGCGCCAGTCTCACACAGTAGTATTAGAGCCTTCTTTACACCACACAAGCTGGAAGCAGAGAGGGATGATCACTGTGATGTGTACTGTGAAAAAAAAAAAAAAAAAAACGAATATTCGTAATTACGAATATATAGCGCTATATTCGCGAAATTCGCGAATTCGCGAATATGCGATATTCGCGAATAATATTCGAATTGCGAATATTCGTGAGCAACACTACTCACTATTCTGCTGGTGAGGTCACTGTGTACATACATTACATTACTTATCCAGTACTGATCCTGAGTTATATCCTGTATTATACTCCAGAGCTGTACTCGCTATTCTGCTGGTGAGGTCACGGTGTACATACATTACATTACTTATCCTTTACTGATCGTGAGTTATATCTTGTATTATACTCCAGAGCTGCACTCACTATTCTGCTGGTGAGGTCACTGTGTACATACATTACATTACTTATCCCGTACTGATCCTGAGTTATATCCTGTATTATACTCCCGAGCTGTACTCACTATTCTGCTGGTGGAGTCACCATACATACTATGCTGTAATAATGTACTGTACATAAATCCCAGTGTAGAATCCCCCCAAAAGATTCATATAAACATTGAACCGACAAAGAACACTGAGATATTTCAGCTTTACAGTTTGCAGAGTTGTGAATGCAGCTCCTAAGTATGATATATGTTTTGTACATAAATATTAAATGTATATAAATACTTTTTTAAAGGTGGGGATGCCTTTCAATGATACCACCGGAGTGGTAAACCTGTATCAGGGTCAGCCACTTAGTATGTGCCACTTTTTATGCTTTTCTTTTGGGTGTAATCCCTATCTTTGCAGTCCCTGCTCATTGACAATACTATACTATAAGCAGGGAGCCTTTCACATTGAGCAACGATACAGCTAAGGGGCTTTTGTGTCCCAAGTTCAACAACAGGGTATTTAGATAATGGACTAGGACAAACCTTTAAAGGGGTACTACGGTGGAAAACTTTTATTTATTTATTTATTTATTTATTTTAAATCAACTTGTGCCAGAAGGTGAAACAGATTTGTAAATTACTTCTATTAAAAAATCTTAATCCATCCAGTACTTATTAGCTGCTGAATACTACAGAGGAAATTATTTTCTTTTTGGAACACAGAGCTCTCTGCTGACGTCATGACCACAGTGCTCTCTGCTGACATCTCAGTCCATTTTAGGAACTGTCCAGACCAGCATATGTTTGCTATGGGGATTTTCTCCTACTCTGGACAGTTTCTAAAATGGACAGAGATGTCAGCAGAGAGCACTGTGCTCGTGATGTCAGCAGAGAGCTCTGTGTTCCAAAATGAAAACAATTTCCTCTGTAGTATTCAGCAGCTAATAAGTACTGAAATGATTAAGATTTTTTAATAGAAGTAATTTACAAATGTGTTTAACTTTCTGGCACTAGTAGATAAAAAAAAAAAAAAAAAACTTTTTCCACCGGGGTAACCCCTTTAAGCCAGCAGGTCTCGGGCCCTGCCCTACCAGAGAAGTGTAACCTTCACCTATGTTGCATCAATGTCAGAACCTAAGCGGGTGTTGTCTTCCTCTCACTTTGGTTCTAGAGATGGGAGAATCCACAGTGTTTGGCACATAGTGTGATCCGCATACTCTAAATACTCACAGAAATAAAACTAATCCTGATCTTATATAAACAATGTTATCAGGAAAGCAACAAGATACCTGGTGGGAGTATATGTTCTGCTCCAACAGTGATAATGTGTTATTCCCCCGGAGATTATACAGGTCACTGAAAGGGTTATAAAAATAAACCTAATAACTTTACTAATCATAAGTTCTACAGCTTCCTAACATACTTTACGTTTCGATTCCTCATCATTGTCAAGATATGGTTTCTGTCAGTGAATGAGAACGTCTTGTTTACATTTAGAGGTTACAAAGATGTAAATATTTACAGCTGAGAAGTAGCTACAATTGTATCCAGTCTAAATGAGATAAATAGTCTGAGCTAATACAGTGGTCCCCAAAGTTACAATATTAATTGGTTCCAGGACGACCATTGTATGTTGAGACCAGAACTCTATAGAAGCCTGGTAATTGGTTCTGAAGCCACCAAAATGTCATCCAAAAATAGAAAAAGGTTCGGGTTATGCCCGTTCACACTACGGAATTCTCGCGGCTTGATTCCGCGAGCGGAGATTCCGCCTGGCGGCCGCCGCTGAGGTTGCTTCTGCGCTAGGGCCGCGAGGCACTGAGCCATCACCATTGACGGCTATGCAGTACTCGCGGAATCCGCGCAAAGAATGAACATGTTCTTTCTTTGCACGGAACAATTTCAGCGGCGAAATTGTCCGCCGCGGAAATTCCGCAGTATGAACGGGTCTCGCGGAGACCGATTCACACTAATGTTGAGTTCATACTGTGGAATTCCACTTGTGGAATTCCGCGAGAATTCCGTTGTGTGAACGCACCCTTAAAGAAAAATACGTAGATAACTAATACAGATAAAACAAATCCTTACATGTAAAAGTAAGAAAGATCTGCTGGGAGCTGTAAATCACTGTCTATTTCAGTGTTTCCCAACCAGGGTGCCTCCAGCTGTTGCAAAACAACAACTCCCAGCATCCCGGACAGCCAACGGCTGTCCGGGCATGCTGGGAGTTGTAGTTTTGCAACAGCTGGAGGCACCCTGGTTGGGAAACAATGGTTTATGTAGAGGACAGGAGCTTCTTTAGGGTCCTATACAGTACACACAGTGTCCCAAATGGAGCCGCCCTTACTTGGTGTTCAAAGGAGCAGCTAACCCTGGCACAGGTAAGGAGTAGTACAGAACTTGTAGTTCCTCCCTGTATTGTAGGGGGCACTACCAGACAGACGGTTAGTACATGCACTTAAAGGGGTACTCCGGTGAAAACCTTTTTTCTTTTAAATCAACTGGTGGCAGAAAGTTAAACATATTTGTAAATTACTCCTATTAAAAAAATCTTAATCCTTCCAGTACTTATTAGCTGCTGAATGCTACAGAGGAAATTATTTTCTTTTTGGAACGCTGATGACATCACGAGCACAGTGCTCTCTGCTGACATCTCTGTCCATTTTAGCAACCATGCATAGCAGATGTATGGTAAGGGCAGCATGGTGGCTCAGTGGTTAGCACAGCTGCCTTGCAGTGCTGGGGACTTATCCCACTAAGGACAACAATAAAGAAAGCGTTATTATTATTATAATAACGTCAGCAGAGAGAACTGTGGTCGTGATGTCATCAGAGAGCATTCCAAAAAGAAAATAATTTCCTCTGTAGTATTCAGCAGCTAATAAGTACAGGAAGGATTAAGATTTTTTAATAGAAGTAATTTACAAATATGTTTAACTTTCTGCCACCAGTTCATTTAAAAGAAAAAAGGTTTTCACCGGAGTACCCCTTTAAGTAATACAGGGGTTTTACCAGTAAAATGCCCATTCTGATTGGTCAGTTCCTCCAGTTGTGAAATGTCTCACAGATCTGGACTGTTCATAGCATTGTATGTTGAGTCCGGTTTCAAGTTTCAATGGTCCAGAAAAAACATTGTATGTTGAAACTATTGTATGTTGAGGCCATTGTAAGTTGAGGGATCACTGTATAGAAACATAGTTTCATAGTTTCACAGTAATAATGATCGAAACTGCAGCAGAAATTCTTTTTGTCTGCATTTAATCTAAAATAAAAATGATTATAAATAAAACTCTAATATATATATATATATATATATATATATATATATATATATATATATGCCAACATAAAGTACAATATGCCTTTCTAAAAGAAGCCTCAGGCAGCGGAATTACCAAAAAAAAAAAAAAACATAAACATAAAATTTATAAATATAGAAACTATTGACTGTCAGAAGGCAGAAGAAAAATAAAACACCAATCATGTCCTCAGGGACAAATCTGTAAGTATGCCGTCACATACAGAATGTCCAGTGATCCGATTAAGTATATTTCTACAGGCTGGCAGGGGAAACGATATCCGTAAATCCTGCGTTCCAATTGAAGCACCAAATAAATCCTTACTATCCCATTCAAATAAGTAGGATGAGTTCAAAGAATCAGTTTTCCGGTGGTTTTCTATACTGTCGGAGCGAAACTGATTTGGTTTGCCATACATATATTTAACCCCTTCAGGACGGAGCCCATTTTGGCCTTAAGGACCGGAGCGTTTTTTGCACATCTGACCACTGTCACTTTAAACCTTAATAACTCTGGAATGCTTTTAGTTATCATTCTGATTCCGAGATTGTTTTTTCGTGACATATTCTACTTTAACATAGTGGTAAATTTTTGTCGATACTTGCATCCTTTCTTGGTGAAAAATCCGTAAATTTGATGAAAAATTTGAAAATTTAGCATTTTTCTAACTTTGAAGCTTTCTGCTTGTAAGGAAAATGGATATTACGAATACATTTTTTTTTTGTTCACATATACAATATGTCTACTTTATGTTTGCATCATAAAATTGATGAGTTTTTACTTTTGGAAGACACCAGAGGGCTTCAACGGTCAGCAGCAATTTTCCGATTTTTCACAAAATTTTCAAACTCAGTATTTTTCAGGGACCAGTTCAGGTTTGAAGTGGATTTGAAGGGTCTTCATATTAGAAATACCCCATAAATGACCCCATTATAAAAACTACAGCCCCCAAAGTATTCAAAATGACATTCAGTCAGCGTTTTAACCCTTTAGGTGTTTCACACGAATAGCAGCAAAGTGAAGGAGAAAATTCACAATCTTCATTTTTTACACTCACATGTTCTTGTAGACCCAATTTTTGAATTTTTACAAGGGGTAAAAGGACAAAATTTTTACTTGTATTTGTAGCCCAATTTCTCTCGAGTAAGCACATACCTCATATGTCTATGTAAAGTGTTCGGCGGGCGCAGTAGAGGGCTCAGAAGGGAAGGAGCAACAAGGGGATTTTGGAGAGTACGTTTTTCTGAAATGGTTTTTGGGGGGCATGTTACCTTTAGGAAGCCCTTATGGTGCCAGAACAGCAAAAAAAAAACACATGGCATACCATTTTGGAAACTAGACCCCTCGGGGAATGTAACATGGGATAAAGTGAACCTTAATACCCCACAGGTGTTTCACGACTTTTGCAAATGTAAAAAAAATAAAAAAATTTTACCTAAAATGCTTGTTTTCCCCCAAAAAATTTATTTTTAAAAAGGGTAATAGCAGAAAATACCCCTAAAAATTTGAAGCCCAATTTCTCCCGATTCAGAAAACACCCCATATGGGGGTGAAAAGTGCTCTGCTGGCGCACTACAGGTCTCAGAAGAGAAGGAGTCACATTTGGCTTTTTGAACGCAAATTTTGCTCTGGGGGCATGCCGCATTTAGGAAGCCCCTATGGTGCCAGGATAGCAAAAAAAAAACACATGGCATACCATTTTGGAAACTAGACCCCTCGGGGAACGTAACAAGGGGTTAAGTGAACCTTTATACCCCACAGGTGTTTCACGACTTTTGCATATGTAAAAATTATTTTTTTTTTTTACCTAAAATGCTTGTTTTCCCAAAAATTTTACATTTTTAAAAAGGGTAAAAGCAGAAAATACCCCCCAAAATTTGTAACACAATTTCTCCCGAGTACGGCGATACCCCATATGTGACCCTTAACTGTTGCCTTGAAATACGACAGGGCTCCAAAGTGAGAGCGCCATGCGCATTTGAGGCCTAAATTAGGGATTGCATAGGGGTGGACATAGGGGTATTCTACGCCAGTGATTCCCAAACAGGGTGCCTCCAGCTGTTGCAAAACTCCCAGCATGCCTGGACAGTCAACGGCTGTCCGACAATACTGGGAGTTGTTTTGCAACAGCTGGAGGCTCCGTTCTGGAAACAGTGGCGTACCAGACGTTTTTCATTTTTATTGGGGAGGGGAGGGGGGCTGTATAGGGGTATGTGTATACGTAGTGTTTTTTACTTTTTATTTTATTTTTTGTGTTAGTGTAGTGTAGTGTTTTTAGGGTACAGTCGCACGGGCGGGGGTTCACAGTAGTTTCTCGCTGGCAATTTGAGCTGCAGCAGAAAGTTTGCGGCAGCTCAAATTTGCAGCCAGATACTTACTGTAATCCTCCGCCCATGTGAGTGTACCCTGTACGTTCACATTGGGGGGGGGGGGGGGGGGGGGGACATCCAGCTGTTGCATAACTACAACTCCCAGCATGCCCGTTGGCTGTCGGTGACTGCTGAGAGTTGCAGTTTTGCAACAACTGTAGGCACACTGGTTATGTATCACTGAGTTTGTGACCTAACTCAGTGTTTCACAACCAGTGTGCCTCCAGCTGTTGCAAAACTACAACTCCCAGCATGTACGGTGCATGGTGTACGGTGACTGCTGAGAGTTGTAGTTTGCAACAGCTGGAGGCACACCGGTCGTGAAACACTGAGTTAGGTAAAAAAAAACTCTGAGTTTCACAACCAGTGTGCCTTCAGCTGTTGCAAAACTACAACTCTCAGCAGTCACCGACAGCCAACGGGCATGCTGGGAGTTGTAGTTATGCAACCAGCAGATGCACCACTACAACTCCCAGCATGCACTTTAGCTGTTTGTGCAAGCTGGGAGTTGTAGTTATACAACAGCTGAAGGTACACTTTTCCATAGAAAGAATGTGCCTCCAGCTGTTGCAAAACCATAAGTCCCAGCATGCCCATAAGGGAATGCTGGGAGTTGTGGTGGTCTGCCTCCTGCTGTTGCATAACTACAGCTCCCAGCATGCCCTTTTTGCATGCTGGGAGCTGTTGCTAAGCAACAGCAGGAGGCTGTCACTCACCTCCAACGATCCTCGCCGCACAGGTCAGTCCCTCGTCGTCTCCGCCGCCGCAGCTGCTCCTGGGGCCCCGATCCCAACAGGGACGCCGGGGATCAGGGTCCCCAGCACCGGGGGTCGTCTTCCCGCACCCGCTCACGTCCTCCGGAAGAGGGGCGGAGCGGGTGCGGGAGTGACACCCGCAGCAGGCGCCCTGATTGGTCGGCCGGTAATCCGGCCGACGAATCAGGGCGATCGTGAGGTGGCACCAGTGCCACCTCACCCCTGCAGGCTCTGGCTGTTCGGGGCCGTCAGAGACGGCCCCGAACAGCCAGTAATTCCGGGTCACCGGGTCACTGGAGACCCGATTGACCCGGAATCGCCGCAGATCGCTGGACTGAATTGTCCAGCGATCTGCGGCGATCGCCGACATGGGGGGGCATAATGACCCCCCTGGGCGATATGCCGGGATGCCTGCTGAACGATTTCGGCAGGCATCCGGCTCCGGTCCCCAACCGGCTAGCGGTGGGGGCCGGAATTCCCACGGGCGTATGGATACGCCCTCGGTCCTTAAGGACTCGGGATTCAGGGCGTATCCATACGCCCTATGTCCTGAAGAGGTTAAAGGGGTACTCCGGTGGAATTATTATTATTATTTTTTTTTAATCAACTGGTGCCAGAAAGTTAAACAGATTTGTAAATTACTTTACCCTTTACCCTTCCAGAACTATGGTCACCTATCAAAAATTGCACCAAACAAAAAAGTAAATGAAGTAACAAATTTTATTAGACAAATATAATAAAAGACATAAATAGTAAGATCAGCAATAGCCAGAAAAATATATGAGGATCCAATATAATATACTCCTAGAAGATTGCCACTATTAGTGAAGCATATAAGGCAGTAGAGTCACAGTGTACATACATAAAGAAGGCAAATATTAACATAATTAAAACTAGGAGAAAGGAGACAATGTTGATACATGATCACAAGGTGTACTATGAGAGCCTGGAGGCCTGGAGGCAGTAATGTAAACCATTCCCACTGATGGGAAGGAAGGAAGAAAGTTGTTGAAACCAGGCTCCCACAAGACATCCATGATCACCGCGTTATACATATATATATATATATATATATATATATATATATATATATATATATTTTGTTTGGTGCAATTTTTGATAGGAGACCATACTAAAGTGTTTAGCACCAAACGCAATATACTTTTCTGATTGAAAAGCTACTTTGGTCATATATCTTTGGTTACCTTCCAGAACTATGTAGCGGCTGTATGAATTTCTTTTCTGTCTTGTCCACAGTGCTCTCTGCTGACACCTCTGTCCGTGTCTGGAACTGTCCAGAGAAGCATAGGTTTACCATGGGGATTTTCTCCTGCTCTGCATAGTTCCTGATACGGGCATCAGGTGTCAGCAGAGAGCACTGTGGACAAGACAAAAAAGAAAATAATTTCCTCTGCAGCATACAGCTGCTAAAAAGTACTGGAAAGGTAAAGATTTTTTAATAGAAATGTAACTTCCTGGCACCAGTTGATTTAAAAAAAAAAAAAAGTTCCACCGGAGAACCCCTTTAAGGACATCTGCAGTGAAAAAAACGTATCCCCTATCCACATGATAGGGGATAAGTGTCTGATCATGGGGGTCCGACCGCTGGGACCCCCTGCGATCTCCCATATGGGCCTCGGAATTGCGGCGCTGTACAACGGCTAATGCGCGCGTCTCGTAGAATTCACTGAGGTGAACCAACACGCCCCCCCCTTACAGCTCTATGAGAGTAGCAGGGATGCAGGAGTGCCATAAAGATAAATGGAGGGGGCATGTCGGTTGCAGCATCATGCTATGGCCGGCACGACTCCTGCAGAGGAGAGCTGCGGCAGAGTCAGGGCCCTGTGCAGGAGATTGCAGGGGGTTCCAGAGTTCGGACCCCCCGCGATCAGACATTTATCCCCTATGCTGTGTATAGGGGATACATTTTATTTTTATTTTTTTCCTTAACAAGGTCAATCCCTTACAAACAAACAAACAAATAAAAAATAAAAAATTATAATGCAGCAAACCCAGAAAATCAGCGATAAACAAGCAAAAGCTAAAAAAAAAAAAAAAAATCCTTAAATTATTTTGAGTAGTTAGGCTAGGATACCACTTTTCTGTCAGTTTTTGGAATACTGCCCCTGCAGTTTTTGAGCCAAAGCCAGAAGTGTATTCAAAAGGAATTGGACATATAAAGGAAGGACTTACACTTCCCCACTCTTATGGATCCACTTCTGACTTTTGTCTCAAAAACTGCAGTGGCAGATATCCAAAAACTGCCAGAAAAAAACCATAATGGAATCCAAGCCTAATGGGGTTGAAATGCTAAACATGACATTGTCACTTAGTAAAGAAGATAAATGACGATACTTCTGTATAGTCTTATAGATTTTAGATCTTATAGATTGAATTCTACCAAGTGAAGTTGCCCTTTTTTCTCTGCAGTTTTTCAGGATGTGCACGTCATGATCTTCGTGGGCTTCGGGTTCCTGATGACCTTCTTGAAGAGATATGGATTCAGCAGCGTCGGCTTCAACTTACTTATTGCAGCTTTCGGTCTTCAGTGGGGAATATTAATGCAAGGATTGTGGCACTTACACAACGGGAAAATTGAAATCGGTATTAAAAGGTAATGCATGTTATGGCAATGTTTTTCGTTCCTAAATCTAAAAAAGTTTTAGATTCTGTGCCAATCAATATTAAAATGTTACTTTATAATAATTACTGCTATATTTTGTGTAATATGGCTCTGACCAGCCTGCGGTCACCACTGAGGATGAATGAATTTATTCAGCTGTTATATAGATTTTATGTAATCCACAAGAGAGATATAGTTCGGCACTGCACAAGTTTATCCATCTTGGCACAAAATGCCAATATTACGTATCAAAAATGGAAAAGACAGGCAGCACTTACCAGGATTTTGTGCAGTAAGCTTCTTTATTCTTATCAATCTTCCAATGGCATTAAAGGGGTACTCCAGTGGAAAACTTTTTTTTTTTTTTTTAATCAACTGGCATGAAAAGAACACGGCCATGGAGGGGAGGAGGCACGGACAAGGTCCGTGCCTCCTGCCCTCCATGGCCGTGTTCTTTTAAAGGGGTACTTTGGTGGAAAACTTTTTTTTTTAATCAACTGGTGCCAGAAAGTTAAACAGATTTGTAAATTACTTCTATATATAAAAAAAAAAAAAAAATCTTAATCCCTCCAGTACTTATTAGCTGCTGAATACTACAGAGGAAATTATTTTCTTTTTGGAAAACAGAGCTCTCTGCTGACATCACAAGCACAGTGCTCTCTGCTGACATCTCTGTCCATTTTAGGAACTATCCAGAGCAGCATATGTTTTCTATGGGGAATTTCTCCTACTCTGGACAGTTCTTAAAATGGACAGAGATGTCAGCAGAGAGCACTGTGCTTGTGATGTCAGCAGAGAGCTCTGTGTTCCAAAAAGAAAATTATTTCCTCTGTAGTATTCAGCAGCTAATAAGTACTAGAAGGATTAAGATTTTTTTTTTATAGAAGTAATTTACAAATCTGTTTAACTTTCACCAGTTGATTAAAAAAAATAAAATAATTTTTTTTTTAAAGTTTTCCACCGGTACCCCTTTAAAAGAAAAGTTTTCCACCGATACCCCTTTAAAAGAACACGGCCATGGAGGGCAGGAGGCACGGACCTTGTCCGTGCCTCCTCCCCTCCATGGCCGTGTTCTTTTAATGCCACTGAAATATTTATAAGAATAAAAAAGCTCATGAAATTTATGTGAGTGCTGCCCGTCTCTTCAATTTTTCATTTGTTATATAGGATTCATGGCACACAGTGGCATTCTTTTGATTCCCTAGAAAAACATTCACCTAATGGTCCAATATTGGTGGTCACACATGCTCAGTAGCTCAGTCCCGTTGCCTGGATACTCTAGTCCAGTGGGCCCAGGGGCGGATCCAGAGTCAAGTCTCGGGAGGGGCACTATTAGAGAATTTGGCGTTGGTGGACAGAAAATAAGGTGTTGCTTAAAGAACTTACAATATTATTAAATGTATCCAGTATAATAATCAAATATACCAATTGCCACAGAATGGGAAAGCGCTAAAGAAGTTTTTACAATTTAATACTACAGTATGACCTAATCAGTGGTGAGGGGATGCTGGGAGTTGTTGTTTCACCCATCATTACTGCAAAACTTACAAGTGACTACAGCTCTGATGGGACAGTCAGGACAATACACAATGATATCAGTGATTACAGGTGACGTCTTCTCTATAGTCTTTCCTTATTTAATTCAGATGGTACATACCGCCAGGTCCAGCTAAATATTCTCGCTGCATAACTTGACGCCGATACGGCTCCTCACTATGTCAGCGGATTCTGATCCTTTATATGAAAAAAAGTATTATTATAATACTGCCAAACACCATATCCTTTGAATATAATTCTGACTCTTTGTACCCTCCGAATATACTACAACTCATTGTACCCTTTGAATACAATACTGCCACACACTGTACCCTCTGAATATAATACTGCCACACACTGTACCCTCTGAATATAATACTGCCACACACTCTACCAACTGAATATAATATTGCCACACATTGTCCCCACTGAATATAATACTGCCACACACTGTACCCTCTGAATATAATACTGCCACACACTGTACCCTCTGAATATAATACTGCCACACACTGTACCAACTGGATATAATACTGCCCACACACTGTACCAACTGAATATAATACTGCCACACACTGTACCCACTGAATATAATACTGCCACACACTGTACCAACTGAATATAATAGTGCCACACACTGTACCCACTGAATATAATACTGCCACACACTGTACCAACTGAATATAATACTGCCCACACACTGTACCCAATGAATATAATACTGCCACACACTGTACCCACTGAATATAATACTGCCACACACTGTACCAACTGAATAATACTGCTACACACTGTACCCAATGAATATAATACTGCCATACACTGTACCCACTGAATAATACTGCCACACACTGTACCCAATGAATATAATACTGATACACACTGTAACCTCAGAATATAATACTGCCACACACTGTACCCTCAGAATATAATAATGCCCCACACTGTACCCTCAGAATATAATACTGCCACACACTGTACCCCAGAATATAATACTGCTACACACTGTACCCCAGAATATAATACTGCCACACACTATACCCCTGTATATAATACTGCCCACACACTGTACCCTCAGAATATAATACTGCCACACACTGTACCCCCTGAATATAATACTGCCACACACTGTACCCCTGAATATAATACTGTCCACACACTGTACCCTCAGAATATAATACTGCCACACATTGTACCCCTGAATATAATACTACCACACACTGTACCCTCTGAATATAATACTACCAAACACTGTACACTCTAAATATCCCTCTGAATACAACACCGTGATGTATTGTGGCTAATGAAAACCGTACTACCCCAGAAATTTCTTATACTCTGTGCCCCTCATATATAGTAGTAATGCCCATCCTGTGCCCCCACATATAACTATGACCTGTCCTGTTCCCCCTCATAATATTAATGCCCTCTGTCCTGGGCCCCTACCATATAGTGCCCACTGTGCTGTGCCCCTCACATATAATGCCCCTGCAATGTTCCCCTCACATATAATGCCCCCCAATCCTGCTCCCTCAGGGGGCATTATAAGTGAGGGGAACATAACAGGGGGGCATTATAAGACAGGGCACATTATATGTTAGGGGCACATGACAGGGGGGGCATTATATGTGAGGGGCACATGACAGGGGGTTCCTCACTTATAATGCCCCTGTAATGTTCCCCTCGCATATAATGCCCCCTGTCCTGCCCCTTCAGGGTGCATTATAAGTAAGGGGCTAATACCAGGGGGCATTATAAGTTGAAGTACATTATATGTTAGCGGCCTAAGACAGGGGGGCATTATAAGTGAGGGGCCCAAGACAGGAGGGCATTATAAGTGAGGGCCTGTTATGTGCCCCTCACTTATAATGCCCCCCCTGTCATGTGCCCCTCACATTTAATGCCCCCTGTCATGTGCCCCTCACATTTAATGCCCCCTGTTATGTGCCCCTAACTTATAATGCCCCCTTCATGTGCCCCTCACATTTAATGCCCCGTTATGTTCCCCTCACATATAATGCCCCCTGCCCTGCTCCCTCAGGGGGCATTTTAAGTAAAGGGCACATGACAGGGGGCATTAAATGTGAGGGGCACATGACAGGGGGCATTAAATGTGAGGGGCACATGACAGGGGGGCATTATACTTGAGGAGCCCCCCTGTCATGTGCCCCTCACTTATAATGCCCCCCTGTCTTGGGCCGCTAATATATAATGTGCTTCGACTTATAATGCCCCGTTATGTTCCCCTCACATATAATGCCCCCTGTCCTGCACCCTCAGGGGGCATTTAAAGTAAAGGGCGCATAAAAGGAGGGCATTATAAATCAGAGCACATTATTTGTTACCGACACATGACAGGGGGGCATTATAAGTGAGGGGCACATGACAGGGGGGCATTATAAGTGAGGGGCACATGACAGGGGGCATTATAAGTGAGGGGCACATGACAGGGGGGCATTATAAGTGAGGGGCACATGACAGGGGGCATTATAAGGGAGGGGCACATGACAGGGGGCATTATAAGGGAGGGGCACATGACAGGGGGGCATTATAAGTGAGGGGCACATGACAGGGGGGCATTATAAGTGAGGGGCACATGACAGGGGGCATTATAAGTGAGGGGCACATGACGGGGGGCATTATAAGTGAGGGGCACATGACAGGGGGGCATTATAAGTGAGGGGCACATGACAGGGGAGCATTATAAGTGAGGGGCACATGACAGGGGGGCATTATAAGTGAGAGGCACATGACAGGGGGGCATTATAAGTGAGGGGCACATAACGGGGCCCTGTCAGTCTGCCGGAAGTGGCCATTCCAATGTCCCGCGCAGGAAGCTCCGTGCAGGGTTCAGCACCCCCTTCCAGCAGACTGCAGGGGCCCTGTTTGGGAGATTGTAGGGGGTCCTAGCGCTCGGATCCCCCACAATCTATAACTTATCCCCTGTCTCGGCGTCTAAATAGGCTGTAAGTAAATGAAAAACAGATGCTGGCAGCAGTGGGATAGATATGATATAGATATATAGATAGATATGAGATAGATAGATATGAGATAGATATGAGATAGATAGATAGATATGAGATAGATAGATATGAGATAGATAGATATGAGATAAGGAGATAGATAGATAGATAGATAGATAGATACAACCAAAGAATAAGTTGGCCAGCACTATTGATTCCAAACTATTAAATGCACCTGGCGTACAGGTGCAGGCTGCTGGGCTAAATATACAGCAACAGGAGAATACCGCAGCACACTGCTAGCACAAAGATATAGATAAAACATGAGTATATAGATAAAACATGAGTATATAGATAGAACATGAAAAGCTATACAGCTGTAATGCAATAAATGAAAATATGAAACTATGAAATTATGAGGTAATTAGCTTGCGAATTTGGGGGCCAAATAGCATGGACCGTCCCACCACGGTAAGGTGACCTCATTCTGGGATGGACCCTACACTATGAATATGCCTCTGTGTGAACAGCTCAACAGGCATTGCAGGATCTGAAACATCCAAGGCACCTTATATACACCTAATAGAGGTGGGTGGGGTGCAAGAGCCAACATGGAGGTAGCCAACCAAAGAATAAGTTGACCAGCACTATAGATTCCAAACTATTATATAGACCTGGCCTACAGGTGCAGGCTGCTGGGCTAAATATACAGCAACAGGAGAATACAGCAGCACACTGCTAGCCCAAAGATATAGATAAAACATGAGTATATAGTTAAAACATACCTGTAGGCCAGGTCTATACAATAGTTTGGAATCAAATAGTGCTGGCCAACGTATTCTTTGGTTGTATTACACATACGGGAGAGTGGCTACCTCCATGTTGGCTCCTGCACCCCACCCACCTCTATCAGGTGTATATAAGGTGCCTTGGATGTTTCAGACCTTGCAATGCCTGTTGAGCTGTTCACACAGAGGCATATTCATAGTGTCGGGTCCGTCCCAGAATGAGGTCACCTTACCGTGGTGGGACGGTCCACGCTATTTGGCCGCCAAATTTGCAAGCTAAGTACCTCACTGTTTCATAGTTTCATATTTTCATTTATTGCACTACAGCTGTATAGCTTTTCATGTTCTATCTATATGCTCATGTTTTATCTATATACTCATGTTTTAACTATATCTTTGTGCTAGCAGTGTGCTGCTGTATTCTCCTGTTGCTAGATAGATAGATATGAGATAGATAGATATGAGATAGATAGATAGATAGATAGATAGATAGGAGATAGATAGATAGATAAATAGATAGATAGATATGAGAGATAGATAGATAGATAGATATGAGATAGATAGATAGATAAATGATAAATAGATAGATAGATAGATAGATACGAGATATATAGATAGGTAGATAGATAGATATGAGATAGATAGATAGATAGATAGATAGATAGATAGATAGATAGATAGATAGATAGATATGAGATAGAGCAGGGAAGCAGCACTCCGGGGTAAGAAAAGGTGCTCGGGTGCCTACTGTGTCGGGTCTAGGTTGGGGACCCCTCCAAGATACAGAAAAATTAATGAACAGTGGCACACCAGGTGTCAGCAAAAAAAAAGGTGATTTATTAAAAAAAAAAATGTGTTAGGCAACGTTTCAGCTGGCTCACCCAGCCATTTTCAAGGCTTGAAAATGGCTGGGTGAGCCAGCTGAAACGTTGCCTAACACATTTTTTTTTTTAATAAATCACCTTTTTTTTGCCGACACCTGGTGTGCCACTGTTCATTAATTTTTCTAGATATGAGATAGATAGATAGATAGATATGAGATAGATTGATATGAGATAAATAGATAGATGGATAGATTGATATGAGATAGATAGGTAGATATGAGATAGATAGATATGAGATAGATTGATATGAGATAGATAGATAGATAGATAGATATGAGATAGATATATAGGAGATAGATAGATATGAGATAGATTGATATGAGATAAATAGATAGATAGATAGATTGATATGAGATAGATATGAGATAGATATATAGGAGATAGATAGATAGATAGATAGATATGAGATAGATAGATAGATAGATAGGTAGATAGATATGAGATAGATTGATATGAGATAGATAGACTGATATGAGATAGATATGAGATAGATAATCAGATTAAAAAAATCCGCAGCATACCAAAAATAGATGCAAAAGGTGGTGGATTTATTAGCCTGACGGCATAGCGACGTTTCGGCTGCCCGCTTGCAGCCTTTCTCAACCCGTCACCTGGGACAACAGACTGCTGGCACCCATCACCTGGTTCTTCTTTTTTTGGTTGTGCTGCCCCACAGTTACATTTGGCTATGAGATAGATAGATGATAGATAGATAGATAGATAGATAGATAGATAGGAGATAGATAGATAGATAGATAGATAGATATGAGATAGATAGATAGATAGATAGATAGATAGATATGAGATAGATAGATTGATAGATAGATAGATAGATAGATAGATATGAGAGATAGATTGATATGAGATAGATATGAGATAGATAGATATAAGATAGATAGATAGATAGATTGATATGAGATAGATAGATATGAGATAGATAGATAGATATGAGATAGATAGATGATAGATAGACATGAGATAGATAGATAGATAGATAGATATGCGATAGATAGATGATAGATAGATATGAGATAGATAGATAGATATGAGATATATAGATAGATATGAGATAGATAGATAGATAGATAGATAGATACATACATAGATATGAGGGATAGATAGGAGATAGAAAGACAGATAGATCAGTGTTCCCCAACCAGGGTGCCTTCAGCTGTTGTAAAACTACAACTCCCAGTATGCCCACAAAGCCAAATACATGCTGGGAGTTGTAGTTTTACTATAGTTAGAGGCCTCTGCTGGGAAACACTGATTAATGTCCCCCTTTACCTGTCTCCCGAGCCTGACCCCCCCCCCCCTCCCCCAAAGTTACTTACCATGAAGGGCAGCATCAGGGTGGGCAGGGGGGTCTGGAGGCATTGGGTGGGTGTCCGGGCCTGTTGTGGAGGGCAGTAAGCTGAACCCGGCCTGCAGGAAATACAGAGGAGTGAGAGGGGGAGGAGCTTATCTCTTCCCAGCCCCTGCTCAGTGTAATGGCTGCAGACTGAATGATGCTGAGACCGGAGCATTCTCAGCACTGACAGGCAGCCCGCACGGCCTGCAGAGAATGGTGTCCTGGTGTCCTGCAGAGAATGGTGTCCTGCAGAGAATGGTGTCCTGCAGAGAATGGTGTCCCCAGTGGTTCACATGCTGCAGGTGAGGGGACAGTGCAGCCGGGGCTGACAGCTCCCGCTCATCAATACTATAGTATCGGGAGGGGCAGCAATCTCGGGGGGGGGGGAACTGCACAGAGTACAAGAGGTTTGCAATGGGGATTTGCTTCTACTCTGGACAGTTCCCCAGACAGGTGTCATCAGAGAGCACTTAGACAGAAAAGAACAACCTTAACTTCAGAAGCTCATAAGTACTGAAAGGATTAAGATTTTTTAATAGAGTAATTTACAAATCTGTTTAACTTTCTGGAGCCAGTTGACATATAAGAAAACGTTTTTTCCTGGATAACCCCTTTAAATCCTGGCCTGCTGGTGGCCTTGAGGACTGGGTTGGGGGCCTCAGCTCTAGTACACAAGGAACCAATAAGAATCAGAGCATTATAACGTCCACCAGTAATCCAAACCCACACCCAACAGTAACAGAGGTGTAAGTTCTCCCAATCTTGGTGAGCCAGCTGTGAATTTATCAACTGATTCTTGGGAACCAACCTCTAGATCAGCTGCATGATCTACAAAATACTAAACTTTGGATCTTAAAGGGGTACTCCTGCCCCAAGATATCTTATCCCCTATCCAAAGGATAGGGGATAAGATGTCTGATCGCGGGGGTCCCACCTCTGTCATGCCTCCTTCCATAGACTTGTATTGAGGGGGTGGGGCTTGATGTCACATGGGTTTGTCATGGTGTGATGTCACGATACTCCATCCCTGTGGTTGGGAGGCATAACACTGAGAGCCTCCAGCACTTCAGCAGTGCTTACAGGTGGGTGCTGCATGCTAGATTGCGGGGGTCCCCAGCAGCAGGACCCCGCGATCAGACATCTTATCCCCTATCCTTTGGATAGAGGATAAGATGTCTTGGGACCAGAGTACCCCTTTAAAGAGAGAGGCACCTACAATTTCCTTTTAGTATGCAATAGCTATAAATACCAAAATCATGATCTTGGGAAACAACCGATAAAAATTAAGTGGCTGCAATGCTATGAAGAAAATGCCCAATCCCCTTTGGTTCAATTACTGGAAATCTTAGACATGATAATTTATATTCCAACTAGCTTAGTAGCAGTTGCCCAGTCTACTAAAACATCCTCATATCCCAACCTCATATCTCACCTTCATATCCCGACCTCATATGCTGACCCTTATATCCCGACCTCATATACCATCCCCTTATCTGGGTTTCATATCCCGACCTCATATTCCGACCTCATATTTCGTTCTTATATCTCGTCCTCATATCCCTTCCTCATATTCTGGAGTCATATCCCATCCTTATATCCGGGCCTCATATCCCATCTTCATATTACATCCCTATATGGGGGCCTCATATCCCATCCTAATATCCAATCCCTATATCCGGGCCTCATATCCTGACCTCATATCCGGTTCTCATATCCCATCCTTATATCCGGTCCTCATATCCCATCCCCTTATCTGGGTTTCATATCCCGACCTCATATTCAGACCTCATATTTCGTTCTTATATCTCGTCCTCATATCCCATCCTCTTATTCTGGAGTCATATCCCATCCTCATATCCTCACCTCATATCCCATCCTTATATCTGGGCCTCATATCCCATCTTCATATCACATCCCTATATGGGGGCCTCATATCCCATCCTAATATCCCATCTCTATATCCGGGCCTCATATCCTGACCTCATATCCGGTCCTCATATCCCATCCTCAAACCCGGTCCTCACATCCCATCCTCAAACCCGGTCCTCATATCCCATCCTCATATCCAGTCCTTATATCTCATCCTCATATCCTGACCTCATATCCCATCCTTATATCCAAGCCTCATATTCTGACCTCATATCCCATCCCTATATTGGGGTCTAATATCCCATCCTCATATCCCGATCTTACATCCTACTCTTACTTCCAGACCTCACATCCTGACCTCATATCCTGTCCTTATATTATGTTCTCATATCCTGACCTCATATCCTCATAGCTTCATATTTCATCCTCATATCTTGTCATCATATATCAACAAAATACCCTACTCTTACAAAAAAGGGGTGGGGTAGGGTTTGATTTAACTCTACTATATTTTTAGTTGACATACTGTATAAGTAACATGTACCAAGTTTCATTAAAATATCTCCAGTATGCTGGAACATACATGAATGCATTGAGATTATCTATACTTCCATTGATATGGAGAGGTATGCTATGAAGGAGAGGTTTGCTATGGGGATTTGCTCCTACTCTGGACAGTTCCTGACATGGACAAAGGTGTCAGCAGAGAGCACCGTGGTCAGACAGAAAAGAACTACACAACTTCCTCTGTAGTATACAGCAGCTAATAACTACTGGAAGGGTTACAATTTTTTAATAGACATAATTTACAAATCTAGGCACCAGTTGATTTGGACATTTTTTTTTTTTACTGGAGTACCCCTTTAAGACTATAATCGGGAATATTAGACTTCGTCATGACTAGGTTGTGGAAAACAAAAGTCACTGGGAAGCTCTGTTCTGCCAATTTATGACATTTCCTCACTTAGTAACCTATTCATCACTGACTGATATCCAATTCTGTCTGTTAATAGTTATTTAGCTTTCTGTCCGCCCGCTCTCATTCTGGAACTCTACAGATATTTCTATCATTCTACTTGTCTTCATGTCTCTCACAATAGGTCGTATAGTCATCATCACTTTACATTAATAGCAACCACAATGAGCAGTAACTATACTCCCAGGGGTTCTCTCTTGTAATGTTCTGGATTGGTTATTGTTCTGAATAAGAAAAAAAAAAAAATTCTGCAGTAAAATAGGAATAAAAAGCTGCTTTTTATTTAATTATTTTTTAAATCTAATCTTCTATTAAAGCCTATGGAGAAGTGGCCTTCAATGCGCACATTGTAAAAAAAAGAAAAAATTCTAACATAACACATTATTAGATTTGAAAAACTGGTTCATTTTGACTCTGTTTTTGGTGCCATTTTTTTTTCTTTTAAAAAAAAATGTGTTTACAATATAACAAACACGTGTCGGATAAATCTGAACTGCCCCAGTCAAATGCTTTTCTACAGTGTCCGGATCGCCGGACATATGTAATGGCACCATAAGTTCTCAAGAGGTCAATTATACACACACACAAAAAAAATAATATCCTTAAAGAGTACCTGTTACCAAAATAAACTTTTAATATATTGCTCCTCATGTAATTATAAGACACTATGCTATTTACTTGCTGTTAAAATTCTCAACCTTTATATGTTTTTAATGTGATTGAAAAAACAGCCACTAGGTGGCTCTGTTCTGTCCCCTGCCACAAGTCAAGTAATTTGGTCTCCTCCCGGCCTTGCAGGAGACCAAACTTATGCAGGGCATGGTGAGGCACAGCTCTCGCAGGCTCCAGTGACATAGCACCTGCTGAGGAACACCCACTTTCTCCTGCTGGGAGCTCACACAATGTGAGCAAGGGGAAAGGTATGATACACAGCTTTTAAAGGGGTGCTAAGGGGGTGCTAAGAATAGTTAGGGAATAGAATTTGAGTTAGTTTAGAAAATATGGTTTGATGACAGGTACTCTTTAACAAATATAAGAATATAAATAAATACATAAAACAGTAAATTGAGAAAGCAAAAAAAGAAACAAGCAAAAACTAAAAATTTCTTAAATTATAAACAAATAAAGTGGAAATATTATTTTAAGCATCCTTTTTTATTTATTTTATTTTATCTAATTTGTTTTTATTTATTATATATTTGTCATAAATCAGATAAAAATCCTTCCAGCGGCCGGAAAAGTTCAGTGAAAATGTTTTTACATAACTCTTCTTGACCTCAGTAGTAAATCTGTCTTCAGTTAGCTCCCTCTAGTGGTGACTGGAAATCAGAATTGTATCATGTAATTTTCAGCTGTGTAAGGGAATGGGGAGATTTAAAGCTCTCTATCTGAAGAAGAAAAATGGATCATTATGTTGGAAATAGAATCTCAGTTGTTCCCCAACCAATGTGTCTACAGTTGTTGGAGAACTACAACTGCCAGCGACAGACTGGGAGTTGTGGTTTTGCTACAGCTGAAGGCACCCTGGTTGGGAACACTGGTCTATCGTATATCAAAATTTCAGTAGAGTCATAATTTGGGTTCTAGTTTTAACCCATGTACTAACTATATCTAATTGTATCCTTTTTCTTTTCTTTTTTTTTTTTTTTTTACCTTTTTCTCTCTACTTCCAGTATGATAAATGCCGACTTTAGCACCGCAACAGTGTTAATATCTTTTGGAGCTGTGCTGGGAAAGACGAGTCCTTTGCAGATGCTTATCATGGCCATTCTTGAGATAACCATATTTGCATGTAATGAACATCTTGTTGCGTTCCTGGGGGTAAGTGTTTTTAGTCTAGAGCACATTGTGTCATCTTTGCACCTACAAAGTATAATATTGCAGACCTGCCAGACATTTATCTACACCTATATAAATGACAAAAGCAGAGAAAATGAGACAGTACTACCTGTGCCTGCTTTAAAGGGGTTATCCAGGAATAAAAAAAAAACAGAGCCCATTTCTTTCAAAAACCTCTCCCCGTCTGTCTCCAGGTTGGGTGTGGTTCTGCAGCTTAGTTGCAGTAAAGTGAATGGCGCCAAGTTGTAATACCACACCCAACCTGGAGACAGACAGGGAGCGTTTTTTGAAACAAATTATCTCTCTTTTTTTGATTCTTGGATAACCCCTTTAATTACAGAGAAAGGTGCTAAGGCAGTAACATCTGCGTTTATATCATTTACAGATAATAGCAAGGCAGTATCTGATGATTAATAGACAGAGAGGTGGTACTATCTGTGCCTATGTTATGTATAAGGGAAGGAGGCAGTACTGTCTGCTCCAAAGTTATTCACAGGCAGAAATGGAGAACCATTCCAGACTGTACTTACATTGACAGGGAGAGACTGAGATATACTACTATGTGTTTCCAAAATTGATATAAGAAGACAGACAGTCAGAAGTATCTGTGCCTATGACGTTTATGGGCTAGACAAAAAGTTAGTCCTATCTGTGCCTATATGGTACACCGGGAGAGCCAGGGAGTCAGTAGTATGTGTTTCTACATTAATCACAAGAGAAGGGAATCATTAGTTTCTATGCCTATATCAGTCAAAGGGAGCGACAAGAAGGCAGTACTATCCACAGCTCTGTGATTTAGGGCAGGGTCACATTAGGGGGCGGATCCACAGTGTATGACGCTGCGGATGCACCCGATGGCAGTCACAGAGGGACTGCACAACCAACTCCCAGTAGTGGTGGATTTCCCGCTTTAGAAGCAAGCGGGAGCTCACTCTGCAGTCCCTCTTGTGACTGCGTCGGGCACATCCGCAGCATCTAATACGCTGCGGATCATATCTTCCCCCTTTCCCTGTGACCCTGCCCATATAGAACAGAAACCAAAATAAGCGGCACTATTTGGCTATGTCCACATGTCGGTGTTCCGTTTTCAGGGGCTGCCAGCGCTCTACTGTCAGGGAAATGTCCCCATGGAGTTTTTTCATGCGAACACTCCCCTGACAGCAAAGCGCTGGCAGAACATGCCGGCGCTAGGACCGCTTGAAAGCGCACCGTCTCATAGACGGTAGTGCATTTCCGTGTGGTGTCCACAGAAAGAAAAGGCATGTCTATTCCTTCTGCGGACATCAGAATTTGAATTTTGTGCCAGATGTTTCCGGTGGCTGAAATTCTGCTGTGTGAACAGGATAGCAGAATCCCATTGAAATCAATGGGACTCTGCTGCTGCAGAATCTCTGTGCGGAATTAAAATGTGAAATTCCGCACTGAAATTTCATCGTGCGAACATAGCCTTAAAAGGATACGTTTTCTAATGTCGTACTGATTCAAAAGGTGTGGGGGCAGTCAAAGATTAGGGGTAAGGTCTACTATACCGGAACGCCTCGGTACACCTGCCCCCTACCATGCAGCACCCATCCCCACCAGCTCCACACCGTTGCTGTGGAGACCACCGGTATGAAACTGATAAGAACAGATACTACACTTGATCTTAGCCAAAAGGCCGAGAAGTGATGTATATTGTAAGATTGTGCTATATCTCAGGAACCGCTAAACGGATTGGGGTAAGGAATGCAACATTTTACCCAGGATCACCCACACCGACCACCTGTATATTCAGCTTAGTGGGGTTGACCCACCTGTCAGGTTCCCTTTAAGTCAGCAAAGAATGGTGTAAGATTTGCAGAATTGTGAATGCAGCTCTGAAGTATAACACTGGCTGTACCTCATGATAGCTATAAGATATATTATACAGTGTATGTGTTATAGTAGACATGCCCTTTAAAGAAAACATTATTCTGCCTTTTTCATCTTACAGGCTACAGATATTGGTGCATCTATGGTCATCCACGCATTTGGAGCCTATTTTGGTTTGGCCGCTTCTGCTGTTCTGTATCGATCTGGACTGAAAAAAGGGCATGAACATGAAGGCTCCGTCTATCACTCTGACTTATTCGCAATGATTGGTAAGTCAAGTTGTACATTTGTACATTTAATACTCAATGTCAGCTACAGTAGGGCAGAGCCAATGGTCAGAAACAGTCAGACGCCCTGACCTGGAAAAGGGACACTCTTTATCATTGTTGCTTTCCTGATCTCAAAACACACTAAATAAACTAAATAAATAAAATGACCATACCAGAATGCAAGATCCCTATTAAGAATGTGTTGTACTGCAACATTTTACTTCTAAGTTAGTAAATAGACTTGTGCACTAGAAAAATTTTCGTTTAATTTCGTTTCGTTTTTTCGTTTTGGAAAAAAATTTCGGTTCGGCAATATTTTCGGTTTAGATTTTTCGGATACATTCGGTATTCGGGTATTCGTGTTGTTTTTTCGGATACATTCGGTATTCGGGTACATTCGGTAAATCTTTAGTCTTTTTTTGGACTTTAGCGATCCTAATAAATAATGGAGATACCTTTTTTATTAAAATTTCGCAGGGTATCATAAAAAAATCATAATAAAAAAGATACAGTGGTGATGGAAAAAATTGTATCTAATGAAATGTATCATTTTTATTATGAAATGTTTATTCATTTTTAAACAGGGATCAATTTATGTGAGCGGGTAAAGCACTAAAAATGTAGCCGACAATAATGAAAATGTAGTGTGTGCGTGTTTTTCACTTTTTTTTTAAAACATTTTTTAGGTAGTACTACTACTCCCAGCATGGAACACACTCTTCCATGATGGGAGTAGTAGTTACCTGTACTAATTGACAGATTGCAGGGGTCCATTGCGATCCTCTTGTATAATGTATAGATGCGCCGGCTGCTCTTCTATGGTCCCCTGCACTCACGTATATGTACACATATTCATATTTCCCGCAGAGCTGTGATTGGCCAGATGGTTCCAGCCAATCACAGCTCTCTGTGAGAAATAGGAATATGTGTATATATACGGCCGTGCAGGGGACCATAGGAGAGCGGCCGCCGCATTCATACATTATACTGGAGGATCGCAGCGGGTGTCAGGAGTGACACCTGCAGTGATCTTTCCTTTACTACAAGTACTACCACTCCCAACATGGAGTACACTCTGCTCCATGCTGGGAGCTGTAGTACCTGCATTAATAGACAGATCGCAGCGGGTGTCAGAAGTTACACTGGCTGCCATATGTCTATTAATGCAGGTACTACAGCTCCCAGCATGGAGCAGAGTGTGCTACATGTTGGGAGTATTAGTACCTGCAGTAAGGGACAGATCCCAGGGATGTCACTCCTCCTGACACCCGCTGCGATCGTCCTTATGTGAATGTCGGGATCAGCTGTTCTCAGGGCTACAGAGCCAGGAGAACAGCTGACGCTGAGCCGTAGGTATACATCGTATATCTACTGCCCAGCAAGAACTTACAGTGAGCTTGCAATGTGTATACAGTATACACATTGCTGGCTCACTTAACCCCTTGCTGAGCTGTGCGCTATGCGCAAGCCCAGCAAGGGAAGAGTTAACTTACACTGCTGGACAGTGTAGGTTAACCCTTTGGGCGGTATACACTATATACAGCTATCTATAGATAGCTGTATACAGTGTATACAGAAGACGAAGTCCAGCTTACTTCCCTCGAGTCCCGGGCCGGGTTCGTGTAGCTCCGCCCCCTAGTGGTGACGTCATTAGGGGGCGGAGCTACAGAAGGGAACAAGGCTAGTTTATCTGAAGCTCTGTTCACATTGTACGTTTTGTATAATGTGAACAGACCCTTCTGGCAGTGTCTACCCAGACAGGGAGACTCCAGCTGTTGCTAAACTACAACTCCCAGCATGCCCAGACAGCCAAAGGCTGTCTGGGCATGCTGGGAGTTGTAGTTTTTCACCAATTGGTGGCTCCCTGTTTGGGTAGACATTGCATCATGGGTGCTCTCCCCAGCGGACAGCGCCAAAAATGTCATAACCAATTTTTTGTGTTTTTTTTTCTTCTCGTTTCAGATCCGTGTATGCAGAGGATTACTGCGGATTCGATGGATTACGGCGGATTATTTTTTTTCCCTTTAATAAAATGGTTAACGAGGGCTGTGGGGGAGTGTTTTTTTAAATAAAATAATTTTTCCAATGTGTTGTGTTTTTTTTTAATTTTTATTGAATTTTCAGGGTTAGTAGCGGAAGCTGTCTTATTGACGGAATCCATTACTAGGCCAGGGCTTAGTGCTAGCCCCAAAAACAGCTAGCGCTAACCCCCAATTATTACCCCGGTACCCACCGCCACAGGGGTGCCGGGAAGAGCCGGTACCAACAGGCCCGGAGCGTCAAAAATGGCGCTCCTGGACCTAGGCGGTAACAGGCTGGCGTTATTTAGGCTGGGGAGGGCCAGTAACAATGGTCCTCGCCCACCCTGGTAACGTCAGGCTGTTGCTGTTTGGTTGGTATTGTGCTGAGAATGAAAATACGGGGAACCCTATGCGTTTTTTTTTTTAATTTAAATAAGAAAATTAAAAAAAAAAAACGCATAGGGTTCCCCGTATTTTCATTCTCAGCCAGATACCAACCAAACAGCAACAGCCTGACGTTACCAGGGTGGGCGAGGACCATTGTTACTGGCCCTCCCCAGTCTAAATAACGCCAGCCTGTTACCGCCTAGGCCCAGGAGCGCCATTTTGACGCTCCGGGCCTGTTGGTACCGGCTCTTCCCGGCACCCCTGTGGCGGTGGGTACCGGGGTAATAATTGGGGGTTAGCGCTAGCTGTTTTTGGGGCTAGCACTAAGCCCTGGCCTAGTAATGGATTCCGTCAATAAGACAGCGTCCACTACTAACCTTGAAAATTCAATAAAATAAAAAAAACACAACACATTGGAAAAATTATTTTATTTAAAAAAACACTCCCCCACAGCCCTCGTTAACCATTTTATTAAAGGAAAAAATAAATAATCCGCCGTAATCCATCGAATCCGCAGTAATCCTCTGCATACACGGATCTGAAACGAGAAGAAAAAAACACAAAAAATTGGTTATGACATTTTTGGCGCTGTCCGCTGGGGAGAGCACCCATGATGCAATGTCTACCCAAACAGGGAGCCACCAATTGGTGCAAAACTATAACTCCTAGCATGCCCAGACAGCCTTTAGCTGTCTGGGCATGCTGGGAGTTGTAGTTTAGCAACAGCTGGAGTCTCCCTGTCTGGGTAGACACTGCCAGAAGGGTCTGTTCACATTATACAAAACGTACAATGTGAACAGAGCTTCAAATAAACTAGCCTTGTTCCCTTCTGTAGCTCCGCCCCCTAATGACGTCACCACTAGGGGGCGGAGCTACACGAACCCGGCCCGGGACTCGAGGGAAGTAAGCTGGACTTCTTCTTCTGTATACACTGTATACAGCTATCTATAGATAGCTGTATATAGTGTATACCGCCCAAAGGGTTAACCTACACTGTCCAGCAGTGTAAGTTAACTCTTCCCTTGCTGGGCTTGCGCATAGCGCACAGCTCAGCAAGGGGTTAAGTGAGCCAGCAATGTGTATACTGTATACACATTGCAAGCTCACTGTAAGTTCTTGCTGGGCAGTAGATATACGATGTATACCTACGGCTCAGCGTCAGCTGTTCTCCCGGCTCTGTAGCCCTGAGAACAGCTGATCCCGACATTCACATAAGGGCGATAGCAGCGGGTGTCAGGAGGAGTGACATCCGCTGGGATCTGTCCCTTACTGCTGGTACTAATACTCCCAACATGGAGCACACTCTGCTCCATGCTGGGAGCTGTAGTACCTGCATTAATAGACATATGGCAGCGAGTGTAACTTCTGACACCCGCTGCGATCTGTCTATTAATACAAGTACTACAGTTCCCAGCATGGAGCAGAGTGTGCTCCATGTTGGGAGTATTAGTACTTGTAGTAAAGGAAAGATCACTGCGGGTATCACTCCTGACACCCGCTGCGATCCTCCAGTATAATGTATGAATGCGGCGGCCGCTCTCCTATGGTCCCCTGCACGGCCGTATATATACACATATTCCTATTTCTCACAGAGAGCTGTGATTGGCTGGAACCATCTGGCCAATCACAGCTCTGCGGGAAATATGAATATGTGTACATATACGTGAGTGCAGGGGACCATAGAAGAGCAGCCGGCGCATCTATACATTATACAAGAGGATCGCAATGGACCCCTGCAATCTGTCAATTAGTACAGGTAACTACTACTCCCATCATGGAAGAGTGTGTTCCATGCTGGGAGTAGTAGTACTACCTAAAAAATGTTTTAAAAAAAAGTGAAAAACACGCACACACTACATTTTCATTATTGTCGGCTACATTTTTAGTGCTTTACCCGCTCACATAAATTGATCCCTGTTTAAAAATGAATAAACATTTCATAATAAAAATGATACATTTCATTAGATACAATTTTTTCCATCACCACTGTATCTTTTTTATTATGATTTTTTTATGATACCCTACGAAATTTTTATAAAAAAGGTATCTCCATAATTTTTTAGGATCGCTAAAGTCCAAAAAAAGAATAAAAAGATTTACCGAATGTACCCGAATACCGAATGTATCCGAAAAATCAAACTATCTATATCCTTTTTATTATATTTGTTATCAGAATGAATTCTTCACGTTCGTTTACAGATAACGAATGCATTCGTTATTTACAGCAATAGGGGGGGTCGGGAAATAACGAATGTATTCGTTACTTTGCTATTCGTATTATCGTGGCTATTCGGGAATGTTCAAAATATGTTTTCGTGCATTCGGATCGGTCCGAATGCACGAAAACGGTAAAATTCGTTAATTTAGACATTCGTGCCGAACCGAATTGCACATGTCTATTAGTAAACATGTCTTCATTTTTTTGCATTCTAAATAATTCAAAAATAAATTGCATTAAAGACATTTTAATTAATGACATTGATGAACTTGACCTCAAAGATTTGTTGATAGATCTAAGTAAAATTTTAAAAGAGCTAAATACAGTAAATAAAACCAGGCTTAAAAGGAAACTGTGATCTATATGACCCGCACTGACCTGTTGTACAGGCTAATACTGCAGTTGACACTGATGAAAATGATACTTACCTATCCCTGCACCGTGCCTCTTTTCTGCTGCACTTCCGGTTGTTCGGTACATACAAATGACCTGCTTGGTGCACAGTGACATCATAGCGACATTTTCCTATTAATGCTTTCTCCGCTATGGTGAGCCTCCGCAGACTGGAGCTCCATTCTGTAGTAGAGGATGCTCCGTACAAGGAAGAAGTAGTTAATAGGATAATGCTCGCTGGACATCACTGTTCATGGAGTGTCAGGTGTTTACACTTCACCAGTCAGATATTGATGACCTATCCTGACAATATAGAAGCAAAAATTGCTCCTTGACAAGTTCCCATAAAATAACTTTATTTAGAAAATAAGTAAAATGCTAATTATCAACATCATGGTATAAAATAAAAGGAAAAACTGACATGTTTCTTGTACCTAAGTGCTCTTCTTCATAGTCAGACTATGACTAAAAGCTCTTAGTTGCCTAAAACACACAAGTCTTTCCTGTTTTTTTTTTTTTTTATAATTTTTTTTTTTTAAACCGTGATGTTGTTAACTTGCATTTTAATTATTTTTGAAATAAAGTTATTCTTTTATGGAAACTTGCCAAGGAGAATTTTTTTGCTTTTTAGATTCAGCATTTGAGTCAACGCCCTTGTGTGTTCCCGGGCACCTGTACCTGGATTAAACACAGCAACAGTAGGAGGAGAATTATCTGATTTATTTATCCTAACAAAAGGTCATCAGTTAATTTATCTCTTTAATTTCTAACAGTTTTCAATGTGTCTCCTTGCAGTCACTGAATGGGAAACATCATTGCCTACTTTCAAAATGAGATTTAAATTATTAATAAAAGTTAAGGTTTACACTGTCATTCAGTGAGGAGGTTCTGTTAATGTCTGATACAATCTCTGCCGAAAGGATCATCTAAGGCTTCAAAGTCAACACTGTAAAATGTTTCAGCCCATCACCTACTTAACCCTTAACTCTAAGATCACATCTAATTTTGAAATCTTGCTGAGCCATGGAATATGCTTAGTAAACAAGCTTTAATCTAGAACAGTGGTCTCCAACCTGCGGACCTCCAGATGTTGCAAAACAACAACTCCCAGCATGCCCGGACAGCCAACGGCTGTCCGGGCATGCTGGGAGTTGTAGTTTTGCAACATCTGGAGGTCTGCAGGTTGGAGACCACTGATCTAGAACATCGATGGTCTTATCGGGCGGGGGTCAGGCTGTTTAATTCAGTCCTTAGCTATGTCTTTAGATGCATGGCCATGTGATAGGAACAGTCAGTGGCTTTCACACGATCAGAACACTCACCTTCTGCTGCTGCATTTATTTTCATTGTCTCGTTGACTGTAGCATATTCTACACCTGTCTTCTTCTGGGACCCGCCACTGCTATATGCGGAAATGTCTTCAATATCATCATAACCACAACTAGAAAAGTCACTGCCTCCCACAAGATCAGAACACTCACCTCCTGCTGCTACAATTATTCCCATTGTCTCATTGGCTACAATGTATACTCTTTCATCCCACTTCCTGAGACTGACCCTGTTACATATACAAATTAGGGATCGACCGATATCGATTTTTTAGGGCCAATACCGATAATCTGTCACCTTTCAGGCCGATAGCCGATAACTTATACCGATAAGTTATCGGCTATTTCAACCCCCCAGGGCCGCAGAAGCCGTTGCAGATCAATGATTTAAAACGAGCGCTTTAAATCAATGAACTGCAGTGGCTTTTGCCGGGCCAGAGACCGCCGCCGGCCGCTTCTCTCCCCCTGCCTGTCCTGGGGTCCTGAGTCTAACCACCACAGTTGCCCCATCGCCTCCCCCCCCCCATCCTCTGCCCACATACCACTGCCGCCCCCCCCCATCCTCTGCCCACATACCGCCGCCTCCCCATCGCCTCCCCCCATCCCCGGTGTTATAATTACCTGTTCCTGGGGTCTGCGATACTTCTGGCTCCGTCGGCGTCCTGCGCTGTCACTGTGCGCACTGATGGTGACGTCGCGTTGGGGACATCACTCGTCATTGTGCAGCACAGTGCACGGCAACAGCACAGGTGCCAGAAGTATAGCGGACCCTGGGAACAGGTAATTATAACATCGGGGATGGGAGGAGGCGATGGGGCGGTGGCAGTATGTGGGCAGAGGATGGGGGGAGGCAATGGGGCAGCAGCGGCGGTATCTGGGCAGAGGATGGGGGGAGGCAATGGGGCAACAGTGGCGATGGTCGTCTCTGGCCGAGGGGCGGGCGGTGAGGCATTATTGGCATATTGGCAAGGTAATTTCTGATACCGATAATGTCCAAAATCAAGATTATCGGCCGATAATATCGGCCAAACCGATAATCGGCCAATCTCTAATACAAATGTCTTTAAATATGAGGGGAAGGTCACTGTCTACCAAAAAATATATTCTTCTTCTCCCGCTGTAACTATTACCACAGTGGTTTCATTGGCTACAGCATATCCTATATATTCCTATGTATTGTGTACCGGTCACATTCTGCATTGTCTTCAGTTGCATAATCACACAAATGCAAAGGTTTCCTTTCTTACTGATGAAATAATTCCCATGGTTCCATTGGATAAAGCACAGCTTTCCCCCACCACTTCCTGAAACGGCTTTTGTCACTCGCAGTCAAGTGTATAAGCATATGAGTAGTAAGGTCACTGCCTCCCATGAGATCGGATCATGCATGCCCTGCTGCTACAGTCATTTCCATGGTCCCGTTGACGGAAAAGTTATTCTATCCATGTCCAATTCTCACAGTCACTCCATTTAAATACAACCTTGTCTTAAACAAAATAACCATGGGCGGAAAATTCCCTGCTTCTGCTAAGAACACTGCCCTTCTGCAGCCACAATAATTTCCATAGTTTACGCTATTTCCACCTTCTTGCTAAAACTGCAGCAATTTCATACAGGTGTGATGTCGGGTAAGGGTAATGTGTAATTAACCGTTTCGTGACACCAGGGCATGGTTGACCTATACACCACCCGAGGCAGACCAGCTTCTCCTGTGCCAAGCACAGGGCAAATAATCACTCCAATCACTTGGAAAGATGGTACAATCGGTTACAGCTCAGATTAGCATGAAGGAGATGCAGGGTGAACTTTGGGAAGCTTATTGGCTTGCTGGGACTTATAGTTGATTGTGCTGTATATGGCTGACTTGACTTGTATGCAGCCTACGATAGACTTTAGTGACTTGAGCTTGACTGACTTGCTGGATTTGACTTGTATTAAATTCCCCGGACTTAGTGCTTACCGCAAGGCTTTGACTTTCACCTGGGTAGTGGGGTTAACTGGTAGTAGATGCGTGGTTGCTGGACTAAGCCTCACGCCTCTTTCAGGATCACCTCACAGACAGACTTCACACTTTACCAAACTGTACCACAGCAAGAGAGCAAGAGAGAGAACTGAACTCTGACCTCACTATATATGGAACAATTTAGAGAGATCCCATTGGCTGGATAAGTCACCTGGTTCACCTCTGCATACTCCGCTAACAACAAGGTTCATAGCAACAGAATTCTTAAAGGGGTACTCCGGGGGAAAACTATTATTTTTTTAAATCAACTGGTGCCAGAAAGTTAAACAGATTTGTAAATGACTTCTATTAAAAAATCTTTACCCTTCCAGTACTTTTTAGCAGCTGTATGCTACAGAGGAAATTCTTTTCTTTTTAAATTTCTTTTTTGTCCACAGTGCTCTCTGCTGACACCTCTGTCCATGTCAGGAACTGTTCAAAGCAGCATAGATTTGCAATGGGGATTTTCTCCTGCACTGGACAGTTCCTGATATGGGCATCAGGTGTCCTCAGCACTGGAAGGGTAAAGATTTTTTAATAGAAGTACTTAACAAATCTGTTTAACTTTCTGGCACCAGTTGATTTAAAAATAAAAGTACCCCTTTAAAGTAACAAGTGCATAGAAAATACCATTACATTAACCATTATATAACATTACATTATACTGTGCATTATAGACAGTTCTCAGGAGAGTGGGCCCAAGATGGACATTGAAGCAGCATCTGCCACGCAGGATGGGCAGGAGTACAGAAGAACACGTGATTCTGTACTGGGTCGCCACACAGGCAGGTCCCAGCTGCTGGGCTGGTAAGGGAGACGAAGGCTTCCGAGCCAAAGGAGCATTCTGGCTTCCATGGCCACGGTTTCTAATGATGGCCCCCATGTCCATGGGGGCCAGTGTTCGAGAAAGTTGACAGCTCTCTGCACAGCTGCACTGCATGGTAGGGGGTGGGGGCTAGGGGACATAGGTGGCATGTGCCACATTTATAATAGGAGCCTAGTAGCTGCTCTGCTGAAAACTTCTCCCTAAGGCTTAGTTTGCAGCAATCTTCATTCAATCTGTGAGAATGTATGCAACTATTAAAGGGGTATTCCAGGCAAAACCTTTATATATATATATATATATATATATATATATATATATATATATATATATATACATATCAACTGGCTCCGGAAAGTTAAACAGATTTGTAAATTACTTCTATTAAAAAATCTTAATCTTTCCAGTACTTTTTAGGGGCTGTATACTACAGAGGAAATGCTTTTCTTTTTGGATTTCTCTGATGTCATGACCACAGTGCTCTCTGCTGACCTCTGCTGTCCATTTTTGGAACTGTCCAGAGCAGGAGAAAATCCCCATAGCAAACATATGCTGCTCTGGAAAGTTCCTAAAATGGACAGCAGAGGTCAGCAGAGAGTACTGTGGTCGTGACATCAGAGAAATCCAAAAAGAAAAGCATTTCCTCTGTAGTATACAGCCAAATTGTTACGCCGAGCGCTCCGGGTCCCCGCTCGCGAATCGCATCCCAAGTCACTTACCCGTCCCGGTCCCCGGCTGTCATGTACTGGCGCGCGCGGCTCCGCTCTCTAGGGTGCGCGCGCGCCAGCTCTCTGAGACTTAAGGGCCAGTGCACCAATGATTGGTGCCTGGCCCAATTAGCTTAATTAGCTTCCACCTGCTCCCTGGCTATATCACATCACTTCCCCTGCACTCCCTTGCCGGATCTTGTTGCCTTGTGCCAGTGAAAGCGTTTAGTGTTGTCCAAGCCTGTGTTACCTGATCTCCTGCTATCCATATAGACTACGAACCTTGCCGCCTGCCCCGACCTTCTGCTACGTCTGACCTTGCCTCTGCCTAGTCCTTCTGTCCCACGCCTTCTCAGCAGTCAGCGAGGTTGAGCCGTTGCTAGTGGATACGACCTGGTTGCTACCGCCGCAGCAAGACCATCCCGCTTTGCGGCGGGCTCTGGTGAACACCAGTAGCCACTTAGAACCGGTCCACCGGCACGGTCCACGCCAATCCCTCGCTGACACAGTGGATCCACAACCTGTAAGCTGAATCGTGACAGTAGATCCGGCCATGGATCCCGCTGAGGTGCCGCTGCCAAGTCTCGCTGACCTTACCACGGTGGTCACTCAGCAATCGCAGCAAATTGCCCAACAAGGACAGCAGCTGTCGCAGTTGACCGCCACGTTACAGCAACTTCTGCCTCTGCTACAGCAGCAACCATCTCCTCCGCCAGCTCCTGCACCTCCTCCGCAGCGAGTAGCCGCTCCTAGCCTCCGCTTGTCCCTGTCGGACAAATTTGATGGGGACTCTAGACTCTGCCGTGGATTTTTGTCTCAATGTTCCCTGCATATGGAGATGTTGTCGGACCTGTTTCCAACAGAACGGTCTAAGGTGGCGTTCATAGTGAGCCTTCTTTCAGGAAAGGCCTTGTCTTGGGCCACACCGCTCTGGGACTGCAATGATCCTGCCACAGCCACAGTCCAGTCCTTCTTCGCTGAAGTCCGTAGTGTCTTCGAGGAACCAGCCCGAGCTTCTTCTGCCGAGACTGCCCTGCTGAACCTGGTCCAGGGTAATTCTTCAGTAGGTGAGTACGCCATCCACGAGGCTCTCTGCGCAACCTTTAAAAAAGGCCTATCCAGTAACATCAAGGATGTGCTGGCCGCACGAGAGATTCCTGCCAACCTGCAAGAACTTATCCATTTGGCCACCCGCATTGACATGCGTTTTTCTGAGAGACATCAGGAGCTCCGCCAGGAAAAAGACTTAGATCTCTGGGCACCTCTCCCACAGTATCCTTTGCAATCTACGCCTGGGCCTCCCGCCGAGGAGGCCATGCAAGTGGAACGGTCTCGCCTGACCCAGGAAGAGAGGAATCGCCGTAGGGAAGAAAATCTTTGTCTGTACTGTGCCAGTATCGAGCATTTCTTGGTGGATTGCCCTATTCGTCCTCCACGTCTAAGAAACGCACGCACGCACCCAGCTCACGTGGGTGTGGCGTCTCTTGGTTCGAAGTCTGCTTCTCCACGTCTCACGGTGCCCGTGCGGATTTCTCCTTCTACCAACTCCTTCCTCTCAGCCGTGGCCTGCTTGGACTCTGGTGCCTCTGGGAATTTTATTCTGGATTCTTTGGTGAATAAATTCTGCATCCCGGTGACCCGTCTCGTCAAGCCGCTCTACATTTCCGCGGTCAACGGAGTTAGATTGGATTGCACCGTGCGTTACCGCACAAAACCCCTCTTAATGTGCATTGGACCCCATCACGAAATGATTGAATTTTTTGTCCTTCCCAACTGCACCTCTGAGGTCCTCCTCGGTCTGCCATGGCTCCAGCTTCATTCTCCCACCCTTGACTGGACCACCGGGGAGATCAAGAACTGGGACTCTGCTTGCCACAAGAAATGCCTCTCCCCCCCTCCCAGTCCCGTCAGGCAAGCCTCAGTGCCTCCTCCTACACCTGGTCCCCCCAAGGCTTATCTGGACTGTGCCTTGCCTCCTCATGGCCCCCGTCCTGGTGACACCCTGCCCCGTGCCAAGCTTCACCCTCTGCCCTCCCTCCCCATTCCCACTCCTGCTGTACTGCCTGCCTTTGAGGAAACCCTACATTCACTCCAAGTGTCCTCGTCCCAGGTAAAGCAGTTGCCGGACAAAAAAAGGGGGAGACCTAAGGGGGGGGTACTGTTACACCGAGCGCTCCGGGTCCCTGCTCCTCCCCGGAGCGCTCACGGCGTCTCTCTCTCCCTGCAGCGCCCCGGTCAGACCCGCTGACCGGGAGCGCTGCACTGACATTGCCGGCGGGGATGCGATTCGCATAGCGGGACGCGCCCGCTCGCGAATCGCATCCCAAGTCACTTACCCGTCCCGGTCCCCGGCTGTCATGTACTGGCGCGCGCGGCTCCGCTCTCTAGGGTGCGCGCGCGCCAGCTCTCTGAGACTTAAGGGCCAGTGCACCAATGATTGGTGCCTGGCCCAATTAGCTTAATTAGCTTCCACCTGCTCCCTGGCTATATCACATCACTTCCCCTGCACTCCCTTGCCGGATCTTGTTGCCTTGTGCCAGTGAAAGCGTTTAGTGTTGTCCAAGCCTGTGTTACCTGATCTCCTGCTATCCATATAGACTACGAACCTTGCCACCTGCCCCGACCTTCTGCTACGTCTGACCTTGCCTCTGCCTAGTCCTTCTGTCCCACGCCTTCTCAGCAGTCAGCGAGGTTGAGCCGTTGCTAGTGGATACGACCTGGTTGCTACCGCCGCAGCAAGACCATCCCGCTTTGCGGCGGGCTCTGGTGAACACCAGTAGCCACTTAGAACCGGTCCACCGGCACGGTCCACGCCAATCCCTCGCTGACACAGTGGATCCACAACCTGTAAGCCGAATCGTGACACAAATAAATTGTGTTTTAAGGATTAAGATTTTTTAATAGAAGTAATTTACAAATCTGTTGAACTTTCTGGCACCAGTTGATTAAAAAAAAAAAAAAAAGAAAGAAAGATTTTCACGTGAGTATCCCTTTAACATCTTTCGCAACATTGGGGAAACTACAAAGCTACATCCTAGTTGTACCACTGCACATGGAACACATTCAGTAAAGTTTGTCATTATACAACAGACTGCTGTGTTGTCACATTTTAGTTCTCTGTGTTACTGTAAAAAGTAAGATCAGGTTCTAACTTCAGGGTTAAATTTTCAGGGTTAAGTGTTCGTAGCATCATGAGTTGCTTTGACAATACCTGGTCCTATCAGTGGGCTTGGACCCATAGCCTATTACATGTGCTTTCAGAATCCATGCCCATTCCGTGTGCACATAAATACCTTGCAAATCTGCTAAGGCCTTGCTTGTGTTCAGTTCATCTGCACTAGCTTCCACACAACTCTTGGTTTGCTCTATTCTGTGTATTCGGCTTCCTATGCATGTATTCTTTGCTTAGTGATTTGGTACATTTTCTGCTATTTTGCTTTGGACCCAGCTTGTTAAACTACTGTTTCGTATTTTATTATGTGCCTGTTAACTCTTTTTGTCCTTTGTTGTTTTGGACTGTGTTAAGCCCCTGCACTGTATTCCAGAGCAGAGACTGTCGTCCAGTTGTGGATCTGCTGTCCAGCGCACATATGCAAGTAGGCAGGGAAAGTGGTTTTGTGTATGAGCAGGGGTGAACTTCTCCCTGTCCCAACGTGAGTGGAAAGGTCACTGACCCCTAACCAGATCAGCACATTCATCATTCCTTGCTGACATTATTTCTATTGCATGATAAATAATTTAGCCATTTATAAATCTAAAAATCCTTGTACACAATGATGAGCTCATATTCTGCTCGACTTTCAGGAACTCTCTTTCTGTGGATGTTTTGGCCAAGCTTCAACTCCGCCATTGCCAACCATGGAGCTGACCAAGAGATGGCCATCATTAACACTTACTTCTCACTGGCAGCCTCCGTGCTCACTGCTTATGCCTTCTCCAGCTTGGTTGACCACAAAGGAAAGTTTGATATGGTAAGAAACAACTAAAATGATGTCACTTTCTCTACCGACTCCAGCACATTCTAGAGTGAATATTTGCAGCCTAGACAGACAGACTAAAGTTTAACTCACTAATTAAAGGGGTACTATTGTGGAAAACATTTTTTTTAGGTCTTTATAACTCAACTGGTGCCAGAAAGTTAAACAGATTTGTAAATTACTTCTATAAAAAAAATCTTTACCCTTCCAGTACTTTTTAGCAGCTGTATGCTACAGAGGAAATTCTGTTCTTTTTTAACTTCTTTTTTGTCTTGTCCACAGTGCTCTCTGCTGACACCTCTGTCCGTGTCTGGAACTGTCCAGAGCAGCATAGGTTTGCTCTGCGGATTTTCTCCTGCCCTGGACAGTTCCTGATACGGACATCAGGTGTCAGCAGAGAGCACTGTGGACAAGACAAAAAAAAATAAATAAAACAAAGAACAGAATTTCCTCTGTAGCATACAGCTGCTAAAAAGTACAGGAAGGGTAAAGATTTTTTAATAGAAGTAATTTACAAATCTGTTTAACTTTCTGGCACCAGTTCATTAAACAAAAAAAGTTTTCCACCAGAGTACCCCTTTAATTAAGTCATTTCTATATGATCGGTGTCATATTGACTTGTCCCATACAGGTTCACATCCAGAATGCCACCCTGGCCGGAGGTGTAGCGGTGGGTACCTGCGCTGACATGAATATTGGACCCTTTGGCGCAATGATTATTGGTTTTACTGCCGGTATAATTTCTACCCTTGGATTCAAGTTTTTAACTGTGAGTATACATACATGAGTATACATATTAGTATAAATGGGACTATTGTGGATATCAGGTAAGAGTAACATAGGAAAATTATTGTACCTTTATTACGGCCACAATACCCTGCCCAACCATGACCGAAACAAACAGCTTTATACATCCATGTGATGCTGTTGGTTTATTATACCTATACATGTTCCAGGGTTTACAACCATAATAAGGACACAAACATTTTCCCATAGTATGCTCATGTGCAACCAACATAAACATAGTCACTAGACCAGTGATCTCATACTGTGGCCCTTCAGATTTAGCAAAACTTCAACTCCCAGCATGTCCGGACAGCCGTTGGCTGTCCGGGCATGCTGGGAGTTGAAGTTTTGCAAAATCTGAAGGGCCACAGTTTGAGACCATTGCATTAGACTGTAATGTATCATAGCCGTTTATGTTTTGTTTTTGTTAATTTCTTATATTCTTTAGAATTGCTTTGCGTTGATTTTGTCAATTTTGTCTCTTTTAGCCAATTTTTGCATCTAAGCTCAGGATTCAGGACACATGTGGAGTACACAATCTGCACGGTTTACCAGGGATTTTAGGTGGGCTGGCGGGTATCGTGGCCACCGCCCTTGGAGCTAAACCCAAGTGAGTGACACTCCTGATACTAATAGGATCTATTGGTTACTTCTATAACATTCTGTATATGACTAGTGTTGAGCGGCATAGGCCATATTCGAATTCGCAATATTTCATGAATATATGGACGAATATTCGTCATATATTCGCATATTCAGTTTTTTTTCGCATATGCGTAAATTTGCATATGCGTAAATTATCATGTGTGAAAATTTGCATATGTGAAAATTTATGAACTTCATAGCAAGTATACCAGTGTAACTTGATAGAAGCAGCAGAAGGGAGGGATCAATATTCGTGAATATTCGCATATGTGAATATCCGCCCGGCGGTCTCACACAGTAGTATTAGAGCCTTCTTTACACCACACAAGCTGGAAGCAGAGAGGGGTGATCACTGTGATGTGTACTGTGAAAAAAAAGTGATTATTCGTAATTTCGAATATATAGTGCTATATTCGCGAATATTCGCAAATTCGTGAATATGCGATATTCGCGAATAAAATTTGAATTGCGAATATTCGCGAGCAACACTATTTATGACAAGTGCATTTAAATTGAAGTTAGAACCATTTCTTGCATTGCTCTTTATTATAATTATTCGTTGGTGTACCTTTTTTTTTTTTTTTTATCCTTTTATTATTGTTATACGTTTTATTGTAAGATCCTTTTGTTTTGAAACTGATAAGTCAGCAGAAAAACATGAGTGTAAATCAGTTGAAGGCTGGGTAGGGCCAATCATCCGAATTCCGAATATACAATTTTTATCTCAATTGTCCTTACAAATGCCGAGATAAAGGGGGAGATTTATCAAAACCTGTGCAGAGTAAAACTTGACAAGTTGCCCATAGCAATCAATCAGCTTGCTTCTTTCATTTTTAGGAAGGCCTGTGAAAAATTAAAGAAGCAATCTGATTGGTTGCTATAGGAAACTGCACAATTTTACCTCTGCACAGGCTTTGATAAATCTCCCCCAAAAGCCATTTTTGTTTATTTGTAAATGAGGCCCTAGTGTCCAGGGGGCGTTCCCCAGCAGACTAAGAGCCCAGGGTAGTCAAGCCCATGTCCTGTTTATCTAGTGGTTGTCAATTAAAGAGTACCGATCATGATCTTGTTAAATTTTATAATCCCCCAGTTCACTGCCCCCATCATCATAAATTACCCCCTCCCTTTATTTTTTATTATTGTTTAGTTTTCTACCTTCATATTGCTCTGTATTTTCTGCTCAGTCTCTGTCAGATTCACAGACTGGGAAGGGGCATTACCAAGCAGACGGGACATCATCTGAAGCCATATAAGGAAGAACTTCCTCCCTCACTCCGCTACACACAGCCCAGAACAGTTCAGTGTGAGATGAGCTATGATTGGTTAAGGCTGCACACACACTCCTCAGCACTCCAGACTGCATTTCCTGATTTTGGACTTCTGCCAGGCCAGCAGGAGTCCAAAAGTCTGTGCAAGAGATGGGGAGGAAATGTGTTCTGGACAAGAAGGAAGACACATAGTGGCAGCTTTTTTAAACACAAATAAAATATAGATAATTTTTTTTATACAAAGTACATTAGAAAGATTTTTTATTTACCATAAGGAGTGCAATAGCAATTTTTTTTTTAATGAGAGTGCCCATTTAAACTAGCTAGGTGGATGCAAGTGGGTACAGAGGTGGTGAATAAGAGGAGAAGGGCTGGACTTGCCTAGGTTCTTGCTGTACTAGGGAACGCCCCTTGGACTTTTGCAAAACAAAACAAAAAAGGCTAACATGTCAGAGCTGGAATGGACTATGGAGATAAAAAGTGTATGTCCTGAATCCTGATGATTAGTCCTATCAAGCCATATGACTACTTACACCCCTGTTTTCCGGCTTGCTGTACCTGCTTGTTCTTGATATCAAATTATGAAACATCTATCTCTGTCTGCATCTATATTTATAGAGGGATGCTGTCTGTATTGTCTATTCCCATTAACCCACTTATGGTAAACTTATAGGATATGTACAATAGCTCAGGGTTAGCCCAAGTTGCATTCTTGCTCATTGACTTTAATCACATTGAGCTCCTTGTACACACCATGTCTGTCAAGATTCCCTTAGGCCCTTTGGCATCTGCTCTAAGTTTTCCCAGTGCTGACTCAATCTAGTGACTATTAAAATACCATACAATGAATATACTAGAGAAATCTTAATAATTTATAATACATTTATTTATCCTATCTTCCAGCTATTCTCCTGTTATTCAAGGAGCTGCATTGGCTGCAACCTTCGCTGTTGCTGTTGTTGGAGGTGTTGTAACAGGTGTGTAAAAGTGGGTGCTACTTTAAAGAGATATTCCAGGAATTGTTTTTTATTTGTCTATGCTACAGGGGCTGTAAAGTTATGGTAGTTTATAATATAGTGTCTGTACCTGTGTTTCATGGTGATCTCCCAATTATTCTGTGATTTTTGTCCCAATATTTATTTAACAGTATACAAAATTACTCAGGTCTCAGGTTTTACCAGGGTTGCAATGCGGCCCAAGACATCACTAGTCAGATGTGCAAAGGGAAAATGTCTTTGCTTCAATGAGTGGAGCGACTACAGGGTGGGAGAGAGATTATTTTGCAATAGGTGAAGGCACCCTGGTTAGAAAACACTGGTCTTTTGAATGAAATGCAGCTCATTTGTGTTTCAATGGGTGGGGTGGCTGATGTGTGGGAGGGAGGATTTATAGTTTAAGAGACAAAACTCCAAGAGGAAATACCCAGTTCACAAAAAGATAGCCACAGTGTTATGGTAATCTCACAACATAGCCATTTAGCCCCAAGACAAGCACAGATCCTTCCTAAGCGTGTCCATTACTGTCTGCCAGGTACGTACTTTAATCACCTTATGGTGGATTACCCCTTTAAGTGCCCGACAATGTTAGGTGGCCCCATAGAAAACAAAGAAGCACTGGCCACACAAGAAGCTCAGTGTACTGGGACCCCCTTTAATTTCCATAATGGGGCACAACTATTCCTGCTAAGTGCTCTGACCCCCACCTTTAAAGACAAACTGATCTCTGCAGTCACAAGCCGCGCAACCAATCACCGACTTAAAGGGGTGCTCTGCCCCTAGACATCTTATCCGATCACGGGGACCCACTGCTGGCCCCCCCCCATTTCTCTGCTGCACCCGGTGTTTGTTTAGAGTGTTGGGTGCAGTGTCCGAGGCTTGTGATGTCTTGGTCACTGGGTCCCGGGTACCGAGATTGCAGGGGTCCCCAGCAACGGGACCCTCATGATCAGACATCTTATCACCTATCCTTTGGATGGGGGTTAAGATGTCTAGGGGTGGAGTACCCCTTTAAGTTGGACACTGCTGCGGCCGGTGATTGGCTAAATGGCCCGTCACTGGCTAAACCAGTTCATTTCAGAAGGTGGGGGACGGAGTGTTGTCATTTGGCAAATGGGAGTCAGTAGACCTCCATTCTTTCAAGTGTTCATGACATCTTGAAATAGCCTGCTACTGCCAACATTGGCTTTGTTCTTTGGTCATCTTGCTCATAGTTATTTTGCTTTATTTTGTAATAATTCTTCTTTTGTCTCGTTTTCTAGGCTTCATCTTAAAATTGCCATTCTGGGGGCAACCTCCTGATCAGAACTGCTATGATGATACCCTATACTGGGAAGTAAGTAAAGTAATACTATGAAAGACCATTTAGCCTAGGGCTCCACAGCAAAGCTCACTTCAATTTCTTCTTTCAGCCATAGACATATGATGGCCAAACTTACCCATTTCAATGGGACCAACCACCCACCTAATGCCTATGGGGGCTTCCTGACTCTTCCCTAACAGATAGTATTCGGGAGAGAAGCATTGGGCAAGCTGCATTTCTAACTGCTTGATCCTTAAAGGGGTAGTCTGACGAGAAACATCTTATCCCCGATCCAAAGGAGAGGGGGTATGATGTCCCCAGCGGCGGGATCTCCGGGCTGCCATCAACGGCGTCTGGAACACGGAAGCCTCCATGTTTATGATGTCACTCCACGCCCCCTCCATTCATGTCTATGGGAGGGGACATACACAGTACATAGTAGTCGTCACGCCTTCTCCCATAGACATGAACGGAGGGGGCGTGGTGACTGTAGTCGCCAGTTATCCGGCACGGAGTGGAGTTCGCTTCGTGCACGGATGACTATGTTGCCGTGTTGAAGGTTTTTGGGGGTCCCCAGCGGTAGGACCCACGTGAACAGACAACTTATGCCATGTCCTTTGTATAGGGGATAAGATGTTTTTCAGCGGAATGCCCCTTTAAGTCTTGTTCTCAAGTAGTCAGCCAAAATGCTGAAAATTCCGAACACATGAATGCTCGACCAAGCTGAGTGTTCATGTTTATGGGAGAATCAGGCTAGCCGTTGGCCCAATGAATATTATACTAATGTAGCTGCAAGCAATTAGGTATTGCAGCACTCTAGTGGGTGCGATTGGGACAAAGTGTACGTGAGCATTGATGTGTAGCTGGTACAGTTCTGAAAATTACCGCCCTCACTACTTTATTCAGCACTAGGGCCGGTGAATGCATATAGAATCCTTAGTGTGGGTGGTGATGCTATAAACATCCCTGCTCACTCACCACATTTGCCTTGCCAGATGTACAGTATATGGCAGCATGGAGGTGAACAAAGATGCTGTAGACATCACTATCTACCCACTGCATATACTGGGAATATATATGGTGGCTAGGGATGAATGATTGAATCTGACAAATCCGAATTTGTTACGAATTTCAGGAATAATTTGCTTTGCAACAAATGTGAATATTGACATGATTCGATCGCACAAATCGCTTCATTAAAGGGGTACTCCGCCCCTAGACATCTTATCCCCTATCCAAAGGATAGGGGATAAGATGTCAGATCGCTCGGGTCCCGCTTCCGGGGACCCCCGGGATCTCCGCTGCGGCACCCCGCTATCATTACTGCACAGAGCGATTCAGGGGCCGGAACATCGTGACATCACGGCTCTACCCCCTCTACCCCCCACGGCTCTACCCCCTCTACCCCCTTAATGCAAGTCTATGGAAGGGGTTGTGATGGCCGCCACGCCCCCTCCCAAAGACTGATTGAGAAGTGGAGCGTATTGTCTTCTATTAAGTGAAACCTGTGCGTACATAGGTGGTGTACCATTTCATTCTTGTTGAAGTCTTAAGGGCCTAGTTACTGTGCAAGGCCTGCCAGAAGTACACACTTGCTGTTATTATAGACAAATACTGTTTTAAGCGTAGTGGAGCGTATTGTACTCCCCTCATATGTGCATACCCCGTACGTACATCAACGTGGTGTACCATTTTGTTCCGTTTATAGTCCTAAAGACCTAGTTACTTTGAAAGACCAGCCAAAAGTACACACCGGCTGCTGTTTTAGACAAATACTGTTTTAAGCGTAGTGGAGGGTATTGTACTCCTCTCATATACGCACTAAGTATGCCAGGACATGCACAGAGAAGTGGCAGAGGCCTAAATTCATCAGGGGCAGGCAGAGGTCGCAGCAGACTAGGGGTGTGTGTCAGGCAGGCAGGAGTTGCAGCAAGAGGCCTGAGCTCCTGGTATCAGCTAGCGGTCATGTCTCGACCAGCAACCTATCTGCTGTCATTGACTGGTTAATCGGTCATCCACTTCATCACAAGTGACACCCTGACATCTGACACCCCCAGTCAACACTCGGTGGGTTCCTCAGACACAACCATCAGTTAGCATGGCCCTGGAGCAGTCCCTGTCCTTCAATTGCCTCTGTCCTATGCTGTTCCCTCCCCCATAGAAGTATCCTATGCTGTGGGTTCAGCTCCACTTTTTTGTCAGGAACATCAACTAGAGGACAGTCAGCAGCTACTGCCCAGCCAAGAAGTGGAGGAGACATCCCCCACTTCCTTTGCTAGGCGAGAAAGTAGTGATGAGGAGAGTGGCATGGTAGGTGGTGTTGTGAGCGTTCAGACTACTGAAGCACACACTGTTGAGGAACCTGAGGAGAACATCAGTGACGTGCAGACACAACTCGATGATGATGAAGCCGATCGCACTTGGGAGCCGGGTGCAGAAAGGGCTTCATCATCATGAGGAGAAGAGGGTGGCAGGTTGCCCGTAAGGCAGCAGTTGAGCCAGCAAGGTGGTAGCATGGTTGGGAGTCAGCATGATGGAAGCAGTGGGAAGTCTGGAGCCAAACGTGCTCGGGTAGACCACCTGCTTTGCGGCAGCCTACCTGTCCAGGAGGTAGTGGAACAGGGGTCCCTGGAGTTGGCGGCAGTAGCAGTCAATCAGTGCGGACTGTTGGGGGGAAAATCAGCTACTCTGCGGTGTGGCAGTTTTTCATCAAGTATCCGGATGATGTTAACACTGCCACATGCAATAAAAAAAAAATATCTTTAATATTTGCAATTGTGAGGCCCTTTAGTCTCGTCAGGCAGCCGCCACCTTCAGGCTGTGTCATTCTGTCACCATATTGTCTACTCTTGAAGCAGCCACCTCCAGACTTGGTCATTTTGCCACATTTTGGTCTCCACATGCTGGTGTCACCTCCAGGCTGTGTCATTGTGCCGCCATGAGGTCTCCTCATGCTGCTGGCACATTACATAAAATGTTTTATGTTAATCTATTTAAAATCTACAATAAAAATTTTAAAATATATCTTTAATCTTTTCAATTGTGAGGCCCTATGGCAGCGGTCTTCAAACTGTGGCCCTCCAGATGTTACAAAACTACAATTCCCAGCATGCCAGGACAGCCGTTGGCTGTCCGGGCATGCTAGGAGTTGTAGTTTTGCAACATCTGGAGGGCCACAGTTTGAAGACCGCTGCCCTATGGTCTTCTCATGCTGAGTGCACATTACATAAAAGGCACGGACTGAGAGGCACGGGTTGGAACAGGTGGTAGCTCATTTCGCAGTGGACCGCCAGCTCGATGCTCACCAGAATGGGTGCTAAAAAAAGGATTACAATTTTTATTTTTTATTTTAATAAATTCAAATTAAATAAGTGACGCCATAATATTGTGATGACATATAGTCTCCCGACCCTGCTGCCACATCCAGATGCTCTGTATCTGTGATCCTAATAGCGATGCCTGTAATCTGCATGTCATACTGAATTACAGTATTATTTCACTAACCCAGCACACTCCCTATGCGTGTTATGACAAGGCAAATTGTTCTACACCCCTATTGAGGCTCTCTGTAGGCCAGAAATAGCCGTTTTTAATAGAGTCACCGCAAATAAATTCGTACCGAACCAAATTTTTTCGGAAAATTAAGCAAATCGGCCCAATCAAATTTTTCTAAAATTCGCTTATATGAGGGTTTGTTTTTTGCGGGAATAATTGTCCTTTTTAAAATGCCTTTAATTTTACTATACAATAAAAAATTTTACTAAAAAAAAAAATACACATAAAAACAGAAACTAAAAAATTTTTTGGCCATTCTGTTTTTTGGGTTTTTTTACGCAATGCACTTTATGATTAAACTAACATGTTATATTTATTTGGTGGGTCAGTTAGACTAATTGTGGTCAATTGACATAGCTTTTGTTTTATTTTACAACTTACAAAATTTTTGGCCAAAAATCAGCAATTCTGGCATTTGGTACAATCTGTTTGTTTGTTTTGTTTACACCATTTGCCGAGTAGTTTCGATAATGTTATATTCTAATAGTTCGGACATTTTCGCACTCCAATACCCAAAATTTTATTATTTCCTTATGTTTATTTTTATTTTTTTTCAAGTGTGGTGAACATTTTTATCAAGGGGGAGGTTTAAAATGTTTTAACTCCTTGTGTAAGAGAGCAGTAAATGTAGGACGCTGCAAAAAGCTACTTTGCAAACAGCCATACATTTACGCCGTGGGTTACAGCATGAAAACGTAAAAGAAAATTTGAAAGTTTTGCAATTTTCCGTTGAAATTGCAATTAAAATGTATTTATGGAAAAAAATTCATTGCGACAATATCATTTCTTTCAGGTTCCTCTTGAGGAGGAAGAACCAGAAAACCATTATCAAAGAGACCAAGGAAAAATCATGATAGATGCATGAAGTGACCTTTGCACCTTCTTTTGGAAAAAATAAATAAATAAATAAATAAAAATAATCAAAAAAGTAAAAAAATACAAGGTTAAGCTTGGATACGCTATTGTATCCAAGATCTGGAGTGACGTCATCTAGAAAATATGGCATATGCTAGCAGTGACTTTGAATGCATCATTTACTATGATAGGTACCGTAATTCATGCATTACCCAACCAGGGCGCCTCCAGCTATTGCAAAATTACAACTCCCAGCATGCCTGGACAGCAGTGCTGGGCATGCTGGGAGTTGTAGTTTTGCAACAGCTGGGGGCCCCCTGGTTGCGGAACACTGCTCTGACATAACAGATACCACTGACCTCTATAATGGCAAATACTTGTGTTTATCCATTGTGTATAGGCTGCTTTGGCAACTGTACCATCCAGCGTGGCCTGCGTCTTTCCACACTGGAGCTGAATATTTAGTGGTCCTAATTCTTTGGACTTGCGCTCTAATAGACGGAGAATGTTAAAAAGAAGACATTGTGATATTATAAGGTGGAAATTCACTGTAAAGGAGTATTTTGGTATCTTAGATTACTTTAGAATTTAGCTGGAAGGAAATATTAAAACATTATGATGTTACTCACTTACCCTGTTCCCTTGCTGCTCCTGTTCTCAGTCCCCAAGTCATCACCACTTGTTCCTACTTCTGTGATCGGTCTTCTCTTTCTGCTGAAAGGACTCATCTCAGAAGTACCAACAAGTTGAGACAATCAGGGGACCAGAAGATGCTACCTACTGTGAGGGACCAGGGAAGGTGAGTATCATTTTGTTATTTTAACTGAGCCCTCTTTATAATAAATATTTCAGATACAGGAGTACCTCTTTAATCTTTTATTACTTTCTTGAATTGCTCATAACTGTACATCAGTATTACATATATAAATAGATTATGTTCCAAAAATTCCTAATGTTTAATTCACTATAATTTTGGCATTTTACATGTTAGTTATAAATGACAGGGAATCCTTAGTTTGAGTTTTTTATTTTTATTTGTTTCCATAAAATTAAATACATTTAGGATCCCTGCTCATTATATATATATATATATTTTTTTTTATTTCAGGCATTTTATAGAGAATGTTGTTACATATATATTCCATCATATACTAGCATAATAATAATAATACAATTTTATATATCCTAGGCCAATCTGAATTAGACCTAAAACAATAATTTGCTTCGACTGGGCCAATGGTCACGTTGGTCCTATAGTATGGAGATATTTCCCATCGTAGTGTAGTATCCAATGGAAGTGCACACCTATGGAGATACAGAAGGGCTGTGTAGAAGTCTATGGGTGTCATATTATGGCTTTGTACAACTAAGAGGTTGAGCGATGACATCAGTTGGGTTGATTACTTAATTGGAAGGGCCCTGTTAGACGGCACGATGCTTGCTGGAAACGAGCGCCGATCTTGCAGATCGGCGCTCGTTTCCAGCATGCATCAGGCTGTCAAATAGGGCCCTTACAATGAAGTAATCAACCCAAATGATGTCATTGCTCAACCTCTAATGGCCCGATGCACGTTTTGGGTCAAAACAAACCAATCAGCCAAGGAACAAGCTTGCTGCTCATTGGTTGATCACAGGGCCTATCACACAGGGGGATCTTGGCCTGTTCTGACGATAACCTCCATGTGTAATGGAGCCCTAAGATATTCTACAGGTTTATGTAATGTGAAGACCTTCATTCATATCTAACACCTGCATTACAATTGCTGCCTATGTAAAAATCGGAGACCGGCCCCCATGAGACCTTTAGAGGAAATATGGTCATATGATATACCCAAGCAACCAAAGTTATTGATTCTATGTTATTTTACATTTTTGGATACAAAAAAAAAAACACAACAAAATAAAAACATTTTCTACTGAGTTAAGCACTTAATGTAACAATCAATTGAGACTAGTATAAAATAAAGTTGTGGATATGTATCTAAGGGTAGTTTTCCACTGCGTTACACAGTGTCCATGGACGTAGACCATAAGGGAGGTCCCCAGCATGTGTGTCCCATGTATACTTATGGAGGATGTCACATACATAGGGCCCCATAATAAAAGGACGTATACTGCACGGTATACGTTTTCTTACTGCATTCAATTCAGTGGAATAGTATGGGAGTTTGCACTATTCCATCCAGAAGACCCTGCCACAAATGTCCCATGTCCCTATCTCCGTTAGGTATATGGGGGGGGTCTATAGATCTATTTAACGACAGATAATTTTAGGGTAGGTGGAGCCTGGTGTACACTGCTTAACATGGCGCAAAACTAGCCTGACCGAAATTACCGTTTATGAAATTTGTAAAAGAAACAAATATGTTTTCTGAATAAAATTCATATAAATGTGTTTATGAGTTGGTTGTATTGATTTATTTGGTCGGTAAAAAATTGGATTCTTTGGTTTAAAATGTTTATTAACAGGCGAAGATTAGGACATGGAAATGACCCCTCCGGAAGCTGTGCTAGCAGGTCATGGTTTGGCAGAGGAGAAGCTAGGAAAGGAAATTGGGTTTGATAGGGTGTGTGTGGTACCGATGAGAAGGATAGGTGTTGTAGTAGAGGCTAGCAGATTAAAGGGGACCTCTCATCAAACAAACTTTTGATATATTTTAGATTAATGAATGTTGAATAACTTTCCAATAGCATGTTAATGAAAAATATGCTTCTTTCTATTGTATTTTTCCCGATCAGTCCTGTCAGCAAGCATTTCTGACTCATGATGGAGTCCTAAACACTCAGAGCTGCCAGCCTGCTTTGTTCACAGCCAAGCAGGCTGTGAACAAAGCAGGCTGGCAGCTCTGAGTGTTCTCCTTTGTGAACAAAGCAGACTGGCAGCTCATAGTGTTTAGGACTCCAGCATGAGTCTGAAATGCTTGCTGCCAGGACTGGTAGGGAGACCCCTAGTGGTCATTTCTTCAAAGGGGAAAATTAAATAGAAAGAAGCATATTTTTTAATAACATGCAATTGTAAAGTTATTCTGCATACATTAATCTATAATATATCAAAAGTTTTTTTTGATGAGAGGTACCCTTTAAAGTAGTGAAACCAAGATCAAAGAAATAGCAGGTGAAGACTTCCAGAGAAGAGGTGGGTTTCAACAGCGCAGACCAGGAGCAGGCATTTCAAGTAAGGAAAAAGATTTATTGGATAAAAGAATGCAACGCATTTCACCGCACTTGTGCGGTTTCATCAGATACCTGATGAAAACACAGAAACACGGTGAAACATGTTCCATTTTTTTATCCAATGAATCTTTTTACCTTACTTGACGTGCCTGCTCCTGGTCTAAGCCGTTGAAACCCACGACGGCGGGGGTTGTGACGTCACTGTCACGCCCCTCGTGACGTCACTCCACGCCCCCTCAAAGCAAGTCTATGGGAGGGGGCGTGGCAGCTGTCACGCCCCCTCCCATAGGCTTGCATTGAGGGGGCATGGCGTGACGTCACGAGGGGCGTGGCAGTGACATCACGACCCCCGCTGCCCACTCCAAGCATTCTAAACGAATGTCGGGTACTGCACAGAGATCATGGAGGTCCCAGCGGCGGGACCCCCACGATCAGACAACTTATCCTCAATCCTTTGGATAGGGGATAAGATGTCGAGGGACGGAGTACCCATTTAAGATCAAAGAAATGGCCTGCTCACATAACCTCTACGCGCGGCTGTATGCTCCAGCACACTGAACACCAGGATAGACGAATCAGCCAGCATAATAAAAATCTTCCTTTTATTAGGGTACGAGGATAAAAGTCACCAGCAAGTGAAAACAGCAGACATCAGAAAATGCACAGATCAAAACATAGACATGTTTCAGGTGAATGGCCCTTCATCTAAGTGGATTATAGTAGTCCCTATGGAATATCTCTTTTAAAGTGATGTGTGGCAGGGTGGTCTTTCTAACATGATAACTCCCCATGTGATCCAGTGCCACCTTTTGTAACAAGGATCTAGAACAGTTGAGACAGTCCTTGACCAGAGGTTATACTTGGTGTAGTGTAAGAATAAGAAATCCGGAAACTCGTAACTTGTAAACAACATTGCACTTTACGTAACGTTACTGTGCAAATCCAAGTAAAGAAAGTCACTTTGGCAAAGGGTTGGAAAGTTACAGCTTTCAAGCAGATGAGTGAAAACTTAGTCACTGTCCCTTTAATTTACTACCAGATGTACTGACTAAAAGTCTCTAATGTTCTTTTTGACTTTTCAGTGGGGAAGCCACTGCAGTCCAACTAGTTCCCTACTGTGAAGATCTTACTGTAGTGCAGATTCTTAAAGGGGTACTCCGCTGCTCAGCGTCTGGAACAAGTTTGAGCTGGAGCCGGCGCCGGGAACTCATGACATCATAGCCCCGCCCCTTCATGATGTCACACCCCACCCCTCATGAGGGGGTGGGGATATGACGTCACAAGCTCCCAGCGCCGACTCCAGCATTCGGAACGGTTTGTTCCAAGCGATGAGCAGCAGAGTTCTTTTCTTTTTTAGATTTATTTTCTGTCTGACCACAGTGCTCTCTGCTGACACGTCTGTCTGTCTTATGAACGCTCAAGAGCAGGAGCAAATCCCCATAGCAAACCTCTCCAGATCTGGACAGTTCCTGAGAGAGACAGGGGTGTCAGCAGAGAGCACTGTGGTCAGACAGAAAATAAATTTAACCCCTTAAGGACTCAGGGTTTTTCCGTTTTTGCACTTTCGTTTTTTCCTCCTTACCTTTTAAAAATCATAACCCTTTCAATTTTCCACCTAAAAATCCATATTATGGCTTATTTTTTGCGTCGCCAATTCTACTTTGCAGTGACATTAGTCATTTTACCCCAAAATGCACGGCGAAACGAAAAAAAAATTCATTGTGCGACAAAATCGAAAAAAAAACGCCATTTTGTAACTTTTGGGGGCTTCCGTTTCTACGCAGTGCATATTTCGGTAAAAATTACACCTTATCATTATTCTGTAGGTCCATACGGTTAAAATGATTCCCTACTTATAAAGGTTTGATTTTGTTGCACTTCTGGAAAAAATCATAACTACATGCAGGAAAATGTATACGTTTAAAAATGTAATCTCCTGACCCCTATAACTTTTTTATTTTTCCACGTACAGGGCGGTGTGAGGACTCATTTTTTGCGCCGTGATCTGAAGTTTTTATCGGTATGATTTTTGTTTTGATCTGACTTTTTGATAACTTTTTATTCATTTTTTTAATGGTATAAAAAGTGACCAAAATGAGCTTTTTTGGAATTTGGAATTTTTTTGCGCGTACGCCATTGACCGTGCGGTTTAATTAATGATATATTTTTATAGTTCGGACATTTACGCACGCGACGATACCACATATGTTTATTTATTTTATTTTTTTACACTGTTTTATTTTTTTATGGGAAAAGGGGGGTGATTCAAACTTTTATTAGGGAAGGGGTTAAATGACCTTTATTAACACTTTTTTTTAACTTTTTTTTTGTAATGTTATAGCTCCCATAGGGACCTATAACACTGCACACACTGATCTCCTATGCTGATCACTGGCATGTATTAACACGCCTGTGATCAGTGTTATCGGCGCTTGACTGCTCCTGCCTGGATCTCAGGCACGGAGCAGTCATTTGCCGATCGGACACCGAGGAGGCAGGTAAGGGCCCTCCCGGTGTCCGAGCAGCTGTTCGGGATGCCGCGATTTCACCGCGGTGGTCCCGAACAGCCCGACTGATCAGCAGGGGTCACTTTCAGTTTCACTTTAGAAGCTTTGACCGCCGCTTCTAAAGGGTTAATACCGCACATCGCCGCGATCGGCGATGTGTGGTATTAGCCGCGGGTCCCGGCCGTTGATGAGCGCCGGGACCGACGTGATATGATGCAGGATCGCGGCGCGATCCCGCTTCATATCGCGGGAGCCGGCGCAGGACGTAAATATACGTCCTGTGTCATTAAGGGGTTAATTAAGACTTCCAGTAGAGCATACAGCAGCTGATAAGTACTTGAAGGATTGAGATTTTTAAACAGAAGTAATTTACCAATCTGTTTAATTTTCACCGGAGTACCCCTTTAAAACTTTGCTTTAAATAGAAACATAGCACTACCTCCAACTGAAGTCCACAAAGACATTAGTGTTTTTGCATAAGGGTCCTTGCTCATCTGCTTACACACTTCTGGCTCATATACTCTCCTTCTTGGAGCTAGAACAGGATCCTCAAAGAGCGTGAACTGGGGAGACGACCTTCTGGGTGAAATCCTCTAAAGCTCCGCACATTGCTGTGATTACTGCTTACCCAACCCAGACCTGTCTCAGGAGAAATGATTCTTAAAACTTGAACAGTAATTGCTTGTAGCAGACTTTCGCTGAAACAGGCTTGATGTTGATCTACCTAGCAGAGCTAGGAAAAATGTTGGCGCTTTCTAGCTGGAGCCAGACTGCTCCGTTTTTTGGGTCTAGCCTTCTGTGGAAAGGAGGTTGGACTAGTGAACTCCTCTTTTAGCCTTTGCAGAAGCTTCTACATAGAAACTAGCTGACGAGTGTATTGTGGGATGAACGATCCACTTATCTTGTACAAAGAAATGTCAACGTAAACCCTTACACTTCTGTAATACCTCAATGTATGCTAAAAATAAAGGTATACGCACCATAGTGTTACACCATGTGGCTGCTAGGGCTCCATGGAGAGAGGGGGCCCCATCTTGTTTGGTCCCATTCCTTTTTCTATTGGTAAGAAACGATGCAGAACTCTTCTCTCCAGGAAACTGCATTGTCAGCAAATTAGTGGAGGGGGAATTTTCCAATGGGTAATAGAAAGCAAAGGGAAAATTAACACCAGGACCTTCTGTTCTGGGACAAAATTAGATGCTATAATAGGAGACCCCTATCGTTTTTTTCTCTGGAGCCCCCATTCTTCTATCTACTCCACTGATTACTGCTATAAAATCAAAGGCTTATCATAGGCTTTGGGGAACACCCATTTTTTTTTTTCTTTTTGCTTCAGTGTACAGGGATATGTGTCCGATAAGGTCCTGATTCTTGAACTTTCTTACTTTTGTACCAGGATTTGGCCGTAGCCACAGGTCCTGGTTCCTTCCAATACACCAAGAAGTAAACTGTACACTTGTGCTCTTGTTCTTTGTTTAAAGGGGTACTCCGCATTTTGTTGGGAATGTTTGGAGCAAGTGGCGGGGGTCTTGACATCATGCCATGCCCCTCATGACATCATGCCACGCCCCCTCAATGCAAGTCTATGGGAGGGGGCGTGGCAGTCGCCACGCCCCCTCCCATAGACTTGCATTGAGGGGGTGTAAAGTGACATCACCAGGGGCGTGACCGTGAAATCACGACCCCCGCTTCCCACACGCTGGGTGCTGCACAGGGATCACGGGGTTCGCAGCTGCGGGACCCCCGCGATCAGACATCTTATCCTCTATTCTTTGGATAAATCCAGGCTGTCCTGCCCCATCCCATCCAAACATCCTTTCTCTGGGTGATCTGCCAGGATGTTTATAGAGATAATCAACAATGTCACACGCTTGTGCTGCATTTCCTAACCAAGGGCATTTCAGTGAGAACTTTCTACATTCACAGACTGGAAACCTGAGCATAGATAGTTCTAAACTCAGCAAAGATATAGATAATATGGTATCCAGAGTAGACAATGCTCTGTATGCTAAACAGCCTAGACTGCAAACTACCAGCGAGATTTGTGCAGCTGCTGCTGTTGTGTTTATCTCACAGAGCATTGTCTAGACTGGATACAATTGTATCCACTTCTTAGATATAGAGCAGGACTAGCTATGTACAATGTATTAGTCTGGAGTTAAGGCAGGACTGGTGCAAGGATTTTTGCCACCCTAGGCAAAACCTAATTTTGATGCCCCTTGCTCAGCCCATTGGTCCTGCTCCCTTAGTATCACCTTTTTATATTTTTACATTATCTTCAGTGTCTCTGCACAGCATCCTCCACACAAGGGTCGGGGGTCTGACAATGGGGGAGGGGAGGGTGACATGAGGGTGCAGAAAGGGGAAGGTGACGTGAGGGTGCACAAAGGGGAGGGTAACGTGAGGGTGCACACAGGGGAGGGTGATGTGAGGGTGCTCACAGGGGAGGGTGATGTGAGGGTGCTCACAGGGGAGGGTGATGTGAGGGTGCTCACAGGGGAGGGTGATGTGAGGGGGAACAAAGGGAAGGGGGACGTGAGGGTGCACAAAGGGGAGGGTGACGTGAGGGTGCACAAAGGGGAGGGTGACGTGAGGGTGCACAAAGGGGAGGGTGACGTGAGGGTGCACAAAGGGGAGGGTGATGTGAGGGTGCACAAAGGGGAGGGTGACGTGAGGGTGCACTCAAGGGAGGGTGACGTGAGGGTGCACACAGGGGAGGGTGATGTGAGGGTGCGCACAGGGGAGGTTGACACGGGGTGCACACAGGGGAGGGTGACACAGTGCACACAAGGGAGGGTGACGTGAGGGTGCACACAGGGGAGGGTGACGTGAGGGGGCACACATGGGAGTTTGACACGGGGTGCACACAAGGGAGGGTGACACAGGGTGGACACAGGGGAGGGTGACACGGTGCACACAAGGGAGAGTGACACAGGGTGGACACAGGGGAGGGTGACACAGTGCACACAAGGGAGGGTGACATAGGGTGGACACAGGGGAGGGTGACACAGGGTGCAGACAAGGGAGGGTGACACAGGGTGCACACAAGGGAGGGTGACACAGGGTGGACACAGGGGAGGGTGACACAGGGTGCACACAAGGGAGGGTGACACAGGGTGCAGACAGATGGAGGGCGACACAAGGGGCAGGCATTGAAAAGAGTGACACAGGGGGGTGCAGAGAGGGGGGAGTGGAACATGAAGGTGCACACAGGGTAGGGTGATGTGAGGGTGCAAACAGATGGAGGGTGACATGAGGGTGTACACAGGGGAGGGTGACAGTGAGGAGCAGGACTAGGAGAAAGATAGGGTATCTGGCAGTGTGTGGGTGACACTGCTAGACACTGCTGTAGAGAGAGAGGATGCTGGGGTGCAGAGTAGAGGGGACTAATATTGTAAAGCATCATTTTTATATAGAGGGAGGCATATGCACATAGCTATGGGAGGGAGGGGGTAGTGGTACCTAGAGCTTTGAGGGGCACTATTCTAGCTCCGGAACAGCCAGCACTTTCTGGGCCAGCTCCTTCTAATCCAGCAGGTACAGGCAGCTTGATATACTAAAGCTGCCTGCGCTGCACCAGAGAATACAAGAGTTGCAGAGGTGGCACATTCAGAGTCCTGACTGCCCGCTCCTCTGCCAAGCAGCACTTATATATATTGTCATAAATGGCGCTCTTTGGAGTTTAAAAGCGTCTGCTTGGCACCCCTTTCTTCCTTTGGGGAATCTGTCCGATTGCACCCGGGGCGGCAGTATGCTAGGTGGCTGCCTAGTTTGGCTAGCACCAGCACCGGCCCTGAGTCCAGGTTGTTCAGCTCACAGAGCATTGTTTAGAAAGGATATAATCATATCCACCTCTCAACTGAGAGCAAGACTAGATATTTGCAATGTATCAGTCTGGAGTCCAGGTTGTTTTGCTCACAGAGCATTGTCTAGACTGGATACAATTGTTTCAACTTCTCAGCTGAGAGCAGGACTTTACATGTACAGTGATCCCTCAAATTACAATGGCCTCAACATACAATATTTTTAACATACAATGGTCTTTTCTGGAACATTGTAACTTGAAACCAGACTCAACATACAATGTACAGACAGTCCAGATCTGTTATACCTGTCAATGGCCGGAAGAACCGACCAATCATGTTCTGTACTCTTTACCTGGGCCAGGGTTAGCTGCTCCTTTGGACACCAGGTAAGGGCTGCTCCCTGTTACTTTTATAGGACACTGAGGGGAATTTATCGAGCTTATAGAGCTTTTTTTGTGTATTTTTTTACGCAAAAATTTGCGCAAGAGGTTTTTTGCGCATTTTTTTTAACAAAATCCGATAGAATTTTTCAAAGCCATGTCTACGGTTAAGTTTACCATAGACCACTTTCTACTGTACAATCGAATTTATTAAGTGCGTTTTTTTTCTCATGCAACGTTCCGAGCCTAAGAAGCATGGAGCTTAGCAGCGTGGATGGACCGGGATGCAGATGTCGGCGCAGCGGGGGAACATAGGCAGGTGGGCTAAGGTTTTTTTTGTTTGGTTTTTGCAGCCCGGGCAACGAAGGAATGTAAAAGTTTTGCGCCGCATTTCTCCTTTAGGAAGCCACAGGACTACTTGTTGTTGTGACGTTCAGTAAAGAGCAAAGAAAATGTCACTATGTCTGGTTGTTTTCCATTGTGACGTCCCTAATGTCCAGTGTCCTGGCTCCGTGCATTCAGTCACCCTACATGACTTTACATTATTTCCTTTCTATATTTCTCTTAGGACGCATATTGGTTCATCCCAAACTGGTTGTCATAAGCTTCTTTTTCTGTTTATTTAATGTGTCAGAGAATAAAATAAATAAAGCTACAAAGTTTAACAAGGAGAATGATTAGCCCGACACGTGACTCATCTCCATGTATATTACATCTACCGTACTCAGGAGCCACAGCACTGAGATACAGCTATGGATTTTTCATACTCAGCAATAACGCTCTATACGCTATCACTTCTTCTAGTTGTATATATGTTTAAAAAGCTATGGACCTCTGATGCTCTGGTAGGGAACTTTCCTCCTGGACCCTGGACATTGCCGGTGATTGGAAATCTGCACATGATAAATCTCAAAAGACAGAGTGAAACTCTTACAAAGGTAATCCAACCAAAGCTCAACTTGTATGTATTTATGTATATTTTTATAAAAATGGGAACATATTCCTTAGGTGTCAACTAAAAATTTAGGAGAGTTAAATTAAAGGGGTACTCCACTGCCCCAGTATTCTGAACATTTAGTTCCGAATGCTGGGTGCAGGCTGCGGGGGTCGTGAATGTCAAGAGGGGCGTGGCCGTGACATTACAACCCCCCGCAGCCTGCACCCAATGTCCGGAAGAAAATGTTCTGAATGCTGGGTATGTGGAGTACTCCTTTAACTTTAAAGCCCCATGGGACTTTCAGTACCTCACCTGATCACATTACTCTTGGGCTGCAGAGATTTAAACATCCTGCCGGCTTTATGGAAGGGAAGGATATGAGGACGGGCTCTGAGGTCAGGATCTGAGGACGGTATATGAGCTCAGGATATGATAATAACATTTTTATTTTATTTTATAAAGCGCACACAGATTTACACTGAAATTGGTCCCTGTTCCCATTGGGGACAGAATATGAGGATGAGATATTAGAATGAGATATGAGGTTGAGATATTAGAATGAGATATGAGGGAATGGAGTGTAAACTCAGTGGGGAGCAGAGACTGAACCTCCGTTCAGAAGGTCTTTGGTGCTGGAAAGATGTGGCAAGCTGGCTGCATAGCTTCTCTTTATAAAAATCCAATTTAGCCTTCTTCTCAGAAAGTACAAAAAATCCCCCATTTTAGCTGTTTACCCAGGTTCTCATTTATTTTCTTTATGCACAGTATGCCTGTCACCGTGCAAGCAAGAAAACATACAGTTTACCATGCTTTGCCAGCTTTTTTGAGGGCGCAGCTTGTTCCACCTCTGTCCCATACTGCCAGCATTGGTCATGGTCCTTGTCATCATCATCATCATCATCGGTGCCTTGTGTAGATTACTCGTCCCCTTTCCCTTTTGCAGATACCATCTCCATATCCTCCTCTTCAGGTCCCACCTCCTCATCCAAGCTGACAAATCTTGCTGCCTCTTCGAAAAGCCTGAGCACACGACAGGTTTCTCTGATTATCTGTCAATGCCTCAACTGAAAGTCACATTGGCTCCAAAAATTGTCTGCTGCATTAGGAAGTCTGTCACCGCTTTGAGCTGCTGGTACAGGAGGTCCAACATGTGTAATCTTGAGTTCCATCATGTTGTACCTTGCAAATAAGGTGGGGTTGAGGATGACCATTTTGGTGCTGTAGGTCAAGATGAGCATATTTAAAAACTAAAGAATGTCCAAACTGAACACACCCTTTCCTGCACATAGCCAGCACATCATTGAGACTGCTACAATTTCTCAAGAAACGTTTGATGACAATATTTAGCAAGTGTGCCATACATGGAGAGTGTGTCATTGCACTTAGACGCAGTGGTTTAAGGTTGTTTGTGCCATTATCGGCGAACATGTTTCCCAATGTCAGTTCAACATCAGAGAGCCAGTGTAAAATTTTCTGTTACAGACAGGGCAGCAGCTCCTTCATTGTATTGTTTTCTCTCCTTAGCAGATGTAATACAGCATGGTAATACTTAATTTTACAGCGATGAATGAAGGGGTTGGGGTGAAGAAGGGAAAACTACTCTTTTTCCTGTTGAGGGTTGAAAGATGTCCATGGGGCAGGACATGGAGAAGGATAGGCAGGTGGTGTCATGAGTTGAACCTTAACCTGAACGCCGTGGCATTAACTGTTCTGCACACCATGGAGAGGCCCAACCTCACTGCGACATGATTGTGCAAAGCGGGGATAATAATGGTGAATTATGATGAAAAATAATGGTGACTAGGTATACACCGCCTGGGCTGGGCACACCCCATTAATAGCCCAAAAGCCATAAAGTCAACAAGATGGTATGGGGGCGCCTGAGCTCCCAACATCTTGGACAGGTGTAAATAAAGAAATAAAGACACACTAAAACTGGGTGATTGGGTGAAAACTGTTGTCTGTAGAACATGAATACCCCAATAGATAACTGATGGAATTGAGAAGGAGGAGGGGAACATGACACTGATGAGGACAAGCTGCCTGTGGACGAGGCCTGGCTGCTAGACAGTTGGAAGGGATCGGGAGGAGCATCAGTAGCAGCAGCAGCAAGGTTTTCCTCATGGGGCATCTTGACTGTCCCATGTTGCTTTGTGATGCTGCTCCATATGCCTACATAGAGACGTAGTTCCTTTACTCGGACTCTAACCACAGCTTACTCTCTGTTTGCCACATTTTCTGCATCTGGAAATGTAGAAAAGAATCTCCACACAGCAGAATACCTGACAGGAATTGCACCACCAGAATGTTCCCCTTCTCTGGAATAAACTTTTCCTTAAAATTATAGAAGCAGTAGCCCCATCATCACCTGAACTGATCAGACCAGCAGACCTATGTCTGTTAGGTTTGACAGGTATTCGGCGCCCGCCACGACTATACTCTTCATCGCTGATATTACTACTACTTACCCTACTCTGAGCACCTCACCTCCTCTTCAACTGGTCTCCATCCTCCCTGCATGAACTTCCCGGGCTCCTTCCCGATGCTCAGCCACAATGGCACTTTACAGTATTCCAACCACGCCTACCACCATAAGTCCTGCTATTGCTAAGCTAAGCCATTGCTTCCCTCTCCAACAACTCCTTGTAGCGAGTACTGTCCTTCTGCTTAGCAATAGAGGGGTAAGCAACAACAGAGATGTTGGGATGACTACAGTGCGCAGGAAGATTATCAGAATTGGGGTTATTTAGTTTAGAAAAATAATAACTATGTATAAATATATCAGGGACAGTAGAGAGATCTCTCCCCTGATCTATGTATACCCAGGACTGTATCTGTAACAAGGGGTCATCCTCTACATCTCTCTGCCTGAGGAGGTGGTCATGTTGAACTCTGTAAAAGAGTTTAAAAGGGTCTGCGTGCATTTTTGGAGAGTAATAACATTGCTGGTGATGTATACTAGATTTATAGGGAAAGAAAGTTGATCCAGGGATTTCTTCTGATGCCATATTTGGAGTCGGGAAGGAATTTTTATCTCTAGTATGAGGGTTTTTTGCCTTCCTCTGGATAAACTCAGTAGGGACTCATTAGGGATATAGGTTGAACTTGGTGGACTCTGGTCTTTTTTCAACCTTATGAACTATGTTACTAAACATACTGTCTAGTGCAGACATTGCCACTGCACCACGCAACTGTAGAAGATGAGGAATACACTGACACCCAGCTCACTGGCATATCGTCAGACTCTTCTCCCTCCTCCTTAGAATACCTTGAATGAGTCGACCCGTCCACAAGGGCAGTACAGGATTTTGGCTGGCAGAATCGGCTGCTACTACTATCATCAGGCACCTGGCTGCTGCTAAAGCTACCTATACTGGTGCTGGTACTGCAACCAGCATACTTACTGGAAGAGGACATGGCAGGGGTCATCTGTTCTCTATCCCGTCCAACAATTGCTTTACCTGACATTTTGTGTTTGTGTGGATTATTCAAGATTGTGAGGTTATTTTGATCTTTTTGGGGAGATTTTTGGCTCACCTACTAGTCAACTTAGGGGTACTCCGGTGGAAAACATTTTTTTTAATCAACTGGTGCCAGAAAGTTAAACAGATCTGTAAATGACTACTATTAAAACATCTTTATCTTTCCAGTACTTATTAGCGGCTGTTTATTACAGAGAAAGTTCTTGTGTTTTTGGATTTCTTTTTTTTTTTTCTGTCCACAGTGCTCTCTGCTGACACCTCTGTCTATATCAGGAGCTGTCAAGAGCAGCAAAGGTTTGCTATGTGGATTTGCTCCTGTTCTGGACAGTTCCTGATATGGACAGAGATGTCAGCAGAGAGCACCGTGGACAGAAAAAAAAAGAAATAAAAAAAGAAAAGAACTTTCTCTGTAGTATATAGCAGCTAATAAATACTGGAAGGATAAATATTTTTTAATAGAAGTAATTTACAAATCTGTTTAACTTTCTGATACCAGTTGATTAAAAAAAAAAAGTGTTCCCCACCGGAGTACCCCTTTAACTTTCAACGCTTTGTACTGTGTTGTTACAAACAGGTAGGCATACTGTAATTTTGATTAAACCAAGAATATATTCATACAGGTGCTTTAGAAGGCTAATGCACATTATATGTACATGTTTTTTTTTATTGCACTGTTAGCTTACAACCAGTAGATATACTATGTGCACAATTAAATTCTGTAAATGAAAGTAAAGGCACTTTAAATGGCTATGCTGCATGCGGCATTTTAAATACATATTGCATAGGTCAGTCCACAGCTTTGCTCAGTTGTATAGATATGTGTATGTGCCTGGAACAATGCTGGCTGGGATTTGTAGTGCACAATGAAGCTTTTGCAGGAATGGACAGAAGGTTCCTGAGATCAGCCCACAAACCAGGCCTGTGCTCACTTTGCTTTGGAATTGTATATCTATCCAGCTGTGGAGGTTATTGTGATATGAGAAGTCTTTTCTTTTTTTTCTTTTCGTGGATCTGCAGGTTCGCTCTGCTCTGGCTCCTTCTCACGCACACTATCTGTCTGTGTGTCTTGCTCTCTCTAGAATGCCAGCAGCAACATGCTACATGCCTTTAAAACTGTGTAAAATTCCCTACCCCCTCTGCTGTCTCTTATTGGTCTGGGAGCTTATTGACACATAAAGCATCAAATCACTTTAAAGGGGTACTCCCACCCTAGACATCTTATCCCCTATCCAAAGGATAGGGGATAAGATGTCTGATCTCGGGGGTCCCGCCGCTGGGGACCCCCGAAGTATTGCATGTGGCACCCACCTGTTTTTTTACGTCAGGACTCCGCCCCCGTGTCACGTCACGCCTGTCCCCTCAATGCAAGTCTATGGGAGGGGGCGTGACGGCCGTCACGCCCCCTCCCATAGACTTGCATTGAGGGGACGGGTGTGACGTCACACGGGGGTGGAGTCCTGACATCACGGACTTCCGTTCCCGTAGTCGCAACTCAGACCCTCCAGCTCTTCCTGACAAAAAACAGGTGGGTGCCGCATGCAATACTGCGGGGTTCCCCAGCGGCGGGACCCTCGAGATCAGACATCTTATCCCTTATCCTTTCGATAGGGGATAAGATGTCTAGGGTGGGAGTACCCCTTTAAACCTGGAGTTATCATGTGATAGTTGCAAGGAATGCTGGTCAACCTGATGTCATTTCACTGTTCCTGTACTTCCTGCTTCCTCCGGGCACCAAAACACCATGTGTTCTTCATCCCTCATGTTGATGATTTCACACATTTCCCGGTTTGTGCAAGCCGAAACGGGAACTGTTCAAAAGTTCTGTGAGCTGCGGCCACCCCAACATTCAGGTGGAATCTGGGTTGGCAGGCAGGGCTTGGCTCGCTCATCTCTAATTATAATGCACATATTACATTTCACAGTTTTATTTTTATATGTTTTTTTGTTTAAAGTAAAAGGAGTATCATAAGCTTTGCAAAAATGTTTTTTTTTATTTTTTCAGCTTGCAAGCAAATATGGTCCTGTTTACAGCATTCAAATGGGCAGTGTGAAAATGGTGGTGCTGTCCGGGTACGAGACTGTGAAAAGTGCCCTTGTGGACTATGCTGACGAATTCGCAGAAAGACCTCATATCCCAATATTTGAAGAAATAAATGAAGGATTCGGTACCCTAATAATATTATTATCTACATTTATAGTTTTTTTCAGATGCTTATAAATGTACAGCTCGTCCTGACAACCCTCTCCATATGGCCCATTAGGAAATGTCTACGTCAGAGAGTCCCCTTTTTGTGATATCCCACTATGAGATAAAATGTAGAGCTCCTCCTCTCTCTGGTGGCTCAAGGCCCTTTAACATCATGGGTTTTTTCAGTAACTCCATTAGAAAATAATAGGGAAAAAATTAAATCCTGGACGGTTGGTGAGCCTTGAGGACTAGGTTGGGGACCTCTGCTCTAGTGGACTTAACAAGTCTATGTTTTACTTGTGATGCAGTTGAAAAAGTGTAGAATAATTGCTGTCATGTTATTTTAAACATTTGGGACCCTCAACAAAGGGACAATCCATGACCATCTCATCAACACAAATTGGACAAAGGAGACAACACCTTAAGTTCTATCTGAAAGCCTTAAAAGGGTGCTTCACTGGAATTTTTTTTTTTTTTTTTATTAACTGGTGCCAGAAAGTTCAACAGATTTGTAAATTACTTCAATTTAAAAATCTTATCAGCTGCTGTATACTACAGAGGAAGTTTTTTTTCTTTTTGAATTTACTTTCTGTCTGACCACAATGCTCTCTGCTGACACCTCTGTCCATTTTAGGAACTGACAAGAACAGGATATTTTCTCGCACTCTGGACAATTCCTAAAAGGGACACTGTGAGTCAAGCAGAATTTTTAAATAGAAGTAATTTACCAATCTGTTTAACTTTCTGGCAACAGTTGAAAAAAAAAAAAAAAAAGTTTTCCAGTGGAGTACCAATTTAACAGTATAAAAATAGATCTTGGTTTCCCCTTTAGAAGTCTTCTTAGCTGGGTCCCAACCGTGGTCCTAGTAATCAGATTCCCCCAGGAATTATAGTAGAGCAGAAGAAAATGACCGACAAGTACATATTTATATTGGGATTAATAACTCACTATAAGGAGCCTGGAAATGAATGATGGTTTGGATGAAGCTGATAATGAATGATAATGGTAGAAGACAGTAATGAAACAGAAGATGACAAAAAATACACAAATACAGGAACTGGCCCTAAACTAACTTTCCCTTATCTTTCCCAAGATCTCTCCCTAAACATTAAACAAGTGGTCTCCAAACTGTGGACTTCCAGATGTTGTAAAACTACAACTCCCAGCATGTCCAGTCAACAGCTGGAGGTCCACAGTTTGGAGACCACGGCTCTAAACCAAAACCAGACGGCTAAACTTCACCGCCCTTGCAATTTTAATGAGACAACAGCTTTCTGGCATGTTGGAAGTTGTAGTTTTGCAACATCTGGACAACACCGGACAACTAAACCTCAGGGCCCCTGCAATATCCCTGAGCTTGTCCTGGGCTATTAACTTTCCCTAGCAGGAACAAGAAGGCACAAGGACCCAGAGAAACACATTCTAGACAAAACTACAACAGATTCCAACTATTTCTATCAGGTAACAAAAACAGGAATCAAGAAATACCATTGCTCTGGTGTGAGCAATAAGGCAATTGAATAGCAACTGCCTCAGACCAGGGGCGGATCCAGAGTTGAGTCTCGGGAGGGGCACTATTAGAGTATTTTGTGTTGGCGGACAGAAAAAAAGATTACGGAACGTACAATATTATTAAATGTATCATACAGTCCTAACCATGTTTAAGACTTTTTGGCCATGCTCATATGTCAGAATAATAATCAAATATACCAATTGCCACAGAATGGGAAAGTGCTAAAGAAATTTTTACCATTTTAAACTACAGCTCCCAGTATGACCTAAGCAGTGGTAAGGTTATGCTGGGAGTTGTTGTTTCACCCATCATAACTGCAGAACTTACAAGTAACTCCAGCTCTGTTGGGACATAGTGAGGAGAATACACAATGATATCAGTGATTACAGATGACCTCTTCTCTATAGTGAGGAGAATACACAATGATATCAGTGATTACAGATGACCTCTTCTCGATAGTGAGGAGAATACACAATGATATCAGTGATTACAGATGACCTATTCTCTATAGTGAGGAGAATACACAATGATATCAGTGACTACAGGTGACGTCTTCTCTATAGTGAGGAGAATACACAGTGATATCAGTGATTACAGGTGATGTCTTTTCTATAGTGAGGGGAATACACAATGATATCAGTAACTACAGGTGACGTCTTCTCTATAGTGAGGAGAATACACAATTATATCAGTGATTACAGATGACCTCTTCTCTATAGTGAGGAGAATACACAATGATATCAGTGACTACAGGTGACGTCTTCTCTATAGTGAGGAGAATACACAGTGATATCAGTGACTACAGGTGACGTCTTATCATTGTGTATTCTCCTCACTATAGAGAAGACGTCACCTGTAATCACTGATATCATTATGTATTCTCACTATAGAGAAGACGTCACCTGTAGTCACTGATATCACTGTGTATTCTCCTCACTATAGAGAAGACGTCACCTGTAGTCACTGATATCATTGTGTATTCTCACTATAGAGAAGACGTCACCTGTAATCACTGATATCATTGTGTATTCTCCTCACTACAGAAAAGACGTCACCTGTAATCACTGATATCATTGTGTATTCTCACTATAGAGAAGACGTCACCTGTAATCACTGATATCATTGTGTATTCTCCTCACTATAGAGATCAGTGATCACAGGTGACGTCTTCTCTATAGTGAGGAGAATACACAATGATATCAGTGATTACAGGTGACATCTTCTCTATAGTCTTTCCTTATCTAATTCAGCTGGTACATACCGCCAGGATTTGTTCCAGCTAAATCTTCTCTCTGCAGAACTTGATGCCCAGACGTCTCCTCACTATGTCAGCACATTCTGATCCTCTATATGAAAGCAATAATTATTATAATACTGCCAAACACTGTATTCTTTGAATATAATACTGGCACACACCCTCTGAATATAATTCTGACACACTGTACCCCATGAATATACAACACACTGTACCCTCTGAATATAATACCGCCATACACTGTACCCTCTGAATATAATACTATCACACACTGTGCCCTCTAAATAGACTACCACACACTGCACTCTCTGAATATAATACTACCAAACACTGCACCCTCTAAATATAATACTATCACACACTGCACCCTCTAAATATAATACTATCACACACTGCACTCTCTGAATATAATACTACCAAACACTGCACCCTCTAAATATAATACTATCACACACTGCACCCTCTAAATATAATACTATCACACACTGCACCCTCTAAATATAATACTATCACACACTGAACCCTCTAAATATAATACTATCACACACTGTACCCACTGAATATAATACTAACACATACTGTGCCCTCTAAATCTAATACTACCACACACTGCACTCTCTGAATATAACTTGCTGTGCAGTGCACCCTCTGAGTAAAATACCGTAATGTATTGTGGCCCCTAAAAAATGTACCACCCCAGAAATTCCTCATAATATACACTATACTTCTGAAAGGCAAAACACTCTGTGCCTTCACATATAGTAATAATGCCCCATCTTGTACCCCTACATATAATAATTATGACCCGTCCTGTTCCCCCCACATAATAATGCCCTCTGTGCTGTGCCCCTCACATATAATGCTCCTGTCATGTGCCCCACACATTTAATGCCCCCTGTGCCCTTCACATATAATGCCTCCATTCTTTGCCCCTCACATATAATGCCTCCATCATGTGCCCCTCATATATAAACCCCCCATCATGCGTCCCGCACATATAATGCCCCCATCATGCGTCCCGCACATATAATGCCCCCTGTGCTGTGCCCCTCACATATAATGCCCCCATCATGCGCCCCTCACATATAATGCCCCCTGTGCTGTGCCCTTCACATATAAAGCCCCATGTCCTGTCCCCTCAAGGGGCATTATATGTGAGGGGCACAGCACAGGGGGCATTATATGTGATGGGCGCATGGTGGGGGCATTATATGTGAGGGGCAAAGAATGGGGGCATTATATGTGAGGGGCACATGATGGGGGCATTATATGTGAGGGGCACAGCACAGGGAGCATTATATGTGAGGGGCGCATGATGGGGGCATTATACATGAGGGGCGCATGATGGGGAATTATATGTGAGGGGCACAGCACAGGGGGCATTATATGTGTGGGACACAGCACAGGGGGTAATATATGTGAGGGGAGCAGTACAGGGGGCAATATATGTGAGGGGCACAGCACAGGGGGCATTATAAGTGTGGGGCACAGAACAGGGGGCATTATATGATATAATGCCCCCTGTCCTGTGCCCCACACATATAATGCCCCCTGTGCTGTACCCCACACATATAATGCCCCCTGTGCTGTGCCCCACACATATAATATATATGTGTGGCACAGCACAGGGGGCATTATATGTGAGGGGCACAGCACAGGGGGCATTATATGTGAGGGGCACAGGACAGGGGGGCATTATATCATATAATGCCCCCCTGTCCTGTGCCCCACACATATAATGCCCCCTGTGCTGTGTGCCCCACACATATAATTTATATGTGTGGCACAGCACAGGGGGCATTATGTGAGGGGCACAGCACAGGGGGCATTATGTGAAGGGCACAGGACAGGGGGGCATTATAAGTGTGGGGCACAGAACAGGGGGCATTATATGATATAATGCCCCCCTGTCCTTTGCCCCACACATATAATGCCCCCTGGGCTGTGCCCCACACATATAATGCCCCCTGTGCTGTGCCCCACACATATAATATATATGTGTGGCACAGCACAGGGGGCATTATATGTGAGGGGAACAGCACAGGGGGCATTATATGTGAGGGGCACAGGACAGGGGGGCATTATATCATATAATGCCCCCCTGTGTTGTGCCCCACACATATAATGCCCCCTGTGCTGTGTGCCCCACACATATAATTTATATGTGTGGCACAGCACAGGGGGCATTATGTGAGGTGCACAGCACAGGGGACATTATATGTGAAGGGCACAGGACAGGGGGCCCCCCTGTCATGTGCTCTTCACATATAATGCCCCCTATGCTTTGCCCTGCAGACCCTCATGAAATATTCCCTTTTCTCTGATATGCGCCATTGTTAGGAGGGGGGCTCCTAACAATGGCGCATATCCCTAATCCCTGAGCATACCTTTACTTCCAGTATGCAGGCTGCGGGGACGGGTCCTCCAGGCGCCGGCGCGATGATGTGACGTCATCGCGCCGGCCTTTAGTGGATCTCGTCCCCGCAGCTCACACGCTGTGTACGCACAGCGTGTGTGTAAGGTTAGTGAATGGTGGAGCCGGAGCTTACAGCTTCGGCTCCACCATGCTAGGGAGCGGGGGGCAGCAATCTGGGGGGGGGGGGGGGCAATTGCCCCGTTGCCCCCCCCCCCTGGATCCGCCACTGCCTCAGACAGACTAATAGAAAAGATAGCATTTTTTTTTATAGCACACCAAGTGGATTGGCATGGTACTACAGATGAAACGTTCCATTGTACAGTATTAACACTTCCTTAAAGGGGTACTCCGGTGGAAAAACATTATTTTTTTTTTTTTTATCAACTGGTGTCAGAAAGTTAAACAGATTTGTAAATTACTTCTATTTAAAAATCTTAATCCTTCCAGTACTTATCAGCTGCTGTAAACTCCAGAGGAAGTTGAATTGTTATTTTCTGGATGACCACAGTGCTCTCTGCTACCACCTCTGTCTGTGTCAAAAACTGTCCAGAGAAGGAGCAAATCCCCATTGCAAACCTATCCCGCTCTGGACAGTTCCTCACATGGACAAAGGTGTCAATAGAGAGCTTTGTGGTCAGACAGAAAATAACTACACATCTTCCTCTGGAACATTCTGCAGCTGATAAGTACTGGAAGGGTTAAGATTTTTTAATAGAAGTAATTAAAAATCCAGCAACAAAGGGTGTAGAAGCCAGCGGTAAAAGTAACTTCACCTTTATTTTATCCAAGTAAAAACATCGACATGTATCAATCTCAAAGACAATGGAAGCAGAATAAAACTCAGGAAATGCTCTGCATGACGCGTTTCAGGTAATGTGACCTTTCATCAGATGCATGATAATTTACAAATCTGTTTAACTTTGTGACACCAGTTGATTTAAAATAAAAAATAAGAAAGTTTTCCACTGAAGTACCCCTTTATGGCACGTACACCAAAATGTTCATAATAATACTAAAAATCCAGTAAACTCCAACTCTACCCAAACGTTCTCTTAGTAAAATTCACATGGTCAAATAGTTGTCAGATGTTATTGTTTCGTTTTTGGTTTTTCATTTCTCCCAGGTGTCCCATTCTCTCATGGTGAGAACTGGAAAGCAATGAGAAGATTCACATTGTCTACATTACGAGATTTCGGAATGGGGAAGAGGACAATCGAAGATCGGATCATTGAGGAATGTGGATTTCTAATTAAGAAATTGGAGTCTCTGGAAGGTATAAGTAGTTTATGTTGTGGATTTACTTCACAGGAATATTGGTATTCCTTGAAGTGGTTATGGTGAAAGATTTTTTTCCCTTGATATAGGGCAATTGGTATATTCCTCAGAAGTGTTTTTTTTTCTTCCTCTGGATCAACACAGTAGGGACCCAGTATAGATATATGTTGAACTTGATGTCATTCACTCATCAGCTGGGCCTTCTTTACCTCCCTGAAATAAATGGACCATGGCTCTACAGTTTGTACCTAACTTTATTCTACCTATAAGAAGTGGTCCCTAAGGTTGTATCGTCAATGATCAGTAAATTAAGATATATCACAGTTAAATCAAAAAAGCCCTCCAATGGCTTCCTATTATATTCTATTTTCACTGTTCTCGTTATACATTTTTATGGTATAAAAAAAAACATGCAACAGAAATAACAATGAAGCTATGGAACATCATGATTCTGGGCATAGTAGGCTCTAATGTTAACAATCAACGTTTCATGATAAATGGATATACTGTAGTCTAAAGCCAAAAAACTGTATAAGAAAAGGAGAGAGAGAGAGAGTGAATAGAAAATATGTAATAATGGGGGGGGGGGATAGGGCAGGGGTAATGTAGGAAGGTATTAGGGCAGTAAGATGTGGATTATAATTAGGAGTATTGTTTTATTGGTAGTAGTTTAACTAATACACATGGAGGCAGGGGTAGGATTAAAATCTTTACTAACTTGGCATCATGGAAACCCACCGTGTAGCATGTCCTGGAAAATTATTTAGACTATAATATGTAAATAAAACAATTGTCAAGCGCTAAAGAAGCGCTAAAGAAGTTACTTCAATGTGATATTGCAGCTCCCGGTGAGATCTAAGCAATGGTAAGAGTTTGCTGGGAGTTGTTGTTTCACCCATGATCACTGCAAATCTTACAAGTGACTACAGCGATGGGAAACAATGAGACGGAATACACAATTATATTAGTGACTCACAGGCGATGTCTTTTCTCTAGTTTTTCCTTTTCTTCTTGATCTGGTTTAGACCAAAATCACTTATTTCCATGAATTCTTCCCTCTCCAGAGTTTGACACCTGAACATCAGTGGTTCCTCACATTACCAGCAGATTTTCATCCTATATTTGAAGACATTAATTAATATAACCCTGTCACACACTGTGCCTCTGAATATAACCCTGCCACACACTGTGCCTCTGAATATAACCCTGCCACACACTGTGCCTCTGAATATAACCCTGCCACACACTGTGCCCCCTGAATAGAAACCTGCAACACACTGCACTCCTGAATATAATCCTGACACACATTGTGGCTCTGAATATTACCCTGTCCCACACTGTGCCCCCTGAATAGAGTCCTGCAACACACTGCATCCCTGAATATAATCCTGACCCACATTGTGGCTCTGAATATTACCCTGTCCCACACTTTGCCCCCTGAATAGAGTCCTGCAACATACTTCATCCCTGAATATAATCCTGACACACATTGTGGCTCTGAATATTACACTGTCCCACACTGTGCCCCCTGAATAGAGTCCTGCAACACACTGCATCCCTGAATATAATCCTGACACACATTGTGGCTCTGAATATTACCCTGTCCCACACTGTGCCCCCTGAATAGAGTCCTGCAACATACTGCATCCCTGAATAGAATCCTGCAACACACTGCACTCCTTAATATAACTCTGACACAAACTGTACCCCTAAATATAACCCTGAAACACACTGTGCCCCTGAATATAATACTGCCATGCACTGCACCCCTGAATTAATATTGCCACACGATCTTCCAAGTCCAAGGTTTCTGTTGCAGAGGAGATCTTTCAGGGTCACAATACCAGGACTACCAGCAGGGAGAGCACTGTGCCAAATGCATGCCCCTGCTTAGACTACTCCCCCAGCCATCATTTCTGGCCTATATAGACAAATATTCATCCTGTATTCACAAATTTCACGTATTCGTTATATTTGCATATGTGAATATTCACATATTCGAGGAAGAAAACAGTGAGGGGGTGGGCAACTTTACTATTGGTTGCTAGGGATGTTGTTGATAACCTCTGACATGTGTATTTGCATCATTCTAATTGGCCCACAAGTGAAAAGAAGGAATATGCAAATATTCACATATGCGCATATATTCACGAATTTGCGATATTCGCCATAAAAATTTGAATTGTGAATATTTTTGCCCAACACTACTCAGCAAGGGCACCGCTTCTCCTTCTCCCGATTTGTTTAATAAGTATGGGAGTATATTTTCTTGATTAAATGTCACATTAATGTGGCATATCTGGTTGATTAAAGGATTTAAAAAAAATTTTTTTTTTTAGAATCTGTACCAAAGATGTTGGGTTTTTGTGCATGTTCACCATTTATGAATCAATGAACCTTCTTTCAGAAAGCATCCTCCAGCAATTGTTTTCGAATTTGAGGGTACTATTTGTGTGTGTTTATCCAGAGTTGTATACCATCTACAGGTTTTTGAATTAGGTTTTGTGGAAGCTAATGCATTTTCAGGGCCTGTGTTATGGTTATTTATTTGATGGACTTAAAGAAGAAGATCTGACAACATCCAGAAGGGCAGAATCGTTAAATGTTTATTGAGTCACCAAAAACATACTTGCAAAATTTCGACCTATTAAAATGTAAAATAAATATATATATATATATATATATATATATATATATATATGGAAACATTGGCCCTCATTTACTATTACAAACCCAACAAGTTTTGTCGAGTTGTGCGCCAGATTCTGTCGCATTGCGCCAGATTGCGTGCCAGAATTTGCGCAAGAATTGAAAAACTCTCCATTTTGCTAAGAAAACCCATGGCCGCCAGGAAAAGGGGCGTGGTCTCTGAAAAGGGGAGTATTCCCGACATTTTCACAAAAACCCAACATATTTACTAAGGTTTCCACAGAACATGTGGTGGATTTCAGCTGAGTAAAACTCCACAGATCAGAACATGTGTAAAAAAAAAAAGCTAAATATAGGGAAAGGGGAAAATGTAGGGAAACCTTAGTAAATACCGTGGAAAATAAATTGTAGAGAATTAAAACCCGCAAAGAAACCTACACAACACTATTAGTAAATCAGGGCCAATGTGTATGTTCTTGGTTGCTCAATAAACATTTAAAGATCCGGCACTTCTGAATGCTGTTGGGTCTCCTTCATGCTGTGGAATGATTTCTTCTTGGTGTCAGATGTCATTAGGATTTCCTTCTTGTAGGACAATTCTAGCCAAGTGAGGGCTCACTGACTTGCATCGTGCCATCTTTTTAGACACCAAGGCCCCTACGGTGTTGTTGGATCAACTTATTTTTGGCTATTAATTTGATGGCTGAATCTAAGAATTGAGTATTCAAGTCAAAGCAACTGCTTGGAAAAAGAAGGTCCCTCTAAAGGGTACGTTTACACTGAGGAATTCACAAGGAATAATTTCGGTCAGGAAACTGTTGACTTCTTTCATTTTATCCATCGTGAAGAATTTGTGCTGAATTTCCACGCAGAAATGAAGAGGTATGAAGGAGAAAGCTATTCAATTCTACTTTTCTGGATTCTGCTTAAAGGGTACCTCTCATCAAAAAAACTTTTGATATATTATAGATTAATGTGTGCAGAATAACTTTACAATTGCATGTTATTAAAAAATATGCTTCTTTCTATTTAATTTTCCACTTTGAAGAAATGACCACTAGGGGTCTCCCTACCAGTCCTGGCAGCAAGCATTTCAGACTCATGCTGGAGTCCTAAACACTACGAGCTGCCAGTCTGCTTTGTTTACAAAGGAGAACACTCAGAGCTGCCAGCCTGCTTTGTTCACAGCCTGTTTGGCTGTGCACAAAGCAGGCTGGCAGCTCTGAGTGTTTAGGACTCCAGCATGAGTCAGAAATGCTTGCTGACAGGACTGATCGGGAAAAATACAATAGAAAGAAGCATATTTTTCATTAACATGCTATTGGAAAGTTATTCACCATTCATTAATCTAAAATATATCAAAAGTTTATTTGAAGAGAGGTACCTTTAAATTCCGCACTAATTCTATGCAAATTCCGCAAAAAATGGATTTCGTCAGGGAAAAAAAAATCTCATTGACTGCAATAGGCTTTAAGGCTAGGTTCAGACTACTGAATTTCTGCTTACAATTCCGCTTTGAAATTGCAGGCAGAATTTCTGCTTACTAAAATGCACAAGCTAGAATGGGTTTTCTGTTCACAAATTCACACTTCGGAATTTTTGAAGCTGAATGCGGAAAATCTGCTTTAAAATATCCGCTTGTAGAAGGGTGTTGTTTATTCTTCAGGCAGATATACTTGCTGAACACATTGCAGTCTATTGGGGACTGCAATGTCTGCGCTGTCCTAGCGGCGACTGATTCAGTCGGCACTGGCCGCACTCGGAATCTCTTGACAGAAATTTTCCGTCTGAAGATTCCGCAGTCTGAACCTAGACTTACTCAAGGATTCTGCCTTAAAGGGGTACTCCGGCCCTGAGACATCTAATCCCCTATCCAAAGGATAGGGGATATGATGTCTCACCGCGGGGGTCCCGCCGCTGAGGACCCCCACAATCTTGTATGTGCCACCCACCTGTTTGAGCTGCACGCCGCGGTGCCAGCTCACAAACAGCCGGGTGGTCACCCCCCGCCCCCGCTATGCAAGTCTATGGGAGGGGGTGTGATGGCTGTCACGCCCCCTCCCATAGACTTGCATAGCGGGGGGTGACGTCACACGGGGCGTCACGATACTCCGGCCCCTTGGTTGCCACCCGGCTGTTTGTGAGCTGGCACCGCGGCGTGCAGCTCAAACAGGTGGGTGACGAATACAAGATTGTGGGGGTCCCCAGCGGCGGGACCCCCGCGGTGAGACATCTTATCCCATATCCTTTGTATAGGGGATAAGATGTCTCAGGGCCGGAGTACCCCTTTAAGAATGAACATGTTCTATCTTCAGGCGGAACAGAATTCAGTATTGGATTCAGTGTTGTGAACAGGACAACAGAAAGTCTATTAAAGTCAATTGAAAATAACTTGATGAAAAATTTGGAGCAGAAAAAGCCAGCGGAATTACTCGTGTAAATTCCTCTTGAATTCCACAGTGTGAACATTTCTGAGAAGGTTTCTGAGTTTCTGAGAGGGTTTCATTGTAAGCAAAAGAGCCACCATCAGGTTTCGGGCTCTTGGTAGTAGTTTGTGTGGATTTTAAATAGGGTTTCATGATTGCATAACATTTACTATTATTCATATACTATCTAAAGGATAGGGGATAAGTTGCCTGATCGCACGGGGTCCCGCTGCTGGGGACCCCCGCGATCTCGCACGCAGCACCCCGCTCTAATCAGGCCCGCTCTCATCAGTCTGATGACTGGCGATAATGGGGCCGGAGTACCGCGAGGTCACGGCTCCACCCCATGTGACGTCACGCCACGCCCCCTCAATGTAAGTCTATGGCAGGGGGCGAGACGGCTGTCTCGCCCCTGCCATAGACTTGCATTGAGGGGGCGGAGTGTGACGTCACATGGGGGCGGAGTGGAACGTCACATGGGGGCGGAGCTGTGACGTCACGATCACCGGCCCCATCATCAGACCGGGATCAGATGTTCGCTCCGGGGCTGATGAGAGCGGGGTGCTGCGTGCGAGATCAGGCAACGTATTTTTTTTTTTTTATGTTTGGGATCTGTACAATAAGAAAAAAAAACTGTAAAAATATATTATACTGTATTTTAATGTATATTTTTAGATTTTAGCTATTTCTATTTAATTTCAAATGTATTTCAAATGTGCATATATTTTATTGTATTTTTTATTGTTAATTATTTATTCATCTACTTTTCCTTGTAGGTAAACCCACTGATCTGACTATGAAAACAAATTCTGCAATCGGGAATATCATCATATCCATTATTTTTGGCCACCGATTCGACTACCAGGATCCCAATCTGCACAAAATAATGAGAATTATAGATCAAAACATGAGACTTCTTGGGAGCGCGTCAATTGCGGTAGTTCTGTCCTTTACTAAAGTGTATTACAGATCTGTCATCTCTTATTATTGCTAATGTATTAGGCCTTATTTTGTATTTTGCTATAAACATGGCCTTAAAAGGATTATATACAACAGTGTTTCCCAACCTGTGTGCCTCCCGCTGTTGCAAAACTACAACTCCCAGCATTTCATGTGGCCAGAGACAATTGGGGAGATTTATATAAAACTGTGCTGAGGAAAAAATGAGCAGTTACCCATAGCAACCAATCAGATCGCTTCTTTCATTTTTTCAGAGGACTTTTTTAAAATGAAAGTAGTGACCTGATTGGTTGCTATGGGCAGCTTGGCAACTTTTTCTCTGCACTGATTTTCATAAATCTCCCCCAATATGTCATAAATCACATGGTCTTCAGGGGGTGTGGCAATGCTGCAGTGGGGGGATAGTTTACTATAAAATCGCCAAAACGAAGGCAAGATTAAAATCCTGGAATACCCCTTTAAGAAAAGGTGTGGACTTAGATGTACAAGTGACGTGTATCTAACATACATTTTTTTCCCCATATCTTTTCCTTACACTACCGGGGAAGAGTGGTGCAGTTGCCCATAGTAACCAATCAGAGTTATCCTTTCATGTTCCAGAGGCTTTTTAAAAAATGAAAGCAGTGATCTGATTGGTTACTATGGGCAACTGCACCACTCTTCCTCTATACAGGTTTTTATAAGTCTTCCCTAAATGTGTGCCATGAGCCTTAACCCCTTCATGACCCAGCTAGTTTTGGCCTTCATGACCCAGTCCATTTGTTCAAATCTGACATGTGTCTCTTTAAGTGGTAATAACTTTGGATTGCTTTTACCTGGCGAAGTGATTCAGAGATTGTTTTTTCGAGACATATTGTACTTTATATTAGCGGTAAATTTTTGTTGATACATGAAGCGATTTTTTTTTCATTTCTCTATGTTTGAAACTCTCTACTTGTAAGAGAAATAGTCATGCCAAATAAATTTAGTTATTAATTCACATCCACAACATGTCTACTTTATGTTGGCATCATTTGTTAAACATTATTTTACTTTTTTACGACATTAGAAGGCTTATATTATTATGAGCATTTTTTCAATTTTTCTACAAAAGTTTAAAATAATTTTTTTTGGGAGAACAATAACATATTTAATATATATGTGTGTATGTATATATATATATATATATATATATATATATATATATATATGTATACACACACACATATATATATATATATGTATATATAAATATATATATGTATATATATATCTACGTGTGTATATGTGTGTGTGTATATATATATATATATATATATATATATATATACCGTATTTATCGGGGTATACCACGCACCGGCCTATAACACGCACCCTCATTTTACCAAGGATATTTGGGTAGAAAAAAGTTTTTTACCCAAATATCCATGGTAAAATGAGGGTGCGTGTGTGCGCATGTATACCCCGATATACCTCCAGGAAAGGCAGGGGGAGAGAGGCCGTCGCTGCCCGCTTCTCTCCCCCTGCCTTTCCTGGGGTCTAGAGCGCTGCTGTCGGCCCTTCTCACTCCCTGGCTATCGGGGGAGAGAAGGGGCAGCGGCACCCATTGCCGGCGCCGCTGCCCCGTTGCCTCCCCCCATCCCAGGTGGCATAATTACCTGAGTGGGGTCCATGCTGCTGCAGGCCTCCGGCGTGCGTCCCCTGCGTCATTGCTATGCACGGCGCGGTGCACTGACGTCATGCGCCGCGCCGTTCAGCGCATAGCAACGACGCCGGGGATGCATGCCGGAGGCCTGCAGCAGCGTGGACCCCACTCAGGTAATTATGCCACCGGGGATGGGTGTAGACAAGGGGGCAGCGGCGCCCCTTCTCTCCCCCTGGCTGTCGGCGCCGCTTCTCTCCCCCTGGCTATCGGCGACGGCACCGATAGTCAGGGGGACAGAACAGGCAGCGGCGCCAATAGCCAGGGGGTGAGAAGGGGCAACAGCAGCGCTCTAGACCCCAGGAAAGGCAGGGCGAGAGAAGCGGGCAGCGACGGCCTCTCTTCCCCTGCCTTTCCTGGGGGTGTATCGGCGTATAACACGCACACAGACTTTAGGCTAAAAATTTTAGCCTAAAAAGTGCGTGTTATACGCCGATAAATACGGTATATATATGTATATATATATATATATATATATATATATATATTTTATTCTATTTTATTTATTTATTTTTTTACTTCTGTACTACAACTCCCCCCTAGTGTCTAGTGCACAAAACATGCAGTAACAGGTTTAGTACAACAAAACATCTCCTTTACAAAAGAAAAAAAAAGTGAAAGTGAAACTAAAGCATGCCGGCGGGCACAGCGTCAGCAGTTTGGGACGGGTAAGGGACACCGGGGAAGGAGGGGACAGGTAAGGGACACTGTGATCGGGACACACACTGCGCTGCTCAGGATTTTTCTCTGCAAAATGGTGCCATCAGCTAGTCAGATTTGACTAGCTGAAAGGAGCGATCGATGTGAGGGGGGGGGGGGGGGGGGGGGGGGGCAAAACCCCCCTAGGTCCCGAAGCAAGATGTGTGGCTATCAGTGATAGACACCATCTTACCGGGCAAGGCGGATGCTGAGAGTAGTGGCCAGTATCAATATGACGTACAAGTACATCATTGGTCGGGAAAACCTTCCTAGTCATGACATACATGTATGTCATGGGTCGGGAAGGGGGCACTTTTTGCCATTTTCACCTAATTATAAATTCTGGTTTTCTAGGACACGACCGATAATCTCCTTCGAGGGCTCTCGTACCTGGTAGATAGTTTACTATAAAATCCTTCAAGTAGACTTTCCCTCATTGCGTAAGCTCTATGGGGGACATTTATGAAAACCTGTGCAGATGAAAAGTTGACCAGTTGCCCATAGCAACCAATCAGATCACTTCTTTGATTTTTTTTAAAAGGCCTCTGAAAAAGAAAAGAAGCGATCTGATTGGTTGCTATGGGCAACTGGGCAACTTTTCCTCTGCACAGGTTTAGATAAATCTCCCTGTGTTCTCTAGGTGCCACGTTGGATGTACTGTTCCCCTAACCACCATTGTTTCCTACTGTAGATCTATAACGTCTTACCATTTTTTCAATACCTGCACGGTTCACACAAGAAGATAATGCGAAACATTAAGGACTTACAAGCCTTCTTCAAAGTTAAGATTGCTGAGCATCTTAAACAACTGGCCAAGGATGACCAGCGCGGCTTTATTGATGCATTTCTTATCAAACAGGAAGAGGTAAAAGGAAACAAAAATTGCCTACATGCCTTTTTGATCTCTTAAGAGTCTAAGATCTGCCAAGGGTAAAGGAGTCATACAATATTTAAAATAATAATAATAATAATAATAATAATAATAATAATAATATGTTGCTTGGGTAGGCGGTGGAGGGGGGTAAATAGCAAAAAAAGCCCTATACTTTTACCTAGCCATAGTCTTATCTCCTATTTGGCTCTCTCCAGTCTCCCCATATTTTCTCTTCTTCCTGCTTCCAAGAAGAGCCCTTGTTGCAGGACCTGTCCTCTCAGCCAATCACTGACCACAGCCCTGTCTTGTCTCAGACAGTGAATGGCTGAGCAGGTAGGTCCTACAACAAGTGATCTTCTTGGAAGCAGGAAGAAGAGAGAAGATGGGCTACCAGACAGAACTGAACAGGAGCTGCTGGTGACCAGCCAGGGACCAGGACTAGGCAAGTATAGTTTCTTATCTATTTCCCACCATTCCAGCACTGTATTATTTTTTTTACAGGACACTGGATAACCCTTTTCAAATCGATGAACCTTGCTTTTATGACTGTCTGTCTATGGTGATTGTATGGCTTTGTGCTTAAAGCAATGCAAATGTTTGCAACAGAGATGGCTGAGTCACCTGAGTTCAAATCTTAGGAATGACGTCTGTATACTTTAGGCCATATGGTACTGTATCAGTGGAGGTCAAAGATTTAGCATTGAGGCACAAGAGCATGAAGCTACAGTATGCCCTTGTATGTCAATGTAATCAATGTAGTTTTCTTATCACTATTTACAGATCCACCAGATCCAGCAGCTGTCTCTAGAAAGTTTTGACTTTTGACCACAGCTACTTCTGTCTGTAGATGTTTTGCTGGACTTTCTATACTGAGATGTAATCATGGGAACAGTAGACCTCAACACTCAACAGATGGGGTCACAGACACCTACCAGGCGTGCTCCCAAGAAAAATTATACTCTCTCTTGTCTGACATATCAAGTCCCTAAAATGAATAAACAGATTTTTAGAAAAGTACAAGTAATAAAGTTTATCATCAGTGATAGTAACCATGGGACTGAGGAAAAATGATAGTGTTACCAATGATATCTGAGGTGTCAAAAAGAGTTAATAATGACTATTTAAAAAAAAAAAGACATTATTTAGTTAGACAGAGCTTGCATTAAAGGGGTATTTCAGGGAAAACCTTTTTTTATGTATATTAACTAGCTCGGAAAGTTAAACAGATTTGTAAATTACTTCTATTAAAAAATCTTAATCCTTTCAATAGTTATTAGCTTCTGAAGTTTTCTGTCTAACTGCTCAATGATGATGTCACGTCCCGGGAACTGTGCATGATGGGAGAATATCCCCATAGGAACTGCACAGCTCCCGAGACGTGAGTCATCAGAGAGCAGTTAGACAGAAAACAACAACTCAACTTCAGAAGCTAACAACTATTGGAAGGATTAAGATTTATTAATAGAAGTAATTTACAAATCTGTTTAACTTTCCGGAGCCAGTTGATATATATATAAAAAAAAAAGTTTTGGCCTGGAATACCCCTTTAAATCAGCTCTATAATGCTATACATACATGGCGTGCATATGATGGGATTAGTATTATTACCTATATAAAATAAGTGTTATACATTTACATATGTATTTAGGAAAAATCTGATCCCGACACTTTTTTCCATGAAAACAATCTTCTGAGCATCTTAATAACCTTATTTATGGCTGGAACAGACACGACATCCTCTACTATACGATGGGCCATCTCAATCATGACTCTACACCCTGATCTTCAGAGTAAGTTCTTGATGTAAATAGGTTCTTTACTTTGTATAATCACCTTTTGCTGGAAGGGTCCTTTGACCGGAAAACGATAAAGTGTTCCAGCGATCACCTACAGTTCCTGGATTTCCCTAGTAGAAAGAGTGAACTTCCTCTGCAGCGCCATAAGCATCACATAGTACTCAACGCAAGTACTCAAATCAACGCAGGGTCATTCAGGTCCTCCAGAGGGGGGAAAGGCAATTTATACCTAGTGTCCACTCATGTCCTGAGAAGAGGATCTTGGCATGATGGGTAGGATGTGGTAAATTATAAAATGATGATCTGCAAGTGGCACATCAGTAAAAGTTCAACACTGTTCAGTTAAAGAGGTACTCCGGTGGAAAACAATTTTTTTTTTTTCCAAATCAACTGGTTCCAGGAAATTGAACAGATTTGTAAATGACCTCTATTTAAAAAAAAATCTTAACCCTTTCAGTACTTATGAGCTGCTGTATGCTCCAGAGGAAGTTGTGTAGTTCTTTCCAGTCTGACCACAGTGCTCTCTGCTGACACCTCTGTGAGTGTCAGGAACTGTCCAGAGTAGGAGCAAATCCCCATAGCAAACCTTTCCTGCTCTGGACAGTTCCTGACATGGACAGAGGTGTCAGCAGAGAGCACTGTGGTCAAGACTGGAAAGAACTACACAACGTGCTCTGGAGCATACAGCAGCTGTTAAGTACTGAAAAGATTAAGATTTTTTAATAGAAGTAATTTACAAACCTGTATAACTTTCTGGTATCAGTTGATTTAAAAAATAAAATTGTTTTCCAATGAAGTACCTCTTTAAGTTCAGTCAAAAATTAGCAAAAAGCCTGGTTTGGCTAAAACTCAAACTTCAGATGGGTTGATTGGCTAAAGGGTGGACATGTGACAGGTTACCCATGGCCTTACAGTGACAACAGACCTTTAGGTAGAAATTGCAGCCACCCGAACAATGTTCTGTAAAAACAAGTGCCTCCGCTCTGAGACACCACATACATGATGCCATAACTATGAAATTAACTTTGCCTTAAAAACAGCTCAGAAGTCCATAGACACACTCCTAGGTGACCAAGGCTTTTTAGGGCTCCTAGACAGTGTTATACACATATTTTTTGGGCTAATGATGTTGAAGTACAGATTTGGCCAGAACAACTCAGGTAATAACAAGAATGTTTTGTTCTTTTCTCTTAGAACGAGTCCATGATGAAATCGACAAAGTGATTGGATCAGCCATACCCAAGATTGACCATCGTAAGAATATGCCTTACACCAATGCAGTCATTCACGAGACTCAGAGATTTGCCAATATTTTACCAATGAATCTTCCTCGAGAAACTACAAGAGATGTTATTTTTCAGGGCTACCATATACCAAAGGTTAGTTGTTTTTTTTTTTTTTTTTTTTGCTGCTTTTGGTTGTAAAGATAATCTTTGTTATCTTGTTCTTTACTGATCAATTTGCTTTCATCACTTGTTGTGGTTTCTAGTGACATGAGGCCTACCTGGCAGGAAATGGGCATTTCTTTCAGGATGTTTTGGATATGCCCATTATCTGCCAGAAGCTGTACTGGGAAGTGGAGCTTAAGGGGTCTCTTGGCTTTCACACTTTAACCCTTGTACAAGGATTTGATGCAGGTTACCCTAAAGCTGCTGTCCTCAAACTGGTGTATTAATGGCAACATTTGACTAATCTAAGCATGGTGCCATAGGTTAAAGAGGTACTCTGCCCCAAGACATCTTATCCCCTATCCAAAGGATAGGGGATAAGATGTCTGAGCGCGGGGGTCTCCCTGCTGCACCCGGCATTTATTTAGAGTGCCGGGTGCAGCGTCGGAGGCTTGTGACGTCATGGCCATGCCCCACTTGTGATGTCAATGCAAGTCTATGGGAGGGGGTTTGACAGCCATCACGATCCCTCCCATAGACTTGCAATTAGAGGGTGTAGCTGTGACCATGACGTCACGAGCCTCTGCACCGCATTGCCAGTCATCCGGCTGTCTGGGGGACAATATGTCTAGGGGCAGAGTACCCCTTTAAGAAAAATGGCACAGTCATCATGCAAAGCTCAGGAAAGGTAGAGTTCAGTAAATATGGTGGGAAGGCTGGGGTCAGGGAGAGCTCTTGCAAGACATAAGAATGAGAAAAGGTCAGGGCCGGCAGCAGAAAACCAGATGAGATAAGAAAACTTCTGGGAATTTATAAATCTGAAGTTATACAGAACCCTGGGCCGAAGCCCGGGGTGAAAAAGACCTCTATCGGCACACCCCTAAAATATAACTTTTATTAATACATATATTAAAACCCAAAATGAAAAAGGTGAAAATTATTAAAAATAGCACTAAGGCAGGACAAAGTGAAAATAAGTCCTATGCACAGGGATATCCCCTGGTTATTATCAGCGCGGTACTGCAGTACGCCACAATCATTAGTACCTGTCTAAGTGTCTGATTTAAAACATACTCTACATGCCAACCTCTCAAGAGGCATATATTGGCAGTGATCTGGCACAAAATGGCAGCTGGGGGTATTTATAATAATGCCTGTGATGTCATCTCAAGTGGACTACTTAGTATCACCTGTAACATCTCAATAGAAGATATGGCCAATCAGATCAATTGGATCTGGATTACTTCCAGGTAATCCTTACCTTAGATCCAATGATGCTTTTCCATCCTCTGGACGTCATCAGTAATCGCCGGTAATACTTCCACTAATCATCATAGCTGTTACGCCGAGCGCTCCGGGTCCCCGCTCCTCCCCGGAGCGCTCGCTTCACTCTCCCCGCTGCAGCGCTCCGGTCTCATCCTCTGAGCCGGGGCGCTGCGATTCCGCTGCCAGCCGGGATGCGATTCGCGATGCGGGTAGCGCCCGCTCGCGATGCGCACCCCGGCTCCCGTACCTGACTCGCTCTCCGTCTGTCCTGTCCCGGCGCGCGCGGCCCCGCTCCCTAGGGCGCGCGCGCGCCGGGTCTCTGCGATTTAAAGGGCCACTGCGCCGCTGATTGGCGCAGTGGTTCCAATTAGTGTGTTCACCTGTGCACTTCCCTATATCACCTCACTTCCCCTGCACTCCCTTGCCGGATCTTGTTGCCATTGTGCCAGTGAAAGCGTTCCTTGTGTGTTCCTAGCCTGTGTTCCAGACCTTCTGCCGTTGCCCCTGACTACGATCCTTGCTGCCTGCCCCGACCTTCTGCTACGTCCGACCTTGCTTCTGCCTACTCCCTTGTACCGCGCCTATATTCAGCAGCCAGAGAGGTGAGCCGTTGCTAGTGGATACGACCTGGTCACTACCGCCGCAGCAAGACCATCCCGCTTTGCGGCGGGCTCTGGTGAAAACCAGTAGTGGCTTAGAACCGGTCCACTAGCACGGTCCACGCCAATCCCTCTCTGGCACAGAGGATCCACCACCCGCCAGCCGGCATCGTGACAGTAGATCCGGCCATGGATCCCGCTGAAGTTCCTCTGCCAGTTGTCGCTGACCTCACCACGGTGGTCGCCCAGCAGTCACAACAGATAGCGCAACAAGGCCAACAGCTGTCTCAACTGACCGTTATGCTACAACAGTTACTACCACAGCTTCAGCAGTCATCTCCTCCGCCAGCTCCTGCACCTCCTCCGCAGCGAGTGGCCGCTCCTGGGCTACGCCTATCCTTGCCGGATAAATTTGATGGGGACTCTAAGTTTTGCCGTGGCTTTCTTTCCCAATGTTCCCTGCATCTGGAGATGATGTCGGACCTGTTTCCCACTGAAAGGTCTAAGGTGGCTTTCGTAGTCAGCCTTCTGTCCGGAAAAGCCCTGTCATGGGCCACACCGCTCTGGGACCGCAATGACCCCGTCACTGCCTCTGTACACTCCTTCTTCTCGGAAATCCGAAGTGTCTTTGAGGAACCTGCCCGAGCCTCTTCTGCTGAGACTGCCCTGTTGAACCTGGTCCAGGGTAATTCTTCCGTTGGCGAGTATGCCGTACAATTCCGTACTCTTGCTTCAGAATTGTCCTGGAATAATGAGGCCCTCTGCGCGACCTTCAAAAAAGGCCTATCCAGCAACATTAAAGATGTTCTGGCCGCACGAGAAATTCCTGCTAATCTACATGAACTTATTCACCTAGCCACTCGCATTGACATGCGTTTTTCCGAAAGGCGTCAGGAACTCCGCCAAGATATGGACTCTGTTCGCACGAGGCGTTTCTTCTCCTCGGCTCCTCTCTCCTCTGGTCCCCTGCAATCTGTTCCTGTGCCTCCCGCCGTGGAGGCTATGCAGGTCAACCGGTCTCGCCTGACACCTCAAGAGAGGACACGACGCCGTATGGAGAACCTCTGCCTGTACTGTGCTAGTACCGAACACTTCCTGAGGGATTGTCCTATCCGTCCTCCCCGCCTGGAAAGACGTACGCTGACTCCGCACAAAGGTGAGACAGTCCTTGATGTCTACTCTGCTTCTCCACGTCTTACTGTGCCTGTGCGGATGTCTGCCTCGGCCTTCTCCTTCTCTACTGTGGCCTTCTTGGACTCTGGATCTGCAGGAAATTTTATTTTGGCCTCTCTCGTCAACAGGTTCAACATCCCGGTGACCAGTCTCGCCAGACCCCTCTACATCAATTGTATAAATAATGAAAGATTGGACTGTACCATACGTTTCCGCACGGAGCCCCTTCTTATGAGCATCGGATCTCATCACGAGAGGATTGAACTTTTGGTCCTCCCCAATTGCACCTCGGAAATTCTCCTTGGACTTCCCTGGCTTCAACTTCATTCCCCAACCCTGGATTGGTCCACTGGGGAGATCAAGAGTTGGGGGTCCTCTTGTTCCAAGAACTGTCTAAAACCGGTTCCCAGTAACCCTTGCCGTAACTCTGTGGTTCCTCCAGTAACCGGTCTCCCTAAGGCCTATATGGACTTCGCGGATGTTTTCTGCAAAAAACAAGCTGAGACTCTACCTCCTCACAGGCCTTATGATTGTCCTATCGACCTCCTCCCGGGTACTACTCCACCCCGGGGCAGAATTTATCCTCTCTCTGCCCCAGAGACTCTTGCCATGTCTGAATACGTCCAGGAGAATCTAAAAAAGGGCTTTATCCGTAAATCCTCCTCTCCTGCCGGAGCCGGATTTTTCTTTGTGTCCAAAAAAGATGGCTCCCTACGTCCTTGCATTGACTACCGCGGTCTTAATAAAATCACGGTTAAGAACCGCTACCCCTTACCCCTCATCTCTGAACTCTTTGATCGCCTCCAAGGTGCCCACATCTTTACTAAATTGGACTTAAGAGGCGCCTATAACCTCATCCGCATCAGAGAGGGGGATGAGTGGAAAACGGCATTTAACACCAGAGATGGACACTTTGAGTATCTGGTCATGCCCTTTGGCCTGTGCAACGCCCCTGCCGTCTTCCAAGACTTTGTCAATGAAATTTTTCGTGATCTGTTATACTCCTGTGTTGTTGTATATCTGGACGATATCCTAATTTTTTCTGCCAATCTAGAAGAACACCGCCAGCATGTCCGTATGGTTCTTCAGAGACTTCGTGACAATCAACTCTATGCCAAAATTGAGAAATGTCTGTTTGAATGCCAATCTCTTCCTTTTCTAGGATATTTGGTCTCTGGCCAGGGACTACAGATGGATCCAGACAAACTCTCTGCCGTCTTAGATTGGCCACGCCCCTCCGGACTCCGTGCTATCCAACGCTTTTTGGGGTTCGCCAATTATTACAGGCAATTTATTCCACATTTTTCTACCATTGTGGCTCCTATCGTGGCTTTAACCAAAAAAAATGCTGATCCCAAGTCCTGGCCTCCTCAAGCAGAAGACGCCTTTAAACGACTCAAGTCTGCCTTTTCTTCGGCTCCCGTCCTCTCCAGACCTGACCCTTCCAAACCCTTCCTATTGGAGGTTGATGCCTCCTCAGTGGGAGCTGGAGCTGTTCTTCTACAAAAAAATTCTTCCGGGCATGCTGTCACTTGTGGTTTTTTCTCTAGGACCTTCTCTCCAGCGGAGAGGAACTACTCCATCGGGGATCGAGAGCTTCTAGCCATTAAATTAGCACTTGAGGAATGGAGGCATCTGCTGGAGGGATCAAGTTCTCCTGTTATTATCTACACCGACCACAAGAACCTCTCCTACCTCCAGTCTGCCCAACGGCTGAATCCTCGCCAGGCCCGGTGGTCTCTGTTCTTTGCCCGATTTAATTTTGAGATTCACTTTCGTCCTGCCGATAAGAACATTAGGGCCGATGCTCTCTCTCGTTCCTCGGATGCCTCAGAAGTTGAACTCTCTCCGCAACACATCATTCCACCTGACTGCCTGATCTCCACTTCTCCTGCCTCCATCAGGCAGACTCCTCCAGGAAAGACCTTTGTTTCTCCTCGCCAACGCCTCGGAATCCTCAAATGGGGTCACTCCTCCCATCTCGCAGGTCATGCGGGCATCAAGAAATCTGTGCAACTCATCTCCCGCTTCTATTGGTGGCCGACACTGGAGACGGATGTTGTGGACTTTGTGCGAGCCTGCACTATCTGTGCCCGGGATAAGACTCCTCGTCAGAAGCCCGCTGGTTTTCTTCATCCTCTGCCTGTCCCCGAACAGCCTTGGTCTCTGATTGGTATGGATTTTATTACTGATTTACCCCCTTCCCGTGGCAACACTGTTATTTGGGTGGTCGTTGATCGATTCTCCAAAATGGCACATTTCATCCCTCTTCCTGGTCTTCCTTCTGCGCCTCAGTTGGCTAAACAATTTTTTGTACACATTTTTCATCTTCACGGGTTGCCTACGCAGATTGTCTCGGATAGAGGCGTCCAATTCGTGTCTAAATTCTGGAGGGCTCTCTGTAAACAACTCAAGATTAAATTAAATTTTTCTTCTGCATATCATCCCCAGTCCAATGGACAAGTAGAAATTAACCAGATCTTGGGTGATTATTTGCGACATTTTGTTTCCTCCCGCCAGGATGACTGGGCAGATCTCCTCCCATGGGCCGAATTCTCGTATAACTTCAGGGTCTCTGAATCTTCCTCCAAATCCCCATTTTTCGTGGTGTACGGCCGTCACCCTCTTCCCCCCCTCCCTACTCCCTTGCCCTCTGGTCTGCCCGCTGTGGATGAAATTTCTCGTGACCTTTCCATCATATGGAGAGAGACCCAAAATTCTCTCTTACAGGCTTCATCACGCATGAAGAAGTTCGCGGATAAGAAAAGAAGAGCTCCTCCCGTTTTTTCCCCTGGAGACAAGGTATGGCTCTCCGCTAAATATGTCCGCTTCCGTGTCCCTAGCTACAAGTTGGGACCACGCTATCTTGGTCCTTTCAAAATTTTGTGTCAAATTAATCCTGTCTCTTATAAACTTCTTCTTCCTCCTTCTCTTCGTATCCCTAATGCCTTTCACGTCTCTCTTCTCAAACCACTCATCCTCAACCGTTTTTCTCCCAAATCTGTTCCTCCCACTCCTGTTTCCGGCTCCTCGGACATCTTCTCTGTCAAAGAAATCTTAGCTTCCAAAAAGGTCAGAGGGAAAACTTTTTTTTTAGTGGACTGGGAGGGTTGTGGTCCTGAAGAGAGATCCTGGGAACCTGAGGACAACATCCTAGACAAAAGTCTGCTCCTCAGGTTCTCAGGCTCTAAGAAGAGGGGGAGACCCAAGGGGGGGGGTACTGTTACGCCGAGCGCTCCGGGTCCCCGCTCCTCCCCGGAGCGCTCGCTTCACTCTCCCCGCTGCAGCGCTCCGGTCTCATCCTCTGAGCCGGGGCGCTGCGATTCCGCTGCCAGCCGGGATGCGATTCGCGATGCGGGTAGCGCCCGCTCGCGATGCGCACCCCGGCTCCCGTACCTGACTCGCTCTCCGTCTGTCCTGTCCCGGCGCGCGCGGCCCCGCTCCCTAGGGCGCGCGCGCGCCGGGTCTCTGCGATTTAAAGGGCCACTGCGCCGCTGATTGGCGCAGTGGTTCCAATTAGTGTGTTCACCTGTGCACTTCCCTATATCACCTCACTTCCCCTGCACTCCCTTGCCGGATCTTGTTGCCATTGTGCCAGTGAAAGCGTTCCTTGTGTGTTCCTAGCCTGTGTTCCAGACCTTCTGCCGTTGCCCCTGACTACGATCCTTGCTGCCTGCCCCGACCTTCTGCTACGTCCGACCTTGCTTCTGCCTACTCCTTTGTACCGCGCCTATATTCAGCAGCCAGAGAGGTGAGCCGTTGCTAGTGGATACGACCTGGTCACTACCGCCGCAGCAAGACCATCCCGCTTTGCGGCGGGCTCTGGTGAAAACCAGTAGTGGCTTAGAACCGGTCCACTAGCACGGTCCACGCCAATCCCTCTCTGGCACAGAGGATCCACCACCCGCCAGCCGGCATCGTGACAATAGCGTGCCACAGTCCGAACTTAAGGCATCCAGCACCGGCACACATGTCCAGTAAGGGCGCTGGGGGACTTAGACTCACTGCCGGCGAACTCCTCACACTGCGCATGCGCTTGGACTTAGCGCACCACGCTCATACAGTGCAGAACGGCACATGTCTCGCAGCCTGTGAACACGACTGTTGGCCTCTGATTGGTAAAGATTACAGGCAAGCCAACAATTTGATAGCTATCATAAGCAACATTAAAGGGGTATTCCAGGAAAAAAACTTTTTTATATATATCAACTGACAAATTAACAGATTTGTAAATTACTTCTATTAAAAAATCTTAATTCTTTCAGTACTTATGAGCTTCTGAAGTTAAGGTTGTTCTTTTCTGTCTAAATCCTCTCTGATGACACCTGTCTCGGGAAACACCCAGTTTAGAAGAGGTTTGCTATGGGGATTTGCTTCTAAACTGGGCGTTTCCCGAGACAGGTGTCATCAGAGAAGATTTAGACAGAAAAGAACAACCTTAACTTAAGAAGCTCATAAGTACTGAAAGGATTAAGATTTTTTTAATAGAAGAAATTTACAAATCTGTTTAACTTACAGGAGCCAGTTGATATATAAAAAAAAGTTTTTTCCTGGAATTCCCCTTTAAGTTCCATATTCTAAACAATATTATAGGGCTCAAAGGAACAATATAATCCAATTAAAGGAGAACAGCTAGCTATATATAAGGGAATTACATCCCTGTACTACACCAATTTACCACTTCAATCAATTTCCTAAATTTACATTTATGAATACTCATATTTCAATACATGTTGGTAGTAACCAACAATCTATGTAGTTGACATAGCATAATATTAAGTTGGTACAATTCTTAATCAGACAAGAAGAATAAATGGAGATTGTGCAAACACATATATGCTTACATGACTTCTCGTACACTTAATAGATACTCCACTAATCAAAAATCCCAGGCCTACATCATTTATACAATCAAATTTGTCCAGACATCATGTAATTGTAACAATATACACTGCTCAAAAAAAAATAGAGGGAACACTAAGATAACACATCCAAGATCTGAATAAATGAACTAATCGTATGAAATACTTTCGTCTTTACATAGTTGAATGTGCTGACAACAAAATCACACAAAAATTATCAATGGAAATCAAATTTATCAACCCATGGAGGTTTGGATATGGAGTCACACTCAGAATCAAAGTGGAAAACCCCACTACAGGCTGATCCAACTTTGATGTAATGTCCATAAAACAAGTCAAAATGAGTCTCACTAGTGTGTGTGGCCTCCACGTGCCTGTATGACCTCCCTACAATGCCTGGGGCATGCTCCTGATGAGGTGGTGGATGGTCTTCTGAGGGATGTCCTCCCAGACCTGGACTAAAGCATTTGCTAACTCCTGGACTGTCTGTGGTGGACGGAGCGAGACATGATGTCCCAGATGTGCTCAATCAGATTAAGGTCTGGGGAACGGGCAGGCCAGTCCATAGCAACAATGCCTTCCTCTTGCATGAACTGCTGACACACTCCAGCCACATGAGGTCTAGCATTGTCTTGATTCAGGAGGAACCCAGGGCCAACCGCACCAGCGTATGGTCTCACAAGGGGTCTGAGGATCTCATCTCAGTACCCAATGGCAGTCAGGCTACCTCGGGCAAGCAGATGGAGGGCTGTACGGCCCCCCAAAGGAAATGCCACCCAACACCATTACTGACCCACCGCCAAACCGATCATACAGGAGGATGTTGCAGGCAGCAGAACGTTCACCACGGCGTCTCCAGACTCTGTCACGTCTGTCACATGTGCTCATTGTGAACCTGCTTTCATCTGTGAAGAGCACAGGGCACCAGTGGCAAATTTGCCAATCTTGGTGTTCTCTGGCAAATGCCAAACATCCTGCATGGTGTTGGGCTATAAGCAAAACCCCCACCTGTGGACGTTGGGCCCTCATACCACCCTCATGGAGTCTGTTTCTGATCGTTTGAGTGGACACATGCACATTTTTGGCCTGCTGGAGGTCATTTTGCAGGGCTCTGGCAGTGCTCCTCCTGCTCCTCCTTGCACAAAGGCAAAGGTAGCGGTCCTGCTGCTGAGTTACATCTCCTGATGTCCTAGCCTGTCTCCTGGTTATGCCTCCATGCTCTGGACACTACGCTGACAGACACAGCAAACCTTCTTGCCACAGCTCGCATTGATGTGCCATCCTGGATGAGCTGCACTACCTGAGCCACCTGTGTGGGTTGTAGACTCTGTCTCATTCTACCACTAGAGTGAAAGCATCACCAGCATTCAAAAGTGACCAAAACATCAGCCAGGAAGCATAGGAACTGAGAAGTGGTCTGTGGTCATCATCTGCAGAACTACTCCTTTATTGGGGGTGTCTTGCTAATTGCCTATACGTTTCACCTGTTTTCTGTTCCATTTGCACAACAGCATGTGAAATTGATTGTCAATCAGTGTTGCTTCCTGAGTGGACAGTGGGATTTCACAGAAGTGTGATTGACTTGGAGTTACATTGTGTTGTTTAAGTGTTCCCTTTATTTTTTGAGCAGTGTATATTGGGTATTCACAACAAAGTCATAATAATCAAATAATATAAATATAAATGACAGTTTACAAAAAGGCAGCAGAAGAAACCCTTCATTCATTGCTAACGGTGCCTTACTATGTTATCTGAAGAGCCACTTAGCCTCTTCCCTCAGAAGTGAGGCATCAATATCGCCTTTTCTAGGCCCCAATTTAAATTGGGATAATCTAATAAACCGCAAATCTTGCATCCGGCCGTTATGTACAGCATGCACATGCCTAGCTACCGGGTATCAGCCCTCTGTCTTATGGTGCTAAGATGTTATGACATGCAGCATCGAAACTCTTGTGTGGTTTTACCCACATTAATTTAAGGGCATGAACACTGAATAATGTGTATTATATTCCGAGTTCCACAATTGACAAATTGCCTGATCATATGTTCTTGTTGATCAATTGGATTAATGAAACCTTTTCTTTTCCACACAAAAGGATAAAAACTGCAGTGTCTGCCGGGAAACAAACCTATTGTCTGGTTCATTAATTGTGTCCTTTTATTGACATTCAATTGAAGATACCAATTGATCCCTCAGTTTTGGACCTTTACGGAATGTCAAACTGGGTTTGGTGCCAATCACCGGTAATAAATCCTCATCTCTAGACAGCAGGTGCCAATGTCATCTGAGAATAGCCATGACTTTATCGGTATACCAATACATCAAACCTTTGTACATCAGTACAAAGTACCAATACATCGAACCTGTTTAGAGGTACTTGATATTTATGATTCCACTAGGAGCGCATTCCTCTCTAAATGACTTGCTCTACGAAAGGCATGCTTCAGATGTCTACGGGGATACCCCCGTTGTCTGAATCTATGATAGAGTTTCTCACTCTCCCGTAAGAAATTACTCTCCTCTGAGCAATTATTCCTAGCCCTGAGGTATTGGCCAACCAGGATACTCTTTTTAAGGGTGCCAACTACCACAGTGCAGGAGCGAATTGGTGGAGGTTGGTTTGCGGGAAAATGTCCATCTGTATATGATTCTGATCATCTATATAGATCTTCAGGTCCAAAAAAATTAATGGACTGACCACCGATCTCTTATGTAAAAACCATACCAAGATCATTGTGGTTACGTTTCTCCACAAATTCCTGAAATAAAGTGGGTGTCCCATCCCACAAAATAAGGACGTCATCAATGTATCGTCCAAAAAAAAAAAAAAATAATGTGCTCAGTGTACAAACCAAACTCATCTGAAAAAACAAACGTGCTCTCCCACCACCCTAAAAATAAGTTTGGGATTGGTTGGTAATCTCTACCAATCAAAGGCCGACAGCCGTGTTCACAGGCTGCGAGACATACGCCACTCCGCACTGTATGAGCGCTGTGCGCATTGTGAGGAGTTCGCCGGTGGAGAGTCTAAGTCCCCCGGCACCCTTACTGAACATGCGCGTTGGCGCTGGATGCCGTCAGTCCGGATTGTGGCGCACTATGATGATTAGTGGAAGTATGACCGGCAATTACTGATGATGTCCAGAAGATGGATAAGCATCATTGGATCTAAGGTAAGGATTACCTGGAAGTAATCCAGATCCAATTGATCTGATTGCTCATATCTTCTATTGAGATGTTACAGGTGATACTATAGGATTTTTGCAAGTAGTCCATCTGAGATGACATCACAGGCATATCCCCAGCCGCCATTTTGTGCCAGATCACTGCCAATATATGCCTCTTGAGAACGCCGTTGTCAAGACAAAACATGTAGAGGTTGGCATGTAGTGTATGTTTTAAATCAGACACTTAGACAGGTACACATAATTGTGTTGTAATGCAGAACCGCACTCATAATAACCAGGGGATATCCCTGTGCATAGGGCTTACTTTCACTTTGTCTTGCTATTTTTAACTATTTTCACCTTTTTCATTTGGGGTTTTAATATATGTAGTAATAAAAGTTATATTTTAGGGGTGTGCCAATAGAGGTGTTTTTCACCCGGGTTTTGGCCCAGGGTTCTGTATAGTGTTTGGCCTCTTACTGCCCTTTTGGGTAAATTATTGATATTCTAAGTAAATCTGAAGAACACCCAGAACCCACCAGGAACCTAGAAATGTTATTGCTCAGTCATAGAACATAACGAAATGATTCTCAAAGGAGTACTCCACCCCTAGACATCTTATCCCCTCTCCAAAGCATAGGGGATAAGATGTCTGACCGCAGGGTTCCCACTGCTGGGGACCCCCGTGATCTTGGCTGCAGCACCCTAGACATCTGGTGCACGGAGCGAAGTTCGGATGACTGGCGATGCAGGGCGGAGGCTAGTGACGATGTCCCGGTTACGCCCCGCTAGTGACGTGACGGCCATGCCCTCTCAATGCAAGTCTATGGGTGGGAGTGTGATGGCGGTCATGCCCCCTCCCATAGACCTGCAATGAGGTGGCGCGGCCGTGACTTCATGAGCCCCCGGCGCTTCGGCACTGCACCCGATGCTCTAAACGAATTCCGGGTGCAGCAGGGATATCGCAGGGGTCCCCAGCGGCGGTAACACCGCGATCAGACATCTTATCCCCTATCCAGTGTGCAACGGCCTTTTAGGTGGACAGAAGTCAACCTATGCCCCCTATACTAACAGGGATGGCCCAACATGATAAAGTTGGTGATGGACATATGCTGGCTCAGAAGGTCAGGACAAACAAGAGAACACCAGTGGTGATGTGAAACAAGAGAGAAATGGCATTAAAGGGAGTAAGTCGTGTTTGTGAGACATCATAACAGCTAGTAAGTTATAGAAAATGATATTTCACTATGATTTAAAGACAAATAATGTTTCGATTTGCAGAAAAGTGAGATCTATTAAAAGTCTTATATTTGTGTTTAGGGCACATACATCATTCCCCTTCTGGAAACAGTTTTATATGATAAAACACAGTTTGAGAAGCCAGGATGCTTCTTCCCAGAACATTTTCTTGACTCAGAGGGACAGTTTGTGAAGAGGTCGGCTTTCATACCTTTTTCAGCAGGTAACATACTTTATATAATATGACATTGTTAGTGATCTACTTCTGTTAAAGTGGGCCTGACAGCAGGAAAACAGGGGTGTAAATAAGCCAATGTCTAGCTATGACTTGTCATTAGTATTCTAGGCCTTTGTTATCTCCATAGACCTTTCAAGATCTGAGATATAAGCCTCTTTGCTATGATGCAAATGACAAGAGCCCAAGTAAAATGTCCTCTTTGTCAAGTGGCAGTCAGTCATTGATGGATGCAAGTTGGTCAAGGACAGCAATAAAAGATTATAGGCTAGACTTACCTGGGCTCTTGCCATTTTGGAGAACACTCCCTGTGCTTTTGAAGGATTATTTAAAGGGGTATTCCTGCCAAAGACGTCTTTTGTCCCATTGCTGGGACCCCCCCCCCCCCCCCCCCGTGATCACCATGCTGCACTACATTCTATGTGGGGCTGCAACTCCAGTCTTGGAAACCTTTGTATTTCTGGAAACCTCTGTGTTTCCCCTCGTGATTTCACGCCACAACCCACCATTCATGTCTATGGGAGGGGGCTTGGCGTGATGTCACGAGAGGTGTGTTGTGACGCCATGTCTCCAGTTCCAGAAACACAGAGGTTTCTGAGACTGGAGATGCAGCCCCGCTTACACACATAGATTGCGGGGGGGTCCTCTTTAGATAGGGGATAAGATGACAGCTGTCACGCCCCCTCCCTTAGGCTTGCATTGAGGGGGCGGAGTGTGACGTCACACGGGGCGGGACCGTGACGTCACAATGCTCCGGCCCCCGTGATCGCCAGTAATCAGACCCGGAGCAAATATGCTCTGGGGACTGATTGTAACTGGGGGGCTGCGTGCAAGATTACGAGGGTCCTCAGCAGCGGGACCCCCGCGATCAGGCATCTTATCCCCTATCCTTTGCATAGGGGATGAGATGTCTTAGTGCCGGAGTACCCCTTTAAGGAGTAAAAATAGGTCTTCCACATTTCAGCCAGTCATATGTGTGCACTTAGGAGGCATTAAAAAGTAGAAGACAAAAAAATGAATTGGAGTGGAGACCTATTACAGGGTAGTAGCATGGTGTTATAAGACATCTTCTGAACACATACTGCATCTCCCGTTGACATTTATTTCCTGACAATCCACTTTAGGAAGAAGGGTTTGTGCTGGAGAAACACTGGCAAGGATGGAGTTGTTCCTGTTCTTCACCAGTTTGATGCAAAAATTTACCTTTTGTCCGGCATCGGAGACAACTGACTTCCATGTGAAACCTTCCGTAGGATTAGCAATTCCTCCAATTTCTCAGGAAATCTGCTGCGTGCCACGAATCTGAGGAAAAAAAATATTTAACCCCTTAAGGATGCAGCCCTTTTTCACCTTAAGGACTGAGCCCTTTTTCGCAATTCTGACCACCGTCGCTTTTCGCATTAACAACTCTAAAACGCTTTTTACCGAATATTCTGATTTTGAGATTGTTTTCTCGTGACATATTCTACTTTATATTGGTGGTAAATTTTCGTCGTTAATATGCATACGCCCGGCGTCCTGAAGAGGTTAAAGAGATATCTGTATCTGACTCCTCAGAGTAGAGCACTGGTACTGGCACTGGTGAAAAATCCCAAAATGTCATGAAATTTTTAAAAATTTAGCATTTTTCTAACTTTGAAGCTTTCTGCTTGTAAGGAAAATGGATATTCCAAATAAATTTTATTTTTATTCACATATACAATATGTCCACTTTATGTTGCGATCATAAAATGGACATATTTTTACTTTTTGAAAAAATTAGAGGGCTTCACAGAATGGCAGCAATTTTCAAAAATGTCATGAAAATTGCAAAATCTGAAGGGACAGATGTTACAGAACTACAACTCCCAGCATGCCTGGGCAGTCTAGGCATGCTGAGAGTTGTAGTTTGGCAACATCTGGAGGGCTACCGTTTGGTCACCACTGTAACAGTGGTCACCAAACTGTGACCCTCCAGCCTTTGGCTGTCTGGGCATGCTGGGAGTTGCAGTTTGGCACCCACTATAAAGGGCAGCAGTAAATATCGCCTACTGCCCCCTTACTTCCCCCCCCCCCCCCACCATCGTTTCCCTACCTGCGCCGTGATCTCTGCTGTCTCCTGCGACGATCGGCAGTCCCCACGCATCTTCTGGTCAGGTACCGGCCTCCAGCTTCTCCCCCCCATTCTGCCCGACATCCAGGGGTGGGCTGAATGGGGGGTTGCCATGGCAATCCACTGTCCTGCACTACCATTGGTCAGAATTATTCTGACCAATGGCAGGGGATAGGAGGAGATTGCAGCACTGCGACCTCGTTCCTATCCTTCAGGATGATCGGGGCCGTCACTGACAACTCCGATCATCCCTATTTTCTGGGTGATCGGGTCACCAGAGACCCGATCAGCCCGGAATAGCAGAAAATCACATGTGTGAATTGACATGCGATTTTCTGCGATCGCCGACATGGGGGGGTCTCAGGACCCCCCTCGGCGATGTGCCGGGATGTTTGCTGAATTATTTTAGCAGGCATCCCGGTCCGTCCACAACCGGGACCGGAATTGCCACGGGCGTATGCATACGCCACACGTCCTTAAGGACTCAGGATGCAGGGCGTATGCATACACTCGGTGTTCTGAAGAGGTTAAAGAGATATCTGACTCCTCAGAGTAGAGCACTGGTACTGGCACTGGTGATGTAACATGTCCTTAAATAAAGATCATTTGTGATATTCTTAAAAATTAAGTGTTTATTGTGATATGCTATTGATGAATAAATAATTGACCATTATTGATAAAAAGTGTTCATGGACTTGATTCAAAGGGGCAAAAAAGTCAACATGATTGACAGACACACTATATATAAAACTCAACGTGTGTGTGTATGTGTGTATGTTCCAGAATAGGAGGTTAAGATAGGAGGTCAAGATAGGAGGTCGAGATAGGAGGATGCAATATGAGGACAGGATAGGAGATCGGGATATGAGGACAGGATGTGAGGTTGGGATATGACAAGAATATATGAGCACGGGATATGAAGTCAAAACAAGGATTAGGAAGGAAAAACCAGGCAATGCTGGGTACTCAGCTAGTATATATATATATATATATATATATATATATATATCAGCTCGTTTTTAGGGAACCTTAAAATATACCTTTTATTTCTTCTTTTAAAAATAGAAAATTTAGAATATTAAACACTCTTAGTACTAATAATAGTCTTCTCAGTCACCATCAGCTGCCTCTTCAATCACCGCAGTCTATATGTGCTTGAGGAAACTGCAACTGTTCCTTCACATACAGTATTTCAATTGCACAGTGCCGGGCAATGTTCAGACTGTGCGATAGTAGGTGGTTCTTTTTATGAAATTCCTCCGAGCTCACAATATGCAGTCTGTAATGTGCAAAGTGGCAAATAAAGTGTCCCGTGTAAATATCTCTTGTGCAAAAAACTTTTTTGGGCATCACATATCGTACATTAGGTATCCAGACTGTATCCCTATAACTAGTGCACATAGGTGTAATAATATTGCACAAAGTGTCCACAGTCAACTGATATTGCACCATAGATTATTGCACATAGCCACTTATCTTGTATTCTTCCGGTAGTAGGTGCGTCTTTTTGTGTGCACTGGAGCTTATGGTATGCTGAGGGTTGCCGGTCCTACACGTTTCCTCTAAGCGATTCCTAAGGGACCTTGTGACGGCTTCCACTTTCCTTATGCATCCATTCATTTGTGTATCTCGTGCAGCTCCATTTCATCTGTGCGGCACTGATGGTATATTTATATAAAAGGTATATTTTAAGGTTCCCTAAATACGAGCTTCTCTTTGTGATCTATTGGGAGACCTAACCCCTTCACTAGATACGGCTGTATCAATCAGTTTATATATATATATATATATATATATATATATATATACATATATATATTAAAGATAATGGGGAATTATGATGTTTCCAGACAGTGGTATCAGCTGCAAAACTAACATTTCGGATTGGACATAAGTGTTCAGATCCTTTGCTGTGACGCTTAATATTTAGTTCTCAGGCCTCTTTAAGATGAATTTTCACTTTAATTGGAGGTAAATTCAGGTTTTAGGACAGGATTTGGAAAGGCGTAGCCAGGCCTATAGAAAGTCTCACAGCTGACAATAGATTTCAAAGCAAAACAAAAAAATAAAAAATAAAGGTATGAGGGGGGAAATAGATGACTGTAGAGCTCAGATGCAGAATTGTGCGGAGGCCCTAATCCGGAGAAGGGTACAAAAAATGCACTGAAAGTTCCCAAGAGCAGAGTCACCCCCATATGTATCACTTCCTACAACTGGCAGCTTCACCAAATAAAATAATCTGGGAAGAAGGAGCCTTGGATTAGAGAGGTGACAAAGAACCCAATGGTCACCTTGTCCAAAAGATCCTGTGTACAGAAGGTCAACCATCATTGCAGCCTTCACCAATCTGGGCTTTATGGCAATGGTGAGAAAGAAGCACACACAAAAGCTTCCTGGAGTTTGTAAACTCTCAGATTATAAGAAGCAAGATTCAAGACAATTCCAAGGCTATGTTCACGTGTCGGAATGTCCTCACAGAGAATCTCCGTACGTACATTCCAGACACTGCGGGGCACTGTCACAATCTAGGACCGCACAGGAAAGTGACATCATATAGACGGCTAACAACAATTTTATTGTTGTTGTTTTTTCACCCTTTTATTTAGTCCCTCTGGGGAGAGAGGGTTGGATTTGAGAACTCTAGGAGTTTATTTTTAGAATCTGACTGGGGAACGTAATGTGACCAATGATCCTCTTATCCTGTACAAACGTGATCCACCAATGGTGACAGTAAAGAGTGAAAATGTTACCTTTTTTATATCGCTCATTGGAAAATCCTTGTGTATTGCAGGCTGCATTACAGGAGTCACGACCACATCATTTACACTAGCTTTAGCACTTTGAATCTTTCTTTAAAGGGGTATTCCAGTGAAAAACTATTTTTTCATATCAACTGGCTACAGAAAGTTAAGCAGATCTGTAAATTAGTTCTATTAAAATATCTTAATCCTTCAAGTACTTATCAGCTGCTGAAGTTGAGTTGTTCATTTCTGTCTGACCACAGTGCTCCCTGCTGACACCTCTGTCTGTCTCAGGAACTGTCCAGAGAAGGAGAGGTTTGCTATGGGGATTTTCTCCTACTCTGGACAGCTCCTGAGACAGACAGAGGTGTCAGCAGAGAGCACTGTGGTCAGACAGAAAAGAACAACTCAACTTCTATAGCTGATAAGTACTGGAAGGATTAAGATTTTGTTTAACTTTCTGGAGCCAGTTGTTATGAAAACAATTGTTGTTCACCGGAATATCCCTTTAATATATTGATACTATCCTATAGAGCAGTGATTACCAAATTGTGGCCCTCCAAATGTTTCAAAACTCCCAGCATGCCTGGACAGACACCGACCACTGCAAAGAATATTTATCAACTGGACACAATTATTTTCCCACTAAGTGGGCTGATTACTATTCTTTAGAATATAACTTGTGTACATATTGATATAATCATATACATTGATAAATAATTTATTTTACATAAAGGGGTATCAGCATAAGGTAAAAAAAAAATAAAAAAATTAAAATCTGCTGCAGTAGCATATGGCATAGCTTACCTGTCTGCCCCAGTTCTGAAACCACCAAAAAATCTATTTGTTTTGGGGGTTTTAGTTGTGAGTTGCTAAGTATTACAATTCCCAGAATGCATTGCTTTCTCTCAGCTTTTCATTACAGTCCTCCCACCCTACTCACTCCCCTCCTACAACACTCCTGCCTGTCTCTGTCCAGATCTGTTGCAGAACATCTAAATTTACAACAGACTATTGCACAATCAGTAAGGTTGCAGCACCTGCTTCATTCATTCCCTGTCTTCTCCTCTGCCTGTGGCATTGTTCAGCACAAGGCAGTATGCTGTGAGGCTGGGTTTATACATAGAGTTTTATTATCTGTACCACTGCAGTAGTGCCAAATTTTTTCCACAATTTTCCAAAATCACTGTAAAAATAGCGCCATTTTATAGTGATTATGCAAACGTTTACATCAATTCTGTCATTTTCCATAAAAACGTGCATGGTATTAAGGTACATGTGAACGTAGCCATAACACAACTATTTCTCCCTAAATGTTCCAATAAAGGTATATGTGTATATGACATAGAGGTGATGATGTAAGCTGTAGAGACTGGTCAGAGGTGATGACATCACTCAGGGGGTGGGGCTAGAGCTCAGAGACAAGATCCAACCATGGATGTAAAAAGAGATTAATAAATGTTAACCTTACATTAAAGGAAACCATCCACAACACTAGGGCTATTGTATGACAGACAGCACTGGCACCTTTCCATTACCCTAGTGAGGTCCTTTGGGTTCTTATATGGTGTCCTTAAGTATACAGCAGAAAATATAGAGCTACCACTTTAATATACATCACAGTGCAATATATACAGTATATCAGACATCACTGTGATGGTTGGAGGCCTGATCTCTGCCCCATCTCTGGCATTTAACTTTTGAGATTTTGGCAGAATGTTTTGAACCAAATGTTCAGATGGCTGTATCCTGTATAAAGTTGACTGTGTAGACAATGCTCATACATCAGGCACATTTTTTACCAGGTACTAGTATGGACAGTAGGTCATGTTAGGATGAGAACAGTGGATAATAATAATACATTGGTGCATGGGGGCAAAAATTCAATGTTCCTTCTGTGTCTCACATACTTTTTCAAATACATCTATTCCCAAGTACAAAGCCCAGGAATGAGACCTCTGAAGCCAAGGTTAAAGGAAACATAAAAGAGGACCTGTGGCCAACCCACACTGTTTTACACTTGTATGTGCATGGAGGCAAAAAGTCATGCCAGTGCAACATGTGTGTGGTCTCCCAGCACAAGTGGATGTCCAGTGGTTGTGGACTGTCTTGGGCAGCATGGCAGTACAGGGTGTTGGGCCCACTAGAGCCCCATTGTCATATCAATTATGTGCTTAGTGTAATATAAAAAATATATATTTTTCTTAAATTAATTTTGTTATGGTTCCATGATTGTACGTTTGACATGTTACTGTGCCTTTAAAAATGTGAGTAGTGAACCCCATGTGACCATGTGAGCCAATGAGACCCCAAAAGTCTATCTCTGTATAGTGAGGAAGAGGGGAGGAGTTAGTCAGTTCACTGTTACGCCGAGCGCTCCGGGTCCCTGCTCCTCACCGGAGCGCTCGCGGCGTTCATCTTCTGTTAGCAGCGCCCCGGACGGACTCGCGGACCGGGAGCACTGCTCTGAGTCCCCCGGCGGGGATGCGATCTGCGTGGCAGGACGTGCCTGCCCGCGGGTCGCATCCCGTTCTGCTCACCTGCCCCGTCCTCCTTCCGTCTCATCCCGGCGCGCAGCCCCGCTCTCTAGGGTGCACGCGCGCCGGCTCTCTGAAATTTAAAGGGCCAGTGCACCACTAATTGGTGCCTGGCCCAATCAAGTGCAATCACCTCCATTCCATATCAACCCACTTCCCCTTCCTGTCCTCGCCGGATCTTGTTGCCCTAGTGCCCTGAGAAAGCATTTTGTGTATCACAAGCCTGTGTATCCAGACCCTTGCCGTTGCCCCTGACTACAAACCATTGCTGCCTGCCCTGACCTTCTGCTACGTCCGACCTTGCTCTTGCCTTGTTCCTGTGTACTGCGCCTGTCTCAGCTGTCAGTGGGGTTGAGTCACTATCGGGTGGAACGACCTGGGGGTTACCTGCCGCTGCAAGTCCACCCCGCTTTGCGGCGGGCTCTGCTGAAAACCAGTAACCCCTTAGATTCTGTTCCCCTGGTACGGCCCACGCCATCACCTCACTGACACAGAGGATCCACCTCCAGTGTCCTCTCTGCATACCAGTCCGGATCCTGACAGTAGATCCGGCCATGGATCCCGCTGAGGTCCCGCTGCCTAGTGTCGCTGACCTAACCACCATGGTCGCCCAGCAATCACAGCAGATCGCGCAACAAGGACAGAAGCTGACTCAACTGACCGTTATGCTGCAACAGCTTCTGCCGCAACTACAGCAACCATCTCCTCCGCCAGCTCCTGCATCTCCTCCGCAGCGAGTGGCTGCTCCCAGTTTCCGCCTGTCTCTTCCAGAAGAGTTTGATGGGGACTCTAAACTGTGCCGTGGATTCTTGTCCCAGTGTTGCCTACATCTGGAGATGATGTCGGACCAATTCCCTACTGAACGGTCTAAGGTGGCTTTCGTGGTCAGTCTCCTGTCTGGAAAGGCCTTGTCATGGGCCACACCGCTTTGGGACCGCAACGATCCCTCCACCGCTACTATCCAGTCCTTCTTCTTTGAAGTACGTAGTGTTTTTGAGGAGCCAGCCCGGGCTTCCTCAGCCGAGACTGCTTTGCTGAACCTTGTCCAAGGGAGTTCTTCTGTGGGTGAATACGCAATCCAGTTCCGCACCCTCGCCTCAGAGCTATCCTGGAATAATGAGGCCCTCTGCGCGACCTTCAAGAAAGGCTTATCCAGTAACATCAAAGATGTCTTGGCCGCACGAGAAATTCCTGCTAATCTGTCAGAACTCATCCATTTGGCCACCCGCATCGACATGCGTTTCTCGGAAAGACGCCAGGAACTTCGTCAGGAAAAGGATCTTGTTCGCACCAGGCGTTTTTTCTCCCAGGCTCCTCTCTTCCAACGTCCTTTGCAATCTGTTCCTGTGCCTTCCGCCGAGGAGGCTATGCAAGTGGATCGGTCTTGCCTGACCCTACAAGAGAGGACTCGCCGCCGAAACGAGAATTTGTGCCTGTACTGTGCTAGTACCGAACATTTCCTAAAAGACTGTCCTATCCGCCCTCCGCGTTAGGAGAAACGCATGCACCTAGTTCACAAGGGTGAAACGACACTTGGTGTGAATTCTGCCTTTCCACGTCTGACTGTACCTGTGCAGATTTCTCCTTCCGCCAACTCCTCCTTCTCAGCAGTGGCCTTCTTGGACTCAGGTTCTGCAGGAAACTTTATCTTGGCCTCTTTCGTTAATAGGTTCAGTATTCCAGTAACCCGTCTCGTCAAGCCACTCTTTATCTCTTCAGTAAATGGAGAGAAATTGGACTGCACTGTGCGCTACCGCACTGAACCCCTGCCCATGAGCATTGGACTTCACCATGAAAAAATTGAATTTTTCATTCTGCCTAACTGCACCTCTAAAGTTCTTCTCGGCTTGCCGTGGCTCCAGCGTCATGCTCCTACTCTCGACTGGACCACCAGGGAGATCAAAAGTTGGGGTCCATCTTGTCACAAGCGATGTCTCACCTCTGCTTCCACTAGTCAAACCCCTGAGGCTTCTTCTTTACCGGGCCTTCCCAAGGCTTACCAGGACTATTCAGATGTATTCTGCAAAAGGCAAGCAGAGGTCTTACGTCCATGTAGACCTTATGATTGTCCCATTGACCTTCTTCCTGGTACCACTCCGCCCCGTGGCATGATTTACCCTCTGTCAGCCCCAGAGACTCAAGCCATGATGGAGTATATCCAGGAGAACCTAAAGAGAGGTTTTATTCGGAAATCCTCATCCCCTGCTGGAGCGGGGTTCTTCTTTGTTTCTAAAAAGGATGGATCCTTACGCCCATGTATTGACTACCACGGTTTAAACAAAATTACCATCAAAAACCGCTATCCCCTGCCTTTGATCTCAGAACTCTTTGACCGTCTACGCGGAGCAAGTATCTTCACCAAACTGGACTTAAGGGGCACGTATAATCTTATTCGCATCAGTAAAGGTGATGAGTGGAAAACCGCTTTCAATACCAGAGATGGACATTTTGAACATCTAGTTATGCCCTTTGGGCTCTGCAACACCCCTGCAGTCTTCCAGGACTTTGTTAATGAGATCTTTCAGGACTTATTGTATACCTGTGTTGTGGTCTACTTGGATGACATCTTGATTTTTTCCTCTAACTTAGAGGAACACCGTCGTCATGTCCGTCAAGTGCTCCAAAGACTCTGTGAAAACCACCTGTACGCTAAATTTGAAAAATGTCTCTTTGAATGCAACAGTCTTCCTTTCCTAGGTTACCTAGTCTCTGGCCAAGGGCTTCAAATGGATCCAGATAAACTGTCGTCGGTTTTGGATTGGCCACGCCCTTCTGGACTCCGTGCTATCCAACGCTTCCAGGGATTTCGCCAACTATTATGGACAGTTTATTCCCCACTTCTCCACCATTGTGGCCCCTATTGTGGCTCTGACTAGGAAGAATGCTAATCCAAAGTCGTGGCCTCCACAAGCGGATGAGGCCTTCAAACGTCTCAAAGCTGCATTCGCCTCTGCACCAGTTTTGTCCAGACCCGATCCGTTGAAACCATTCTTCCTGGAAGTAGACGCTTCCTCAGTCGGAGCCGGAGCCATACTTCTGCAAAAAAACGCTACCGGACGTAACATTACTTGTGGTTTTTTCTCAAAGACTTTCTCTCCGGCAGAAAAGAACTACTTTATTGGAGATCATGAACTCCTGGCCATCAGGTTAGCACTCGAGGAGTGGAGACATCTTTTGGAGGGTTCCAAACACCCCATTGTCATTTACACTGACCACAAGAATTTGTCTTACCTCCAGTCCGCTCAGCGTCTGAATCTTCGCCAGGCTAGATGGTCGTTGTTTTTTGCCCGCTTCAACTTCGAGATACACTTCCGTCCCGCTGACAAGAATGTCAGAGCTGACGCCCTTTCTCGTTCCTCTGATGCCTCCGAGTCTGAAGCCCCTCTGCAGCACATCATACCACCTGAGTGCCTGGTCTCCTCTGCTCCAGCCTCACTGGGGCAAACCCCCCCCCCCCTGGAAAGACTTTTGTTCCTCCACGCCTCCTTCTCAGGATCCTCAAATGGGGGCATTCTTCTCACCTGGCTGGTCATGCTTGCATTAAAAAGTCCATTTAGCTAATCTCCCGTCAGTATTGGTGGCCATCACTAGAGGGTGATGTTACTGTTTCGTTCGGGCTTGTACTGTTTGTGCCCGGGATAAAACCCCTCGCCAGAAACCTGCTGGACTCCTCCATCCTTTGCCTGTCCCTGAGCAACCATGGTCCCAAATTGCCATGGATTTCATTACAGATCTTCCCGTATCCCATGGCAACACCGTCATCTGGGTGGTCGTTGATCGTTCTTCCAAAATGGCGCACTTCATTCCGCTTCCAGGCCTTCCTTCTGCGCCACAGTTGGCGAAGCAATTTTTTCTGCAGATTTTTCGTCTTCACTGGCTTCCCACGCATATCGTCTCTGATAGAGGCGTTCAATTTGTGTCAAAATTTTGGAGAGCTATATGTAATCAATTAAATATCAAATTACATTTCTTGTCCTTCTATCACCCCCAATCCAAGTGGAAAGAGTAAACCAGATTCTTGGTGACTACTTGCGACATTTTGTCTCCTCCCGCCAAGATGATTGGGTCGACCTTCTGCCCTGGGCTGAATTCTCGTACAATTTTAAAAATTCCGAATCCTCCGCCAAATCCCCATTCTTTGTGGTGTACGGCCGTCACCCTCTGCCCCCCCTCCCCATTCCCACTTCTTCTGGAGTTCCTGCCGTGGATGAAGTAACCCAGGTCTTCTCCGCTATCTGGAAGGAGACTCAAAAGTCGCTCCTACTGGCCTCGTCCCGAATGAGACATACAGATAAAAAGAGAAGAACTCCTCCTGTCTTTCTCCCTGGGGACAAAGTGTGGCTCTCGGCCAAATACATATGCTTTCATGTCCCTAGCTACAAGGTGGGTCCTCGCTACCTCGGTCCTTTTAAAATCAAGAATCAAATTAATTCTGTCTCTTACAAACTTCATCTTCCTTCTTCTCTTCGCATTCCTAACTCTTTCCATGTGTCTCTTCTCAAACCTCTTGTGCTTAACCGCTTTTCTCCCAAGGTTACTGTTCCCGCTCCTGTTTCTGGCTCCTCTGATGTCTTCGCTGTCAAAGAGATCCTTGCCTCCAAGATCGTCCGAGGTAAAAGATTTTTTTTAATTGATTGGGAGAATTGTGGCCCTGAAGAGAGGTCCTGGGAACCTGAGGCCATCATTTTTGACAAGGAGCTTGTCCGCAGATTCCTGGGCTCCAAAAAGAGGGGGAGACCTAAGGGGGGGTACTGTTACGCCAAGCGCTCCGAGTCCCTGCTCCTCCACGGAGCGCTCGCGGCGTTCATCTTCTGTTAGCAGCGACCCGGTCAGACTAGCTGACCGAGAGCGCTGCTCTGAGTCCCCCGGCGGGGATGCGATCCGCGCGGCAGGACGTGCCTGCCCGCGGGTCGCATCCCGTTCTACTCACCTGCCCTGTCCTCCTTCCATCCCATCCCGGCGCACGTGGCCCAGCTCTCTAGGGCGCGTGCGCGCCGGCTCTCTGAAATTTAAAGGGCCAGTGCGCCACTAATTGGTGCCTGGCCCAATCAAGTGCAATCATCTCCATTCCATATAAACCCACTTCCCCTTCCTGTCCTCAATGGATCTTGTTGCCCTAGTGCCCTGAGAAAGCGTTTTGTGTTTCCCAAGCCTGTGTATCCAGACCCTTGCCGTTGCCCCTGACTACGAACCATTGCTGCCTGCCCTGACCTTCTGCTACGTCCGACCTTCCTCTTGCCTTGTCCCTGTGTACTGCACCTGTTTCAGCTGTAAGTGGGGTTGAGTCGCTATCGGGTGGAACGACCTGGGGGTTACCTGCCGCTGCAAGTCCATCCCGCTTTGCGGCGGGCTCTGGTGAAAACCAGCAACCCCTTAGATTCCGTTCCCCTGGTACGGCCCACGCCATCACCTCACTGACACAGAGGATCCACCTCCAGTGTCCTCTCTTTATACCAGTCCGGATCCTGACATTCACTCTAGTGGCTAGTACATGCTAGTTCACCCTAATGTGTGCTCCTGAGCAACAGCTAAGCTCAGGTGTGCTAAGTTGTGTGCCCTAAGCAGAGGCCTACTTCAGTTTACTCCTGGTCATCCTACAAGTGTCACTTGCGGGAGGATTACATGCCCCTGCAGAATACCAGAATCACAAATTCTACAATCCCGTCCGGTGAAATTTTCTCCTAAATTTAGGATCGTGGGGTGGAATGAAGGTCAATTCCCATCCGGTTGGACACAATCTTTATTCTCGACTTGGCATTAGCTATACTTGTCTATCTTTGTATCTTCATTGACTGGTTCATCATGTAACCAGGGGGAGGGGGCTGCATGCTTAGGATCCATGTTCCTGTGAGGGTTGGAGCCTACTGGTCGGACACTAATATTCTATCCTGTTGATAGGGGGTGAAAATATTTAATGGAGATCTCTGGCGAAAAATAACTTTTTACCTATCCACAGGATTAGAGATAATTAGCTGTTTGTGGGGGTCTGACCGCTGGGGCCCTCCGCGATCTCCAGGACGGGACCCGGTGCTTAGTGAGGAGCGAGTGCTAAAGCCGTCACACATTCCATTTATTCCAATGGGAGTGCCAAAAAGACCAGTGGGGGACCCCCTTGCATTTGCACCCGCGTGACCAGCTGAACAAATGTTAAAAGCTAAAGCACCAAAGCTTAGAGGTCATAAGTACGGAAGGTCACTGGTATGTGTAAAAAGCAGCTATCCTGAATTTGGATAGTGTTCCCAGATTGAGAAAATAGTACCTGCTATCGATATATCATCAAATCAAGAAATGGGATCCAATGTTTTTACAGCACTTCTAAGACCTCTGTTCAGGCAGCATGCTTTGTGTGGGAGACAGAAGAGCTGCTAAAATGTCGCTCTCCGGTTTGTGACCTCACCCTAAAAGTATACGAGGGTCAAAATTACTCAAACAAATTTCAGAAACAAACCGTTTCCTTCATTGGGAGGTATCAGTCCAGTTCACGAGCCTAAATTTGTACTGCTCCCTTCCTGCTTTTTACAAATAGCAGTGACCTTCCACACTTATGACTTCAAAACGTGATTGCTTTAAAGGGGTTAGGCTGGGTTCACACTACGATTTGAACTACGGTTCCCGTATACGGCTGGGAGGAGGGGTGGGTGGGGCTTAATCGCGGCGCCCGCACTCAGCCGTATTCGGCCGAAAACGCAGCCGACCGGAGGCTGCGGTTCACTCCCGTCGGCTCATAGACATACATTAACTACGGTTCCTGAATACGGCAGAGTGCGGGCGCCGCGATTAATCCCCGCCCCTCCTCCCAGCCGTATACGGGAACCGTAGTTACAAACCGTATTGTGAACCCAGCCTTATCCAGCCAAAGAGCAGCACCCGCATTCTATGCAGGGCTGCGTTTCCAGTCTTGGGACTGGAGACATGATGTAACATCACACCCCCTTGTGATGTCACCCCACACCACGCCTCCATTCATGTCTATGGGAGGGGGCGTGGTCCCAGCGGTGGGCCCCCAACAATCAGACATAAGATAAGATGTCTTCCAAAGATATCTTTGGCCGGATAACCCCTTTAACCTCTACATACCTTCTATGCTCTCACTCTCCCCCACCTTGGGCTGTTGGTTATATATTACAGTTTTGTCATTGTTTATTTATGAGTGGTATATAGGGAAAACCACTCCAATAGCAGTATACACCAGAATAGGGGGTTTTCCAACTCTGTTAGGGTGCACAAGTAACCTAGCTCAAAATAGTATCAAAATAAATGGTGTGACTCTGAAAGTCAAGTAGAGGACAGAAAATTTAAAAAATCAGGCCAACAATACATGTCCAGTGTCCACCTTTCTGTCACTAAACTGTGTTATTCTTTGTGATTAAATAACTAGGACATAACATGGGCAGAGTGTACTGTAATCCATTATAAACCTGAGCACTAAGGATAATCATTTGTGAGATGTCTAGTGTCCGGCCAACTACAAGGAAGGGCCATCATATTGCACAACGGGGCTATCAAACGAAAACAGTTTGGGCCCATAACATTATCAACAACAGCAGCAATGGATTTTTCCTTTATCATATTTGGTGTCTATTTACTTACGTTCTTGGTGGTCTTACTGTATACGTTAGGTATGGCCCTTCGATGCTCCGGTGGGCAATTTCCCTCCAGGCCCCAGGACATCGACAGTCATTGGGAATCTGCACATGATGAATTTTAAAAGACAGAGTAAAACTCTTATGGAGGTAAGTATGGGAAATTACTGAAGTGGTGGTCTATTGTGTTTGTGTGGTTTCGTTGTATTGTCTTAAGATGGTGCAGAATATCGCAAAATCTAAATTCGGGTGTGAACCTAGCCTAAAATTATATGCCATGGGTAAAACATTCTGTGTGACAGGAAGCTGTTAGTACCCAAGCACCTAATGCCCATGCAAAACCTATTTGTCATAGAGAATGTCTGACATTGATTGGGAATCGAGAGGTTTGCCCTTTCTTTTTTGGAATGGGACTTTTGATTTATTTTTTTACCTTTTTTGTAATTTTTTTTTCTTCTAATTATTTAATTATTATTTAATTATTATTTTTTATTATTTTTCTAATTATTATTTTATTTATTTTTTTTACATTTTACTTTATTTAATTATTCAGTTTTTTTTTACTTTATTTAATTATTCATTACCAGTGATCTGTAGAGTTAGGAATAATGAGAAGGCTCAGATCGCATATGCAGAGCTGTCTAATGTAACCGTGCTAATAAGTGGGCTGCAGGCACAAGGACCAGCTCTGCTGCCCTGTTAATTACCATGGTGCAGTCATCATGGGGTTAAAGGGATATTACCATATCAGAATTTGAGTCCATATGCATAGGATAGGGGATAGCATACTGTCTGGTGAGAGGGGACTCCAACCGATCCGTAGAACCGAGGTGAAATGTGCCCCAGAATGAAAGGAGGGCACAGTGCATGCGTGAACAGCAAGCTATTCATTTTCTATAGAGATTCCCAGCATTGCCAAGCTCAGCACTCAGCAATGTTTGGAAACTTCATAGAATAAAGTGCTAGCCAATACGAGTGATGTGCTCCATTCATTCCATTATGCAATTTCCCTGCAATCTACAAATTGGTGTGGGTCCCATTGGTTAGACCCTCACCAATCAGCATTCTATCCATTATCCTGTGGATAGGGATGACATGCTGAGAAAATAATACCTTTTTAAAGGTATACTGTGCTTACCCCATTTTATCTGTGATACAAGTGGATAACAAGAGAGAATAGGGTAAAAGGACATATACACGTGGTAAAGAAATTTATTTTCATAGTACTGTAGTATTATAGTATTTGTAAGTACTACAGTAAAGCAATACAATTCAGAATCTTTTGTAATAAATGTTATTTCTTCTGTAAAAATGTCACGTATCAGGAAAAGTACATGAAGAAATTGACAAAGTGATCAGGTCAGCCATGCCACGCACTGAACATCGGAAGAACATGTCTTACACTAATGCCATCATTCAAGAGACCCAGAGATTTGCCAATATTGTCCCTATGAATCTTTCTCATGCAACTGCCAAAGATGACGTTCTGTTTCATGGCTACTTTCTACCAAAGGTTATTTCAGAATACTTGGTTTGACAGTATTTTCTCTCATGTTAAAGGAAAACGGTCACCCGTTCACTCGCACAATAACCCGATACACCAGGTTATAGTGCGTGTGAACAGGAGACCAATGCAGGGTCTCAGACTGCCATACCTACCTGCAGTCCAAGAGCCGATTATCCGAAGGTCCCCCTCTTCATAAACCCTGGTCACATGAGCGCTCAGTAGGCATGAGCGCTCACGTGACCAGCGCTTCTGAATATTTAAATCCAGCCGACAGGCCCGCCTCAAAGCGCAAGTCAGCGTTGGAAGAGGGGGACCTTCGGAGGAGCGGGCCTCCGGACTGCAGGTAGGTATAGCGGTCTGAGACCCCGCATCGGTCTCCTGTTCACCCACACTATAACCCGGTGTATCAGGTTATAGTGCGGGTGAACGGGTGATCGTTTTCCTTTGAAGGGGTACTTTGCCCCTAGATATCTTATACATGCTAAGTATAGGGGATAAGATGCCGGATCACGGGGGGTCTAACCTCTATGACCCCCCACGATCTCCGTGTCGGCACCCCAGTGTTCTAAACCTTTATGATCAGAAAGCCAGCTTCGGACGGCCGTGGTTGGGATGTCACGCCACACACCGTCCATTCATGTTTATGGGTGGGGCGTGACTGCTGTGGCTGCTCATCCACAGCCATCACGCCCACTCCCATAGACATACAGTAAATAGAAATGGATGTGCCTCCCTGGGATCAGACATCTTATTCCCCATCCTTAGGAGAGGGGATAAGATGTCTAGGGGCGAAGTACCCCTTTAAACATCTCCTTATTTGAGAAAAGCATTTTTAGCTAACATATCTTCTCTTAGCATAAAGTAGGGGAGGAAAAAAAATCTATACAAAGTAAGAGAAAGTAATCTAGAGCGACACAGCCACCACTCCAACCAAAGCGATAACTTGCAAGGGGTGCAGTGTATATACAAGAAGCGTGAAGGTATCTCTTATGCTCGAAATATATAGCAGCACTCACCAAATCCAGCACATAGACAGGAGTGTACAGCAAAGAAACAACGGCGGCTTGCAAATGGCTGTTGTCTCTTTGCTGTACACTCCTGTTTATGTGCATTTACCCCCCTGCACTGTATGTGAATATGATACTGTAAGAAAATAAAGAAGAATCTGCTGGATTTGGCAAGTGCCACTATTTATTTTCAAACAAATATATATAGTGGTACTCAAATCCAAATCCAAGGGGTGCAGTGTATATACAAGAAGCGTGAAGGTATCTCTTCTGCTAAAAATATATAGCGGCACTCCAAATCCAGCACATAGACGGGAGTGTACAGTAAAGAGACAACAGACGTTTTGCACTCAAGCCCGATGAAGCATTAACAAGTGTGAAATGGCTGTTGTCTCTTTGCTGTACACCCCCATTTATGTGCATCTACCCCCCTGCGCTATATGTGAATATTATACTTTACAAAATAAAGAAGAATCTGCTGGGTTTGGTGAGTGCCACTATTTATATTTTATTTGGATAAAAAAAGGTCTTACAGTCGTAGGAAAACTACTGTTTTTTTTTTGTTTTGTTTATTTTATTTTTTTGTACCTATGGGGCCCCCATTTCCCAGAGGAGCACATCTCCCAGTGCTTAATAATTCCTAAGGTGAAATAGACACAGCAGTAATCTCAATGACCAGAGATCCCACAGATTTGTGCTCTGCAGATAACTGGTGCCTTGTCCAGGAAACTGTATATGGGGGCACTCTTTGGAAGTCAATCTATATGGTAGAACTCTCAAACTGGAGTCTTCGCTTGTAGGCACTGTAAACAGGAGTTATAAGGAGATGCAATACTAATTCATGTGAGTGTCTGATACTCTTGTTAACTGAGGATAGTAATAATAGTTTTGTGTTAATCCCAGACTCTCCCAAATTAAAGGGGTACCCCAGATGAAAAAAATGACTTCTCATCAACTGGTGTCAAAAAAGTAATGCATATTTGTGAATTACTTTTTTTAATAAAAATCTTAATCCTTCCAGTTCTTATCAGCTGCTGTATGCTCCAGAGGAAGTTGTGTAGTTCTTTTTAGTCTGACCACAGTGCTCTCCACTGCGACCTCTGTCCTTGTCAAGAACTGTCCAGAGCAGGAGCGAATTTCCATAGAAAACCTCTCCTGCTCTGGACAGTTCCTGACATGGACAGAGGTGTCAGCAGAGAGCACTGTGGTCAGACTGGAAAGAACTACACAACTTCCTATAGAGTATACTGCAGCTGATAAGTACTGGAAGGATTAAGATATTTATATAGAAGTAATTTAGTAATTTACAAATCTGTATAACTTTCTGGCTCCAGTTGAATTGAAGACATCCCCCCCCCCCCCGGAGTACCTCTTTAAGGTTCTTGTTTCTCTATTGATGAAGTTGTCTTACGATAAACTGAAACACTACTGAAGTTTTCAGGCTTATGTAAACTCGTTCTGTTCAAAGAAATATGAAATAAATGTAAAATATTATTACTTGAGTATTTATTTTGTGGGGAACTTACATCATCTCCTTCCTGGAATATGTCTGATCTGATAAAACTCAGTTTGAGAAGCCCGAATATTTCTACCCAGAACATTTTCTGGATTCAGAAGGACGGTTTGTGAAGAACGCAGCATTCTTGCTATTTTCAGCAGGTAAGATGGTGGCTCTAGACAAATTTTCATCATGGGTAAAATGAATCTACTTGGGTGAGGTAATGATACTTTCCCTCGTGTTTCTACGATGTCTTGTTTCTTCATTTTCCAAGGTGCTTCATACAATATAGATCTTTAAAGGAGAACTCCGATTATTAATGTATTATCCCCTATCCACAGTATAGGGGATAAGTGGTGCACGGAGCGGTGGTCGACAAGTCCCCTCCATTCATCTCTATGGGAGAGCCGACTCTCCCATAGAAAGTGCAAGGAGGGGGCGTGTGATCCACCGCCTGTGCACTAGGGGAACCGGTGTTCTGAAAACAAATCTTCACAACATTTGGGCCTCATGCAGGAGGTTGCGGGGGTCCCATCGGTCAAACCCCCTGCAATCAGACACTTATCCTCTATCTTGTGGATAGGGGATAAGCAGTTAAAGGGGTACTCCGCTGCTAGACATGTTATCCCCTATCCCAGCGACTGTACCCCAGCGATCTCTGCCATGGCACCCCATTCATTTGGTGCACGGAGCGAACTCCTAGCAGTGCCAGATGACTGGCAAACACAGCAGCCACACACCCTCATTCATGTCTATGGGAAAAGGTGTGATGGCTGTGTACAAGCTATCACTCCCCCTCCCATAGACATGAATGGAGGGGGACTGGTATGATCACGGAAGCCCCAGGCATCCACGTCCGTAACGCAGCAGGGGAGATCACAGGGGGTCCCCGTGGCCGCACCCCCCGCGATCAGACAAGTTATCCCCTATCCTTTGGATAGGGGATAACATGTATTGTGGCAGAGTACCCCTTTTAGTACTGCAGTTTCACTTTAAGATCATAGGCAATTAGAAAATAATTGCTGCATGTTGCTAAACTGAGATTCCTCTGCAGGGAATTGCAGTTTTGCAACATCTGGAGGCACCCTGGTTAGAAAACACTGGTCTATTGTTTACAGGATGGAAGGCAGCTCATTTGTTCTTCAATAGGTTGGGGGCTGATGTGGGAGAGGGAGAAAAGTAACTTCACACTTACAAACAAGGGATCCTGGGACTTGTAGTTGGAGGGAGGAAACTCCAACAGGAAATAGACATTTCACAAAAAGAATGCCATAGCATTATGATGGACTCACAACACAGCCATTTAGACAAGCACAGATCCTTCCTAAGAATGTCCATTACTGTCTGGCAGGTAAGCACTAAAGTCACCTTATGGTGGATAACCCCTTTAACAGCTGAAAGTCTGTGAGGTACAGCTTCAGCCATTAGATGTAAGAAATGTAAAATAATGGCCACATTTCTATATTAATTTGGCTTAGAAAATGTCATATTCAATACTGTAGTGTCAACCCAAAACCCACATTCCATAAATCACATACCTAACATTAACTTCTCCTCTGATTCATTTTAGGGAGGAGAGCATGTCCTGGGAAACTCCTGCCCAACTAGAGTTGTTTCTTTTCTTTGCAAATCTCATGCAAAAATTATATTCCATCACCGGTGGTGACAGAATTCCAAGTGAAAGCCTCCGAAGTATTGATGTATGAGCCATGTGATCAAGACCTATTAAGCACGACACTTTTGTGCAAAACACTGAAAAAGTGCCAATTTTTTTTAGCAAAAATAATATTTGTGCAAATTTCTTTTTGTGCTAATATTCTTGTGTCAAGCATTGATAAATCCCCCATTCCCCATATGGCTCATGCAAAATAATACATGGACTATACTTTTAAAATGCTTAAAGGGGTACTCCGTCCCTAGACATCTTATCAACTATACAAAGGATAGGGGATTAGATGTCTGATTGCGGGGGTCCGACTGCTGAGACCCCCCGACACCAGCTTCGGACGGCCGTGATATGATGTCTAGGGGCGGAGAACCCCTTTAAAAAAGCATCACTGATGAAATGTTGCACTTTATGGTAGATATAATAAAACTGCGGCTGTAAAATATTCTTGACATCTGTCTTTGCTGTGACTGTGTTTCTTGCATTGCCTAAGTATGGTCTACCGTCTAACCTGCCACAGAAAACTTTTAATAGAAACTGTGTCATGTGAAAAATATTTGCATAGATCATTACTTTAAGTGAATATAAGAAGGTTGGAAATGAAATAAATCTTATCAGGGAAAAATCTTTTCTCCTGTTATCAAGCACCCCCCCCCCCCCCCATCCTCTTTACATGAATTTTTTTTTCCATCTCAAGGACAAAAACCTGTGCACATTTTTTTTTTATGTGAGTGAATGGGGTACAAAGAACTTGACTTGGAATCTGCATCGAAATCCTTATTAAATCTGGAAAAAAATAGTGATAGTAAAAGTCAGGTAGAAAGGGGAAAAAATGGCTGAAAATATTGGAAACATAAAAAAATACAAGTTTATTACTGTCTGGAGAAAAAAAGGTTTATTCTCCAGGTGTGACAAGCTTTCTATACAATAAGTACTGTAAATTTATGGAACAGTGTATCTCAGGAAATGGTCACAGCATCTCACCACATCCTTCCCCTTCAATTCCTTGGTTAAACTTGATGGATATATGTCTTTTTTCAACCGTACTAACTACGTAACTATGAAAAAAGAGTTAATCACTTAATGTGATTAAAAAGAAACTAAAATAATCAAAAATTGTTTAAATTCTCTAAGTAAAAAAAAAAAGTAAAAGTAAAAAAAAAAAATAAAAAAAAAAGATAGCCAGTAGCTAAATTTTCCTTTTACAACTAATTGTAAATTTATCAATTTGCCCATCAGCACCAAGGTACTGGGAAAAGACAGGTACCATCAGCCCTAAAGCGTTAAAAGATATCAGTGCATTACCAGGCTGACATTGATATTCTGCCAATGGACAATATAAAAAAAAAAAGCCAGACACAACAAAGGTAAAAAACTAAAACAGAAAACTTGCCGAAGCCCCTTGTTAACACTTTGATTAAATTAAAAAAGATTTGTCTTTATTATTTCTCTAAAAGTTGGCCTGACATAGTCCAGTCTTGATTTCTGATCCAAAATAGTCGGGGTTTTCTTCCTGTAAAAAAAAGTTAGTAACTAAAAATTAAAAATAACTAAATAAAAAACATGCATATATCTACTCTCCAGCATTGTCATTCTTACTACCGCACAATTTCCTTGGCAAAATCAGAATGTCTAACAAAATTTTCCGCACAGAGCACCAGAAACTTTCTGCTTCTGCCTAGGAAACCCTGTGGCAGTCGGCAGTTGGCAGCAAGCCTACCCTGTATAAAGCAATGTTGGCTTGCTGTAGTCCTGCGGGGGGGGGGGGGGGAGGGTTATCTAAAGGTTGGGTGCAGAGTGCATGGCCATGGGAAGATACTGTCATGCACTAAGCATCCCTAGTTTAGTGTTCCTGCTGTAGTTTCCACAGCTCCCTATGCTAATTGTGTAGTGCACCATGGAAAGTACGCAAGGGAGGATGAATATCTGTCAAAAGTAGATGTACCTACTACATGAAAAGTGCTCTATGCTAAAAGTGTAGCATGCTTTAATGTAGCAACACTTAATTAGAACAATTATACTTTTATAATTAAAGGCCTTATTCTGAAATTAAAAGTCATTTACTGTCCACAAAATAGGGTATAACTAGATGATCAGTGGGCTGACCGCTAGGAGCTCACTGATCTCAAAAGTGGAGGTCAATAGTCCCCCAACTGAATAAAGCTGCAAGGTATATGCACAACTGCTGATTGATTCCTTCTCACTGGGACCTCCATAGGTTACCAAGGCCTAAACATGGCTATGTTCAGAACTCCCATAGAGAGATACTGTTTCTCCATTACTATGAATAGGAAAATGGAGAATTTGTGGATAGGAAGAAAGGAGGGCATATTCTAAAAAAGCATTTTCCCCTTAAAGGGGTACTCCGGCCCTGAGACATCTTATCCCTTACAGCAGGGGCCCCACCGCTGGGGACCCCCGCAATCTTGTATTCGCCACCCCCCTGTTTGAGCTGCATGCTGCGGTGCCAGCTCACAAACAGCCGGGTGGTGACCATGGGGCTGGAGAATCGTGACGTCATGACTCTGCCCCCGTGTGACTTCACCCCCCCCGCTATGCATGCCGTCACGCCCCCTCCCATAGACTTGCATAGCGGGGGTGGGGGTGACGTTACACAGGGGCGGAGTCTTGACGTCACAATACTCCGGCCCCGTGGTCGCCACTCAGCTGTTTGTGAGCTGGCACCGCGGCATGCAGCTCAAACAGGTGGGTGGCGAATACAAGATTGCGGGGGTCCCCAGCGGCGGGACCCCCACAGTGAGACATTTTATCCCCTATCCTTTGGTTAGGGGATAAGATGTCTCAGGGCCGGAGTACCCCATTAAAATAAGTACCCACAAGTTCTTGGGTCTTCCTCTTTGTTGAAATTATGAAATGTTTCTTCACTTGTTAAGTTATAGATGCCATAGCAGCCTCTTGCACTGGTCATTTGCACACCTTTGCCTTTTTTCTTATTTCTTTTTCATGATACATTGTTTAATAATTCTCCAGTGAGTATTTATTCCAAATGTTCTTGCACATTCTGTACCCACAGTGTAACTGAGACAAAGTGGAGACCAAAGGTTAGATAAGGCAATAAATACGGCTTCTTCACTTCGCTGCCAGATTTCTGCATTGTCCTCAGCTCCGGTCACAGCTATGGATTTGGGGTTCTCTTTAGCTTCCTATTTTGTGCTGGTTTTAACTCTTCTCTATATCCTGAATGTCTTCAAAAGTTGGAATAAAAATCATGTCACAAATTTTCCTCCTGGACCCAGATGTTTGCCGCTCATTGGGAATTTGCACCTTTTGGATCTAAAGAAGCTTCACGTCACTTTTTTAGAGGTAAGGACACTTATTTATTTTAAGTGTGAAGAATGCACAGGGAGGGTGCAAGGATTTTTTTGACCCTAGGCGAAAGCTAATTTTGCCACCTCCTGATCCCGCCCATTGGAACAGCTCTTTGACACTCCCCCCTTACTACTGGGATGACACACTGTAACAACCCTCCTCCTCATGTAATTACCTCACTACTGGGGTGATACACTGTAACAAACCACCTCCGTATGTAATCTCATTACTACTGGGGTGACACTCTGTAACAAACCTCCTCCTCATGTAATCTCCTTACTGCTGGGGTGAAACACTGTAACAAACCTCCTCCTCATGTAATATCCTTACTACTGGGGTGACACACCGTAACAAACCACCTACCCATGTAATCTCTTTACTAATGGGGTGACACACTGTAACAAACCTCCTCCTCATGTAATCTCCTTACTACTGGGGTGATACACTGTAACAAACCTCCTCCTCATGTAATCTCCTTACTACTGGGGTGACACACCATAACAAACCCCCTCCACATGTAATCTCCTTACTACTGGGGTGACACACTGTAACAGACCTCATCCTCATGTAATATTTTTACTACTGGGGTGACACACTGTAACAAATTCCCTCCTCATGTAATCTCCTTACTACTGGGGTGACACACTGTAACAAACCCCCTCCTCATGTAATCACCTTACTACCGGGGTGACACACTGTAACAAACATCCTCCTCATGAAATCTCCTTACTACTGGGGTGACACACTGTAACAAACCTCCTCCTCATGTAATCACCTTACTACTGGGGTGACACACTGTAACAAACCTCCTCCTCATGTAATCACCTTACTACTGGGGTGACACACTGTAACAAACCTCCTCCTCATGTAATCACCTTACTTCTGAGGTGACACACTGTAACAACCCTCCTCTTCATGTAATCACCTTACTACTGGGGTGACACACTGTAACAACCTCCTTCTCATGTAATCTCCTTACTACTATGGTGACACCCTGTAACAAACCCCCTCCTCATGTAATTACCATACTACTGGGGTGACGAGCTGTAACAACCAAACATAATTGTACACTTACACATGCTGTAAGAATCGGCACACAAGCCCCCACACCCAGTAGTGCCATCATTGTGCTCAATAGCCCGAGCAGTGGTGGAGTTTGTGATGTTATGAGGAAGAGGACATCAGTGATCATGCCTGTCTGCCTCTGAGGAGTATGTTGCCACTGAAAGGAGCACTCCTCCGAGGCAAACAGAAGTGATTGCTCTGGAGCAGGAGGAGGTTGGGCTGGATGTATGGAGGTGCGCACAATGTCAGGATGCTGGATGGACCTGACCTGCCTGTCTGCCTTGGAGGTGGCACTGCACTCCTTAAGCAGCTGAAGAATGCAGATTATTATGGTACTGGGGGTGGCGAGAGTGGTGCTGGATGGGTGGGTGCTTCAGATGAACGGGTGCTTCGGATGAGCGGCGGGTGCTTCGGATGCTGGCTGGCTACTAACTTTCTTGTAACAGGCAGAGCGGCACCCCCATCAAAAGGGCACTCTAGGCTGCTGCCTATTTTGCCTATAGGCAGAACCGGCTATGAGAATGCATTGTATAAATCCTGGGATTATTGTACTATAAAAGCAAGAGACAAGAAATGGATGCAAGGTATCTATAAGATGTACTGGGACATGTTCATACAATATATTTCAAGATGTTTTTCATGTTTTTTTAAGCTTGCAGAGAAATACGGCCCAGTGTTTAGTATCCAGATGGGTATGAAAAAAATGGTGGTCTTAGCCGGATATGAGACTGTGAAAGAGGCTCTTGTCAATCGTGCTGAAGAGTTTGGAGAACGAGGGGTTCTTAGAATATTTAAGAACATAGACAAAGGAATGGGTGAGTTATTTTTTATTTCATTCATAGCATAAATATTACATTGAATGAACACAAAATGAATAAACCTATTCAACCTCAAGGTCAAGCATAGTCTAAATAGCTGTAATATTAATACAGTATTTTCCAGTTACTATGCCTGGTAAGGTGGAGGTTGCTGATAGGGAAGAGCGAATTGAATCTTAACGAATCTGAATTAGTTACGAATTTCATGAAAAATTTGCTATGCCATGAATCCGAATATCGCTGCAATTCGATCGCACATATCGCTTCATTAAACTCCATTTTGTGCGGTGCAGGCCCCAGGGCATCTAAGATGGCGGCTCCACATGTCAGGACATGGGGCAAAGAACTCTGTGAAGGCAGGAACATGGGTAGGTGGGATGACCCTGAATCACATGCAGCCAGCCAGCAGCCAGCCACCCCTGTGATGTCACAGCCCTATATCATCGGCAGCCATCTTGCGGCCAGTCACATCAGCGTTCTATTGCAGAGAAAGAGGGACAGAGAGCAGTGTGTTGCACAGAAAAGCATTTTTACAGCAGTGATTCACCTCAAGGCCCTCATCATGTCAGGCAGAGAGGTGCCAGTATGTGCACAGAGGAGTGGCAGAGGCCTAAATTCATCAGGCGCAGGCAGAGGTCCAAGCAGACTAGGGGCGTGTGGCAGCAGGAGTCGAAGCAAGAGGCCTGAGCTCCCGGTATCAGCTAGCGGTCGTGTCTCGACCAGCAACCCATCTGCCGTCATTGATTGGTTAACTCGGTCATCCAGTTCATCACCAGTGACATCTGACACCCCCAGTCAACAGTCGGTGGGTTCCTCAGACACAACCCTGAGTTGGCATGGCTCGGGAGCAGTCCCTGTCTTCCCTTTGCCTCTGTCCTATGCTGTTCCCTCCCCCCACAGAAGTATCTTATGCTGTGGGTTCAGCTCCACTATTTAGTGAGGACGATCTACTAGAGGACAGTCAGCAGCTACTGCCCAGCCAAGAAGTGGAGGAGACATCCACTGCTTCCTCCGTTAGGCGGGAAAGTAATGATGCGGAGAGTGACGTGGGAGGTGGTGTTGCGAGCGTTCAGGCTCCTGAAGTAGGCACTGTTGAGGAACCTGAGGAGGACATCAGTGACGTGCAGACACAACTCGATGATGATCACACTTGGGAGACGGGTGCAGAAGGGGCTTCATCATCATCAGAGGGTTGCAGTTTGCCCGTGAGGCAGCAGCTGAGCCAGCAAGGTGATAGCATGGTTGGTAGTCAGCATGGTGGCAGAAGTGGGAAGTCTGGAGCCAAATGTCCGGGGGAGACCACCTGCTTTGCGGCTGCCCTGGAGGCACTGCGGCAGTTTTTCATCAAGTATCCAGAGGATGTTTACATGGCCACATGCAATTTTTAAAAATATCTTTAATCTTTGCAATTGTGAGGCCCTATGGTCTCGTCCAGCTGCCGCCACCTCCAGGCTGTGTCATTCTGTCACCATATGGTCTCCTCTTGCTGTTGCCACTTTCAGGCTTGGTCATTCTACCACATTTTGGTCTCCTCATGCTGGTGCCACCTCCAGGCTGTGTCATTGTGCCGCCATGTGGTCTCCTCATGCTGCTGGCACATTACATAACATTTTTTATGTTAGTCTATTTAAAATCTACAATTTAAATTTTAAAATATATCTTTAATATTTTCAATTGTGAGGCCCTAAGTCTTGTCAGGCTGCTGCCACCTCCAGGCTTGGTCAAACTGTGACTATATGGTCTCCTCTTGCTGACGCCAATCCCAGGCTGTGTTATTCTACCACATTATGGCTTTCACATTCTGCTCCACCTCCATGCTGTGTCATTGTGCCACCATATGGCCTCCTCATTGTTACGCCGAGCGCTCCGGGTCCCTGCTCCTCCCCGAAGCGCTCGCGGCGTTTCTCTCCCTGCAGTGCCCCGGTCAGACCCGCTGACCGGGAGCGCTGCACTAACATGGCCGGCGGGGATGCGATTCGCATAGCGGGTCGCGCCCGCCCGCGAATCACACCCCAGGTCACTTACCTGTCCCGGTCCCCGGCTGTCATGCTCTGGCGCGCGCAGCTCCGCTCTCTAGGGCGCGCGCGCGCCAGCGCTCTGAGATTTAAAGGGCCAGTGCACCAATGATGGTGCCTGGCCCAATCACCCTGATTAGCTGCACCTGTTCCTTGCCCTACTTATGCTCACTTCCCCTGCACTCCCTTGCCGGATCTTGTTGCCTTGTGCCTTGTGAAAGCTTTACTGTGTTACCAATACTGTGTTCCAGACCTGCTGCTATCCCACCTTGACTACGAACCTTGCCGCCTGTCCCGACCTTCTGCTACGTCTGACCTTGCTCTTGTCTACTCCCTTGTTCCGCGCCTATCTCAGCAGTCAGAGAGGTTGAGCCGTTGCCAGTGGATACGACCTGGTTGCTACCGCCGCTGCAAGACCATCCCGCTTTGCGGCGGGCTCTGGTGAATACCAGTAGCAACTTAGAACCGGTCCACCGACACGGTCCACGCCAATCCCTCTCTGGCACAGAGGATCCACCTCCTGCCAGCCGAATCGTGACAGTAGATCCGGCCATGGATCCCGCTGAGGTTCCCCTGCCAGCTGTCTCTGACCTCACCACGGTGGTCGCCCAGCAATCCCGACAGATCGCCCATCTAAGTCACCAGCTGTCGGAAGTGTCCACCATGGTACAGCAACTTCAGTCGCAGCTACAGCATCTGCAACAGCAGCTACCATCTCCTCCACCAGCTCCTGCACCTCCTCCGCAGCGAGTGGCCGCTCCTAACCTCCGCTTGTCCCTGCCGGACAAATTTGATGGGGACTCTAGACTCTGCCGTGGTTTTCTGTCACAATGTTCCCTTCATTTGGAGATGTTGTCGGACCAATTTCCTACAGAACGGTCGAAGGTGGCTTTCGTGGTCAGTCTCCTGTCTGGGAAGGCTTTGTCTTGGGCCACACCGCTCTGGGACTGCGATGACCCTGTCACCGCCTCTGTACACTCCTTCTTCTCTGAGGTTCGCAGTGTCTTCGAGGAACCAGCCCGAGCTTCTTCTGCCGAGACTGCCCTGCTGAACCTGGTCCAGGGTAATTCTTCAGTAGGCGAGTACGCCATCCGATTTCGTACTCTCGCTTCCGAATTATCTTGGAACAACGAGGCTCTCTGCGCGACCTTTAAAAAAGGCCTATCCAGTAACATCAAAGATGTGCTGGCCGCACGAGAGATTCCTGCCAACCTGCATGAACTTATCCATTTGGCCACCCGCATTGACATGCGTTTTTCGGAAAGACACCAGGAGCTCCGCCAGGAAAAAGACCTTAATCCCTGGGCACCTCTCTCTCGGTATCCCTTGCAATCTACCCCTGTGCCTCCCGCCGAGGAGCCTATGCAAGTAGATCGGTCTCGCCTGACTATTGAAGAGAGGTCTCGCCGTAGGGATAAAAATCTATGTCTGTACTGCGCTAGTACCGAACATTTCTTGGTGAATTGCCCTATTCGTCCTCCACGTCTGGAAAATGCATGCACGCAACCTGCTCATGTGGGCCTGGCGTCTCTGGGTACGGAGTCTGCTTCTCCATGTCTCTCTGTGCCCGTACGGATTTCTCCTTCTGCCAACTCCTCCTTCTCTGCTGTGGCCGTCTTGGACTCTGGTTCTTCTGGAAATTTTATTCTGGCCTCTTTGCTTGATACGTACTGCATCCCGGTGACCCGTCTCATCAAGCCGCTCTATATTTCTTCGGTCAACGGAGTCAAGCTGCACTGCACTGTGCGTTATCACACAGTGCCCCTGCTTATGAACATTGGACCACATCTCGAGGAAATTGAATTTTTGGTTTTGCCCGGCTGTACCTCTGAAATCCTCCTCGGTTTGCCATGGCTCCAGCACCATTCTCCCACCCTTGACTTGACCACCGGGGAGATCAAGAATTGGGGTCCTGCTTGCCGCAAAGAGTGCCTCACGTCTGCTCCCAGCCCTGTCCGTCGATCCTCAGTGTCTCCTCCTGTGCCTGGTCTCCCCAAGGCCTGTCAGGACTGTGCCGTGCCCCCTCATAGTCCCCGTCCTGGTTACACTCTACCCCGTGCCAAGCCTCACCCTCTGCCCCCCCTCCCCATTCCCACTCCTTCTGACCGGTCTGCCATTCTTGTTAAAACCCAGGACTTCACTGTCCCCCAGAAGGAGACTCTACAATCACTCCCGATGTCCTCGTCCTCTGTGGAGCAACATCCCGACAAAAAGAGGGGGAGACCTAAGGGGGGGGGGGGGTACTGTTACGCCGAGCGCTCCGAGTCCCTGCTCCTCCCCGAAGTGCTCGCGGCGTTTCTCTCCCTGCAGCGCCCCGGTCAGACGCGCTGACCGGGAGCGCTGCACTAACATGGCCGGCGGGGATGCGATTCGCATAGCGGGTCGCACCCGCCCGCGAATCGCACCCCAGGTCACTTACCTGTCCCGGTCCCCGGCTGTCATGCTCTGGCGCGCGCGGCTCCGCTCTCTAGGGCGCGCGCGCGCCAGCGCTCTGAGATTTAAAGGGCCAGTGCACCAATGATGGTGCCTGGCCCAATCACCCTGATTAGCTGCACCTGTTCCTTGCCCTACTTATGCTCACTTCCCCTGCACTCCCTTGCCGGATCTTGTTGCCTTGTGCCTTGTGAAAGCTTTACTGTGTTACCAATACTGTGTTCCAGACCTGCTGCTGTCCCACCTTGACTACGAACCTTGCCGCCTGTCCCGACCTTCTGCTACGTCTGACCTTGCTCTTGTCTACTCCCTTGTACCGCGCCTATCTCAGCAGTCAGAGAGGTTGAGCCGTTGCCGGTGGATACGACTTGGTTGCTACCGCCGCTGCAAGACCATCCCGCTTTGCGGCGGGCTCTGGTGAATACCAGTAGCAACTTAGAACCGGTCCACCGACACGGTCCGCGCCAATCCCTCTCTGGCACAGAGGATCCACCTCCTGCCAGCCGAATCGTGACACTCATGCTGTTGGCACCTTAAATTAAACTTATAAAATGTTAATCTATTTTAAATCTTCAATTTAAACTTTACAAAATATCTTTAATCTTTTCTATTGTGAGGCCCAATGGCCTCGTCAGGCTGCTGCCACCTCTAGGCTCTGTCATTGTGACGACATGTCACTCCTTGTTATATTGGGTTTTGTGGTCATACAGTATTAGATTAAAGAAAACCTATCGGGATGCACCAAACTGACACACTGACACAATATATAATGAATAAATATAAATCTTTATTGTTACCAAATAGAATAAAACATGACAAAAAATCAGCAGCAGCCAGAAAGAAAAAAACTCAAGACATAGAGATCAAATATTGTCATCAAATCAGCACATAGGATAACATATAGATATAAACATATGATACTCAGTAAGATACTCAGTAAGAGGTGGACTTAAAAAGAACCACAATGCATATGTATAGGTATACACCTATAAAAATCTCAGTAAACTAATGTAAACAAGAAGGACATATTCAAAAGCATAGCATGTAAAGTGTCATTTGACAAGTACTATTGGCAGTATGAATACAGGGAGACAAGGATGTTTACCATACAAGTCTGAGGGGAAAGAAACCACCTCAATAAGAGTTGGAACATCGGTTGTCAGTGTGACAGAAATAATCAAATGAAACTGTCCATGCATCTAGCCATCTGACACCTAGCTATACTAACATGAGTCAGGAGCCTACCCCTATGTTGTTTCGCTCGCTTTCTCAGGGAGTGTCTCATGGAGCGTAAACGGAAGTTTATATACATGGTATCAACCAATAAGAAAAGGTTCTATATGAATAAAATACCTGGTGCAGCTGTGCGCGCTGTTCACGTGGCCTGTAAAGGTCTGCGCCATCTTGTGTTCACCTGCGCATGCGCACGGAACCCCAGGGGTGCGTACATATTGACGTCACCACGATGGTAGTGGGCGCACGCGCAGTAAACACAAGAAGCTGTAATTGGCAAGGTAATATCCAACGCATGCGCAGACTAATTAATAAGCTGGGTGTCACGATTCGGCTGGCTGGAGGTGGATCCTCTGTGCCAGAGAGGGATTGGCGTGGACCGTGTTGGTGGACCGGTTCTAAGTTGCTACTGGTATTCACCAGAGCCCGCCGCAAAGCGGGATGGTCTTGCAGCGGCGGTAGCAACCAGGTCGTATCCACCAGCAACGGCTCAACCTCTCTGACTGCTGAAGATAGGCGCGGTACAAGGGAGTAGACAAGAGCAAGGTCGGACGTAGCAGAAGGTCAGGGCAGGCAGCAAAGATCGTAGTCAGGGGCAACGGCAGAAGGTCTGGAACACAGGCTAGGAACATACAAGGAAACGCTTTCACTGGCTCAATGGCAACAAGATCCGGCGAGGGAGTGCAGGGGAAGTGAGGTATAAATAGGGAGTGCACAGGTGAACACACTAATTAAGCCTGCTGCGCCAATCAGTGGTGCAGTGGCCCTTTAAATTGCAGAGACCCGGCGCGCGCGCGCCCTAAGGAGCGGGGCCGCGCGCGCCGGGACAAGACCGACGGAGAGCGAGTCAGGTACGGGAGCCGGGATGCGCATCGCGAGCGGGCGCCTCCCGCATCGCGAATCGCATCCCGGCTAAGAGAGGTATTGCAGCGCACCCGGTCAGCAGGTCTGACCGGGGCGCTGCAAATGCGAGGATGTTGCGAGCGCTCCGGGGAGGAGCGGGGACCCGGAGCGCTCGGCGTAACAGTACCCCCCCCCCCCCCTTGGGTCTCCCCCTCTTCTTGGAGCCTGAGAACCTGAGGATAAGACTTTTGTCTAGGATGTTGTCCTCAGGTTCCCAGGATCTCTCTTCTGGGCCACAGCCTTCCCAATCCACCAAGAACATTTTTTTTCCTCTTACCGTCTTGGAGGCCAGAATCTCCTTCACGGAGAAGACGTCAGAAGAACCGGAAACAGGAGTGGGAGAAACAAGTTTGGGAGAGAAGCGGTTAATGATGAGGGGTTTAAGGAGAGAGACATGGAAGGCATTGGGAATACGAAGAGAAGGAGGAAGAAGGAGTTTGTAAGAGACAGGGTTAATCTGGCACAAGACTTTGAAAGGACCAAGATAGCGTGGTCCCAGTTTGTAACTGGGGACACGAAAGCGGACATATTTAGCGGAGAGCCATACCTTGTCTCCGGGAGCAAAAATGGGGGGAGTTCTTCTTTTCTTATTGGCAAACCTTTTCATGCGGGATGAAGCCTGTAAAAGAGAATTTTGGGTCTCTTTCCATATGGTGGAAAGATCACGAGTCACTTCATCCACAGCGGGCAAACCAGAGGGCAAGGGAGTAGGGAGGGGGGGAAGAGGGTGACGGCCGTACACCACGAAAAATGGGGACTTAGCAGAAGATTCGGAGACTCTGAAGTTGTATGAGAATTCGGCCCATGGTAGAAGATCTGCCCAGTCATCCTGGCGGGAGGAAACAAAATGCCGTAAATAGTCACCCAGGACCTGGTTAATTCTTTCTACTTGCCCATTGGATTGGGGATGATAAGAAGAAGAGAAGTTTAATTTAATCTTGAGCTGTTTACAGAGGGCCCTCCAGAATTTAGACACGAATTGGACGCCTCTATCCGAGACAATATGCGTGGACAAACCGTGAAGGCGAAAAATGTGTACAAAAAATTGCTTTGCCAACTGAGGCGCTGAAGGAAGACCAGGAAGAGGTATAAAATGTGCCATCTTGGAAAATCGATCAACGACCACCCAAACAACTGTGTTGCCACGGGATGAGGGCAAGTCTGTAATAAAGTCCATACCAATCTGTGACCAAGGCTGTTCGGGGACAGGCAGAGGGTGAAGGAGGCCAGCAGGCTTCTGGCGAGGAGTCTTATCCCGGGCACAGACAGTACAGGCCCGCACAAAATCAACAACATCCGTCTCCAGAGTCGGCCACCAATAAAAACGAGAGATGAGTTGCAAGGATTTTTTGATGCCCGCATGGCCTGCGAGGTGGGAGGAGTGTCCCCATTTGAGAACCCCGAGACGCTGACGTGGAGAAACGAAGGTCTTCCCTGGAGGAGTTTGTCTGATGGAGGCTGGAGAAGTGGAGATCAGACAGTCCGGAGGAATGATGTGTTGTGGAGAGACCTCTACTTCAGAGGCATCAGAAGAACGAGAGAGGGCATCGGCCCTAATGTTCTTGTCAGCAGGGCGAAAATGAATTTCAAAGTTAAAACGGGCAAAGAACAACGACCACCTGGCCTGGCGAGGGTTCAGTCGTTGGGCAGACTGGAGATAGGAGAGATTCTTGTGATCAGTGTATATGATAACTGGAAATTTTGATCCCTCCAGCAGATGCCTCCATTCCTCAAGCGCCAATTTAATGGCCAGTAGTTCTCGATCCCCGATGGAGTAATTTCTCTCCGCTGGAGAGAAGGTCCTAGAAAAAAAAACACAAGTAACAGCATGCCTGGAAGAATTTTTTTGTAGAAGGACAGCTCCAGCTCCCACTGAGGAGGCATCTACCTCCAATAGGAAGGGTTTAGATGGGTCAGGTCTGGAGAGCACGGGGGCAGAAGAAAAGGCAGACTTGAGATGTTTAAATTCGTCTTCCGCTTGGGGAGACCAGGACTTGGGATTGGCATTTTTTTTGTTAAAGCCACGATAGGAGCCACAATAGTGGAAAAGTGTGGAATAAATTGTCTGTAATAATTGGTGAACCCCAAAAAACGTTGGATAGCACGGAGTCCGGAGGGGCGTGGCCAATCTAAGACGGCAGAGAGTTTATCTGGGTCCATTTGTAGTCCCTGGCCAGAGACCAAGTATCCTAGGAAAGGAAGAGATTGACATTCAAAGAGACATTTCTCCATTTTGGCATAAAGTTGATTGTCCCGAAGTCTCTGAAGAACCATGCGGACATGCTGGCGGTGTTCTTCTAAGTTGGCAGAAAAAATCAGAATATCGTCCAGATAAACCACAACACAGGAATATAAGAGATCACTAAAAATTTCATTAACAAAGTCTTGGAAGACGGCAGGGGCGTTGCACAGGCCAAAGGGCATGACCAGATACTCAAAGTGTCCATCTCTGGTGTTAAATGCAGTCTTCCATTTGTCCCCCTCCCTGATGCGGATGAGATTATAAGCCCCTCTTAAGTCCAGTTTGGTAAAGATGTGGGCACCTTGTAGGCGATCAAAGAGTTCCGATATAAGAGGTAAGGGGTAGCGTTTTTTTACCGTGATTTTATTAAGTCCGCGGTAATCAATGCAAGGACGTAGGGAGCCATCTTTTTTGAACACAAAAAAAAAATCCAGCTCCGGCAGGAGAGGAGGATTTACGGATAAACCCCTTTTTTAAATTTTCCTGGATGTACTCCGACATGGCTAGAGTCTCTGGAGCAGACAGAGGATAGTTTCTGCCCCGGGGTGGAGTAGTACCCGGGAGGAGGTCAATAGGACAGTCATAAGGCCTGTGAGGAGGTAAAGTCTCAGCTTGCTTCTTGCAAAAGACGTCAGCATAGTCCATATAAGCCTTAGGAAGACCAGATACAGGGGGAACCACAGGGTCACGGCAGGGAGTACTGGGAACCGATTTAAGACAGTCCTTGAGACAAGAAGTACCCCAGTTCTTGATTTCTCCTGTGGACCAATCAAGGGTTGGGGAATGGCGTTGAAGCCACGGTAATCCAAGAAGAATTTCAGAAGTGCAGTTGGAGAGGACCAAAAATTCATTTTTTTCATGATGAGGTCCGATGCACATTAGGAGAGGTTCCGTGCGGTAACGCACGGTGTAGTCCAATCTTTCATTGTTAACAGAATTGATGTAGAGGGGTCTGGCGAGACTGGTCACCGGGATGTTGAACCTGTTGATGAGAGAGGCCAAAATAAAATTTCCTGCAGATCCAGAATCCAAGAAGGCCATAGCAGAGAAGGAGAAGGTAGAGGAAGATATCCGCACAGGCACAGTAAGGCGTGGAGAAGCAGAGTTGACATCAAGAACTGTCTCACTTTTGTGCGGAGTCAGCGTACGTCTTTCCAGGCGGGGAGGACGGATAGGACAATCCTTCAGGAAGTGTTCGGTACTGGCACAGTACAGGCACAGATTCTCCATGCGGCGTCGTGTCCTCTCTTGAGGTGTCAAGCGCGACCGGTCAACTTGCATAGCCTCCACGGCGGGAGGCACAGGGACGGATTGCAGAGGACCAGAGGAGAGAGGAGCCGGGGAGAGAAACCGCCTTGTGCGAACAAAGTCCATATCCTGGCGGAGCTCCTGACGCCTTTCGGAAAAACGCATGTCAATGCGGGTGGCAAGATGAATAAGTTCATGCAGGTTAGCAGGAATTTCTCGTGCGGCCAGCACATCTTTAATGTTGCTGGATAGGCCTTTTTTAAAGGTCGCGCAGAGGGCCTCATTATTCCAGGATAATTCGGAGGCAAGAGTACGGAATTGGATGGCGTACTCGCCAACAGAAGAATTACCCTGGACCAGGTTCAGCAGGGCAGTCTCAGCAGAAGAGGCTCGGGCAGGTTCCTCGAAGACACTTCGAATCTCCGTGAAGAAGGAGTGTACAGAGGCAGTGACAGGGTCATTGCGGTCCCAGAGCGGTGTGGCCCATGACAGAGCTTTCCCAGACAGAAGGCTGACTACGAAAGCCACCTTAGACCTTTCAGTAGGAAACTGGTCCGACATCATCTCCAAGTGCAGGGAACATTGCGAAAGAAAGCCACGGCAAAACTTAGGGTCCCCATCAACCTTATCCGGCAAGGATAATCGTAGGCCGGAAGTGGCCACTCGCTGCGGAGGAGGTGCAGGAGCTGGCGGAGGAGATTGTTGCTGAAGCTGTGGTAATAGCTGCTGTAGCATCACGGTCAGTTGAGACAGCTGGTGGCCTTGTTGCGCTATCTGTTGCGACTGCTGGGCGACCACCGTGGTGAGGTCGGCGACAACTGGCAGTGGGACTTCAGCGGGATCCATGGCCGGATCTACTGTCACGATTCGGCTGGCTGGAGGTGGATCCTCTGTGCCAGAGAGGGATTGGCGTGGACCGTGTTGGTGGACCGGTTCTAAGTTGCTACTGGTATTCACCAGAGCCCGCCGCAAAGCGGGATGGTCTTACAGCGGCGGTAGCAACCAGGTCGTATCCACCAGCAACGGCTCAACCTCTCTGACTGCTGAAGATAGGCGCGGTACAAGGGAGTAGACAAGAGCAAGGTCGGATGTAGCAGAAGGTCAGGGCAGGCAGCAAGGATCGTAGTCAGGGGCAACGGCAGAAGGTCTGGAACACAGGCTAGGAACATACAAGGAAACGCTTTCACTGGCACAATGGCATCCAGATCCGGCGAGGGAGTGCAGGGGAAGTGAGGTATAAATAGGGAGTGCACAGGTGAACACACTAATTAAGCCTGCTGCGCCAATCAGTGGCGCAGTGGCCCTTTAAATTGCAGAGACCCGGCGCGCGCGCGCCCTAAGGAGCGGGGCCGCGCGCGCCGGGACAAGACCGACGGAGAGCGACTCAGGTACGGGAGCCGGGATGCGCATCGCGAGCGGGCGCCTCCCGCATCGCGAATCGCATCCCGGCTGAGAGAGGTATTGCAGCTCACCCGGTCAGCAGGTCTGACCGGGGCGCTGCAAATGCGAGGATGTTGCGAGCGCTCCGGGGAGGAGCGGGGACCCGGAGCGCTCGGCGTAAAACACTGGGCATGCGTGGAAAGAATCAGCCCGTACTCAACGGGCGCAAGCATACTGGTAATAATAGTATTAGGAGCACTCAATTTAAAGAATGGACAGCACAAACCACATATAGTGAAGACAAAAAAGTGCAAAGTGCCCAAAATAAAATAAAGTGGTCATGCAGATGAAAACGTGAAACGCACAATAAGGACGCAAGGTAAGGTATAATGATGATACTACATAGTAATAGATTTAAGATGAACGTGAAACATGAATACATAATGAATAAAGTGCATGTATGCATATGCATATAAGTGCATATAAGTGTATCAATATAAGTGTATTTACACATATGTATGTGTAAAAAATAAGTGAAGTAGTAAAACATGTTGCAAAAATAATGATTATAGTGTGATATGAATGAGTGCATCTAGTCCAGCACCTAACTCAGAATCCACAGACATGCCAGTATTAGATGAAAGTAAACGCTTTGGGCACGCGGGACATTAAACTTGTGAATCTAATCAAATTCTTAAATTTTAATTAAAAATATTGATGTCATCTTTTCAAGACTGGGGCTCTATGGTCGTCATGAGATACAAGTACGAGCTTTTACACTGTAGCCACTTCTAGCTTTATGTGCCCACTTATCCAATAGCATAGAAGCTGAATATGCTCCTTTCCAAGTTGCTGGTACTGCAGTCCCTCCATTTTTCAAGTGGACACTCAGAGCAAGGGGGTGCGCTGAGAGGCAGGGGCTGGGACAGGTGGTAGCTGGCCCCGCAGCGGAACGCCAGCTCAATTTTAAGATACAACTAGGAGCTTTTCCATAGTTTACACTGCAGCAGATATACACTATTGGAGCTGGAATTACTGTGGCTGCTGGCACCAGACTTGCCTTTCAATGGGTCCTCAAAAAAGAATTTAAAGTTTGCTCATTCCTATTACCAGGCTCTTTCATTGTGCCGCCACATGATCTCCTCATGCTGCTGGCACATTAAACTTGTGAATCTATGCGACATTTCTATTTAAATGAAAAAAATCCATGTAAACTTTTCAAGACTGAGGCCTCATGGTTGTCGTCATATATTACCTCTGTAATTACCACAAGCATCCAATGAAATAGGTTGGAGCGATAACAATGAACCATAACTGATTAATTGAAATTTGCAGTTCCACACAGAGTAAGACTGCAGCTGAGAGGCATGGGCTGGAACTGATGGTAGCTCGCCTCGCGGCGAACCGCCAGCTGGATGGGCTCACCAGAATGGGTCCTCAAAAAAGGATTTAAAAAAATGTATATAAATTAAAATTTAATTAAATAAAAATTACATAAAAAATCTCTTTAATCTCTTCAATTGTGATGCCATACGGTCTCCCTGCTACCACATCCAGACGCTCTGCGGCAGGGATTCTATTAGTGACGCCAGTAATCCGCATGTCATACTGAATAACAGTATTATTTCACTAACACAGCAAACTCCCTATGAGTGTTTTGACAAGGAAAAGTGTTCTACACCCCTATTGAGGCTCTCTGTAGCCAGAAAATTGTTCCAGAAAATTTGGCAAATCAAATTTTTCAAAAATTCACTAATTTCTAGTTGCTGACCTTTGGCTCTCCGATGTGTAATGAATTGTCAATGTATACAATGGTCAGCACTTTTGCTCACATTATACCACATTGTAAGTATCTGCTGTTATAGTTTAAATTCAAGGTAATTTAATGCCTTAGGTAGATTAAATATATGGTGTCCACAATCCATACATGACTTGCTTTAAAACCCAATATCTTTGGGAAAGATATCTCTCAATGAACATGACTTGGCTGTTTTGTCTATCTGACTGGTCAGCAGAATAGTTGCGGTTTTAAAGGGGTACTCTGGTGGAAAACAATTTTATTTTAAATCAACTGGTGCCAGAAAATTAAACAGATTTGTAAAATACTTCTATTCAAAAATCTTAATCTTTCCAGCACTTATCAGCTGCTGTATGCTCCACAGGAAGTTCTTTTATTTTTTAATTTATTTTCTGTCTGACCACAATGCTCTCTGCTGACACCTCTGTCTATCTAAGGAACTGTTTAGAGAAGGATAGGTTTGCAATGGGGATTTACTCCTACTTTGGATAGTTCCTGACATGGACAGGTGTCAGCAGAGAGCACTATGGTCAGACAGAAAATAAATTAAAAAAGAAAAGAACTTCCTGTGGAGCATGCAGCAGCTGATAAGTGCTGGAAGGAATAATATTTTTATATAGAAATAATTTACAATTCTGTGTAACTTTCTGGCACCAGTTGATTTTAAAAAAAATAAATAAAAATGTTTCCCCCCAGAGTACCCCTTTATGTCTGATAGTTCAGTGTGGGGCAGTTACAACCGATAATGAATGCGGCTTTAAAGGAATACTGTAGTGGAAAATAAGTTATCCCCTATCAGAATGACAGGGGATAAGTTATAGATCGCGGGGGGTCCGACCGCTGGGTTCCCCCACAATCTTCTGTCAGGGCCCCGGCAGTCCGCATGGATGGAGCGTTCTGTCCCCACGTCTCTATGGGATACATGGGGGGGGGGGCATGTCGGCCACCGCGTCATGCTGGGGACGGACAGGCCCCCTTCCTGCAGATTGCTGGGGCCCCGTACCGGAGATCGTGGGGGATCCCAGCAGTTAGACCCCTGCGATCTATAACTTATCCCCTATCCATCTCATAGGGAATAACTTATTTTCCACTACAGTATTCCTTTAACCCTTCCAATGCCCTTCACCATTGGCATTCTATGGCCTGGACCACCAGGGATTCTGACTTTTAGCCACTAAGTGCTTGTGCTTACCAGGCATTCTTACATTAACCCATTCACATTAATTGATCATCTAGAATATTGTCATTAACTCTTTCACTGTCCAAACTATTAACCCAATTATTGCCCTAGACCACCATGGATGTAGACAATAACCTTGATTGCCGTAGAACTGGATGTTGTTAAATAATGTATAACTAAGTAGTATTTAGCCCTGTATATCTGGCTGCTTCAAAGTTATTTATTAGGGCACTGTACGTTATGTTAATATTTATTTGATGTTGGTTGAGTTGCCCATGACCCTAACAGCCCAAGCTGAGAACGGCAAGCAGCCCAAAGTTGCCCAAAGGAAATTGGGAGGGCGGGGGGGGGGGGGTTTTGGTGTGTGAGGCATGGGGAGTTTTAGCTGAACTTTTGCCCAAAAACCTTAGTTTTGTACCTGCCCGAATGCCCAATTAGGCACATCAGCCTCATGGGGGTGGAAGTGGTGCAGGTATCATTGAGTTAGGGGAGATTGCATGCAGTTATTAAATTAATGATCTCCCCCCCCCCATATTGAACTCAAGGAACATGGTGTTGTTTACACTAGAGTACACTATATTGTACAACAACAGAGCTTGCCCCGCCCCTGAAGACAGACCATCAATGCTCCCTGTAACCATTTAAAGTAAAATTTTCTTTGGTAGACTTCTAAAGTACTAATATTTTTAATATTTTAGGAATAGCTTTTTCAAATGGCAAAAACTGGAAGATTATGAGAAGATTCACAATAACCACATTACGGGATTTTGGAATGGGAAAAAGTACCATAGAACAGAAAATTGCGGATGAATGTGCCTACTTGACTACTCATTTTGCATCCTTTAAAGGTAGAGTATGATGATCCTAATATTGTCACTATTAGAAAACGAATCTCATGAAACAAGATATCTGAAGAGGTTGTCTGTGATAAAAAAAATGGCTGCTTTTTTCTTAAAAACAGAACATCGCCAGTCTACAGGTTGTGTGTGTTAAAGGGGTACTCCAGAGATTGTCAAGTTATCCCCTATCCTCAGACCTCATGAAATGTTGCAGAAATCTATTCTTAGGCACACCTGTGACAGTCAATTTGCGACAAGCTAAGCAAAAAAAAAAAAAAGCTCAACCTCCAATGATAAATTTTCTCTCTGTGTTTTTCTAGTTCTAGAAAACCCCTTTTACAGTTTGCTTATATGGCCAAAAAAAAAAAATATACAACTTGAGGAAAAAGACATCAGACACACATTAATCATGGGGGCTGAAAGCTTCACCCCCCCCCCCCTCCACTTTACCAGACATGAGTAATATACAGTGAATGGGTCATGATAGGTTGGAGTCCTGTTACAGGTTTTCCATTGGCCTCTCATTGTTTTACTAATATTTGTTCATTATTGTCTTTTTAGGGAAGCCATTCGACAACTTTATGATCCTGAATGCTGCTGTGGCCAATATAATTGTGGCAATTTTACTTGGGAATCGAATGGACTATGATGACCCCCAATTTAGGAGACTGTTAAGTTTGACAAATGAGAATGTTAGACTTTTAGGATCTCCAAAGGTTTCGGTAATATCATTGACTTTACATTCTTTATTTTTGTCTTGTTACTGATGAAAATGATTCTTGCATAAACATCTTTGGCTAGGTTTATAAATATAGTATAGTGTAGTTTGTCTCTGTGTTGGTCCCACTTTGGTTTTGGCATAAATACTGTCCAAAATGAGGACCAATATCAGTTCCAAAAACTTACCAAAATACTATATATAGATGAACCCAGTCTGAAAGCATAGCTGTCAATTCAAGTGACATTTCAGGATGTGTTGCCCTGTGTGTGTACATGAGGAGCAGCACAATGTATTGCCATTATATATTACCATATAACTTGTATATGGTATTTTCCAGTAGATTTCTGCTCCGCAGGCCTTACCTCTAATTTGCAATTCTCCCAGAGCTGGTGGACAGAGCTCCCCTCCCCCTCCATAGACTTCTTTTGCTTGTCTTGTGCATACACAGGACAAAGCTGATCTCATTCTCAGAGGAAAAGATTTGAGTAGCAGTAGGGAGGGGTGATAACGAGAAAGAAGCATTTTTGTTTAATAAGATATATTAAAAAGTTTTTTTTTATTTGCTTGCACTATTGATCTATGCAAAATTTGTATAAATGACACAATGCCTATTTAAGCAAATTGTGTGTATATAGTTTAGAGCAACAGGGATTGATAACATGAGAAAGAAGCATTTTTGTCTAATAAGATATATTACAAAGTTTCTTATATTCACTTGTACTATTGATCTACAAATGACACAGAGTCTATTTTAGGGTACGTTCACACTGCAGAATCTCTGCTCACAGAATTCCGCGAGCAGAGATTCTGCCTGGTGGCCGCCGTGCCGAAAATACTTGTCACTGCAACGTCACCATTGATGGCTATGCAGTGCTCGCGGAATTCCACACAAAGGATGAACATGTTCATTCTCTGTGCGGAACAATTTCAGCGGCAGAATATTGCGCTGCTGAAATTCCTCAGTGTGAACGGGTCTTGCGGAAGACCCATTCACACTAATGGTATTGTTTAATGCGCAGAATTCCACTCACGGAATTCCACTCATGAAATTTAGCTGGAATTCCGCAGTGTGAATGTACCCTAAAGTGAATCTTACCTTTTAACATCATGTCATTTATAGGTTAAAAAGCTCATTGCTGAACTATATTTAATATAACTGTAAAGTGGTTAAAACTTAGTTTGATAGATACAGACCTCCACATCCCTTATACAAATATAGAATTAAAACATTACATTATAAATACTCACAGCAAGGAAAAAGAGAAAATGGTATCAAAGAACAAACTTACTAAAATTATAAAATATATATATATATATATATATATATATATATATATATATATGTTCTGAAAATAAAATGCTAAATGCATAAAAACTAACTAAATACACTGTCAAAATGCTATATGCATAAAAAAATAAATACACTGTCAAAATTGCTGTTTGTTTTCTGGTCACCTTCCAGAAAGGCATCAGAAATGTTCAATCTGCAAAAAGCTAAATCTCACACAGGTCCAGCATTAGAAAAATAATGAAGAGTTAGTTTTGAAAAAATGGCAACAAAAACAAAACAAAAAAGTTAAACACGACAAAAACTATCACCATAATCAAATTGACCTGTAGAATGAAATTAACATTCATACGACATCCGGAACTCCATAAAAATGTCTCTCTTCGACCAAAAATATAGTTATTGGCCCTCATTTACAAAGACTGGAGTGTGGGTTAGGTTTTCTTTTTCAGTGTACTCATCTTTTTTTTCCCTTGTGATTTACTAATCTGTCGCCCAATTTCCCTTTCTTTCTGTCGCACAAAATGTATTCTGTGTGACAGAAAAAAGTCTCTGCAAATTCTGACTACATTAGTGCTTGTACTACTACCCCCATCATGAAACAGGGTCTGTTCCATGTTGGGGGTAGTAGTAGAGGGGCTGAGGGATTGATCGCACCGGGTCTCACTTCTGAGACCCGATCCGATCAGATGTTATTAAGCAGGGGAGCGGGCGGCATGTTCCGATCCCCTGCAATGTACTGTAAACTTTCATTTTTAAGTTCCCCACCAGGAGCCCTGAATGGCCGGGACCGAGGAGCCAATCCGGGCTCCTGGCAGAGTTTTAATATAGAAGCGCTGTGGTGGGCAAAGATGTATAGAATCGCTGGGGGGGGTATATATCTGGCCCCTCCAGCGTTTCTATATATCTTTCCCCCTGCTGCGCTATATCAAACTTAGTGGCCGCTGCACTTGAATAAATGTACTGCCCCCCCCCAGCGCGATTATATATCTATACTGACCCCCGCTGTGCATATACTGACTCCCGCTGCGCATATTTATATATATACTGCCTCCCCCAAGCTGCGCATATTAATCTTCATCTTCTCCCTCCACTGGCTGCCAATGAATGAAAACTCTATTAGCGGGGGAGCAGAGGGGTGATGCCCGCTCTCGATGCTAAGAGTTTGTCATTCATAGCGGTCAGCAGCTGCATATCATGCTGTGGGGGTCAGACATATGGATATATGTCTGACCCTCACATCATACATATACAAATGCCGGCTCACCGCTATGAATAACAAGTAAGCTATTGGCAGCAGCAGCGCGAGCCTCCGCTCCCTGCACTGCTTTACTTGTCATTCATAGCGGTGAGCTGGCACCTGTATGATAGTAGCCATTTCCTTCAATGTATAAAAGCAAGGATGTGAATTTTAGTCAAAACAGCAAACAAAGTGCACAAAACAAAAAATAAATTGAAACAAAAGTATAATTCATTTGAAAAATTTCCATAGTGTTTCTTATGTCAGCAAGTGTACCTGTATATATAACTTCCTAAGAGTCTAGATCATCCAGAAGAAATATGCACTTAAGATAGATAGACGAAGCACTCACCATAAATACTGTAATGACTTAAGGCTTTATTCATGACAAAACAGTTCACTTAAACAATGACAGGTACACAGGGAGTAGTAGATGGAACAGGTGAGGCTGGGGGCATTCACAGGGGAGGCGACATGTTTCGGTGACATGTTTCGCATTCTACAGCCCTTCGTCATAGAGCGCAAAGCATGTTGCCTCTCCTTACCACTTTTGTCGCCTCCCCTTATGATTCTCAGTATGGAAATGCAGCTGGGAGTCTTCTTTTTCCTGAAAAATAAAATTACAGAGTAAAAATTAAATGTCACAAGTACACAGGGAACAGGAGGTGGAACAGGTAAGGCTGGGGGTGTTCTCAGAGATGGTGACATGTTTCGGCGACATACATGTTGCCGCCCCTTACGTCTTTTGTTAGATTCTCAGTATGGAAATACAGATGGGAGTCTCCTGTTTCCTGAAAAATAAATTAGAGAGTAAAGAAATCCACAGGAGGTGGAACAGGTGAGACTGGGGGCGTTCACAGAGGCAGCAACATGATTCCGTGACATGTTTCGCACTCTACGGCCCTTCGTCTGGCCCGTATGGGCCAGACAAAGCACCATAGAGTGCAAAACATGTAGCTGCCCCTTACAACTTTTGTCATCGCCCCTAACAAATTTTGTTGGATTCTTAGTATGGAAATACAGGTCTGAGTCTCCTGTTTCCAGAAAAATAAATTAGAAAGTTAAATTATGTGACAAGTTCACAGGGCACAGGAGATCGAACAGGTGAGGCTGGGGGCTTTCACAGGAGCGGCATCATGTTTCGGTGACATGTTCTGTGCTCTATGGCCCTTCATCTGGCCCGTACGGGCCAGATGAAGCGCCATAGAGTGGGAAACATGTCACCGCCTCTTACAACTTTTGTTAGATTCTCAATATGGAAATACAGCTGGAAGTCTTCTGTTTCCTGAAAAATAAATTAGAGAGTAAATGACATCACAGGTACACAGGCAACAGGAGGGGGAACAGGTGAGGCTGGGGGCGTTCACAGGGGCGGCGACATGTTTCGGTGACATGTTTCGTGCTCTACGGCCCATTTTTAGTCAGGCACATACAGTAACATACATGCAATTAAGGCTGGGGGCGATCACAGGGGTGGCGATATGTTTCACGCTCTATGGCACTTCGTCTCGCCCGTACGGGCCAGACAAAGTGCCGTAAAGCGTGAAACATGTTGCTGCCCCTGTGAACGCCCCCAGTCTTAAGTGCATGTATGTTACTGTATGTGCCTAACTAAAAATATTAGACATATTAAAATATTCCTGTCCCTGAGGAGCGAGAGAAGACATCAGGGCTGCCGTAGTGAGGTGTGCAGGGAGGAAGATCAGCCTATCACTGCTGAGCTTCATCCTACTTATAACAAACTGCTTTGATTATTTTAACAGCTCTTCAACCTTTTCCCGTTCCTTGGGTTTATCCCTGGCGGTCAAAAAACAGTAAAGAAAAATGTTAAGGAATTATATGACTATATCCGAAGAACATTTGTGGAACATCTAAAGGACTTGGATGAAAACGATCAAAGAAGTTTCATTGACGCGTTCCTTGTGAGACAAAAAGAGGTAGAGTGCACCCAATGTTATCATGTGATATAATATGGAGGTAAATGTCACATACAGTATATTCTTTCCATACAAGTGGGGAGAGATCTTCACTATGACTCATAATACAGGAAATTTCTTTTTGTCACAGATTAAATTAGTTCTGAACTTACCAAAAAGTCAGGAATGCAGCAAATCAAAAACTTTTAATTTACAATTCTTTTCACATAAATCTCTCAAAATGACGGCCACTACTTCTACTACTTCTACTACTAGCACTACACTACAATACTGCACATCTCCTGCCTTGTCCATCAAGTTCCATACTGTACTGCAACTATTAATACTACTGTTACTACTACTAGCCCAATACAACCATGCATCTGCTTCCTTTTTTTTTTATCATGTCCTATACTCTATTGCTATTACTACTACTACTACTACTACTACTACTACTACTACTATTTGTACTACTAGCACAATACATCTGCGCATCTCCTTCATTGTGCATCAAGTTCTATACTGCAGTACAATTACTACCACTTCTACTAATACTATTACTACTTCTACTACTAGCCATATACAACCACGCATCTCCATCCTTGTCCATCATATTCCATACTTTACTGCTACTACTACTACTACTTCTACTACTACTACTACTACTTCTACTACTACTACTACTACTGCTAGCACAATACAACTGCGCACTAGCCCTATACAACCACTCATCTTCTTCCTTGTCCATCATGTTCCCTACTGCACTACTATAACTACTACTATAACTACTACTAGCCCTACATAGCCGCACATCCGCACATCTACTGCCTTGTCCATTGTATTCCATACTGTACTACTACTACTACTACTACTACTGCGCATCTCCTTCATTGTCCATCAAGTTCTATACTCTACTGCCATTACTACTACTACCCCCGCTTCTACTAATACTACTACTACTTCTACTACTATTTCTACTACTAGCCCTATGCAACCACTCATCTCCTCCCTTGTCCATCATGTTCCATACTGTACTGATATAACTACTTCTACTACAACTACTACTAGCCCTACACAGCCGCACATCTACGGCCTTGTCCATGGTATTCCATACTGTACTGCTACTACCACTACTACTACTACTTCTACTACAACTACTACTATTACTACTGCTACTACTACTACTACTGCTACTACTACGTCTACTACTACTGCAACTACTACTTCTACTACTAGCACAATGCTGCATGTAATGCATCTCCTTCCTTGTCCATCATGTTCTATACTGTACTGCATTTACTACTACTACTTATACTAATACTATTACTACTTATACTAGTACTAGCCCAATAAAACCATGCATCTCCTTCCTTGTCCATCATGTTCCATACTGTACTGCTATTACTACAACTACTACTAGTACTACTACTTGCCCTACACAGCCACACATCTCCTGCCTTGTCCATCATATCCCATACTGTACTGCTACTACCAATACTACCACTATTATTATTACTACTACCTCTATTACTACTACTATTTCTACTGCTAGCACAATACAACTGCGCATCTCCTACATTGTCCATCAAGTTACATACTGTACTACTACTATTACTACTACTGGTACTACTACCCCTAAACAGCCGCACATCTATTGCCTTGTCCATCATGTTCCATACTGCAGTACTCCTACTACTTCTACTACTATTACTACTACTACTCATATCCTTACACAGCCAGACATCTCCTGCCTAGTCAATCATGTTCCATAATGTACTGCTGCTGCTAGAAACCCAGAATGCATAGACTTAATGTAAAAATCTGAAACTGAGGAGACCCCAGAGCTTCATACATGACTTTCCAGGACAATTGGATTATTTTATATCAGACTGAAATTATTCAGATTAAATCAAATCTTAAGCGATTTCAAACAAATTGGAACTGAGACAAATTTTAAGAAATTGGCTCATCTGTAGGGGGCATCCAAAGATACTTATTTTGGCACCCATTCAATCACACAGTAATAAACTGTATTCCTTTAGACATCCATTGATTCCTAATATGTCTAAAATATTCATCATCCAATTGGTCCTTAAATAACACAGCGACGGCTTCTACTCTTGTACCTGAAGAATATAATATATTGTAACATCATTAACTCTTCACTCTCTATTATTCAGGAAACAGGAGACTCCCAGCTGTATTTCCATACTGAGAATCTAACAAAAATCGTAAGAAACTTGTTTTCAGCAGGAATGGAGACAACATCTACTACTCTGCGCTGGGGACTCCTTCTGATGATAAAATATCCAAAAATACAAGGTATGGGAGATAAATCCTGGTTATATCACAACATGTTTCTGTATGTATACTCTCTCCAGAAACTAAGGTCCAGCACCACAGCTCTAATAATCAAGACCTCCTTTAAACGTATACCAGCTGACAGCACGGGTACCTGTATATACAACTTATCACAGTCCGATGGTGCTAACCTCTTAAGAGTCCAGACCATCCATTATCAATATGCACTTAAAGGGGTACTCCATTGGTAAAAAAAAAAAAAATGAAATCAACTGATGCCAGAAAGTTAACCAGATTTGTAAATTACTTCTATTTAAAAATATTAATCCTTCTAGTACTTATCAGCTGCTGTATACTACAGAGGTCTTTTCTTTTTGAATTTCCTTTCTGTCTGACCACAGTGCTCTCTGCTGACACCTCTGTCCATGTCAGGAACTGTCCAGAGCAGGAGAGGTTTGCTATGGGGATTTGCTCCTACTCTGGACAGTTCCTGATATGGACAGATGTGTCAGCAGAGAGCATTGTGGTGAGACAGAAAGGGATTTTAAAAAGAAAATAACTTCCTGTTCAGCATACAGTAGCTGATAAGTACCGGAAGGATTAAGATTTTTAAATAAAAGTAATTTACAAATCTGTTTAACTTTCTGGCACCAGTTGATAAAAAAAAAAAAAAGATAGATAGATGAGGCACTCACCATAAATACTCTACTGACTTCAGGCTTTATTCACAACATAACAGTTCACTTGAACAAGGACAGAGGGATCAGAAGGGGGAAGAGGTGAGGCTGGGGGCATTCACAGGGGTGGCGACATGTTTGGCAACATGTTTTTTGCTCTACGGCCCTTCGTCTGGCCTGTATGGGCGCAAAACATTTTGCTGCCCCTTACGACTTTTTTTGCCGCCCCTTACAAATTTGTTAGATTCTCAGTATGGAAATACAGCTGGGAGTCTCCTGTTTCCTGAAAAATAAATGAGAGAGTAAAGAGAAAATGATGTCACAGGTACACACAGAACAGGAGGTGGAACAGGTGTTGCTGGGGGCATTCAAAGGGCCAGAAACATGTTTTGGTGACATTTTTCATGCTCTACGGTCCTTTGTCTGGCCTTTGCTGGCCAGATGAAGCGCCATAGAGCGTGAAACATGTCGCCGCCCCCTGTGAACGCCCCCAGCCTCACTTGTTCCACCACCTGCTATCTTATGCATGTAGGTTACTGTATGTGCCTGACTAAAAAAGTTAGACTGTCCCTGTAATACAAACTATAATCAAACCTTATTCATTATGTATTCGGAATCACAAGCTAAAAACCTAAATAACATATCCTTCTGTATCCCCCATGACAGATGCTCCTTCTCTGTGCTTTAGGGATATTGCATGGATCTCAAATCACCATCTGTATAAATATTCACATATAGGTGTATAAACAAAGATATGGTGCACAATTAAACAGATGTGGTTGTAGTTCAACGTCCAAAACTTATGGTACCCTTGCTTCTGTATTGGCAAAGTAACACATCTTTCCCTGTGCTTTACAGACATAGTATGTATCAAAATCACTATTTCCAGCCCGGTTCAGACAGGAGTGCCGGTGCGTAAAACTGTGAAACTTTTGCAAATGCTGCATATCATAACTTGCATAAACTGTCCGCCTAGACAATCATGGCAATAAAATGTTCACTAGATTTGCCAACCCAAAAAGCCACATACAACATCGAAAGTCGCATTATCAATAAGGTGAACACTGTGCAACGATAAAAAATGGGTCGATTGGGGCCTTGATAAATCACCCCAGATACTGGAGAATGCCAAAACTGTGTTTTTGTTCCCTTTATTTCATGTTAATATTTCTCGTAGTGCTTCATATATTGTACAGCTGAATCATAGTTTGGTCACATGTCAACTCCTGACCAGTCATTGCTTTTAAAAGTTCCTAGTCCAACCAACCTCTTCTGGAATAATGAGTGGACCTAAACCTGTTAGTGAGAAGTTGTGGCCTAGTGGTCTAGAGGAGTTGTGGCCTAGTGGTCTAGAGGAGTTGTGGCCTAGTGGTCTAGAGGAGTTGTGGCCTAGTGGTCTAGAGGAGTTCTGGCCTAGTGGTCTAGAGGAGTTCTGGCCTAGTGGTTTAGAGGAGTCCTGGCCTAGTGGTCTAGAGGAGTTCTGTCCTAGTGGTATAGAGGAGTTCTGGCCTAGTGGTCTAGAGGAGTTCTGGAACAGTGGTCTTGAGGAATTCTGGCCTAGTGGTCGAGAGGAGTTCTGGCCTAGTGGTCTAGAGGAGTTCTGGCCTAGTGGTCTAGAGGAGTTCTAGCCTAGTGGTCTAGAGGAATTCTGGCCTAGTGGTTTAGAGGAGTTCTGGCTTAGTGGTCTAGAGGAATTCTGGCCTAGTGGTATAGAGGCGTTCTGGCCTAGTGGTCTAGAGGAGTTATGGCCTAGTGGTCTAGAGGAATTCTGGAATAGTGGTTTTGAGGAGTTCTGGCCTATTGGTCTAGAGGAGTTCTGGCCTAGTGGTCTAGAGGAGTTCTGGCCTAGTGGTCTAGGCTGGCTATTATCAGGCATATCTTACAACTTACATATAGGCCACTTGTTACTTGTCAAGTCTACCATCAAGTTGCTGTTCTCTATCCCTGTTCCAGTCAACATTGCAAGGTAACATTCTAATACATTTCCGTTACAAGAGGGAGAATTTTATATTTCAGTAGAAGAGAAGTTGTACAAGGGCCTCTTTGATCTATTTAGGGTCTATGGTCTGGTATTTCCTGTCTGCTATGTCAGTGTTCTGTCACCAAAGAGTGAGTAAAGTGGAGTCCTATTTTGTAACCCAAAAAGATCTTTGTTCATTAGTTATAGTAATGCGGATTGAGAACTTGAGCGCTAGAAAACTCTAACATCTGCCTCATTACAAGCTTGTGCTAAAGCACCTCAAGTTTACCAAATTTAGCAACTCTACCAAAAAAAGCTTTGATTTAAGGGACAGTGACCAAATTTCTATTCTGCTGCCTCCTAAGCTGTATGAAAAGGAGTTCAGTAAAATCTATAGGTTGTTTCATATACTTACATTAGAGGTCTCATTCCTGGGCTTTGTATGCAGAAACAGCTTCACTGCCAAATAGATATTTGTGGGCTTCTGAGAGGAACATCAGGTTAGTGCCGTGTGAAGATGGTGATTTACATCTGCACAACGTCTCCATGAAAAAGCACCAAAAACTTTAGGAACATCCAGATTTTTTTTTGCTACTGTTTATATCTTATCTAGAAAAAGTCCAAGAAGAGATTACAAGAGTCATTGGATCGGCACAGCCCATGTACAGCCACCGAGGACAGATGCCCTGTACAAATGCAGTAATACATGAGATCCAGAGGTTCTCTGATATTATTCCTCTGAATCTGGGTCATGAAACGGCTAAAGATGTGACCTTTAAAGGATATTTTATTCCAAAAGTAAGTAAAATGCCTGAACTGTGCAGATATTTCCCATAGTAATTATATTAGTGTTGAAGGTTTTGTTCAAGATTTCAAGAATATGGCAGCTTTATTCCAGGATGGCGCCACAGCTGTGCAAGAGTTGTGTCCAGTATTGCAGCGTAATGTTGCTGAGATGAAGCTGCAATACCGCACACAACCTGTGGGGGAAAGAGCTTTTTACAACACCATGATTAGGTGACACTCATGAGATGTACACAATGTGTTTGTCTGTGTTGGCATAGGTGATTGTTGTATCAGTAAAGCATTCTGAGCATTCCGATAGCTTATTATGATATTGTATTGAATTGGTTTTGGTGAGAAATTGGAGTTCATGACCAAAATACAGATAAGATACAGGTTTAGCCACTGACCAACACAGTGTGGCGGCATGACATCATGGTACTGCAATGGACCATCACCTTTTAGTGCCAGGCGGATGTGATACATACAAGTGTAAATTTACTGTGTAAATCACCGCTTACTACAGTACTGTACCTACAATAGCAGGGAGTTTGTCAATAGACAGGAGTCCCTGCTGCTGTACCTACTTTCTGTGATACACTGACTATGCTGATAATGTAGAATGCCACTATAAACAGATTAACCCACCACATATTGTTTTATAGCGGCCACCTCTGTAAATGTGCACATATCTGTACATGTTTGTGTGTATTTTTGTGTTAATTATGTGTAGGTGTGTATTCATATATGTGCATATGTGCAGTATAGCACTACTGTATGTTTACCATATAGCGATGCTATTATTGTGTATATACGTATATATGAACAATATAGTCATATTACATGTAAATGTATGTCCTGATCCCCTGGTACTTTGCACACTAGGACGAACATTTACGTCCTGTACATGACGGGAGTGCAGGAGCTGCGCTCTCTTCATTCACGCCGGGTCACTGATTTCTGTCATACTATGAGCCACCGTGGATTGATAATGGCAGACAACAGCGAGGCCCGACATTAACCCTTCAGATGCTGTGATCAATACAGCGTTGGACTTGGTATGGCTCATCGGATCACCTGCGGCACGACCACGGGGATCCAATAAGCCAAGTTGGTGGCCGGAGGTCTCCTCACCTGCCTTCTGCTGCTGTCAGGAGATCTTCTTCAGACCGGAGAAGTAGATTGCAGATTATACTGAACAGTGCTATGCCTCTGCATAGCACTAAACAGTATTAGCAAACGAAAATTGTTATAAATAGTTCCCCTTAGAGACTTAAAAAATGTAAAGTAAATAGTAAAAAAAAAAGAATACGCCCCTCCCCTAACAATAATATAAACCGCTCCTTTTTTAATTTACCAAAAAAAAAGCGTTAAAAAGAAAAAATGAATAAACATATTTGGTAGTGGCGCATGTAAAAATATCCAAACTATGAATATATAGCATTAATGAGCCCGTACGGGGAACGGCATAAACGTTAAAACATTTTTTTTTTTTAAAAAGCCATTAAAAAGTGACATACATACAAAAGATGTACCAATACAAACTAAAAATTGCAGCAAAAAGAATGAGCCCTCATACAGCCCCGTAAATGGAGAAATGAGAAAGTTATAGGTGGTCAAATAGGACAATTTTAAACATACCGGACGTATTCTGTTAAAAAAAAAAAAAAAAAAAAAAAGTTTGCGTTCTTTTAAAAGCGATACAATAATGGAAAAGAATGCAGTCATGGGTATCATTTTAATCGTATTGACCCACAGAATAAAGAAAAGAATTTTTACTGTAAAGTATACAGCGTGAAAACGAAACCTTCCAAAATTTGATAAATTACGGTTTTCTTCTTAATTTTTCCTCCCAAAAATATTTTTTGGGTTCCGCCATTAGTTGTATGGTATAATTAGTGAGGTTATTACAAAGTACAATTGTCGCACAAAAAAAAAAGCCCTCATACGGTCTGTGGATGGAAATATGAAAGAGTTATGGCTCTTAGAAGGTGCTTGGGAAAAAAAAGGAAATGCAAATATGAAGCTGCCTGTGTCGTTAAGGCTGGGTTCACACTGCAGAATTTCTGGGCAGAATTTCTGACAGAGATGGAGCCGGCGGCGCTAGGACTGAACAGACTGCATTGCTGCCCCCATAGACTGCAATGCATTTCTGGGTGGATCTTTTGGGAGATCTGCTCAGAAATGCCTTGCCATCTATGGGGATGGCAATGTAGTCTGTGCAATCCTAGTGCTGCTGGCTCAATCTTCGGAAGAAATTCTGCTCAGAAATTCCACAGTGTGAACCCAGCCTAAGACTCAAATGAGCTGTGTCCTTAAGGGGTTGTGTGTAGAGTGTAGAGTACTAGCTGTACTAGTTACATATACAATATAGTGATGCTATTTTTAATACTTGTAGACATATACTTGTACAATGCATTACGTTATATTTTAGGGGGGGGGGAATTCTGTTGGGTTGTAGCTGTGTGTGTGTGCAGTATGTGTTTGTACAGTATGTGTGTGCGTGTGTTTGTACAGTATGTGTGTATGTACATGATGTGTGTGTGTATATGTGTGAGTGTGTGTGTATGTGTGTGTATATGTGTGAGTGTGTTTGTATGTGTGTGTATGTGTGTGTGCGTGTGTGTGTGTATGTGTGTGTATATGTGTGAGTGTGTGTATGTGTGTATGTACTGTGTGTGTATGTGTGTGTGTGTGTGTGCGTGAGTGTGTGTGTATGTGTGTGTGTATGTATGTGTGTATGTGTATGTATGTATGTGTGTGTGTGTATGTATGTGTGTGTGTGTGCATGTATGTGTGTGTGTGTATGTGTGTGTGTGTATGTATGTGTGTGTGTGTGCATGTATGTGTGTGTGTGTATGTGTGTGTGTGTATGTATGTGTGTGTGTGTTTGTATGTGTGTGTGTATGTATGTGTGTGTGTATGTATGTGTGTGTGTATGTGTGTGTGTATGTATGTGTGTGTGTGTATGTGTGTGTGTATGTATGTGTGTGTGTTTGTGTGTGTGTGTGAGTGTGTGTGTGTGTATGTATGTGTGTGTGTTTGTGTGTGTGTGTGTGAGTGTTTGTGTATATGTATATGTGTGTGTATGTGTGTATATGTGTGAGTGTGTGTGTGTATGTGTGTATGTGTGTATATGTGTGAGTGTGTGTGTGTGTGTGTGTGTATGTGTGTATGTGTGTGTGTGTGTGTGTGTGTGTGTGAATCTTTACCTTGGGAGAATTAAAGCCTAGCTACAGTTCTTTATACCACACATGGCTCATGTCAATGAGTATGTGTTTACACAACTACTAAAAGTACTGACATGTAATTCAAACTTTACTCTTAACCCATTATTAGCAGACAAATCATTACCAACCACTGTATATTGGTAATATGTAAGTCCTATATGGGGTACTTACACTTTGTGGCACTACTACTTTGTCACTTGTCAGTATATTCATTTCATTGTGCAGTTGCAGTGGTGGCAATGTTATACACTGTAGGTAGTGCAGTATTATTTGGACATTGTATTTCGTGGCACTTACTGTCACGCTACCCATCTATGATCTATTTACTCAAGTACACTTAAAGGTGTTCTCCACCATAAGGTGATTTTAGTACGTACCTGGCAGACAGTAATGGACATGCTTAGGAAGGATCTGCGCTTGTCTTGGGGATAAATGGCTATGTTGTGAGATTACCATAACACTGTGGCTAGCTTTTTGTGATCTGGTATTTCCTGTTTGAGTTTCTTTTTTGCCTACAAATCCCATAATTCTCTTTTCCTCCCTCCCACACATCAGCCACCCCACCCATTGAAACATAAATGAGCTGCATCCATTCCCAAGACCTGTGGTTTTCAATCAGGGTGCCTACAGCTGTTGCATTAGTTGCAGATGTATCTCTCTCCCACCAAGCAATCCCTCCACCCATTGAAGCAGACAGGCTCCCTGTCATCAGCTGACTAGTGAGTCAGGTCTCGGCCGCATTGCAACCTGGGAAAAATCTGAGACAACAGTCATTTTGTATGCTGTTAAAAATAAATATTGGGGTAAAAAAACACATAAGAATTGTGAGAAAACCGTCACACACAGGTACAGACACTATATTAGGAACTACACTAACTTTACAGCCCCTGTAGCATAGTCAAATAAAAGAAATTCCTGGAATACCCCATTAATGGCTGTACACTATGACCCTGATTCACTATTGCAAACCTGACCTGTTATGTCGGGTTGTGCATCAAAATGTAGCGCAGTGTGCCAGAATTTGGCACATTACCTCACAAATTGTGTCTGCGACAGAATTTGCGACCAAGAAAATAAAAATAAACAACCCAACTAACTCTCCAAAACCTGAAAAGGGGCGTAGTCACGTGAAAAGTGTGTGGCTGCCAAAAAGGGGCGTGTCCCAGACACTTTTGAAAAATCACAACATAAAACCATAAGGTGACAGGTGGAGTGCCTATGACTAGACCGGTAGCCTCTTTGTTTTCCACCATATAGGCTTTGCAATGACATGAGGCCTTATACAAATGCAGTGTAACTGAGATTTCTATTGGGCAGAATTTATTGAGCGATCATGATCTGTTTTTTCTTAAAGGGGTACTCCGCTGCTCAGCGTTTGGAACAAACTGTTCCGAACACTGGAGCCGACACTGGGAGCTCGTGACGTCATAGCTTGCCCCCTCATGATGTCACACCCCACCCCCTCAATGCAAGTCTATGGGAGGGGGCATAATGATTGCCACGCCCCCTCCCATAGACTTGCATTGAGGGGGCGGGGCATGATGTCATGAGGGGGCGTGCTAGACATCACCAGCTCCCGACGCTGTTTGTTCTACAATGAAACTTAAATTATCATAACTTAATTTTAATGGTGAAGAAAATTACATACATTATTTTTTGACCCCAGGGAACCTATATAATCCCATTACTGACCTCAGTATTGAAAGACAAAACCCAATTTGAGAAACCTGAAGAGTTCTATCCACAGCATTTTCTTGACTCCAAGGGAGATTTTATAAAGAAGGATGCCTTCATGCCGTTTTCTGCTGGTAAGTCTATTATAAACACTAGAAATAAGACATATGGTGATAGAAATCATTAGACAATGCAATATGAAAAACTTTGTGACCACCCAATTCATTCCAGCCCTTCAGGATTCACTTATGATGGCCAAACTACAGGGTACCATGACCCATCACATAACTCTTCCAGACATAACAGGATGCCCCACAGTCCATATCAATCATGTAAATCCTTAAAATCCTTAACAGAGAAAAAAGGTATACACCCTTAATGTGTCAAAAACTATATTAACTTTAGGGGGATCACAACATGACATGGCCATAAGAAATCTAAAGTAGTACAATCTGCAAAAACATCACTAAAAGATATTACAAATTAATATTTTAGACTGAAGGGAATGGGTGAGCCTACCTCGGGCAGCATTGAAGAGTGAAGAGTTCCATTATTATAAATAACTTTGTTCTGCCATCACATTGATTAGAGGGTTCCTTTACTTACATATGCAGAGTTAACTTGAGAGCGCCCTCTATAGGGAGAAAATGGGAGTTCATGTGTACAGGGTGAGTCAAGGACTTCATGAAATAAGGAGCTCCTGATAAGTAGTGTTGAGCGGCATAGGCCATATTCGAATTTGCGAATATTCGCGAATATATGGACGAATATTCGTCATATATTCGCGAATATTCGCAATATTCTCGTTTTATTTTCGCCTATGCGAAAATTCGCGTATGCGAAAATAACATATGCAAAAATTAGCATATACAAAATTAGCATAAGCAAAAATTTGCATATACGAAAATTTGCATATGCTAATTTTCGCACATGCGAAAATTCGCACGCCAGTCTCATACAGTAGTATTAGAGCCTTCTTTACACCACACAAGCTGGAAGCAGAGAGGGATGATCACTGTGATGTGTACTGTGAAAAAAACCAAAAACGAATATTCGTAATTACGAATATATAGCGCTATATTCGCGAATATTCGCAAATTCACGAATATGCGATATTCGCGAATAAAATTCGTATTGCGAATATTCGCGAGCAACACTACTGCTAAGTCAGTCCAGGACATTGTGCAGACCTAGTCCTAATCTAAGATCAAAAAGATAAAAAAAACAAAAGGATGCGCTCTGTAGTGTGATATTTTGGGATAAGGAAAAGGCGTTGAATGTGAACTGGGCTTACCAAGGCAAGTTGTACTCCAATCAAGTACAACAATGGGGTAGAGTGTATCTGATAGTAGGTCTCTGCAGCCGCTCCACGCCAACATTCAGCAAAAATCCAAGATAGCTCCACCAACAACCGGCAGGATCAATCAAGCGCTGAGACCAAAGTAAAATGAGGGAATTTATTAGCCACAATGCAACACGTTTTGTGGAAAATCCGCTTCCACAGGCTTGCCTGAGGAAGCGGATTTTCCGCAAAACGCTTTGCATCGTGGGTAATAAATTCCCTCATCTTATATTTGGTTGTTTTGATGCCCCCCCCACCCCCCATAAGTTTTGCATTCATGGCACTATGGATTAGCATCACCTTGTACCTTTCACAGCTTGATGTGCAGCTCGAGACAATGAAGGGGAATTTATCAAACAATTTAGTCGGCTTTTTTGGTCTAAATTTGTCGCAGGAAAAGTTACTGGCTGCTCCCATGTGACTTTTCCTGTGACTTTTCATTTAGACTGTTTAATTTTTATGACCAAGAAGTGATCTGAATTAGGTCACTTAGTGCAGCGGTCACTAATTTATCATGTACGACTTTTCTGCAAAAAGTCGCAAAAAAGTTGCTCAAACTAGATATAGAAGAAATCACAGGGCATTTCAACCCTGCCCTATATCACTCCATGTGACAATTGTATTAAGGGGTACTCTGCTGCTCAGCATTTGGGACAAACTGTTCCGAACGCTGGAGCCAGCGGCAGGAGTTCGTAACGTCATAACCCTGCCCCCCCATGACGTCACATCCCGCCCCCTCAATGCAAGTCAATGGGATGGGGCGTGACAGCCATCATGCCCCCTCCCATAGACTTGCATTGAGGGGGCGGGGTGTGACATCATGAGTGGGCGGGGCTATGGAGTCACAAGCTCCCAGCTCCAGCATTCGGAACAGTTTGTTCCAAAAGCTGAGCAGCGGAGTACACCTTTAAGGTCTGTGCGACTTTTAGCACAATTGTCACACCATCCACCAGAGCAGTTAAGCGGGCATTCATCAACGTCCGTTCACTATTTGATAAATTTGGTGCACGGATGCTTTTATTCCCGGCAACTGTTTTTGCTCTAAAGTGAGCAAAAAGCAAGTTCACATTTGAAAAATTCCCTCTCAATATGTCATACATCAGCTGATCAAGGGGAGTTGGCTGCTTCTCGTCTTGCCTAATAACATTAGCCCATGAAGACTTGTGAGACGCTTCTGTAGAGCCCACTGTGCCGGCATTGAATGCATACTCACTATCACGGGATCTCAGCACAGTCTGCAGATAGTGAGGACGAGTTCAACGCTGGTATGGTAGTATGTGCAAACTTCATCAGGGGCCTGACAAGAAGCAGCAAAGCCCCCAGTGATCAGCTGACTTGTGAAGTGTTGTGTCAAGCCACACAGCAAGCCAGGAAAGGCTCGAGATAATGTTAATCCCTAGTGTCAACAAATGCAGAACTTCCAGGGGCATCAAAAAGCTAAAAAAGGATATAATCCAACCTTGACAAATACTACAAATTAATTTCAAGGTTTCATAACTCGGCATCAGGGGCTCATAACGTTAAAGGGGTACTCGGGCCCCAATATATCTTATCCCTTATCCAAAGGAAAGGGGATAAGATGTCTGATCGCGGGAGTCCCACCGCAGCACCCACCTGTAAGTTCTGCCGGAAGCGATGAAGGCTCTCAGTCTTATGCCTCCCAACCAAGGGGACGGAGTATCGTGGAGCCACGACTCTGCCCCCGTGTGATGTCACGCCCCCTCAATGCAAGTCTATGGGAGGGGTCGTGAAGGCCGTCACGCCCCCTCCCATAAACTTGTATTGAGGAGGTGGGGCGTGACGTCACAAGGGGGCTCACAAGAGCCTCCAGCGCTTCCAGCAGTACTTACAGGTGGGTGCTGCATGCTAGATTGCGGGGGTCCCCAGCAGCGGGACCCCCACGATCAGACATCTTATCCCCTATCCTTTGGATAGGGGACAAGATGTCTTGGGGCCGGAGTACCCCTTTAACCTCTTTTTTACAAATAGTGGCACAAAAGATCTTAGTAGATTTATCTTTCAATTGCGGCACAAAATCTTAGTGGTTACATCCATACTGTATGGCACTATTTTTCAAACATTTATAATAATCCAATATTAACTAGATATACCCATATTGAGCAATTAACATTTTTTTTTTTCAGGTTCCTGTTCACTTTACATGAACCCTTCCCTATCCTGTGTTACTTCACACAGGACAACACTCACTATCCATTTGTCCTTTCCATTATTAAAAACTTTTCTTAAAGGGGTTATCCAGGAATAGGAAAAACAGAGCTAATTTCTTTCAAAAACTGCTCCCTGTCTGTCTCCACGTTGGGTGCGGTTCAGCAGCTGAGTTCCCTTGAAGTGAATGGAGCCGCGTTGTAATACCACACCCAACCTGGAGACAGACTGGGAGCGATTTTTTTAAGAAATTTGTTGTATTTTTCTATTCCTGGATAACACCTTTAAGGGCTCTAAAGTCAATATAGTTTTTCAATCAAAACAGCGCCCAGTAGGCTACCTTCTGCTGTATTCTTCAGAAGAAAAGTCAACACACTCCCAATGTGCAGTAAAACAATGTCCGTCCTTTATTATTCATATAAACACCAGACATGGGGAGAACAAGACGGCATGAAGCTGGTTTTATATGAATAATAAAGGACGGACATTGTTTTACTGCACATTGGGAGTGTGCCAACTTTTCTTCTGAAGAATACAGCGGAAGGTAGCCTACTGGGCACTGTTTTGATTGAAAAACTATGTTGACTTTAGAGCCCTTAAAGGTGTTATCCAGGAATAGAAAAACACAGCTAATTTCTTTTAAAAAACGCTCCCAGTCTGTCTCCAGGTTGGCTGGGGTATTACAACCCGGCTCCATTCACTTCAAGGGAACTGAGCTGCAGAACCACACCAAACCTGGAGACAGACAGGGATCAGTTTTTGAAAGAAATTAGCTCTGTTTTTCCTATTCCTGGATAACCCCTTTAAGAAAAGTTTTTAATAATGGAAAGGACAAATGGACAGTGAGTGTTGTCCTGTGTGAAGTAACACAGGATAGGGAAGGGTTCATGTAAAGTGAACAGGAACCTAAAAAAATTTTTATTGCTCAATATGGGTATATCTAGTTAATATTGTATTATTATAAATGTTTGAAAAATAGTGCCATACTGTATAGATGTAACCACTAAGATTTTGTGCTGGAATTGAAAGATGAATTCTCTAAGATCATTTGTGTGTGCCGACTTTTTTTTGTAGAGAACATGTGCAGGGGCGTAGCTATAGAGGTAGCAGGGATAACAGTCACACAGGGGCCCTTGTGCCAGATTTTGCATCGGGGCCCAGAAGCTACAAGCTATGCCTCTGTATATGTGTATGGATTTATTGATGTTGTTGTGAATCTTCTAAAGCAGAACCTACCCAGAACACACTGCTCTGCAGGCCCTGATACCTATAGCCAGATTAGTGGTTTACCTTGATTTTTATAGTCTGAACTGTGCCAAAATATCTTTTTTAGCTATATGCTACCTTCCTCTGTGCCCGGTTATTTCCAGCAGCTCCATAGAGAATTTATGGAGTGGCTGGGTGCAGCTCTATTCAACTGGGTCATTGTTCTCATGATGGCGAAGGTCCCAGAGGTCACTTCATCACTGAAATCTTCCTTTATCCATCTCTTCACATTTTACCAGGCTCAGTCCACTGTCTAAAGGATTGCAATCATGCCTACAATCCAGACCCCACTACCTAGGACACAGCCATGGTCTCTGCAATGAAGAATACTCAGTTTTTCCCACTTAAAGGGGTACTCCGGTGGAATTTTTTTTTTTTTTTTAAATCAACTGGTGCCAGAAAGTTAAACAGATTTGTAAATTACTTTTATTTAAAAATCTTAAGCCTTCCAGTACTTATCAGCTTCTGTATACTACAGAGGAAGTTGTGTAGTTATTTTCTGTCTGACCACAGTGCTCTCTGCTGACACCTCTGTCCATGTCAGGAACTGTCCAGAGTGCCAGCACATGCCAATAGTAAACTTCTCCTTCTCTGGACAGTTTCTGATATGGATAGAGGTGTCAGCAGAGAGCACTGTGGTCAGACTGAAAGGAATTCCAGAAAGAAATATAACTTCCTGTGGAGTGCACAGCAGCTGATAAGTACTGGAAGGATTAAGATTTTTTAGAAGGCATTTACAAAGTCTGTATAACTTTCTGGCACCAGTTGATTTAAAAAAAAACAAATGTTTTCCACCGGAGTACCCCTTTAAAATGTATTATCATTTTTTTTCATTGCAGGTCGCAGAGTTTGTGCTGGAGAGACACTGGCAAGAATGGAGCTCTTCATCTTTTTTACAAGCCTTCTGCAGAAATTCACCTTCCGCTTCCCCCCAGGGGTCACTGATGTGGACTTGACTCCTATTGTTGGAATAACAAGCACACCACAACCGCATATGATTTGCGCCATTCAACGCTTTTGAAAGAAATCTGTGGCGCGTTGCAATCCACCTGCATTTACAAATGTGATACATAAACCTTTATACCTACATGCTACATTTTGTATAACAGTATACAGTTTATTCTTTGGAATTCATTTTATCTCACATACTTCTATGTAAAATATCTTCCTAACGAAAATTAAAATTCTGCTATTGCCCGAGTGGTCGGAGTCATCCTACTGATAGGGGATGAGGGGTGTGAATGAAAAAAGAAACCTTTATATCTAGTAGAGCTCTGGGGCAAACATTTTGGTTGGGGCCTCATCCCTTTTCTTGAATTCAGACCTTCTTAGTTCTTACCACTCTGTTAACAGACAATCCAATGGGCCAGTACCTTTGTGTATGAAGCACCTATTTAGCTTATGTAGATTACCATTTTGAGGCAAATACCCTTCGGGATAGATTCCTGCAAAGATTTTACCCTAGGAATGTATTAAAATCAGAGTTCCAGGTAGTTTGGTAAGTATAAAGAATGGACCATGTAAGATCACATACAGGTAGTCCAAAAGGGGCTTATTCCAGAACCACTGGGCCATATGATCAGTAGAGAAACAACAGTGACCTATAGTAGAGGCCATAGTTTACGGGATTAATTGGTTCACAGCCATTATAGTAGACCAAAACTCCCTGATTCTTAGATAAATAGATTTGTGGTAACTTTTGCTGTAGTGCTAGTCGGGTCTGCTCCTTTATGTGGAGAACAACAGAAGATCAGTCCAGGTGAAATACAGTGATATTAGGTAAACTCCCCAGTACAGGTCACCTGTCTAACCCAGGAAGAAGTACAGTGCTGCCTACAAAAAATCACCAGGTCCAGATGGCATTCACCCACGTGTTCTAAAGGAATTAAGTAATGTAATAGACAGACCCCTATTTAATATTCAGGGACTCTATAGTAACAGGGACTGTTCCCCAGGACTGGCGCATGGCAAATGTGGTGCCAATATTTAAAAAGGGGTCAAAAGGTGATCCTGGGAATTATAGGCCTGTTAGTTTAACCTCTGTTGTATGTCAATAGTGTGAAGGTTTCCCAAGGGATGCTATTTTGGAGTATCTTGATAAAAATAAATGTATGACTCCATATCAGCATGGCTTTATGAGGGATCAGTCCTGTCAAACTAACCTGATCAGCTTTTATGAGGAGGTGAGCTCCAGACTGGACCGGGGGGAATCACTGGATGTCATATATCTGGATTTTTCCAAAGCATTTGATACGGTTCCACATAAACGGTTGGTGCATAAAATGAGAAGGATTGGGCTGGGGGAAAATGTGGGTAAGTGGGTAAGTAACTGGCTCAGTGATAGGAAACAGAGGGTGGTTGTTAATGGTACTTATTCTGATTGGGTGACTGTTACTAGTGGGGACCACAGGGGTCAGTCTTGGGTCCTGTCCAATTTAATATATTCATTAATGACCTTGTAGAGGGGTTGAAGAGTAAAGTTTCAATCTTTGCAGATGATACTAAACTCTGTAAAGTGGTAAACACTATAGAGGACAGTGCACTGTTACAAATGGATCTGGATAGGTTGGAGGTTTGGGCTGGGAAGTGACAGATGAGGTTAAACACTGATAAATGTAAGGTAATGCACATGGGGAGGAACAATCCAGGTTGGGATTATGTATTAAATGGGAGCACACTTGGGACGACTGATGTGGAAAAGGACTTGGGAGTCTTAGTTAACAATAAATTTAGCTGTAGTCACCAGTGTCAGGCAGCTGCTGCCAAGGCAAATAAAATCATGGGGGGCATCAATAGGGGCATAGATGCCCACGACAAGGAAATAATTCTACCGCTGTACAAATTACCAGTCAGACCACACATAGAATACTGTGTACAGTACTGGGCACCAGTGTACAAGAAAGATATAGTGGAGCTGGAGAGGGTTCAAAGACGGGCAACCAGGGTAATACGTAGAATGGGAGGACTACAGTACCCAGAAAGATTATCAGAATTAGGGTTATTTAGTTTAGAAAAAAGAAGGCTTAGGGGAGACCTAATAACTATGTATAAATATATCAGGGGACAGTACAGAGATCTCTCCCATGATCTATTTATACCCAGGACTGTATCTATAACAAGGGGGCATCCTCTACGTCTAGAGGAAAGAAGGTTTCTACACCAGCACAGACGGGGGTTCTTTACTGTAAGAGCAGTGAGACTATGGAACTCTCCGCCAGAGGAGGTAGTCATGGAGAACTCTGTAAAAGAGTTCAAGAGGGGTCTGGATGCATTTTTGAATAGTAATTACATCGCTGGTTATTTATATTAGATTTATAGGGACAGAAGGTTGATCCAGGGATTATGATGCCATATTTGGAGTTGGGAAGGAATTTTTACCTATAATATGCAGGTTTTTTGCCTTCCTCTGGGTCAACTCAGTAGGGACTCATTAGGGATATAGGTTGAACGTGATGAACTCTGGTCTTTTTTTAGCCTTATGAACTGTGTTACTGTCTAAGGGACTTTGTGAATTGTTGCACCAAAGGGGTAATGTATTTTTCTCAATGCTTCTGCCCCAAGCACTATATTGGCAAGACGAAAAGAGAATTACGTTGTAGAATCTGAAATCATGTCAATGATGTCACAAAGATTGACCCACGGGGCCTTGTTACCTGTATAAAAGATAACTGTCCGCAGAAGCCATCAATCAGATTCCAAACTCTCCATCATGGCCAAGACCAAAGAGCTGTCCAAGGATCTCAGAGACAAGATTGTAGACCTAAATAAGGCTGGAAGGGGCTACAACACCATCAGCAAGCAGCTTGGTGAGAAGTTGGTGCAATTTTTCACAAAGGAAGAAACACATAATATTTGTCAATTCTAAATTGACCTTTAACCCCTTAAGGACCAAGCCCATTTTCACCTTAAGGACCAGAGCATTTTTTGCACATCTGTCACTTTAAGCATTAATAACTCTGGGATGCTTTTACTTTTCATTCTGATTCCGAGATTCCAGTTCTTTCGTGACATATTCTACTTTATGTTAGTGGTAAATTTTTGTCGATACTTGCATCATTTCTTGGTGAAAAATTCAAAAATTTTATGAAAAATATGAAAACTTAGCATATTTTTTACTTTGAAATTCTCTGTTTATAAGGAAAATGGACATCCCAAATAAAATATATATTGATTCACATATACAATAGGTCTACTTTATGATTGCATCATAAAGTTGACATGTTTTTACTTTTGGAAGACATCAGAGAGTTTCAAAGTTCAGCGGCAAATTTTCAAATTTTTCACAAAATTGGAAAATTGCCGCTGAACTTTGAAACCCTCTGACATTCAGAAAGTGTGTTAACCCTTTTATGTGTTTCAAAGGAATAGCAGCAAAGTGAAGGAGAAAATTCTAAATCATCATTTTTTACACGCACATGTTCTTGTGGACCCAGTTCTCAAATTTTTACAAGGGGTAAAAGGAGAGAAATCTCCTCAACTCCTTAAGGACGTTGTCACAGCGTGCGCTCCGGTCCCCTCCCCCGGACCGGAGCGCCCGCTCCCTCGGCCTCCCTCCTCGGGATCCCGGCGCCCAGTGCGTCTGACCGGGAGCACGGGTACCCTTGTGTCGGGGACGCGGCTGAAGTGACGGCTTGTCCCCGCTCATGCGCCGCGTCCCTCTCTCTCTTACCTGGCTCCCCGCTCCCTGCGCCGTCTGTCTCTGCCTCCCGACGCGCGCAGCCCCACTCTCTAGGGTGCGTCTGCGCGCTCCGCCTTCAGTAAATTTAAAGGCCCAGCTCGCCATTGATTGGTGCGCTGGTCTCTGACCTCTTGCTACTTCCCTTTAAATGTAACCTGCCCTTTCCTGCCCTTGCCGGATCTTTGTGCCCTTTGAGAAAGCATTCCCTATTGTGTAATATTGCCTTGCCTGTTGCCGAACCCGTTGCTACCGACTACTCGCCCTTGAACCTTTGCCGCCTGCCCTGACCTCTGCTACGTCCGACTACGCTCCTGCCTGCTCCCTGTGTACCACACCATATCAGCTGCCAGAGAGGTCGAGTTGTTACTTGGGGATACGACCTGGTAGTTACCGCTGCAGCAAATTCATCCCGCTTTACGGCGGCTGCTAATCATAGCCAGGACCCTGGGTTAACAGTGCGCGGCATCGATCGTTGTGCCGCGCGCTGTTAACCCTTCAGACGCGGCGGTCAAAGTTGACCGCCGCGTCTGAAAACGAAAGTAAACGCTTCCCGGCAGCTCAGTCGGGCTGATCGGGACATCGCAATAAAATTGCGATGTTCCGATCAGCTGGGACGCAGGCGGAGGTCTCCTAACCTGACTCCGTGGCGTCCGATCGTCGATTGATTGCTCCAAGCCTGAGCTACAGGCTGGAGCACTCAAGCCCTATCTGACTGATCCGTGCCAAGCTATGGCTTTGCAGGGATCAGCATAGGAGATCAGTATGTGCAGTGCTATAGCTCCCTATAGAAAAAGGTGAAAAAAAAAGTTGAGAAAGGTCATTTAACCCCATCCCTAATAAAAGTTTGAATCACCCCCCTTTTCCCATAAAAAAAAAAAAAACTGTGTAAATAAAAATAAACATATGTGATATTGCCGCGTGTGAAAATGTCAGAACTATAAAAATATATTGTTAATGAAATTGCACGGTCAATGGCGTGCGCGCAAAAAAAATTCCAAAGTCCAAAATAGTGTATTTTTGGTCACTTTTTATATCATGAAAAAATGAATAAAAAGCGATCAAAAAGTCTGATCAATACAAAAATGGTACTGATAAAAACATTTTTTCTTCAATTTTGTCGCACAATGATTTATTTTTCCATTTTGCCGTGAATTTTTGGGTAAAATTATAGATTTCACTGCAAACTAGAATTGGTGGCGCGAAAAATAAGCCATCTTATGGAATTTTAGGTGCAAAATTGAAAGAGTCATGATTTTTAGAAGGTGATGAGGAAAAAATGAAAATGCAAAAACGGAAAAACCCAGCGTCCTTAAGGGGTTAAAAGTTGTAACCCAATTTCTCTTGAGTAAGGAAATAGCTCATATGTGTATGTCAAGTGCTCTGTGGGTGAACTAGAGGGCTCAGAAGGGTAGGACCGACAATGGGGGTTTGGAGAGTGAGTTTTTCTGAAATGGTTTTTGGGGGGCATGTCAAATTTAGGAAGCCCCTATGGTGCCAGAAGAGCAAAAAAAAAAAAAACACATGGCATACTATTTTTGAAACTACACCCCTCAAGGAATGTAACAAGGGGTACAGTGAGCCTTATCACACCACAGGTGTTTGACGACTTTTCGTTAAAGTTGGATGTGTAAATTTTAAAAAAATTCACAAAAATGCTGGTGTTAACCCAAATTTTTCATTTTCACAAGGGGTAATTGGAGAAAAATCCTCCCACAATTTGTAACCCCATCTCTTCTGAATATGAAAATACCCCATGTGTGGATATAAAGTGCTCTGCGGGCGAACTACAATGCTCAGAAGAGAAGGAGCGACATTGGGCTTTTGGAGAGAGCATTTGTTTGAAATAGAAGTCGGGGGCCATGTGCATTTACAAAGCCCCTGTGGTGCCAGAACAGTGCCCCCCCCCCCACATGTGACCACATTTCAGAAACTTAACCCCTCACAGAATGTAATAACGGGTGCGGTGAACATTTACACCCCACTATTCTTTGGAACAGTGGGCTGTGCAAATGAAAAATTTAATTTTTCATCTTCATGGATCACTGTTTAAAAAATATGTCAGACACCTGTGGGGTGTAAATGCTCACTGCACCCCTTATTACATTCCGTGAGGGGTGTAGTTTCAAAAATGGGGTCACATGTAGGGGGTCCACTGTTTTGGCACCATAGGGGCTTTGGAAACGCACTTGGCCTTCAATTCCAGACACATTCTCTCTCCAAAAGTCTAATGGCGCTCCTTCAGTTCTGAGCATTGTAGTTCACCCGCAGAGTACTTTTCGTCCACATATGGGGTATGTTGGTACTCAGAAGAAATGTGGTTACAAATCATGGGGGATATTTTTTCCAATTACCTCTTGTGAAATTGAAAGATTTGGGATGACACCAGCATTTTAGTGAAAAAATTAAAAAAATGCATTTTCACATCCAACTTTAACAAAAATTATTCAAACACCTGTGGGGTGTTAAAGGGGTACTCCGGTGAAAACCTTTTTTCTTTTAAATCAACTGGCTCCGGAAAGTTAAACAGATTTGTAAATTACTTCTATTAAAAAATCTTAATCCTTCCTGTACTTATTAGCTGCTGAATACTACAGAGGAAATTATTTTCTATTTGGAATGGTATCTGATGACATCATGAGCACAGTGCTCTTTGCTGACGTTATTATAATAATAATAACAATAAGTCATTATTTATTGTTGTCCTTAGTGGGATTTGAACCCAAGGCCCCAGCATTGCAAGGCAGCAGTGCTAACCACTCAGCCACCATGCTGCCCTTAGTATGCATCTGCTATGCATCTGCTATGCATGGTTGCTAAAATGGACAGAGATGTCAGCAGAGAGCACTGTGCTTGTGATGTCATCAGTGTTCCAAAAAGAAAGGAATTTCCTCTGTAGCATTCAGCAGCTAATAAGTACTGGAAGGATTAAGATTTTTTAGTAAAAGTAATTTGCAAATATGCTTAACTTTCTGGCACCAGTTGATTTAAAAGAAAAAAGGTTTTCACCGGAGTACCCCTTTAAGGCTCACTGTACCCCTTGCTATGTTCCGTGAGGGGTGTAGTTTCCACAATGGGGTCACATGTGTTTTTTTTGTGTTTATGTCAGAATGGCTGTAACGATCAGCCACCCCTGTGCAAATCACCTCAAATGTACATGGCACTCTCACTCCTGAGCCTTGTTGTGCGCCCGCAGAGCATTTTCTGTCCACATATGGGGTATTTCCTTACTCAGGAGAAATTGCATTACAAATTTTGCGGGTTTTTGTTTTTTTTCTTTTACCTCCTGTAAAAATGAAAAGTACGGGGCAACACCAGCATGTTAGTGTAAAATTTAAATTTTTTCAGAATTATATACTGGAGTAGACCTCAACCTTACCTTTTCATAAGGGTGAAAGGAGAAAAAAAACTCAAAAACAGTGCCGTACCATACATTTTTCATTTTCATTGGGGGGGGGGGGGGGGTGTAAGGAGGTGTATATGTAGTGTTTCACTTTTTATTTTGTGCTAGTGTAGTGTAGTGTTTTTAGGATACATTTACACAGATGGCGGTTTAGAGCGAGTTTCCTGCTGGTGGTTTGAGCTGCAGCGGAAAATTTGCCACAGCTCAAACTTGCAGCAAGAAACTCACTATAAACTCTCGCCCATGTACATTCACTTGAGGGTGGTGGTGGGGGGGGGGTTGGCAAACCTCCAGCTGTCGCAAAACTACAACTTCTAGCATGCCTTTTGGTTGTCTGTGCATGCTGGAGGAACACTGGTTGCAAAAAACTGACAGTTTGTTACTTAGTGTTTCGCAAACAGTGGGCCTCCAGCTGTTGCAAAACTACAACTCTCAGCATATATTGTCTGTCAGCACATGCTGGGAGTGGTAATTGGCAACAGCTGGAGGCACACTGGTTGCAAAACACTGAGTTAGGTAACAATGTTTCCCAACCTGTGTGCCTCCAGTTGTTGCAAAACTACAACTCCCAGCATTCCCAGGCCGCCGAATGGCATGTTGGGAGTTGTAGTTATGCAACAACTGGAGGAGAACAGTTTGGAGACCACTTTATAGTGGTGTCCAAACTGTAGCCCTCCAGATGTTGAAAAACTTCAACTCCAAGCATGCCCTGACTGCCCAGGCAGGCTGGGAGTTGTAGTTCTGCAACATCTGAAGAGCCACATGTTGCCAAACTACAACTCCCAGCATGCCTAACAGTCTAGGCATGCTTTGAATTGTAGTTTTGCAACATCTGGAGGGCTACAGTTTAGACACCACTGTATAGTAGTCTCCAAAGTGTAGCCCTCCAGATTTTTCAAAACTTCAGCTCCCAGCATGTCGACACTGTCCAGGCATGCTGGGAGTTGTAGTTCTGCAACATCTGAAGGGCCACATGCTACAGAACTACAACTCCCAGCATGCCTGGACTGTCTGGGCATGCTGAGAGTTGTAGTTTTGCAACATCTAGAAGGGCACAGATTGGAGACCACTGCACAGTGGTCTCCATACTGTGACCCTCCAGATGTTGCAAAACTACAACTCCCAGCATGCCCAGATAGCCAAAGGCGGTCTGGGCATGCTTAGAGTTGTAGATGTGAAACACCTAGAAGCAGCCGTGCAGATCACTTTAGGGCGATCTTCACTGCTGCATCTGACACCGCCGCCGCTGCATCAACTTGCCTTTGCCTGTCCCTGCCGGTGATCAGGTATCTGCCGCCAGTCCCCCCACCATGCTGGTCCCTGCAGCCGTCGCCGCCATCTTCCCCTGCTCTGCCTGGACTTCCAGGGGCGGGCAGAGCAGGGGAAATTAACTGTCACCCCTCGCACCTGCTCTGCGATTCGCAGGTCACTCCTGACCGGCCAATCGCAGGGGATAGGAAGAGATGGCACCCCTGCCACCTCCTCCTATCCTTCAGGATGGTCAGAACTACCTCTGACAGCTCGGGTCATCCCTATTTTCCCGGACCCAATCAGCCCGGAATCGGTGCAAATCGCCGATCTGAATTGATGGGGGGACATGGAGTGGTCTCAGGACCCCCCAGGCATTTGCCCGGGATGCCTGCTGAATGATTTCAGCAGGCATCCCACTCTGGTCCCCACCCGGCGTGCGGCGTGTCCTGAAGGGGTTAAAGAGGTATGGTGGAAGAAATCTATTTATTTGTTTTGGTGCCAGAAAGTTGTACAGATTCGTAAATCAGTTCTATAAAAAAAAATCTTAATCCTTCCAGTACTTATCAGCTGCTGTGTACTGCAAAGGGAGTTGAGTTTTTCTTTTCTGTCTGACCACTGTGCTCTCTGCTGCCACCTCTGTCCATGTCAGGAACTGTCCGGAGCAGGAGATGTTTGCTATGGGGATTTGCTTTGAACCTGGACAGTTCCTGAGGCGTAGCTTGTAGCTTCTGGGCCCCGATGCAAAATCTGCAACAGGTCCCCATATACCAATTATAATATTGGTCTCTTACGGGAAAGATGTCCTTTGGGGCCCCCTTCGGCACCAGGGCCCACGGTGCGACCGCTAGCTCTGCTACCTCTATAGCTACGTCCCTGTCTGACACAGACAAAGGTGTCAGCAGAGAGCACTGTGATCAGACAGAAAATAAATTCAAAAAGTAAAGAACTTCCTCTGTAGTATAGAGCAGCTGATAAGTACTGGAAGGATTACAATTTTTTTAATAGAAGTAATTTACAAATCTGTATAACTTTTTCAAGCTAGTAAATATATATATTTTTTTCCCATTGGAGTACCCCTTTATGTATGAGGGCTAATTTTTTGTGCCGTAATCTGAAGTTTTTAGTGGTACAATTTATGTATTGATCTGACTTTTTGATCCCTTTTTATTAATTTTTTCATGATTTAAAAAGTGACCAAAAATACACTATTTTGGACTTTGGAATTTTTCTGCACGTACGCCATTGACCGTGCTGTTTAATTAATTATATATTTTTATAATTAGGACATTTCCGCACATGGCGATACCACATATGTTTATTTTTATTTACACGTTTTTTTTTGTTTTTTTTTTTAAATGGGAAAAGGGGGGGTTAAATGATCTTTATTTTTTTTTTTTTCACTTTTTTTTGCAGTGTTATAGCTCCCATAGGGGGCTATAACACTGCACACACTGATCTTTTACATTGATCACTGGTTTCTCATAGGAAACCATTGATCAATGATTCTGCCGCTTGACTGCTCATGCCTGGATCTCAGGCACTGAGCAGTCATTCAGCGATCGGACAACAGGAGGCAAGATAAGGGGACCCTCCTGCTGTCCTACAGCTGTTCAGGATGCCGCAATTTCTCCGCGGCGATCCCCAACAGCCCGCTGAGCTAGCTTGGGGTAGTTTAGTTTCACTTTAGACGCGGCAATAAATTTTGAACGCCGCGTCTAAAGAGTTAATAGCACGCGGCACTGATCGTGGTTATTAGCCATGGGTGCCAGGCCTGAACCGCTATGATGCAGGGCCACGCCATGGCCCCGCGTTATAAAACGGGAGCGGACTCAGGACATACTGGTACTTCCTTGGTCCTTAAGAGGTTAAAAGTATTTTTCAATTCAAAGTTATTTTCCTTTCTATCAAATTATTATTTTCTGCTTATCGCTTTAATTCTCCACTGAGTATTGGTCCAAATGTTCTTGCACAGTCTGTACCCACAGTGTAACTGAGACAAAGGTGGAGACCAAAGGTTAGATAAGACAATAAATACGGCTTCTGGCTGCCAGATTTCTGCATTGTCCTCAGCTCCGGTCACAGCTATGGATTTGGGGTTCTCTTTAGCTTTCTATTTCGTGCTGGTTTTAACTCTTCTCTATATCCTAAATGTCTTGAAGAGTTGGAATAAAAATCATGTCACAAATTTTCCTCCTGGACCCAGATGTTTGCCGCTGATCGGGGATTTACATCTCATGGATCTGAAGAAGCTTAATGTCACCTTTATGGAGGTAAAGACACTTCTTTATTTCATCACTATAGTAAAGAAATACAGTAAAGAAATACAGTAAGAAATACAGTAAAGAAATCCTGGTATTATCATACTGTAAATGTATAGATTTGACTAAGTTAAATAGGATTTTGTTAATGTTCTTTTTTATCATAGTTTTTTTTTTTATTTTTTTTTAGACAAAATACTTATTCATACATTACATCTTATTAGTGAAGGCTTCCATCCCCAGAACATGAATTTATCCCTTATAAGTAAAGTTAAAGGGGTTGTCCTGTAAAATACAATGTAACGCTGAGCGCTCCGGCCCCTGCTCCTGGACCGGAGCGCTCACTGCGTTTGTCCCCGCAGAGTGCCCCGGTCAGACTCACTGACCGGGGACACTCTGTTTCTGTCACCGGCGGGGACGCGGTCCGCGCTGCGGGATGTCCCCGCGCGCGTCCAGCGTCCCATCCTCACTTACCTGCACCCGCTCCGACTCTCTCCTCTGCTCCCCGGTCACGTGGTTCCTGGCGCCCGCGTCCCTGCACCATAGGGCACGCGCGTGCCGGCTGTGTAAAATTTAAAGGGCCAGTGCACCATTGATTGGTGCCTGGCCCAACCCAATTTCAGCTGTCCCTATAAATGTATCCTGCCCCTTCCTCCCCTTGCCGGATCTTTGTTGCCTTTGTGCCCAAAAGAAGGCGTTTTCTGTGTACTCCTTGCCTGTTGCCGAACCCGTTGCTAACGACTACCGCCTCTGAATCTGTGCTGCCTGCCCTGACGTTTTGTCTAATAAATATATATATACATATTTTTGAACTTTCACTTTACTTTCATTTAATTTTCATTTTAAGATTGAATGTTAAATATTAGACATATCAATAAATGTACATATAATAAATATTCATAACTTCATATATATATATATATATATATATATATATATATATATATGCATATAAATATACAACCTACTACTACTCCCATCAAAGGCAGAGCACTGAGAGCAGGTATTCTGATGTGGAGGTCTCATCAGGGAGTTGCCGTGCACATAACTTCTTTCATTCTGTTCTCTTCGTACCCAAACAAGCAGGAAATCCCCTTAATTGAATAATGAGACCACAAACTATTAAGGTCAATGAGATAGAATTTTCTATGTTTCTATGAAGTTCAATTGTATCTCATTGACTTTAATAGTTTGTGGTCTCATTATTTAATTATTCAATTAAGGGGATTTCCTGCCTGTTAATCTTCATTCATTCATTCATTCATCGGTCACTGTGAGAATTACATTGCTGCTACAAAGTTCAATATATTGTTTTAAAATATTGTAATGTCTAAAATAAAATTAACAAAAATAATATTAACGAAATTCACAAAATGCAACATTATAAAATATTTATCTATCTATATACAGTATATATATATATATATATATATATATATATATATATATATATACATACGCACTGCTCAAAAAATAAAGGGAACACTTAAACAAGACAATGTAACTCTAAGTCAATGACACTTCTGTGAAATCACACTGTCCACTCAGGAAGCAAAACTGATTGACAATCAATTTCACATGCTGTTGTGCAAATGGAACAGACAACAGGTGGAAATTGTAGTCAATAAGTAAGACATCCCCAATAATGGAGTGGATCTGCAGGTGGTGACCACAGACCATTGCTCAGTTCCTATGCTTCCTGGCTGATGTTTTGGTCACTTTTGAATGCTGGCGGTGCTTTCACTCTAGTGGTAGCATGAGACGGAGTCTACAAACCACACAAGTGGCTCAGATAGTGCAGCTCATCCAGGATGGCACATCAATGCGAGCTGTGGCAAGAAGGGCTGCTGTGTCTGTTAGCATAGTGTCCAGAGCATGGAGGCGTTACCAGGAGACAGGGCAGTACATCAGAAGATGTGGAGGAGGCCATAGGAGGGCAACAACCCAGCAGCAAGGCCGCTACCTCTGCCTTTGTGCAAGGAGGAGCCCTGCCAGAGCCCTGCAAAATGACCTTCAGCAGGCCACAAATGTGCATGTGTCCACTCAAACAGTCAGAAACAGACTCCATGAGGGTGGTATGAGGTCCCAACATCAACAGCTGGGGATTGTGCTTACAGCCCAACACCGTGCAGGACGTTTGGCATTTGCCAGAGAACACCAAGATTGGCAAATTTGACACTGGTGCCCTGTGCTCTTCACAGATGAAAGCAGGTTCACACCAAGCACATGTGACAGATGTGACAGAGTCTGGAGACACCGTGGAGAACATTCTGCTGCCTGCAACATCCTCCAGCATGACCGGTTTGGTGGTGGGTCAGTAATGGTGTGGGGTGGCATTTCTTTGGGGGGCCGAGGTAGCCTGACTGCCATTAGGTACCGAGATGAGATCCTCAGACCCCTTGTGAGACCATATGCTGGTGTGGTTGGCTCTCGGTTACTCCTAATGCAAGACAATGCTAGACCTCATGTGGCTGGAGTGGGTCAACAATTCCTGCAAGAGGAAGGGATTGATGCTATGGACTGGCCTGCTTGTTCCCTAGACCTGAATCCGATTGAGCACATCTGGGACATCATGTCTCGCTCCATCCACCAACGCCACGTGGCACCATAGACTGTCCAGGAGTTGGCGGATGCTTTAGTCCAGGTCTGGGAGGACATCCCTCAGGAGACCATCCACCACCTCATCAGGGGCATGCCCAGGCATTATAGGGAGGTCATACGGGCACGTGGAGGCCACACACACTACTGGGTCTCATTGTGACTTGTTTTAAGGACATTACATAAAGTTGGATCAGCCTGTAGTGCGGTTTCCCACTGTGATTTTGAGTGTGACTCCATATCCAGACCTCCATGGGTTGATAAATTTGATTTCCATTGATAATTTTTGTGTGATTTTGTTGTCAGCACATTCTACTTTGTAAAGATGAAACCATTTCATACTATTAGTTCATTCATTCAGATCTAGGATGTGTTATCTTAGTGTTCCCTTTATTTTTTTTTAGCAATATATATAAATCGCAAATTATGTTTGCAAACTGTCCATGGTTACTGCTGATCCCGCAGCATATGTATCCTGCTGAAGTGAGGACCGCATCTTATTTAAATAGTGTTGTAAGCCTCCTTCCTTCAATCCAGGTCACATATGCTGTGGGATCTGCTGTACCCTCAGCGGTGCTTAAAATATTGTTACATATAATATTGCTGAAGAAACCAATTGTACTTTTTTTTAATTGTACACATTTTTGTCCTGGACTACAGATGATGAGTAAGAAATAGGATACAAATGATCCCACATAGCATTATATATATATATATATATATATATATATATATATATATATATATATGTATATATAACCAAAAGACGCAGCACTCCAACAATATTTGTATTTATTCCAACATATCCAGTCCACAAGCAACGTTTCTGCTCTCTATTGAGCCATTTTCAAGCTTAAAGGGGTAGTCCAGTGGTGAAAAACTTATCCCCTATCCTAAGGATAGGGGATAAGTTTGAGATCGTGGGGGGTCCGACCGCTGGGGCCCCCTGCAATCTCTCTGTACGGGGGCCAGGCTCTCCGGCCAGATAGCGGGTGTCGACCCCTGCACGAAGCGGCGGCTGACACGCCCCCTCAATACATCTCTATGGCAGAGCCGGAGATTGCCAAAGGCAGCGCTTCGGCTCTGCCATAGAGTTGTATTGAGGGGGCGTGTCGGCCGCCGCTTCGTGCGGAGGTCGACACGCCCCCTTCCCGCGGGCTGTCGGGGCTCCGTACAGGAGATCGCAGGGGGCCGCAGCGGTCGGCCCCCCCGCTATCTTAAACTTATCCCCTATCCTTAGGATAGGGGATAAGTTGTTCACCACTGGGCCACCACTGGACTACTCCTTTAAGCTTGAAAATGGCTCCATAGAGAGCAGAAACGTTGCTTGTGGACTGGATATGTTGGAATAAATACAAATTTTTTGGGAGTGCTGCGTCTTTTGGTTTTGCATCTAAGAAGAACCCTGATCAGGTTTACTGGATGCTGGCACCCACTGCATCTTTACTACTGCATATAGTGCTGCATATTGAATTTGTATATATATATATATATATATATATATATATATATATATCAACAGGAGAATACAGCAGCACACTGCTAGCACAAAGATATAGATGAAACATGAGTATATAGATAAAACATGAGTATATAGATAGAACAAGAAAAGCTATACAGCTGTAGTGCAATAAATGAAAATATGAAACTATGAAATAATGAGGTACTTAGCTTGCAAATTTGGCGCCAAATAGCGTGGACCGTCCCACTACGGTAAGGTGACCTCATTCTGGGACGGACCCGACACTATGAATATGCCTCTGTGTGAACAGTACAGCAGGCATGCAAGGTCTGAAACATCCAAGGTACCTTATATACACCTAATAGAGGTGGGTGGGGTGCAGGAGCCAACATGGAGGTAGACACTCCCCCGTATGTGTAATACAACCAAAGAATAAGTTGGCCAGCACTGTTGATTCCAAACTATTGTAAAGACCTGGCTTACAGGTGCAGGCTGCTGGGCTAAATATACAGAAACAGGAGAGTACAGCAGCACACTGCTAGCACAAAGATATAGATGAAACATGAGTATATAGATGAAACATGAGTATATAGATAAAACATGAAAAGCTATACAGCTGTAGTGCAATAAATGAAAATATGAAACTATGAAATAATGAGGTACTTAGCTTGCAAATTTGGCGCCAAATAGTGTGGACCGTCCCACCACGGTAAGGTGACCTCATGCTGGCCAACTTATTCTTTGGTTATTTATATATACATATAGTAAGGAGGAAGATGCTTTCCGGCTCTGTATAGTTGTAATGGCGCCCGCAGCGTGTGAAAATCAAACTGCGCCTGCGCAGATAGCTAAGATGACACAGCATCACATGATTAGATACATGAATAATCACATGACCATAATCATGTGACCGCTCAGGATGAAGAAATTTAACAGGCAGGAAATCCCCTTAAATGAATAAATGAATAATGAGACCACAAACTATTAAAGTCAATGAGAAACAATTGAACTAGGTCAGTGTGTCAATTGTGTCTCATTGACCTTAATAAGTTGGGGTCTCATTATTCAATTAAGGGGATTTCCTGCTTGTTTAGGTACGCAGAGAGATGGGAATGAAAGAAGTTATATGCACGGCATCACCCTGATGAGACCTCTGCGCTAATAAAGGCACTGGCCACATCAGAATACCTGCTCTGCCTCTGATGGGAGTAGTAGTAGGTTGTATTATATATATATATATATATATATATATATATATATATATATAGAGAGAGAGAGAGAGAGAGAGATGCATATCTATTGTCACGATCCCGGCTGGTAGGAGGTGGATCCTCTGTGCCAGAGAGGGATTGGCGTGGACCGTGCTAGTGGACCGGTTCTAAGTCACTACTGGTGTTCACCAGAGCCCGCCGCAAAGCGGGATGGTCTTGCTGCGGCGGTAGTGACCAGGTCGTATCCACTAGCAACGGCTCAACCTCTCTGACTGCTGAAGATAGGCACGGTACAAGGGAGTAGACAAAGCAAGGTCGGACGTAGCAGAAGGTCGGGGCAGGCAGCAAGAATCGTAGTCAATAAGGCAAGCAGGAGGTCAAGTACACGGTATGGATAAACACAGTAACGCTTTCACTAGGCTCTAAGGCAACAAGATTCGGCAGGGAAGTGCAGGGACAGAGAACAGATATAGTCTGGGAGCAGGTGGAAGCCAATTAAGCTAATTGGGCCAGGCACCAATCATTGGTGCACTGGCCCTTTAAGTCTCAGGGAGCTGGCGCGCGCGCGCCCTAGAGAGCGGAGCCGCGCGCGCCAGCACATGACAGCAGGGGACCGGGACGGGTAAGTGACCTGGGATGCGATTCGCGAGCGGGCGCGTCCCGCTGTGCGAATCGCATCCCCGACGGCCATGACAGTGCAGCGCTCCCGGTCAGCGGGACCGACCGGGGCGCTGCGGAGAGAGAGACGCCGTAAGCGCTCCGGGGAGGAGCGGGGACCCGGAGCACTAGGCGTAACAGTACCCCCCCCCCTTAGGTCTCCCCTTCTCTTTGTCCGGTAACTGCCTCCCCTGGGATGAGGAGACCAGGAAAGAATGGAGGGTTTCCTCAATGGCAGGCAGTACAGCAGGAGTGGGAATGGGGAGGGAGGGCAGAGGGCGAGGCCTGGCACGGGGCAGTGTGACACCAGGACGGGGGCCATGGGGAGGCACCGAGGCTTGCCTGACTGGACTGGGAGGGGGGGAGAGGCACTTCTTATGGCAGGGCGGCAGACCGGTTACAGGGGGAACCACAGGGTCACGGCAGGGAGTACTGGGAACCGGTTTAAGGCAGTCCTTGAAACAAGAGGAACCCCAGCTCTTGATCTCCCCTGTGGACCAATCCAGGGTTGGGGAATGGTGTTGAAGCCAGGGTAGTCCAAGGAGAATTTCGGAAGTGCAATTGGAGAGGACCAAAAACTCAATTTTTTCGTGATGAGGTCCGATGCACATTAGGAGGGGCTCCGTGCGGTAACGCACGGTGCAATCCAACCTGACTCCGTTGACCGCGGAAATGTAGAGTGGCTTGACGAGACGGGTCACCGGGATGCGGAATTTATTCACCAAGGACTCACGAATAAAATTCCCAGAGGCACCAGAGTCCAGGCAGGCCACGGCTGAGAGGGAGGAGTTGGCTGAAGGGGAAATCCGCACGGGCACCGTGAGACGTGGAGAAGCCGACTTAGAATCAAGAGACGCCACACCCACGAGAGCTGGGTGCGAGCGTGCGTTTCCCAGACGTGGAGGACGGATAGGGCAATCCACCAAGAAATGTTCGGTACTGGCACAGTACAGACAAAGATTTTCTTCCCTACGGCGATTCCTCTCCTCCTGGGTCAGGCGAGACCGATCCACTTGCATGGCCTCCTCGGCGGGAGGCCTAGGCGTAGATTGCAACGGAGACTGTGGGAGAGGTGCCCAGAGATCTAAGTCTTTTTCCTGGCGGAGCTCTTGATGTCTCTCAGAAAAACGCATGTCAATGCGAGTGGCTAGATGAATGAGTTCATGCAGGTTAGCAGGAATTTCTCGTGCGGCCAGAACATCTTTAATGTTGCTGGATAGGCCTTTTTTAAAGGTCGCGCAGAGGGCCTCATTATTTCAGGATAGTTCAGAAGCAAGAGTACGGAATTGTATGGCGTACTCGCCAACGGAAGAATTACCCTGGACCAGGTTCAGCAGGGCAGTCTCAGCAGAAGAGGCTCGGGCAGGTTCCTCAAAGACACTTCGAATCTCCGAGAAGAAGGAGTGTACAGAGGCAGTGACGGGGTCATCGCGGTCCCAGAGCGGTGTGGCCCATGACAGGGCTTTTCCAGACAGAAGGCTGACTACGAAAGCCACCTTAGACCTTTCAGTAGGAAACTGGTCCGACATCATCTCCAAGTGCAGGGAACATTGCGAAAGAAAGCCACGGCAAAACTTAGAGTCCCCATCAAATTTGTCCGGCAGGGACAAGCGGAGGCTAGGAGTGGCCACTCGCTGCGGAAGGGGTGCAGGAGCTGGCGGAGGAGATGGTTGCTGCTGTAGCAGAGGCAGAAGTTGCGACTGAAGTTGTTGCACCATGGTGGACACTTCCGACAGCTGGTGGGTTAGATGGGCGATCTGTCGGGATTGCTGGGCGACCACCGTGGTGAGATCAGAGATAGCTGGCAGGGGAACCTCAGCGGGATCCATGGCCGGATCTACTGTCACGATCCCGGCTGGTAGGAGGTGGATCCTCTGTGCCAGAGAGGGATTGGCGTGGACCGTGCTAGTGGACCGGTTCTAAGTCACTACTGGTGTTCACCAGAGCCCGCCGCAAAGCGGGATGGTCTTGCTGCGGCGGTAGTGACCAGGTCGTATCCACTAGCAACGGCTCAACCTCTCTGACTGCTGAAGATAGGCGCGGTACAAGGGAGTAGACAAAGCAAGGTCGGACGTAGCAGAAGGTCGGGGCAGGCAGCAAGAATCGTAGTCAATAAGGCAAGCAGGAGGTCAAGTACACGGTATGGATAAACACAGTAACGCTTTCACTAGGCTCTAAGGCAACAAGATCCGGCAGGGAAGTGCAGGGACAGAGAACAGATATAGTCTGGGAGCAGGTGGAAGCCAATTAAGCTAATTGGGCCAGGCACCAATCATTGGTGCACTGGCCCTTTAAGTCTCAGGGAGCTGGCGCGCGCGCGCCCTAGAGAGCGGAGCCGCGCGCGCCAGCACATGACAGCAGGGGACCGGGACGGGTAAGTGACCTGGGATGCGATTCGCGAGCGGGCGCGTCCCGCTGTGCGAATCGCATCCCCGACGGCCATGACAGTGCAGCGCTCCCGGTCAGCGGGACCGACCGGGGCGCTGCGGAGAGAGAGACGCCGTAAGCGCTCCGGGGAGGAGCGGGGACCCGGAGCGCTAGGCGTAACATCTATTATATGTAATTCTATTTATATGTATAATATTTAACATTCCAATGTACACTTAACAAAATGAAAGTCAAGGGAAAGTAAAGGGAAAGTTAAATATAAATAAAATGCATGAATAAAAAATTATTAAAATGGATTGTCTAAAAAAAAGTTTAATTAGAGGCTATACTGACTAAAAGTATTACTTTTAAATCATTACTGCTTTTTTATACATAAATCAATCCAGGCTCAACTATAAAACACACTGAATTAATCTTCTACATACGGCAGTGTAATTTATTAACGGAAATAGACGTTTTTAATATCGATTTGCTGCAAATTAATTCGGGTCTAATCAAATAAAAAATAAAAAATCAACGAATCGTCTGAATCGAATTTTTGAAAAATTCACCCATCTCTAATAACAATGGTCACACTGGCCCAAGGGCTTTCAAAGGGTTTTCCTATGCTCTGCGGGGTGGCAAAGTGAAGAGGGGGCTATACAGTTTGTGTTGATGATCCCAGGGTTCACCCAGTATGGTGTTTGGTCTGATGGTGATGGTAAAGTGTAGGAATAAGACCAAACACTGGAGTAACCGCCCTTTTAAATGGGGCGAGCGGGTGCTGATAGTGAGCACTGATCTGTTTAATAAAATTTATCACGTAGCTTGGCCACATGATTGATCGCCAGTTTGCATGTGCAGCCCTTTAAATTCATCATTGTCAGCTGCATGTCCCTTGCTAACACAAGGTAATGGGCCTCATTTACTATTGCAAACCTGACACGTTGTGTCGGGTTGTGCGCCAGATTCTGGTGCATTGCGCCGAAAATTTTGTCTGTGCCAGAATTTGCGCCATAATTGAAAAAAATAAAAAATAAAAATAAAACAGACTAACTCCCCATTTTGCTAAGAAAACCCAAAAATGGGGCGTGGCTGTTGAGAAAAGGGGGAGCGGTCACCGAAAGGGCCGTGTTCCCGAGATTTTTACAAAAACCCAACAAAAATGTGGTGGATTTCAACTGAGGAAAACCCTACAGATGAGAGCATGTGTGAAAAAAGGAAAATGTAGGGAATGTGAAAAATGTAGGAAAACCTTAGTAAATACCATGGAAAGTAAATTGTAGGGAATTAAAACCCACAAAGAAACCTACACAACACCCTTAGTAAATAAGGGCCAATATGTGGCCACTGATTATACTGACTACACAAAAGATCTGACCAGCCAACGAAAGAGGCTTTTCTCGTTCGTAGGCGGATTACGGATCAATGTAATAGCCTTCAATAGGGTGAAGCATGTAGCATACCACAGTCACCATCCTGAATCCTTTCCCCTAACATCCTCTACTAGAGATAATAGTGCTGTGCTGCTGGCCCCCTAGAGCTTGACTCATAAGACATTGCTACCAGTAGATACTTTCTCCTCCTAGTCTGCCTTGTACCAGGTGCTACAAGAGTAGGGACTTCTGTTATATGATAGGAGTCCCTGCTCCTATATGTAGTTTTTGTGGTGCACTACACTATTAGGGGGCACTATTAGTAGGGGTCCCTGGGATAATGTAGAGATGATGATGATGATGATGAAGTAGAATTTTATTGTCATGTAGCTGAGTGGTGTTTCACAACAATTTTTGTGAATTGTTTATAAATAATTTATTTGTAACTATTCCTTCACACAAAGCCCAGGAATGAGATGGCGGACAGCCAGGGTTGCGTAAAACAACTTTAAACTTTACTGAACCCTCAAAGCAGATCAATATAATGCAGACACTTAGATTTTAGCTTGAAGTACAACATTATGTTTCAACTTTATGCTTTAAATAGGCACTGTCACCAACTTTATTTTTTGATATGTTGTAGTACTTATGTACTACAACATATCTCTAATATACTTTTATTATTTTTTTTTTCATTAAAAAGGTTTAATTTACATTTAAAAACCGGCCACCGAAAAAGGACTGATTTTGGAGTGGCAATCAGTCCTTTTTCAGTTAGGCTGCACTCGCTCCCTGCCTGTCAATCAGACAGGCGGGAGCGAGCGCATTGGCTCCCCGGCCACTGGCTGGGAGGCCACTCCTCCCGCACATCGCCGCCGCCGCCTCGTTGCTGCCGCTGTCCCTGCACGCCCGCTGCCGGACTCTGCAGTAACTGCAAGTGTAATGAGGGAACGGGGTATGCGAGGCGGGGGGGGAGGGGAGGAGGGAACGGGCTAGTGCCGTAGCGGGGGGGGCGAACGGGCTAGCAAAAAAAAAAATATAGGATGGTGGGAGCTACCCTTTAAGTTGAAGGGGCTTTTGCAGAAATAGAATTTTTGTGCTTTTGTACGGAACCTTGAAGGTGTTTAATGAAGATGTGTGACTTTTTTATGCACTAACTGAAAGGGGTACTTTCCTGTTCCGAATGCTGGAGCCGGCGCCAGGAGCTCATGACGTCATAGCCCCCTCAATGCAAGTCTATGGGAGGGGGCGTGACAGCCGTCACGCCCCCTCCCATATACTTGCATTGAGGGGGGTGGGGTGTGACGTCATGATGGGGCGGGGCTATGACGTCACTAGCTCCTGATGCAGGCTCCAACGTTCGGAATAGTTTGTTCCAAACACTGAGCAGCGGAGTACCCCTTTAATGTCATAATTACTTAGAAGTTTACAAGTGACTAAATTCTGGTTTGGTTTCAGCTGTACAGAAATGCACTAAGAAAAGTGTGCATGCTGGAAAATTCAGTTTAAATCTTGAAAGACACATATGCAATGTAGAGAATACAGTGACCTAGGCTTTAAGCACCTGAAATACACACTTTACTGTCTCTATGTAGCAGCCGGTACCCCTAGTGCTTGGCCTCCACACTATCAGCAGAAAAGGAGACAAACAATATTTGCATGGTGTCAAGCAGATGTACCAGGATAGGTTCTTACCAATTTGCATGATGATCTATATTATTTTTAATATATTATTTAAGTTTGCAAAGAAGTACGGCCCAGTGTATAGTGTCCAGATGGGAATGAAAAAAATGGTGGTCCTAGCCGGATATGAGACCGTGAAAGATGCTCTTGTCAATCATGCAGAAGACTTTGGAGAAAGGGGAATACCTAGAATATTTAAGGATATGGACAAAGGGATGGGTGAGTTATTTTGGTTTCATTCATACCATGGAGTATTACAGTTATTATACATGTTACCTTAATACCAAGTATATTTAAAGTGATGGCCTGTCCAGAGGATAGACCAACTATTTTTACAGGCTTGATAACCCCAGATAGTCCCAGATAACACAAAAAATGTGTCTTCAGTACACATCAAAAATACTAATATATTTCAGGATTGGTTTCTTCAAATGGTGAGAATTGGAAGACTATGAGAAGATTCACAATAACCACATTACGGGATTTTGGCATGGGAAAAAGTACCATCGAGGAGAAAATTGTGGATGAATGTGCCAACTTAACTACATATTTTGCATCCTATAAAGGTAGAGTATGCTGATCCTGATACTATCATTATTAGAAACTAAACTCTATGACATTTAATACTTAAAGGGTACCTCTCATCAAAAAAACTTTTGATATATTATAGATTAATGTATGCAGAATATCTTTACAATTGCATGTTATTAAAAAATATGCTTCTTTCTATTTAATTTTCCATTTTGAAGAAATGACCACTAGGGGTCTCCCTACCAGTCCTGGCAGCAAGCATTTCAGACTCATGCTGGAGTCCTAAACACTACGAGCTGCCAGTCTGCTTTGTTCACAGCCTGTTTGGCTGTGAACAAAGCAGGCTGGCAGCTCTGAGTGTTTAGGACTCCAGCATGAGTCAGAAATGCTTGCTGACAGGACTGATCGGGAAAAATACAATAGAAAGAAGCATATTTTTCATTAACATGCTATTGGAAAGTTATTCAACATTCATTAATCTAAAATATATCAAAAGTTTATTTGATGAGAGGTACCCTTTAAAGGGGTACTCCAGTGCTATCTAAAGGATAGGGGATAAGATGCCTGATCGTGGGAGTCCCACCTCTGGGGACCCCTGTGACCTTGCATGTGGCACCCCTTTGTAATCAGTGGGACGTCACGCTCCGCCCCTGAATGCAAGCCTGCGGGAGGGGACGTGATAGCTGTCACACCTCCTCCCATAGACTTGCATTGAGGGGCAGAGCGTGACGTCACACGCCGCCGGCCCCGTGATCGACAGTAATCAGACCCGGAGTGAACACACTCCGGGGACTGATTACAAATGGGGTGCAAGATCACGGGGGTCCCCAGAGGTGGGACTCCCGCGATCAGGCATCTTATCCCCTATCCTTTGGATAGGGGATAAGATATCTAAGCACCGGAGAACCCCTTTAAAGGGGTACTCCACTGGCCAGTGTTCAGAACATGTACAAGTAACCACCATTGTACAGTATTTGTCACGTGTCAGGTGTTGGCCCTATTAAAGGTTTTCCATTGGTGACCAGGAGCCTCCTGTCCTGCACCTCATAAAGTTATATCACCATCATTGTCTTACTAATATTTCTTCATTTCTTTCTCCGTAGGGAAGCCATTTGACAACTTTTTGATCTTGAACGCTGCTGTGGCCAATATAATTGTGGCAATTTTACTTGGGAATCGAATGGACTACGATGATCCCCAATTTGAGAGACTGTTAACATTGATAAATGAAAATATTAGACTTTTGGGATCTCCAATGGTTTCGGTAATATTATTAAAGGTTTTTGTTGTTTATTTTTGACGCATGAAATATCGCATATGCTCAATGCACTCATCCTAATTAGCGGGTACTTCCCACATTTGGTTTAAATGATTTTTATTGAGGTTTTTTAAGAAATTACAAACATAAAGAAATTCAGACCATTACAATTTCATGGCCCTACAAGAAATAACAAAGAACTACAACAATAGATATAATAATTGTGTGAATATATGGAAGTATCACACAGTAAAATTATAAATTTAGTCAGTGATTATAAGTCATTATTAAGTGTTGTGTATTATTAGCCATGCACAAGCACTATAAAGTATAACAAAAAGAAATTATAGCTGACACCAGCGGTCATAAACTGCCTGCGGCTGGCCGGCATCCCGATCATCATGATTCGCCAGTTATGTCTAACCAGCCATATATGATGCTTCTGGGCCAATCTGGAAAATATGGGTGACTGGAGCTGTCAGAGATAGGACCAATTACCCTGGAGCTCATGCCCACCTCCCATTAGTTCAACCAATCATGGCTCTCGACGAGCAATATGCAATCACCACACTGTAATTTCATATTCCCCACAGGGAGCCATGTTTTGTCATTCGGTGCAGACCAATCATGGCTCCCGGTGAGGAATATGAATTAACAGCACTGTTATTTCATGGGAGTCATGATTGGTAGGGACAGACCAATCACGACTTCCGACGGGGAATATGAAATCATGGCAGCTGCTCTGCCTGCCCATTTTAGTAGTGCAGAGTGGATGCTATAGATGCTGTGATTAGTGTGACTGCAGCATCTATAGGGTAAAAAAGGGAGGGGGCTCCCTCTGCTCTTCATCAGCTCCCCGCAAAGCGATCTCGAGGTCCCAATGGTAGCCATGGCAACCGTAGGTCTGACAATGCCCTTCGTTATCTTGGCTACATAAGGCAATTAGACTCTGCTTGAGGTATAGGCATAATACAGTGCAGTACAGATGTGTACTGCATTGTATTGAATATGTATAAAAAAGATGCATAATAAATGGCAGTATAGATGTGTACTGCACTGTATTCTATGTGTATAAAAAAAAGTTTAAAATATTATAAATGTAAAAAAAATGAAAAAGTAAATAAATTTGAAAAATGAAAATAAAAATGTGAAAAAAAACTAAATGTGAAAATAAATAAATAAATTCCGAATAGCACTTGAGTATAAGCATATTCAGCACATTTTTTCATGCTGAAAAATCCCCCCTAAGCTTATACTCGAGTGAGTACTGCCCAAACCATAAATCAATGATAATTAATAGGGATATTTTATGGGCATACCTGTGGGCCTGGCCGTCCATCTTCACCTGGAGGCCACCTTCGCCTCTCCAGGCCGGCCTCAGACTCAGCCAGGGTAGGGACGCTGCTGCGCAGTAGACAACCATGTGCAGGGACACCCGTGACGTCACGGACGTGTCCCTTTCCCAGCTGCTCCCCAACAGGAGAATCTCACTGCCACCGACAGCTGCAATTGCGGACGTAAACAGAGGGGGGGGGGGTTGGATTTGCGGAAGTGGATGATGACAGAGGGGGGGATGGACTTGTGGCAGTGGATGGTGATGAAGGGAGGGATGGACTTGTGGCAGTGGATGATAACAGAGCAGGGGATGGATTTTTGGCAGTGGATGATAACAGAGGGGGGATGGATTTGTGGCAGTGGATGGTGATGGAGGGAGGGATAGATTTGTGGCAGTGGATGATAACAGAGAGGGTGATGGATTTTGTGGCAGTGGATGATGACGGGGGGGGGTGAATTTGTGGCAGTGGATTTTTATTTTTGAAAGTTACCAGTAACTGCAGCATCTCCCACCCTAGGCTTATATTCGAGTCAATAAGTTTTTCCCAATTTTTGAGGTAAAATTAGGTGCCTCGGCTTATATTCGGGTCAGCTTATACTCGAGTATATACAGTAAATAAATCTGAAAAAATATGTTTTTTGCTTATGTTCGTCGAGTTTATCCACCCCCTGCAATAGTATGATAATTGAGTTGCCCATAAGGCAAACTAAAGCTAAAATAAATTACTTCAACAGTTTTCAAGAGACAAACAATGATGAATGTCCCCCATAGTCTGTACCTTTTTTTTCTGAATAATAAGGATGATTATAGAGGATAGAATTCCATTTTATTTTAATTTGCAGTCAAATAACATTTTTCACATTTCAGAGAATCAATGGAGCAGAGATTTGCTCAAATGTAAAAGGGTATTCCAGCATTATTTCCCCTATGGAAATAATAATAACAACAACAACAATTAAAAACTATTTTATTCAAAGAAACATTCTCTTTTTACAAAATAGAATTTAAAGACATCCTATTCCCCTGCATTAAATTAATCTGTTGAGTAGCTTCAGAGTTCTGCCTGTTTGTTCAATCCTTGCTATTGTGTTACTGTGTACATTGGAGACAGGGAGATGGCTAACCAAGCTCCCCTGCCTCCTCAACATTCACAGCCTGGCCTGTGCCCGTGATAAATATGCAAATGTCTTCACTAACTTGCTCGTGGTGAACGGTGCCTGTGATCCTACTGTCAGATTCTCAGACCTAGTGACGTGAGAGTGAGGACATTTGCATATTCATCATGGGGGTGGGTCAGGTGGTGGGCAAGCCGGCTCTCCGCCTCCATTGCACGCAGCAGCGCAATAGCAAGGATTGAATAAATGGGCAGAACTCTAAAACTACTCAACCGTTTAAAGTAAGTGATGACTGTTTTAAATCACCCGCACTATAACCCAGTATACTGGGTTTAGTGCGGGTGAACAGGCTGTCAGTTTCTCTTTAAGTGAAAGACCTTTTTAAAAAATTTCATTTGATCGAGTACTAGACAATATATCAGTTCTTACCAAAAACAAGTCGACTATTTTTCAAAAAGAGAAGGAAGAGATGACATCTTACTTATCACAACCTGTTTTGATTATTTTTACAGCTGTATAACTTCTTCCCCATCCTCGGGCTATTTCCTGGTAGTCATAAAACAATAATAAAAAATGTTACAGAACTATACGACTTTATCCGAAGAACATTTGTAAAACATCTGAAGAACTTGGATGAAAATGATCAAAGAAGTTTTATTGATGTATTCCTTGTGAGACAAAAAGAGGTAGAGTAAGTTTTTTGGGAGCACTGAATGTTATCGGGTGATCAATCTCAGCCATGTATTCCATACACATGGGGGTCATATAGCTTGTGTGTTTCATAGTGTCTGGTGAAATCTTCACTATAACTCTTAAAGGGGTACTTCGTCCCTAGACATGTTATCCCCTATCCAAAGGTTCATGTCTATTGGATGGGGCATGATGGCTGTATATTAGCCATCATGCCCCCTCCCACAGACATGAATAGAGGGGGCTTGGCGTGACATCATGAGGATTCCGTGATCGTAATGCTGCAGTGCCGGTCCGGAGATCGCCGGGAGTCCCAGCGGCTGGACCCCCGCGATCAGACATATTATCGCCTATGTTTGGATAAGGGAAAACATGTCTAGGGGCAGAATACCCCTTTAAACTAGGGTTAGCATTCATAAATACCAATACTGGGCACCTATTAGTGTGGTGGCCTAAGAGGAGTTATGTAAGTAGACTAGAGTTTGTGACGCCAGGAGTGTTAACACCACACTACCAAGGATAAGCAGTTGCCCGTGCCAGGCAAGAAATATCTGAAATGCCAGGTTAGGGAAACCACTTTAACTTTACTTCAGGAATTTGCAATGTTATACAGACAGTAACAGTTCATTTTAGTGCAATATTTAGTGCAATATTCGCTGAAGAATGCAACACATAACAACAGATGCTTCTGAGCACTATGAGACTTGTAGTCCTTGCAGATTAATTTGTGACTTAGATTTATCTGAGACTGGTCTGAACTTAAATTGGACAGACTTACTGACTTGCTGACTTGACTTGGATGAGCTTGACTTCAGACTTGATTGAAGAAAGACTACATTCACATCACAATTTTGCCATACTGTTTTGCATCAGTTTTTTTTTGCCAAATGTATGCCTTAAAAACTGACAAAACTGTTCCCATTAGAGACATTGGACAGGTATGCTGAGGAGATGTTCAGATTGTTCTGACTGGACTTACACTGACTCCTCACACTAACTGCTATCTATCCCTTCTCCGTTTAGCCAGACCTGGTCCTGATTGATTACAGTCCTCATGTGGTTATCTGTGCATCCTTCTTCACAGATAAAATGAACTCTCACATAGAAAGAACAAAATACAAAGACATGGAGTATATGACATTACAATATAACTTGCAATACATGTCATCTAATCTGTGGGGCCAGAGCAGACACTGCAAAGTGACATCCACCTGACTGGGCAGATAGACAAGTGTGTTCCGCACTGGGACACCACACTAGAGCACTAGAGAATGAGATCACTGCTTCACAATATTTCTTATAATATATCATTCAATTGACCAACAAATAACACACCAGCAGCTTCAACCCTTGTACCCCAAGAGTAGAGTTGCCGTTGAATCTCTGATATATTTTTCAGGAAACAGAAAGCTCTAAAAAGTATTTCAACAATGAAAACCTAACAGTAGTTGTAAGAAGCCTGTTTTCAGCAGGAATGGAGACAACATCTACAACATTGCGCTGGGGACTTCTTCTGATGATAAAATATCCAAAAATACAAGGTACAGGAGAAGCAGAGATAAGTTTGTCCTAAGTCTCAAATTCTTGTCATATCACAACAAATAATAGAAAAATCCCTATATTTGGTAAAGAGTTCAGTTTAGAAATGTAATTAAACATTTTGCATTATGTGCCTATGTGGGTTATTTGGGCACCAACATTTTTTCTTTACTTGGCTGGGAACCTTATGAAAAAAAAAAAAGTCATACTCATCTACCTCAGTCCCCGGCAGCTCCCACTGTCGCATCATCCCATGCACTGCTCATCCCTCTACTACCTATTTCAGAGACAGCTTGTTTTTTTTGTTTTTTTTTCTGTCTATGGGTGGGGGTGTGGCAGCTAGCACTTTTCGGTAAAAATGACACCCTATCTTTATTCTGTAGGTCCATATGATTACAAGGATGCCCAATTTATGTAGGATTTATTTAATTTTGCTACTTTAAAAAAAAAAAAAACTACATGAACCAAAATTAGTATGCTTAAAATTGTCATCTTCTGACCCCTATAACTTTTTTATTTTTCCACATAAAGTGATGTATGAGGGATCATTTTTTTTATGTGCTATGATCTGTAGTTTTCATTGGTACAATTTTTGTCTGATGGGACTTTTTGATCGTTTTTTATAAATTTTTTATGGTATGTGAAGTGAACAAAAATGCACAATTTTGGTATTTTTTTATGTGTACGCCATTTTATTTAAAAAATGAGAAAAGGGGGGGAGGTGATTCAAACTATTTTCAAAGGAGGGGCTTCAGACTTTCAGACTGCGGGAGCAAACCAGGGAGTACAGGTACGTGCTTGGTCCTTCAGTACTAGGACACAATGGCATACATGTACGCCCTTCATTCTTAAAAGGTTAAAAAACATAATTTTTGTAAAAATAAATAAAGCACAACAGTATTAATGTACTGCAGTATACTCTCATTTTGCGATCGTCTATCATTCCTCTTGTAATAGGAGTACAAACATGGCAGCCACAGTGGCCTTTGAATGCACTGAAAGGTAGACAGCTCATCCCATAGGTGCTTGGAACCCAAGTACCATTCAACAGCTGCAGTAAATAGTGGGCGGCATTCAGCTGAAGGTAAAATTCTGTTTACTTCATTAATGGCACCTTAAAATCAAGAAAAAAAGCATTATGGGAAATAACTAGAGATGAGCACATTTTTTTTTTTTATTTGATTTGGACTATTCGGCGAATTTTCCCCCCAAAATGTTTTCAGTCTGAATCTGTTTGTGGTGAATCGCTATTAAAAACGCTATTTCTGGCCTACAGAGAGCCTCAATAGTGGTGTAGAACACTTTTCCTTTCTGTAACATGCATAGGGTGTGTGCCGGGTTAGTGAAATAATACAATATTGAGTATGACATGAAGATCAGAGGCGTCGCTATTAGAATCAATGTCGCAGAGCGGCAAAATGACAGAGCCTGGAGATGGCATCAGTATAAGGAGACCATAAAGTGGCTGAATGACACAGCCTTGAGGTGGTGGCAGCATAAAGTGGCTGAATGACACAGCCTTGAGGTGGTGGCAGCATAAAGTGGCTGAATGACTCAGCCTGGAGTTTGCGGCAGCATGAAGAGAACATATAGTGCCTGAATGACACAGCCTGGAGTTGGCGGAAGCATGAAGAGACCATATAATGGCTGAATGACACAGCCTGGAGTTTGCGTCAGCATGAGGAGACCACATAGTGGCTGAATTACACAGGGTGGAGTTTGCGGCAGCATGAGGAAAACATATAGTGGCAGAATGAGACAGCCTGGAGGTGGCAGAAACATGAGGAGACCATTTAGTAGCTGAATGACACAGCCTGGAGGTGGTGGCAGCATGAGGAGAACATATATAGTGGCTGAATGATACAGCCTGGAGTTGGTGGCAGCATGAGGAGACCATATAGTGCTGAATGACAAAGCGTGGAGGTGGCGGTAACATGAGGAGACCATATAGTGGCTGAATGACACAGCTTGGAGGTGGCAGCAGCATGAAGATAACATATAGTGGTTGAATAACACAGTCTGGAGTTGGCGGCAACATGTAGAGACCACATAGTGGCTGAATGACACAGCGCGGAGGTGGCAGCAGCATGAGGAGACCATATAGTGCCTGAATGACATAGCGTGGAAGTGGCGCCAGCATGAGGAGACCATATAGTAGCTGAATAACACAGCCTGGAGTTGGCGGCAGCATGAGGAGACCACATAGTGGCTGAATGACACAGCCTGAAGTTGGCGACAGCATATAGTGGCTGAATGACACAGCCTAGAGTTGACGGCAGCATGAAGAGTACATATGGTGGCATGATGAGACAGCTTGGAGCTGGCATCAGCATGAGGAGAACATATGGTGGCCGAATGAGACAGCCTGGAGGTGGCAGCAGCAGCATCAGGAGTCCTGAAAGTGACCCAGTGCAGTGGGTGTCAATACCAGTACCTGGTGACGAAGGTGGGTGAAAAAAGGAGAACTTGGCATCAGATGTGTGGCATCAGGCGGTTGGCAGGATCAGAATAGTAGCTGAGGCAGGTAGGCAGAAGAAAACTGTCTCTTTTGTAAAAGTGTTAGTGTGCACAAGTAAGTATTGAGGATCTGCATTGTGTAAAACTTTACTTTTAATAATATGCTTAGGATAAAATATATGGAAATCAAACAAAAGGAAAGGTGTGCGAAAAACACCATGTGCCACCTACACCACCAAGTATTGATGTGATGCAAAGACCTCTAAAAGGTGGAAGGGAACAATGTATGGTCCATTGTAACCGGTGGGGGTAAAAACTTCCCCTCTAAGGCCCTACTCTCGCATTAATTCCCTTCTTGGCAAGTGTTACTCGCCCTAAAAAAGGGTGGCCCCACGCAGGAGCCTTTCCCTATTTCTACCTACAAACATTGCCATTTCCCAGGGTTTTTAGGTGGAAATAGAAATTGGATCTTGTGTGGGGCCGCCCTTTTTAAGACGAGTAACCCTTTCCCCGAAAAGGTGGAAGGGAACAACATATTGTCCACTGTAGCCCTACTCTTGCCCTATTAATTCCCTTCTTGGCAAGTGTTATTCACCCTAAAAAGGGCGGCCCCACAAAGGAAACTCTCTCTATTTCCACCTAAAAACCCTGGGAAATAGCAGAGTTTGTAGGTGGAAATAGGGAGAGGTTCCTGTGTGGGGCCCGCCCTTTTTATGGCGAGTAACACTTGCCAAGTAGGGAATTAATAATGCGAGAGTAGGGCCTTAGAGGGGAAGTTTTTACCCCCACTGGTTACAATGAACCATACATTGTTCCCTTCCACCTTTTAGAGGTCTTCGCATCACATCAATACTTGGTGGTGTAGGTGGCACATGGTGTTTTTTGCACTCCTTTCCTTTTGTTTTGTTTGATTAACCCCTTAAGGACATAGGGCGTATCCATACGCCCCCATTTACAAGTCCTTAAGGACCGAGGGCGTATGGATACGCCCTGAGCATTTCCGGCCCCCACCGCTAGCCGGAGGGGAGCCGGAGCCGGATGCCTGCTGAAATCGTTCAGCAGGCATCCCGGCATATCGCCCAGGGGGTCATTATGTCCCCCCCTGTCGGCGATTGCCGCAGATCGCTGGACAATTCAGAGACGGCCCCGAACAGCCGGAGCCTGCAGGGGTGAGGTGGCACTGGTGCCACCTCACGATCGCCCTGATTCGTCGGCCGGATTACCGGCCGACTAATCAGGGCGCCTGCTGCGGGTGTCACTCCCGCAACCCGCTCCGCCCCTCTTCCGGAGGACGTGAGCGGGTGCGGGCAGAAGACCCCGGGTGCTGGGGACCCCGATCCCTGGCGTCCCTGTTGGGATCGGGGCCCCAGGAGCGACGGCTGCGGCGAGGGACAGTCCTGCAGTGTGGATCGTTAGAGGTGAGTGACAGCCTCCTGCTGTTGCTTATCAACAGCTCCCAGCATGTAACAAGGGCATGCTGGTAGCTGTAGTTATGCAACAGCAGGAGGCAGACCACCACAACTCCCAGCATGCCCTTACAGCTGGAGGCACATTCTTTCTATGGAAAAGTGTACCTTCAGCTGTTGTGTAACTACAACTCCCAGCTTGCACAATCAGCTAAAGTGCATGCTGGGAGTTGTAGTGGTGCATCTGGTGGTTGCATAACTACAACTCCCAGCATGCCCGTTGGCTGTCAGTGACTGCTGAGAGTTGTAGTTTTGCAACAGCTGAAGGCATACTGAGTTAAGTAGTAAACCAGTGTGTCTCCAGCTGTTGCATAACTACAATGCCCAGCATCCCCAGCCAATGTAGTATGCCTCCGGCTGTTGCATAACTACAAGACCCAGCATGCCCTTCCGCTGTCCGTACATGCTGGGGGTTGTAGCTTTTGCAACAGCTGAAGGCACACTGGTTGCAAAACACTGAGTTTGTTACCAAACTCGGTGTTTCACAACCTGTGTGTCTCCAGCTGTTGCAAAACTACAACTCCCAGCATGCACTGATAGACCGTACATGCTGGGAGTTGTAGTTTTGCAACAGCTGGATGTTCCCCCCCCCCCCCCAATGTGAACGTACAGGGTACACTCACATGGGCGGAGGATTACAGTAAGTATCCGGCTGCAAGTTTGAGCTGCGGCAAATTTTCTGCTGCAGCTCAAGCTGCCAGCGAGAAACTACTGTGAACCCCCGCCCGTGCGACTGTACCCTAAAAACACTACACTACACTAACACACAATAAAGTAAAAAGTAAAAAACACTACATTTACACATACCCCTACACAGCCCCCCTCCCCAATAAAAATGAAAAACGTCTGGTGCGCCACTGTTTCCAGAACGGAGCCTCCAGCTGTTGCAAAACAACTACTCCCAGTATTGCCAGATAGCCACTGACTGTCCAGGCATGCTGGGAGTTTTACAACAGCTGGAGGCCCCCTGTTTGGGAATCACTGGAGTAGAATACCCCTATGTCCACCCCTATGCAATCCCTAATTTAGGCCTCAAATGCGCATGGCACTCTCACTTTGGAGCCCTGTCATATTTCAAGGCAACAGTTTAGGGCCACATATGGGGTATCGCCGTACTCGGGAGAAATTGGGCTTCAAATTTTGTGGGGTATTTTCTGCTATTACCCTTTTTAAAAATGTAAAATTTTTGGGAAAATAAGCATTTTAGGTAAAAAAAATAATTTTTTTTTTACATATACAAAAGTCATGAAACACCTGTGGGGTATAAAGTTTCACTTAACCCCTTGTTACGTTCCCCGAGGGGTCTAGTTTCCAAAATGGTATGCCATGTGTTTTTTTTTTTTGCTTTCCTGGCACCATAGGGGCTTCCTAAATGCGGCATGCCCCCAGAGCAAAATTCTCAAAAGTCTCTTCTGAGACCTGTAGTGCGCCAGCAGAGCACTTTTCACCCCCATATTGGGTGTTTTCTGAATCGGGAGAAATTGGGCTTCCATTTTTGTGGGGTGTTTTCTGCTATTATCCTTTTTAAAAACCAAGCATTTTAGGTAAAAAAAATAAAAAAATTTCACATATGCAAAAGTCGTGAAACACCTGTGGGGTATTAAGGTTCACATTACCCCTTGATACGTTCCCCGAGGGGTCTAGTTTCCAAAATGGTATGCCATGTGTTTTTTTTTTTTTTGCTGTTCTGGCACCATAGGGGCTTCCTAAATGCGGCATGCCCCCAGAGCAAAATTTGCTTTCAAAAAGCCAAATGTGACTCCTTCTCTTCTGAGACCTGTAGTGCGCCTGCAGAGCAATTTTCACCCCCATATGGGGTGTTTTCTGAATCGTGAGAAATTGGGTTTCAAATTTTGGGGGGTATTTTCTGCTATTACACTTTTTAAAAATGTAAAATTTTTGGGAAACCAAGCATTTTAGGTAAAAAAAAAATTTTTTTTTTACATATGCAAAAGTCATGAAACACCTGTGGGGTATTAAGGTTCACTTTACCCCTTGTTACGTTCCCTGAGGGGTCTAGTTTCCAAAATGGTATGCCATGTGTGTTTTTTTGCTGTCCTGGCACCATAGGGGCTTCCTAAAGGTGACATGCCCCCCAAAAACCATTTGTCGCTCCTTCCCTTCTGAGCCCTCTACTGCGCCCGCTGAACAATTAACATAGACATATGAGGTATGTGCTTACTCGAGAGAAATTGGGTTTCAAATACAAGTAAAAATTTTCTCCTTTTTACCCCTTGCAAAAATTCAAAAATTGGGTCTACAAGAACATGCGAGTGTAAAAAATGAAGATTTTGAATTTTCTCCTTCACTTTGCTGCTATTCCTGTGAAACACCTAAAGGGTTAATACACTTACTGAATGTCATTTTGAATACTTTTTGGGGGTGTAGTTTTTATAATCGGGTCTTTTATGGGGTATTTCTAATATGAAGACCCTTCAAATCCACTTCAAACCCTAACTGGTCCATGAAAAATAGCGAGTTTGAAAATTTTGTGAAAAATTTCAAAATTGCTGCTTAACTTTGAAGCCCTCTGGTGTCTTCCAAAAGTAAAAACTCATAAATTCTATGATGCAAACATAAAGTAGACATATTGTATATGTGAACCCCAAAAAAAATATTTTGAATATCCATTTTCCTTACAAGCAGAGAGCTTCAAAGTTAGAAAAATGCAAAATTTTCATTTTTTTCATCAAATTTGGTGATTTTTCACCAAGAAAGGATGCAAGTTACCATAAAATTTTACCACTAAGTTAAAGTAGAATATGTCACGAAAAAACATTCTCGGAATCAGAATGATAACTAAAAGCATTCCAGAGTTATAAATGTTTAAAGTGACAGTGGTCAGAATTGCAAAAAACGCTCCGGTCCTTAAGGTGAAAAAGGGCTCGGTCCTTAAGGGGTTAAAGAAACATTGGGGTACATATATTTTATCCTAAGAATATTATTAAAAGTTAAAGGGGTTTTCCAGGCAAAAAAATAATAATTTTATCTATCAACTGGCTCCGGAAAGTTAAACAGATTTGTAAATTACTTCTCTTAAAAAATCTTAATCCTTTCAATAGTTATTAGCTTCTGAAGTTTTCTGTCTAACTGCTCAATGATGATGTCACGTCCCAGGAGCTGTGCATGATGGGAGAATATCCCCATAGGAGCTGGACAGCTCCCGGGACGTGAGTCATCAGAAAGCAGTTAGACAGAAAACAGCAACTCAACTTCAGAAGCTAATAACTATTGGAAGGATTAAGAATTTTTAATAGAAGTAATTTACAAATCTGTTTAACTTTCCGGAGCCAGTTGATATATATATAAAAAAATTGGCCTGGAATACCCCTTTAAGTAATATGTAATACATATCATCAATCCTTACTTATGGTCTGATGGCGAGGAATGTCTATTACTGGGGAGCAGTGCCTTAAATATGTTTGGCACTCTCCATATTTGTGAAGTGTTTGTGTAGAATCATGGTCAATCTACTCTGATGCATCAGGCATTGGTGGGCTGGAAATCCTGGCTGATTTATGTCTGATTTATCTTCACAAAGGTCAGTCTCCCCACATTTTTCGTGGACAGACGAGTTCTCCTTGGGGTTACTATGGCCCCCGCCGCACTAAACACTCGCTCTGATGGCACACTACTGGCCGGGCAGGACAGCTTTTCCAGGGCAAACTCTGCTAGTTGCAGCCATAAATCAAGTTTGGCTGCCCAGAAGTCCAGCGGATCTTCAAGGTGTGTTTGCATGGGCATGTCAAGGTATGCCACCACCTGCTGGTTCAGGTCCTGCTCCAGGATTGTCTGCGAGAGGATGGACGATGGTGCCGATAGGCATCGGCCAACTAACTACATAGGATGTCTCTGTAGTAGCTCAGTTTGTCCTCCTGCTCAGTGGGTGTAAAAAGGCCCCAATTTTGTGGCGGTAGCGAGGGTCCAATAAAGTGGAGAACCAGAAGTTACCCCACTGCCGAATGGTGACAATTCGGCGGTCACTACGCAAGCAAGTGAGCATGCATAGTGCCATTTGTGCAAGTGACTTGGAGGGACTCCCTGCCTCCATCTCCACTGCATACAGTCACAGTGTGTGTGGGTCCTCTGTCTCACCTTCCTAATAACCCTCTAGCTCCTCTAGCTGCTCCTGCTCCTCCTCTCCTTTCAGATGACTAGAAAAACCACCCATCTCATCAAACCTAAACTGTGCTCCACTGTGCCCCACCCCCTCCTCCAGTTCAGCCCCCACTGAGCTCAGGTGGCCGTGAGATGTAGGTGCCACGTCTACAGTGCCCTGACCAACCATTGTTTCCAACACGTGTTTCAGTAGATGAAGCAGTGGAATAGCGTTGTTCATCCCATAATCCTGGTGACTGACTAATATGTTGCTTCCTCAAAGAGCCTGAGCAAATAGTAGGTGTCACGTATGAGCTGCCACTGGTTGACGTAGAAGTTAAACAGGGGAGTACCCCTATCCGCTTGGATCATCAAGAATATCCTCTGTCCAACATATGGAGGGTGGAATTCCAACGTGTGGAAACGTCACAAATCAGACTATGTTGGGAGATGCCGTTCTGACGCTGCAGCCCAAGAAGGGTGTGCTTTGGAATATACGAGTGGCTGAAGTGCATGCAAAGTTTCTTTCCCATTGTTAGGATGTCTTGCAGATGGGAGGAACACTTCAGGAACCGCTTGACAACCAGATTGAACAAGTGTGCCATGCAGGTCGCATGTCTCAGGCTTCCTTGTAGCGAACAAGATCTTCTACCCTTTGTCGGTCACCATGGTTCCCATTTCCAGTTTTCGTGGAGTAAGACATAGTTCGATTTCTTGATGAATACATTTTAGCAGTTCCTCCCCTGTGTGACTCCGTTCCCCAAGGCAAACCATGTGAAAAACAGTGTGACACCTTCGTGCCCTGCACAGATGGTATGTTGGAGGGGCACTGAGACTTGTCTGGGCAGTAGAAGCTGAGAACTTGGTGGAGGATGAGGAGGCGGAGTCGCGCACAGGACCAACGGCTTGAGAGTGTGGAGGCGGAAGCGGCATGACCTGTCCAAGTTGCTGTTGTCGCTGTGCAGGAACTACATTTACCCAGTGGGCTGTAAAGCACATGTTTTGTCCCTCATCGTAGTTACAGCTCCACACGTCGGTGCTGCCATGCACTTTGGCACACACCGACAGGCTCAAGGACTGGCCCACCTTCTGTTCCAAAAAATTGTGCAGGGCTGTTAATGCCTTCTTCGCAAAGAAATGACGGCGTGGGACTCTCCATCTAGGCTCGACACAAGCCATCAGTTCTCTGAAAGGTGAAGAGTCCACCACTTGAAAAGGGAGGGACTGCAGCACCAGCAACTTGGACAGGAGCACATTCAGCTTCTGGGCCGTTGGATGAGTGAGTGCATACTGTTGTCTCTTGGACATGGCTTCACCGATGGATTGCTGCCGATATAACTTACTCAAAATAGGAGTAGCAGGAGCATCTGGAGTGACATAAGATGGGCATGACACACAGCTCCCTTCGACTGAGGAAGTGGAGCCTGGTTAGCTGAAACAGGGAGCAGCATGCCACTGGGTGATGCAGCAGGCTTGACCACCACATCGGAGCCACGGTTCTCCAAGGCCACTTTATGGTGATGCTGCATATGTTGACGCAGGGCCATAGTGCCAACATTGGGACCCTGGCCACGCTTCACCTTCTTCCGACACATCTTGCTTGTGGCCAGGTTAACATCCTCCGGATGCTTGATGAAAAACTGCAACACCGCCGAGTAGCTGATTTTCCCACCAACAGTCCACACTGATTTACTGCTACTGCCGCCCGACTCCAGGAACCCCTGTTCCACTACCTCCCGGGAAGGTAGGCTGCCGTGAAGCAGGTGATCTACCCTGGGCACGTTTGGCTCCAGACTTTCCACTTCTGCCACCATTCTGACTTTCAACCATGCTACCACCTTGATGGCTCAGCTGCTGCCTCACGGGCAACCTGCATCCCCCTTCTCCTGATGATGATGCATCCCCTTCTTTACCCGTCTCCCAAGTGCAATCGGCTTCATCATCATCGAGTTGTGTCTGCACGTCACCTATTTTCCTCCTCAGGTTCCTCAACAGTGTCTGCTTCAGGACCCTGAACGCTCGCAACACCTACGCCTAGCGTAGTAAGCGGCAGATGTCTCCTCCCCTTCTTGGCTGGGCAGTAACTGTCCTCTGTTAGATCATCCTCAGTGAATAGTGGAGCTAAACCCACAGCATAAGATACTTCTTTAGGGGAGGGAACAGCATTGGACAAAGGCAATGGGAGAACAGGGGCTGCTCCCGTGCCATGCCAACTGAGTGTTGTGTCTGAGAAACCCACTGACTGTTGATTGGGGGTGTCAGATGCCACTTGTCATGAAGTAGATGACCGTGTTAACCAATCGATGACGGCAGATGGGTTGCTGGTTGAGACATGACCGCTAGCTTATACCAGGAGCCCAGGACTCTCGCTGCAACTCCTGCTGCCACTCACCCCCAGTCTGCTCTGACCTCTGCCTGATGAATTTAGGACTCTACCACTCCTTTGCGCAGGTCTTGGCACTTCTTTGCCTGAAATACTTAGTGCGTATAGGAGGGGAGTACAATAGGCTCCACTACCCTTAAACAGTATTTGTCTACAACACCCGCAGGTGTGTACTTTTGCCTGGCCTTTCACAGTATGCAGGTCCATAAGACTTTAACAGGAAATAAATAGTACACCACTTAGATTTACATATGTGGTATGCCCTTATGAGGGGAGGACAATGCGCTCCACTACAGGAACAAAATGGTACACCACTTAGATGTACGTATATGGTAGACACGTATCAGGAGAGGCCAATGCGCTCCAGTACGCTTAAAACATTATTTGTCTACAACAGCAGGTGTACACACCAGTGTTGCAGCACACAGTCGCTGTGTACTACAGCCAAAATTGCACTCTCAATCTCACTTCCTTCCCTATCAGTGCTTCGCGGCTGGATTTGCGCTTAAGGTGAATCGCTGCTGTAAAAAAGCTTTTCTGTGCAACACACTGCTCTCTGTCCTTCTCTGCAACAGAACGCTGATGTGACTGGGAGGTGAATCGCTGATGTAAAAAGGCTTTTCTGTTCCACACACACTGCTGTCTGTCTGTCTCTCTCTCTCTCTCTCTCTGCAATAAGAGGCTGAAGTGACTGGCCGCAAGATGGCTGCTGATTATACAGGGCTGTGACATCACAGGGGTGGCTGGAAGCATGTGATTCAGGGTCATCCCGTCTACCCGCCTTCCCAGGATTCCTTGCCCCATGTCCTCATATGTGGATCCGCAATTTTAGATGCCCTGGAGCCTGGACCGCACTAAATGGAGTTTAATGAAGTGATTCACGCAATCAATATTCGCATTCATTGCAATTCAAATTTTTCCTGAAAATCTTAACAAATTTGGATTTGTCAGATTTCTGTGTTTTGAGCTGATATAATGCTTAATCTTCAAGAGGTCCTTAGCTGCCATGAAAACCGATCGGCACCCCACAATTTTATCATGGTGGAGGAGGGATTGATGTTCAGAAAGCTGTGGCTCCTTACATGTAGCTAATTAGTTGCCACGTGTGCTATTTATGTTGATGTAATATACAATCAGTTACCTTTGCATATAGGGTGTTCTCAGCTCTTTACTCCATATTATTGTTGTGACCATATGGGGTGTATTATGTACTTAATCTAGAGTACGTAATGCCTGGAGTGTTAACCACCACACTACCAAGGATAAGCGATGCCTGTGTTAATTTAGTAGAAAAGAAAAAAGAAATGCATTTCACTATATGTATTACAGGACACACCAAACGTGTCAAAGTTTGCCTATCTATTTTCCAAATTTTGGCAAAATTTTAGGCCGTGATTTTTCACTTTCAATAAAGGGGTTGATAAATTTTGCATGCACTTTGGAGCATTTCCAATGTGCCAAAGTTTTTCAGACATGTAAAAACACAATTGATAAATATAAAGGATTAAAGGGGTACTCCGGATTAAATTAACTGGTGCCAGAAAGTTAAACAGATTTGTAAATTACTTCAATTTAAAAATCTTAATCCTTTCTGTACTTATTAGCTGCTGAATACTACAGCAGAAATTCTTTTCTTTCTGAAACACAGAGCTGTCTGCTGACATCATGAGCACAGTGCTCTCTGCTGACATCTCTGTCCATTTTAGAAACTGCCCAGAACAGCATATGTTTGCTATGGGGATTTCCTTTTACGCTGGCAGTTCCTAAAATGGACAGAGATGTCAGCAGAGAGCACAGTGCTCATGATGTCAGCAGACAGTTCTGTGTTTCAAACGGAAAATAATTTACACTGTAGTATTCAGCAGCTAATAAGTACAGGAAGGATAAAGATTTTTTAATAGAAGTAATTTACAAATCTGTTTTAACTTTCTGGCACCAATTGATTTAAAAAAAAAAAAAGTTTTTCATTGGAGTACCCCTTTAATGAGAAAAAAAAGAAGGGAATATTAAAATAATTACCTCATAAGGAGCACCAAGCAATCCTTTTTTCTATTGTCTTTATGTAACTCAGAAAAGGTCCAAGAGGAGATTTCAAGAGTCGTTGGATCGGCACAACCCATGTACAGCCACCGAGGACAGATGCCCTATACAAATGCAGTAATACATGAGATCCAGAGGTTCTCCGATATTCTGCCTCTGAATCTGGGTCATGAAACGGCTAAAGATGTGACCTTTAAAGGATATTTTATTCCAAAAGTAAGTAAAATGCCTGAACTGTGCAGATATTTCCCATAGGGTTATTTATTTCAGTGTAAAAAAGGGTCAACTCACACCATGGCCCTACACCTCTCCACGCTGTCTGGTACTGTAGCTTTACTGAAGTGTGAGAAGATGCTGCAATACTGCAGACAACCTGTAATCAGAAATGATACTGTAAAAAAACTTGTGCTAGGTTAAGTTAGGTAAGGATTTAAATGTCCTGCCTTCCTTTAACATTTCCTGCCTATAATGCTTCAAAGTGTACATGTCCTTATCAAAAACCTTTTATATAATGTAGATTATACCATTATATGTATATTTGTAATATACATTGGTTAAAAAATGTGTATAATTTTGGGTGAAAAAATGCTGTCCCTGCAGATATTGCCTGTGTGTCTCTATGAGGTGTCCAAATACAGGAAGTGACGGCAGGACGAGGAGGGCTCTGTACACTGAGGACAAGCAGGGCTCTGTGCACTGAGGACAAGCAGGGCTCTATACAGCGAGGACAAGCAGGGCTCTGTACACCGAGGACAAGCAGGGCTCTATACAACGAGGACAAGCAGGGCTCTGTACACCGAGGACAAGCATGGCTCTGTGCACCGAGGACAAGCAGGGCTTTGTGCACTGAGGACAAGCAGGGCTCTGTGCACTGAAGACAAGCAGGGCTCTGTACACTGAGGACAAGGAGGGCTCTGTACACTGAGGACAAGCAGGGCTCTATACACGGAGGAAAAGCAGGGCTCTGTACTCTGAGGAAAAGCAGGGCTCTGTACACTAAGGACAAGCAGGGCTCTGTACACTGAGGACAAGCAGGGCTCTGTACACTGAGGACAAGCAGGGTTCTGTACCCTGAGGACAAGCAGGTCTCTGTACACTGAGGACAAGCAAGGTTCTGTGCACTGAGGACAAGCAGGGCTCTGTGCACTGAGGGCAAGCAGGGCTCTGTGCACTGAGGACAAGCAGGGCTCTGTGCACTGAGGACAAGCAGGGCTCTGTACACTGAGGACAAGCAGGGCTCTGTGCACTGAGGAAAGGCAGGGCTCTGTGCACTGAGGTCAAGCAGGGCTCTGTACACTGAGGACCAGCAGGGCTCTGTGCACTGAGTCGTAAGGAATAGAAGATTTCCTGCACTCACCGCTTAGTATTGGAATGCAAGCTCCTATTTGGACGGTAACGGTGGACCAGCTTCCAGAACTTCCGTGGGCGCTCAGAGGCGACTGCCGGCGGTTTTGCATATGCACACTTCTGGCCTGAATAAGTGTGCAAATGTGAAACCACCATCAGTCGCCTCTGAGCACCAAAGAAAGTTCTGTAAGCCGATCCACCGGTATCGTCCAAATAGGAGCTTGCAGTCCAATACTATGGGGTGAATGCAGGATATTTTCTTGTTTGTTATGACATTTGTTGATGGTTATACCATTCACACATCCTAGCATGGCCACTGGACATTTATTGATGTGCGTCTCCACCTACCTCTGCGTTGATCCTTGACTATACCTGGCTCGGTGTTGGGGATTTTGGTGGGGCCTTCCGTTCATCTCTATTTGGCATGTACGTCACTGAGGACAAGCAGGGTTCTGTACACTAAGGACAAGCAGGGTTCTGTACACTAAGGACAAGCAGGGCTCTGTGCACTGAGGACAAGCAGGGCTCTGTGCACTGAGGACAAGCAGGGCTCTGTGCACTGAGGACAAGCAGGGCTCTGTACACTGAGGACAAGCAGGGCTCTGTACACTGAGGACAAGCAGGGTTCTGTACACTAAGGACAAGCAGGGCTCTGTACACTGAGGACAAGCAGGACTCTGTGCACTGAGGACAAGCAGGGCTCTGTGCACTGAGGACAAGCAGAGCTCTGTACACTGAGGAAAAGCAGGGCTCGGTACACTGAGGAAAAGCAGAGCTCCGTACACTGAGGACAAGCAGGGCTCTGTACACTGAGGACAAGCGGGGCTCTGTACACTGAGGACAAGCGGGGCTCTGTACACTGAGGAAAAGCAGGGCTCTGTACACTGAGGACAAGCAGGGCTCTGTACACTGAGAACAAGCGGGGCTCTGTACACTGAGGACAAGCAGGGCTCTTTACACTGAGGACAAGCAGGGCTCTGTGCAGGCTCCTGGCTTGTCAATCATCCTGCTGTGTGAGCCAGGGGCATGTAGCAAAAAGTTTTTTGCTAATGACAGGTTCCCTTTAATCCCTTTAGGACTCAGGGTTTTTTAGTTTTTGCACTTTCGTTTTTTCCTCCTTACCTCTTAAAAATCATAACCCTTTCAATTGTCCACCTAAAAATCCATATTATGGCTTATTTTTTGCGTCACCAATTCTACTTTGCAGTGACATTAGTCATTTTACACAAAAAATGCACGGCGAAACGGAAAAAAAATCATTCTGCGACAAAATCGAAGAAAAAATGCCATTTTGTAACTTTTGGGGGCTTCCGTTTCTACGCAGTGCATATTTCGGTAAAAATTACACCTTATCAATATTATGTAGGTCCATACGGTTAAAATGATTCCCTACTTATATAGGTTTGATTTTGTTGTACTTCTGGAAAAAATCATAACTACATGCAGGAAAATGTCATCTTTTGACCCCTATAACTTTTTTATTTTTCCCGTACAGGGCGGTATGAGGGCTCATTTTTTTGCGCCGTGATCTGACGTTTTTATCGGTATGATTTTTTTTTTGATCGCACTTTTCAATCACTTTTTATTCATTTTTTAATGGTATAAAAAGAGACCAAAAATACGCTTTTTTAGACTTTGGAATTTTTTTGCGCGTACGCCATTGACCGTGCGGTTTAATTAATTATATATTTTTATAGTTCGGACATTTACGCATGTGGTAATAACACATATGTTTTTTTATTTATTTATTTTTTTTTACACTGTTATTTTTTTATGGGAAAAGGGGGATGATTCAAACTTTTATTAGGGAAGGGGTTAAATGACCTTTATTAACACTTTTTTTTTACTTTTTTTTGCAGTGTTATAGGTCCCATAGGGACCTATAACACTGCACACACTGATCTCTTGTACAGATCACTGGCGTGTATTAACACGCCTGTGATCAGTGTTATCGGCGCTTGACTGCTCCTGCCTGGATCTCAGGCACGGAGCAGTCATTCGTCGATCGGACACCGAGGAGGCAGGTAAGGGCCCTCCCGGTGTCCTGTAAGCTGTTCAGGACGCCGCGATTTCACTGCGGCAGTCCCAAACAGCCCGACTGAGCAGCCGGGTCACTTTCACTTTCACTTTAGAAGCGGCGGTCAGCTTTGACCACTGCTTCTAAAGGGTTAATACCGCACATCGTCGCGATCGGCGATGTGTGGTATTAGCCGCGGGTCCCGGCCGTTGATGAGTGCCGGGACCGACGCGATATGATGCAGGATCGCGGCGTGATCCCGCTTCATATCGCGGGAGCCGGCGCAGGACGTAAATATACGTCCTGCGTCGTTAAGGGGTTAAGAACTTCCTACCAGTTGTTGTCATTTGATCCAGGCAGTAGCTCTGTCAGGATGGACAGGAGAGGGAGGCGGGGGGAATGTGTAGACGAGGTAAAAGCTCTGCAGGAGAGTTAAATATTGTGATAATACTAAAGAAATGACCCTCTACTACAGTGTAATGTAGTGAGTGCACAGTCTGTATAACAGTGTATGTTCAGTGTTGTCATGAAAGGATAAAAAAAATCTCAACATATGTACGTATGTACATATGTTCCAGCAACACATTTTCTGCCTGTTGCACATTCTGTAACCAGATTTCTGCTCCTGCTGTACACTCTAGCTGTTGTTTTCTCCCACATTGGTCTGATTGCTTCCTGGTTTCCTCTCTGAGCTGTGGTCATGTGACATTGCACACATTTGTTTAGTATAGACCTATGTAGCTCATTGTTTTTTTTTTATTTGATAAATTATATCTTTGACCCCAGGGGACCTATATAATCCCATTACTGACCTCGGTATTGAAAGACAAAACACAGTTTGAGAAACCTGGAGAGTTTTATCCACAGCATTTTATCGACTCCAAAGGAAACTTTATAAAGAAGGATGCCTTCATGCCGTTCTCTGCAGGTAAGTCTATTATAAGCACAAGAAATATAAAGGTACAAATACAATTGGGGGCCATTTTCGAGCCAAAAGTTTTGAGTTTTCAACAAAAATTCAAAGAGTTTTACATGAGAATGATCTAAGGTTTACTCTATGCCCCTGGACATGGTAACATATATTTTATGTTCTACATGGTATTACAAGGGTGAGAGTCCATTTTACATAAAAAAAAAATCTGATGTGGATTTCACACCAGTTCTTTGCCAGTGTGAAAATCCTAAAAATGTTGGTTGTTTTGTTGTTTGTTTTTTGTTTTTGGAAAAAAAATTGTTACTTACTTAATTATTGAAATATGAATAATATACTGATATCTATTTTCCTCATATCTTTGCCTTCAAACATGTTTTGTCCACACAGTTGTCGCTTGTCCGGGAACACACAATAGGGGGAATTTATCAGTGCTTTCAACAAAAAACAAACACAAAAAAATTCCTAAATTTTTGCACAATGCTTACGCCGCCCTGAATCAGTAATATTCTCAGCGTCCTCATATTTGTCTGTGAGCTAACATTCATTCACCCTAACATTCATTCACCAGGAAAGCATTCATTCAAAACAAAAAGACAACTGCATCTTGAGTGGTAGGGACACTTATTCTCTCTCTGATCGCAAAAACTTTATTCCCATAGTCACATAACACCAGGACAGCACCCCCAAAGTTTGATTTTAATCTTTAGGCATACATTGGGTCTATGGGATCTCACGGTATATCAAACAGTAAGCTAAGCAGCACAGTGGATGGGAGACCATCACGGGGTCGAGTCCCAGGGTGGGACAGAGTGTTACAGTGCTGTGGTTTAACTTTACTTTCCTGGAAAAGCAGCTGAGTTGCCCATAGCAACCAATCAGATTGCTTTTTCACAAGGCCTCTGCAAAATAAAGAAGCGATCTGATTGGTTGCTATGGGCAACTCAGAAACTTTTCCTGGAAAAGTTTCTGAGTTGCCCATAGCAACCAGACTACTTCCTTCATTTTCCAGAGGCCTTTTCAAAAATGAAGGAAGCAATCTGATTGGTTGCTATTATGGGCAACTGCACAACTCTTCCTCTACACTGGTTTTCCGCATATGCGCATATTCACAAATATTGAGTCATCCCGTCTTTAATGGTATAGGGAACTATGACTGATGCATTAACTCCATAATTTTTTGCCCATTGAAACCAATAGGCCCATTGTAGTCTATGGGGATCTCATGACATGTAAAACAGTAAGCTAAGCAGGACCATCTCGGCAGCACAGTGGATGGGAGACCAGCTCAGGTAACCCGGGGTGGGACAGAGTTTTACAGTGCTGTGGTTTAACTTTACTTTCCTGGAAAAGCAGCTGAGTTGCCCATAGCAACCGATCAAATCGCTTCTTTCATTTTTACAAGGCCTCTGCAAAATGAAAGAAGCGATCTGATTAGTTGCTATGGGCAACTCAGAAACTTTTCCTCTGGACAGGTTTTGATAAATCTCCCTCTATGGGGGAGATTCATCAAAACCAGTGTAGAGGAAGAGTTGTGCAGTTGCCCATAGCAACCAATCAGATCGCTTCTTTTATTTTGCAGAGGCCTTGTGAAAAATGAAAGAAGCAATCTGATTGGTTGCTATGGGCAACTCAGCAGCGTTTCCAGGAAAGTAAAGTTAAGCCACAACACTGTAAAACTCTGTCCCACCCCGGGACACAAACCTGTGGTGGTCTGCCATCCACTGTGCTGCCAAGACGGTCCTGCTTAGCTTACTGTTTTAAATGCTGTGAGATGCCCATAGACCACAATAGTCCTATCGGTTTCCATGGGCGAAAACTTACAGAGTTAATAGTTCCCTATACCATCAAAGAAGGAAGGGCTCAATATTCGCAAATATGCGCATATATTTCCGCATATGCGCAAAAAATGAATATAACGAATATGCGAATTTCGCAAATATATGACGAATATTCGTCCATATAGTCGCGAAATATCGCAAATTTGAATATGGCCTATGCCACTCATCACTAATCTGGACTTCATTAGTATTAAGGCGTGTAATCCAAAGAGTAGAAAGCATTTAAAAATAACCATACACAGAGGAATAGGGGAGAGAAGACACAATATGAGCTCACTGGGAGATGGGACAAGAGGCAAAGAATATAAATGGAATACACAAAATGGAATTATTTTTGCATGTTATATATATATATATATATATATATATATATATATAAATTACCATATCAACCCCTAGACATGGTATCTCCTATCCAAAGGGAGCCCCCGCAATCTCCGGGCCAGCTGTGGTGTTAGAGGATTGGGGATAACATATCTGATCTCAGGGGTTCGGCCACTGGGGAACCCCCTCAATCTCTGCAGCGGCACCCCAGTCATCTGGTGCATGGAGCGAACTAAGCTTCATGTCTGATGACTGGAGAACACAAACACCACACCCCCTCCATTCATGTCTATGGGAGGGGTCATGATGGCTAGTACAATGCCGTCACACCTCCTCCCATAGACATGAACGGAGGGGGCATCATGAAAAGGAGCAGGCATCATGATAAACGCCAAACAGATGCTCCTGGCCCACACTGGCCCAAAAGTGTCACTTATTAATAAATGACCCATCTATGCTTTCAAACAACGTCTGATGTGTCATAAGGTCAAGTCAGAAGTTGGGATCGGTGGGTGTTCAGCTGCTGAATCCCCCACCAATTGCTAGATCATTTAGGGAAATGCTTCTATTCCTTGGTTCCTGCTCCATTTTCCTCGTAAAGTCAAGCGTGCAGAGCATGGACTTAAAGGGGTAATCCGCCTCTAGACATCTTATCCTTTATTCAACGGATAGGGATAAGATGCCGATCACGTGGGGTAAACAGTATATTTACAAAGTTAAAACAAGCAAAGGTATCACTCAAAATATCCATTTAAAGTGACTATTAAAAGGCAATGGCTTCAGCAAGGAAGAATACACAGTTCATCCTCATAACAATATTCTTTCTTCATTGCAGGTCGCAGAGCTTGTGCTGGAGAGACACTGGCAAGAATGCAGCTCTTCATCTTTTTTACAAGCCTTCTACAAAAATTCACTTTCCACTTACCCCCAGGGGTCACTGAGGTGGACATGACGCCTATTGTTGGAATTACACAGCCCCCCAAGCCACATATGATTTGTGCCGTGCCACGCTTTTGAAATAAACCTGTAATGGACCGTAACACAACTGTGTTTACAATATCAACCTGGAGCAATTAAACTTTTGAATTTTTTGAATTTCTATTAGAATAGTAGGGGCTGGGACAGTACACTGACCAATCATATCGGCTCAGGATGAAAAATAAGCATATTGTAAATGTTGGCGTGAGATACATGGAATTGCGCATGCACACCTGATACCCGAGCCAAGCAGAAATATGATGAAGTCCCATACCAGCCAATAGAAAACCAACATCTCTGCATCCTAGGCAACAGATACAAACCTCCCCTGTGCCAGCGCAGTGAGCTACTTATAGCATTAACCGCCATCTTAATGTGGGGAAAACCTCCCTTTGTTCTCCAGCGCTATCTGGATATCACCCCAAGCACTCATAGAGTTCGTTCTCAGGACACTATGGGCTCTCAATAGGAAAAAGTCTGAGCAAATAGAATATTAGCTACACAGTTTGGGTGTCTCATCTCAGTTATGATCATACACACAATGCAGGTACACAGGTATCAAGTCACTAAAACAGGTTTTGGCTAATCCATGCTGCCTCCTGATGGATGAAAGCATACAATACCGATCATCAGTGTATTATGTGTGTTTGGCTTGTTTAGGTACGTAAACAGAGGCACACATGGCCAATGATGGTGGATTAAGGGCCACAGGGTCGGTAAGAAAGTAACCTGTATTTCACATGACATTTGTACGGTAGCGGTTGTCATCCATCTCATTGATATTTATGTGTGGATTATGTCCGGTTTATAAATGTCCTTGTGTGGCTGATGCCAGCTGGAGGGATGAGGTGTGGACCATTTGGCTGACATTTTAGTCCTCTGTGCTCTTCCTTTCTGCTCCTGGTGGTGTTTGCTATAGGGAGGCAGTATAGATTGGTAAAAACCTGTTTTAGGGACTTAATACCTGTGTACCTGCATTGCATGTATGATCATAACTGAGATGAGGTACCCAAACTGTGTCGCTAATATTCTATTTGCTCAGACTTCTTTCTATTGAAAGCCCATAGTGTTACATACATATATATATATATATATATATATATATATATATATATATATGTGTATATAAACAGAGTCACCCCCCGACCTACAATGGCCCCGAGATATGATAAAATCGACATACGATGGCCTCTCAGAGGCCATCGCATGTCGATGTCAGCATCGACATACGATGATTTCTTTTGTCGGGGCCATCGCATTAAAGGGGTATTCCAGGCAAAAACTTTTTTTTATATATCAACTGGCTCTGGAAAGTTAAACAGATTTGTAAATTACTTCTATTGAAAAATCTTATTCCTTCCAATAGTTATTAGCTTCTGAAGTTGAGTTGCTGTTTTCTGTCTAACTGCTCTCAGATGACTCACGTCCCGGGAGCTGTCCAGCTCCTATGAGGATATTTTCCCATCATGTAAGGGATATTCTCCCATCATGCACAGCTCCCGGAACGTGACATCATCATTGAGCAGTTAGACAGAAAACTTCAGAAACTAATAACTATTGGAAGGATTAAGATTTTTTAATAGAAGTAATTTACAAATCTGTTTAACTTTCCGGAGCCAGTTGATATATAAAAAAAAGTTTTTGCCTGGAATACCCCTTTAAGTGCTATACGGCAGCGCAAAATGCTTAAGCTGCTGCCGGATAGCAGCTTAATTTTCCCCGTGTGGTGCGGTAAGTATTACTTACCCCTCCACGATGCTCCGGGGTGCCCTCCGGGTCCATCGCTGGTCTTCTGGTGTCTTCTCGTCCCTCTCCGATGACGTCAATACGCTGCTGCGCACGTCATCCAATAGGAATGGCGTACGCAGCGGCGTAATGACGTCGCTACGCAGACCCAGTAAGGCCTTGCGGAAGACAGCAGAGGACCGGAGAAGACAGCGGAGGATCGGAGAAGACAGTGGAGGACCGGAGAAGACAGCAGAGAGCCCAGTGGAGGCCCGGGGTCACCATAGGGAACGGCAGGGACACCATCTCGAGCGGCGGGGACAGGTGAGTACAGCTTCCTATACTTTACATTGCACGAATCCCTCAACAAACGATGGATTCGACAGACGATGTCTCGTTTGGAATGAATTACCATCGTATGTTGAGGGACCACTGTATATATATATATATATATATATATATATATATATATATATATGTTACGCCGAGCGCTCCGGGTCCCCGCTCCTCTCCGGAGCGCTCGCAGCATCCTTTCATTCGCAGCGCCCCGGTCAGACCTGCTGACCGGGTGCGCTGCAATATCACTCCCAGCCGGGATGCGATTCGCGACGCAGGAGGCGCCCGCTCGCGATGCGCATGCCGGCTCCCGTACCTGACCCGTTCCCCGTCTGTCTTGTCCCGGCGCGCGCGGCCCTGCTCCTTAGGGCGCACGCGCGCCGGGTCTCTGCAATTTAAAGGGCCACTGCGCCACTGATTGGCGCAGCAGGCCTAATCAGTGTTATCACCTGTGCACTCCCTACTTATACCTCACTTCCCCTGCACTCCCTCACCGGATCTTGTTGCCATTGTGCCAGTGAAAGCGTTCCCTTGTGTGTTACTAGCCTGTGTTCCAGACCTCCTGCCGTTGCCCCTGACTACGATCCTTGCTGCCTGCCCTGACCTTCTGCTACGTCCGACCTTGCTCTTGTCTACTCCCTTGTACCGCGCTTATCTTCAGCAGTCAGAGAGGTTGAGCCGTTGCTGGTGGATACGACCTGGTTGCTACCGCCGCTGCAAGACCATCCCGCTTTGCGGCGGGCTCTGGTGAATACCAGTAGCAACTTAGAACCGGTCCACCAACACGGTCCACGCCAATCCCTCTCTGGCACAGAGGATCCACCTCCAGCCAGCCGAATCGTGACAGTAGATCCGGCCATGGATCCCGCTGAAGTCCCGCTGCCAGTTGTCGCCGACCTCACCACGGTGGTCGCCCAGCAGTCGCAACAGATAGCGCAACAAGGCCACCAGCTGTCTCAACTGACCGTGATGCTACAGCAGCTATTACCACAGCTCCAGCAATCTTCTCCTCCGCCAGCTCCTGCACCTCCTCTGCAGCGAGTGGCCGCTTCCAGCCTTCGATTATCCTTGCCGGATAAATTTGATGGGGACTCTAAGTTTTGCCGTGGCTTTCTTTCGCAATGTTCCCTGCACTTGGAGATGATGTCGGACCAGTTTCCTACTGAAAGGTCTAAGGTGGCTTTCGTAGTCAGCCTTCTGTCTGGGAAAGCTCTGTCATGGGCCACACTGCTCTGGGACCGCAATGATCCTGTCACTGCCTCTGTACACTCCTTCTTCACGGAGATTCGAAGTGTCTTTGAGGAACCTGCCCGAGCCTCTTCTGCTGAGACTGCCCTGCTGAACCTGGTCCAGGGTAGTTCTTCTGTCGGCGAGTACGCCATCCAATTCCGTACTCTTGCCTCCGAATTATCCTGGAATAATGAGGCCCTCTGCGCGACCTTTAAAAAAGGCCTATCCAGTAACATTAAAGATGTGCTGGCCGCACGAGAAATTCCTGCTAACCTGCATGAACTTATTCATCTTGCCACCCGCATTGACATGCGTTTTTCCGAAAGGCGTCAGGAGCTCCGCCAGGATATGGACTTTGTTCGTACGAGGCGGTTTCTCTCCCCGGCTCCTCTCTCCTCTGGTCCTCTGAAATCCGTTCCTGTGCCTCCCGCCGTGGAGGCTATGCAAGTTGACCGGTCTCGCTTGACACCTCGAGAGGACACGACGCCGCATGGAGAATGTTTGCCTGTACTGTGCCGGTACCGAACATTTCTTGAAGGATTGTCCTATCCGTCCTCCCCGCCTGAAAAGACGTACGCTGACTCCGCACAAGGGTGAGACAGCTCTTGATGTGAACTCTGCTTCTCCACGCCTTACTGTGCCTGTGCGGATATCTTCTTCTACCTTCTCCTTCTCTGCTATGGCCTTCTTGGATTCCGGATCTGCAGGAAATTTTATTTTGGCCTCTCTCATCAACAGGTTCAACATCCCGGTGACCAGTCTCGCCAGACCCCTCTACATGAATTCTGTTAACAATGAAAGATTGGACTGTACCGTGCGTTACCGCACGGAACCTCTCCTAATGTGCATCGAACCCCATCACGAAAAAATTGAATTTTTGGTCCTCTCCAACTGCACTTCAGAAATTCTTCTTGGATTACCGTGACTTCAACGCCATTCCCCAACCCTTGATTGGTCCACAGGAGAAATCAAGAACTGGGGTACTTCTTGTCACAAGGACTGTCTTAAACCGCTTCCCAGTACTCACAGTCGTGACCCTGTGGTTCCCCCGGTATCTGGTCTTCCTAAGGCTTATCTGGACTATGCTGATGTTTTTTGCAAAAAGCAAGCAGAGACTTTGCCTCCTCACAGGCCTTATGACTGTCCTATTGACCTCCTCCCGGGTACTGCTCCACCCCGGGGCAGAATCTATCCTCTGTCTGCTCCGGAAACCCAAGCCATGTCGGAGTACATCCAGGAGAATTTAAAAAAGGGGTTTATCCGCAAGTCCTCCTCTCCAGCCGGAGCTGGATTTTTTTTTGTGTCCAAAAAAGATGGCTCCCTACGCCCTTGCATTGATTACCGCAGACTTAATAAAATCACGGTAAAAAACCGCTATCCCTTACCTCTTATCTCGGAACTCTTTGATCGCCTACAAGGCGCCCACATCTTTACCAAACAGGACTTAAGAGGTGCTTATAATCTCATCCGCATCAGGGAGGGGGACGAATGGAAGACTGCATTTAACACCAGAGATGGACACTTTGAGTATCTGGTCATGCCCTTTGGCCTGTGTAACGCCCCTGCCGTCTTCCAAGACTTTGTTAATTAAATTTTTCGTGATCTCCTATATACCTGTGTTGTGGTTTACCTGGACGATATACTGATTTTTTCTGCCAACTTAGAAGAACACCGCCAGCATGTCCGCATGGTTCTTCAGAGACTTCGGGACAATCAACTTTATGCCAAAATGGAGAAATGTCTCTTTGAATGTCAATCTCTTCCTTTCCTAGGATACTTGGTCTCTGGCTAGGGACTACAAATGGAAACAGATAAACTATCTGCTGTGTTAGATTGGCCACGCCCCTCCGGACTCCGTGCTATCCAACGTTTTTTGGGGTTCGCCAATTATTACAGACAATTCATTCCACACTTCTCCACTATTGTGGCCCCTATCGTGGCTTTAACCAAGAAAAATGCCAATCCTAAGTCCTGGTCTCCCCAAGCGGAAGACGCATTTAAACATCTCAAGTCTGCCTTTTCTTCTGCTCCCGTGCTCTCCAGACCTGACCCATCTAAACCCTTTCTATTGGAGGTAGATGCCTCCTCTGTGGGAGCTGGAGCTGTTCTTCTACAAAAAAATTCTTCCGGGCATGCTGTTACTTGTGGGTTTTTTTCTAGGACCTTCTCTCCGGTGGAGAAAAACTACACCATTGGTGATCGAGAACTACTGGCCATTAAATTGGCGCTTGAGGAATGGAGGCACCTGCTGGAGGGATTAAAATATCCAGTTATTATATACACTGATCACAAGAATCTCTCCTATCTCCAGTCTGCCCAACGACTGAACCCTCGCCAGGCTAGGTGGTCGTTGTTTTTTGCCCGTTTTAACTTTGAAATCCATTTTCGCCCTGCTGACAAGAACATTAGGGCCGATGCCCTCTCTCGTTCTTCTGATGCCTCTAAAGTAGAGGTCTCTCCGCAACACATCATTCCTCCGGACTGTCTGATCTCCACTTCTCCAGCTTCCATCATGCAAACCCCTCCAGGGAAGACCTTCGTTTCTCCACGCCAGCGTCTCGGGATTCTCAAATGGGGACACTCCTCCCACCTCGCAGGCCATGCGGGCATCAAAAAATCCTTTCAACTCGATTTTATTGGTGGCCGACTCTGGAGACTGATGTTGTTGATTTCGTGCGGGCCTGTACTGTCTGTGCCCGGGATAAGACTCCTAGCCAGAAGCCTGCTGGTCTCCTTCATCCTCTGCCTGTTCCTGAACAGCCTTGGTCACAGATTGGTATGGACTTTATTACGGACTTGCCCTCATCCCGTGGCAACACAGTTGTTTGGGTGGTCGTTGATCGATTTTCCAAGATGGCACATTTTGTTCCTCTTCCTGGTCTTCCTTCAGCGCCTCAGTTGGCAAAGCAATTTTTTGTACACATTTTTCGCCTTCACGGTTTGCCCACGCATATTGTCTCGGATAGAGGCGTCCAATTCGTGTCTAAATTCTGGAGGGCCCTCTGTAAACAGCTCAAGATCAAATTAAACTTCTCTTCTTCTTATCATCCCCAATCCAATGGGCAAGTAGAAAGAATTAATCAGGTCCTGGGTGACTATTTACGGCATCTTGTTTCCTCCCGCCAGGATGACTGGGCAGATCTTCTACCATGGGCCGAATTCTCATACAACTTCAGAGTCTCCGAATCTTCTGCTAAATCCCCATTTTTCGTGGTGCACGGCCGTCACCCTCTTCCTCCCCTCCCTAGTCCCTTGCCCTCTGGTTTGCCCGCTGTGGATGAAGTGAGTCGTGATCTTTCCACCATATGGAAAGAAACCCAAAATTCTCTTTTACAGGCTTCATCCCGGATGAAAAAATTTGCTGATAAAAAAAGAAGAACTCCCCCCATTTTTGCTCCCGGAGACGAGGTATGGCTCTCCGCTAAGTATGTCCGCTTTCGTGTCCCCAGTTACAAACTGGGACCACGCTATCTTGGTCCTTTCAAAATCTTGTGCCAGATTAACCCTGTCTCTTACAAACTCCTTCTTCCTCCTCCTCTCCGTATTCCCAATGCCTTCCATGTCTCTCTCCTTAAACCACTCATCCTTAACCGCTTCTCTTCCAAAGTTGTTTCTCCCACTCCTGTTTCCGGTTTGTCTGACGTCTTCTCTGTGAAGGAGATTCTGGCCTCCAAGATTGTCAGAGGTAAAAGATTTTTTTTGGTGGATTGGTAAAACTGTGGCCCAGAGGAGAGATCCTGGGAACCTGAGGACAACATCCTAGACAAAAGTCTTATCCTCAGGTTCTCAGGCTCCAAGAAGAGGGGGAGACCCAAGGGGGGGGGGGTACTGTTACGCCGAGCGCTCCGGGTCCCCGCTCCACCCCGGAGCGCTCGCAGCATCCTCTCATTCGCAGCGCCCAGATCAGACCTGCTGACCGGGTGCGCTGCAATATCACTCCCAGCCGGGATGCGATTCGCGACTCAGGAGGCGCCCGCTCGCAATGCGCATCCCGGCTCCCGTACCTGACCCATTCCCCGTCTGTCTTGTCCCGGCGCGCGCGGCCCCGCTCCTTAGGGTCGCCGGGTCTCTGCAATTTAAAGGGCCACTGCGCCACTGATTGGTGCAGCAGGCCTAATCAGTGTTATCACCTGTGCACTCCCTACTTATACCTCACTTCCCCTGCACTCCCTCGCCGGATCTTGTTGCCATTGTGCCAGTGAAAGCGTTCCCTTGTGTGTTCCTAGCCTGTGTTCCAGACCTCCTGCCGTTGCCCCTGACTACGATCCTTGCTGCCTGCCCTGACCTTCTGCTACGTCCGACCTTGCTCTTGTCTACTCCCTTGTACCGCCCCTATCTTCAGCAGTCAGAGAGGTTGAGCCGTTGCTGGTGGATACGACCTGGTTGCTACCGCCGCTGCAAGACCATCCCGCTTTGCGGCGGGCTCTGGTGAATACCAGTAGCAACTTAGAACCGGTCCACCAACACGGTCCACGCCAATCCCTCTCTGGCACAGAGGATCCACCTCCAGCCAGCCGAATCGTGACAATATATATATATATATATATTTATACAAAAGACAAAGGTTGTTTTGCAGCACTACTTAGCTTAATGAAAAAATGGTCGGGTGCCAGCTCCCAATGAACTTGATCAGAGTCCCAAAATCAATCCATCCAAAGAAATGGTGCAGCACTCCATGAGTAAATCCAAGGTGCAAAAAGATTTATTCACTTCACATCATAGCATAGCAACGTTTCTGATCACACAGGATCCTTTTTCAAGCTCATACAAACACACATTAGGGGGTAATAAATACCCAAGTGAACATTTCAATCATTATATAATAATTATAGTGCCAATTAATAAAAAGTTTACAAAAAGTGCATATTTAGTGCATCATATTACAAGTATAAAGCATTGGTGCAACATATAAATAAAGTGCAAACGTGTATATTAAAATCATTAAAATAGCTTGAAAGATACAGTTAATATTATACAAACATAGTCAATTGCACACACATGTCTGTCATATTGCACAATCATACCCATGTGTGGCAAACATAAATCATAAACATAAACACTGGCACGGAGAAGGAGGAATGCTCACATGTTGTAATGCATAATGGCGCCGGCAAGCGTGAGGCAATCTCTACTGCGCAAGTGCAGAGAGTTGTGACGGTATCTGTGTGGGGATGTCAGCTGACTCACCCGATCACGTGTTCTGCGTCACTGTGTTATTCTTGCATCACATGACAGTCGTCATGGAGATGAGCAACGCCAACTTGTGCTCTCTCCATGATACTCGGTCAGACAATCTATCACATATTGGTATATTAGGAGATCTGCCATGTTATTTGTATCTAATCTATATGTGTGACTACAGAATATAAAGTGAATACAATTATATATACTATTATATAAAAAAAATTATATAAAAAATTATATAAAAAAAATTGTGTATATGTGAAAAAAATCCTTTCCTCTTAGGATGCAGTAATATTGGGCCCATGTGGGCAAAAACTCAACATATCTCAGAGTTATACAGAAATAACATTGAAAGAACTAAAAATAATAAAAAAAATTATTATACAAGGAAAAAGGAAAAGGGGGGAAAGGAAGGGGAAAAAAGAAAAAAAGAAAAGAGAATAAAATTAATATACCGTAATAAATAAATAAAAATATATAATAAAGAAATATATAATAGAAAATAAAAAATAATAATGCAATAATAAATATAAATATAATACAAATAAAAAAATAATAAAAAAATGAAGGAAATATTTAATTTGATCATGGATCATCACATGAACGCCCAATGATCTCTAGATCTTTCAGGATATGGGGGACCCATATATAAAATCCCTACTAATAACTGCTCCTGGTGCCATGGGACCAGTGCCCGGGGGCACACTATCAATGTATCCCCTGACACCAGTCAAAGAGAGAGTCTCCAGAGTTAGGTCGCTAGACCCTTGTCCAGAGGCTCTATTCACCATAGTCCAATGATGGAGCGCGCCCGCTATTTCAGCAGCGACTTATCGTACTGGGTGGGTCCCCCTATTTTTGTTCCTTATTATTATTATTATTAAAAATAATAAATTTTGTTTTGAAATTTTTAATTAAATTTTGAAGGTTAGACATCCAGCATCCGAACCACTCGCTCAGCCAACAGCATGAAGAGGAGTTTTTTTTACAGTGCATCCCCACAGTAGTAAGTTAATTATATGAGGAGGGGGCTTGTTACAGTGTATCACCCCAGTAGTAAAGTGGGGCTTGTCAAAGGCTGTGCCAATGGGCGGAGTCAAGGGGGCAAAAACATTTGCAGTTGCCATGGGTGGCAAAAATCCTTGCACCAGCCCTGCTCTTATGTGGCTCTGTAGATTAAAAAAAAAAAATAATGAAAGAAACTAAAAGCCCAATGGAGGCAAAATAAAATTAAAATTAAAACCTAAAAATTTAATTTTCCTTGTGTCATAAAGGGGTTAAATCCAGCTCATAACTTTTTTCCTCAGTCCTTTTTGTGGAACTGTATCAAAGTACAGTCGTGTACTGTTTAACTTGATGTTTTGGCTTCAGAGCAGCACATGTGAAATGTTCTCGCTCTTTTTGGCAAAGTTCTTTAGTTTAAATGAGGTAAATAGAACAAAGAAGCCAAACTTATGATTTTCAATAGATTGTATCAGAGTGTTAGGCCGGGTTTACATGGGCAAAAAATGGCCAATAGATTTCAGTGGGATTCTCCTGCACCGTCCACACGAAGAAATTCAGATTCCGGCAACTGCAAAAAGTACAGTCAAGTCTATTCTTGTAGAGTCCGCAAGGAAATTTACTGTCGTCTATGAGACGGCGCAATTCCAAACAGCTCTAACACATTCTGCTTTTTTTTGCCCGTGTGAACATAGCCTTTAGGGTGTGCTATGTCTTTACTTGCAATTTATGAATTCAAAGCCAGGATGGACTGGAAAACAGGAGAAATCGTATTCCTTCCTTCATACCTGTCCTCCATTTATGATACATTCCAGGCTTTGAATTCAGTAAAAGCCAGTACAAAACCTGATTGTGTGAACATACCATTCAGGGCCACGCCCCCTTGTGATGTCATGTCACGCCCCCTCCATTCATGTCTATGGGACATGAATGGAGGGGGTGTGGCATGACATCACGAGGGGGCATGGCCGTGACATAACGTCTCGCTTGGAACAATCCTACGCTGGGGAAGGAAATCGCAATTTCCAAAACGCGTGACATGCTTTTTGACCCATTTCGGCAGCGGTACAGCTGGGTCAAAATGCATCTAACGCATTTTGTTAATTGCGATTTCTTTCCCCAGTGTAGGATCGTTCCAAGCAAGGTCATCTCCCAGGACGTTTCTGTACCGGAGGAAAACGCTGTGAACACAGGACATAAAGTGAATACTGATACCTCGCACTTAAGTTTGTGATGTGTATTATATCACAGTATCAGTATATGTGACCATTGGGAAATATCGTTGCATAAAGGATGTGTATATAAGTATAATTGGGGACCACTAGTAGCATACAATAGCACATATATTCAGGGAATTGAATACACACCCTGGATAGGAACATTAATTATATTATTACAGCGCTGGCACTTTATATTTTTAAAATATATATAATGGACTAATCTATGAATAGTATTTAACTATTCTAACAGTCTGATTTACGGTACATAGCACCTTACAATATTATTCACTATTATAGCCCGGAAATAGCTGTTTTTAAAATTGATTCGCCGCAAATTTATTCGGATCAAACTAGAGATGAGCGAACTTACAGTAAATTCGATTCGTCACGAACTTCTCGGCTCGGTGGTTGCTGACTTTTCCTGTATAAATTAGTTCAGCTTTCAGGTGCTCCCGTGGGCTGGAAAAGGTGGATACAGTCCTAGGAGACTCTTTCCTTAAAGCTGAACTAATTTATGCAGGAAAAGTCAGCAACCGCCGAGCTGAGAAGTTTGTGACAAAACAAATTTACTGTAAGTTCGCTCATCTCTAGATCAAAACAATTTTTTTCAAAAAATTTGGCGAATCGGCAGAATTTAATTTTTCTGAAATTCACTTATCTCTTATAATAATAATAATAATATTAATAATAATAATAATGATTATTATTACATAATTATTATTATTATTATGTTTGTCTACACTATTGATTCTGAACATATGTTCAATCCCTTGGTGTAATTCTACAAAAATATAATAAATATTCATAGAAAGTGTTTAAAAATTATATAAATACATATAAAAAAAAAAGGAATAACTTTTTTAAAGGGTAGAAAATGCAATTCAGGAAACTCCTTTCCATACTTCACATAGGTAACTGCAATTTTTTTTTATATAATAAAGTTTTTTATGCAGCTCTTATAGCAGATTTAGATCAGTGCTGCAGTTCTCTATCCTCTGATGGACTGTTACTGCCTCCTACTGGCCTGCCTATGGGCCTCCAAAAGTGACAGTGATCCTCCTGATACTCCTGACCACAGAGAGTTCCCCTTCCTCTTTATGGACCCTTGGGTATAAGTCTTCCGGTCTACTGCCCGATCTGCCCTCTGCCCTACTACTATTTACAAATAAACTCTGTCTTCCTCAATACGCTTACAGTGTTTGCTCCCTACCACCTTGTTACTACATCCTGGTGTCTACTGTCTATCTAAGCACCAGTCATTGCTAACAGAGACTACTCCAGGGGTAGTGACGTGGGAATATTCTGTGGAATGTCCACACCTTCTTAAAAAATTTAAGATGGACAAACATACTTGTAGTGTCCCAGCACCAAAGGCTGTACTGTGGGCTGCGGATCTCCTCGGGCATGCCTGCTGCTCCTGTGTTGGGCCCACTGTTCTATTGTTTGCTGTGCACTTTGCTATATTCACTGTATCATTTTATTATCTGTGTACTGTACCCTTAAGTAGAGAGATGCAGAGTAATCAGGTGACCTTGTTATCTAATGGGAACCCCCTAATTGCCCTGTATATAGTATAGGGGAAGAGGAGTTGCCCCAGTTCAATTCCGGCCAAGCTTTAGTTTAGAGTTCAGCTGCTGCTGTTTGCAGAGCTCCATGTGAGCTGCAGTGTGGAAAGGAGGTGGAAGAAGTGTGAGGTGGTTCCAAGGGAAGCCTTGAGAAAATCTCTCGTCAAGTCAGCCGTGCCATTCTTCATGTGTTCCCTGTACAGGAGTTGGTGAGTTTATAACCTGGCGGTGTCAGAAATTGGACCTTAGCAGAACCCTAGTCAGCATGGGATATCTCTTAATCTCCAAGTCTCAAGTCATCAGTCTATCTAATTCAAGTGGGTGAAAAGCACCTTAAGTCCCAGCAAGGTAACAGGGCTCCCAAGGGTTATACTGCATCCCTTCTACTCTGCTCCGTACTGAGTGTTGTACCATCTACTCCGGCCTCAGTAAAAGACAGTTATCTGTAACCTGGCGTTGGTGTGTTTATTGCCCCGCGCCTGGCCCAGGAGAAGCTATCATCACCTCGGACCTTGTATAGGTTAACAGTGCCCTGGCGTCATGACCTGACAAGTATAACTTGCACCCCCGTGTCACCGCATATTTCTTCCTAGTTCAGCCCCTTAGTGATTTAGTTAGTTGACCACTCCTGTTGACCTTGTTACAGATGTCAGGTTTTGCTACCAAAAACAGGAGGTTCTAGTGTATTTTTATCTTGTATCCCTTGGGCCATTAGATCCCTCCTTTGCGGACAATCCAGTTATATTGACTGTGGTAGTCATGAATAGGTTTTCCCACCCTTTGGTAAAAAGGAGAGGAACAGACAGAGTTCTACCCCTTCTTTTTAAGGGCCCTATAGCAGACACATGGTCTGTCTCTGTAGTTTAGAAAGAGAAATAGACAAAACCGGCTTCCTTGTGTGGGATTATCAAACATAATAGAAGATCTTTAGGAGGGAGGAAACGTGCTCACCTGGACGGGTTGTGCAATTCCAGACACAACACCTACAGAGCCGCATCAGAACAATGGTTAAGCTGTTGCGGCTTCCCACAACGAAGGCACCTGTGTAACTTGCAAATGAAGAAGAAGGAGCAGGGAAGAGGTGTCGGTGCTGCTATCGAGTGAGGTCAAATAACCATCTGAGGACATCGGTGACGAAGAAGTAGTTTAATTACGTTCACACAACGCGTTTCTGGGTGTAAACCCTTTCATCAGGTGTGAGTCTGTAGTTTAGACACACACTGAGTCTGTAGTTTAGACACACACTGCTTTTTTACAAAAGATTTTCATGAGAATGCCCCTTTAATAAATATCCAGGTAGTATTTATTTTAGCTTGTACCAGTAGTGGAGGGTGGAGAGAGACCAAGGTTTAGATAAAACAATCATTACTTCTTCTCTGCCACCAGATATCTGTCCTGATATCATCTCCGATCACAGCTATGGATTTGGGACTCTCTTTAGCCTATATTGTGTTGGTTTTGATTATTTTATATATTCTAAGTGTCCTGAAAAGTTGGAATAAAAATCATGTTACAAATTTTCCTCCTGGACCCAGATGTTTGCCGCTCATTGGAAATTTGCATCTTATGGATCTGAAGAAGCTTCACGTCACTTATACAGAGGTAAGAAATCTCTTTATGTCAAACACAAAGAATTATTAAAATAAGTTGGTAAAAATATCAAATATTAATTGATTGTTTAAACTGTGCAGAATAAGGGCATATTTTATATACATAATGTCCCAAACATGTCTTATATATTAATTAATCAGAACATGCACAGTATCTCCCATAAGTGAGTTCACCCCTCACATTATATATACAGTATCTCCCATAAGTGACTCCACCCCTCACATTGTATATACAGTATCTCCCATAAGTGAGTCCACCCCTCACATTATATATACAGTATATCACATAAGTGAGTCCACCCCTCACATTATATATACAGTATATCACATAAGTGAGTCCACCCCTCACATTATATATACAATATCTCCCATAAGTGATCCCACCCCTCACATTATATATACAGTTTCTCCCATAAGTGAGTTCACCCCTCACATTATATATACAGTATCTCCCATAAGTGACTCCACCCCTCACATTGTATATACAGTATCTCCCATAAGTGAGTCCACCCCTCACATTATATATACAGTATATCACATAAGTGAGTCCACCCCTCACATTATATATACAATATCTCCCATAAGTGATCCCACCCCTCACATTATATATACAGTATCTCTCTTAACTGAGTCCACCCCTCACATTATATACAGTATCTCCCATAAGTGAGTCCACCCCTCACATTATATACAGTATCTCCCATAAGTGAGTCCACCCCTCACATTATATACAGTATCTCCGATAAGTGAGTCCACCCCTCACATTATATATACAGTATTTCCCATAAGTGAGTCCACCCCTCACATTATATACAGTAAATCCCATAAGTGAGTCCACCCCTCACATTATATATACAGTATCTCCCATAAGCGAGTCCACCCCTTACATTATATATACAGTATCTCCCATAAGTGAGTCCACCCCTCACATTATATATACAGTATCTCCCATAAGTGAGTCCACCCCTCACATTGTATATACAGTATCTCCCATAAGTGAGTCCATCCCTCACATTATATACAGTATCTCCCATAAGCGAGTCCACCCCTCACATTATATATACAGTATATCCCATAAGTGAGTCCACTCCTCACATTATATATACAGTATATCCCATAAGTGAGTCCACCCCTCACATTATATATACAGTATCTCCCATAAGTGAGTCCACCCCTCACATTATATATACAGTATCTCCCATAAGTGAGTCCACCCCTCACATTGTATATACAGTATCTCCCATAAGTGAGTCCATCCCTCACATTATATACAGTATCTCCCATAAGCGAGTCCACCCCTCACATTATATATACAGTATATCCCATAAGTGAGTCCACTCCTCACATTATATATACAGTATCTCCCATAAGTGAGTCCACCCCTCACATTATATATACAGTATCTCCCATAAGTGAGTCCACCCCTCACATTATATATACAGTATCTCCCATAAGTGAGTCCACTCCTCACATTATATATACAGTATCTCCCATAAGTGAGTCCACCCCTCACATTATATATACAGTATCTCCCATAAGTGACTCCACCCCTCACATTATATATACAGTATCTCCCATAAGTGAGTCCACCCCTCACATTATATATACAGTATCTCCCATAAGTGACTCCACCCCTTACATTATATATACAGTATCTCCCATAAGCGAGTCCACCCCTTACATTATATATACAGTATCTCCCATAAGTGAGTCCACCCCTCACATTATATATACAGTATCTCCCATAAGTGAGTCCACCCCTCACATTGTATATACAGTATCTCCCATAAGTGAGTCCACCCCTCACATTATATACAGTATCTCCCATGAGTGAGTCCACCCCTCACATTATATACTGTATCTCCTATAAGTGAGTCCACCCCTCACATTATATATACAGTATTTCCCATAAGTGACTCCACCCCTCACATTATATATACAGTATTTCCCATAAGTGAGTCCACCCCTCACATTATATACAGTATCTCCCATAAGTGAGTCCACCCCTCACATTGTATATACAGTATCTCCCATAAGTGAGTCCACCCCTCACATTATATACAGTATCTCCCATAAGTGAGTCCACCCCTCACATTATATACTGTATCTCCTATAAGTGAGTCCACCCCTCACATTATATATACAGTATTTCCCATAAGTGAGTCCACCCCTCACATTATATACAGTATCTCCCATAAGTGAGTCCACCCCTCACATTATATACAGTATCTCCCATAAGTGAGTCCACCCCTCACATTATATACAGTATATCCCATAAGTGAGTCCACCCCTCACATTATATACAGTATCTCCCATAAGTGAGTCCACCCCTCACATTATATATACAGTATTTCCCATAATTGAGTCCACCCCTCACATTTTATACAGTAAATCCCATAAGTGAGTCCACCCCTCACATTATATATACAGTATCTCCCATAAGCGAGTCCACCCCTTACATTATATATACAGTATCTCCCATAAGTGAGTCCACCCCTCACATTATATATACAGTATATCCCATAAGTGACTCCACCCCTCACATTATATACAGTATCTCCCATAAGTGACTCCACCCCTCACATTATATATACAGTATCTCCCATAAGTGAGTCCACCCCTCACATTGTATATACAGTGTCTCCCATAAGTGAGTCCACCCCTCACATTATATACAGTATCTCCCATAAGTGAGTCCATCCCTCACATTATATACAGTATCTCCCATAAGCGAGTCCACCCCTTACATTATATATACAGTATCTCCCATAAGCAAGTCCACCCCTTACATTATATATACAGTATCTCCCATAAGTGAGTCCACCCCTCACATTATATATACAGTATCTCCCATAAGTGAGTCCACCCCTCACATTGTATATACAGTATCTCCCATAAGTGAGTCCACCCCTCACATTATATACAGTATCTCCCATGAGTGAGTCCACCCCTCACATTATATACTGTATCTCCTATAAGTGAGTCCACTCCTCACATTATATATACAGTATTTCCCATAAGTGAGTCCACCCCTCACATTATATACAGTATCTCCCATAAGTGAGTCCACCCCTCACATTGTATATACAGTATCTCCCATAAGTGAGTCCACCCCTCACATTATATACAGTATCTCCCATAAGTGAGTCCACCCCTCACATTATATACTGTATCTCCTATAAGTGAGTCCACCCCTCACATTATATATACAGTATTTCCCATAAGTGAGTCCACCCCTCACATTATATACAGTATCTCCCATAAGTGAGTCCACCCCTCACATTATATACAGTATCTCCCATAAGTGAGTCCACCCCTCACATTATATACAGTATATCCCATAAGTGAGTCCATCCCTCACATTATATATACAGTATATCCCATAAGTGAGTCCATCCCTCACATTATATACAGTATCTCCCATAAGTGAGTCCACCCCTCACATTATATATACAGTATATCCCATAAGTGAGTCCACCCCTCACATTATATATACAGTATATCCCATAAGTGACTCCACCCCTCACATTATATACAGTATCTCCCATGAGTGAGTCCACCCCTCACATTATATATACAGTATCTCCCATAAGAGAGTCCACCCCTCACATTATATATATATAATATCTCCCATAGGGGAGTCAACCACTGACATTATATACATTATCTCTGATAAGTGAGTCCACCCCTCACATTATATACAGTATCTCTGATAAGTGAGTCCACCCCTCACATTATATACAGAATCTCCCATAAGTGAGTCCACCCCTCACATTATATACAGTATCTCTGATAAGTGAGTATACCCCTCACATTATATATAGTATCTCCCATAAGTGAGTGCACCCATCACATTATATACAGTATCTCCCATAAGTGAGTCCACCCCTCACTTAATATACAGCTGTCATGTCGAACGGGGTAATGTGTGTGTAACGCCGAGTGCTCCGGGTCCCGCTTCTCCCCCGGAGCGCTCGTAGCGTTACACTCCTGCTTGCAGCGCCCCGGTCAGACTCGCTGACCGGGAGCGCTGCTCTGTGTCTCTCGGTGAGGATGCGATCCCCGCGGCGGGACGTGCCCGCCCGCGGGTCGCATCCCGTGTCAATCACCGGCCCCATTCTCCTGCTCAGTCCCGGCGTGCGCGGCCCCGCTCTCTAGGGCGCGCGCGCGCCGAGTCTCTCAGATTTAAAGGGCCAGTGCACCATTAATTGGTGCCTGGCCCAATTAGTTCCAATCACTCCCTACACTATATAAACCCACTTCCCCTTCCTGTCCCTGCAGGATCTTGTTGCCTTGTGCCCTGAGATAGCTTTATAGTGTGTTCCCTAGCCTGTGTTTCCAGACCTTCTGCTGTTGCCCCTGACTACGAACCTTGCCACCTGCTTTGACCTTCTGCTACGTCTGACCTCGCCTCTGTCTAGTCCTTGTGTACCGTGCAAGTCTCAGCTGCCAGAGAGGTTGAGTCGCTACTGGGGAACACGACCTGGTAGTTACCGTCGCAGCAAGTCCATCCCGCTTTGCGGTGGGCTCTGGTGAACACCAGTGACTACTTAGAACCGATTTCCCAGTAGGACCCGCGCCATCGCCTCTCTGGCACAGAGGATCCACCTCCTTTGTCTTCACCAGCTGCCAGTTTGGATCCTGACAGTAGATCCGGCCATGGATCCCGCTGAGGTACCACTGCCTAGCCTCGCTGATCTCACCACTGTGATCGCCCAGCAGTCCCAGCAGATCGCTCAACAAGGACAGCAGATGTCACAGTTGACTGTTATGTTCCAGCAGCTTCTACCTCCACAGCAACAACCATCTCCTCCGCCAGCTCCAGCATCTCCTCCACAGCGAGCTGCCGCCTCCATGCCCAGAGTCCGCCTGTCTCTACCTGACAAGTTTGATGGGGGTTCTAAACTCTGCCGTGGGTTCCTGACCCAGTGTTCGCTGCACCTGGAGATCATGTCGGACCACTTTCCCACTGAACGGTCTAAGGTGGCATTCGTGGTCAGTCTGCTATCTGGAAAGGCCTTGTCCTGGGCCACACTGCTTTGGGACCGCAACGATCCTGCTACTGCTACCATCCAGTCCTTCTTCACCGAACTACGCAGTGTCTGTGAGGGACCTGCCAGTGCCTCTTCAGCTGAAACAGCCCTGCTAAACCTTGTCCATGGAGACACTACAGTGGGCGTATATGCCGTACAGTTCCGTACTCTGGCCTCTGAGTTGGCCTGGAATAATGAGGCTCTCTGCGCGACCTTCAAGAAAGGTTTATCCAGCCACATTAAGGATTGTCTGGCCGCATGAGAGATACCTTCTTCCCGTCTGATCTCATTCATTTGGCTACCTGCATTGATATGCGCTACATTGAAAGACGCCAGGAGCTTCGCCAGGAAAAAGATCTTGTACGCACCAGGCGTAATCCGCGCCTGGCTCCTCTCTTTCAGGATCCTTTGCAATCTGTTACTGTGCCTTCCGCCGAGGAGGCCATGCAAGTGGACCGGTCTTGCCTGACCCAACAAGAGAGGACTCGCCGTAGGAACGAGAACTTGTGTCTATACTGTGCGAGCTCTGAGCATTTCTTAAAGGACTGTCCTCTTTGTCCTCCGCGTCAGGGAAACGCGCGCACCTAGTGAACGGGGGAGAGGCGTTACTAGGTGGTAATTCTTCCTCTCCACGTCTTACTATTCCTGTACGGATTTCCTTGCCCACTAAGTCCTCCTTCTCTGCTGAGGCCTTTCTGGACTCTGGTTCAGCAGGAAATTGAATTGGGGGCTCACTCATCAACAAGTACAATATTCCTGTTACCCGTCTCGTCAAACCTCTCTTCATTGCCTCGGTGAATGGAGAAAGACTGGTCTGCACCTTGCGTTATCACACTGAACATTGGGGTTCACCATCTTGAAAATATCAAATTTTTCGTATTGCCCAATTGTACTTCTGAAATTCTTCTCGGCTTGCCCTGGCTCCAGCGTCACGCACCTTTCCTCGACTGGGCCACTGGGGACATTAAGAGTTGGGGACCTTCCTGCCACAAGCGATGTCTTAAGTCGGTTTCTGTCAATCAAGTCTCCATCGCTCCTCCATTGCCAGGTCTTCCTAAGGCCTATCAGGACTATTCTGACGTCTTTTGTAAAAAGCAAGCAGAGGTCTTACTTCCACATAGACCCTATGACTGTCCTATCAACTTGCTCCATGATACCACACCACCCCGTGGTAGGATTTACCCACTTTCTGCCCCAGAAACACAAGCAATGAGTACATTCAGGAAAACCTCAAAAGAGGTTTCATCCGGAAATTTTCTCCAGCCGGAGCTGGATTTTTCTTTGTTGCCAAAAAAGATGGATCTCTACGCCCCTGTATTGACTACTGTGGTCTTAATAAAATGACAGTAAAAAATCGCTATCCTCTGCCTCTCATCTCCGAACTCTTTGACCGACTGCGTGGAGCTAAGATTTTCACCAAACTTGATCTAAGGGGCGCATATAACCTCATCCGTATTCGTGCAGGTGATGAATGGAAAACCGCCTTCAATAGTAGAGATGGTCACTTTGAATACCTTGTCATGCCCTTTGGAATTTGCAACGCCACAGCAGTCTTTCAGGACTTTGTTAATGAGATTTTTTGGGACATGCTGTATTCCTGTGTGGTAGTCTACCTTGATGACATCCTCATTTTTTCCTCCAACCTAGAGGAACATCGCCTTCATGTCCTTCAAGTGCTTCAGCGACTACCTCAAAATCATCTTTATGCCAAAATTGAGAAATGTCTATTTGAACGCAGCAGTCTCCCCTTCCTGGGATACATTGTGTCCGGTCAAGGTCTTCAAATGGAACCTGATAAGCTATCGGCGGTAGTAGATTGGCCTCGTCCCACTGGCCTACGAGCTATCCAAAGAATTCTCGGATTTGCTAATTATTATCGTCAATTTATTCCCCACTTCTCCACCATCGTTGCTCCTATTGTAGCACTGACTAAGAAAAATGCTTATCCGAAATCCTGGCCGCCACAGGCGGAGGAAGCCTTTAGCCACCTCAAAGCCGCCTTCTGCTCTGCTTCAGTCTTGTCCAGACCAGATCCTCTGAAGCCCTTCTTCCTCGAGGTTGACGCCTCCTCAGTTGGAGCCGGAGCTGTTCTCCTTCAAAAATCAGCTAAAGGAAAAAATATCACTTGCGGATTTTTCTCCAAAACCTTTTCTCCTCCAGAAAAAAACTATTCCATAGGAGACCGTGAACTATTGGCTATTAAGTTGGCACTTGAAGAGTGGAGACATCTTCTGGAAGGATCCCTTCATCCCATCACCATCTATACAGATCACAAAAATTTGTCTTATCTTCAATCCGCCCAGCGGCTAAATCCTCGCCAGGCTAGATGGTCGTCATTTTTTGCCCGTTTCAACTTTCAAATCCATTTTCGTCCCGCAGACAAGAATGTCAGGGCTGATGCTCTATCACGTACCACCGATGCCTCAGAAGCCGAGACCCTTCCTCAGCACATCATCCCTCCTGAGTGCCTGATCTCTTCTGCTCCTGCTTCTTTGGTGTCTATTCCTCCAGGAAAAACTTACGTTCCTCTACGTCTTCGCCTCCGGATCCTCAAATGGGGCCATTCCTCCCTTCTGGCTGGTCACGCTGGGATCAAAAAATCTATACAGTTGATTGCCAGACACTATTGGTGGTCCTCCCTGGAAAAGGATGTGACCGATTTCGTATGAGCCTGTACAGTGTGTGCACGTGACAAGACCCCACGCCAGAAGCCTGCAGGTCTTCTCCTTCCTCTGCCTTTGCCTGAACAACCTTGGTCCCACATAGCCATGGACTTCATCACTGACCTTCCTTTATCCCATGGCAACACTGTCATTTGGCTCATTTTATTCCACTTCCTGGCCTTCCTTCTGCGCCACAGTTGGCGAAGTAATTTTTTCTGCAGATTTTTCGTCTTCTCGGGCTTCCCACGCATATCATCTCGGATAGAGTCGTTCAATTTGTGTCAAAATTTTGGAGAGCTCTCTGTAATCAATTAAAGATCAAATTAAAATAATCTTCCTCCTATCACCCCCAATCCAATGGACAAGTGGAAAGAGTGAACCAGATTCTTAGTGACTACTTGCAACATTTTGTCTCCTCCCACCAAGATGATTGGGTCGACCTTCTGCCCTGGGCTGAATTCTTGTACAATTTCGAAAATTCTGAATCTTCCGCTAAATCTCCATTTTTTGTGGTGTATGGCCATCACCTGCTGCGCCCCCCCCCCCCCCCCCTCCCCATTCCCACTTTATCTAGAGTTCCTGCCGTGGATGAATTAACCCGGGACTTCTCCTCTATCTGGAAGGAGACTCAAAAGTCGCTGTTACTGGCCTCTTCTCGCATGAAGAGACATGTGGATAAAAAGAGAAGAACTCCTCCTGTCTTTGTCCCTGGTGACAAAGTATGGCTCTCCGCCAAATACATTCGGTTCCGGGTCCCTAGCTACAAGCTGGGTCCTCGTTACCTCGGGCCTTTTAAAATCAAAAATCAGATTAATCCTGTCTCCTACAAGCTCCATCTTCCTTCCTTTCTTCGTATTCTTAACTCTTTCCATGTCTCCCTTCTCAAACCTCTCATACTTAACCGTTATTTTCCCAAGGTCACTTTTCCTGCTCCTGTCACTGGGTCCTCTGATGTCTTCTCGGTGAAAGAGATCCACGCCTTCAAGGTCGTCCGAGGTAAAAAAAAAATTCTTGTGGATTAGGAGAATTGTGGACCCGAGGAGAGGTCTTGGGAACCCGAGGCTAATATCCTGGACAAGGAACTCATTCGTAAATTCTGGAGTTCCAAAAAGAGGGGGAGACCTAAGGGGGGGGGGTACTGTAACGCCGAGCGCTCCGGGTCCCGCTTCTCCCCCGGAGTGTTCGCAGCATTACACTCCTGCTTACAGCACCCCGGTCAGACTCGCTGACCGGGAGCGCTGCACTGTGTCTCTCGGCGGGGATGTGTCTCTCGGCGGGGGTCGCATCCCGTGTCACTCACCGGCCCCGTCCTCCTGCTCAGTCGTGGCACGCGCGGCCCCACTCTCTAGGGCGCGTGCGCCGGGTCTCTTAGATTTAAAGGGCCTGGCCCAATTAGTTCCAATCACTCCCTACACTATATAAACGCACTTCCCCTTCCTGTCCCTGCCGGATCTTGTTGCCTTGTGCCCTGAAAAAGCGTTATAGTGTGTTCCCTAGTCTGTGTTTCCAGACCTTCTGCTGTTGCCCCTGACTACGAACCTTGCCACCTGCCTTGACCTTCTGCTATGTCTGACCTCGCCTCTGTCTAGTCCTTGTGTACCGCGCCAGTCTAAGCTGCCAGAGAGGTTGAGTCGCTACTGGGGAACACGACCTGGTAGTTACTGCAGCAGCAAGTCCATCCCGCTTTGCTACTAAGAACCGATTCCTCAGTACGACCCGCGCCATCGCCTCTTTGGCACAGAGGATCCACCTCCTTTGTCTTCACCAGCCGCCAGTCAGGATTCTGACAGTGTGTATTAACCTCTTATGTGATGCCAGGGCATGGTTATCCTATACACCACCCGAGGTAGACCAGCTTCACCTGGCCCAGGCATGGGGCAAATAATCACTCCAACGCAAGGTTACAGTTAACTGGTATGCTTTACTGAGGTAGGCAAGCTGTTACAGTCTTTACAGCTCAGTTCAGCACTAGGGAGATGCAGGGTGAACTTCAGGAAGCTTATTGGCTTACTGGGACTTATAGTTGCTATTTACTTGACTGATGCAGCCACCCTTGTTAACAGACTTGACTTGGACTAACTTGCTTGGACTGGACTAGAATCCCCACTGGTTTGGGTCCTACCTTGCAGCTTTGACTTTCACTACAGGTGCAGGGATTAACTTGAAGTAGAAGCGTGCTGGCTGGATTAGGCTTTAGGCCTCCTTCTGGATCACACAGACTTCTCAGGTCTTCACTTCAATGTACCTCAGCATGCACTGATCTGGCTAGCTGAACCCTGACCTCACTATAAGGGGGAGAGTGTGAAGAGATCCCATTGGTCACTGACAAGCCACCTGGTTCAACTTGCATACCTCGCCTTGACAACAGGGTTACTAAGAACAATATTTAAAGTGACAAATGCTTCAAAAGATTAAATAACACATAACATGAGAATTGCTTGTACTCTATAGTCCTTAGGAGGGATGTGGACCCAGGGACACTGAAATAGAAGCCCCAACACAGGACGGGCAGTACCGGAAGCTGTCGCTGGAAGGAGAGGAAGCTTGCTTAAAGGTCTCAGTGTCGGAGCTCAACTAGCAGTGGCCAATGACTCCTGAAGACGGAATACCAGCATCACCCCGGAGTTGTTCAGGACCGGAGTACACCTTTAAGCCTCTTGGGCATGAAGTTCATCAGAGTTTCACAGGTTGCCACTGGAGCCCTTTTCCTCTCCTCCAAGACAACATCATGGAGCTGATGGGTGTTAGAGACCTTATGCTCCACCACTTTCCATTTGAGGATGCCCCACAGATGCTCAATATGGTTTAGGTCTGGAGACATGCTTGGCCAGTCCATCACCTTTATCCTCAGCTTTTTTTTAGCAAGGCAGTGGTGGTCTTGTTGGTATTTGGGATTGTTATCATGTTGGAATGCTGCCCTGTGGCCCAGTCCCTGAAGGCATTAGATCATGCTCCGCTATAGTATGTTGCTGTACATGTTGGCATTCATGGTTCCCTCAATGAACTGTAGCTCCCCAGTGCCAGCAGCTCATGCAGCCCCAGACCTTGACACTCCACCACCATGCTTGACTGTAGACAGGACACACTTGTACTCAATTTGTACTCCTCATCTGGTTGCCACCACATACGCTTGACACCATCCGAAGCAAATAAGTTTATCTTGGCCTCTTTGGACCACAGTGCATTATTCCAGTAATCCATGTCTTTAGTCTGCTTGTCTTCAGCTAACTGTTTGTGGGATTTCTTGTGCTTCATCTTTAGAAGAGGCCTTTTGGGATGACAGCCATGCAGACCAAATTGATGCAGTGTACAGCATATGGTCTAAACACTGACAGGCTGAACCCCACCCCTTTTAACCTCTGCAGCAATGCTGGCAGCACTCATGCATCTATTTCCCAAAGACAACCTCTGGATATCACACTGAGCATGTGCACTCAGCTTCTTTGGTCAACCATGGTGAGGCCTTTTCTGAATAAAACCTGTCCCATGAAACAGATATATGGTCTTGCCCACTGTGCTAAAGCTCAGTTTTAGGGTCTTAGAAATATTCTAGAACAACAATTCTTTTTTCAGATACTCAGAGAGTTCCTTGCCATTACTTCCAGTGACCAGTATTGGAGAGTGTTTTAGAGTGATAACACCAAATGTAAGACATCTGCTCCTCATTCATACCTGAGACCATGTAACACTAATGAGTCAACACTAATGGTTAATTGGGCCCAATTGGGACATTTCCACTTAGTGGTGTCCTCACTTTTGTTGCCAAGGTTTAGACATTAAAGGGGTATTCCAAGCCAAAACTTGCTTTATACATCAACTGGCTCCGGAAAGTTAAACAGATTTGTATGTTACTTCGATTAAAAAATCTTAATCCTTGCAATAGTTATTAGCTTCTGAAGTTGAGTTGTTTTTTTTTTCTGTCTAACTGCTTTCTGATGACAAACGTCCCGGGAGCTGTGCAGTTCCTATGGGGATATTCTCCCAGCATGCACAGGACGTGACATCATCATTGAGCAGTTAGACAGAAAACTTCAGAAGCTAATAACTATTGAAAGGATTAAGATTTTTTAATAGAAGTAATTTACAAATCGGTTAAATTTTCCCAAGCCAGTTGATATATAAAAAAAAGTTTTTGCCTGGAATACCCCTTTAATGGCTGTGTGTTGAGTTATTTAAGGGGGAAACAGCATTAAGCACTTTTATATAGGCTGTGCACCTACTACTTTACACTGAAGTAGAGGGTCATTTATTCAGTGTTGACACATGAAAAGATAAAATAGCATAAAATATTAACAAAAAAGTAAAGGTGGACTTACTTATGTGAGATACTGTACATGGTCCAAAAAGGGAGACTTCCAAGAATATGTTCATATTAACTTATATCATGATGCATTGTTAATTTCTATTTAAGCTTGCAAAGAAATACGGCCCCGTGTTTAGTGTTCAGATGGGTATGAAAAAAATTGTGGTGTTAGCTGGATATGAGACCATGAAAGACGCTCTTGTCAATCATGCCGAAGAGTTTGGAGATAGAGCAATTCTTAAAATATTTAAGAACTCAGACAATGGAATGTGTAAGACCTTTTGGTTTCATTCATAGTGCCATAGAGGAATGGGCAGTCCAGTTGGTGTGCCACTTAACAAAAACCGAACATGCAGGCTGGTTGGATCATGAAGCACCACAGCTGGTCAAGGTCAGAGCTGGACCACATCAAGGGCTGATCTACTTGCTTAGGGTGAAGAAACACTTCTAGTGATGGTCTTGGTTCCTGCAGATAAGAGCTGTGATATATGTGATATGCGAAGTTAAAGAAAACTGTATCTTTCCTGGAGATGAGGGTGGTTGCCAAACTTATGAAATCTCCTTTTAATTTCCCAGTCAAGTGTCAAGGGGGTGTGACTGAGCTGCTCAAGTGCCAAAGACTGGCAAACCCTCTTGCCTGCCCTCACCTCCCAGTCCCCCTGTGATTGATGTACAGACCCTTGTATGTCAGTCAAAGAGGAGTTGAGGACAATAGGATGAATAGGAGTGCCAGACTTTCCAACAGCTTTCCAAAGGTGTCTGAAGCTTCTAGCAGCAAATAGAGCCCCCTTTAACCCCTTAAGGACCCAGCCCAAATATACCTTAAGGACCCAGCCATTTTTTGAACATCTGACCACTGTGACTTCAAGCATTAATAACTCTGGGATGCTTTTACCTTTCATTCTGATTCTGAGATTTATTTTTTTGTGATATATTCTACTTTATGTTAGTGGTAAAATTTTGTCGATACTTGCATCATTTCTTGGTGAAAAATTCCAAAATTTGATGAAAAAATTTAAAATTTTGAATTTTTTTAAATTTGAAGCTCTCTGCTTATAAGAAAAATGGATATTCCAAATAAATTATACATTGATTCACATATACAATATGTCTTCTTTATGTTTGCATCATAAAGTTTACATGTTTTTACTTTTGGAAGACATCAGAGGGCTTCAAAGTTCAGCAGCAATTTTCAAATTTTTCACAAAATTTTCAAAATCTGAATTTTTCAGGGACCAGTTCAGTTTTGAAGTGGATTTGAAGGGCCTTCATATTATAAATACCCCACAAATGACCCCATTTTAAAAACTGCACCCCTCAAAGTATTCAAAATGACATTCAGTTAGTGTGTTAACCCTTTAGGTGTTTCACAGGAATAGCAGCAAAGTGAAGGAGAAAATTCAAAATCTAAATTTTTTACACTCGCATGTTCTTGTAGACCCAGTTTTTGAATTTTTACAAGTGGTAATAGGAGAAAAAGCCCCCAAAATTTGTAACCCAATTTCTCTCGAGTAAGGAAATACTTTATATGTGTATGTCAAGTGTTCGGCGGGCGCAGTAGAGGGCACAGAAGGGAAAGAGCGACAATGGGATTTTGGAGAGTGAATTTTTCTGAAATGGTTTTTGGGGGGCATGCCACATTTAAAAAGCCCCTATGGTTCCAAAACAGCAGAAAACACCACATGGCATACCATTTTGGAAACTACACCCCTCAAGGCACGTAACAAGGGGTCCAGTTAGCCTTAACATCCCACAGGTGTTTGACAACTTTTCGTTAAAATCGGATGTGTAAATGGAAAAAAAAAATTCACACTAAAGTGCAGTTTTTCCCCCAAATTTACCATTTTTACAAAGGGTAATGGGAGAAAATGCCCCCCCAAATTTGTAACTCCATCTCTTTTGAGTATGGAAATACCCCATGTTAGGACATAAAATGCTTTGCGGGTGAACTACAATGCTCAGAAGAGAAGGAGTCACATTTGGCTTTTTGAAAGCAACTTTTGCTGATATGGTTTTTTTGGGGGCATGTCGCATTTAGGAAGCCCCTGTGGTGCCAGAATAGCAAAAAATACCCACATGGCATACTATTTTGGAAACAACACCCCTTAAAGAACGTAACAAGGGGTCCGCTGAGCCTTAACACCCCACAGGTGTTTGACGACTTTTCGTTAAAGTTGAATGTGTAAATGAAAATTATTTTTATTTTACTAAAATGCAGTTTTTCCCCAAAATTTAAAATTTTTACAAGGGGTAATAGGAGAAAATGACCCCCATTTGTAACCCCATTTCTTCTTAGTATGGAAATACCCCATGTTAGGACGTAAAATGCTTTGCTGGCGAACTACAATGCTCAGAAGAGGAGGAGCTCCATTGAGGTTTTGGAAAGAGAATTAGTTTGGAATGGTAGTCAGGGGCCATGTGCGTTTACAAAGCCCCACGTGGCCCCATTTTGGAAACTACACCCCTCACAGAATTTAATAAGGGTTGCAGTGAGTATTTACACCCCACAGACCTTTGGAACAGTGGGCTGTGCAAATGAAAAATTAAATTTTTCATTTTTACGGACCACTGTTCCAAAAATCTGTCAGACACCTGTGGGGCGTAAATTCTCAATGTACCCCTTATTACATTATGTGAGGGGTGTAGTTTCCAAAATGGGGTCACATGTGTCGGGGGTCCATTGTTCTGGCACTATCGGGGCTTTGTAGACACATGTGGCCTTCAATTCCGGACACATTTTCTCTACAAAATCCCAATGGCGCTTCTTCTCTTCTGAGCATTGTAGTTCGCGCGCAGAGCACTTTAAATTCACATATGGGGTTACAAATTTGGAGGGGTATTTTTTTCCTATTTTCCCTTGTGAAAATGAAACATTTAGGGTAACACCAGCATTTTAGTGAAAAAATTTTTTTTTTTCATTTTCCCATCCAACTTTAATGAAAATTCGTCAAACACCTGTGGGGTGTTCAGGCTCACTATACCCCTTGTCACGTTCCGTGAGGGGTGTAGTTTCCAAAATAGGGTCACATGTGGGTATTTATTTTTTTTGCGTTTGTCAGAACCGCTGTGAAATCAGCCACCCCTGTGCAAATCACCAATTTAGGCCTCAAATGTACATGGTGCACTCTCACTCCTCAGCCTTGTTGTGCGTCCGCAGAGCATTTTACGCCCACATCTGGGGTATTTCCGTACTCAGGAGAAATTGCGTTACAAATTTTGGGGGTCTTTTTTTCCATTTACCACTTGTGGAAATAAAAGTATGGGACAACACCAGCATGTTAGTGTAAATTTTTTTATTTTTTTACACTAACAGGCTGGTGTAGCCCCCAACTTTTCCTTTTCACAAGCGGTAAAAGGAAAAAAAGACCCACAAAATTTGTAGTGCAATTTCTCCCGAGTACGGTGATACCCCATATGTGGCCCTACACTGTTTCCTTAAAATACGACAGGGCTCCGAAGTGAGAGAGCGCCATGCGCATTTGAGGACTAAATTAGGGATTGCATAGGGGTGGACATAGGGGTATTCTACACCAGTGATTCCCAAACAGGGTGCCTCCAGCTGTTGCTAAACTCCCAGCATGCCTGGACAGTCAGTGGCTGTCCAGAAATGCTGGGAGTTGTTGTTTTGCAACAGCTGGAGGCTCCGTTTTGGAAACCCTGCCATACAAGACGTTTTAAATTTTTATTGGAGGGGACAGTGTACAGGGGTGTATATGTTGTGTCTTACCCTTTATTATGTGGTAGTGTAGTGTTTTTAGGGTACATTCGCACTGGCGTGTTACGGTGAATTTCCCGCCAGAAGTTTGCGCTGCGGCAAAAATTTGCCGCAGCCCAAACTTGAAGCAGGAAATTTACTGTAAACCTGTCCGTGTGAATGTACCCTGTACATTCACATGGGGGGGGCAAACCTCCAGCTGTTTCAAAACTACAACTCCCAGCATGTACTGACAGACTGTGCATGCTGGGAGTTGTAGTTTTGCAACAGCTGGAGGCACACTGGTTGGAAAACCTTCAGTTAGGTTCTGTTACCTAACTCAGTATTTTCCAACCAGTGTGCCTCCAGCTGTTGCAAAAATACAACTCCCAGCATGTACTAATCACCGAAGGGCATGCTGGGAGATGTAGTTATACAACAGGTGGAGGTACCCAACTGCAACTCCCAGCATGCCGAGACAGCTGTTTGCTTTCTGGGCATGCTGGGATTTTCAGTTTTGCAACATCTGGAGAGCTACAGTTTTTAGACCACTGCCCAGTGATTTCCAAACTGTGACCCTCCAGATGTTGCAAAACTACAACTCCCAGCATGCCCAGACAACAAACAGCTGCCTGGGCATGCTGGGAGTTGTAGTTTTGCAACATCTGGAGGGCTACAGTTTAGAGACCACAGTCTCAGACTGTAGCCCTCCAGATCAACTTACCGGCTTACGTAGGATCCCGGGAGCCGTCCTCTTCTGACGCACGTCACGCCACCCGCCGATCACCGTCGCCGCAGCCTCCGGATCGGTAAGTGGACGTCGGCGCCCGGTCCCCTTCGGTTCCCCGTTCTATTGTGGGTGGGCAGAACGGGGAAAACTAAAGTTAACTCCCCCGCCCCCGGTCTGCTATTGGTCGTCGCCTCTGACGATCAATAGCAGACCAATAGCAGGGATAGGAGGGGTGGCACCCCTGCCACCTCACTCCTATGCCTACAGGGGGATCGTGGGTGTCTTAGACAACCGCGATCCCCCTTATATTCTGGGTCACCGGGTCTCCATAGACCCATATGACCCGGAATCGGCGCAAATCACAAGTGTGAATTCACTTGTGATTTGCGCCGATCGCCGACGGGCGATGACCCCCCTGGGCATTTGCGCGGGGTGCCTGCTGATTGATATCAGCAGTCACCCCGGCCCGATCCCCGCCCGGTGGGGACCGAAATTTCCACGGGCGTATGGATACGCCCTGGGTCCTTAAGTACCAGGACGTCAAGGCGTATCCATGCTCCCTAGATCCTTAAGTGGTTAAAGGGGTACTCCACTGGAATTTTTTTTTTTTTTTTTTTTTATAAATCAAATCAACTGGTGCCAGAAAGTTAAACAGATTTGAAAATTACTTCTATTTAAAAATCTAAATCCATCCAGTACTTATCAGTTACTGTACGTTCCAGAGGAAGTCCTTTTATTTTTGAATTGAATTTGCTTTCTGTCTGACCACAGTGCTCTCTGCTGACACCTGTGTCCATTTTAGGAACTGTCCAGAGTAGGAGCAAATCCCCATAGAAAAACTATCCTGCTCTGGACAGTTCCTGACATGGACAGAGGTGTCAGCAGAGAGCATTGTGGTCAGACAGAAAGGAAATTCAAAAAGAAAATAACTTCCTCTGGAACATACGGAAGCTGATAAGTACCGCAAGGATTAAGATCTCTAAATAGAAGTAATTTACAAATCTGTTTAACTTTCTGGCACCAGTTGATTTAATAAAAAATGTTTTCCAGTGGAGTACCCCTTTAAATACTGTGCTTGAATTCATCAGCTGGTGCTAAAGGAGACTATGCCAATTCTCAGTTAGATAGAAGTAAAATCCAATGCAATCTAACATGTAGGCCTCCAATTATCTACAACATTGAGTAAAAAATATACAAGTAATGTTATTAACCTCCTCAAGTAGCTACAGTTTGTTGCCTTAGTGGAAGCAATGATCGGCTACTAAAATGGAATTGCCTGTAGAACTCACAAATATGTTGGCCAAAAAACATACAATACATGGTTAGGCTGCATTCACAGTCTACACAGTTCTACATGTCCCCAAGTCGGATGGATAAATCGTGATGTGAATGCAGCCTTACCAAGAAAGACTGGATTATAAGTATAGTGCCCCAAACCTAATCTCCTTTACAGTACTCCATATTGGTGTTGTCTTATCACAGACTGCTGATCATCACAATGGAGTAGCAACCAAGCACCATATCCCCTTCACTATTTACACAGGCATAGTCACACATCCCTATGTAAGGCTGTGTCAGGTGCTGGACCCGGTGAGTGATGGAACTCATGGAGAATTGGGAACCAATAGACTCTACTACAGATACAGGGCATTGAGAATTGTGTATGTGTGGAATACATAGGGATGGAGAGGAAGAAGCGTAGAATGTATTAGAAATAAAAACAATAGGGGTTGGCGAAAAAGGGGTAAAGATTCAATTAATGATTGTCCATCCAACAACTATAATACTCAGAGAGCAAGGGTGTGGGCACCTTAACCCCTTAAGGACCCGGCCATTTTACACCTTAGATATTTTTGAATATCTGACCACTGTCACTTTAAACATTAATAACTCTGGAATGCTTTTAGTTATCATTCTGATTCCGAGATTGTTTTTTCATGACATATTCTAATTTAACATAGTGGTAAAATTGTGTGGTAACTTGCATCCTTTCATGGTGAAAAATCCCAAAATTTGATGAAAAATTTGAAAATGTTGCATTTTTCTAACTTTGAAGCTCTCTGCTTGTAAGGAAAAGGGATATTCCAAATAAAAAATTTTTATTCACATAAACAATATGTCTACTTTATGTTTGCATCATATAATTGATGAGTTTTTACTTTTGGAAGACACCAGAGGGCTTCAAAGTTCAGCAGCAATTTTCCAATTTTTCACAACATTTTCAAACTCACAATTTTTCAGGGACCAGTTCAGGTTTGAAGTGGATTTGAAGGGTCTTCATATTAGAAATAACCCACAAATGACCCCATTATAAAAACTGCACCCCCCAAAGTATTCAAAATGACATTCAGTCAGCATTTTAACCCTTTAGGTGTTTAACAGGAATAGTAGCAAAGTGAAGGAAAAAATTCACAATCTTCATTTTTAACACTTGCATGTTCTTGTAGACCCAATTTTAGAATTTTTACAAGGGGTAAAAGGAGAAAATGAATACTTATATTTGTAGCCCAATTTCTCTCGAGTAAGCACATACCTCACATGTCTATGTAAATTGTTCGGCGGGTGCAGTAGAGGGCTCAGAAGCGAAGGAGCGACAAGGGGATTTTGGAGAGTATGTTTTTCTGAAATGGTTTTTGGGGGGCATGTTGCATTTAGGAAGCCCCAATGGTGCCAGAACAGCAAAAAAAAACACATGGCATACCATTTTGGAAACTAGACCCGTTAAGGAATGTAACAAGGAATTAAGTGAGCTTTAATACCCCACAGGTGTTTCACAACTTTTGCATATGTGAAAAAAAAAAATTCCACTAAAATGTGTGTTTCCCCTCAAATTTCACATTTTTGCAAGGGTTAATAGCAGAAAAGACCCCCAAAATTTGTAACCCCATCTCTTCTGAATATGGAGGTACCCCATAAGTGGACCTGAAGTGCACTATGGGCGAACTACAATGCTCAGAAGATAAGGAGTAATATTTTTTAGAGCAAATTTTGCTCGGGGGGCATGTCGCATATAGGAATCCCCTATGGTACCAGGACAGCAAAAAAAAAAAAACACATGGCATACCATTTTGGAAACTAGACCCCTTGAGGAACGTAACAAGGAATTAAGTGAGCCTTAATACCCCACAGGGGTTTCACGACTTTTGCATATGTAAAAAAAATAAAAAATAAATTCACTAAAATGTGTGTTTCCCCCCAAATTTCACATTTTTGCAAGGGTTAATAGCAGAAAATACCCCCCAAAATTTGTAACGCCATCTCTTCTGAGTATGGAGGTACCCCATAAGTGGACCTGAAGTGCACTACGGGCGAACTACAATGCTCAGAAGAGAAGGAGTAATATTTGTCTTTTTGAGAGCAAATTTTGCTCGGGGGGCATGTCGCATTTCGGAAGCCCCTATGGTGCCAGGACAGCAAAACAAAACCACATGGCATACCATTTTGGAAACTAGACCCCTTGAGGAACGTAACAAGGAATTAAGTGAGCTTTAATACCCCAAAGGGGTTTCACGACTTTTGCATATGTAAAAAAAAAATGTTTCACTAAAATATGTTTCCCCCCAAATTTCACATTTTTGCAAGGGTTAATAGCAGAAAAGACCCCTCAAAATTTGTAACCCCATCTCTTCTGAGTATGGCGGTACCCCATAAGTTGACCTGAAGTGCACTACGGGTGAACTACAATGCTCAGAAGAGAAGGAGTAATATTTGGCTTTTTGAGAGCAAATTTTGCTCGGGGGGCATGTCGCATTTAGGAAGCCCCTATGGTGCCTGAACAGCAAAAAAAAAAAAACACATGGCATAGCATTTTGGAAACTAGACCCCTTGAGGAATGTAACAAGGGGTAAAGTAAGCCTTAATACTCCACAGGGGTTTCATGACTTTTGCATATGTAAAAAAAAAAAAAAAAATTTCACTAAAATGTGGGTTTTCCCCAAAATTTTTAAATACATTTTTTTGGAGTAAGGACATACCTTAATTTTTGATGATTTTCACTCCGTGGGTGCACACCAGGTCTTGGAGTGGGAGGTCAGTCAGGGGCCTTGAGCTTATTGTAGCAGCCATGATGTGGGACCCCCCCTCAAGGAGCGTTAATGGGGGGAGCACTGAGCCCTAAAATAGGGGAACACTATGGGGACAACGGGCCATAACTGGAGAAGACAGGTGGGGTACAGAGGCCCGTAATATGGGGTACAGTGGGCCAGAAAACTATTAATCATAAAATAATAAAACAGGATATGTTCCCAGAATGATGACCCAGAGCATAGCCAAAACTAAAAAAAAAAATGCCTGCCCCAAACCCTATGCTCTGAATCATCATTCTGGGAATGTGATGTGTGTGGCCGTCCCTAAGCCTCAAATGCGCAACCGCTCAGGTGGAGAGAGAGCGCTGCGCATTTGAGGCAACATAAAAAGTCCACGATGATAGTGACTCAGTGACCTATGACCCATTTCTGAAAAAACTCCCCCAGATGTCTTATCAGGTTTTTTTTTTGCAGATTTTTTGGGGCAATTTAGTGTTCAGAATACAGAATACAATCGGGTTTGAGGACCGGTCCCACGGTACCTCGCACAGGGACAGGGGTGCTGCCGTTCCCATGAATAGTGGTCAGCATAAGGACATCCCTCTTATCCTTATACTTCACCAACAACAGGTTATCATGGGTCAGGGCACGGGACTCACCCTTGGGGATAGGCGTCTTAACAAAATTTAGAGGGAGGTCTCTCTGGTTCTTCCGCAAGGTCCCACAAGCGGACGTGGATCTGGCGGAAAGGGATTTGAACAGAGGGATGCTGGTATAAAAGTTATCCACGTATACGTGGAAGCCCTTATCCAGCAATGGGTGCATAAGGTCCCAAACGATTTTCCCGCTAATACCCAGAGTGGGGGGACATTCTGGGGGTTTAAGACGGGAATCTCGTCACTCATATACTCTAAACTTGCAAGTGTATCCGGAAGTACTCTCGCAAAGTTTATAGAGCTTCACGCCACACCGCGCCCGCTTCGAGGGAATATACTGGCAGAAGATGAGTCTCCCCTTAAAAGCGGGGGGCCGGACTCCTATTACAAGCGGCGTTGCCACTGGGTCACTCTCATGGGGGGTGCGTGGCCTCACCTGGCGGCGTCTCCGCCGCCGTACGGGGGACTCATCATCACTACTAGATGCTGAGGAGGGCGAGAAAGAACACAAAGAAGTCGGATCTTCCTCTTCCTCACTGGCAGATTCGGTGTCGGAGGCTAAAAAAGCGTAAGCCTCCACTGTCGAAAATGCCAGGCGGGCCATCGCCTTTTTTCTACGGTGGCGGGGGTGGGACGGTGGTGTGGGGGGGAGGGTATGTGTGTGGGGGGGGGGGGGGGCAGGGAAGTATGTAGTGTGTGGTGCTTGGTGTAACTGTAACAGAAAAAAAAAAGCTGCGGACAAAAAAAAAAAAGTAGTGGCACACGCAGCACCCTGAACCCCTAATATGGCCCGGGGGTCACACGGATCAGGTGATGGCGGACCCGTGGGGACCTATTAGGGGTCGGGGGGGTTACTTTTTTTTTTACTTTACTTTCATTTTTATTTTACTATTTTACCCTACCTTTCCCTGCAACAAGCTGACCCTGATCTAGGGAATCATCTTCTTTCTGAGGGGGCTCCGGCACTCCGAGGGGGGGATCCCGGTCCTCTTCACACAGCTCTGCCCGCTGACTGAACTCATCGAGCGGGCAAAGCTGCGTGAGGGGACCGTTAACCCCTCCTCTGCTGCACTGCTATTGGCCGACGATCGCCAATAGCAGCGTTGCTGGGGCGGTGACAGTATTGTCACCAGTCCCCAGCAACTGGAGGTGATTGGTGGTGTATCGTACACCGCTGATCACCTTCCTTTTCCGGGTCATCGGGTCACAAGTGACCCGAATACCCGGAATCGCCGCAGATCGCGGACGTGAATTCACGTCCGTGATCTGCACCGATCGCTGACATGCGGGAATCCTGGGACCCCCCCTCGGCATTTGCACGGCATGCCTACTGAACGATATCAGTAGGCATGCCGTTCCGATCTCCGCCCGGCGAGCGGCGGAGACCGGAAAATGCCAGTGTGTATGGGTACGCCCTGGGTCCTTAAGGCCCAGGGTGTGAGGGCGTATCCATACGCCCTGGGTCCTGAAGAGGTTAAAGGTGTACTCCGGTGGAAAACTTTTTTTTTTTAAATCAACTGGTGCCAGAAAGTTAAACAGATTTGTAAATGAATTTGAGTAGAATACAGACATGGCGCACATCTACAATCTTGTATAATGATCTGCTAGGGACGTTAGGGACCCACTCTGAATAGGTGGCCTTGACGTGGCGAGTGGGCTTGTACTTTTTGATCAAAAATGTATACTAACAACCTGTTAGTTTTTGATATTATGCTGAGAAGCAATCAGATCATCATACAAGATTGTAGATGTGCGCCATGTCTGTTTTCTACCCGAATTCACACTGTGATTTCTATCCTTCCCTTTTTTTTTGTTTGAACATGTGCTGCACTCTTCCCCACCCCCTCAGCCCAACCCTATATAGGTGGTAATTAGCCACACAAGGGCCATTTCTTTCCTAGCAGCCTCCCAGTCTGACTGGGAGAGCAGGATAAGTGAGCCATTACACCTTGTTCACACTGGTGTGGTGCGGGGCGGCGTCCGTTGCTGCCGTGGCGCTGTGTCTGCGGGTGGCTGCGGCCCATAGACTGGTTTGAGTGGCATTGGGGCCGCTCTGCCAGTGGGTCGCTCCCCCCCCTGTGGGCACTGGAGTCGCGGCGGTGGTGGTCGCCGCCCAGTGCTACGCCATTTTATGCTAGGGACGTTAGGGACCCACTCTGAATAGGTGGCCTTGACGTGGCGCGTGGGCTTGTACTTTTTGATCAAAAATGTATATTAACAACCTGTTAGTTTTTGATATTATACTGAGAAGCAATCAGATCATCATACAAGATTGTAGATGCGCACCATGTCTGTTTTCTACCCGAATTCAGATTTGTAAATGACTTCTATTAAAAAAATCTTTACCCTTCCAGTACTTTTTAGCAGCTGTATGCTACAGAGGAAATTCATTTCTTTTTTAATTACTTTTTTTTGTCTTGTCCACAGTGCTCTCTGCTGACACCTGACATGGACAGAGGTGTCAGCAGAGAGCACTGTGGACAAGACAAAAAAAAAGAAATTCAAAATGAAAAGAATTTCCTCTGTAGCATTCAGCTGCTAAAAAGTACTGGAAAGGTAAAGATTTTTTTTAATAGAAGTCATTCACAAATCTGTTTAACTTTCTGGCAGCAGTTGTTTAAAAAAAAAAAAAATGTTTTCCACCCCTTTAAAAGATCCCCTACCTTGGACAACAAAAGAGTTTTCCTGCCCCAGCGGCTAGACCATTATTAACTAAGAAAATGTCTTCTTCAATAGACTTCAATTATGCTAATATTTGAAATGTTTCATTGCTAGTTTTCTCAAATGGAGAAAATTGGAAGATTATGAGAAGATTTACAATTTCCACATTACGGGATTTTGGCATGGGAAAAAGCACTATTGAAGAGAAAATTGCTGATTAATGTGCCAACTTAACTACATATTTTGCATCCTATAAAGGTAGAGTATGCTGATCCTAATACTATCACTATTCATCACTATTTTACTAGAAACCAAATTCTATCACACTAGATTTTGGCAACAAGCAGATGCAGCGAAGAGTACAAGAGTGATGGTAAAATCTTAAAGGGGTACTCCGCCCCTAGACATCTTATCCCCTATCCAAAGGATAGGGGATAAGATGTCAGATCGCCGCGGTGCCGCTGCTGGGGAGCCCCGGTATCCCTGCTGCGGCACTGCGCTATCATTACAGCACAGAGCGAGTTTGCTCTGCACGTAATGACGGGCAATACAGGGGCCGGAGCATAGTTACGTCATGGCCACGCCCCTCGTGACATCACAGCCCGCCCCTTTCAATACAAGTCTATGTGAGGGGGCGTGGCAGTCGTCACACCCCCTGACATACACTTGCATTAAGGGGACGGGGCGTGATGTCACGAGGGGCGGAGCAATGACGTCACGCTGCTCCATCCCCTGTATCGCCCGTCATTACGCACAGAGCGAACTCGCTCTGTGCTGTAATGATAGCGCAGTGCCGCAGCGGGGATCCCGGGGCTCTCCAGCAGCGGGACGCGTCAATCTGACATCTTATCCCCTATCCTTTGGATAGGGGATAAGATGTCTAGGGGCGGAGTACCTCTTTAAATCTTTACTTCATCCAGTTAAAACATATTCCAAAAACACACAAAAAAAGTAGTGCTCAAGTGAGATAAAACAGACGCCTGTTGGCATCTGTTTTATCTCATTTGAGCACTTCTTTTTTTGTGTGTTTTTTGGAATATGTTTTAACTGGATGAAGTGAAGATTTAAAGGGGTTATCCAGGAAAAAACTTTTTTCTATATATATCAACTGGCTCCAGAAAGTTAAACAGATTTGTAAATTACTTCTATTAAAAAATCTTAATCCTTTCAGTACTTATGAGCTTCTGAAGTTGAGTTGTTCTTTTTCTGTCTAAGTACTCTCTGATGACACGTGTTTCGGGAACCTCCCAGTTTAGAAGCAAATCCCTATAGCAAACCTCTTCTACACTGTGCAGTTCCCGAGAAAAGCAGAGATGTCAGCAGAGAGCACTGTTGCCAGACACAAAACAACAACTCAACTTCAGCAGCTGATAATTATTGAAAGGATTATGATTTTTTAATAGAAGTAATATACAAGTCTGTTTAACTTTCTGGAGCCAGTTGATATAATATTTGTTTTTTTTCCTGGAATACCCTTTTAAGTTTTTAATATTTGTTCACTGTGGAGCTGGATACCTTTTGTCTTGTATAGTGATTCTGAACTGAGAATGTGTCTCAGCTCCTTATCCTGTGCTCCCTGCAATCAAAGGCTTTTCCCTATACAATATGGAATGGTGAGCTGATGCAGTTTGTTACTGACCTTAGTGCTACGTAAGTGATGGTGCATACAGTACTGTATGCATCGCTGCTCATTTACTACATTCGCAGGGCCGAGCTCTCTGCACCAGGCTTAGTGGTTTTGTACAGTGATCCCTCAACTTACAATGGCCTCGACATACAATAGTTTCAACACACAATGGTCTTTTCTGGACCATTGTAACTTAAAACCAGACTCAGCATACAATGCTACGGACAATCCAGTCCTGCAAAACATGTCAGTAGCTGGAAGGACTGATCAATTAGAATTGGCATTCACTGGTAAAACACCTGAAGCGTATGTACTGAATTCCTGTCTGGTAGCGCCCCCTACAATACAGGGAGGTATTACATGTTCTGTATTCTTTACCTGGGCCAGGGTTAGCTGCTCCTTTGGACACAAGATGGGGGCGTCTCCATGTTACTTTTTTAGGACATTGCGTGTTCTGTACAGGACCCTGGAGAAGCTCCTTTTCTCTACATAGACAGTGATTAAAGGGGTAATAAGATGCCTGTTCGCGGGGGTCCTGCCGCTGGGGACCCCTGTGATCTTCCATGCCACACCCCGTTAGAATCAGTCCGATTACTCGCGATCACGGGGACGCCTATGGGAGGGGGCGTGACAGCTGTCACACCCCTCCAATAGACTTGCATTTAGGGGGCAGAGCGTGAAGTCACACGGGGGTGGAGCCGTCATGTCACTATGCTCCGTCCTCGTGGTCGAGATGGACTCAGCCTGAGGACCTCCAGCAGTTTCGGAAGCCGCTAAAGGTGGGTGCTGCATGGTAGATCCCGGGGGTCCCCAGCAGCGGGACCCCGGCGATCTGACATCTTATCCCCTATCCTTTGGATAGGGGATAAGATGTCTAGGGGCGGAGTACCCCTTTAAAGCTTCCAGCAGATCTTTCTTACTTATATGTAAGGATTTGCTTTATCTGTATTAGTTATCTACTTATTTTTGTTTAATCCTCATTTTTTCCTATTTTTGGATGACATTTTGGGGCTTCCGAACCAATTATTAAGTTTCCATAGAGTTATGATCTCAACATACAATGGTTTCAACATACAGTGGTTTCAACATACAATGGTCGTCCTGGAACCGATTAATATTGTAACTTGAGGGACCACTGTATATGACAGTTGAATTGTAATACTGCATGCATTGCTATTTATACACATTTGCTTGGCCACTCAATTCAAGCAAAGTGTAACATTCCTTGAAAAAAAGAAATACTAGTGAACTCCAAGCAAGTTTGATTAAAGGGGTACTCCAGTGAAAACCTTTCTCTTTTAAATCAACTGGTGGCAGAAAGTTAAACATATTTGTAAATTACTTCTATTAAAAAATCTTAATCCTTCCTGTACTTATTAGCTGCTGAATACTACAGAGGAAATTCTTTTCTTTTTGGAACGCTCTCTGATGACATCACGAACACAGTTCTCTCTGCTGATGTTATTATAATAATAATAATAATGCTTTATTTATTGTTGTCCTTGGTGGGATTTGAACCCAAGTCCCCAGCACTGCAAGGCAGTAGTGCTAACCACTGAGCTACCATGCTGCCCTTACCATACATCTTCTTTGCATGGTTGCAAACATGGACAGAGATGTCAGCAGAGAGCACTGTGCTCGTGATGTCATCAGTGTTCCAAAAAGAAAAGAATTTCCTCTGTAGCATTCAGCAGCTAATAAGTACTGGAAGGATAAAGGATTTTTTTATAGAAGTAATTTACAAATATGTTTAACTTTCTGCCACCAGTTGATTTAAAAGAAAAAAAGGTTTTCACCGGAGTACCCCTTTAACAGCAGCCACATCTGTATTTAAAGAAGTTTCCCAGAATGACAAAATCGTGACTGTGTTCTTCCAAAAACTGTGCATCGACCATCCAAAGGTTGTGTTGTGTTTCTTATTGCAGCTCAGAACCATTTAAAGGGGTACTCCGGTGGAAAACTTTTTTTTTTATGAACTGGTGCCAGAAAGTTAAACAGACTTGTAAATTATATATTCAAGAATTGACCACACCTCAAGGGTACCGCCCTAGTGGGCACACAATGAAGAAAAGATTGAGAACAGTTTGTTTGAACAAAATATAGGTACATTTATTAAAATACAATTAAAAATGAAAACACAAAAGTAAAACATATATTAGAGCAATACTGGTATTGAATTGTAATTAATCTGCCAAAGGGCTCTAATGGTAATATAATAAAGATGTATATGGCACTGCCAAATCTGAGATGATTTGCAATGTTAGTTGTTATGAAATGCCGATAATCCGGAAAGCAATTGTTACTCCGGCGATTGCTTGTTATATAGAATAGTAGTCTCTGCACTATTTGAATTAGACTGTCCAGAGTCTCTACATAGATGTAAGTTGAATCTCACCGTGTCTCAAGCCGTTGGTCCCGTACTGCGACGGGCCGATAGTATCGGGTCCTGAGGTTGTTTCAGAGTTGCCGATCAAAGCTTCATATGCTGATCCTCACGAGCCTGTTAGTTGCGGAGCTCTGGCATGAGACTCCTCTGAGCGGGGTCCGTGCTGTTAATGTGCCCGTGACGGTGTAACAGGACCCTCGCATGGATCTTGCAGGCAGGATACTCGTGGTACATGCAGCAGGCTGGAAGTGCGCCCGGTGAGTGAGACTGTTGGTTTAGGAGACCAGGTGCACTAATTGGCCTCCTTCTTTTATTTGGCAACGGCTTCTGGATTGATGGCAGTGCATTCCTGTAACCCAATCTGAATAGAGCAATACAGGAATGCACTGCCATCTATCCAGAAGCCGTTGCCAAAGAAAGAAGGAGGCCAATAACTGCACCTGGTCTCCTAAACCAACAGTCTCACTCACCGGGCGCACTTCCAGCCTGCTGCATGTACCACGAGTATCCCGCCTGCAAGATCCAAGCGAGGGTCCTGTTTCACCGTCACGGGCACATCAACAGAACGGACCCCGCTCAGAGGAGTCTCATGCCAGAGCTCCGCAACTAACAGGCTCGTGAGGATCAGCATATGAAGCTTTGATCGGCAACTCTGAAACAACCTCAGGACCCGATACTATCGGCCCGTCGCAGTACGGGACCAACGGCTTGAGACACGGTGAGAATCAACTTACATCTATGTAGAGACTCTGGACAGTCTAATTCAAATAGTGCAGAGACTACTATTCTATATAACAAGCAATTGCCGTAGTAACAGTTGCTTTCCGGATTATCGGCATTTCATAACAACTAACATTGCAAATCATCTCAGATTTGGCAGTGCCATATACATCTTTATTATATTACCATTAGAGCCCTTTGGCAGATTAATTACAATTCAATACCAGTATTGCTCTAATATATGTTTTACTTTTGTGTTTTCATTTTTTTATTGTATTTTAATAAATTTTCCTTTATTTTGTTCAAACAAACTGTTCTCAATCTTTTCTTTATTGTGTGCCCACTAGGGCGGTACCCTTGAGGTGTGGTTAATTCTTGAATATAAATTTTTGTGAATTTGGATTGGTGGGGATCGATCTATTGGCCGCATTTAACCTTGGATACTTTGGTTGTGAGATGCACACATTTTGTCTTTTGTGTCTAGATTTGTAAATTACTTCTGTTAAAAAATCTAAATCCTTTCAGTACTTTTTGGCAGCTGTTTGCTACAGAGGAAAATCTTTATTTTTTGATTTTCTTGTTTCTCTTGTCCACAGTGCTCTCGGAGAAGACCTGATACCTTTATCAGGAGATGTCCAGAGCAGGAGAAAATCCCCATAGCAAACCTATGCTACTCTGGACAGTTCCTGACACGGACAGAGGTGTCAGCAGAGAGCACCGTGGACAACACAAAAAAGAAATTCAAAAAGTAAAGAATTTCCTCTGTAGCATACAGCTGCTAGAAAAGTACTAAAAGAATTAAGATTTTTTAATAGAAGTAATTTACAAATCTGTTTAACTTTCTGGCACCAGTTCATTAAGAAAAAGTTTTCCACCAGAGTACCCCTTTAATTCATTAGTATGAGGCACAAACCATGGACAACCCTTCAAAAAGTCCACCTTCAAAGTTTATATCCAGCACAATCTTTAGCTCCAGCATGGAGAGACACAGTCCATGCTGGGAAGACGAGTTGTTGAAGCACTTGTTCAATGGCCAGCGAGTTCCGTGCACAAGTCCTATAATTAGAAAAGGGCTCATGCACAGACTTCACGGGTATAGTACGGTTGCCTGGACAACCCAACTGCCCAGCATGGACTACGTCTTTTCATGCTGGAGCTGAAGATCGCGGGGGACATAAACTTTTGAGGTACACTTTAAGGTTTGATTTTATAGCCAAAATCTTTATAAAACAAAACATACAACTATAAGCAAATAATCATTTTAGGTGGGAGCCCAATTACAGGTTTTCAATTGGTGCACATGAACTTCCAGTTCTCCCTCTGATACGGTATAAACATTCTGCATTGACTTGCTTTGTTCATTACTGTCCCTTCAGGGAAACCATTTGACAACTCATTAATCCTGAATGTTGCTATCATTGACTTTATATTCTTTATCTTTTTTTTTGCTTAATAATGATCTTTATGTCATTTATAGATTCAAAAGTCTGTGCTGATTCATTTCCTCATATATCTATATAACGGTCAAAACTATTCTTATTATTTTTTAAACATTATTTAACATTATTTCTTGCATAGGCATAGATTTAAAACATAACATGATCTGCATATTTCATTAAATTGTATGTAAGCTGGGATTCACACAGAGTAAAATTCTATTTTATTTTCCCAAAAAATGCAACCATAATCAGTAGAAATGCAGCCGCATTTTCTGGGAAAATCAACGTGTAAATGAATATATATAAATATGAAAAGTTTACATTGTGTGAACCCAACCTCCTTTATACAGTATTATTATTGAGTTTAATGTCTCTACAGTATGCAGTAAGCTCTAAAGCTCCCTCTAGTGACGGCTGCTGGCAGCCAAGGTTATTACGTTTTCAATCTATGACTTTGCACGGGATTGAAATCTCTGTATAAAAAATATAAAATAAACTCTGATCTCTTTAAAGATAATATGAGAAAATAATCAATGTAGAATTTTTAACCTATTTAAATAACAATAAAATATTGTGTTCAAGAGTGGACATTTGCATTAAAGGGGCACTCCGGAGGAAAAATTTTTATTTTTTATTTTATTTTTTTTACAGATTTGTAAATTACTTCTATAAAAAAAAAATTAATCCTTCCAGTACTTATTAGCTCCTGAATACTACAGAGGAAATTATTTTCTTTTTGGAACACAGAGCTCTCTGCTGACATCACGAGCACAGTGCTCTCTGCTGACATCTCTGTCCATTTTAGGAAGAGCAGCATATGTTTTCTATTGGGATTTTCTCCTACCCTGGACAGAGATGTCAGCAGAGAGCACTGTGCTCATGATGTCAGCAGAGAGCTCTGTGTTCCAAAAATAAAAGAATTTCCTCTGTAGCATTCAGCAGCTAATAAGTACTGGAAGGATTAAGTTTTTTTAATAGAAGTAATTTACAAATCTGTTTAACTTTCTAGCACCAGTTGATTTAAAAAAAAAAAAAAAAAAAAGTTTTCCACCGGAGTACCCCTTTAACCTCACCCCAACAAACATGTAGGTCAAAATGCCAGAAAAGCAGGATGGGGAGGGCTTAGAAGCTGAATCTGCTCCGTATATGGATGGCGCCAGCTATGTCATAATTTTAGCTTACTACAAAAGTGATCAAAAAGTAATATGTAACTGTCACGATGCCGGCTGGCAGGTAGTGGACCCTCTGTGCCAGAGAGGGATTGGCGTGGACCGTGCTAGTGGACCGGTTCTAAGCCACTACTGGTATTCACCAGAGCCCGCCGCAAAGCGGGATGGTCTTGCTGCGGCGGTAGTGACCAGGTCGTATCCACTAGCAACGGCTCACCTCTCTGGCTGCTGAAGATAGGCGCGGTACAAGGGAGTAGGCAGAAGCAAGGTCGGACGTAGCAGAAGGTCGGGGCAGGCAGCAAGGATCGTAGTCAGGGGCAACGGCAGAAGGTCTGGAAACACTGGCAAGGGACACACAAGGAACGCTTTCACTGGCACTAAGGCAACAAGATCCGGCAAGGGAGTGCAAGGGAAGTGAGGTAATATAGGGAAGTGCACAGGTGATAACCCTAATTGGAACCACTGCGCCAATCAGCGGCGCAGTGGCCCTTTAAATCGCAGAGACCCGGCGCGCGCGCGCCCTAGGGAGCGGGGCCGCGCGCGCCGGGACAGAACAGACGGGGAGCGAGTCAGGTAGGGGAGCCGGGGTGCGCATCGCGAGCGGGCGCTACCCGCATCGCGAATCGCATCCCGGCTGGCAGCAGGATCGCAGCGCCCCGGGTCAGAGGACGTGACCGGAGCGCTGCAGCGGAGGGGGAGAAGCGAGCGCTCCGGGGAGGAGCGGGAACCCGGAGCGCTCGGCGTAACAGTACCCCCCCCCCTTGGGTCTCCCCCTCTTCTTGGAGCCTGAGAACCTGAGGAGCAGACTTTTGTCAAGGATGTTGTCCTCAGGTTCCCAGGATCTCTCTTCAGGACCACAACCCTCCCAGTCTACTAAAAAAAAATTTTTCCCTCTGACCTTTTTGGCAGCCAAAATCTCCTTGACCGAGAAGACGTCCGAGGAGCCGGAAACAGGAGTGGGAGGAACAGATTTGGGAGAAAAACGGTTGAGGATGAGTGGTTTGAGAAGAGAGACGTGAAAGGCATTAGGGATACGAAGAGAAGGAGGAAGAAGAAGTTTATAAGAGACAGGATTAATTTGACACAAAATTTTGAAAGGACCAAGATAGCGTGGTCCCAACTTGTAGCTAGGGACACGGAAGCGGACATATTTAGCGGAGAGCCATACCTTGTCTCCAGGGGAAAAAACGGGGGAAGCTCTTCTTTTCTTATCCGCGAATCTCTTCATGCGTGAAGAAGTCTGTAAGAGAGAATTTTGGGTCTCTCTCCATATAATGGAAAGGTCACGAGAAATTTCATCCACAGCGGGCAGACCAGAGGGCAAGGGGGTAGGGAGGGGGGGAAGAGGGTGACGGCCGTACACCACGAAAAATGGGGATTTGGAGGAAGATTCAGAGACCCTGAAGTTATACGAGAATTCGGCCCATGGAAGGAGATCTGCCCAGTCATCCTGGCGGGAGGAAACAAAATGTCGCAAATAATCACCCAGGATCTGGTTAATTCTTTCTACTTGTCCATTGGACTGGGGATGATATGCAGAGGAAAAATTTAATTTAATCTTGAGTTGTTTACAGAGAGCTCTCCAGAATTTAGACACGAATTGGACCCCTCTATCCGAGACAATCTGCGTAGGCAACCCGTGAAGACGAAAAATGTGTACAAAAAATTGTTTAGCCAACTGAGGCGCAGAAGGAAGACCAGGAAGAGGGATGAAATGTGCCATTTTGGAGAATCGATCAACGACCACCCAAATAACGGTGTTACCACGGGAAGGGGGTAAATCAGTAATAAAATCCATACCAATCAGAGACCAAGGCTGTTCGGGGACAGGCAGAGGATGAAGAAAACCAGCGGGCTTCTGGCGAGGAGTCTTATCCCGGGCACAGATAGTGCAGGCTCGCACAAAGTCCCCAACATCCGTCTCCAGAGTCGGCCACCAATAGAAGCGGGAGATGAGTTGCACAGATTTCTTGATGCCCGCATGACCTGCGAGATGGGAGGAGTGACCCCATTTGAGGATTCCGAGGCGTTGGCGTGGAGAAACAAAGGTCTTTCCTGGAGGAGTCTGCCTGATGGAGGCAGGAGAAGTGGAGATCAGGCAGTCAGGTGGAATGATGTGTTGCGGAGGGAGATCAACTTCTGAGGCATCCGAGGAACGAGAGAGAGCATCGGCCCTAATGTTCTTATCGGCAGGACGAAAGTGAATCTCAAAATTAAATCGGGCAAAGAACAGAGACCACCGGGCCTGGCGAGGATTCAGCCGTTGGGCCGACTGGAGGTAGGAGAGGTTCTTGTGGTCGGTGTAGATAATGACAGGAAATCTTGATCCCTCCAGCAGATGCCTCCATTCCTCAAGTGCTAATTTAATGGCTAGAAGCTCTCGATCCCCGATGGAGTAGTTCCTCTCCGCTGGAGAGAAGGTCCTAGAGAAAAAACCACAAGTGACAGCATGCCCGGAAGAATTTTTTTGTAGAAGAACAGCTCCAGCTCCTACTGAGGAGGCATCAACCTCCAATAGGAAGGGTTTGGAAGGGTCAGGTCTGGAGAGCACGGGAGCCGAAGAAAAGGCAGACTTGAGTCGTTTAAAGGAGTCCTCTGCTTGAGGAGGCCAAGACTTGGGATCAGCATTTTTCTTGGTTAAAGCCACGATAGGAGCCACAATGGTAGAAAAATGTGGAATAAATTGCCTGTAATAATTGGCGAACCCCAAAAAGCGTTGGATAGCACGGAGTCCGGAGGGGCGTGGCCAATTTAAGACGGCAGAGAGTTTGTCTGGATCCATCTGTAGTCCCTGGCCAGAGACCAAATATCCTAGAAAAGGAAGAGATTGGCATTCAAACAGACATTTCTCAATTTTGGCATAGAGTTGGTTGTCACGAAGTCTCTGAAGAACCATACGGACATGCTGGCGGTGTTCTTCTAGATTGGCAGAAAAAATTAGGATATCGTCCAGATATACCACAACACAGGAGTATAACAGATCACGAAAAATTTCATTGACAAAGTCTTGGAAGACGGCAGGGGCATTGCACAGTCCAAAGGGCATGACCAGATACTCAAAGTGTCCATCTCTGGTGTTAAATGCCGTTTTCCACTCGTCCCCCTCTCTGATGCGGATGAGGTTATAGGCGCCTCTTAAGTCCAATTTAGTGAAGATGTGGGCACCTTGGAGGCGATCAAAGAGTTCAGAGATGAGGGGTAAGGGGTAGCGGTTCTTAACCGTGATTTTATTAAGACCGCGGTAGTCAATGCAAGGACGTAGGGAGCCATCTTTTTTGGACACAAAGAAAAATCCGGCTCCGGCAGGAGAGGAGGATTTACGGATAAAGCCCTTTTTTAGATTCTCCTGGACGTATTCGGACATGGCAAGAGTCTCTGGGGCAGAGAGAGGATAAATTCTGCCCCGGGGTGGAGTAGTACCCGGGAGGAGGTCGATAGGGCAATCATAAGGCCTGTGAGGAGGTAGAGTCTCAGCTTGTTTTTTGCAGAAAACATCCGCGAAGTCCATATAGGCCTTAGGGAGACCGGTTACTGGAGGAACCACAGAGTTACGGCAAGGGTTATTGGGAACCGGTTTTAGACAGTTCTTGGAACAAGAGGACCCCCAACTCTTGATCTCCCCAGTGGACCAATCCAGGGTTGGGGAATGAAGTTGAAGCCAGGGAAGTCCAAGGAGAATCTCCGAGGTGCAATTGGGGAGGACCAAAAGTTCAATCCTCTCATGATGAGATCCGATGCTCATAAGAAGGGGCTCCGTGCGGAAACGTATGGCACAGTCCAATCTTTCATTATTTACACAATTGATGTAGAGGGGTCTGGCGAGACTGGTCACTGGGATGTTGAACCTGTTGACGAGAGAGGCCAAAATAAAATTTCCTGCAGATCCAGAGTCCAAGAAGGCCACTGTAGAGAAGGAGAAGGCAGAGGCAGACATCCGCACAGGCACAGTAAGACGTGGAGAAGCAGAGTAGACATCAAGGACTGTCTCACCTTTGTGCGGAGTCAGCGTACGTCTTTCCAGGCGGGGAGGACGGATAGGACAATCCCTCAGGAAGTGTTCGGTACTAGCACAGTACAGGCAGAGGTTCTCCATACGGCGTCGTGTCCTCTCTTGAGGTGTCAGGCGAGACCGGTCGACCTGCATAGCCTCCACGGCGGGAGGCACAGGAACAGATTGCAGGGTACCAGAGGAGAGAGGAGCCGAGGAGACGAAACGCCTCGTGCGAACAGAGTCCATATCTTGACGGAGTTCCTGACGCCTTTCAGAAAAACGCATGTCAATGCGAGTGGCTAGGTGAATAAGTTCATGTAGATTAGCAGGAATTTCTCGTGCGGCCAGAACATCTTTAATGTTGCTGGATAGGCCTTTTTTGAAGGTCGCGCAGAGGGCCTCATTATTCCAGGACAATTCTGAAGCAAGTGTACGGAATTGTACGGCATACTCGCCAACGGAAGAATTACCCTGGACCAGGTTCAACAGGGCAGTCTCAGCAGAAGAGGCTCGGGCAGGTTCCTCAAAGACACTTCGGATTTCCGAGAAGAAGGAGTGTACAGAGGCAGTGACGGGGTCATTGCGGTCCCAGAGCGGTGTGGCCCATGACAGGGCTTTTCCGGACAGAAGACTGACTACGAAAGCCACCTTAGACCTTTCAGTGGGAAACAGGTCCGACATCATCTCCAGATGCAGGGAACATTGGGAAAGGAAGCCACGGCAAAACTTAGAGTCCCCATCAAATTTATCCGGCAAGGATAAGCGTATCCCAGGAGCGGCCACTCGCTGCGGAGGAGGTGCAGGAGCTGGCGGAGGAGATGACTGCTGAAGCTGTGGTAGCAACTGTTGTAGCATAACGGTCAGTTGAGACAGCTGTTGGCCTTGTTGCGCAATCTGTTGTGACTGCTGGGCGACCACCGTGGTGAGGTCAGCGACAACTGGCAGAGGAACTTCAGCGGGATCCATGGCCGGATCTACTGTCACGATGCCGGCTGGCAGGTAGTGGACCCTCTGTGCCAGAGAGGGATTGGCGTGGACCGTGCTAGTGGACCGGTTCTAAGCCACTACTGGTATTCACCAGAGCCCGCCGCAAAGCGGGATGGTCTTGCTGCGGCGGTAGTGACCAGGTCGTATCCACTAGCAACGGCTCACCTCTCTGGCTGCTGAAGATAGGCGCGGTACAAGGGAGTAGGCAGAAGCAAGGTCGGACGTAGCAGAAGGTCGGGGCAGGCAGCAAGGATCGTAGTCAGGGGCAACGGCAGAAGGTCTGGAAACACTGGCAAGGGACACACAAGGAACGCTTTCACTGGCACTAAGGCAACAAGATCCGGCAAGGGAGTGCAAGGGAAGTGAGGTAATATAGGGAAGTGCACAGGTGATAACCCTAATTGGAACCACTGCGCCAATCAGCGGCGCAGTGGCCCTTTAAATCGCAGAGACCCGGCGCGCGCGCGCCCTAGGGAGCGGGGCCGCGCGCGCCGGGACAGAACAGACGGGGAGCGAGTCAGGTAGGGGAGCCGGGGTGCGCATCGCGAGCGGGCGCTACCCGCATCGCGAATCGCATCCCGGCTGGCAGCAGGATCGCAGCGCCCCGGGTCAGAGGACGTGACCGGAGCGCTGCAGCGGAGGGGGAGAAGCGAGCGCTCCGGGGAGGAGCGGGAACCCGGAGCGCTCGGCGTAACAGTAACCCAAAATAATATCAAACAAAACTATAGCCCATCCTACAATAAAGCAAGCCCTACATGGGTCCAGCACTGGAGAAATAACATTCCAGAATATGGTGACAAAAAGCAATATTTTTAATTAATAAAAAAACATAGTTGAATGAGTACTTTGGATAAGGGAAATTTACCCTCTATTTAGGATAGAGGATAAGTGTCTGATCGCTGGGGGTCCAACCTCTGAAATACCCCTGCGATCTCTCGTACGATGCCCCGGCTTTCTGCGTGTAAAAAAGCTGTGTTGATAACAGAGCCGGAGTGCTGTACTCTGGTATCTCCGGCTCTCCTATAGAGACACATGGAGGGGGGAGTGTCAGCCATTGCTTCATGTGGTGGTCAACACGCCGTCATTCATGAGGAGATCCGGTGTGCCGGAGGGGAGATCATGGGGGATCCCAGCAATCGGACCTCCGACGATTAGACACTTATCCCCTATTTTTGGGATAGGGAATACATTTCCCTAACCCAAAGTATTCCTATAAGTGGGCTACATCTGATGAATAATGCTAAATAAAAAATCACGTGACCCGTGGACAAGCATTCTGAAATAAATCCATCTTATTTTTCCTATCTGATGATACCATTTAAATACTGCATATGTATCACAATCTGTTTTCATTATTTTTACAGCTCTTTAACATCTTCCCGTTCCTTGGGTTTTTCCCTGGTGGTCAAAAAACATATTTGAAAAATACTAACGAATTATTTGAATTTATCCGGAGAACATTTGTGGAGCATCTGAAGGACTTGGATGAAAATTATCAAAGAAGTTTTATTAATGTTTTCCTCATGAGACAAAAAGAGGTACGGGAAGTTATTGGGCGCAAGAATTGTTATCTGGTGGCCGACAATGTTTTTTGCTGTGTAGGTCAAATAGCTTGTACTTCATAGTGCCTGGGGCGAACTCTAATAGGACTCTGGGGTTTTGTAAACACATAGGGGGAGATTTATCAAAACCGGTGCAGAGGAAAAGTTGACCAGTTGCTCATAGCAACCAATCAGATCGCTTCTTTCATTTTTAACAAGGCCTCTGCAAAATGGAAGGAGCGATCTGATTGGTTGCTATGGACAACTTTTCCTCTGCACCGGTCTTGATAAATCTCCCCCATAGTTTTAAACTTCACTGTGATGTCCATTTTACAGCTCAAAAAAGCAAACAATTTTTTTTTTTCAATAGAATTGTACTGATTTCAATGGAAATACATAAAGGGGTTAAAGGGGTACTCCGCTGCCAAGATATCTGATCATGGGGGTCCCGCTGCTGGGCCCCCTCCAATCTCTCACAGTACATGCCATTCTAAACCCGGGTTCCTGTGGCAGTGATCGTGATGTCACAGCCATGCCTTCTCATGACGTCATACCTCCTTCATTCATGTCTATGGGAGGGGGCGTGTCGTCCGACACGCCCCCTCCCATAGACATGAATGAAGGGGGTGCAGCGTGTCGCCATGAGGAGGTGTGGTTGTGACCTCACGATCACGGCCTCCGGCTCCGAGCGTTCTAAACAAAATGTTCAGAACGCTGGAGCACCGGAATACCCCTTTAATGTACATGTGGTTTAAATTTATTGCCATAATTAAAGGGGTATTCCGCCCCTAGACATCTTATCCCCTATCCAAAGTATAGGGGATAAGATGTTAGATCGCCGGGGTCCCGCTGCTGGGGACCCCGGGGATCGCCGTTGCGGCACCCACGCTATCATTACTGCGCAGAGCGAGATCGCTCTGCACGTAACAACGTCACGCCCGTGACGTCACGCCCCCTGCCATAAACTTGCATTAAGGGGACGGGCCGTGATGTCATGAGGGGTGGAGCCATGACGTCACGCTGCTCCGGCCCCTGTATCGCCCATCATTATGAACAGAGCGAACTCGCTCTGTGCAGTAATGATGGCGGGGTGCCGCAGCGGCGATCCCCAGGGTCCCCAGCAGCGGGACCGCGGCGATCTAACATCTTATCCCCTATCCTTTGAATAGGGGATAAGATGCCAGGGGCGGAGTACCCCTTTAAACTAGCAGTTAAACTATATACAAAGAATTGTTTGGGGCCATTTATGTTCCCCAAAAAGTTTTGGGTTCCTTTTTTTATCTATTTACAGCCCAAAATACATCTGATTTTGCTGTTGCCCCTCCCAAGGGAGTCTTAAATTGAGAAGCAGCAATAAAATGAAAAAAATATATAAATAAATTAAAGGGGTATTCCAGGTCAAAACTTTATATATATATATATATATATATATATATATATATATATATATATATATATATATATATATATATATATATATATATATATATATATCAACTGGCTCCGGAAAGTTAAACAGATTTGTAAATTACTTCTATTAAAAAATCTTAATCCTTCCAATAGTTATTAGCTTCTGAAGTTGAGTTGCTGTTTTCTGTCTAACTGCTTTCTGATGACTCACGTCCCAGGAGCTGTCCAGCTCCTACAGGGATATTCTCCCATCATGCACAGCTCCCGGGACGTGACATCATCATTGAGCAGTTAGACAGAAAACTTCAGAAGCTAATAGCTATTGGATGGATTAAGATTTTTTAATAGAAGTAATTTACAAATCTGTTTAACTTTCCGGAGCCAGTTGATATATAAAAAAAAGTTTTTGCCTGGAATACCCCTTTAAGACTCACTCTGAATGTAATATAAGCCTTGTTTGTGCCGTAAAACTGTTTCACTCAAAACGCACTGTGTGATTAAAGGCAAATTGTATGCTGCAGCTTACAAATGCGGACAAAGGCATGCCCAAACACAGTATTGTTAGTATCACAACTAAAGCTTAGTCCCTAACACTCTAAGGGGTTGGCCTGGCAGAAAAAATATAAAAAGGCAGTAAGTTAGGAAAAAAAAAAATAAACTCATGTCACTGATCCACCCCCACTGTGTAATGCTGCTGGTTGGCAACCACACCAGCGTACCATGTGTCCTGGTTCTTACCAGCATTGGTGGACATTCTCTGTGCCATATGTCTTGTGTATTTCCTGGTCTTCCTGCTCTGGTGTGTCATTGCTGCAGTTTCACTCTGTCCACAAGGGCCACGTGTGAACACTGGCTGAGTATAGAGCTAGCATGCACTCTCTAATGAATCCTCCTCCAACCCCAGCCAGGCACTGCATATATAAGTCTGCCACACCTGGTGTTTCTGGCCTCAGCAAGGTTGTGTTTTCTGGATTGCTAAGTTCTGAAGTCTGTTTTATCTGCCTTTCTGCATGTCTGCTGATCCTGTGTTCCTGATCCTTGTCTGTATACTTAAATAGAGAAGAGAAAAAGAAGGAGGGCAGCGCCTCGTATAATCCTGTGACTGTACAGGGAACGGGTGAGCAGCTGTCTCGGAGACTCTCACCTAATTGGTGCAAGAAATGGTCACGTAACCCCTGGCAATGGGGGGGGGTCTTTAGGAATGGCAGGCCAATGGAGCTTAACCGGAGGCTCTGGCAGGAGGTCCGGTGACACAATAAAAAAGGACTCAAAGCAAGGGCTCTATTCCATATAGCATATAGTGGATGGGTTTCAATTGAAATGATAAATAATGAATAAAAGTTTTTTAAAAAAATTAAAATGATGGCTCAATTGGTTAAGCAGAACTAATACTTTATTGGTAAAAGTAGTCTGCATGTACAACCATAGGCAAGACGCGTTTCGGGTAGAGTATTACCCTTTCTCAATTGCAGGTGTATACACCTGCAATGGAGAAAGGGTAATACTCTACCCGAAACGCGTCTTGCCTATGGTTGTACATGCAGACTACTTTTACCAATAAAGTATTCGTTCGGCTTAACCAATTGAGCCATCATTTTAATAAAAAAATAAAAAAAACTTTTATTCTTTATTCATCATTTCAATTGAAACCCATCCACTATATGCTATATGGAATAGCGCCCTTGCTTGGAGTCCTTTTTTCTTGCTTCTCTGCATATTGTCTGTATACTGGACTTTGCCTTTGCCTCATCCCTTGGACTCTGATTTGTCTATTATGTGTATGAATATGGACTGTCTACCACAATTCCTGTCTGCTTGCAGCTTGTTCCAGCCAGCCTGCACCTGTAGTCACAGTACCTGCTATGCTAATAAACACCTAAATCCCCTCTGCTGTGTCTGACGCTATCTTTAGTGTCAGTTGCCCCATCCTACCTGCCTGGCCAGCTGCCACTTGTGACTCAGTGATTCCACATCCGAGGGGCGTTACACACCGCTATTCCGATGGTGCCCAGGTTTCTGCTGATCTCCACTCTATAGTCCCTGTCTCAACACAGGGAAATTTCCACTGGTTGAACAGGTGACCACAGTGGGCACTGATTGGCTAAATGGGTATTTTCTGATGTTGAGATCAGAGAGTGAAGATCAACGTAAACTGGGGTATTGTCCACTACCCACCTCCCAGCCTGTCCCCTTTTGTATAGAATTGGGGGGAATTTATTATTTGCACTGTTTTTCTGGTGGTAAAAAAAAGTACATTTTTTCTTACACCAGACCAAACATGGCTTTTTGGTGTTTGTGTGTGTGTGTGTGTGTGTGTGTGTGTGTGTGTGTGTGTGTGTACACGTGGAAAAGTCACTAATTTTGAACAATAGGATAAAAAGTCACAAAATTTTGTGCAGTCAGTAAACCTTGGAAAATGGTGTACTAAAGTGAGATTTCAAGGAATTTACACCTGAGGAAATGCCCTGTGACCATTTACTAAATTTGGCACAATGCAAATAAAGGCGGACCACCAACAATTATAAATTACCCCCAACCATATTGTTTAAGAAAACTCCTTTTGTGAACAAAATGTACAGAATAAGTGACTAAACTTCATCTTCATCTAGAGGTGACTGGTTACAGATGAGGAATTCCAGTGCAAGTTCTCCCCCTACGATGTTCACATGTTCTAATAGGGCATATGGGAAGGACAACCCCTTTAAGAATACAACACATTGTGAAAATAATTGAACTTTGCTACTATTTCCCATCTGATTTTTTTTTTTTTTAGGAAGGAGGAGACTCTCGTTTGTATTTCCACAATGAAAATTTTACAAAACTCGTAAGAAATATATTTTCAGCAGGAATGGAGACAACATCCACCACACTGCGCTGGGGGCTTCTTCTAATGATAAAATATCCAAAAATACAAGGTACAAGAAAAGTAGTGAGGGTTTTGTCCTTAGCGAATTGAAATGGCACACATTGGCCCCCATTTACTATTGCAAACCCGACATGTTTTGTTGGGTTGTGCGCCAGATTCTGGCCAGAAATTCTGTCTGCGCCAGAATGGGCACCAAAAATTCTGACTGTGCCAGAATTTGCTCCAGAATTTGCGCCAGAATTGAAAAAAAAAACCAGACTAACTCTCCATTTTGCTAAGAAAACACAGGAGTGTGGCTGTTGGAAAAGGGGGCGCGGTCACAGAAAAGGGGTGTGTTTCCGAAATTTTAACAAAAACCCAACATATTTACTAAGGTTTCCACATAAAATGTGGTGGATTTGAGCTGAGGAAAACCCAACAGATCAGAGCATGTGTAAAAAAAGCAAAAATGTAGGGAAAGTGGAAAATGTAGGGAAACCTTAGTAAATACCGTGGAAAAAAATTGTAGGGAATTAAAACCCACAAAGAAACCTACACAACACTCTTAGTAAATCAGAGTGATTGAATTCAGTCCAAATTGCCCAAAATATTTGGATGTGTTAGATATGTTTGGTGCCTGCTCCTCCTGTACTCTGGCCCAGAAGTAAGGTGGGGCTCAACACCCAGCCATTCGGTGTACTGTACAGTAGCAGGGGCTCCTGTTTTTGACAGGAGTCTCTGTTACTGTACATATTTTGGATGGGCAATTGTAGAGGCACTTCCAAATTAGATTAGCTAAATCAGACCCAAAATGCATTTGTTCTTTGTTATGGGTGAATTGTGTGTTTTTGAAGACCTTTAATCCAACCCATTTTCCATTTTTCTCTGATTTCTAAGCCTTGAATCTAAATCTATATATATACATATATGTACACTCACATAACTAACATAGTTTTAGAGATTTTAGATGCAAACATTGATGAAGATTATGATATATCTCTACAAAAATGTCTCTATGAAAAGCCCCAAGATACACTTTAGGAACCTTCTCACTTTTTTTGCTATTGTTCTCCTCTTAGAAAAGGTTCAGGAGGAGATTTCAAGAGTCGTTGGATCGGCACAGCCCATGTACAGCCACCGAGGACAAATGCCCTATACAAATGCAGTAATACATGAGATCCAGAGGTTCTCTGGCATTCTTCCTCTGAACCAGTCATGAAACGGCTAAAGATGTAACCTTTAAAGGCTATTTTATTCCAAAAGTAAGTAAAATGCATGAAATGTGTTAATAATATCAATTTTGAATTGCCTAAACTAAGGGTCTATTCACACAATTCAAATTAAAGCCCATAGACTTCAATGGGATTCACACTCCCATTCACACTTCTGAATTTCTGCTTGCGGAATTCCGCCTCATATTAACCACTTAAGGACCTAGGACGTATGGATACACCTTGACGTCCTGGTACTTAAGGACCCAGGGCGTATCCATACGCCCGTGGGAATTTCGGTCCCAGCCGTGCGCTGGGTGGGGACCGGACCGGGATGCCTGCTGATATCGTTCAGCAGGCATCCCGAGCAAATGCCCAGGGGGGTCATCAGACCCCCCCCCCATGTCGGCGATCGCGGCAGATCGTTGGTGAATTCACACCAACGATCTGCCGCGATTCGGGTCATACGGGTCACGTGTGACCCACTGACCCGAAGATACAAGGTGATCGGGGGTGTAAAATACACCCCCTATCACCCACTGTTTCTATGGGGAGGTGGCGATTTCGTCACACCCCCAGGAGCGCTGCTATTGGCCGGACGATGGTCCAGCCGATAGCAGCCGGCGGGGGGGGGTTAACTACATCTTCTCGCAGCCCTGCCCGTTAGCTGAGTTCAGTAAGCGGGCAGAGCTGCTCGAGGTTGCCAGGGATCACCCCCTGTGAAGATCGGAGCCCCTCAGGACCGACGATCTCCCATAGAGCAGGGACAGAAAACCCCCCAGGGAAAGGTAGGAGAAAATAGTGTAAAAAAGTTGAAAAAAAAGTAAAATAAAAATTCCCTTTTTTGGCCAGGTACAATGAATGGTACGCCGTCAGTGCAGCCGAAATGAGGACATTTTGGGGCCTCGTGCTGCATATGGGCCTGGTCAAAAAGCCTAATGTCAGGCAGTACTGGAGTGAGGACGTCCTATACAAGACCCCGCTTTACAGTATGGCCATGGCACGGAAGCGGTTTGAGGCCATTCGGAAATGCCTGCATTATGCAGATAATGAGGCATGTCCACCCCGAAGTGATCCCACCTATGACCTGCTTTACAAAGTGAGGCCGGTCATCGATCACTTTGGGGCCAAATTTTTGGAGGCCTATGTACTGCTTAGGGAGCTCTCGGTTGATGAGTCTCTCATCAGTTTTAAGGGGAGACTCATCTTCCGCCAGTATATTCCCTCGAAGCGGGCGCGATATGGCGTGAAGCTTTATAAACTTTGTGAGAGTACCTCCGGGTACACTTACAAGTTTAGGGTGTATGAGGGACGAGATTCCCGTATTGAACCCCCAGATTGTTCCCCCACTCTGGGTGTTAGCGGGAAAATCGTTTGGGACCTTATGTACCCATTGCTGGATAAGGGTTACCACGTGTACATGGACAACTTTTATACCAGCATCCCTCTCTTCACATCCCTTGCCACCAGATCGACGTCCGCTTGTGGGACCGTGCGGAAGAATCAGAGGCCTCCCTCAAAATTTTGTTCAGACACCTATTCCCAGGTGTGAGTCCCGTGCCCTTACCCATGAAAACCTGTTGCTCGTCAGGTATAAGGATAAGAGGGATGTCCTTATGCTGACCACTATTCATGGTAACGGCAGCTCACCTGTCCTTGTGCGAGGTACTACAACAACGATCCTCAAGCCCGATTGTATTCTGGACTACAATCGGTATATGGGGAGAGTTGATCTTTCCGAACAAATCCTGAAGCCATTTAACGCCATGCGGAAAACACGTGTGTGGTACAAGAAAGTTGCGGTCTACTTGGTACAGGTTGCCATGTACAACTCTTTTGTACTGTACCAGAATGCTGGCAACACAGGGACATACCTTCAGTTCCAAGAAGTCCGAAAGGTCCTGATCTTTGCTGTCTGGGAAAGAGCAGGCCGGAGTTCAGAAGGAACTGAAGTAATAGGTGCCAGGATCGTCCCAGGCCAACACTTTCCAGGGGAAGTCCCCCACACGGGAAAGAAGGGACAATCCCAGAAAAAATGCAGAGTGTGTAACAGAAGGGGGATTCGGAAGGACACCACCTATTAATGTGACACTTGCCCAGATCATCCGGGCCTCTGCATTAAAACTGCTTCAGGGAGTATCACACTTCCATGCAGTACTAAATTTTCCCTTTTCATTTAAATTTTCCATAATTTGACCCCAATGTACCAATTTCAGAGTACATTCCAAAATATAACCCCCATATATCACTAAATTGCACAAAAAAACCTGGAAAAAAAAACCAAAACCTGATAAGACCTCTGGGGGTGTTTTATCAAAAAATGGGTCATAGGTCACTGAGTCACTATCATCGGGGACTTTTTATGTTGCCTCAAATGCGCAGCGCTCTCTCTCCACCTGAGCGGTTGCACATTTGAGGCAACAGGTTAGGGACGGCCACACACATCACATTCCCAGAATGATGATTCAGAGCATAGGGTTTGGGGTGGGCATATTTTTTAGTTTTGGCTATGCTCTGGATCATCATTCTGGGAACATAACCTGTTTTATAATTTTATGTCCCACTGTACCCCTTGTTAGTAATTAGTGTAACCCATGTAATGCCCGTTGAGGGGGGGGGGGTCCCCACTGTTCTGGCTCCATAGGCAGAAGCTTAAGGCCCCTGACTGCCCTCCTGTTCCTCCGTGACCAGTGTGCACCCAGAGATCCGTTTTACGCCCAGATATGAGGTATGTCCTTTTTCAAAAGAAATGTATTTGCAAATTTAACTTTTTTTTTTCTCTTCTGGCAGTAAATGGGACATGCCCCCCCCCCCCCATTTCAGCAAAATTATCAAATGTGACTCCTTCTCTTCTGAGCATTGTAGTGCGCCTGCAGTGCACTCGACATCCACCCATGGGGTATTTCCATACTCAGAAGAGATGGGGTTACACATTTCGGGGGGCATTGTAAAAATGTAAAATTTGGGGAAAAAACTGCATTTTAGTTAAAAAAAATTAAAAATTCATTTACACATCCAAAGTTGTCAAACACCTGTGGGGTATTAAGGCTCACTGGACCCTTTGTTACGTTCCTTGAGGGGTGTAGTTTCCAAAATAGTATGCAATGTGTTTTTTTTTTTTTTTTTTTGCTGTTCTGGCACCATAGGGGCTTCTTAAAGGGGTACTCCACTGGAAACAAAATTATTTAAAATCAACTGGTGCCAGAAAGTTAAACAGATTTGTAAATGACTTCTATTAAAAAATCCCCATTCTTCCAGTACTTATCAGCTGCTGTATAATCCACAGGAAGTTCTATTCTTTTTGAATTTCCTTTCTGTCTGACCACAGTACACTCTGCCGACACCTCTGTCCATGTCAGGAACTGTCCAGAGCAACAGAGGTTTGCTATGGTGATTTTCTCCTGCTGTGGACAATTCCTGACATGGACAGAGGTGTCAGCAGAGAGCACTTGTGGTCAGGCAGAAAGGAAATTCTAAAAGAAAAGAACTTCCTGTGGATTATACAGCAGCTGATAAGTACTAGAAGGATTGGGATTTTTTAATAGAAGTTATTTACAAATCTGTTTAACTTTCTGGCACCAGTTGATTTAAAATAAAATGTTTTCCAGTGGAGTACCCCTTTAAATGCGACATGCCCCCCCCCATTTCTGTAAAATTAGCAAATGTGACTCCTCTTCTGAGCATTGTAGTGCGCCAGCAGAGCACTTGACGTCCACACATGGGGTATTTCCATATAAAGAAGAGATGGGGTTACACATTTTGGGGGGCATTTTCTCCTATTACCCCTTGTTAAAAAAATTGGGGGAAAACCAGCATTTTAGTTAAAAAAATAATAATTCATTTACACATCCAACTTTAACAAAAAGTCGTCAAACACCTGTGGGGTGTTAACCTCTTAAGGACCAATGACGTTGTGGAACGTCATGGCACCCTGGGCTTTAAGGACCAATGACGTTCCACAACGTCATGGCATTTTCCGGTCTCTGCCGCTCGCCGGGCAGAGATCGGAACTGGATGCCTGCTGAAATCCTTCAGCAGGCATCCAGGGCAAACGCCGAGGGGGGCCATGTAGGCCCCCCATGTCGGCGATCGCCGCAAATCGCAAGGGAAATCGCCCTTGCGATCTGCGGCGATACCGGGCTGATCGGGTCTCTGGGACCCGACCGCCCGGTAATTTCGCATGATCCCGGCTGTCACAGACAGCCAGGACCATGCTGGAGTATAGGAGCGAGGTGGCAAGCCTGCCACCTCCTCCGATCCCCTGCGATCTGTCGGTTAGTTAACCGACCAATCGCAGGAGGGGGGGCGGTTACTTCTTCCCGTCCTGCCCGGCCCCTGAAAGTCCGGAGAGGACGGGAGGAAGACCGGAGGACGCGGCGGGGGACGGGGGAGTGCTGGGGACCGGCCCCGGTACTTACCTCGTCCCTGAAGACCCGGATCCCTGCGATGAAGACGGCGGCGACAGGTGAGTAGATCTTCAGCCGCGGTCGGGCCCTTTACAGCAATGCACGTCGCCGTAAAGCGACATGCATTGCTGTAAAGGGACCCTGTAAACTACAACTCCCAGCATGCCCAGACAGCCCTTGGCGTCCGGGCATGCTGGGAGTTTCAGTTTTGCAACATCTGGAGGTCCACAGGTTGGAGACCACTGTGCCTTCCAGATGTTGCAAAACTACACATCCTCAGCATGCCCTTACTGTCCAGGCATGCTGGGAGTTGTAGTTCTGTAACATCTGGCCCTTCAGATGTTGCAGAACTACAACTCCCAGCATGCCTGGACAGTTTTGGCATACTGGGAGTTGTAGTTTTGCAACATCTGGAAGGGCACAGATTGGGAACCACTGTATTAGTGGTCTGCAAACTGTAGTCCTCCAGATGTTGCAAAACTACAACTCCAAGCATGCTGGGAGTTGTAGTTCGGCAACATCTAGCTCTAAAGATGTTGCCGAACTACTACTCCCAGCATGCCTGAGAATGTTTGGGAGTTGTGATTTTGCAACAACAGGAGGCACACTGGTTGGGAAACATTGTCTGTTTCCTAACTCGGTGTTTCCCAACCCGTGTGCCTCCAGCTGTTGCAAAACTATAACTACCAGCATGCACTGATGGACTGTGCATGCTGGGAGTTGTAGTTTTGCAACAGCTGGAGGTCCCCCCCCCCCCCCCACTGTGAATGGACAGGATACATTCATATGGGCAGGGGGCTTACAGTGAGTATCAGGCTGCAAGTTTGCGATGCAGCAAATTTTGCGCGGCAGCTCAAACTCGCTGTAACCCCCCGCCCGTGTGACTGTACCCTAAAAACACTACACTACACTAACACAAAATAAAATAAAAAGTAAAAAACACTACATATACACATACCCCTACACAGCCCCCCTCCCCAATAAAAATGAAAATGTCTGGTACGCCACTGTTTCCAAAATGGAGCCTCCAGCTGTTGCAAAACAACAACTCCCAGTATTGCCGGACAGCCGTTGACTGTCCAGGCATGCTGGGAGTTTTGCAACAGCTGGAGGCACCCTGTTTGGGAATCACTGGCGTAGAATACCCCTATGTTCACCCCTATGCAAGTCCCTAATTCAGGCCTCAAATGCGCATGGCGCTCTCACTTTGGAGCCCTGTCGTATTTCAAGGCAACAGTTTAGGGCCACATATGGGGTATCGCCAAACTCGGGAGAAATTTCTTAACAAATTTTGGGGGGCTTTTTCTCCTTTCACCCCTCATGAAAAGGTGAAGTTGGGGGTCTACACCAGCATGTTATTGTAAAAAAAAATTTTTTTTACCCTAACATGCTGGTGTTGCCCCATACTTTTCATTTTGACAAGAGGTAAAAGGGAAAAACGCCCCCCAAAATTTGTAATGCAATTTCTTCCGACTACGGAGATACCCCATATGTGGGCGCAAAGTGCTCTGGGGGCGCACAACAAGGCCCAGAAGGGAGAGTGCACCATGTACATTTGAGGTGATTTGCACAGGGGTGGCTGATTGTTACAGCGGTTTTGACAAACGCAAAAAAAAAAAAAACCTCACATGTGACCCCATTTCAGAAACTACACCCCTCATGAAATGTAATGAGGGGTGCAGTGAGAATTTACCCCCCACTGGTGTCTGACAGATCTTTGGAACAAATTAAAAATTTTGTACAGCCCACTGTTCCAAAGATCTGACAGACACCAGTGGGGGGTAAATGCTCACTGTACCCCTTGTTACATTCCTCAAGGGGTCTAGTTTCCAAAATGGTATGCCATGTGGGGGTTATTTTGCTGTCCTGGCACCATAGGGGCTTCCTAAATGCGACATTCCCCCCGAGCAAAATTTGCTCTCAAAAAGCCAAATATGACTCCCTCTCTTCTGAGCATTGTAGTTTGCCCGTAGTGCGCTTCAGGTCAATTTATGGGGTACCTTCATACTCATAAGAGATGGGGTTACAAATTTTGGGGGGTATTTTCTGCTATTAACCCTTGCAAAAATGTGAAATTTGGGTGGAAACACACATTTTAGTGACATTTTTAAAACATTTTTTTACATATGCAAAAGTCGTGAAACACCTGTGGGGTATTAAGGCTCACTTTATTCCTTGTTACGTTCCTCAAGGGGTCTAGTTTCCAAAATGGTATGCCATGTGGGTATTTTTTGCTGTCCTGGCATCATAGGGGCTTCCTAAATGCGACATGCCCCCAAGCAAAATTTGCTCTCAAAAAGCCAAATATGACTCCTTCTCTTCTGAGCATTGTAGTTCGCCCGTAGTGCACTTCAGGTCAACTTATGGGGTACCTTCATACTCAGAAGAGATGGGGTTACAAATTTTGGGGGGTATTTTCTGCTATTAACCCTTGCATACATGTGAAATTTGGGTGGAAACACACATTTTAGTGACATTTTTAAAACATTTTTTTACATATGCAAAAGTCGTGAAACACCTGTGGGGTATTAAGGCTCACTTTATTCCTTGTTACGTTCCTCAAGGGGTCTAGTTTCCAAAATGGTATGCCATGTGGGTATTTTTTCCTGTTCTGGCACCATAGGGGCTTCCTAAATGCAACATGCCCCCCAAAAACCATTTCAGAAAAACGTACTCTCCAAAATCCCCTCGTCGCTCCTTCGCTTCTGAGCCCTCTACTGTGCCCGCCGAACACTTTACATAGACATATGAGGTATGTGCTTACTCGAGAGAAATTGGGCTACAAATATAAGTATACATTTTCTCCTTTTACCCCTTGTAAAAATTCAAAAATTGGGTCTACAAGAACATGCAAGTGTAAAAAATGAAGATTGTGAATTTTCTCCTTCACTTTGCTGCTATTCCTGTGAAACACCTAAAGGGTTAAAACGCTGACTGAATGTCATTTTGAATACTTTGGGGGGTGCAGTTTTTATAATGGGGTCATTTATGGGGTATTTCTAATATGAAGACCCTTCAAATCCACTTCAAACCTGAACTGGTCCCTGAAAAATTGTGATTTTGGAAATTTTGTGAAAAATTGGAAAATTGCTGCTGAACTTTGAAGCCCTCTGGTGTCTTCCAAAAGTAAAAAATCGTAAATTTTATGATGCAAACATAAAGTGGACATATTGTATATGTGAATAAAAAAAAAATTATTTGGAATATCCATTTTCCTTACAAGCAGAGAGCTTCAAAGTTAGAAAAATGCTAAATTTTCAATTTTTTCATCAAATTTTGGAATTTTTCACTAAGAAACGATGCAAGTATCGACAAAATTTTACCAATAACATAAAGTAGAATATGTCACGAAAAAACAATCTTGGAATCAGAATGATAGGTAAAAGCGTCTTAGAGTTATTTATGCTTAAAGTGACAGTGGTCAGATGTTCAAAAAACGCTCTGGTCCTAAGGTGTAAAATGGCCTGGTCCTTAAGGGGTTAAAGGGGTATTCCAGGCAAAACCTTTTTTTTTATATATATCAACTGGCTCCGGAAAGTTAAACAGATTTGTAAATTACTCCTATTAAAAAATCTTAATCCTTCCAATAGTTATTAGCTTCTGAAGCTTTCTGTCTAACTGCTCAATGATGATGTCACGTCCCGGGAGTGGTGCATGATGGGAGAATATCCCCATAGGAACTGCACAGCTCCCGGGACGCGAGTCATCAGAGAGCAGTTAGACAGAAAACAACAACTCAACTTCAGAAGCTAATAACTATTGGAATGATTAAGATTTTTTTATAGAAGTAATTTACAAATCTGTTTAACTTTCCGGAGCCAGTTGATATATAAAAAAAAGTTTTGGCCTGGAATACCCCTTTAAGGTTCAGCGGACCCCTTGTTACGTGCCTTGAGGGGTGTAGTTTCCAAAATAGTATGCCATGTGCTGTCCTGGCACCATAGGGGCTTCCTAAATGCGACATGCCCCCAAAAAACCATTTCAGAAAAATTTGCTTTGCAAAATCCAAATGTGATTCCTTCTCTTCTGTGCATTGCAGTTCGCCCACAGAGCACTTGACGTCCACACATGGGGAATTTCCATACTCAGATGGGGTTACAAATTTTGGGGGGCATTTTCTCCTATTACCCCTTGTAAAAAAGTTAAATTTGGGGGAAAACCAGCATTTTAGTTAAAAAAAAGAAAAAATTAATTTACACATCCAACTTTAACAAAAAGTTGTCAAACACCTGGGGGGGTGTTAAGGCTCACTGTACCCCTTGTTACGTTCCTTGAGGGGTGTAGTTTCCAAAATAGTATGCCATGTGTTTTTTTTTTTTTGCTGTCCTGGCACCATAGGGGCTTCCTATATGCAACATGCCCCCGAAAAACCATTTCAGAAAAATTTGCTTTGCAAAATCCAAATGTGCCTCCTTCTCTTCTGAGCATTGTAGTTCGCCCACAGAGCACTTGACGTGCACATATGAGGTATTTCCATACTCAGAAGAGATGGGGTTACAAATTTTGGGGGGCATTTTCTCCTATTACTCTCCTAAAAATTTAAAATTTGGGGAAAACTAGCGTTTTAGTGAAAAAAATAAATACATTTACACATCCAACTTCAACGTAAAGTCGTCAAACACCTGTGAGGTGTTAAGGCTCACTGGACCCCTTGTTATGTTTCTTGAGGGGTGTAGTTTCCAAAATGGTATGCCATGTGTTTTTTTTTTTTGCTGTCCTGGCACCATAGAGGCTTCCTAAATGTGACATGCCCCCAAAAAATCATTTCAGAAAAACTCACTCTCCAAAATCCCACTGTCGCTCCCTCCCTTCTGAGCCCTCTACTGCACCCGCTGAAAACTTGACATACACATATGAGGTATTTCCTTACTCGAGAAAAATTGGGTTACACATCTTAAGAAAATTTCTCTCTTTTTACCCCTTGTAAAAATTCTAAAACTGGGTTTACAAGAACATGCCAGTGTAAAAAATGAAGATTTAGAATTTTCTCCTTCAATTTGCTGCTATTCCTGTGAAACACCAAAAGAGTTAACAAACCTTTTGAATGTCATTTTGAATACTTTGAGGGGTGCAGTTTTTATAATGGTGTCATTTATGGGGTATTTCTAATAAGAAGGCCCCTCAAATCCACTTCAAACTAACTGGTCCCTGAAAAAATCCGATTTTGAAAATTTTGTGAAATTAGGAAGGATCTATAAAGACCTGTGAACAGATGGTGTCTGTTAATAGGCGCAACACAATACAATATCAGTGGATTCCAATGGACTGTAGATGGAGCTATTGAGCTACTTTAGGCAAGTGAATTATCATGATGTACAGAAGCAATTATACAACAAACTTAGCTCTGATACGTCTATCTCTTTATTTTCATAGAGTCACTTGTATAGATAAATCACATTTAAAAAAATAAATAAATACATAAATGTAGAAATATATAAATAAATTAATTACTAACCAGGGCTCCTCATTTATGTTTAATTATTCATTTTTTAATTAATAATTAATTAATTTATATAGCTAATGCCATCATATTCTCCAGCACTATACAAAGATTGTTGTCACTCACGTTGGTTACTGTCTTCAATGAGGCACAGAACTTTAAAGATCCTAACCCATGTAACATGTTTATATCCATTCTGGAGCCATGGTCCATGAGATCGGAGATATTAGGGTTTAGTCAAATATAAAGAAAGCATTCTAACTCTGATTACACATGTAATAGCAGATCCTGCCCTCGGTGGGCTGTGCCACTTTACCTATACTCAATGATCTCACCAAAAGGGAATGTAGCATGTCACTGGTGTTTCTTTAAAAGGGGTACTCCACTGGAAAACATTTTCTTTTAAATTAACTGGTGCCAGAAAGTTACAAAGATCTGTAAATTACTTCAATTAAAAAATCTTAATCCTTTCAGTACTTATGAGCTTCTGAAGTTAAGGTTGTTCTTTTCTGTCTAAGTGCTCTCTGATGACACGTGTCTCGGTAACCGCCCAGTTTAGAAGCAAATCCCCATAGCAAACCTCTTATAAACTGGGCGGTTCCCGAGACAGGTGTCATCAGAGAGGATTTAGACAGAAAAGAACAACCTTAACTTCAGAAGCTCATAAGTACTGAAAGGATTAAGATTTTTTAATAGAAGTAATTTACAAATCTGTTTAACTTTCTGGAGCCAGTTGATATATAAAAAAAGTTTTTTTCCTGGATAGCCCCTTTAACCCCTTAAGGACGCAGGACGTAAATGTACGTCCTGGTGCGGTGGTACTTAACGCACTAGGATGTGCATTTACGTCCTGTACATAACCACGGGCATCGGAGCGATGCCCGTGTCATGCGCGGCTGATCCCGGCTGCTGATCGCAGCCAGGGACCCACCGGCAATGGCCGACGCCCGCGATCTCGCGGGCGTCCGCCATTAACCCCTCAGATGCCGGGATCAAAACAGATCCCGGCATCTGTGGCAGTACGCGATTTCAATGAATGATCTGATCGCCCGCAGCGCTGCTGCGGGGACCCGATCATTCAGAACGCCGCACGGAGGTCCCCTCACCTGCCTCTGTCCGGCTCCCAGCGTCTTCTGCTCTGGTCTGAGATCGAGCAGACCAGAGCAGGAGATGACCGATAACACTGATCTGGTCTATGTCCTATATATAGAACAGATCAGTATTAGCAATCATGGTATTGATATGAATAGTCCCCTATGGGGACTATTCAAGTGTAAAAAAGAATAAATAAAAAATGTAAAATTGAAAGAAAAAAAAAAGAAAAAAAATCCCCTCCCCAATAAAAAAGTAAAACGTCAGTTTTTTCCTATTTTACCCCCAGAAAGCGTAAAAAAAATAATTTAATAGACATATTTGGTATCGCCGCGTGCGTAAATGTCTGAACTATTAAAATAATATGTTAATGATCCTGTACGGTGAACGTAAAAAAAAAAAAAAAGTCCAAAATTGCTACTTTTGTAATACATTTTATTTAAAAAAATTATTAAAAAAATGTATTAAAAGTTTTTTATATGTAAATGTGGTATAAAAAAATTACAGATCATGGCGCAAAAAATGAGCCCTCATACCGCCGCTTATACGGAAAAATGAAAAAGTTATGGGTCATCAAAATAAAGGGATTATAAACCTACTAATTTGGTTAAAAATGTTGTGATTTTTTCTAAGCACAACAATAATATAAAAGTATATAATAATGGGTATCATTTTAATCGTATTGACCCTCAGAATAAAGAACACACATCATTTTTACCGTAAATTGTACGGCATGAAAACAAAACCTTCCAAAATAAGCAAAATTGCGTTTTTCTTTTAAATTTCCCCACAAAAAATAGTGTTTTTTGGTTGCACCATACATTTTATGATATAATGAGTGATGGCATTACAAAGGACAACTGGTCATGCAAAAATCAAGCCCTCATACTAGTCTGGCGATGAAAATATAAAAGAGATGTGATTTTTAGAAGGCGAGGAGGAAAAAACGAAAATGTAAAAATTTAATTGTCTGAGTCCTTAAGGCCAAAATGGGCTGAGTCCTTAAAGGGTTAAATGCTGGGGTACCCAATTTTTTACATTTTCACAAGGGAAAATGGGAGAATTTAGCTTACAAATTTTGGAAGACATCCAAATATGGGGTAAAGTTCTGGGCAGGCGCACAACAAGGCTCAGAAGTCATAGAGGTCTGTTTGTCATACTAGCATGGAGCACAGGGTCAGGAGCAGAGGAGGTTTTCGGCCTCGCATTGGGGCATCTCCACCGCCTTGGTGGGTCATCGTTAGAAGATGATGAGGAAGACGAGGAAATGGTAAAAAGTTAGATCTTCCTTGTCCTCTGTGGCACTTTCAGTGTCAGAGACAAATAAGGTATATGCCTCCTCTGCTGAAAACGCCCTGGGGGCCATTTCCCTACTCTAATGGCGGCGGGGGTGTGTGTGTATGTGTGGGGGGAAAACTTTATTTGTGTATGTGCTGCGTGTAGAGTGTTATTTTACTTCCTGTCCTTCCCTAACCCTCCCTAACCCACCACCTAACTAAACAAAAATATAAAAATATGAAATAAAAATAAACTAAAAAAATGTAAAGCTTTTTAAAAAAAAAAAAAAAAAAAGACTTCTAGCGCAAAAAGCCCTGTGCCAAAAAAATAAATAAAAAGTGTTTACCTAATCAGTGGGGTGCGCACTGATTAGAGCTTGGTGGTGGCAGGGGGTGAAGGAATCAGTGGGGGAGTCCTGCCACTCAGCCCAGAACAGTGGCTGGTAGCACGTACACAAAATAAGATTAAAAAAATGCTAAAACGCAAAAAACAAACAAAAATGTTGATCAGTGATAAATCACTGACAGCAGTGGGGCAGGCCGCACATGCTGATATGGTCCGTCCACATAGCACAGGCCTGCTACTGGTGGCACAAACCAACTTTGTGCAAAAAATAAAATAAAAAAGACACATATAATCCCCAAAAAGGCACCTGCCCCACAAAAAAACACTGATCTGTACTACGGGACGGATCAGCGGAGGGTGGGCTTTAGCTAATGGTAGCCGGCCACTCTTTTATGCGAAAGAGGGCCCCCCAACACGGTTAGCAAAAAAAAAAAAGTCTGTGCAGACTGCAGCGACCCTGTAGGGCCCGGGTAACGCTGCTAAAGGTGCACTGGACCCGCGGACACCCATAGATGGTACACTGAAAAAAAAATATTATTTTTTTTACCACCTAAAGATCAGTCCCTGCATAACTAAAGCTTTCCCTAATTGCTACTGTGCTACTTGGCACAGAACAATGCCAGATGGTACTTTTTCTCTCTGAGGGAGGAAGATGGCAACACGGGGCTCTGTCCTACTCACCAGATCACAGATGTGTGGTGGGCAGAACGGAGCAACATGCTCCTTTACCCTCCTACCCCTTCCCATACTGCCGTGATTGGTGTGGTCACTACGGTCACAGCTGTCCTGGGGGGTGGCAACACTGCCACCTCCCAGTACAGTATTGAGAGTGATTGGCGGTCTGTACTGATTCATGACCCCCCTCGGGATGCCAAATTATTTCAGCAGGCATCTTGGTCCGATCCCCACCTGTCGAGAGCCGGGACCGGAGAAACACAGGGCGTATCTGTATGCCCTGAGTCCCTAAGGACTCAGGAACAGGGGCGTACAGGTACGCCCTGCGTCCTTAAGTGGTTAAATAGCTCTATTAGGAGCCTGGCCATGATCCCTACTATGGCCTTGTTTTGTTTCTTTGTATCTTTATCGATCATCATTTCAAAAAGTTTTGTTTGGTTCACATTTTATTGCCCAGTCTGTCCCCAGGTGAAACGCGTTGAATCTGTGGTGTTTCCTATGTCATGCCTATTGGCATTATATGTGATTGGTATACCTTGGCCTTTCTACCTTTTGACCACTATTGCTAACTGGGTGATCTGTTCTTTTGTTCAGGTCAGTGTGCCTCGGGCCTCAGCGATTGGTATATATTACTGATCCTGAGTGGATTAACGTGATCCACATACACATATATCGTTTGCAGTAACCTGGTAATAAAACCTTTTTCATTAGACCTGTGTATTAAGCCGTATCATCATTACAATGAGTGTATTTGATATATCTGCTCAATATATAGACATGTTATACACAGTTCCCTGGTTGTTTTCTTACAGTATATCAGTTGTGTGTTGTTTACACACTTGTTGTTTAGTATTGTTTTTATCTTTGAAAATAATTTCAAGTTAAAATAATTAACCAATAATTAACTACTCAACAATTAAAATGTACCTGTCAGATCACCCAAAAAATAGAATAAACTGTTATATGTTGCTCAGTGTCTCATCCTGATCATGTACATATCATTTTTATGTGTCTATGACCTATATTTCTCTCAGAATTAGCTTTATTTCTGAGCTACCTTAATGTTGGCGACTAGAAGCAGGGGGGGTCCCTTTCTTCTCCTCAGGTGATAACCACTCCCCCTCCTTGCCCTCCCTCACTCTCCTCAGTCACAAGGTCTCGGGAGTGAGCATCTGTAACCCTTTCCTTTCTGGTCTTATGCCACACACACACACACACACTGTGTGCTTACAGCTTTTGCAAATATACAGCTCCCAGAATGCTCACACATCCTTTGAGTTGTAGTTGTGCAACAGCTGGAGGTACATGTTTGGTAAAACTCAGATTTACAGCAATGTTGCTGCAGGCTGTGTTCCTCCCACTGTTGCAAAACTACAACTCCCGGCATGCCCACAAATCATTTGGCTGTGCAGGAATGCTGGGAGTTGTAGTTTTGCAACAGCTGGAGGCATATGATTTTAGTCCCCCTGTATTAGATGTGCACACACACATTGACTTAATTTATTTATACACATGAACATTACCTAGACAACACAGATTTACACACATACTTATATATCCACACACACACACATATATATATATACATGGGCTTATTTTTTGCGCCACCAATTCTACTTTGTAAATTGTCATCTTCTGACCCTTATAACTTTTTTATTTTTCCGTGTATGGGGCGGTATGAGGGCTGATTTTTTGCGCCGTGATCTGAAGTTTTTAACGGTGCCATTTTTGCATTGATAGGACTTATTGATCGCTTTTTATTCATTTTTAAATGATATAAAAAGTGACCAAAAATGCACTATTTTGGACTTTGGAATTTTTTTGCGCGCACGCCATTGACCGAGCGGTTTAATTAATTATATATTTTTATAATTCGGACATTTCCGCTTGCAGTGATACCATATATGTTTATTTTTATTTTTATTTACACTGTGTTTTTTTTTTTATTGGAAAAGGGGGATGATTCAAACTTTTAATAGGGGAGGAGTTAAATGATCTTTATTCACTTTTTTTTTTTCACTTTTTTTTTGCAGTGTTATAGGTCCCATAGGGACCTATAACACTGCACACACTGATCTTCTATGTTGATCATTGGTTTCTCATAAGAAACCAGTGATCAACGATTCTGCTGCATGACTGCTCATGCCTGGATCTCAGGCACTGAGCAGTCATTCGGCGATCGGACAGCGAGGAGGCAGGTAGGGGCCCTCCCGCTGTCCTGTCAGCTGTTCGGGATGCCGCGATTAGCCGCGGCTATCCCGAACAGCCCTACTGAGCTAGCCGGGAACTTCCACTTTCACTTTTAGCCGCGCGGCTCAGCTCTGAGCGCGCGGCTAAAGGGTTAATAGCACGCGGCGCCGCGATAGCACGCGGCGCGCTATTAGAGGTGGGTCCCGGCTTCACTATGACGCCGGGCCCGCCGTGATATGACGCGGGGTTACTGTGTAACCCCGCGTTATATCAGAAGAGCAGGACCAAGGACGTACCGGTACGTCCTTGGTCCTTAAGGGGTTAAATAAAAAATCCTCCATTCAGTCCCCATCTTCAGTCACCCGCTTCTTTCATCATCTGCTCACAGGCAGCAGTGTACTCCCGCCTCTCCCCCCTTCTCCTCACACAGGAGACTGTGAAGTAAACACAGACAGTGAGGGAGACGATCACTCCAGCTTTAGATCAGCAGACCTGTCAATCATAAAGTCCATGACGTAGGCGGTGACCAGTGGACACAGCCAGGCTGGTATGTATCCCAGGAGGCAGGGAGGCAGTTTTTTGACTGGCTTTTTCAGTATGAAATATTGACAATTTTTAATGAGAGCAATTGCAAAACCTATTGGACCATTTCCAGAAATACAGCAGCTAAGTGACATCTACTATTACTCTTCATGTCGCCAATATGCCTGCTTCATCAGACAGATAATCTCTTCAGGAGACTTGGAAAGCTGAGGCAGTACTATGAGCCCTGCACTGTGTACTGCCGAACACCCAAATTTTCCATTCTCCTGAATAGAAAATCTGTTTGGAGCATTTGAGTTAACTAGAAAATCTGGGTTGCATACATAGTGTTTGCCACCCAGCTTTCCCAGTCTACGCAAGCCTCAGCAGTGATAGGCTGCTCGTCCTCCCTGCACTTCTTACTTCAGTAGCACTGCTATGCCCTCTCCCTTACTCTTCTGTAAGCCTATCTGTCCCCTTCCCTTTTTCCAGCTCCGCAATAACTTTTCTCTGCACCTGCCGGCCAGACAGTTAAATCATTCTTTACCATGACATTCATTGGTCCAGAGGCAGGATGTTTAAAACTCACGATAACTCTCAGCAGCCCAAGAGTAACGCGATTGGGAGATATGCCAAAAATCGTATAGGCTTGCATGAGACTTCCAGTAGATTTCCTGATGGCGTTACACTTGGATGTGAAGATGGAGATTTTCAGTATCGAGGCATCCATAGACTCTACTATATTTGTATTGCATATATAAGACAGATGTGTAGCAAGTTAATTCCAAACACCTCCAGCCATTCAGAAATCATACTGGAACATACATTACATTAAGATCACATTGGTGAGTGCTGCTTTACTTGTTACTAGTGATTAGTGTTGCTCGCGAATATTCGCAATACGAATTTTATTTGCGAATATCGCATATTCGCGAATTCGCGAATATTCGCGAATATAGCGCTATATATTCGTAATTACGAATATTTGCTTTTTTTTTTTTCCAGTACACATCACAGTGATCATCCCTCTCTGCTTCCAGCTTGTGTGGTGTAAAGAAGGCTCTAATACTACTGTGTGAGACTGGTGTGCAAAGTTTCGCACATGCGAAAATTAGCATATGCTAATATTCGCATATGCGAATTTATACCTATGTTAATTTTGTATATGGTAATTTTCGCATATGTTATTTTCGCATACGCGAATGTTCGCATATGCGAAAATAAAACGAGAATGTTACGAATATGCGAATATTCGCGAATATATGACGAATATTCATCCATATATTCGCGAATATTCGCGAATTCGAATATGGCCTATGCCGCTCAACACTACTAGTGATGAGCGACAGGGGCCATATTCCAATTTGTGATATTTCACAAATATATTGACTATTATTCGTCCTATGTTTGCGGAATTTGCATATTCGCTATGTTTGTACACTTTTTTTTCCCATGCGAAAATTTGCATGAAAAATTTGCATGTGAAAAAAAAGGAATAAAGCAAATATTGGTCATTATATACATTATATACACTATATTCTAAATATTCACGACATTGTGTCGGTATTCGCATTTAAAATTTGCATTACAAACATTCGTGTTCAACACTACTTGTTACACTAAAGCAACATTATAACAAATAGGGATCATCTAAAGAAGGAATTCCAATGGTTTCCCTTTAACCCCTTAACGACCAAGGATGTAAATTTACGTCCTGGTGCTGCGGTACTTAGCGCACTGGATGTATATTTACATCCTGTACATGGCCGCAAGAATCGGAGCGATGCTCGGATCATGCGCGACTGGTCCCGGCTGCTGATCGCACCCAGGGATCCGCAGGTAATGGCCGACATCCGTGATCACGCAGATGTCTGCCATTAACCCCTATCCCTTAATTCCCTGGTTGAACTTGATGGACATATGTCTTTTTTTCGACCGTGCTAACTATGTAACTATGTAACCCCTTAGATGCCGTGATCAATACAGATCACATCTGCGTGAGTGCGGCCAGTAATATGGATGATCGGATCACCCGCAGCGCTGCCGATCGTCCGATCGTCTAGATTGGCGCACAGAGGTCCCCTTACCTGACTCTGCTGCCTTTCCTGGATCTTCTGCTCTGGTCTGAGATCAAGCAGAGCAGAGCAGAAGATCACCGATAACACTGATCAGTGCTATGCCCTGCACTGAACAGTATTAGCAATCAAATTATTGCAATTAATAGTCCCCTTAGGGAACTATTAATGTGTTAAAATGAAAGTAAAAAAAGTTTTAAAAAAATAAAAAAGGAAAAAACTTTGAAAAATCCCCTCCCCCAATAAAAATGTCCTTTTTTTCCATTTTACCATGTTATTGATCCCATACGGTGAACGTGAGCATAAAAAAAAAAAAAAATAATACTAATAAAAATTTAAAAAATGTATAAAAGTTTTATATACACAAATGTGGTACCTATAAAAAGTACAGATCATGGCGCAAAAAATGAGCCCTCGTACCACCACTTATACAGAAAAATTTAAGTTTTTTTTTTAGGTCATCAAAATAGAAGGATTTTACACATACTAATTTGTGCAACAGTAATAGAAAAGTATATAATAATGGGTATCATTTTAATCGTATTGACCAACAGAATAAAGAACACATGTCATTTTTACCATAAATCGTACGGCGTGAAAACTATACCTTCCGAAATTTTCAAAATTGCGGTTTTCTTTTTCATTCCCCCACACAAATAGTATTTTTTTGGTTGCGCCATACATTTTATGGTACAATGAGTGATGTCATTACGCAGGACAACTGATCGCGCAAAAAAACAAGCCCCATTCTGGTCTGTGGATGAAAATATAAAAGAGTTTATGATTTTTAGAAGACGAGGAGGAAAAAACTAAAATGCAAAAAAAAAATTGGCCTGGTCCTTAAGGGGTTAAACTTTAGAGGCCTTGCTCACTTTTTTTTTTTTTTTTTTTTTTTGTCTTTCAATCAGTTACTTGAACATCCAGTCTTTTTGTTACTGAGACATAGGTGAAGCACACGAGTCAGTAAGGAGCCAGCACTGCCTTCTATTAGTAGTTGATAAGAAGAAAGATAATATATATGAGGTGTTGGAATTAGATGATTACGATGAGAATCGTTTAAATAGCTCTATGTTATTGCACAAATTCAGAAGAGTATGGGAAAAATTAAAGGAAGATTTATATATAGAAAATAGTTTTGGGTTTACACCTTTGTGGGGTAACAATAAATTTAAAGAACTTGTGAATTGTGAGTCAAGTTTTTGGGATAGTAAGGGTATTAAACGACTAGATCAAATGTTCGATAAAGGCCAACTTTTTCCATTTAGTCACATAAAAAGGGTGTATAATATTAGTGTTGCTCGCGAATATTCGCAATACGAATTTTATTCGCGAATATCGCATATTCGCGAATTCGCGAATATTCGCGAATATAGCGCTATATATTCGTAATTACGAATATTCGTGTTTGTTTTTTTTTGTTCACAGTACACATCACAGTGATCACCCCTCTCTGCTTCCAGCTTGTGTGGTGTAAAGAAGGCTCTAATACTACTGTGTGAGACTGGTGTGCGAATTTTCGCATATACGAAAATTAGCATATGCTAATATTCGCATATGCGAAGTTTTGCTTATGTTAATTTTGTATATGCTAATTTTCGCATATGTTATTTTCGCATATACAAAATTTTGCATACGCGAAAATAAACCGAGCATATGCGAATATTAGCGAACATATGACAAATATTCGTCCATATATTCGCGAATATTCGCGAATTCGAATATGGCCTGTGCCGCTCAACACTATATAATATTAACGACAGAGATTGGTTGTATTATTGGCAGGTTAGCCACGCAGTCCATAGCACGATAGAGAAAGAGGTGTATGTAACAGAGAAACACAATTTGATAGAAGCACTAATTCAAATAGAGCACTTTAAAAAAAAAAAAAAAGGAATATCAATTTTGTATAAGAAATTAAATAATATTATTGGAATAATGGGGACTGATAGAATTAAGGAAAAATGGTCTCGGATAGTGGGTACTGTGTCAGAAGATGATTGGGATAATATGGCTCAAAATATAAGTAAAGTTTCCCGTAATATGGAACATAAAATGATACAATTCAAGATATTACACATGACCCACTACTCCGCGCTCCATTTACATAGGATAGGGGTGAGAATCACTTCACAGTGTGTTAAATGTGGTTTGGAAGAAGCGGATTATTTACATAGTTTTTGGTCGTGTGAGAAGATATCTGTGTTCTGGGAATCTGTAATAAAAGAGGTAGAAACTAAAATCCCCATGAAAGTACCTCGTACGATAGAGTTTATCCTGCTAGGAGCTATTGGTAACATGGGGAAATTTGAGTATCTGTTACATCGAATTCTGTTCTTTGCTAGATTGACCATATTAAGGAATTGGATATCCCCTAAAGAGCCGCAGATAGAGGAATGGAAGGAAGGGTTAAAAATCATGAAAGATAATGAGTTTAGATGGATTAGGAGTAAGAGGGGTCGGAGAGAATGGAGTGAGATTTGGAATGCATGGTAGACTTTTTTTTTTTTTTTTTTGCTCTCTCTCCCCCTCGGTGTCAGAGGGTGGGAATGGGGTGGAGGGGGGGGGGGGGGAGGTCGGGGGAGTGGGTGTTAATAATGATTATGTATACCTTTTAGATGTAATGAAGTATAAGTCGGTTATACGGTCTCTTTGATTGGTGATTTTATGTATATCTGAATTGTATACTGTAGTATTGAAAATGTTATTATTATTATTATAAATAAAATAAAAATATTTTCAAAAATAAAAAAAAATTCCTTTTTTTCCATTTTACCCCCATAAAGTGTAAAAAAAATAATAATAATAATAATACACATATTTGGTATCACCACATGCAAAAATGTCCAAACTATTAAAATATAATGTTATTGATCCCATACGGTGAACGTGAACATAACAAAATAATAATAATAATAATAATAATAATAAAAATTAAAAAAATGTATAAAAGTTTTATATACACAAATGTGGTACCAATAAAAAGTACAGATCATGGTGCAAAAAATGAGCCCTCATACCACCGCTTATACAGAAAAATGAAAGTTTTTTTTAGGTCGTCAAAATGGAAGAATTTTACACATACTAATTTGGGCAACAGTAATAGAAAAGTATGTAATCATGGATATCATTTTAATCTTGACCAACAGAATAAAGAATACATGTCATTTTTACCATAAATCGTACGCCGTGAAAACTATACCTTCCGAAATTTTCAAAATTGCATTTTTCTTTTTAATTCCCCTACACAAATAGTATGTTTTTTAGGTTGCGCCATTCATTTTATGGTACAATGAGGGATGTCATTATGCAGGACAACTTTTTTTTTTTTTTGTCTTTCAATCAGTTACTTGAATATCCAGTCTTTTTGTTACTGAGACATAGGTGAAGCACACGAGTCAGTAAGGAGCCAGCACTGCCTTCTATTAGTTAGATACGTGTCTCAGCTCCAGCTATGGATTTAGAACTCTCTTTAGCATCTTTCCTTTTGCTGGTTTTGACTCTTTTATATATTTTTCATGTTCTGAAGAGTTGGGATAAAAGTAACTCAGCAGATTTCCCTCCTGGACCCAGACCTTGGCCCATCATTGGGAACCTGCATATACTGAATTTAAAGAAGCCTCAGCTGACTTATCTAGAGGTAAGGACTAAGGAGCTCTCCTGTCTTGTAGAATCCATGTTAGGGTCTATTCACACTGCAGAATTTCCGCTTGAGGAATTCCGCCTTAAGTCAAAACCCATAGACTTCTATGGGATTTTGCACTCCCATCCTTACTTCTGAATTTCCGCTTGCGGAATCCTGCAAGCGGAAATTCAGAAGTGTGAATGGGAGCGCGGAATCCCATAGAAGTCTATGGGCTTTAACCCCTTAAGGACCGGTTTTTTCCGTTTTTGCATTTTCGTTTTTTGCTCCTTGCCTTTAAAAAATCATAACTCTTTCAATTTTGCACCTAAAAATCCATATGATGGCTTATTTTTTGCACCACCAATTCTACTTTGTAATGACGTCAGTCATTGTGCCCAAAAATCTACGGTGAAACGGGAAAAAAAATCATTGTGAGACAAAATTGAAAAAAAAAACGCCATTTTGTAACTTTTGGGGGCTTCCGTTTCTACGTAGTACATTTTTCGGTAAAAATGACCCCTTATCTTTATTCTGTAGGTCCATACGATTAAAATGATACCCTACTTATACAGGTTTGAATTTGTCGCACTTCTGGAAAAAATCATAACTTCATGCAGAAAAATTTATACGTTTAAAATTGTCATCTTCTGACCACTATAACTTTTTTATTTTTCCGTGTATGGGGCGGTATGAGGGCTCATTTTTTGCGCCCTGATCTGAAGTTTTTAACGGTACCATTTTTGCATTGATAGGACTTATTGATCGCTTTTTATTCATTTTTTCATGATATAAAAAGTGACCAAAAATGCACTATTTTGGACTTTGGAATTTTTTTGCGCGCACGCCATTGACCGTGCGGTTTAATTAACGATATACTTTTATAATTCGGACATTTCCGCACGCGGCGATACCACATATGTTTATTTTTATTTTTATTTACACTGTGTTTTTTCTTTTATGGGAAAAGGGGGGTGATTCAAACTTTTAATAGGGAAGGGGTTAAATGATGTTTATTCACTTTTTTTTTGCACTTTTTTTTTGCAGTGTTATAGGTCCCATAGGGACCTATAACACTGCACACACTGATCTTTTACATTGATCACTGGTTTCTCATAAGAAACCAGTGATCGATGATTCTGCCGCATGACTGCTCATGCCTGGATCTCAGGCACTGAGCAGTCATTCGGCGATCGGACAGCGAGGAGGCAGGTAGGGGCCCTCCCGCTGTCCTGTCAGCTGTTCGGGATGCCGCGATTTCACCGCGGCTATCCCGAACAGCCCACTGAGCTAGCCGGCATGCTTTCGGTTTCACTTTAGACGCGGCGTTCAACTTTGAACGCCGCGTCTAAAGGGTTAATAGCGCGCGGCACAGCGATCAATGCCGCGCGCTATTAGCCACGGGTCCCGGCCGTTGTTAGAGGCCGTGGCCCCGCGTTATAGATCGGGAGTGGACACATGACGTTCCAGTACGTCATGTGTCCTTAAGGGGTTAAAGGAGTTTTCCAGGATAAAACTTTTTGTTTTTTTATATATCAACTGGCTCCAGAAAGTTAAACAGATTTGTAAATTACTTCTTTAAAAAAATCTTAATCCTTCCAATAATTATCAGATGATGAAGTTGAGTTGTTCTTTTCTGGCTGGCAACAGTGCTCTCTGCTTACACCTCTGCTTGTCTCGGGAACTGCACAGAGTAGAATGGATTTGCTATGGGGATTTGCTTAGACTCTGGACAGTTCCCGAGACAGGTGTCATCAGATAGCACTTAGACGGAAAAGAACAACTCAACTTCAGCAGCTGATAAGTACTGGAATGATTAAGATATTTTTATAAAGTAATTTACAAATCTGTTTAACTTTCTGGAGCCAGTTGATATATTAAAAATTTTTTTTTTCCTGGATAACCCCTTTAATTAAGGCGGAATTCCACAAGCGGAAATTCTGCCGTGTGAACAGACCCTAAAGCTGAGTTCATTTCCACTTGTTTTTCTTTCCCAATTTTTTTGTCATAACCTTTTTTTTATTATTTTTCTATCTACATAGCTACAATATATCAAGGCTTGCTTTTTCTATTGTATTTTTAATGTAGCCCTTTATTTCACAACATAATGCACTGAAAAACAAACAAAAAAAACGTTGTGGAATGGAATGGAAAACAAATCTATTATATGGTGTTGGGGATATTGTTAACAAAACAAATGCATAGGTATTAATAAAAAAATAAAAAAAATAAAATAAAAAAAATGTATAGTTTTCGGTTTACTGTGCTACTTTAGCCTGATACCCATAAATATTTTTTGTTTAATTTACCATCTATGGAGCAGAATGGTGGCTCATTGTGGGTGAGCAGGCAGTAGTTTTTATTGGTACTGTTTTGGGGTACATTTGCAGTTTGATCACTTAAAATCCCTCTTTTTTCGATATATTTTTTTGTCTTTTATGACATTCCCCATGCAGGTACAATTGTACTGTTAGTACCTGATTATTTGTACAGTTCACTGCAATACTAATGGGCTTTTTTTTTAGAACCCAAAACTGCACCCTGGGACACAAACTGGGACAGGGACACAAACTGGTGATGAAAGGATCCCCTTTCTAACCCCCTAAATGCTCCAAAGGATAGGGGATAAGATATGACCCCCCGTGGTCTCCCGCAGAACTCGGCATTCTAAACAAATGCAGGGTTCCTGCAGCAGTGGTCGTGACATCAAGGCCATGCCCTCTCATGACTTCACACCACGCCCCTTCCATTCATGTCTATGGGAGGATGCGGTTTGGCCAACACGCCCCCTCCCATAGACATAAATGAAGTGGCATGGCAAACCAAAATGAAAGAAGCAAGCTAAATGGTTGCTATGGGCAACTGGGCAAATTTTCCTCTGCACAGGTTTTGATGAATCTCCTTTAGTGTGTGTATGTATATGTGTATGTATATGTGCAAGTGTATGTGTATATGGGGGACCAAAAATGAGATGGGAAGCCATGCTGGGGACCAAGTATGAGACGGGGAGCCAAGCTAAGGATCAGGAATGAGATGAGGAGCCATGCTAGGGATCAGGAATGAGATGGGGAGCCATACTAGGAATCAGGAATGAGATGGGGAGCCATGCTAGGAATCAGGAATGAGATGGGGAGCCATGCTAGGGATCAGGAATGAGATGGGGAGCCATGCTAGGAATCAAGAATGAGAGGGAGCCATGCTAGGGATCAGGAATGAGATGGGGAGCCATGCTAGGCATCAGGAATGAGATGGGGAGCCATGCTAGGGATCAGGAATGAGATGGGAAGCCATGCTAGGGATCAGGAATGAGATGGGAAGCCATGCTAGGGATAAGGAATGAGATGGGAAGCCATGCTAGGGATCAGGAATGAGATGGGGAGCCATGTTAGGGATCAGGAATGAGAGGGGGAGCCATGTTAGGGATCAGGAATGAGATGGGGAGCCATGCTAGTGATCAGGAATGAGATGAGGAGCCATGTTAGGGATCAGGAATGAGAGGGGGAGCCGTGCTAGGGATCAGGAATGAGATGAGGAGCCATGTTAGGGATTAGGAATGAGATGGGGAGCCATGCTAGGGATCAGGAATGAGATGAGGAGCCATGCTAGGGATCAGGAATGAGATGGGGAGCCATGCTAGGGATCAGGAATGAGATGAGGAGCCATGCTAGGGATCAGGAATGAGATGAGGAGCCATGCTAGGGATCAGGAATGAGATGAGGAGCCATGTTAGGGATCAGGAATGAGAGGGGGAGCCATGCTAGGGATCAGGAATGAGATGGGGAGCCATGCTAGGAATCAGGAATGAGATGAGGAGCTATGTTAGGGATCAGGAATGAGATGGGGAGCCATGCTAGGGATCAGGAATGAGATGAGGAGCCATGCTAGGGATCAGGAATGAGATGAGGAGCCATGTTAGGGATCAGGAATGAGATGGGGAGCCATGCTAGGGATCAGTAATGAGAGGGGGAGCCATGCTAGGGATCAGGAATGAGATGAACAGCCATGCTAGGGATCAGGAATGAGATGAACAGCCATGCTAGGGATCAGGAATATTCGCAATGCAAATTTTATTCGCGAATATCGCATATTCGCAAATATTCGTGAATATAGCACTATATATTCAAAATTACGAATATTCGTTTTTTTTTTTTTTTTTTTTATCACCGTACACATCAAAGTGATCATCCCTCTCTGCTTCCAGCTTGTGTGGTGTAAAGAAGGCTCTAATACTACTGTGTGAGACTGACATACGAATTTTCGCTTATGCTAATTTTTGTATATGATAATTTTCTCATATGCTAATTTTTGCATACGCGGATTTTCGCATATGCGAAAATAAAACGTGAATATTACGAATATGCGAATTTAGCAATGATATGACTAATATTCGTCCATATATTCGCGAAATATCGCAAATTCGAATATGGTCTATGCCGCTCAACACTAATCAGGAATAAGATGGGAATATCTGAAATGTAGTGTTGCTCGCGAATATTTGCAATACGAATTTTATTCGCAAATATCGCATATTCGCGAATTCGTGAACATTCGCGAATATAGCACTATATATTCGTAATTACGAAGATTTTTATTTTTATTTTTTTTCTAATTTTTTTTTTCTTCAGTACACATAACAGTGATCATCCCTCTCTGCTTCCAGCTTGTGTGGTGTAAAGAAGGCTCTAATACTACTGTGTGAGACTGGCGCGCAAATGTTCGCATATGTGAATATTAACACATGCTAATGGTCGCATATGCGAATTTTTGTATATGCGAATTTTCGCATGTGCTAATTTTCGCATGTGCTAATTTTCGCGCATGGGAAAATAAATCACGAATATATGACGAATATTCGTCCATATATTCGCGAATATTCGCAAATTCGAATATGGCCTATGCCGCTCAACACTACTGAAATGATGTCTTTGGTTTGTAGGTCTGGCACATTTAAAACAGGACATAAAGTATATAAATTTAAGTTTGTTATACTTATATGTAAACTATTGTTTTCAAGCTTGCAAAGAAATATGGCCCAGTGTTTACTTTTCACATGGGCATGAAAAGAATGGTGGTCCTGGCTGGATATGAGACCGTGAAGGATGCGCTTGTCAACTATGCTGTGGAGTTTGGGGAGAGGGGACATCTTAAAATATTTCAGCGTTTGGACAAGGGAATGGGTAAGTTATGGAAACTGATATACCAAATGCATTTCGTATACGTTTTTAAATTTGCCTTAGGTACAATAAAAAAAATACCAGATTCCCCCGAGGTCTCAACTACAAGAATAATTTAGTGTATATTTTTTGAAGTCTTTTTCTATCAATTCTACAATGCTTTTTGTATACTTTTTTGCTCCTCCCTTCCTACCTGAACCTATACTCACCTGTAAATGTACTTACCTTGATGATGGAATCCTCCCCCACACCCTCCTGGACGGGCGGATCCCTTACTAGGTCATTTCATTCACTACAGGTATAAAGGGAAGAGCAGGTTCTCTCATATAACTATCGCTCTGATTAAGGTTTATTAAGAAACCGAAAGGCGTCTGCGTTTCATTTGGTTTTTATGGGGTCACCTATATATTTTTTGCACTTTTTTCAAAGAATCTAAATAAAGTTCTTATGTTTTATGGAAGCTGGAAATTTACCTTTTTCTCATACAATAAAAAAAAAAAAAAAAGCCAGAAAATAACAACAATACAAAATAGGTCCCTCTGCAGCAGGCCAACCTGTTCTTACAGTAACTCCTATGTATTGCTGTGGTGTTCACATTGAATAATTCCAAAAAGTGGAGAAGTGATTGCTCCTAATCCTTAACCTCATAAGGTGGTATTGGTGGTACTGCTGTCAGGAACCAGGGCCCACCCACATATTCTCTTGTATCTCTATCTAATCTATCTATTTATCCCATATCTATCTATCTATCTATCTATCTCATATCTATCTATCTATCTATCTCATATCTATCTCATATATCTATCCCATATCTATATATCCCATATCTATCTATCTATCTATCTATCTATCCCATATCTATCTATCTATCTATCTATCTCATATATATCTCATATATCTATCTATCTATCTATCTCATATCCATCTATCTATCTATCTATCTATCTATCTATCTATCCCATATCTATCTATCTCATATCTATCTATCTCATATCTATCGATCCCATATCTATCTATCTCATATCTATCTATCTATCTATCTCATATCTATTGTCACGATGCCGGCTGGCAGGTAGTGGATCCTCTGTGTCAGAGAGGGATTGGCGAGGACCGCGCTAGTGGACCGGTTCTAAGTCACTACTGGTTTTCACCAGAGCCCGCCGCAAAGCGGGATGGTCTTGCTGCGGCGGTAGTGACCAGGTCGTATCCACTAGCAACGGCTCACCTCTCTGACTGCTGATGACAGGCGCGGTACAAGGGAGTAGACAGAAGCAAGGTCGGACGTAGCAGAAGGTCGGGGGCAGGCGGCAAGGTTCGTAGTCAGGGTGGATAGCAGAAGTACTGGTACACAGGCTTTAGACACACAAAACGCTTTCACTAGGCACAAGGGCAACAAGATCCGGCAAGGGAGTGCAAGGGAGGAGACTAGATATAGCCAGGGAACAGGTGGGAGCCAATTAAGCTAATTGGGCCAGGCACCAATCATTGGTGCACTGGCCCTTTAAGTCTCAGGGAGCTGGCGCGCGCGCGCCCTAGAGAGCGGAGCTGCGCGCGCCAGCACACGACAGCAGGAGACGGGAACGGGTAAGTGACCTGGGATGCGATTCGCGAGCGGGCGCGTCCCGCTGTGCGAATCGCATCCCCAACGGCCATGATAGAGCAGCGCTCCCGGTCAGCGGGACCGACCGGGGAGCTGCAGGGAGAAAGACGCCGTGAGCGCTCCGGGGAGGAGCGGGGACCCGGAGCGCTAGGCGTAACAGTACCCCCCCCCCTTAGGTCTCCCCTTTTTTTTGTCCGGTGACTGCCTCCCCTGGGATGAGGACACCGGGAAGAAATGGATGGTTTCCTCAATGGCAGGCAGTACAGCAGGAGTAGGAATGGGGAGGGAGGGCAGAGGGTGAAGCTTGGCACGGGGCAGGGAGACACAAGGACGGGAGCCATGAAGGGACACAGAGGCTTGCCTGATGGGACTGGGAGGGGGGGAGAGGCATTCCCTGTGGCAGGCAGAGTCCTTAATGACCTTAGGGGGACCGGATACAGGAGGAACCACAGGGTCACGGCAGGGAGTACTGGGAACCGGTTTAAGGCAGTCCTTGGAACAAGAGGGACCCCAACTCTTGATCTCCCCAGTGGACCAGTCCAGGGTTGGGGAATGGTGTTGAAGCCAGGGTAGTCCAAGGAGAATTTCGGAAGTGCAATTGGGAAGGACCAAAAATACAATTTTCTCGTGATGAAGTCCGATGCACATTAGGAGGGGCTCCGTGCGGTAACGCACGGTGCAATCCAACCTGGCTCCGTTGACCGCGGAAATATGGAGTGGCTTGACAAGACGGGTCACCGGAATGCGGAACTTATTCACCAAGGACTCCCGAACAAAATTCCCAGAAGCACCAGAGTCCAGGCAGGCCACGGCTGAGAGGGAAGAGCTGGCTGAAGTAGAAATCCGGACAGGCACCGTGAGACGTGGAGAAACCGACTTAGCATCAAGAGACGCCACACCCACGAGAGCTGGGTGCGAGCGTGCGTTTCCCAGACGTGGAGGACGGACAGGGCAATCCACCAAAAAGTGTTCGGTACTGGCACAGTACAGACAAAGATTCTCTTCCTTACGGCGATTCCTCTCTTCCAGGGTCAGGCGAGACCGATCCACTTGCATGGCTTCCTCGGCGGGAGGCCTAGGCGCAGATTGCAATGGAGACTGTGGGAGAGGTGTCCAGAGATCGAAGTATTTTTCCTGGCGGAGCTCTTGATGCCTCTCAGAAAAACGCATGTCAATGCGAGTGGCTAGATGAATGAGTTCATGCAGGTTAGCAGGAGTTTCTCGTGCGGCCAGAACATCTTTAATGTTGCTGGATAGGCCTTTTTTAAAGGTCGCGCAGAGGGCCTCATTATTCCAGGATAGTTCAGAAGCAAGGGTACGGAATTGTATGGCGTACTCGCCAACGGAAGAATTACCCTGGACGAGGTTCAGCAGGGCAGTCTCAGCAGAAGAGGCTCGGGCAGGTTCCTCAAAGACACTTCGAATTTCCGAGAAGAAGGAGTGTACAGAGGCGGTGACGGGGTCATTGCGGTCCCAGAGCGGTGTGGCCCATGACAGGGCTTTTCCAGAGAGAAGGCTGACTACGAAAGCCACCTTAGACCTTTCAGTGGGAAACTGGTCCGACATCATCTCCAAGTGCAGGGAACATTGCGAAAGAAAGCCACGGCAAAACTTAGAGTCCCCATTAAATTTATCCGGCAAGGACAGGCGGAGGCTAGGAGTGGCCACTCGCTGCGGAGGAGGTGCAGGAGCTGGCGGAGGAGATGATTGCTGATGAAGTTGCGACTGAAGTTGGTGCACAATGGTGGACACTTCCGACAGCTGGTGGGTTAGATGGGCGATCTGTCGGGCTTGCTGGGCGACCACCGTGGTGATATCAGAGGCAACTGGCAGGGGAACCTCAGCGGGATCCATGGCCGGATCTACTGTCACGATGCCGGCTGGCAGGTAGTGGATCCTCTGTGTCAGAGAGGGATTGGCGAGGACCGCGCTAGTGGACCGGTTCTAAGTCACTACTGGTTTTCACCAGAGCCCGCCGCAAAGCGGGATGGTCTTGCTGCGGCGGTAGTGACCAGGTCGTATCCACTAGCAACGGCTCACCTCTCTGACTGCTGATGACAGGCGCGGTACAAGGGAGTAGACAGAAGCAAGGTCGGACGTAGCAGAAGGTCGGGGGCAGGCGGCAAGGTTCGTAGTCAGGGTGGATAGCAGAAGTACTGGTACACAGGCTTTAGACACACAAAACGCTTTCACTAGGCACAAAGGCAACAAGATCCGGCAAGGGAGTGCAAGGGAGGAGACTAGATATAGCCAGGGAACAGGTGGGAGCCAATTAAGCTAATTGGGCCAGGCACCAATCATTGGTGCACTGGCCCTTTAAGTCTCAGGGAGCTGGCGCGCGCGCGCCCTAGAGAGCGGAGCCGCGCGCGCCAGCACACGACAGCAGGAGACGGGAACGGGTAAGTGACCTGGGATGCGATTCGCGAGCGGGCGCGTCCCGCTGTGCGAATCGCATCCCCAACGGCCATGATAGAGCAGCGCTCCCGGTCAGCGGGACCGACCGGGGAGCTGCAGGGAGAAAGACGCCGTGAGCGCTCCGGGGAGGAGCGGGGACCCGGAGCGCTAGGCGTAACATCTATCTCATATTTATATCTCATATCCATCTATCTATCTCATATCCATCTATCTCCTATCTATCTCATATCTATCTATCCATCTATCTATCTATCTCATATCTATCTATCTCATATCTATCTATCTTATATCTATCTCATATCTATCTATCTCATATTTATCTATCTATCTATCTATCTCATATCTATCTATCTCATATCTATCTATCTCATATCTATCTATCTATCTATCTCATATCTATCTATCTATCTCATATCTATCTATCTATCTATCTCATATCTATCTATCTATCTATCTAGACAAAGATCGCGGTGGGACGGTCCAAGCTATTTGACCGCCGGCGGAGACAAATTTGCGAGCGAAGTGCCTCACTATTTCATAGTTTCACATTTGCATCTATTACACCATAGCTGTATAGCTCTCCATGTTTTATCTGCATATTCATGTTTCATCTATATCTTTGTGCTGGCAGTGTGCTGCTGCATTCTTCTGTTGCTGTATATCTATCTATCTATCTATCTATCTATCTATCTATCTTCTATCTATCTCATATCATCTCACAACTATCTATTTATCTATCATATTTCTCTTTCTTTCTTTTTCTTTCTTTCTTTCTTTCTTTTCCGCCCAACAATGATTAACTTCCATTTATGTCATTTAACTGTAAAGTTAATTATAAAGAGGATTACACAACATTTCTGCTTTAGCATTCCTAAAGTCCTCAGGACACAGAAGAGAACGTGGTCCTGTCTACACCAATTGTAGTTGCCCCCCCCCTCCCCCCCAACTTGTTGTCCAGTAATGTTGGCCAAGGCAAATTTCTCAGTAGCTCCTTTTTTAGATGCCAATTGTCTGCATGGCCCTATAAAAATGGCCTTATCAGCTAAATAATAGTTAAATGAAGATGATGTCATTGAGTCTTGGCCAATTATTGGATCATTGTTGTCTGAATGTCTCAACAACATTTACAAAGTTGTAATAAAAACACATATAACAATATCATGCATAAAAGTATCAGAGGTTATTACTTGCTTTACTACAGGGAGGGGGATTTACCCATAAACATAACTGGAGCCCCTGTCATACCTGACTAGTCTACACTCAGATCAGGTCAAGAATCACATAAAAAGGTAAAAAGCTAATTTGTGGCAGCTACAATATGTTCCTGCAAAAGCATATAAAACATATGTACTGATATATTCTGTACAAACTGTCCATAGGTTGACCTTGATGGACTCTGTTTTTCCCACTTAAAGGGGTACTCCAGTGAAAAACATTTTTTTTTCTTCAAATCAACTGGTTCTAGAAAGTTAAACAGATTTGTAAAATGAAATAAAAAATCTTAATCCTTACAGTACTTATCAGCTGCTGTATACTACAAAGGAAGTTGTGTAGTTTTTTTTATGTCTGACCACAGTGCTCTCTGCTGACACTTATGTCCATGTCAGGAACTGTCCAGAGTAGGAGCAAATCCCCATAGCAAACCTATCCTGCTCTGGACAGTTCCTGACATGGACAGAGGTGTCAGCAGAGAACACTGTGGTCAGACTGGAAAGAACTACACAACTTCCTCTGTAGTATACAGCAACTGATAAGTACTGGAAGGATTAATATTTTTTAATAGAAGTAATTTACAAATCTGTTTAACTTTCTGGCACCAGATGATTAAAAAAAAAAAAAAAATGGTTTTCCACTGGAGTACCCCTTTAAGGGTACCTTTAGAAATAGTGCAGTTCCCAGAGCTCTTGCATGTTTTTACCCACATGTCCCTAAACCATGAATAATCGCTGAGTACTTGTCTCCACCTTTATGGAATCCTGACAGATCAGATTTTGTCACGTCTTGTTTTTCTGGTTTTACTATCTCACCTCACTCTCTAGAAAACTTGGCTTATTACTTAACTATTTTCCTGTCTTTAGATGCACATATCATATATCACTTTATTTACATAGTTCTTAAAGGGGTACTCCACAGAAAAACATTTTGTTCCCTATTCAAAGGATAGGGGATAAGATGTTTGATCCCAGGGGTCCCACTGCTGGGGACCCCAGTGATCTCTGGCATGGCACCCCAGTCATCTGATGCCAGTAGCGAACTCTGCTCTGTGTCAGATGACTGGTGACTACAGCCACCACGCCTCCTCCAATCATGTCTATGGGAGGAGGCGTGACAGTTAATAATATTAATTCAGGTAGAAGAAACAGGCATGGTCGCACATCTACAATCTTGTTTAATGATCTAATTGCTTCTCAGCATAATATCAAAAACTAACAGGTTGTTAGTATATACGTTTTTGATCAAAAAGTACAAAGCCCACTCGCCACCTCAAGGCCACCTATTTAGAGTGGGTCCCTAACATCCCTAGCATAAAATGGCGTAGCACTGGGCGACCACCACCGCCGCTACACCAGTGCCCACGGCAGCAATGGACGCCGCTGGTGTGGTGCTATGCAGCGTCTGTTGCTGCCGTGGCGCAGTGTCTGTGGGGAGGTGCGACCCATAGACTGGTTTGAGTGGCATTGGGGCCGCTCTGCCAGTGGGTCGTTCCCCCCCGTAAGCACTGGTGTCGCGGCGGTGGTGGTCACCGCCCAGTGCTAAGCCATTTTATGCTAGGGACGTTAGGGACCCACTCTAAATAGGTGGCCTTGACGTGGCGAGTGGGCTTTGTAATTTTTGATCAAAACGTATACTAACAACCTGTTAGTTAATGAAATTATGCTGAGAAGCAATCAGATCATTATACAAGATTGTAGATGTGCGACCATGTCTGTTTCTTCTACCTGAATTCACACTGTGTTTTCTATCCCCTCCTTTTTTTTTTGTTTGAACATGTGTCTGCACTCTTCCCCACCCCCTCAGCCCAACCCTATATAAGTAGTAGTTAGCTACACAAGGGCCATTTCTTTCCTAGCAGCCTCCCAGTCTGACTGGGAGAGCATGGTAAGTGAGCTGTAGACATGAATGGATGGGGCGTGGCGGGACATCACAAGGGGGCGGGGCATGATATTATGTCTTCGGTCGCGGAAGCCTAGCATTCTAAATATACTGTTTAGAATGCCGGGAGTGGTACGGGTGCTGCACGGAGATCACGGGGGGTCCCAGTGGTGGGACCCCCGTGATAAGACATCTTATCCCTTATCCTTCGAGTAAGGGATTTTTGATGAGATGTCTGTGGATGGAGTACCCCTTTTTTTTATTTTGTTTTATTTTACTTAAATACATTTTTATTATATCAATTGCACATATAAATACACATGCCATAATCCTTAAACAATACATTCCCATATTCCCCCCCCTCCCTCTACCACCTCTGCCAGAAGGGAGAGAGAAAAAAAAAATTTATGAAAAATAAATACCTATCTCACTCTTTACACTCTGCCCAAATCGATCTGAAATCGACAGCTCTCCATTCCTCATACTTCCGAATTTTTTTAACTAACCTCTCCCATTCAGTTACATTGGGACCACTATTACAAAAATGCTCTCTCAAGACTACCACCTTAGCTAGCATAAAAATACGATTCAGTAGTTCTCGGTCTTTCTTAACCTTACTAAGGTCTCCAAGAATGACCTCTATCCCCAACCAATCTTTCTCTAAATTCAATTTATTTCCAATTGTCTGAAATACCTTAGCCCAGAATGATTTAACCTTTGGACATACCCATAACAAATGGATTAAGTCCACGTCCATTGGGACAAACTGCATTCTTCCAACTCCCTATCTTCTTTAACTGTAATGGTGAATAATACAGATGATAGATTATTCTTATTTGCATAATTTAATGTCTTTTGTTAATAGAACATTTTTTAGCATTCATCAATATGCCTTCCCATATTTCACCAGAAATTGGACCAAATGCTTCTTCCCACCTCCTCTTTTTATTTTCCTGAAAATTAATGGGGACAGTTTTGAGAAGTAACCTATATATTCAGTGCATCTGTATGCTTCACAAAATTGAATGTACTAAAGTTTATGTTCATTCCGCTAACCATACTCACTCTTTAGTGTTTCTAATTTCTTTATCTCTCCATTTTGGAAAAACTGTGCCACATATTGAACCCTTTTACCTTTCCAAAAGTCACTCCCTAACCCTTTGAATTGTTCAAAGTGAATATTGTCCCATAATAATGTGTTACTTATACTTCCTTCTTTATTACATCTTTCTTTAACTTCTTGCCAGGTTTTCCTAAATAATCCTAACAGTGAAATGTGCTCCAATTCCTTCCTCACTGGAAGACCCACTTCCCCCCGTCTAATATTCTGGAGGTTCTTTGCCAAAAAATACAACCTAAACTCCGGTAACCCCCCTCCACCTTCTCCTTCCAAGTGAACCCACCTGTTATATTTCATACATACCCTACCTCTCCCCCAAATCAGTCTGCCCATTAGGGCTTCCATTCCCCGGAACCACTTCCCAGGGATCCAACAAGGGGCTGCACCCATTACATATAATACCTGAGGAAGCACTACCATTTTAATTAGCCCGATCCTATCTGCAATCGAAAGAGGCAATTTAACCTGAGCGTCTACTTTTTTCCTAAGCCTACTCAGGAAAGAATTAAGGTTAAGCTGGTTAAATAAATCTTTTGACAGTGCCAATTTAATTCCTAAGTAATCCAAACTCTCATCTTCTTTCAAGACCTTTACCCCCATTACTCCCTTGACGTTGCCTGGAACAAGTGGCACCAAGGACGATTTACCCAGTTAATTTTGAGGCCAGATACCCTCCCGAATTCCTCAACAACCTTAATTGCTTCTGGGACCCCTATAAACACATTTTCTAAGAACAGAAGAATTCCATCAGCCTACATTAGGAATTTTTCTTCCACTCCTGTAATCCCAAATCCCCCCAGATCCCTCGCTTTTTTTAACTTCATCGCCAATGGCTCCAAGAAAGGACAAATAACATAGGTGAGAGTGGGCAGCCCTGCCTGGTCCCCCATCCAATAATCAATTGAGATGAAAGAGATTCATTAACTGCAACCCTGGCCCTAGGATTTTTATATAGCAACTTAAACCATTCCACCATCTCCCCCTCTACACCAAATTTTTTGAGGACCTTCCATAAAAATCTCCACTCCGCCCTGTCAAATACCTTCATAGCATCAAGTGACAGGGTGGAGCGGAAGGGAGCAGAGCCAAACTGTATATTAACCATTGATTGAACCAGATTGCTATGGATTGAGCGCCCTGGAACAAATCCAGTTAGCTCAACTCCTACAATATTGGAAAGAAGAGGAGACAGTCTTCTGGCCAAAAGTTTTGCCAGAATCTTCGCATCTGAATTTATCAAGTATATAGGATGATAGGATTCCACAGTCTTTCTCCTTCTTAAGTATTAAGACTATTTTAGTTTCCAGCATTGAGGGAGGCAGTTCTCCCCCCCTTAAAGCCTCCCCCAAGACTGTACAAAAGATAGGTAATAATACCTACTTATATTCTCTATATATTGAGTAGGGTAGGCCGTCCAGCCCTGGGGCTGATGAGACCGAACATCCCTCTAGAGCTTTCTCCAATTCTTCTACAGTAATCTTTTTATTAAGACTTTCGAGGCTTGCCTTATTTACAGCTGGTAGTTCAATCTCCTCTAAGTATGCCTCTATCTCGCTAGCCCCCTGCGAGCTCCTCTGAGCCATATAGTTGTTTATTGTACTGTCCTGCGATCTTCTGTAACTCCTCCTGCGATGTTTAGAAATCTCCATTTTCATCCTGTAATGCTAAGATTTCATTTCTTTCTCTTTGAGCTCTAACTAAATTGGCTAACAATTTTCCGGGGTGAGGTCCTTTTACAAAATCCCTCTGGCCCGAGAAAAAAATCTTGTGCTGTGCTTTTTCTAAGTAGTCTGACAACTTCCCTTGCCCTAGTTCAAATTCCCTAAAATTCTTTTCAGATCGCTCTACCTCATATCTCTCCTCTGCCCCTCTAACCTTCTCCCTCAGGTCCTGTTCCCCCTTATTAAATTCCTTCTCTTTCCTTTGTATTGCCCTATACAAAAAAAAACTCAATACTGCTTTAATAGTATCCCACACTACCGGGTAAGGGGCTGGAGTTCTTATTCAATTCCCAACAATCCCATAAATCTTTCACAATTTCCTCTCTCCCCCTGATTTCTCCGATCCTCAATTCCCAGTTCCATTACTACTGGAGAGTGATCTGATATGGTCCTACCTTCATATCTAATACCTTCAATGAACCACAACCCCTTATCATTAGAGAGAACAACATCAATTTGCAATGATACTTTATGGGAGGCCGAGAAGCAAGACAACACCCTCCTATCAGAATTCATTAAGCGCCACGGGTCTCTCCAACCCATTTCTACACACAATTTAAGGAGGGAGGTTTTCCGACTCTCTTCCCAAGCTAGTTGAGGATCTATCCTGAGTGGGACACAACACACCATTATAATCCCCTACCAGATATAGAGGGAGATGTTCTTTCCCTTTATAATAAAACAATTAAATTCAATAGAGGCTGAGTGGAAAATGGCGGAAGGACGTAATCCTTCCCAATCAAAAAAATTGGCATGCAAGAAAAAATACTGTCCTCTTTGATCTACTTTCTTAGGAAACATTTCTACTGGGCTGGCCCTATGTATGTAGACAGAGACCCCAGCTGAATAGCTGGATGCCGAGGAGTGAAACTCCACTTGGGCCCATCGTCTGGAAATTTTCCTCTCAGATTCCCTGGAAACATGAGATTCCACCAGGCAAACAATTGCTGGCAAATAATTTTGAACCATTTAAAAAATAGCCACTCTCTTACGTCGCCATTCCCCTCAAATTCCAGAAATATATCTTTAATGTATCCCTCATGGGTGTAAATATTCCCCCCCCCAAAAAACACCCCCTTCCCCCTTCTGGCAATCCCACCCCCCTCCCATCTCATGATCTGCTAACATAAGCCAGTCTCTATCCTACGTCACCCAGCTTCCCCTCCTCCCACTTCTCCCCCTTCTTCGGACAAAAATAGATACATAAATTTCCTTTCCCTGCCTTCTTCCGGTTCAGACAGACCCGACAAAGTCAAGGATCCGTCCGCCCTGGAATCGGCCGAACAAGTACCTAAAAAAATTATAATTTTTTCCCTTCCCGGTCCAACCAATCGGTAAAGAAATATACTTTAACATTATACATCACTCGTAACTTAGCAGGGAATATCAATGAAAACTGAACATTGGCTGCCGCCATCCGTCACTTTATATCTCTAAAAGAAGCCCTTTTAATTTGGGTGGCCCTGGCATAATCCGGGTATATAGATACTTTTGCCCCATTACAGAAAAGCTGGCCCCTCGCTCGTGCCTTCCGAATTATAATGTCTTGATTATTGGAGCTAATTAGCTTAACTATAATAGCACTCTGGGGGGATCCGGGCGGGGGCCTCCTAACCGGGACCCGATAATTGCGCTCCAACCCAAACATTACGGACAGGTCTTGCTGGCCAACCAAATCCTTTAGCCAAGTGGACCAAAAAGATCTAGTGTCACCATTTTCCACATCCTCTGGGAACCCCACCATTCTGATATTTGCCCTTCTTGATCTGTCCTCAAGATCAGTAACTTTCATCTTCAACTCCCCCACTTCTTCAACTCCCCCACTTCAGAAACCAGAGATCCAACCTGAGTGTGAAGGTCGGCCATTGACTGATTACACCTCTGGACTTCTGCCAGAATTCTCTCTATTTTGGATTTTTTAGCTCCTACCGCCTCCTCCTCCCCATCATCAGAGATGTCTTGTAATACGGCAAAACGAGAGCATGAATTCTCCATTCCAACTTTAGGGGGTGAGTTCTTTTTACTTCTCATTTTAGACCACCCTGGAGAAACTTTAATAAACTTATCAATTTTGCCTGCCCCAGTAGCCCCTTTAGGGGAGACAGATCTTCTTATGTTAGCCTTGGCGGGCATATTTTCACCAGTGTCCCTTCTCCCCTGCTAACTGTATATTGCTGATAGCCTGAGGATGTGGGAGGGACAGCAAATAAGAGAAATAAGCTTAGTTCATTTTATGACCAGAAATTGTGTTTTGCCTCCAACTCCATCCTCCACCGTTGTCCACCGTACTTGAAAGACCAGGCTGGAATATCTATAGACCACCCACCGGCAATGATCTCCTAGGCTCACCGTCACTGGATTGCTGGTATCAGAAGTGGGGGGAATATCATATGAGAAATGTTTCCAATGTGATAGATTTATATTTGTGTATGTATATATTTTATATACTGTATATGTAAAATGCTCATTTAGGATGAAGATTCCACATTTCTGTTACTTGTCCACTCCTCCCCTATCTCCTCTCCCTCCATCTGCTCTCTCTCATATCACCCCTCTCATTGTATGAAGACTTTGAACAAAGAGAGACCTGCAAACAGCTCAGGAAGTTGAGAAGACACGAGAACAAGGCACATCCCCCATGCTATTTTCTCACTCCCTATATGCTAGAACATCCCACTAGTGAGGGTGGGAACTTATGTTAATGACAAAGGTGATATAAGCTTGAATGATTTTAAATAAAGGTCAGAGCGTGGAAAGCACATAGAATGCAGAAGCATCTGAAACCGACAAATGGCTCTGTTTGATTTACTTTGCTATATACATTCTGTATACGGATTTGGCCGGGGGTAAGATAGCTACAAGAGCACTGATAAGAAACCCATGACACCAATAATTGGGGTTCCCAGTAGTGACAATGTCCATTGTCCTTGTATAACATAAAGCATCAGGTCCCCACCCCCTCTAACAGCCCTTATCTATACACCAACAAGCCTCAAGGCGTCATAATTCATATCTATTACGACACTTCAGCTATACTTATATGCGCTGTGGCACAATGCATTCACCTCCATGTACAGTCATTTTTACGTTTTTTTAAGAGGACCTTGTAGCCAAATAAATTGTACTATTAGGCATATATGCTCTCAATCTAAAATATTCATACCCCTGACTGTGTAATCCCACCCATCATCTGGTCACTTCCATTATTAAAATTAAGTTCACGCCCATCTGACGATTTCCTGTATTGTCAGACAAACTATAATCCCTCATATCGCAGGACTGGAGAGCATATCAAAAAACTTTTAAGGGGTATTCCGGCTTTATACATCTTATCCCCTATCCAAAAGAAAGGGGATAAGATGTATGTTCGCAAGGGTCCCGCCACTAGGGACCCCTGTGATCCGACATGGACACGCCCCCTAGTGATGCCACACCCACTCCATTCATGTCTATGGGAGGGGGTATAAAGGCTGTCATGCCATTTCCCATAGAAATTCATGGAGGGGGCATATATAGTAAGAAAAACATCACTTCTTTTTCTGGTATTCTAGCTCAGCTGCTTTAGAAATGAATGGGATTGAGCTACTGAGGTGTAGTTTTTTGAACAAAAAAAAAAAAAATAGCCAAATATTTCCAATTTCTAAGTCTTTAAAATAAAGTCACTAAGCATTTTAGAAGTTGAATCTCCTAGTATAATAATCCTTGATAAGTAAGCAAAGACTGATGTTGGCTTTCTTGCATTAACAAATCTAATTCCTAGTATATTGTACATTATGGGGATACTGGTATTTTGCATGTTTCAGGGATCCTCTTTTCTCATGGTGAAAACTGGAAGACAATGAGAAGATTTACAATAAGCACCCTGCGTGATTTTGGCATGGGAAAGAGAACGATTGAAGAAAAAATTATTGATGAATGCGGCCACCTGAATAATTGGTTTGCTTCTTTTAAAGGTATAGTATAGGGATGTTGCCAATAATATGTATTGTGAAAGAGTGATAGTAGTGGTGGTCGGAGTTAGATCATCCCAATGTACCTAGGGTATTTGACCACCAGGTTCCAGCAACATAGTCTGTAAGGAGATTGAAAAAAAAGACAAGAGGCCATCAAGTTCAACCAAAAATCTCACTGTGTTGATATAGATGGAGGCACCCCCCCCCCCTTCCTGTAAGGCTGATGCCAATTGCCCCATGAGAGAGGAGAAATCCCCGGATCAATGTTCTATCCCTATAAATTTAGTTTATTAATAATAATATATTGGAATAATATACTGGAATCATCCCGGCCCTCTTGAACTTGTTTATTGAGTCAGATATCACAACATCATGTGGCAGAGAGTTCCGTAGTCTCACTGCTCTAACAGTAGAGAACAGATGAAACCTTCTTTCTTCTAGACGTAGAGGATGCCCCTTGTCATGGTTACCGGTCTCTGTATAAAAAGATCATTGGAGAGATCTCTACACTGTCCATTCATATATTTGTACATCGTGAGAACCTGCATGAGTTATGGGAAATCCAGGAGATGGTTAAATCCCTGGCAAGATTTATCTTGCAAGGGACATTTAATAAGTCCTATTGTAAGTCCTATTTTCTGGCATGAATTTTTATGGAATGAAAGGCAGGTTAGTAGTTGGGCCTTTTATCTTGCTTTCTGGGCTACTCCAGATTTTCAGACGAGTTCAGAGCAGCACAGGTGCTGGAGACAGCTCTTCACTGGGCTTTAAGAAGAGCTCAGAGTTAGTCTGTCTTGAGAGGCTGTGAGGAACTTGACTAGACATCCTAAAGTCTTCTAGCCTGTAGTTGGACAATTGCAAATTGTGTGAACTAATAAGTCTGTTTTGTCGGGTGGCTGGAAGTAAGCCATCTGTAAAGTGAGGAAAGTACAGTGGGGCAAAAAAGAATTTAGTCAGCCCCCAATTGCGTAAGTTCTCCCACTTACAAAGATGAGAGGGGCCTGTAATTTTCATCATCGGTATACCTCAACTATTCATAAAAAATCCATAAAATGACATTGCCTGATTTTTTAAGAATTTATTTGCAAATTATGGTGGAAAATAAGAATTTGGTCAATAACAAAAGTTTTCACACACTGTTGCTGGTAAATTGGCCCATTCCTCCATTCAGATCTCCTCTAGAGCAGTGATGTTTTGGGGCTGTCACTGGGCAACATGGATTTTCAACTCCCTCTAAAGGTTTTCTATGGGGTTGAGATCTGTAGACTGGCTAGGCCACTCCAGGACCTTGAAATGCTTCTTATGAAGCAACTCCTTTGTTGCCCAGGCACTGTATTTGAGATCATTGTCATGCTGAAAGACCCAGTAACGTTTCATCTTCAATGCCCTTGCTGATGGAAGGAGGTTTTCACTCAAAATCTCACAATACATGGCCCCATTCATTCTTTCCTTTACATGGATCAGTCATCCTGGTCCCTTAGCAGAAAAACAGCCCCAAAGCATTATGTTTCCACCCCCCCCCCCATGCTTCACAGTAGGTATGGTGTTCTTTGCATGCAACTCAGCATTATTTCTCCTCCAAACACGACGAGTTGAGTTTTTAACCAAAAAGTTCTACTTTGGTTTCATCTGACCATATGACATTCTCCCAATTCTCTTCTGGATGATCCAAATGCTGTATAGCAAGCTTCAGACGGGCCCGGACATGTACTTTCTTAAGCAGGGGGACACGTCTGGCACTACATGATTTGAATCACTGGTGGCGTAGTGTGTTACTGATGGTAGCCTTTGTTACTTTGGTCCCAGCTCTCTGCAGATCATTCACTAGGTCCCCTGTGTGGTTCTGGGAGTTTTGCTCACGTTCTTCTGATCATTTTGACACCACGGGGTTAGATCTTGCATGGAGCTCCAGATCGAAATAGGTTATCAGTGGTCTTGTATGTCTTCAATTTTATAATAATTGTTCCCACAGTTGATTTCTTCACACTGAGCTGCTTGCCTATTGCAGATTCAGTCTTCCCAGCCTGGTGCAGGTCTACAACTTTGTTTCTGGTGTCCTTCGACAGCTCGTTGGTCTTGGCCATAGTGGAGCTTGGAGTGTGACTGTTTAAGGTTGTGGACAGGTGTCTTTTATAGTGATCAAACAGGTAATACGGGTAACAAGTGGAGGACAGAGGAGACTCTTAACCCCGGGCTTTTTCCGTTTTTTCATTTTCAATTTTTCCTCCTTAACTTTAAAAAATCATAACTCTTAAAAATTTTCACCTAAAATTATATTTAATGGATTAATTTTTGCGTCACTAATTCTACTTTGTAATGACATTAGTCATTTTACCCAAAAATCTACGGTGAAACGGGAAAAAAAATCAATGTGCGACAAAATTGATGAAAAAACACTATTTTGTAAGTTTTGGGGGCTTCTGTTTTTACGCAGTACATTTTTTGTCAAAAATGATACCTTATCTTTATTCTGTAGGTCCATACAGTTAAAATGATACCCTACTTGTATAGGTTTGAATTTGTATCACTTCCGAAAAAAATCATGAATACATACAGGAAAATTTATACGTTTAAAATCTTTTGACGCTTTGAGAACTCATTTTTTGCGCCGTCATCTGAAGTTTTTAGCGGTACCATTTTTGTTCTGATCAGACTTTTTGATCACTTTTTATTCACTTTTTTGTGGTATAAAAAGTGATCAAAATGCGCTATTTTGGACTTTGGAATTTTTTTGCGCGTATGCCATTGAACGAGCGGTTTAAAAAGTGGTATATTTTTATAACTCAGACATTTCCGCACGCGGCGATACCACATATGTTTATTTTTATTATTATTTACATAATGTTTTTTTTGGGGGGGGAAATGCCGGGTGATTCAAACTTTTATTAGGGGAAGGGATAATTGAAAGGGTTAATGATTTTTTTACACTTTTCTTATGCAATATTATAGCTCCTATAGGGGGCTATAACATTGCATTAACTGATCTTTTACACTGATTGATCCATCTCCATAGGAATGGATCAATCAGTGTTTTCGGCGATTGAATGCTCAAGCCTGGATCTCAGGCTTGAAGCATTCATTCGGTGATCGGACATCACAGGAGAAGGTAAGAAGACCTCCTCCTGTGCTACAGCTGTTCGGGATGCCGCGATTATACCGCAGCGATCCCGAACAGCTCCCTGAGCTAGCCAGGCACTTTTACTTTTGTTTTTAGCCGCGCGGCTCAGCTTTCAGTGCGCGGCTAAAGGGTTAATAGCGCGCGGCACAGCGATCAGTGCCGCGCGCTATTAGAGGCGGGTCCCGGCTTCACTATGACGCCGGGCCCGCCGCGATATGATGCGGGGTCACCGTGTGATCCCGCGTTATATCGCAGGACCGGGACTCATGACGTACGCATACGTCATGGGTCCTTAAGAGGTTAAAGAAGAAGTTACAGGTCTTTGAGAGCCAGAAATCTTGCTTGTTTGTAGGTGACCAAACACTTATTTTCCACCATAATTTGCAAATAAATTATTTAAAAATCAGACAATGTGATTTTATGGATTTTTTTTCTCATGTCTCTCATAGTTGAGGTATACCTATGATAAAAATTACAGGCCTCTCTCATCTTTTTATGTGGGAGAATTTGCACATTTGGTGGCAAACTAAATCATTTTTTGCCCCACTGTAAATGTGTGTAGTTAGTGCTTAGATTTAGGTTTTGTTGTATGCCAGTGTGAATCCGGCTGTAAATTTAGTTTTGTACATTAAAGAACAGGCAAAGCCCCGCATATAAACCATGACATTGTCTTTGACTGCTGTATTATGCCATTTTCTCATCTCTACAGAGCTAAATTCCCAGATTAACTCCAACTTTCCTTCCAATGGGATCCTTCCTGGCAATAATTAGAAATAAAATTGCACCACACTAACTTGTATGAGCTCAGTCCTAGATTGTATCTCCAATGATGGTGCCAAGTCCAACCATGTCTCTTGCCAGAAGAAGAAGTTTCCAGCATCATGCAGTTGGAAACATGGCCAGCACCATTATTGGAGATATACTTTAAACTAGGATTAATTAAGGGATTGGTCCTATTTGATTATGCTATAGGTTATAAAACTTTACCAAAACATTAGTAAAAAAAAAATCTAGGAGAGTTTGTTATGTCATTATTCAAGCAGATTGTGCATTTGTCAACAAAACATTTGTTTGAAACTCCCATTGTTGTCAGTGTGAAGTTGTCCATGCATGGTCATCCCTCTCAATATTGACATATGTCATTGTTCCTGTTTGCTGTTTTGGTCACATTTCTTCATTCTCTTTAGGCAAACCATTTGACAACATGATGATCTTGAATGCTTCTGTGGCCAATATAATTGTAGCAATTTTACTGGGTTATCGAATGAACTATGATGATCCCCAATTTAGGAGACTATTGAGTCTAATAAACGAGAACGTTAGACTGGCGGGAATGCCAATGGTTTCGGTAATATCATTGTCCTATACTGCACATTTCTTTACACTGATTTGTTTTGTTAATGATGAATACATGATATGGATATAAGGATGTGTTCTGTCTTACTTTTACTTTTTGCTCAACAAATAACTGGCAGGATTATTTAGGGGTCCTACATGCTTTGACTTTATTTTACATTTATTTATATAAGTGGGCAGTGTCAGATTAACCCCTTAAGGACACATGACGTACTGGAACATCATGTGTCCGCTCCCAATCTATAACGCGGGGCCACGGCATGGCCCCGCGTCATAGCGGGTCGGGCCCAGCCTCTAACAATGGCCGGGACCCGTGGCTAATAGCGCGGGGCATTGATCGCAGTGCCGCGCGCTATTAACCCTTTAGACACGGCGTTCATGCATGAGCAGTCAAGCGGCAGAATCATCGATCACTGGTTTGTTATGAGAAACCAGTGATCAATGTGAAAGATCAGTGTGTGCAGTGTTATAGGTCCCTATGGGACCTATAACACTGCAAAAAAAAAAGGGAAAAAAAAAGGGAATAAGGATCATTTAACCCCTTCCATATTAAAAGTTCGAATCACCCCCCTTTTCCCATAAAAAAAACACACAGTGTAAATAAAAATATATGATATCGCCGCGTGCGTAAATGTCCGATTTATAAAAATATATCGTTAATTAAACCGCACGGTCAATGGCGTGCGCGCAAAAAAATTCCAAAGTCCAAAATAGTGCATTTTTGGTCACTTTTTATATCAGGAAAAAATGAATAAAAAGCGATCAATAGGTCCTATCAATGCAAAAATGGTACCGTTAAAAACTTCAGATCACGGCACAAAAAATTTGCCCTAATATTGCCCCATTTGCGGAAAAATAAAAAAGTTATAGGGGTCAGAAATGACAATTTTAAACGTATAAATTTTCCTGCATGAAGTTATGATTTTTTCCAGAAGTACGACAAATTCCAACCTATATAAGTAGGGTATCATTTTAACCGAATGGACCTACAGAATAAATATCAGATGTCATTTTTACCGAAAAATGTACTACGTAGAAACAGAAGCCCCCAAAAGTTACAAAACTGCGTTTTTTTTTTCAATTTTATCTCCCAATGATTTATTTTCCATTTCACCGTAGATTTTTGGGCAAAATGACTGATGTCATTACAAAGTAGAATTGGTGGCGCAAAAAATAAGCCATCATATGGATTTTTAGGTGAAAAAATTGAAAGAGTTATGATTTTTTAAAGGCAAGGAGCAAAAAACGAAAATGCAAAAATGGAAAAAAAAACGGTCCTTAAGGGGTTAATTTTTTTTATATGTTTGATATCTTGGAAAAACATTAAAGGGGTTATCACCCATAAGGTGGTTTTAGTACTTACCTGGCAGACAGTAGTTGGCATGCTTAGGAAACTGTTTTTTTCCAGTTTCACTTTTCTTTTTTGACTACAAATCCCACAATTCCATTTTCCTCCCTCCCACACATCAGCCACCCCCAAAAGACCTGTGGTTTTAAATCAGGGTGCCTACAGCTGTTGCATTAGTTGCAGATTGATCTCTCTCCCACCAAGCGTTCACTCCACCCATTGAAGCAGACAGGCTCCCTGTCATCAGCTGACTAGTAAGTCAGGTAAGAAAATGTTATTTCCTTGTTATGGAAATCATGGATTATAAAATCACAGCTTTGTCCAAGCTGAAGAAAAGGCATGAACAAAGTCCAGTAAGTGAGGGTGGGCCTGCACTCCTCTGTGCTCTCTCCTTTCTGATAGTACTCCTCTGTGCTCTCTCCAGTCTGATAGTACTCCTCTGTGCTCTCTCCAGTCTGAGAGGACTCCTCTGTGCTCTCTCCTGTCTGATAGGACTCCTCTGTGCTCTCTCCTGTCTGATAGGACTCCTCTGTGCTCTCTCCTGTCTGAAAGCACTCCTCTGTGCTCTCTCCTGTCTGATAGTACTCCTCTGTGCTCTCTCCTGTCTGATAGGACTCTTCTGTGCTCTCTCCTGCCTGATAGCACTCCTCTGAGCTCTCTCCTGTCTGATAGCACTCCTTTGTGCTCTCTCCTGTCTGATAGCACTCCTCTGTGCTCTCTCCTGTCTGATAGGACTCCTCTGTGCTCTCTCCTGTCTGATAGGACTCTTCTGTGCTCTCTCCTGTCTGATAGCACTCCTTTGTGCTCTCTCCTGTCTGATAGCACTCCTCTGTGCTCTCTCCTGTCTGATAGGACTCCTCTGTATTTGAAATTTTTATGTTTTTCCAAGATGTATAACATATAAAAAGTATTTGTATCTGACAATTAGAGATGAGCGAATTTTTGAAAAATTTTATATTCCTGCTATTCAGTATGACACGCAGATCAGAGGCGTCGCTATTAAAATCACTGTCGCAGAGCAGCACAATGACAGTGCCTGGAGGTGGCATCAGTATGAGGAGACCATATAGTGGCTGAATAACACAGCGTGGAGGTAGCGGGCAGCATGAGGAGACCATATAGTGGCTGAATGAATCAGCATGGAGGTGGCGGCAGCATGAGGAAAACATATAGTGCCTGAATGACACAGCCTGGAGGTGGCAGAAGCATGAGGAGAACATTTAATGCCTGAATGACACAGCGTGGAGGTGGCAGCAGCATGAGGAGACCATATAGTGGCTGAATGAAACAGTGTGGAGGTGGCGGCAGCATGAGGAGAACATATGGTGGCAGTATTAAACAGCTAGGAGGTGGCATCAGCATGAGCAGAACATTTGGTGACAGAATGAGACAGCCTGGAGCTGGCAGCAGCATGAGTTGAACATATGGTGGCCGAATGAGACAGCCTGGAGGTGGTAGCAGCAGCATCAGGAGTCCTGAATGTGACCCGGTGCCAGAGTGGGGCAGTGGATGGCAATATCAGTACCTGGTGATGAAGGTGGGTGAAAAAAGGAGAACTTAGCATCAGTAGTGATGAGCAGCATTGCCCATATTAGAATTTGCAATATTTTGCGAATATATAGATGAATATTCGTCCTATATATTCGCGAATTTCGCGAATTCATTATATTTGCATGTTCACATATGTGAATATTCGCATATTCACGTATTAGAGGAAGAAAACAGTGAGGGGGTGGGCAATTTTACTGTTGGTTGCTAGGGATGCTGTTGATAACCTCTGACATGTGTATTTGCATCATTCTAATTGGCCCACAAGTGAAAAGAAGGAATATGCGAATATTCACATATGGGGAAAAAGCAAATATTCGCAATTTCGAATATATAACACATATATTCGTGATAAGCATTTGAAATGCGATGTGCATCAGATGTGTGGCATCAGGTGGGTGACAGGATCAGAATAGTAGCTGAGGCAAGTAGGCAGAAGAAAAAACAGTCTCTTTTGTAAAAGTGTTAGTGTGTGAAAGAAAGGATTGAGGATATGCATTACGTAAAATGTTACTTTTAATATGCTTAGGATAAAATATATGGACCCCAATTTTTTTTTTTTTAAATCAAGCAAAAGGAAAGGTGTGCAAAACACACCATGAGGCCACCTCCGCGTGGTGGATGGGGGGACACATTTTGATCAAAAAGTGCACATTTTTTGACCAAGAGTGCTGTTGCTACTTTCTTTTTTGTAAAAAATACACCATGTGCCACCTACACCACCAAGTATTGATGTGATGCAAAGACCTCTAAAAGGTGGAAGGGAACAACGTATGGTCCATTGTAACCGGTGGGGGTAAAAACTTCCCCTGTAGTAGGTCAGTTTGTCCTCCCTCTCAGTGGGTGTAAAAAAGGCCCCCATTTTCTGCCAGTAACGAAGGTCCAATAAGGTGGAGACCCAGAAGTCATCCCGCTGCTGAATGGTGACAATTTGGCGGTCACTATTCAAGCATGTGAGCATGCATCGTGCCATTTGTGCAAGTGACTCGGAGGACTCAGTACCTCCATCTCCAATGCATACTGCCACAGTGTGTCTGGGTCCTCTGTCTCTCCTTCCTCATAACCCTCTAGCTCCTCTGGCTGCTCCAGCTCCTCCTCTCCTGTCAGATGACTAGAAAAACTGCCCATCTCGCAAAACCTAAACTGTGCTCCACTGTGCCCCTCCCCCTCATCCTCCTCCTCCAGTTCTGCCCCCACAGGGTTAATGTGGCCATGATATGGTTGACATTGAAGTTACACAGGGGTGTCCCAACTCATGGAAACGTTGCAAATCAGACTATGTTGGGGGATACCGTTCTGATGCTGCAGCTCAAGGAAGGTGTGCTTTGCAGTGTACGAGTGGCTGAAGTGCATGCAAAGTTTCCTTCCCATTGTTAGAATGTCTTGCAGATGGGGGGAACACTTCAGGAACCGCTTGACAGCCAGATTGAACACATATGCCATTCAGGGCGCATGTCTTAGGCATCCTTGTCGCAGATATTCTTCCCATTGTTGGTCACCATGGTTCCCATTTCCAGTTTTCAATTTCGATTTCTTGATTAATGACTTTTAGCAGTTCCTCCCCTGTGTGACTCCATTCGCCAAGGCAAACCATGTGAACAACAGCATGACAGTACCATGCCCTGCACACATGGTATGCTGGAGGTGCACTGAGACTTGTCTGTGCAGTGGAGTCTGAGGACACGGGCTCAGTGCCCCGCAGCCCTAGTGCCGAAACCGGCGGCGGCCGCCAGGCGGAATCTCCGCTCGCGGAATTCAGACGCGAGAATGCCTTTTTTATAAATGTGATGTATTTGCCCTTTTGACATGTTTTTTTTATTTATTTATTTTTTTACACTATATGCCACTGTCTGGTGTGGGTTTTCACAGTTTTAGTAAATCTGATCCAATATTCTGATCTGATGCTTCCTCTTTAATTATTTTCATACTTTACTTCTTAATTTACTGTTACAGCTTTCCAACATCTTTCCATTTCTGGAGCTTCTCCCTGGAAGTCACAAAACCATGTTGAGAAATGTGGATGAACAATGTGAGTTTATTACAGAGACATTTGTGGAACATCTGAAGAACTTGGATGAGAACGATCAGAGAAGTTTCATTGATGCATTCCTTGTAAGACAAAAAGAGGTGAAGGATCCATATACAGTATACTATACTAACCATACCTTGTGTTATACAGCGTGTTTCCAAGAGAATAACCAGCTTTCACACAGCTATATTTGAAGGGAATGCAGTACACAAACAAAAAATAGCAAAAAAAAAACTCACTAAATCATGGAGTTAAAGTACAAATATTCTATGTGCCTCCACTAGCCGCAGGGATGACATCTAGGTTGAATTCATCCCGTGCAATGTGTCCTCTTCCAGGGCCGCCATCAGAGGGGTACAGCCAGTACTCCAGTAAGGGGCCCGGGCCTCTAAGAGGGCCCGGGCCCTTGCTGTACCCCCCCTGCAGCGGGCGCAGCAGAGAAGGGCTGGACTGATGGTGGGAACTCTAGCCTGAGAGGGGGCCCGCTGCTGCAGCACCATTTTCTTTTAAAATATTCAGCCTGCAGCCCTTTAATGTCAGTTCAGGGGCCGGGGCCACACTGACTCTCTGGGAGGAGAGCAGAGAGATGCTCCTCCTCCCCTCCCCCCTCACTCCTCTGCATGCAGGCTGCAGCCCTATTGGAGCAGGGCCATGCTTTGCTTCATGCTCTACTGAGGATTCTGACACCCGCCTGTGCTGAGGACACTCATCAATAAGGTAACTTTCTGGGGGAAAGAGGGCAAATTGCTTTTTAGGGGTCAGTGGATGATTTCTCAATGTTTCCTGAACAGGGTGCCCCCAGCTGTTGCAAAACTGCAACTCCCAGCATGCCTTTGGCTGTCCAGGCATGCAGGGAGCTGTAATTTTGCAACAGCTGGAGGCACCCTGGTTGAGAAACACTGATCTATCTCTCTATCTATCTCCTATCTATCTATCTATCTATCTATCCATCTTATATCTATCTATCTCATATCTATCTCATATCTATCTATCTATCTATCTATCTATTATCTCATATCTATCTATCTCATATCTATCTATATCATATCTATCTATCTATCCATCTTATATCTATCTCATATCTATCTCATATCTATCTCATATCTATCTATCTATCTATCTCCTATCTATCTATCTCCTATCTATCTATCTATCTATCTATCTATCTATCTATCCATCTTATATCTATCTATCTATCTCATATCTATCTCATATCTATCTATCTCTCTAATGTCTATCTATGTTATATCTATCTATCTCATATCTATCTCATATCTATCTATCTATCTCTCTCATGTATATCTATGTTATATCTATCTATCTCTCTAATGTCCATCTGTCTATATCTATGTTAAATCTCAGTGTTTCCCAACCAAGGGGCCACCAGCTGTTGTAAAACTACAACTCCCAGCATGCCTTTGGTTGTCCGGGCATGCTGAGAGTTATTGTTTTGTAATAGCTGGAGGCTCCTTGGTTGGGAAACACTGATCTATCTATCTATCTATCTATCTATCTATCTATCTATCTAGCAATCCAATGATTCTACAACACACCAAAACAATTATTTCAAAAATAAACGGTGATTTTATTCCATATCCAGTGTTACAAATACGCTATGTTTCAGCAGCCTCTCGCCGCCATTTTCAAGCGGCGAGAGGCTGCTGAAACGTAGCGTATTTATAACACTGGATATGGAATAAAATCAGCGTTTATGTTTGAAATAATCGTTTTGGTGTGTTGTAGAATCATTGGATTGCAATATTGAGTGAGCCCCTGACCAAAGCTCTTGCCTCTGCGAGCACCCTCTTTATTTTTTCTTTATTTTTGTAGTAGTGCTGCTCTTCTGGAATATATCTGTCTATCTATCTATCTATCTATCTATCTATCTAATGTCTGTCTATCTATGTTATAACTATCTATCTATCTCTCTAATGTCTATCTATCTATATCTGTGTTATATCTCAGTGTTTCCCGACAAGGAGACCTCCAGTTGTTGTAAAAAAAAAATTCATAGACAATGGGGAAGATAGCAGGTGGGCCACGGGGGTGGGTGCCCAGGCCTTGAACTGTGTAAGGGGCCCCAAAATTTCTGATGGCAGCCCTGTGCTCTTCAACTGAAGCTATGGCTGCTGACATCCTGTTTTTTTAGTTCATCAAGCTCTGGAGGCAAGAATGGAATAAAAACACCTTCTTTAAAGGGGTACTCCGCTGCTAGACATCTTATCCCCTATCCAAAGGATCATAAACATTATATTTTAATACTTTGGACAATTACGCATGCGGCAATACCAATTGTGTTATTTTTTTTTTTTTTTTTTTTATAAAATATTAAAATAAGGGTAATTAAATTTTTTTTATTAGGGGAGGGGGTTTTATATAATTTTATAAGGGACTTTTGTATGCAATCTAAGATTGCACTTACTGTATAATGCTATGCCTATGGCCTATCAGCAATCCTCTGATATATCCTGGCTAAGCCCAGGCTACATCATTGGATGGGCGATCGGCGGCAGGAGGCAGGTAGAGGGACCCTCTTCCTCAATTTTAGCTCATGGAAACCCCCACAATAATGTCACAGGGGTTCTATTAGCCCCTCTTAGTTACTGCAGATGTTTTACTTTGACTTTAGACACCATGATCAAGGCCAATCACGGCAAAAGGCTTAATGACCGGCAGCAGTAGGATTGACGCTGCCATTAGCAGTGAGTGTCTGGCTACTGATAGTAGCCAACACTCACTGTTCTGAAGCGAGCACAGCTCCTGCGTTTCACAGTTTAATGTGGACCTGTGGTCTCTCCTGACCTGCCTGTTGTAGTAAAAAACTATTCTGAATATCTTTATAGCTAAGTGTTGTGCCATTTTTTTTTATTCTTTTTTAATTTTTTTATAGAACATACAGAAAAAGTAACAGGTAATGTATGCATTAGGGGTCTCCAATGGGACATCATCCACTAGACAACAAACATAAAAGAAGTATATGGTCAGTTTCCCCCATCCAATACTTCCCTTAACATTTTTCTAATCTTACTTAAAATGTATGACTTTATTGTCATATGGGTGTTACAATGTTTGGGCGTGTCCCTGCATCCAAAACTTTTAGCTCTAATTGGATAGTCTTAGACAGTGTGGGGACATGCCCCTAACTGGTACCACCCAGTTGACTTTTTATGCTTACATACTGACAAAAAAAAAGTAAAAAATAACAGAGAATTGGAATAACATAGAGCTGTAGGAAAAGATATTCCAGAATTGTTATAGCTTTGGAAGACATGTCAGAAGACCACAGGAGAGGCCATTATCAATGAGTATCATCTGGTCCCACATTTTGTTTGTCGCTGAAGAGGAAACACATGGCCCCCCTGAACCGTCTTCTGCCCATAACAACTGACATGTGACAGCAATAAGGCTTGTGCCAGAGGTCATTCTAAATTGTTTGTTCTATATTTGTATATATGTTTGGACCACAATATGCTACAAGCTCACTTTGTACACCAAATTATTCTGCAGGAGGCTGGCGACCCTCAATCTTATTTCCACAATGGCAATCTGTCCAGACTTGTAAGGAATTTGTTTACTGCAGGAATGGAGACAACATCAACCACACTGCGTTGGGGACTTCTCCTGATGATAAAATATCCAAAAATACAAGGTAAGTTATAAAAACGGTAAAGAGTACCACGATGAACAGAGAAAATCCTAGTGCAACCTATAGTAATGTAACAAGTAACACTTTTGTGACGGGTCCCCTTTTATGAGACAGCAGGGGGTCCCAGCGGTCAGACCCTACATGAACATATGACTATGCCCTATCCCGAGGATAGAAGATAACTGGTAATTGTGTAACAACCCCTTTAAATTAAGATTTAAAATATTACTTCCCCAAATATGCACACATTATTATAAAGGGCTGGTAGCCGTCTTCCAGTCTTGAAAATATCCCGCCAGTCTTTCTCCGGCATAAAGGCTGCATTGGTGACCCATTGTTCAAAAGCTCAAAGATTCAAGCCAGTCATTCATTTTATGTCCGCTTTGTTAGAATTTATCAGATTTGATTTGTACCAAATAAACTTGGCCAAAATCTAAAGTGCCCAAATTGCCCTAAAAAGTCATGTATGGCACGCTACAGTTCCTAAGTTTGAGGGTTTTGTTTATTCTTTTCAAGATAAAGCTAAAGGGAAGGTGTATAACTACTATGTATCCTGATCCTATATAGTGTTGAGCGGCATAGGACATATTCGAATTAGCGAATATTCGCGAATATATGGACGAATATTCGTCATATATTCGCTAAATTCGCATATTCGTAAGATTCACACTTTATTTTAGCATATGCTAATTTTCGCATATCCGAAAATTTGCACGCCATTCTCGCACAGTAGTATTAGAGCCTTCTTTACACCACACAAGCTGGATGCAGAGAGGGGTGATCACTGTGATGTGTACTGTGGGAAAAAAAAACGAATATTCGTAATCACGAATATATAGTCCTATATTCGCGAATATTCGCAATATTCGCGAATAAAATTTGCATTGGGAATATTTGCGAGCAACACTAATCCTATAGAGATAGCAGCAGTATACAGTTAGAGCTGGAGAGGAGGTGTATATCTACTATGTATCCTGATCCCGTCAAGATAGCAGAAGCAGTATACAGATAGAGCTGGAGAGGAGGTGTAGAACTACTATGTATCCTATCTCTATATATCTTTATCCAAAAGATATCTTTATCTTTTTTTCCGGTTAAAAAGTGTAATTATCGGGGGGAAAAAAGTGTGTTTTGTTTCACTGGGAACATAAAATGCAGTGTATATAAAAGTAATTTACTTGAAGTAAACAGCTTAATAATAAACTATATTCCATTTTTTAAAGCTTAATTTATACTACAAATGGAACAAGCTTCATAGTGAGGTTTAACATTGGAGTGGTCCATTAAAAAAATTTATGAAAAGTAGAGACTGTCACGTACCGCCAGGATAGGTAGTGGATCCTCTGGACCAGAGAGGCGATGGCACGGATTGTACTGGAGGACCGGTTCTAAGCAGTTACTGGTTTTCACCAGAGCCCGTCGCAAGGCGGGATTGACTTGCTGCGGCGGTAACTACCAGGTCGTATCTCCCAGTAACAACTTGACCTCTCTGGCAGCTGATATAGCGTGGTACACAGGGAGCAGGCAAGAGCGTAGTCGGACGTAGCAGAGGTCAGGGCAGGCAGCAAGGGTTCACAGGCGAGTATATGGTAGTAATGGGTTCGGCAACTGGCAAGGAAATATCACAGTAGGGAACGCTTTTTCAAAGGCACTAGGCACAAAGATCCGGCAAGGGCAGGAAGGGGCAGGTGCCTTTTATTGGGAAGGGCCAGTGGGAGGTGAGGAACCAGCACTGACCCTTTAAATTTACTGAAGCCGGCACGCGTGCGCCCTAGAGAGCGGGGCCGCACGCACCGGGATCCAGGAGAGTAGAGCGCCACACGGGGAGCAGGTAAGTCGAACAGGGACGCGGCGCATGAGCGGGGACCAGCCGCCACGCTAGCCGTGTCCCTGCCACTGCGAGACCCGCGCTGCCGGTGAGTACGTCCGACCGGGAGACGCCAAGGCCCCGGAGCAGAGGACAGAGGCAGGGGTGCACTCTGGTCCGGAGGTGAAGACCGGAGCGCTCGCTGTGACAGTACCCCCCCCCCCCTTAGGTCTCCCTCTCTTTTTGGCACCAAGGAAGTTGAGGATGAGACTTCGGTCCAAGATGTTATTTTCAGGCTCCCAAGACCTTTCCTCAGGACTGCAGCCCTCCCAGTCGACCAAAAAAAATCTTTTCCGCTGAACAAGCTTGGTGGCTAGGATTTCTTTAACAGTAAAAATATCAGAGGTACCAGTGACAGGGGTGGGAGAAAGAAGTTTAGGAGAGAAGCGATTAAAGATAGCAGGCTTGAGAAGGGAGAGATGAAAAGAGTTATGAGTTCTGAGGGAGGGAGGAAGATGGAGCTGGTAGGACACCGGATTAATGCAGCTCTGAAGGGACCCAAGTAACTAAGGCCCAGCTTGTAACTTGGTAATTAAATCTGATGTACTTCGAGGAGAGCCACACCTTGTCACCGGGACTGAATTCTGGAGGAGCTCTACGACTTTTGTCGGCCTGGAGCTTCACATGGGTCGAGGCCGTGAGGAGGGCTGAGTGGGTCTCTCGCCAAATAGAAGTGAAGTCCAGAAGGAGGTCCTCTACAGCTGGTACAGAGGAGGAGGCGGAGGTCCTAGGCAGAGGAGGCAGAGGATGACGGCCATAGACCACAAAAAAAGGAGACTTATTGGTGGCGGAAGATTGTTTGAAATTACAAGAGAACTCTGCCCAAGGGAGTAAATCCGACCAATCATCTTGGCGAGAGTCTGGTTCACCCTTTCTACTTGCTCGTTGGACTAAGGGTGATACGAGGAAGAAAAATCCAGCTTGACTCCGAGCTGACCACAGAGAGCCCTCCAAAACTTGGAAACGAACTGCACCCCACGGTCTGAGACGATGTGTTTGAGAAGACAGTGGAGGTGGAAGATGTGAAGAAAAAACTGTTTGGCCAACTGAGGCGCAGACGGGAGACCAGGCAGGGACACAAAATGAGCCATCTTTGAAAAACGGTCAACCATGACCCAAATGACTGTCATACCATGGGAGGAGGGAAGATCAGTGATAAAGTCCATGGCGATGTGTGACCAAGGGGTGACTGGAACAGGGAGGGGCAGAAGAAGGCCTGCAGGTTTCTGATGAGGAGTCTTGTCCCGGGCGCAGATTGCACAGGACTGGACGAATTCAGTGATGTCTCTGTCTAGCGAGGGCCACCAATATCTTTGAGAAATTAACTGCAGAGACTTCTTAATCCCAGGATGACCGGCAAGGAAGGAAGCGTGGCCCCACTTGAGAACTTGCAACCGCTGGCGAGGAGGAACATAGGTCTTACACGGAGGAAGTAGCCGTAAGTCCACAGGTGCTACCGAGATGAGACACTCAGGTGGAACAATGTGTTGAGGAGTGGGTACGTCGCCCACCACATCCGAAGAGCGTGAAAGGGCATCTGCCCTGATGTTCTTGGCAGCGGGACGGAAGTGAATCTGGAAGTTGAAGCAGGCGAAGAAGATGGACCAACGGGCTTGGCGGGGATTTAGTCTCTGAGCAGACTGAAGGTAGACTAGGTTCTTATGGTCCAAGAAAATGGTCACAGGGTGAGGAGCACCCTCGAGAAGATGTCTCCACTCCTCCAAGGCCAATTTAATTGCCAACAGTTCTCTGTCCCCAGTAGCGTAATTCTTCTCGGCGGAAGAAAAGGTTTTAGAGAAGAAGCCACAAGTTATGTTCTTGCCCCTGGAAGACTTTTGAGTTAATACAGCTCCAGCTCCCACCGAGGATGCATCCACTTCAAGATAGTATGGCTTGGAAGAATCTGGCTGGGAGAGAACAGGTGCAGATGCAAAGGCAGCTTTCAGGAACAGAAAGGCCTCTTCAGCGTGAGGAGGCCAGGTCTTGGGATTGGCACCCTTTCTAGTCAAAGCCACAAGAGGAGCCACCAGGGTGGAATAATGAGGAATAAACTGTCTGTAGTAATTGGCAAACCCCAGGAATCTCTGTATGGCTCGGAGACCAGAGGGGCGTGGCCAGTCCAGAACTGCAGATAGCTTGGCAGGATCCATTTGCAGACCTTGGGCAGAGATGATATACCCCAGGAATGGCAAGGAGGTACGCTCAAACAGACATTTCTCAATTTTGGCGTAGAGGCGGTTACTTCTGAGTCGGGTGAGAACTTGCCAGACATGGACTCGATATTGATACAAATTGGATGAAAAAATAAGGATATCATCCAGATATACTACAACGCAAGTGTAGAGAAGGTCCCGGAAGATGTCGTTCACGAACTCCTGGAAGACTGCGGGTGTGTTACAAAGTCCAAAGGGCATCACTAAGTACTCAAAGTGACCGGTCCGGGTGTTAAATGCGGTCTTCCACTCCTCTCCTTTACGTATGTGGATCAAATTGTAGGCCCTGCAGAGATCCAACTTGGTGAAAATCTTGGCTCCGCTGAGGCGGTCAAACAGCTCAGAGATTAGAGGCAGAGGGTAACAGTTTTTAATGGTAATTTTATTGAGTCCTCTATAATCGATGCAGGGTCGGAGAGAACCATCCTTTTTAGACACAAAGAAAAACCTGGCTCCAGCAGGAGATGAAGACTTCCTAATAAAGCCTCTCTGTAAATTCTCATGTACATAGTCCGACATGGCCTGAGTCTCTAGAGGGGAGAGAGGATAAATTCTGCCCCGAGGAGGAGTAGAGCCCGGTAACAGGTCAATGGGACAATCATAAGGCCTGTGAGGAGGAAGAGTCTCCGCTTGTTTTTTACAGAAGACGTCCGCAAATTGATGGTAAGGCTTGGGGAGACCTGGTGGCGGAGGAACTGGCGGGACCCATTTGATAGGAGCAGGCTTGAAGCACCGGTCAAGGCAGGAGGAACCCCAACGCAGAATCTCACCGGTGGACCAATTCAATACAGGAGAGTGGCGTTGCAACCACGGTAAACCCAGCAAGAGTTTGGAGGAGCAGAAGGGAAGAACAAGAAATTCCAGAATCTCGATATGGAATATCCCAATGTCCATTTGCAGGGGCTGGGTGCGGTATTGTACGGTAGTAGAAAGTTTCTCCCCATTGACCGTAGAAATAAGGAACGGCTTGGGCAGACGGGTTATAGGAATTTGATACTTGTCGACCAAGGAGACGTGGATGAAGTTGCCGGCAGAGCCGGAATCCAAGAAAGCAGCAGCAGAGAAGAAGGACTTGGCCGAAAGGAACAACTGCACGGATATAATGAGGCGTGGAGAGGAAGAATCCACACCTAGTAATGCCTCTGCCACATCCACTAGGTGCGAGCGTTTCCCGAACGTGGAGGACAAAGAGGACAGTCCTTAAGGAAGTGCTCAGTACTAGTGCAGTACAAACATAGGTTCTCGTCTCTACGGCGACTCCGTTCTTGAGGGGTCAGGCGAGACCGGTCCACCTGCATGGCCTCCACAGTGGAATACCCAGAGACAGGTAGAGGTGGACGCTGGAACACTGGAGTCAGACGAGGGCAGCGTTTGGAACAAGCTTTTTCCTTTTCAAGATGGTGTTCCTCTTGTCTCTCAGAGAAACTCAGGGTGGTAGGCAGGTCACGTGCAGCAAGGACATCTTTAATGTCACAATTAAGTCCCTTCTTAAAGGTGGCACAAAGAGCTTCATTATTCCAGTTCAGCTCGGAAGCAAGGGTGCGGATCTGGACGGCATAGTCACCCACGGTAGAATTTCCCTGGGACAGGTTTAGCAAAGCAGTCTCTGCGGAGGTAACCCGGGCAGGTTCCTCAAAAACACTACGAAACTCCTGAGAAAAACTCTGGACAGAAGCGGTGGCTGGATCAGTGCGGTCCAAAGCGGTGTAGCCCAGGCCAGGGCCCTCCCGGAGAGCAGACTGAGGATGAAGGCTACCTTGGCTTGCTCAGACGGAAACTGGTCTGATAGTAGCTCGAGATAAAGAGAGCACTGAGACAGGAACCCTCGGCATAGTTTAGGATCTCCGTCGTATTTGTCTGGTAGAGACAAATGGATTCTGGCTCCAGCGGTAACTGCGGGAGGTGATGCAGCAGGTGCAGGCGGTGGTGCAGGCTGTTGCTGAGCAGGCAGGAGCTGTTGCATCACGGCGGTCAACTGGGTCAGCTGCTGACCTTGCTGGGCCACAATGGAGGTGAGGTCCGCTAGACTTGGCAGGGGAACATCAGTGGGATCCATGGCCGGATCTTACTGTCACGTACCGGCAGGATAGGTAGTGGATCCAGCTTGTACTGAAGGACCGGTTCTAAGCAGTTACTGGTTTTCATCAGAGCCCACCGCAAGGCGGGATGGACTTGCTGCGGAGGTAACTACCAGGTCGTATCCCCCAGTAACAACTCGACCTCTCTGGCAGCTGATATAGCTTGGTACACAGGGAGCAGGCAAGAGCGTAGTCGGACGTAGCAGAGGTCAGGGCAGGCAGCAAGGGTTCACAGGCGAGTATACGGTAGCAATGGGTTCGGCAACTGGCAAGGCAATATCACAGTAGGGAACGCTGTCTCAAAGGCACTAGGCACAAAGATCCGGCAAGGGCAGGAAGGGGCAGGTGCCTTTTATTGGGAAGGGCCAGTGGGAGGTGAGGAACCAGCGCACCAATTACCGGTGCGCTGGCCCTTTAAATTTACTGAAGCCGGCGCGCGCTCTAGAGAGCGGGGACGCGCGCGCCGGGATCCAGGAGAGCAGAGCGCCGCACGGGGAGCAGGTAAGTCGGACAGGGACGCGGCGCGTGAGCGGGGACCAGCCGCCACACTAGCCGCGTCCCTGCCACTGTGAGACCCGCACTCCCAGTCAGTACGTCTGACCGGGAGACGCCGAGGCCCCGGAGCAGAGGACAGAGGCAGCGGGCGCTCCGGTCCGGAGGTGAAGACCGGACCGCTCGCTGTGACAGAGACACAAAATATACATGAAACCGAAGGCTGTGCTGTATAGTCTATGATATAAAATAGGTGTAATTGCACTGCTCACCCGCCCGCCGTCTTGTCTGCATCCATGGCTCCACGTTGTGTCAGGGCTCTGTGGCTGAGTCTGCCGGCTTTCTATGGGAGATTGTGAGAAATTGTTAGTGCTGTAGTGATGCTCCAGCAGTGGTGTCCTCGTGGCACAATAAGGGTGCTTTGGAAGATAATGGTGATTGACAGACTAAGCTGTCAGTTGTCTGGTGTTTACTTCTTGCACAGAATGGAATTCCTAATGTCTGGGGTCATGTCTAAATGGGGTGCCAGACAGGTTTCGGGGGGTCTACCTCCTTCTTCAGTGGTATGTGGAGTAAGGTGGGGATTTGCATCCTTTGATGAGGAAATAAAGATAAGACAAATACGTAAAATGGATTGAGCATGGGATCAGGCATAGAGAGAGAGAAATCGTTCAGCAGGCATCCCGTGCCAATGCCTGGGGGGGGGGGACCTGAGACCCCCCATGTCGACGCAAATAAGGTTAAATAAGGGTGATCCCCCTGAAGAGATAGGAGTGAGGTGGCAGGGGTGCCACCCCTCCTATTGGTCAGTCAGAAGCGACCAACCAATGGCAGATCGGGGGCGGAGAGGTTAAAGTTCGGTAGTCCGGGATGAGCGGGGGAACTGTCCTGGGAGCAGTGGCAGAGGTCTTTTACCGGTGGCAGGCAGTGATCCTCTTCCTTGTGCAGCGAGCGGCGATCCTCCTCTGGCAATCCTGCTACGGGGGCCAGTAGGTTAGTTGTTGCCTTGCAATATTTGGAGGACCACAGTTTGGAGACCACTATACAGTGGTCTCTAAACTGTAGCCCTTCAGATCTTGCAAAACTACAACTCCCAGCATGCCCACACAGCAGTTTGCTGTCTGAGCATGATGGGATTTGTAGTTTTGCAACATCTGGAGGGCTATAGTTTGGAGATCACTGTGCGGTGGTCTCTAAACTGTGTTCCTCCAAATCTTGCATAACTACAACTCCCAGAATGCACGAACAGCAAATGGCTGTCTCAGCATGCTGGGAGTTGTAGTTGCGTGCCTTCAGCTGTTGCATAACTACATCTCCCAGCATGCCCTTCGGCGATCAGTACATTCTGGGAGTTGTAGTTTTGCAACAGCTGGAGGCACACTGGTTTGAAACAAAACCTAACTCAAGGTTTTTCAACCAGTGTGCCTCCAGCTGTTGCAAAAGTACCACTCCCAGCATTCACGGTCTGTCAGTGCATACTGGGAGTTGTAGTTTTGCAACAGCTGTACAGGGTAAATTCACACGGGCAGGTTTACAGTGAGTTTCCTGCTTCAAGTTTGAGCTGCGGCAAATTTTCCACCACAGCTGGGAGTTTAGCAACAGCTGGAGGCACCCTTTTTGAGAATCACTCGAGTAGAATATTTTTGATAGCAGAGCCAATTGTAACGTTTGAATCCGAGCCTACCCCTATGCAAATCCCCAATTTAGGCCAAAAATGCGCATGGCGCTCTCTCACTTCAGAGCCCTGTCATATTTCAAGGAAACAGTTTAGGGCCACATATGGGGTATTTCCGTACTCGGGAGCAATTGCATTACAAATTTTGGGGGTCTTTTTCTCCCTTTTCCCTGTATGAAAAGGAAAAGTTTGGGTCTACACCAGCATGTTAGTGTAAAAAATATATTTTTTTTTAACACTACCATGCTGGTGTTAGCCCATAAAAAAAAGAAACCCCAAATGTGTAACGCAATTTCTTCTGAGTATGGAAATACCCCATATGTGGACTTAAAATGCTCTCCGGACCCACAACAAGGCTCAGGAGTGAGAGCACAGGGGTGGCTGATTTTACAGCGGTTCTGACATAAATGCGAAATAAATAAATACCCACATGTGAGACCCTTTTGGAAACTACACCCCTCACGGAACGTAAAAAGGGATATAGGGGGAGATTTATCAAAACCTGTGCAGAGGAAACGTTGCCCAGTTTCCCATAGCAACCAATCAGATCGCTTCTTTCATTTTTCAAAGGCCTTCCTAAAAAATGAAAGTAGCAAGCTGATTGGTTGCTATGGGCAACTGGGCAAGTTTTCCACTGCACAGGTTTTGATAAATCTCCCCCATAGTGAGCCTTAACACCCCACAGGTGTTTGACAAATTTTTGTTAAAATTGGAAATGAAAATGAAAAAAATAAATGTTTTTTTCACTAAAATGCTGGTGTTACCCTACATTTTTCCCTAATAGGAAAAAAGCCCCCCATAATTTGTAACCCCTTTTCTTCTGAGTATGGAAATACCCCATTTAAGGATTTAAAGTGCTCCGTGGGCGCACTACAATGCTCAGAAGATAAAGAGCTCCATTGGGCTTTAAATAGGAGAGAGAGAATTTGTCTGGAATTGAAGGCCATGTGTGTTTACAAAGCCCCCATAGTGCCAGAACAGCGGAACCCCCCCCCCCCCACATGGGACACTACTTTGAAAACTACACTCCTCACGTAATGTAATAAGGGGTGCAGTGAGCATCTACACCCCACAGGTGTCTGACAGATTTTTGGAACAGTGGTCCGGGAAAACCAGTGTAGTGACTATTACTGTTAACAATAGTCGAGGCGGGAGTGAATCAAAGCAACAATGAGAGTTTTAGCTGTTTCACAAGTGTGAAAGGAGCCGATTCTAGAGATGGTTTTGAGGCACAGGTGACAAGAATGTGAGAGAGATTGAATTTAGGGAGTAAAAGACAGATCAGAGTCTAGTATAACTCCAAGACAGCGAGTTTATTGCCAATGAGTTATGGTAGTGCCACATACAGAGATGTCAGGTTTAGGTAGATCAGGTGGAGGAATATGAGAAGTTCAGTTTTTGAAACATTTAGCAGGAAAGATGAATATACAGTATGTGAGTCCGACCTGAGACTTAGCATGGTGACTCCACCGCTCCTTTATAATATCATTATTTGTTTGGTTAGGGGGATGGTTTGGGTCTAATCCAGGTGTTTTCCAACTATATGTAGGCCACCCACCTTGCTCATGTATTTGGAAAGGGTCGAGGAGACCCCAAGATCTTCTGGAGGAGCTCCTGTTTAGTGTAGTTTATAGGCATATGACTTTTTTGAAGTGCGCATCTGCCCATACCTCAGGGTACGTACCTAACCAACAATCAGCAATTTGGTTATATTCTTTTTATCGTTTACACTCATATCATAAACATTATATTTTCATTATTTGGACAATTCTGAACAGAGTGATACCAAATAAGTTACATATATATAACATTTTATTTTTTATTATTTATAACATTACAAAAAATAATAAAAAAGCAACAAAGTATCGGGGTATAAATGTATCAATGAGACATATACTATGTCTAAAGCACATCCCCGGTACAAAAGGGCTTCATATATGGCCTCCAAAAAATTGTTAAACAAAACACCAAGAGAACAGAGTCATTTAAATAGAATTAAAACATGATTGCTTTTATTAGTTACATAAAAACATGGAAATGGGGGAAGGACAAACTAACTGCGGGAGGTTAGACAAAAAGGGGCGACACTACCTGCTCATGTGCATAGACAATATAGTTCAATAAAGGTGCATGGTGCATTAGATAAAGTGCATACATCAAAGGATCGGGAAAAGACCTCTATAAAGTGCACATAGCTAAAAATACAGAAATGCATACCACGAAGGTTCGCCGAAACGATCGTAGGGGTGGCGTCGCTCCTGCTCTGCTGCTGGTATTATCAATCACCTCTTACGAGTGGTATGCATGTCTGTATTTTTAGCTATGTGCACTTTATAGAGGTCTTTTCCCGACCTTTTGATGTATGCACTTTATCTAATGCACCATGCACCTTTATTGAACTATATTGTCTATGCACATGAGCAGGTAGTGTCGCCCCTTTTTGTCTAACCTCCCGCAGTTAGTTTGTCCTTCCCCCATTTCCATGTTTTTATGTAACTAATAAAAGCAATCATGTTTCAATTCTATTTAAATGACTCCGTTCTCTTGGTGTTTTGTTTATTTATAACATTATAAAAGCAGGTTAATTTAAAATTGTATTAGTGGGGGGGCTTATTTATATATATATTTTTTTCAAATTTTTGAAAATAGTAGACTATTCTAGGCAATCTTTCTATAGCTTGTACTGTTCAGTCATTTCTGTGCAATACTTATACAGTCTGCCTGAGCACGAGGGAGCAGCACAGAGGTACGCAGGAGGCCTACGAACATAATCTTGACTATTCCTGTGGGGGCTCCGATGAAGCCTCCAAATCCCCTTGCAACTGTCATTTAATGCTTTAGATGCCATGATCAGCAATAATCTAAAGGGTTAAATCCTGGACATCAGCATGATTACTGGTATTAGCGTTAAGATGAAGTGAACGCAGCTCCTGGGTTCCCTTCAAAGCCCATTAACGCTCACAGAACATATATATATATATATATATATATATATATACATGCTGTGTTGTTAAGGGGTTAGCTCAGTGGTTAGTACTGTTGCCATACAGCTCCGGGGTCCTAGGTTCAAATCTTGCCAAAGACAACATCTGCAACAGGTTTGTATGTTCTCCCTGTGTTTGAGTGTTTCCTCCAGCAAACGAACCCAATCTGTTTGGGGAATTCAGATTATGAGCCCCAATTGAGACAGGTACTGATTTGAATAAAGAGTGTACAGCACACATAGATAATGATAATTGTTATTATTCAACTATTTAAAAATTTACCATATTATATAGTTACATATTTACATTAGTACACAATAAAAAAAAAAAAAAAAGACGAATGTTCATCAACTTCACTGTAAGGGTCAGGACAGGTGGTGGATCCCCTGGGCCTGTGTGTGAATGATGATGTGAACCATGCCAGGGAGCGGAGTCTAAGATGCCGCTGGTTTTCACCAGAGCCCGCCGCAAAGCGGGATGGTCTTGCTGTGGCAGGCGGCACCCAGGTCACTACCCCTTACACGACTCATCCACACAGGTTGCTGGGATGAGTACAGAAGGATAAAGACAAGACGTGGCCAGGATAGCTGAAGGTCAGAGCAGGCGGAACAGTAGCAGGGTCAGGTCACGGAACAAGGATCAGGAACACGGATAAACAGGAACACAGAAGCACAGAGCTGGCACTAGGGCAACAAAGTTCTGGCAGCGAGTCATGGGAGGGGCTGATACTTATAATGGAAGGTGCAGGTGAGTTCACTAATAAAGGGCGTACTGGCCCTTTGAATGTAAGAGCTCCAGCACGTGCTCCCTAGGAGGCGGGGGCATGCATGCCGGGACTGAGAACATGGAAGACCAGGGAGGTGAGTGACGGTCTGGAACTCTCATGCGGGCGTGTTCCGCGATGTGAATCCCAGCCCCACCGGCAGCGGGGACATGAGAAGAGAGCGCCCATGGCCAGCGTGACTGGGCGGAGCGCTGTCGTTACATTTACCTAAGGATAGGAGAAGATGGATTAGGGGAAGAAGTGGATAATGAGGAGGGGATATGGTCCATGATGCTAAGGTACTCCTGGACTGTCACATCCAGTATTTTATCTGATCCAGAAAAATGATTGATGAATATTTAAATATGTTGCATTTTGGGACATGTTTCTCTCTATTTATTTTACTTAGAAAAGGTTCAAGAGGAGATTTCAAGAGTCATTGGATCAGCACAGCCCATGTACAGCCACCGAGGACTAATGCCCTATACGAATGCAGTAATACATGAGATCCAGAGGTTCTCCGACATTATCCCTCTCAATCTGGGTCATGAAACAACTACAGATGTTACCTTTAAAGGCTATTTTATTCCAAAAGTAAGACATTTCTTAACTTTTTGTATTTAATTTAATTAAATTTTAGGGTATGTTCCCACACGTCGTATTTGCTGCGTATATGCTGCTGCGTATTTTATTTTCCCTGTTGAAGTCAATGGGTAGGAAAATACGCAACACCAAATACGCAGCAAAATACGCCACGTGGGAATGCACCCTTACCATGATAGCATTAAAGAGTAGTGAAAAAAAAAAAACAGCTACGTGGTCTTATCATTGACCTATTTTGTATTTATCTATATAAAAGGTTCAGGCAGCAGAATCTGAAGGACAAGTGTAAAGTATACCTTACTGTATACTTCAAATTAATGGACAACCAAATTATATATGTGTCACGATTCGGCTTACAGGTAGTGGATCCTCTGTGTCAGCGAGGGATTGGCGTGGACCGTGCTGGTGGACCGGTTCTAAGAGGCTACTGGTGTTCACCAGAGCCCGCCGCAAAGCGGGATGGTCTTGCTGCGGCAGTAGCAACCAGGTCGTATCCACTAGCAACGGCTCAACCTCGCTGACTGCTGAGAAGGCGTGGGACAGAAGGACTAGGCAGAGGCAAGGTCAGACGTAGCAGAAGGTCGGGGCAGGCGGCAAGGTTCATAGTCAAGATGGATAGCAGGAGTTCAGGTAACACAGGCTTTGGACAACACTAAACGCTTTCACTGGCACAAGGCAACAAGATCCGGCCAGGGAGTGCAGGGGCAGTGAGCAGATATAGCCTGGGAGCAGATGGAAGCCAATTAAGCTAATTGGGCCAGGCACCAATCATTGGTGCACTGGCCCTTTAAGTCTCAGAGAGCTGGCGCGCGCGCGCCCTAGAGAGCGGAGCCGCGCGCGCCAGCACATGACAGCAGGGGACCGGGACGGGTAAGTGACTTGGGATGCGATTCGCGAGCGGGCGCGTCCCGCTGTGCGAATCGCATCCCCGACGGCCATGTCAGTGCAGCGCTCCCGGTCAGCGGGACTGACCGGGGCGCTGCAGGGAGAGAGACGCCGTGAGCGCTCCGGGGAGGAGCAGGGACCCGGAGCGCTCGGCGTAACAGTACCCCCCCCCCCTTAGGTCTCCCCCTTTTTTTTTGTACGACAACTGCTTTACCTGGGACGAGGACACCGGGAGTGAATGGAGGGTTGCCTCAAAGGCAGGCAGTACAGCAGGAGTGGGAATGGGGAGGGAGGGCAGAGAGCGAAGCCTGGCACGGGGCAGTGTGTCACCAGGACGGGGGCCATGAGGAGGCACTGAGGCTTGCCTGACGGGACTGGGAGGGGGGAAGAGGCACTTCCTATGGCAAGCAGAGTCCCAGTTCTTGATCTCCCCGGTGGTCCAGTCAAGGGTGGGAGAATGAAGCCGGAGCCATGGCAGACCGAGGAGGACCTCAGAGGTACAGTTGGGAAGGACGAAGAACTCAATCACTTCGTGATGGGGTCCAATACACATCAAGAGGGTTTCTGTGCGGTAACGCACGGTGCAATCCAATCTGACTCCGTTGACCGCGGAAATGTAGAGCGGTTTGACGAGACGGGTCACCGGGATGCAGAATTTATTCACCAAAGACTCCAAAATGAAATTCCCAGAGGCACCAGAGTCCAAGCAGGCCACGGCTGAGAGGGAGGAGTTGGCTGAAGGAGAAATCCGCACGGGCACCGTGAGACGTGGAGAAGCAGACTTTGAACCAAGGGACGCCACACCCACGTGAGCTGGGTGCGTGTGTTTCCCAGACGTGGAGGACGAATAGGGCAATCCACCAAGAAATGCTCGGTACTGGCACAGTACAGACAAAGATTTTCTTCCCTACGGCGATTCCTCTCTTCCTGGGTCAGGCGAGACCGATCCACTTTCATGGCCTCCTCGGCGGGAGGCCCAGGCGTAGACTGCAAAGGATGCTGTGGGAGAGGTGCCCAGAGATCTAAGTCTTTTTCCTGGCGGAGCTCCTGATGTCTCTCAGAAAAACGCATGTCAATGCGGGTGGCCAAATGGATAAGTTCTTGCAGGTTGGCAGGAATCTCTCGTGCGGCCAGCACATCCTTGATGCTACTGGATAGGCCTTTTTTAAAGGTCGCGCAGAGAGCCTCGTTATTCCATGATAATTCGGAAGCAAGAGTACGAAATTGGATGGCGTACTCGCCCACTGAAGAATTACCCTGGACCAGGTTCAGCAGGGCAGTCTCGGCAGAAGAAGCTCGGGCTGGTTCCTCGAAGACACTACGGACTTCAGCGAAGAAGGACTGGACTGTGGCTGTGGCAGGATCATTGCGGTCCCAGAGCGGTGTGGCCCAAGACAAGGCCTTTCCTGAAAGAAGGCTCACTACGAACGCCACCTTAGACCGTTCTGTAGGAAACAAGTCCGACAACATCTCCATATGCAGGGAACATTGAGACAGAAATCCACGGCAGAGTCTAGAGTCCCCATCAAATTTGTCCGGCAGGGACAAGCGGAGGCTAGGAGCGGCCACTCGCTGCGGAGGAGGTGCAGGAGCTGGCGGAGGAGATGGTTGCTGTTGTAGCAGAGGCAGAAGTTGCTGTAACGTGGCGGTCAACTGCGACAGCTGCTGTCCTTGTTGGGCAATCTGCTGCGATTGCTGAGCGACCACCGTGGTAAGGTCAGCGAGACTTGGCAGCGGCACCTCAGCGGGATCCATGGCCGGATCTACTGTCACGATTCGGCTTACAGGTAGTGGATCCTCTGTGTCAGCGAGGGATTGGCGTGGGCCGTGCTGGTGGACCGGTTCTAAGAGGCTACTGGTGTTCACCAGAGCCCGCCGCAAAGCGGGATGGTCTTGCTGCGGCAGTAGCAACCAGGTCGTATCCACTAGCAACGGCTCAACCTCGCTGACTGCTGAGAAGGCGTGGGACAGAAGGACTAGGCAGAGGCAAGGTCAGACGTAGCAGAAGGTCGGGGCAGGCGGCAAGGTTCGTAGTCAAGATGGATAGCAGGAGTTCAGGTAACACAGGCTTTGGACAACACTAAACGCTTTCACTGGCACAAGGCAACAAGATCCGGCCAGGGAGTGCAGGGGCAGTGAGCAGATATAGCCTGGGAGCAGATGGAAGCCAATTAAGCTAATTGGGCCAGGCACCAATCATTGGTGCACTGGCCCTTTAAGTCTCAGAGAGCTGGCGCGCGCGCGCCCTAGAGAGCGGAGCCGCGCGCGCCAGCACATGACAGCAGGGGACCGGGACGGGTAAGTGACTTGGAATGCGATTCGCGAGCGGGCGCGTCCCGCTGTGCGAATCGCATCCCCGACGGCCATGTCAGTGCAGCGCTCCCGGTCAGCGGGACTGACCGGGGCGCTGCAGGAAGAGAGACGCCGTGAGCGCTCCGGGGAGGAGCAGGGACCCGGAGCGCTCGGCGTAACAATATGGTTCTCCTAACAAGACCTCTTTCCCCCTAGTTATCCACTCTGACCAAGGTCACATCCCAAAGTTGTGGCCACACGTGGATGAAATCATGCCCTCATACAGGGACCAATGGCAGCACAACCCTGCTGCTTAAACGGCAGTATCCCAGACAAAATAGTGTGGCCAATAAATACACTAATGTTCTATTATATAGCCATAACTAACAAAATCAAAGTACTGTATTATTTGCAGCTATTCTGTATTTGTATCAGTACATCTCTTATATATCCATATAGGCTACTCTAGAATAAATATTTTACACTGTAGAAAATACTAGAGTCAACGATATGCCTTCATATAAAATTTTGCTATTATTTAAATCATAAAAAATTCATTTTATACACTTACATAGTTGATATGCATGAAACTGATGTTTGGTGATCACTTAACCACAATATAAACAATAAAGCGCACACAGAGTGATGGTGCTAGGTGATAACAACAACATATACATATTGATGACCCAGGATTCGGTTCGTAACACAAGGTATTTACTGTTCTTACAATGGACCTTTGCTCTTTTCTTGGCTTAACTTCTGTCCCGTATGTTTTCGTCCTTCCTGTGTCCCCTTGATATTACGGGCCTTATTTTATTCTTCACCCATCACCACTGCTTGGCCTACATTGGTGCTTTTTGTTATTAATCCTTCCTTCCAGCCACAGGGATGTTCTACCCCAGGCTTGCTGCGTAATTGTGTTAACCTTACTATACCGGTTTTCTTATGTGTGTTAGCGTTGACATTTTTCTCTTGTCATGATCTTTTGTCTAATGAGGTTATCTCCTTGTAGACTTGATGAATTGATGACCCCATGGGGGTAATGTTGGTTTGTCGTCATCAATTGCATGACAATGTAAGGTAATGGCATGTTTACTTTTGTAAATCTAATAAACATATACTTTGGGGAAAAAAATAAAAATAATAATAATAATAATAAAAACAAATATATATATATAAATATATATATATATATATATATATATACACACAAACAGGAGAATACAGCAGCACACTGCTAGCACAAAGATACAAATAAAACATGAAATGCTATACAGCTATAGTGCAAAAAATGAAAAAGTGAGGTACTTAGCTCACAATTTGGGGCCAAATAGTTTGGACCATCCCACCACGGTAAGGTGACCTTATTGCGACGGACCCTACACTGTGCTCTGTGTAATCAGTTTAACAGGCATTGCAAGGTCTGAGACGTCTAGCACCTTATACACACCTAATAGAGGTGGGTGGGATGCAGGAGTCAACATGGGTCCGTCCCTATGAGGTCACCTTACCGTGGTGGGATGGTCCAAACTATTTGGCCACCAAATTGTGAGCTCAGTACCTCACTTTTCCATTTTTTGCACTATTGATGTATAGCATTTCATGTTTTATTTGTATCTTTGTGCTAGCAGTGTGCTGCTGTGTTCTCCTGTTTATGTATATTCAGCCTAGCAGCCTGCACCTGTATGCCAGGTCCATGCAGTAGTTTTTGGTATCAGTAGTACTGGCCAACTTATCCTTGTATATATATATATATATATATATATATATATATATATATATATATATATATATATATATATATATATTATATTAGCTGTTAGGTTATTCATATACAGGATACCTATCTGGCATTTGTGCGGTTCCGATACTGGGCCTGCAGAACCTATTAAAGTCCTATCCTGAGCCAAATCAAATTCTAGTCATCATAGTTTTGCTTACCCATAGTGGGATAATCACCAACTCATCCCTCTGATCTCGACACACCTTTTGGATCTTTTTCAAGAGGCTGTGCATATAGCTACCCTGCGCTGTCTTATATACCTGATGGAAGTGCCGGTAAATGATTTCCGGCAGCGTCCCTCATTCCATTTTAAATTATTTTTATTCATCGTCCCTCATTCTGGCGCATGCGTATGACCTCTACGGCGCCATCACTCTGCAAAACTATGATAACTAGAATTTGATTTGGCTCAGGATAGGACTTTAATAGGATCTTCATATCCAGTATCGGAACCGCACAAATGCCAGACAGGTATCCAGCATATGAATAATCTTACAGCTAATATAAAGGGTCATCAATATTTATATGTTATCACCTAGCACCTTCCCTCTGTGTGCACTTTAATGCTTGTATTGTGTTTAAGTGATCACCAAACATCAGCGTTTATACATATCAATTATGTAAGTGTATGAAATGAATTTTTAATGATTTAAATAAAAGCTAAATTTTATATGAAGGCATTTTGTTGACTCGGCTATTTTCTACAGTGTAAAATAATGTGGCCATAGGTCATTGAATGTTGGTGTGGTATTGTTTAAATGTGGCAGCTGCAACATGGTAAAGTTCTATGATCTGATTATTATGATGTTGAGTGTCCTAATAAAGTATCTGGACTATGGTTGTCCTGTTGGGAAACTACTTTAGCACTGTGTATTATTAAGTAGTACTATACATTAATGATCACTGAATACATTAATGCTCTAATAGGTAATAGTGTCTGACAAGTGTCTTTTTCAATCATTGACCTAGGGTACCTACATAATACCATTATTGTCATCAGTATTGAGAGACAAGACACAGTTTGAGAGCCCTGAAGATTTTAATCCAAATCATTTTCTTGATGCCAGTGATAATTTTATAAAGAAAGACGCCTTCATGCCATTTTCTGCTGGTAAGGAATATAATCAAGCCTTCTAGATACATTGATTTCTATAGAAACCAAAGTAGTTGATAAAGATAGATACTGTCTCTGTTATTGATGCCATTTAAACTACAATTACCAGGTTATATAGGGCTTAGGTTTCTGGTCTGTGATGTGTCTTGCAAATGTAGAGAGGAGCTACTCTGGTTGGTTGGACCTTCTAGCCATTCACAGGTACTGCAGATCTGATCAGTCTGTAGAACTTAAAGGAGTATTCTGGCCAAAAACATCTTAAGTTGTCTGATTGTGGGGGCCCTGCCGCTGGGACCTCCCTTGATTTCCATGCAGCACCCGCATTCTATGTCCAGAAACAGTCTCCAGTCTCGGAAAACTTGTGTTTCTGGGACTGGAGGAGTGATGTAATACCATGACCACTCATCCATGCCCCCTCCATTTATTTTTACTGGAGGGGGCGTGACGGCCATCATGTCCCTCCCGTAGACATGAATGGAGGGGGCGTGGCATGACGTCACGAGGGGGCCTGGCATCACGAGGGGGCATGGCATGACATCACATATCCAGTCCCAGAAACACAGAGGTTTCCCAGACTGGAGCAGCAGTCCGCATGTACGGGTGGTGCACAGAGATGGTGGGGGGGTCCCATGATCAGACATCTTATCCAGAGGATAGGGGATAAGATGTCTTTGGCCGGATAACCCCTTTAATATTTCTTTTTATCATTTTTTTTTTTTTTTCAACTATACAAACATTACAAACAAATGGAATGGTTCCAAAGCGCTCCAATAAGGAAACATAGGTACAATACGGTACAGCCATATAAAGAGCAGAACCATACATAAAACGTCTTAAAATCATTACTATATAATGATGTCCCTACAGTAAACATGACATTACCAACTTAGCTAATGAAGCATTCAAGGACATTTAATAAAGATATCAAAAGCACCTAAATTGAAGGGATGGAACACAAAGGTCCTTTGAACTATAATAAAATGTGAAAACCATTTTGGAATATCTTACTTCTATGTTGAGATTTGATCATCTGAAGTTACAGGCCCAAAGTCTGATATTGCTCTTCTAAGAAATAAAAAAAAAAAGACAGCATGTAGTATTGCCTAGGCTACTTTTTTGGTTTTAGTCCATGCATAGTATTTCTAGGCAAAACTAGGACTGGGTTCATAACATAGAAAAAAAAGTGCACACTTTTCCACTATAGTTTTGAGCCCAAGATAAACTTCTTTGGTTCAGATGGTGTCAAGCGTGTGTGGCCGCAACCAGGTGAGGAGGACAAAGACAAGTTTGTCCTGTCTACAGTCAAGCATGGTGATGGGAGTGTCATGATCGGGGCTGTATGAGTGTTGATGGGACTGGGAGCTACAGTTCATTGAGGGAACCATGAATGCCAACATGTTCTGTGACCTACTGAAGCAGAGCATTATCCCCTCCCTTCAGAGACTGGTCCGCAGGGCAGTATTCACACGATACCAAACAAACACCTCCAAGACACCACTGCATTGCTGAAGAGACTGAGGGTAAAGGTTATGGACTGGCCAAGCATGTCTCCAGACCTAAACCTGCCAAGAATGTCTCTAGTTGACGTGCTGTCCTTTATGTGTGGTCCTACAGCATTTTTAGGTCTCATTATTCTGTTACTTGTTTATCCTATTTTAGGTCGCAGAGTTTGTGCCGGAGAAACACTGGCGAGGATGGAGCTCTTCATCTTCTTTACAAGCCTGCTACAGAAATTCACCTTCCGTTTACCTCAAGGGGTGACTGACGTAGACCTGTCATCGGTTGTGGGAATAACCAATGCACCAAAGCAGCAAATGATATGTGCATTGTCTCGACTGTAAAGTAGAATTTTCAGCACACTTAAGGGATATCCCAACCTAGCAGAGGACAAAACTTGTAGAAGTGTTATAAATACAATTATAATAGACATTGCTGTCATATTTAGATTATTATCACATTAATATTCACATACATTAGGCTATAAATATTTAATTTTAAAGGGACACTAAACCTAAAAATGAACAGAACATTATTTACTTCTGATGTTTTCCATTTTGATTTGTTAGGCAGCTAAAACCTGGGGCTTAGCAAACCTTCTCTTCTATTGCAGAAGGAGTAGTGGGGGGGGGGGGAGGCTACTGCTGCAGACAGATATCTTACAGTCAGATATAGGTTGTTGAGGATGGGAAATGATTGATCTCCTGGCACACAAAGTAAAAAAAATTAATATATAATAAAATTGGTTCTTACATTTGTGATTAAAATATGGTTCACATTGGGATCAAACAAGAGAAGGGAATATATATATATATATATATATATATATATATATATATATATATATATATATATATCCTAGTTGAGCTTATGGGTAGAGCTGAACCCCCACATTTTCAATTATTGGGCCAAATCCTAGTGGAGGCTATAAGAAAATAAGTTTTATCCATGCCAGGCTTGCAGCTAGTTGAGGGTACTGTAGGTACAATACATTGTGGAAATCAATGATCAATACAATTATCAATACAGCTTATTACAATGTACATAGTTTATTTTTAGTTCAATATGAGGAGTAGGGACACCGGCACATACACCACTAGTAGTACACAATAGGTTTCCAAATGTAGCTCCTACTAGCATTGGTGCACATAGCCAATTACTGGATATAGATAGTAGAACTGAAGAAAAAAACAGCGGCCAGCACTCATCATTGAGGGGTCTTTATTGAAGAAATCGGTGCACGTACATGGCTTCAGTGGGCAGGGTCAGGAGGCAGGGACCTCCCGACCTGCCTCCCGACCCTGCCTGCTGAAGCCATGTACGTGCACCGATTTCTTCAATAAAGACCCCTGAATGGTGAGTGCTGGCTGCTGTTTTTCTTCAGTTCTACTATAGTTTCTTTTTATATAGGACTTTTTATGTATGTGTCCCTAGTTCATTTACATCTACTACTAAGATGTGTGTGCAGATTGAATTCTACTTGCCTGTACAAAGTTCATGTGAGTGAAAGAGCATAAAAATCAACAAAATATCAGCGCTGTTGAAGTTTTTTTTGTGTGTTTTTCTAAGGTCTTTTTTTATAATTGTGCATTTTGTTGTGTGTGATTTTTTTCCCCAACATTATTGTGAACTATGGAGAAAAACAACTAAAAATGACACTCTCATTATACTGCATGCTGATAATAAATGTTAGCTTTGGAACTATCAAGTACTCAAGAGAACACATTGAATTATGGGGAGAAGGAGTTGCCATTGGTTTACTTGCCATTATTTTCTGCTTGGGCTATAACTGTTACTGTATAGATTTATCTGTGATATTTATTATAAAAATGTTCTATTAGAAAATCAGAGTACAACAAATACCCCCATGTTCAGGCCCGTCGCTACCAGACCGGCAAACCAAGCAATTGCTTGGGCCCCCGAGCTGGCTGGGGGGCCTCGAGCAGAGCCGGTGCTTGCCCGTCCTGTAGCGACGGGGCACTTCGGGGGGCCCGCACATTTCAATTACCTTTTTGTAGGGCGCGGGCCCCTTAAGAAACATAGCAGGGCCGGCACCGGACAGGTCAGGGGCTGATGGGAGTAGAGACGTCACGTGCCCCGCGTAGGCACGCACATCTACGCCAATCACCTGACCTGTCCCTGCTTACATCCCCACGCAAACCTCCAGCATCCTCCGGGCAGTGACAGGAGCAGCAGCAGACTCAAGCTGCTGCAACGATCCCCGGCAGGATAAGTAAACTGGCGCGGGGGGCCCAGGGGGGGGGGGATTGTATGGTGGTTAGGGGACTGCAATGGTGATGAGAGGTAGGTGTGTGTGTGTGTGTGTGGGGGGGGGGGGGTTGTTATGGGGGTCATGAGAGATGCAGGGAGGGGGGTTGTTATGGGGGCCATGAGAGATGCAGGGGGGGTTGCTATGGGGGTCATGAGAGATGCAGGGGGGGTGTTATGGGGGTCATGAGAGGTGCAGGGGGGTGTTATGGGGGTCATGAAGATGCAGGGGGGGGTGTTATGGGGGTCATGAGAGATGCAGGGGGGGATGTTATGGGGGTCATGAGAGATGCAGGGGGTGTTATAGGGGTCATAAGAGATGCATGGGGGGTGTTATGGGGGTCATGAGAGATGCAGGGGGGGTGTTATGGGGGTCATGAGAGATGCAGGGGGGTGTTATGGGGGTCATGAGAGATGCAGGGGGGTGTTATGGGGGTCATGAGAGATGCAGGGGGGTGTTGTGGGGGTCATGAGAGATGCAGGGGAGTGTTATGGGGGTCATGAGAGATGCAGGGGGTGTTATGGGAGTCATGAGAGATGCAGGGGGTGTTATGGGGGTCATGAGAGATGCAGGGGGGGTGTTATGGGGGTCATGAGAGATGCAGGAGGGGTGTTATGGGGGTCATGAGAGATCCAGGAGGGGTGTTATGGGGGTCATGAGAGATGCAGGGGGGGTGTTATGGTGGTCATGAGAGGTGCAGGGGGGGTGTTATGGGGGTCATGAGAGGTGCAGGCGGGGTGTAATGGGGGTCATGAGAGGTGCAGGCGGGGTGTAATGGGGGTCATGAGAGGTGCAAGGGGGTGATGAGAGGTGCAGGGGGGGGTGTTATGGGGGTGATGAGAGGTGCAGGGGGGTGCTATGGGGGTGATGAGCGCTGCAGGGGGGGGTGTTATGGGAGTGATGAGAGGTGCCCCCCCCCTGCACCTCTCGTCATCACCCCCCAATAACCCCCCCCCTGGTTATAATAGTGATGAGGAGAGGTGGGGGGGAGTTATTGTAATGATGAGGAGAGGTTTGGCGGGGGGTTATGGGGGTGAGGAGGACGCAGGATAAGAGGGGTGCTTATGTATATATGATGTGTATGCATGTGTGGCAGTATTGTATTCAGTGGATACAGTGTGGAGCAGTATTATATTCAGGGTACAGTGTGGGGCAGTATTATATTCAGGGTACAGTGTAAGGCAGTATTTTATTTAGGGTACAGTATCGGGCAGTATTATATTTAGGGTACAGTGTATAGCAGTATTATATTTAGGGTACAGTGTATAGCAGTATTATATTTAGTGGGTACAGTGAATAGCAGGATTATAGTTAGTGGGTGCAGTGTATGGCAGTATTATATTTAGTGGGTACAGTGTGTGGTAGTATTATATTTAGTGGGTACTGTGTATAGCAGTATTATATTTAGGGTACAGTGTGTGGCAGGATTATATTCAGGGTACAGTGTGGGGCAGTATTATATTCAGGGTACAGTGTGGGGCAGTATTTTATTTAGGGTACACTTTCTGGCAAGGTTATAATGATTACTGTCTTCATGCAGAGGATGAGGATCTGGTGAGGAGCCAATGATGTCTGGATGTCAGACTCTGCAGAGAAGATGGAGCTGGAGGAAGACCTGGTCTCTGGACCAGATGAAGAAGAAAAGATAACAGAGATATCCCTCAAGTCAGAAGGCGTCACTCAGGTCACTGATATCATTGTGTATTCTCCTGACTGTCCCATCAGAGCTGCAGTCACTTGTAAGTTCTACAGTGATGATGGGTAAAACTGTGTCCAATCTGTGTCTCTCCAGCTGTTACAAAACTACAATTCTCATTGCCAGAGGCTCTTCAGACATGATGGGAGTTTTAGCTTTCCAACAGCTGGGGAACCACTTTAACCGAGGTGATCGGTGGGGGTCTCAGCAGTCAAACTCCCACCAAAAAAATGGCTCTGGGGGGGTCTGGACAGGGGGTATGGGTAGGGAACACTGCTGCACCTAATGTGGAGGGAACTCTGCTGCACCTAAATGTGTGACGTATCGACGTTCGCTCACGTTGCGCTCCCAGAATTCAAGGGCCGGCGTCAGGACATAGTAACGCCGGCGTGATCATCAAAGGGGGGGGGGGCCTCCATGTCCATTTTGCTTGGGGCCCCCAAATTCCTTCAAACGGCCCTGCCCACGTTAAAGTTCCACCATTCTAGTTTTAAAAAATGTATCTTGAGGCAAAACCTCTATGGTAAACTAGAATTTCAGGTCTGATTACTCCAAAAAGTCAACTAGCTCCCAAAGGATAGTAATATAGATAAAGCAACTCCCTACATATACAAATCAGACACAGCTGTTTGGTGCTATAAATCATTTTATATATATATATATATATATATATATATATATATATATATATATATATGGGGCAGAAACTGCTTTAGGGTACGCATAGTGGACCAGAAAAACTAAATGAACGCACCATAACCAGGTATCCAAAGGAGGAACTCATCCTAGCACAGTTAAAGAGGAGCTCCCACCATCTGTTTTTTTTCCTTCTTTCCCTACCTATTGGTAATCTATCCCTAACCCCCTCCCTGCCTTTTAAAACATTTGTTTTACCTTGCAAATGGGTCTTCTTGGGCTCTTCTGCTTTCCTCTGCCAGAAGCCAATTTCCCCAGCAGGCGCGATGTCACTGATGCCTGCTGGGCGCCGACTTCCGCCCTCACTTCATCTATGCTGCGCTCCTGTGGGAGCGCGCATAGATGAGCAGCGAATAGCACGGCAGGCTGCTCTGGGGTCTCCTACTCCCTGTTTAGCAGTACATGTGTTATCCAGGGAGGAGGAGTATAAGAGTAGCCTGACGTGCAATATACAACTGCCGAGACCGTACTAATGGAGCCTCAGCATGGCACTGATATAGTGTGCGTGTGCTGTCTCCATTTCACTTTTCATGTCGGGGACGGGCTGAGCACGAATCCAGCGAGCAAATGCGTGCAGCCCTGACCTTCACTGTGCTCGCTCCCGCCTGTCTGATTGACAGGAAGGGAGCAAGCGCAGGCTGACTGAATTCGGACCGATTGCCCAGCCACTCGTTGCTGCAGCCGGTTTTCAAATGTAAATTAAACCATTTTAAGCCCAAAAAATAATAATGAATCTATATTAGAGATATGTTGTGGTACATAAGTACTTCAACATATTAAAAAAAAATGTTGATGACAGTGCCCATTTAAAAAGCAGTACAGAACAGTCATTGTAGTACCGCACTGTACTGCAGAGAGGAGCAGTCAGACAGCTCATCAGTGCATGCATTTCAGTAATACAGGAGATTTACCAGTGAAACACCTACAAAAATTGGTTGGACTTTCCAGCCATTCACAGGTACCACAGATCCAGTCTGTCTGTAGCTTTCATGTTAAGTCTGGTATCAAGTTACATTGGCCCAGGAAAGACCATTGTATGTTTAAAATATTGTTAACTAAGGTTTTTGTTATTTGAGGGATCATTGTATGTTCAAAAGTTATCTATTGGAAAAAGATAGGTCCTATAATGGAAATCTATTATCGGTTTCACCTGCACTAACCGATTAGTACAGATATGTAGTGCAGATGACACTGAGGGCAACCATACTTACCTGATCCCATTCCATGCTCCAGATATCCAGTTATCTTTCTCTGTGTCTTCCATTTCTGAACCGTCTCGGAGCATGGGCGGAGCTTCCTGATGTCATTACTGCTAGCAAACAGGAGCAATGATGTCAGTAAGTCCCCCAAATGCTCCAAGTGGGGGCCGGAAAGAAAGATATGGAGGAAGATAGCTGGACATTTGGAGCACGGAACGGGATCAGGTAAGTATGGTTGTTATCAGTGTCACCTGCACCACCTATTTGTACCGACAGGTTAGTGCAGGTAAAACTGATTACTATGTTTTCTTTAATCTACTGTAAAACAATAAAAGAACATATTTGGATATCTTCTATTTTGAGAGTTGATCATCTAGCTACTCCATTAATTGAGCCTTGTGCATGTGCTTATTGCTTGCCCCCCAGCAGCCTATGTAAAAAAAAAAAAAACCTTTCTTGTGCCAGAAAGTTAAACAGATTTGTAAATTACTTCTATTTAAAAATCTTAATCCTTCCAGGACTTATCGGCTGCTGTATGCTCCACAGGAAGTTCTTTTCTTTTTTAATTTCTTTTCTGTCTGACCACAGTGCTCTCTGCTGACACCTCTGTCCATATCAGCAACTGTCCAGAGAAGGAGATATTTGCTATGGGGATTTGCTCCTGCTCTGAACAGTTCTTAAAATGGACAGAGGTGTCAGCAGAGAGCACTATGGTTAGACAGAAAATACATTCAAGAAGAAAAGAACTTCCTGTGGAGCATACAGGAGCTGCAGGTCTGTATTTAATGTGGGGCAAAATGGGCAGCTGCCCTGGGCCCTGTCATTCCTAGAGGCCAAAAGTAGCTAGCCCTTTAGCCCCACGCTAAAATGCCAGTCAAGGCAGAACCGGCCCTGTCACTGCGACTCACTGTTCTAAAGTGGCGCCGCGGCCTTTGTGTTTTGCCATAGAATGTTTTACATGACTCAGCACTTTCCAGTGCTGGACTAAGACAGCTCCATTGGCTGACACTCATCCGCCCCTACCATTGGTTCCTATGGGGGCTGGGGGGAGTGTGTGCGCGTGTCACGTGACCATAAATATACTGTCTCAAACACCGCTCCCTTCAGTGTGAGTTCGGCTACCACAGCAAGAGGATGTCTCCTGCTGTGATAGCCAAAGCTCTGCGGCTGCAATGTTATTCGCGCTGCTGCTGTAATGTAATTAATGTCCCACTATGGGGACATTGCGCCCATGGCAGGATCTCAGCACTATGGCTGACATTACATTCATCCCCTGCTATGGGGACATATGGCGCTACACCGCAGTGCGAATAACATTGCAGCTGCAGCGCTTCAGCTATCACAGCAGGAGACAACTTCTTGCTATTGTAGCCGAACTCACACTGAAGGGAACAGTGTTTGAGACAGCATATTTAATAATAATTTATATTAATAATGTATTTATATAGCACCTACAGATTCCGCAGCGCTTACAATTATGGGGTACAAACAAAGACAAGTATCAGACATAATATTACATAATAACTATTCAGAGTGTTTGAAGGAGGAGGGAAAGACCCCAGAAGAGAGGGAGAGGTTAAAGATTTTAGTTAGGGGACAGCTGATAGCAGGAGAGAGAGACTGGATGAGGTGTGAAGGCATGGGGTCACTAGAGCAGGTAGTAGGGCGGGCAGAGGAGGGGAGCCTGGAAACCTCATCCTCCGTTACAGGCTCAAAAACTGAGAGTGATGAAGAGGAGACGTGGCTGGGAATTGGATCAGAACTTTTAGGGGACTGGGAGAGGATTTCATCACGAATGTCATCGATTTTAGTTTTGAAGTAATTGGCCAGGTCTTCAGCACAGAGATCAGTGATTGGGGTCTGTACTTTAGGCCGAAGGAGAGAGTTGAACGAGTCAAAAAGGAGTTTTGGGTTGTTAGACAGAGAGGAGATGAGGGAGGTAAAAGATGTTTGTTTGGCGAGATGAAGAGCGGAGTAATAGGATTTAAGCATGAATTTATAGTGCAGATGTCAGGATCCGGGTACTGTGAGGATACTGGTGGTGGATCGTCAGTGGGGTGATGACGTGGGCCGTACCAGGGGAACGGAGTCTAAGGGGTTACTGGTTTTCACCAGAGCCCGCCGCACAGCGGGATGGACTTGCTGCGGCAGGTAACCCCCAGGTCGTTCCACCCGATAGCGGCTAAACCCCAACTGATGGCTGAGATAGGCGCGGTACAAAGGATTAGGCAAGAGCAAGGTCGGACGTAGCAGAAGGTCAGGGCAGGCAGCAAGGATCGTAGTCAGGGGCAACGGCAGAGGGTCTGGAACACTGGCTTGGGACATACAAGGAACGCTTTCACTGGCACAAGGGCAGCAAGATCCGGCGATACTGGGAAGGGGAAGTGAGGTAATATAGGCTAGGACACAGGTGTATGCACTAATTGGGCCAGGCGTCAATCAGAGGCGCACTGGCCCTTTAAATCGCAGAGAACCGGCGCGCGCGCGCCCTAGGGAGCGGGGCCACGCGCCGGGACTGAACTGAGGGAGGACAGGTCGGGTAAGAAGACTGGGATGCAAACCGCGAGCAGGCGCATCCCGCTTCGCGGGTCGCATCCCTGCCAGTGACATTAATGCAGCACTCTCGGTCAGCGGGTCTGACTGGGGCGCTGCGACAAGGTGAACGCTGCGAGCGCTCCGGGGAGGAGCGGGGACCTGGAGCGCTCGGCGTAACACTTGGCAGAGAGCCACACTTTGTCCCCAGGAACGAAGACAGGAGGAGTTCTTCTCTTTTTATCGGCATGCTTCTTCATACGGGATGAGGCCAGTAGGAGGGATTTTTGAGTCTCCTTCCAGATGATAGATAAGTTCAGGGTAACTTCATCAACAGCAGGCAATCCAGAAGAAGTGGGAATGGGGAGGGGGGGCAGAGGGTGACCACCGTACACCACAAAGAACGGAGATTTGGCGGAGGATTCAGAGTTTTTGAAATTGTACGAGAATTCAGCCCAGGGTAGAAGATCGACCCAATCGTCTTGGCGGGAGGAAACAAAATGTCGCAAATAGTCAGCAAGTATCTGGTTAACTCTCCCTACTTGCCCATTGGATTGGGGATGATTGGAGGACGAGAAATTTAATTTGATTTTTAATTGATTACAGAGAGCTCTCCAAAATTTCGATGCAAATTGAACGCCTCTATCTGAGACGATATGCGTGGGTAGCCCGTGAAGGTGAAAAATGTGCACAAAAAATTGCTTCGTTAACTGTGGCGCTGAAGGAAGAGCTGGAAGCGGAATAAAATGTGCCATCTTGGAGAAACGATCAACGACCACCCAGATGACAGTGTTGCCATGGGATAAAGGCAGATCCATAATAAAATCCATGGCAATTTGAGACCATGGTAGCTCAGGAACAGGTAAAGGATGAAGGAGTCCAGCAGGCTTATGGCGAGGAGACTTGTCCCGGGCACAAACTGTACAGGCCCGAACAAAATCAGCGACATCAGCCTCCAGGGTAGGCCACCAATATAAACGAGAAATGAGTTGGATGGACTTCTTGATGCCAGCATGGCCGGCGAGGAGTGTCCCCACTTGAGGATCTTGAGGCGCTGGCGTGGAGGGACGAAGGTCTTTCCAGGAGGAGTTTGTCTGATAGAAGCTGGAGCAGAGGAGATCAGGCACTCAGGAGGTACAATATGTTGCAGGGGGGCTTCAGATTCGGAAGCATCAGAGGAACGTGAAAGGGCATCAGCCCTGATGTTTTTGTCAGCAGGACGAAAATGAATCTCGAAGTTAAAGCGGGCAAAAAACAACGACCACCTAGCCTGGCGTGGGTTCAGACGTTGGGCAGACTGGAGATACGAGAGATTCTTGTGATCCGTGTAGATGACAATGGGGTGTTTGGAACCTTCCAGTAGATGCCTCCATTCTTCGAGAGCTAGTTTAATGGCCAGAAGTTCACGATCACCAATGGAGTAATTTTTTTCCGCCGGAGAGAAGGTTTTAGAAAAGAAACCACAAGTAATGTTATGTCCGGTAGAGTTTTTTTGAAGGAGTACAGCTCCGGCTCCGACCGAGGAGGCGTCCTCTTCCAGCAAGAACGGTTTTGATGGATCAGGTCTGGAGAGTACTGGAGCAGAAGCGAAGGCAGTTTTGAGGCGATTGAAGGCCTCATCCGCTTGGGGATGCCAGGACTTAGGTTTGGCATTCTTCCTGGTTAGGGCCACAATCGGAGCCACAATGGTGGAAAAATGAGGAATAAACTGTCGGTAGTAATTGGCAAATCCTAAGAGGCGTTGGATAGTTACATAGTTACATAGTTAGTACGGTCGAAAAAAGACATATGTCCATCAAGTTCAACCAGGGAATTAAGGGGTAGGGGTGTGGCGCGATATTGGGGAAGGGATGGGATTTTATATTTCTTCATAAGCATTAATGTTATTTTGTTCCATAAATGTATCTAATCCTGTTTTAAAGCTGTTAATTGTTCCTACTGTGACCAGTTCCTGAGGTAGACCGTTCCATAAATTCACAGTCCTCACGGGAAAGAATGCGTGTCGCCCCTTGAGACTAAACTTTTTCTTCTCCAGACGGAGGGAGTGTCCCCTCGTCCTTTGGGGGGGTTTAACCTGGAACAGTTTTTCTCCATATTTTTTGTATGGGCCATTAATATACTTATATACGTTTATCATATCCCCCCTTAAACGTCTCTTCTCAAGACTAAACAATTGTAACTCCTTTAATCGCTCCTCATAGCTAAGATGTTCCATGCCCCATATTAGTTTAGTCGCGCGTCTCTGCACCCTTTCCAACTCCGCAGTGTCCCTTTTATGGACAGGTGCCCAAAACTGAACAGCATATTCCAGGTGAGGCCGTACCAATGCTTTATAAAGGGGGAGTATTATGTCCCTGTCCCTTGAGTCCATGCCTCTTTTTATACATGACAATATCCTGCCGGCTTTGGAAGCAGCAGCCTGACATTGCATGCTATTCTGTAGTCTGTGATCTACAAGTACACCCAGATCCTTCTCTACCAGTGACTCTGCCAGTTTAATCCCCCCTAAGACATACGATGCATGCAGGTTATTAGTACCCAGATGCATAACTTTACATTTATCCACATTGAACCTCATTTGCCAAGTGGATGCCCAGACACTTAGTCTATCCAAGTCATCCTGTAACTTATGCACATCCTCTATAGACTGTACCGTGCTACAAAGCTTGGTGTCATCTGCAAAGATAGAAACAGAGCTGTTAATACCATCCTCTATATCATTGATAAATAAATTAAACAACAGCGGGCCCAGTACTGAACCTTGGGGTACACCACTAATTACCGGGGACCAATCAGAGTACGAATCATTGACCACCACTCTCTGGGTACGATCCATGAGCCAGTGTTCAATCCAGTTACAAACTAAAGTTTCCAAGCCCAAGGACCTTAACTTACCTGTCAGACGTCTGTGAGGGACAGTATCAAATGCTTTGGCAAAATCCAGAAACACTATAGCCACAGCCATTCCTCTGTCAAGGCTTCTACTCACCTCTTCATAAAAGCAAATTAGATTGGTTTGACAACTTCTATCCTTAGTAAACCCATGCTGGCTATCACTTATAATACAATTATCCCCTATGTATTCCTGTATGTAATCCCTTATAAGTCCTTCAAACAATTTACCCACAATGCACGTTAAACTTACCGGAGTCCAGCTCGGAGTCCAGACGGGCGTGGCCAATCTAAAACGGCTGACAGTTTGTCTGGGTCCATTTTAAGTCCCTGGCCAGAGACTAGGTAACCTAGGAAGGGAAGAGATTGGCATTCAAAGAGATATTTCTCCATCTTGGCATATAGTTGATTTTCACGGAGTCTTTGGAGCACTAGGCGGACATGACGACGGTGTTCCTCAAGACTATAGGAAAAAATCAAAATGTCGTCCAGGTAAACAACAACACAGGTATATAACAAATCCCGAAATATTTCATTAACAAAGACCTGGAAGACAGCAGGGGCGTTGCAGAGCCCAAAGGGCATAACCAGATATTCAAAGTGTCCATCTCTGGTATTAAATGCGGTTTTCCACTCATCCCCTTTTCTGATGCGAATGAGATTATATGCGCCTCTTAAGTCCAATTTAGTGAAGATGTTAGTGCCACGAAGGTTCCGAGATAAGTGGCAGGGGATAGCGGTTTTTGATAGTGATTTTATTTAAACCGCGGTAATCAATATACGGCCGTAAGGTACCGTCTTTTTTTGAGACAAAGAAGAACCCCGCTCCGGCAGGGGAGGAGGACTTGCGAATGAATCCCCTCTTTAAATTTTCTTGGATGTAGTCCGACATGGCTTGAGTCTCAGGAGCGGACAGAGGATAGATCCTGCCCCGGGGTGGAGTAGTACCAGGAAGGAGGTCAATAGGGCAGTCATAAGGCCTAGTAGGTGGCAAAGTCTCTGCTTGTTTTTTACAGAAAACATTGGCATAGTCCTGTTGGCCTTGGGAAGACCTGGTATAGGAGGAGCCACAGGGGTTTGACTGACGGAGTCGGGAGCATTTTTTGAGGCAAGAAGAACCCCAGCTCTTGATCTCCCCGGTAGTCCAGTCAAGGGTAGGAGAATGACGTTGGAGCCAAGGCAAGCCGAGGAGAATTTCAGAAGTGCAGTTGGGTAGGACCAGAAATTCAATTTTTTTCGTGATGTAGTCCAATGCACATTAACAGGGGTTCTGTGCGGTAACGCACAGTGCAGTCCAATTTTTCTCCATTAACTGAAGCGATGTAGAGTGGTCTGACGAGACTGGTCACTGGGATGTTGAACCTATTAACGAAAGAGGCAAAAATAAAATTTCCTGCAGAACCGGAATCCAAGAAGGCCACAGCTGAGAAGGAGGAGTTAGCAGAAGAAGAAATCCGCACAGGCACAGTGAGACGTGGAGAAGCAGAGTTCACACCTAGAGCTGTCTCACCTTTGTGCGGAATCGGAGTGCATCTTTCCTGACGCGGAGGACGGATAGGACATTCCTTCAGGAAGTGTTCAGTACTAGCACAGTACAGGCATAGATTCTCATTGCGGCGGCGAGTCCTCTCTTGTAGGGTCAGGCGGGACCGGTCTACTTGCATAGCCTCCACGGCAGAAGGCACAGAAACAGATTGCAGTGGACTTGAGAAGAGAAATCGCATGGTGCGAACAAAGTCCATATCCTGACGGAGCTCCTGGCGTCTTTCAGAAAAACGCATGTCAATGCGAGTGGCCAAATGGATAAGTTCATGCAGGTTAGCGGCCAGTACATCCTTGATGTTGCTGGATAGGCCTTTCTTGAAGGTCGCACAGAGGGCCTCATTGTTCCAGGATAATTCAGATGCGAGAGTACGAAATTGGATAGCGTATTCGCCCACAGAAGAATTTCCTTGGACAAGGTTCAACAAAGCAGTCTCGGCAGAAGAGGCTCGGGCTGGTTCCTTGAAGACACTACGAACCTCTGGACGTCTATAAGCCATTCACCATTAGGTCAATAGACTAATAGACACAACAAGTGGAATTTGTATTATCACAGTTTTTTTATTTTTTTTTTGCATTTCTGTTTTTTTTTTTATACATTTCTATGAATGATTAACTATACATGTCTTCGTTGTTTTAGCTTTAATAATTAACTATTCTATACTTAACCAAACTCAAACAGCCAAATATATAGGTAAAACATTCACACCGTTATACATGGTTAATTCCCAACATAGATCACTTATGAGGTGTTGAAGTTTCTATGAGGTGTTGAAGGTTATGAACACATTTACACTGAATTTTTATGCTGTTCTTCTGCTCTTTAACCCCTTAAGGACGCAGGACGTAAATGTACGTCCTGGTGCGGTGGTACTTAACGCACCAGGATGTACATTTACGTCCTAAGCATAACCGCGGGCATCGGCGGGTCCCTGGCTGCGATCAGTAGCCGGGATCAGCCGCGCTACTGATCGCAGCCAGGGACCCGCCGGCAATGGCCGACGCCCGCGATCTCACGGGCGTCCGCCATTAACCCCTCAGGTGACGGGATCAATACAGATCCTGGCATCTGCGGCAGTGCGCGATTTGAATGAATGATCGGATCGCCCGCAGCGCTGCTGTGGGGATCCGATCATTCATAACGCCGCACGGAGGACCCCTCTCCTTCCTCCGTCCGGCTCCCGGCGTCTCCTGCTCTGGTCTGTGATCGAGCAGACCAGAGCAGAAGATGACCGAAAACACTGATCTGTTCCATGTCCTATACATAGAACAGATCAGTATTAGCAATCATGGTATTGCTATGAATAGTCCCCTATGGGGACTATTCAAGTGTAAAAAAAAAAATGTCAAAAAATGTAAAAGTAAAAAAAAATGAAAAATACCCTCCCCCATTAAAAAAGTAAAACGTCCGTTTTTTCCTATTTCACCCCCAAAAAGCATTAAAAAAAAATTTATATAGACATATTTGGTATCGCCGCGTGCGTAAATGTCCGAACTATTAAAATAAAATGTTAATGATCCCGTACGGTTAACGGCGTGAACGAAAAAAAAAAGTCCAAAATTCCTACTTTTTTAATACATTTTATTTAAAAAAAAAACTATAAAAAATTTATTAAAAGTTTTTTATATGCAAATGTGGTATCAAAAAAAAGTACAGATCATGGCGCAAAAATGAGCCCCCATACCGCCGCTTATATGGAAAAATTAAAAAGTTATAGGTCATCAAAATAAAGGGATTATAAACGTACTCATTTGGTTAAAAAGTTTGTGATTTTTTTTAAGCGCAACAATAATATAAAAGTACGTAATAATGGGTATCATTTTAATCGTATTGACCCTCAGAATAAAGAACACGTCATTTTTACCATAAATTGTACGGCGTGAAAACGAAACCTTCCAAAATTAGCAAAATTGCGTTTTTCGTTTTAATTTCCCCAAAAAAAGTGTTTTTTGGTTGCGCCATACATTTTATGATATAATGAGTTATGTCATTACAAAGGACAACTGGTCGCGCAAAAAACAAGCCCTCAAACTAGTCTATGGATGAAAATATAAAAGAGTTATGATTTTTAGAAGGCAAGGCAGAAAAAATGAAAACGTAAAAATGTAATTGTCTGAGTCCTTAAGGCCAAAATGGGCTGAGTCCTTAAGGGGTTAAAGGGGTATTCCAGCTTTATACATCTTATCTTTATCTTTATACATCTTACACCAAATACTTTGGATTTCTAGATTGCTGACCTCTTGCCTGTTTGGGAACTTGCCTCTTATCTTCGATTCTGCCCTTGATGTTCCCCCTTTGCTTGACCCTGCTTGTATTTGACTACGCTACTGTTACTCAACCCAATGTTACTCTCTGGTTGTGACCCTCACTTGTTTACTGTTTGCTCTAAGGAAGGACCATTGCCAAGTAGGCGGCTGCTATGTAGGATGGATTGTTGAATTAGATAGCGACAGTGGTATGGGTTAAGTTCAGAGCTGCACTGCCCCCCATTTTACCACCACCTGCATGAAAAAGGAAGTGGGCAGCAATCATGGAGGAGGAAGTAGAAGGTCCTGCTGCTGTGCCTGGGAGTAGGGAGAAGGTTAGTTTATTTGTTTTCTACTTATGTTGACACAATGGGGGGAATTATAAATGAGGTGAACAACCTACTTACCTACCTACCTACTAGGGGGAGCATCCTGCTAATTACATACCCACAGGGATCACCTCACTAAGGAATGGGGGCCTATTTTTACATTGGGAAGCCTACCTACTGGAAAGCTCTACCAACTGGAGGAACCTATCTACTGAGGAACCTGAATACCTTCTTGGGGTACCCACCCCCTAATTAAGGAACCTGTCTTTTTGGGGACCCTACTTATTTACCTTCCTATTTAATGGGGTAAGTTCTAAAGAAAGTTTGTATAGGTGGGGAATGGGTGCGGGGAAAGTTTGAAGCCTAGGATATTTGCGTAGAAAATGCCATAGATTTGCACCGTGGCTGAAAGAATTTGTCCTGGTGGTCCAAACAAATGGAGAACACTGGTAAAGTACCTAAAAAAAAAAAAAAAAGCCCCCAAAACACACTTATTTTGCTGCATGATTGCTTTTTTTTATGTGTTGTTTCTTCTGGTGTTTTTCTTGTATTTTTACACCTGTGTGGTAATTTTGTATCATGTGGCAGCAAACTTTCTTTATTAATTAAAAGCACATAGGACAGCTGGAGCGCTATCGGAAAGTGACGCGTTTTGGCCACAGGCATGTGGCCTCACTCATTAGATAAATAGATAGATATGAGATAAATTGATAGATCTATATATTTTCCATCATAATTTGCCAATAAAATATTTAAAAATAGATAGATAGATAGATAGATAGATAGATAGATGGATATGAGATAGATAGATAGATAGATAGATAGATAGATAGATGGATAGATAGATAGATATGAGATAGATTGATATGAGATAGATAGATGATAGTGAGATAGATAGATAGATATGAGATAGATAGATAAATATGAGATAGATATTAGATAGATAGATAGATATGAGATAGATTGATAGATATGAGATAGATAGATATGAGATAAATTGATAGATCGATATATTTTCCATCATAATTTGCCAATAAAATATTTAAAAATAGATAGATGATGGATAGATGGATATGAGATAGATAGATATGAGATAGATAGATAGATATGAGATAGATAGATATGAGATAGATAGATAGATAGATATGAGATATGAGATAGATTGATAGATATGAGATAGATAGATAGATATGAGATAAATTGATAGATCGATATATTTTCCATCATAATTTGCCAATAAAATATTTAAAAATAGATAGATAGATGATAGATAGATGGATATGAGATAGATTGATATGAGAGATAGATTGATATGAGAGATAGATGATAGATAGATTTGAGATAGATAGATATGAGATAGATAGATAGATAAATATGAGATAGATAGATATGAGATAGATAGATATGAGATAGATAGATAGATAGATATGAGATAGATTGATAGATATGAGATAGATAGATGTTCCATTTACTGAAAAACTTTCCAAGGTGTGATGCGGCTCCCACCATAGTTCACTGTAGAGATGGTATTGGACAGGAGACGAGCTTCCTTCTGTTATCACTGAGGATAGACTTCTTTCTGGTCACTCTGCCATAAAGCTAAGATAGTGGAGGCTGCAGTGATGGTTCTGGACCTTTTTGGAAGTTTCTCCTATCTGCACACAGGAGCTTTGGAGCTCAGCCAGAGTGACCATTGGGTTCTGACCATTGGGTTATTGGTCACCTCTCTTACCAAGGTCCTTCTGCACCTTTTTAATGTAAGATAAACACAAAGCTGTCTCCAATGCAAAATAATTTCCCTGTTTTCACAAGGTGTACAATTTAATTTACATATGTTCTAACACACCCTAAGATTAGTCCTAACATGTCTATGGTATGAAAAGTTCCTGAAAAAACCCCAGTGGAGTGCTGTACAGATTTTTCGCTGGAGACGTCCCTGATCTTTCACAATCCATGACAACAAATATGACAAGCTTGAACCCTCCCAGGGACGGCTCTGCCTATAGGCAAAATAGGCAGCCGCCTAGAGCGCCCTCTTGATGTGGGGCGCCGCTCTGCCTGCCACAAGAAAGTTAGACAACCAGCATCCAAACCACTCGCTCAGGGCCACAGTTTGAGATCACTGAATTAGACCTGGTAAAGCTCCCCTCAGGCCTTTTACATCTACAGGGTGACATTTAGTTCAGATGGCATCCGAGGGTCTAGTAAAAGCAGGGTATACTAGGAAAGAAGCTGGAGGGCAATAAACCAAAATATATTTAGTCCACATAGTGTCCAATATCATTTAGGAGGAGAGTAGACAAGGTTCTTCACCTGAAATTACCTATTACACAGAGAAGTACAGTATGACTGTGTATGAGCAAACTAAAATTCTGATAAAATCCCTGGGCCCAGGCAGCATTTATTCATAAATCATAAATAGGTGTTTTGTGAATTGAACAAACTACAAAGGACTACAAATTGTACAAAGAAATATTAGAATCTTTGTAATATATCTTATTAGAGAAAAAAGCTTCTTTCTCCTGTCATCAATCTTCTTCCCTCTTCCCCCCTCTTCTGTGAGACTGTATTTCACCCTGATAATCAGCTCAGCTTTGTCCTGTGTCTGCAAAACAATTAATACAAGCCTATGGAGGTGGGAGGTAGCTCTACCCACCAGCTCTGAGAAATCTGCAAATTAGAGATAGAGCCTTTAGAGCAGAAATCTGCTGTAAAATACTATATACAGGTTGTATAATGTCCAGAAATAGTGCTTCTTTTCATGTACACAGGGCAGCTTATCCTGAAAAGTCACCTGAAATGGCAGGTACTCTTTAACCTCTTAATGACTACAGACGTAAATGGACATCCTGGTGCGGAGGTACTTCGCACACCAGGACGTACATTTGCATCCTGTACATGACCGCGAGCATCGGAGCAGTGCTGGCTTCATGCACTGCCGATAGCAGTTGGGGACCCGCCGGTAATGGCGGACAACAGCAATCGCGCTGATGTCTGCCATTAACCCCTCAGATGCCATGATCAATACAGATCAGGGCATCTACGGCAAAGTTTTCCACCGGTGTAGCCCTTTAAAGGGGTACTCCGGCCCTGAGACATCTTATCCTCTATCCAAAGTATAGGGGATAAGATGTCTCACAGCGGTGGTCCCGCCGCTGGGGACCCCCGCAATCTTGTATTCGCCACCCACCTGTTTGAGCTGTACGCCGCGGTGCCAGCTCACAAACAGCCAAGTGTCGACCACGGGTCCGGAGTATCGTGATGTCATGACTCCGCCCCTGTGTGACGTCACCCCCCAACCCCCCCTATGCAATTCTATAGGAGGGGGCGTGATGGCCATCACGCCCCCTCCCATAGACTTGCATAGCGGGGGCAGGGGGTGACATCACATGGGGGCGGAGTCACCACTTTAAGGACCAGACCAATTTTATTTTTGCATTTTCGTTTTTTCTTCCTTGCCTTCTAAAAATCATAACTCTGTTATATTTCCATCCACAGACCCATATGAGGGCTTATTTTTTTGCGTCACCAATTGTACTTTGTAATTACATCACTTATGTTACAAAAAAAAAACACATTGCACACTATTTTGGAAACTAAACCCCTCAAGGAACATAAGAAGGGGTACAGTGAGCCTTAACACCCCACAGGGTGCCTCATGTCCTAAATTTTCTTTATTTTTTGGGGGGCTTGTCAGGTTATAAAATAAACATGTCCAAATGCGAGCTCTTGCCGTTGAGTTTGTCACCCCGGCACTGGCTTGTGGAGGGGGGAACCTGGAGGTCACGGTTGCGTACTCTCACATCCAATCCTTAGGTATCAAGATAGGGAACATGCCTGATTCCCTCTATTCTCTTAATTGCCCTCCCCTACTGACTAAAATAATTTCCAATTTGTGCAAATGGAAGAATCTTCCCTTCACTATCATGGGACGCTTTCATCTCCTGAAGATGATCAGCTTCCCCAGACTGTTATACCCCCTCCAAACCCTGCCTACCTTACACAAACAGGATGATGTCAAATGTCTCAATTCGCTTTATCTTGTAGGGCAAGCGTCCTTGTGTGGCTCTGCAAAAATTTATGTTGTGCAAGAATGACGGTGGCCTTAACCTAGCCAATGTGGGGGGTTATAACTTAGTCTGTTTGTTTCGGCATGTACTTGATTGGTTTCATGGTTCCTCTTTCTATTCCAATGTATCCCTAGAACAGAACCTGGCAGCACAGTGGGACTTAGTAGCCCTTCTACATACTACCTACTCGAAACTGCCCCCCATGATCAAACAATCCGTCTTGTTGCGCGACACTATAGTCTCGTGGAAGGAGATACGGAAGGTTTTTGGCCTCCCCTTTCTCCTCTCCAAGAGGATGCCCCTATGTCGTCATCCTGAATTCCCGCAGAGATGCTCCTCCTCCTGGCGGTCCCTCTGAAAGGAATGGGGTATATTAGTGGTAGGGGACCTCATGAATAAGGAGGATCATCGATGGTACACACCTACTGAGATATTATCTAAGTTTGCTCTCCCTAGCTCACATATGTTGTTTGCCATTCAAGCATCTACCTTCTGTAATAGCAGACTCCATAATCTCACACTTGAATCCCAATCCCACTCATTAGACGACATAATTGGTTCGGGACCTAGGTGCTCTTCTATCTCACTCCTTTATCAGGCCTGTTATAGCAGTTTTGTAAAGGTGGACCCTAAAAAATTATTCTGTACGTGGGAGAGGTGGACTGGCGATGAGGATTTGACCGTGGTCATTCTCTCTGGATGCATGATAGTACATAAATGTATAATAAATGAGAGATGAAGGGAAATTTATTTTAAAATGGTTCACGCTGCACTATTTGGGTTCAATATTTTCCCCTCACGAGATTTTCCAGACAGAATTACCAGTTGCCCTAAGTGTCATACACCCTTGACAAATTTTTTATCATGGTGTCTGGACGTGCACCCATTCTGGATCCTACTGGTCATTGGTAGCTAGCTATATTTATGACAATTAGAGAGTAAGAGTCCCGATTAAACCGAGAAGCATGCTTTTTCACAAGTTGCATCCACCAGAGGGGGAGGAAGGGGAGGGAAGGCAGATCCCCAGATGGTTCATGTGGCCTTGTTGGTGGCTTTACGCTTCCTGTTTGCTACTTTGCTCTCAGACACTACACCGGATTTACCCATGCTGATTGCTCAAATGAAGGTTTTCTTTGGGGTAGATAGGCTTGATGCAGCGTGACACAAACTGACTAGCACCAAAATGTTCTTCCAGAAATGGAAATCATTCATAGTGACACAATTCAATGTGCAGGAGATAGCTGACATAGTGCGCCCCTTTCGTTACACTGAATGATATAATATGAAGGCTATCAAGGGCTCTTTGGGTTGCCTCAGTTTGCCTTGACTCTTGCTTCTTTGGGTGCATGCGATTGTCCTGCACATTTCTTTTTCATATTTGAGACACCCCAGGGATCTTTGATGTTCCTTTCTTTACTCAGGGATGTGTAGGGTGTCACTCACTGGCTACCTACATCACATGTTATAGACTGTATTATTGGACCTCTTAGCCTTTTCGGGTCCCTGGCTTACTTTGTTGGAAAGCCTTGTGGCTGCTCTACAGAGTGGTGGGCGGTGATTATTCAAGGAGTGGTGAGCGGTACATAGTACCATCAGTTATTCAGATACCGCATTATTGAATACGAACTGCTATTGAATGTGAATTGCGGTCAATCACTACTGCAGTTATATATATATATATATATATATAGTACAAACAAGAAAGTTGCAACAGCACTCTAGGTCAAAAAATGGAGGCTTTTAGCGCACTTTTTGATCAAAATGCACACTGGACATTTTTCATGGATCTTACAGGTTTCCCTTTTTCTAGTTTGTCCATTTATTATCAAGTATATTTTTATGTCATTTTATGTTATATCACACGGCCCTGCGAGAAGTTTTATGTGTAAAAATTATTTATAATAAAATGTTTGCATCTTTCCAAACATCCATTGTACAACCTTTTTGGCTGAGGTATTTGAGGACTGGGAACTCTATTATTTGACATTACATTTCTTGTTCATATTTGAGATACCCCAGGGATCTTTGATGTTCCTTTCTTTATTCAGGGATGTGTAGGGCATCTCTCACTGGCTACCTACATCGCATGTTATAGACTGTATTATTGGACTTCTTAGACTTTTTTGTTCCCTGGCTTTTTGTTGGAAGGCCTTGTGGCTGCTCATTTATGTTATACATTCATTTGTATTGTATGCTTATTTGATTGCGATTTTGGGCCATTCTGTAAGGCCTTGTTTTTGAATTTTGTTCTGTTTTGAAAATACTAATCAATACATTATATAAAAAGCACTGTGAGCTGAACCCATCAATCGAAAATGATGGGTTCTTCTTCCGCTTCTGATCACCACCCAGTGGTTTGGACATATTGAGGGGCCAGGCTCTTCAGGATCACACATATATTAGTATGATTTATTTGTAGATTTAAAATGTTGATATGTTAAACCAACATCGCAGAGCTCCACGGCAATACAACTCACAGAAATCTGCAGCATATCAGAATAACACTAAAGTTCACTAAAGTGAGAATACTCAGTGAATTCCCCACATTAGGTAGACAACAAAGTTCCCCACATTAGGTAGACAGCATAGTTTACCCCCATTAGGTAGACAGCATAGTTCCCCCACATTAGGTAGACAGCATAGTTCCCCCACATTAGGTAAACAGCATAGTTTTGCCACATTAGGTATGCAGCAGTGTTCCCCCACATAAGGTAGACATCATAGTTTCCCCATATAAGGTTAGAAAGCACACTCCCCCCCCCCCCCCCCCCGCTTGAATGACCAACACACACTAACATACACTTACAGACACACTACAGACAGATACACTTACAGAGACACTCACCTGGCTGTCGATGGTTTATTCTTTCCTACCATGGACGGGACTGACATGTGACGTCACTGACATCCTCCTGCGTGGGTCTGCGGTGGAACCTCACTTGCGCGACGTTCCCCATCAGTCCCGCTGTAGTGTCATATTTTGTGTTTTGCCATAGAATGTGATACATGACTCAGCACTTTCCAGTGCTGGACTAAGACAGCTCCATTGGCTGACATAGGCACACCCGCTCTACCATTGGTTCCTGGGGGAGGGGGGGGGGGTGCGCGTGTCGAGTGACCACAAATAGCCATCTGGAGCCATCTAATACTGCCATCTAAAGTGCTCTTAAGTGTGATATCAAGAATTATACCAGAATTCATTCACTTCATCTTCTCACCAGCCTATTCTTTCATTTACAGGTATGTCATCATTCATCTCTTGAACAACTACCCCCATCATTGCATTGTCATGTATACTTAGTACTGTTATTTGGTATGTCATCATTCATCTCTTGAACAACTACCCCCATCATTGCATTGTCATGTATACTTAGTACTGTTATTTGGTATGTCATTATTCATCTCTTGAACAACTACCCCCATCATTGCATTGTCATGTATACTTAGTACTGTTATTTGGTATGTGTTTCTATTTTGTTTGATCACAACTCATTTCCCCTGAGTGATCCCAAACTGCTCTAATGCCAGCTTAATAGCGAGAAGGAAAAGAATCGTCAGGTTACAGGAAAAGAAGCCACAGGTTACAGTCTTGCCCTCAGAGGACTTTGGAGTCAGAATGGCGCCAGCTCCTAGAGAGGATGCGTCTACCTCCAGATAGAAGGGTCTCTCAGGATCAGGTCTAGAGAGAACTGATGCTGAGGTGAAGGCCTCATCAGCCTCAGGAGTCCAATTCTTGGGATTACAGTTTTTTTTTTGTGAGAGCCACAATCGGGGCGATCACAGAAGAAAAATGAGGAATGAACTGACGATTGTAATTAGCAAACCACAAGAAACGCTGAATGTCCCGTAGGCCAGTAGGTCTTGGCCAGTCCAAAACTGCAGACAACTTGCCAGGATCTATCTGAAGACCTTGACCAGACACAGTGGCCCTCATTTACTAACAGGATCCTGACACTTTTTGTCGGGTTTTGCGCCAGAGTTCTGTCTGCGCCAGAATTTGCACCAGAATCTGGCGCACAACCCGACAAAATCAAAATCACTCAGAGTGGGGAAAAAAATGACAAAAGGGGCGTTTTTCCCGACAAAAAAAAAAATCGCTCCGAGTGTGAAGAAAACAAGAAAACCTGTGAGTTTTGCTTCACAGAAAACCGACAGAGCTGTCGGTAAATTCCTCAAAATGCAGTGAATCCTGCTACTCCCAGCATGGAACAGGGTCTGTTCGATGTTGGGGGTAGAAGTAGAGGGGCTGAGGGATTGATCACACCGGGTCTCACTTCTGAGACCCGATCCGATCAGATGTTATTAAGCAGGGGAGCAGGCGGCATGTTCCGATCCCCTGCAATGTACAGTAAACTTTCATTTTTAAATTCCCCACCAGGAGCCCTGAATGGCCGGGACCGAGGAGCAAATCAGGGCTCCTGGCAGGGTTTTAATATAGAAGCGCTGTGGTGGGCAAAGATGTATAGAATCGCTGGGGGGGGAGGGGTATATATCTGGCCCCTCCAGCATTTCTATATATCTTTCCCCCTGCTGCGCTATATCAAACGTAGTGCCCGCTGCGCTTGAATAAATGTACTACCCCCCCAGCGCTATTATATATCTATACTGACCCCCGCTGCGCATATACTGACCCCCGCTGTGCATATTTATATATATGTGAAAGGTTGAATGACAACCTGGGTTTATGGGAGGGGCCTGGGTGGTATAAATACCAGCACGTGCAGGTTCAGGTGCACGTTGGACGTCACGCTGTAGGGGATCAGCTGACACGCCAGTCAGCTGATGCACAGGAGTCACGGTTTTCAGGGTAATGGTAAGCGGCCGGGGCCGGCCGGCGTGCCGACATCCGCGGCAGCCCACTCGCCGGAGGTAAGCTGGAGCACGGAGGGCGCCCTCGGTCAGCCCCGGCCACGGTTTCAGCACCTCCAGTCTTTTTATTATGTTCCCACCTACGGACCGGGTTCCCGTACTCCGTCCCCGATTCCCCCGTCCCGAACTCTCCTCCGCTCTCTTTGCGGTGGCCCCTGGACCCATCCCCCCCCTCCCGTTGCCGTTTTAACTCTGCTGGACGGTGCATGGGGAGGGGCCTTGGCGGCTACTGGGTTGCCGGAGGAGATTCTGACCTCTGCGGGTGGGCCCGAATCCCTTGCCTGGGAGTTTTACCGGGGTTCCCGACCACCCGCGGCCGAGTGGCAAGATCGGTTTACCCCCCCCCCTTCCCCCCCACCCCGCTCACAAGAGCGGTGCCGCCGGGTCACATGGTGTGCGGGGGGGCGGGGCCCACTGCCGTCTCGGGACCCGGCTGGTCCTTCACCTGGATTTCTGCGCCGGGTCACCTCCTCCTCTTGCTCGGCCTCGTTCGGTCGCCCGGCCGCGTGGTCCGGGGGGGGGGGGGGGGGGGGGCGGAGCCCATGACTGTCATGGTGCCTGGCATGGTTCTCGCGCCGGGCTCTCCTCCTCCTCACTCCCCGTGGCTCAGGGCGGCGGGATCGGCGTCCTCCCCGTTGGCTGGGGGCGGCGTCGCCGGGCAGCATGGTATGCAAAGGGGCAGAGCTAAAACTTGCAAGCGGGTCAATACACTGGCTTCCCTATAGACGGGGGACTCATCTAAGGGCCCGGCTCCCCGCGACCACAGGGCCGCGGGTATGCCAAGGGGGAAGTCTCCGGTGCAATTCCCCTCCTCCACTTATCACACCCGAGGTTTCCCTGCCGGACGCAGGGTCCCCACGGACCACGTTTAATGGTGGCTGACTGTTCACGTAGCGGCCATGCCATGCAGCCGCTCACAACGTTGTGCCATACAGTCACTCATAACAGTTGATAATGCACAGTCGCTCACAGAATTTTATTTCGTACAGTCACTCGGCATTCATACCTGGCAGTCACCTAGCATTTATACCGTCCAGTCACTCATAGCTTTCACTCCGTGCAGTCACTCATAGCATTTACACCGTGCAGTCATTACATGTTACCATACAGTATACACGCATATATTTTCGTTCAGTATACACTTACATTTACTACACGGTATACACACTTGCATTTACCATATAGCATACACACTTGCATTTCCATACAGTATACATGCTGGTATTTTCCATACAGTATACACGCTGGTATTTTCCATGCAGTATACACGTTTGTATTTTCCGTACAGTATACACACTGGTATTTTCCATTTAGTATACACGTTTGTATTTTCCATACAGTATACACGCTGGTATTTTCCATACAGTATACACGTTTGTATTTTCCATACAGTATACACGCTGGTATTTTCCATACAGTATACACTCTTGTTTTTTCCATACAGTATACACGCTGGTATTTTCCATACAGTATACACGTTTGTATTTTCCATACAGTAAACACGCTGGCATTTTCCATACAGTATACACGTTTGTTTTTCCATACAACATACACGCTTATATTTCCATACAGTATACACGCTTGTATTGACCATACAGTATACACGCTCGTATTGTCCTTACAGTACATGCTTGTATTTTCATACAATAGAACACGCTTGTATTTTCATACAATAGAACATGCTTGTATTTTGTTCAATAGAATACGCTTGTATTTTCGTACAATAGAACACACGTGTATTTTCATATAGTAGGACACGCTTGGGTTTTCATACAAGGACACGCCCGCATTGTCATACAGTATGACACGCTTGTATTTTCAAGAACACGCTTGGATTTTCATACAGGGTACACGCTTGGATTTGCATACAGTGTGTACGCTGTGTGTCCTACAGTGTAAGTGCTTTTATCATCCAGGTAGAATGCATGCTTGTCTTGCATACAGTATAGATGCTTGTATTTGCATACAGTATACACTCTCGTTTTCTCTAGAACATGTGATGGTATTTGCATACAAATATGCGATTGTACATTCACACAGTATACGCGCTTGTAAGGTAGGCACACTTGCATTTTCCATATAGATTACACGCTTGGGTTTCTTACGATGTACACACTCGTGTTTCTCATGCAATATTTACACTGGTGTTTCATACGGTACACATGACTGTAATTTGTACAGTATGAACGCTTACTCTTTCACACAGTGTACATGCTCGTATTTCCAGTACAGTATTCATGCTCGTATTTCCAGTACAGTATACACGCTAGTATTTCCAGTACAGTGTTCTCGTATTTCCAGAACAGTATACACGCTCGTATTTCCAGTACAGTATGCATTCTAGTATTTTAAGGTCAGGATACACGTTCGTATTTCCAGTACAGTAGACACGCTCACTTTTCTATATAATATATGTTAGTATTTTCTTTATACAGTATACACGATTGTATTTTCCGATGGTATTGTCTGAACGGTATGCATGATTGCACTTTCCATAAAGTATACGCGATGGTATCTTCGGTACAGCAGGCACGATTGCATTTTCCGTACAGTATACATGATTGCACTTTCGGTACAGTATACATGATTGCTTTTTTCCGTACAGTATACATGATTGCTTTTTTCCGTACAGTATACATGATTGCACTTTCCATATAGTATACGCAATTGTATCTTCTGTACAGCAGGCACGGTTGCATTTTCCGTTCAGTATACATGGTTGCATTTTCCAGACAGTGTACATGATGGCATTTTCCGTACAGTGTACATGATGGCATTTTCCGTACAGTATACACGATCGCATTTTCCGTACAGTATACACGATTGCATTTTCCGTACGGTATACACGATGGCATTTCCATTCTGTAGGCACGCTGGTGGTTGCCATGCGGTGTGCATGCCGGTGGTTGTTGTGGGTGCATGCCGGCGATTGTTGTGGGTGCGCGCACTGGTGTCTACTGTACGGCGGGCATGCCGGTGTTTTCTGTACGGTGTGCCCGCCTGTGGTTGGCATACGGGGTGCGCGCGGGTGTTTTACCATTCGGTGTGTGTGCTGGTAATTAGCACACAGTATACATACTTGTATGTTCCATTCAGTTACACGCTCAGTTTCCATTAGGGATAACACGATTATGGTTTAGATTGTGTGACTCTCAGGTTTCCGATGGCTTAAAACGTTGATGTTGCATTACGAGATTTCATTCATATTTCCATATGCCATGGCATACTATTGTTCACCATAGGGTACAACACGCTCATGTCACATACGTGGCATACGCATAGGTTTCCACACGTTATCATACGCTTATGTGTCTATACGGCATAACACGTGGTGTTCCATACGATTAATGCGATCAAATTCCATATAGCTTACACATACCCGTAGGCCTTCCATACGGTATTACACGCTTACCGGGCTATAGTATAACTGGATCATGTTTTCTCACCGTGGTAAGCATAGGTGTCTATGGTAATTGGGTTAGACATGTCTTACTGAGTGCATTTTCACCATTTTGGGTCATGTCCCGTTTACAGGTTGTGGATATTCTAAACCTGCCTGCCACGTCTGCAGGGGAATACATAATTTGGGCTATTGTTTCAGACACGTTTTCCTGAGCAATAGCAGCAGCACACATAGAGGAGTATATACCTGATATGCCTGACTCATTCTCAGGTGGGATATACTACTTGGTTATTGTTGCTGACACGTTTTCAGAGCAATAACATCACCACACATAGGCAGCTGTATACCTGTTATGCCTGTCACGTCCTCAGGTTGGGATGCACTGTATAGTCGTATGTTCTGACACGTTTCCAGGATACGACTGCCATACCGGTATTAAAGTGATCATTTACGGGTGAACTGAGTCTGGTTGCTATAATATGGGTATGTATACCTTATGTAATTTTGCTTACTATCATAGCATTTACTACGGCACATGCGCTACGTAAGTTCGGGCATTCTACGTATAAGTTACTACTTGCATGACGCAATGCTTATCTGCCCTTTTGTTTCGGGTACCCAGTAAAGGTCTCCGTACACGTACGTTATTTTAAGCAGGTTACTTAGTCCTGATTCTACGTTCATGAATAGGTCAGGTTACGTTAACATACCACAGTTATAGGTTCTACGTCAAGCTATCTTACTTTGCATACAGTAGTCATACGTGTTACGCCGAGCGCTCCGGGTCCCCGCTCCTCCCCGGAGCGCTCGCTTCACTCCTCCCGCTGCAGCGCTCCGGTCACGTCCTCTGACCCGGGGCGCTGCGATTCCGCTGCCAGCCGGGATGCGATTCGCGATGCGGGTAGCGCCCGCTCGCGATGCGCACCCCGGCTCCCCTACCTGACTCGCTCTCCGTCTGTTCTGTCCCGGCGCGCGCGGCCCCGCTCCCTAGGGCGCGCGCGCGCCGGGTCTCTGCGATTTAAAGGGCCACTGCGCCGCTGATTGGCGCAGTGGTTCCAATTAGTGTGTTCACCTGTGCACTTCCCTATATCACCTCACTTCCCCTGCACTCCCTTGCCGGATCTTGTTGCCATTGTGCCAGTGAAAGCGTTCCTTGTGTGTTCCTAGCCTGTGTTCCAGACCTTCTGCCGTTGCCCCTGACTACGATCCTTGCTGCCTGCCCCGACCTTCTGCTACGTCCGACCTTGCTTCTGCCTACTCCCTTGTACCGCGCCTATCTTCAGCAGCCAGAGAGGTGAGCCGTTGCTAGTGGATACGACCTGGTCACTACCGCCGCAGCAAGACCATCCCGCTTTGCGGCGGGCTCTGGTGAAAACCAGTAGTGGCTTAGAACCGGTCCACTAGCACGGTCCACGCCAATCCCTCTCTGGCACAGAGGATCCACTACCTGCCAGCCGGCATCGTGACGGTAGATCCGGCCATGGATCCCGCTGAAGTTCCTCTGCCAGTTGTCGCTGACCTCACCACGGTGGTCGCCCAGCAGTCACAACAGATAGCGCAACAAGGCCAACAGCTGTCTCAACTGACCGTTATGCTACAACAGTTACTACCACAGCTTCAGCAGTCATCTCCTCCGCCAGCTCCTGCACCTCCTCCGCAGCGAGTGGCCGCTCCTGGGATACGCTTATCCTTGCCGGATAAATTTGATGGGGACTCTAAGTTTTGCCGTGGCTTTCTTTCCCAATGTTCCCTGCATCTGGAGATGATGTCGGACCTGTTTCCCACTGAAAGGTCTAAGGTGGCTTTCGTAGTCAGCCTTCTGTCCGGAAAAGCCCTGTCATGGGCCACACCGCTCTGGGACCGCAATGACCCCGTCACTGCCTCTGTACACTCCTTCTTCTCGGAAATCCGAAGTGTCTTTGAGGAACCTGCCCGAGCCTCTTCTGCTGAGACTGCCCTGTTGAACCTGGTCCAGGGTAATTCTTCCGTTGGCGAGTATGCCGTACAATTCCGTACTCTTGCTTCAGAATTGTCCTGGAATAATGAGGCCCTCTGCGCGACCTTCAAAAAAGGCCTATCCAGCAACATTAAAGATGTTCTGGCCGCACGAGAAATTCCTGCTAATCTACATGAACTTATTCACCTAGCCACTCGCATTGACATGCGTTTTTCCGAAAGGCGTCAGGAACTCCGCCAAGATATGGACTCTGTTCGCACGAGGCGTTTCTTCTCCTCGGCTCCTCTCTCCTCTGGTCCCCTGCAATCTGTTCCTGTGCCTCCCGCCGTGGAGGCTATGCAGGTCGACCGGTCTCGCCTGACACCTCAAGAGAGGACACGACGCCGTATGGAGAACCTCTGCCTGTACTGTGCTAGTACCGAACACTTCCTGAGGGATTGTCCTATCCGTCCTCCCCGCCTGGAAAGACGTACGCTGACTCCGCACAAAGGTGAGACAGTCCTTGATGTCTACTCTGCTTCTCCACGTCTTACTGTGCCTGTGCGGATGTCTGCCTCTGCCTTCTCCTTCTCTACAGTGGCCTTCTTGGACTCTGGATCTGCAGGAAATTTTATTTTGGCCTCTCTCGTCAACAGGTTCAACATCCCCGTGACCAGTCTCGCCAGACCCCTCTACATCAATTGTGTAAATAATGAAAGATTGGACTGTACCATACGTTTCCGCACGGAGCCCCTTCTTATGAGCATCGGATCTCATCATGAGAGGATTGAACTTTTGGTCCTCCCCAATTGCACCTCGGAAATTCTCCTTGGACTTCCCTGGCTTCAACTTCATTCCCCAACCCTGGATTGGTCCACTGGGGAGATCAAGAGTTGGGGGTCCTCTTGTTCCAAGAACTGTCTAAAACCGGTTCCCAGTAACCCTTGCCGTAACTCTGTGGTTCCTCCAGTAACCGGTCTCCCTAAGGCCTATATGGACTTCGCGGATGTTTTCTGCAAAAAACAAGCTGAGACTCTACCTCCTCACAGGCCTTATGATTGCCCTATCGACCTCCTCCCGGGCACTACTCCACCCCGGGGCAGAATTTATCCTCTCTCTGCCCCAGAGACTCTTGCCATGTCCGAATACGTCCAGGAGAATCTTAAAAAGGGCTTTATCCGTAAATCCTCCTCTCCTGCCGGAGCCGGATTTTTCTTTGTGTCCAAAAAAGATGGCTCCCTACGTCCTTGCATTGACTACCGCGGTCTTAATAAAATCACGGTTAAGAACCGCTACCCCTTACCCCTCATCTCTGAACTCTTTGATCGCCTCCAAGGTGCCCACATCTTTACTAAATTGGACTTAAGAGGCGCCTATAACCTCATCCGCATCAGAGAGGGGGACGAGTGGAAAACGGCATTTAACACCAGAGATGGACACTTTGAGTATCTGGTCATGCCCTTTGGCCTGTGCAACGCCCCTGCCGTCTTCCAAGACTTTGTCAATGAAATTTTTCGTGATCTGTTATACTCTTGTGTTGTTGTATATCTGGACGATATCCTAATTTTTTCTGCCAATCTAGAAGAACACCGCCAGCATGTCCGTATGGTTCTTCAGAGACTTCGTGACAACCAACTCTATGCCAAAATTGAGAAATGTCTGTTTGAATGCCAATCTCTTCCTTTTCTAGGATATTTGGTCTCTGGCCAGGGACTACAGATGGATCCAGACAAATTTTCTGCCGTCTTAGATTGGCCACGCCCCTCCGGACTCCGTGCTATCCAACGCTTTTTGGGGTTCGCCAATTATTACAGGCAATTTATTCCACATTTTTCTACCATTGTGGCTCCTATCGTGGCTTTAACCAAAAAAAATGCTGATCCCAAGTCCTGGCCTCCTCAAGCAGAAGACGCCTTTAAACGACTCAAGTCTGCCTTTTCTTCGGCTCCCGTCCTCTCCAGACCTGACCCTTCCAAACCCTTCCTATTGGAGGTTGATGCCTCCTCAGTGGGAGCTGGAGCTGTTCTTCTACAAAAAAATTCTTCCGGGCATGCTGTCACTTGTGGTTTTTTCTCTAGGACCTTCTCTCCAGCGGAGAGGAACTACTCCATCGGGGATCGAGAGCTTCTAGCCATTAAATTAGCACTTGAGGAATGGAGGCATCTGTTGGAGGGATCAAGTTCTCCTGTTATTATCTACACCGACCACAAGAACCTCTCCTACCTCCAGTCTGCCCAACGGCTGAATCCTCGCCAGGCCCGGTGGTCTCTGTTCTTTGCCCGATTTAATTTTGAGATTCACTTTCGTCCTGCCGATAAGAACATTAGGGCCGATGCTCTCTCTCGTTCCTCGGATGCCTCAGAAGTTGAACTCTCTCCGCAACACATCATTCCACCTGACTGCCTGATCTCCACTTCTCCTGCCTCCATCAGGCAGACTCCTCCAGGAAAGACCTTTGTTTCTCCTCGCCAACGCCTCGGAATCCTCAAATGGGGTCACTCCTCCCATCTCGCAGGTCATGCGGGTATCAAGAAATCTGTGCAACTCATCTCCCGCTTCTATTGGTGGCCGACTCTGGAGACGGATGTTGTGGACTTTGTGCGAGCCTGCACTATCTGTGCCCGGGATAAGACTCCTCGCCAGAAGCCCGCTGGTTTTCTTCATCCTCTGCCTGTCCCCGAACAGCCTTGGTCTCTGATTGGTATGGATTTTATTACTGATTTACCCCCTTCCCGTGGCAACACTGTTATTTGGGTGGTCGTTGATCGATTCTCCAAAATGGCACATTTCATCCCTCTTCCTGGTCTTCCTTCTGCGCCTCAGTTGGCTAAACAATTTTTTGTACACATTTTTCGTCTTCACGGGTTGCCTACGCAGATTGTCTCGGATAGAGGCGTCCAATTCGTGTCTAAATTCTGGAGGGCTCTCTGTAAACAACTCAAGATTAAATTAAATTTTTCTTCTGCATATCATCCCCAGTCCAATGGACAAGTAGAAAGAATTAACCAGATCTTGGGTGATTATTTGCGACATTTTGTTTCCTCCCGCCAGGATGACTGGGCAGATCTCCTCCCATGGGCCGAATTCTCGTATAACTTCAGGGTCTCTGAGTCTTCCTCCAAATCCCCATTTTTCGTGGTGTACGGCCGTCACCCTCTTCCCCCCCTCCCTACTCCCTTGCCCTCTGGTCTGCCCGCTGTGGATGAAATTTCTCGTGACCTTTCCATCATATGGAGAGAGACCCAAAATTCTCTCTTACAGGCTTCATCACGCATGAAGAAGTTCGCGGATAAGAAAAGAAGAGCCCCTCCCGTTTTTTCCCCTGGAGACAAGGTATGGCTCTCCGCTAAATATGTCCGCTTCCGTGTCCCTAGCTACAAGTTGGGACCACGCTATCTTGGTCCTTTCAAAATTTTGTGTCAAATTAATCCTGTCTCTTATAAACTTCTTCTTCCTCCTTCTCTTCGTATCCCTAATGCCTTTCACGTCTCTCTTCTCAAACCACTCATCCTCAACCGTTTTTCTCCCAAATCTGTTCCTCCCACTCCTGTTTCCGGCTCCTCGGACATCTTCTCGGTCAAAGAAATCTTAGCTGCCAAAAAGGTCAGAGGGAAAAATTTTTTTTTAGTGGACTGGGAGGGTTGTGGTCCTGAAGAGAGATCCTGGGAACCTGAGGACAACATCCTAGACAAAAGTCTGCTCCTCAGGTTCTCAGGCTCTAAGAAGAGGGGGAGACCCAAGGGGGGGGGTACTGTTACGCCGAGCGCTCCGGGTCCCCGCTCCTCCCCGGAGCGCTCGCTTCACTCCTCCCGCTGCAGCGCTCCGGTCACGTCCTCTGACCCGGGGCGCTGCGATTCCGCTGCCAGCCGGGATGCGATTCGCGATGCGGGTAGCGCCCGCTCGCGATGCGCACCCCGGCTCCCCTACCTGACTCGCTCTCCGTCTGTTCTGTCCCGGCGCGCGCGGCCCCGCTCCCTAGGGCGCGCGCGCGCCGGGTCTCTGCGATTTAAAGGGCCACTGCGCCGCTGATTGGCGCAGTGGTTCCAATTAGTGTGTTCACCTGTGCACTTCCCTATATCACCTCACTTCCCCTGCACTCCCTTGCCGGATCTTGTTGCCATTGTGCCAGTGAAAGCGTTCCTTGTGTGTTCCTAGCCTGTGTTCCAGACCTTCTGCCGTTGCCCCTGACTACGATCCTTGCTGCCTGCCCCGACCTTCTGCTACGTCCGACCTTGCTTCTGCCTACTCCCTTGTACCGCGCCTATCTTCAGCAGCCAGAGAGGTGAGCCGTTGCTAGTGGATACGACCTGGTCACTACCGCCGCAGCAAGACCATCCCGCTTTGCGGCGGGCTCTGGTGAAAACCAGTAGTGGCTTAGAACCGGTCCACTAGCACGGTCCACGCCAATCCCTCTCTGGCACAGAGGATCCACTACCTGCCAGCCGGCATCGTGACAATACGCTTACGTCATTGTTGCGGGTATGACACTACGTGCTAGGCATAGTGCTTACTTTCATGGTAACCACAGTGCACGGATCTTACACGTGATGGTCATTTGCATCAGGCACATAGGCGCATTATCAACCATTTTGAATCGGGTTACGTTTACAGGTTACGGATATTCTCACACTGCCTGCCACGTCTGCAGGGGAATACATCATTTGGGCTATTGTTTCGGGCACGTTTTCCCGAGCAGTAGCAGCAGGACACATAGAGGAGTGTATACCTGATATGCCTGACACGTTCTCAGGTGGGATATACTACTTGGTTATTGTTGCTGACACGTTTTCAGAGCAGTAACGGCACTACACATAGGCAGCTGTATACCCGTCATGCCTGTCACGTTCTCAGGTGGGATGCACTGCATAGTCGTATGTTCTGACTCGTTTGCAGCATACGACTGTTATACCGGTATTAAGTGATCATTTACAGGTGACCTGTGTACACATGTTAACATGGTTCAGTTAGTTGTTTTCTCCCATAGTTATGGTCGTTGATTTAGGGAATACTTCGTGGTATCGGCAGTATATATCTGTAATGTTCTGTGTCTCATGACACTTGGGTTTCTTTTTAGGGCTCCCTACGGTTGTCAGGTTTTGGCCATAATCCTGGAAACTACATACTAGGTTTATGGATAGTGGGTCATGTGGTACAGTAGGATAGGGAGCGGGTTGGTCAGTCCATTCAGAAAGTTCAGGTGGCGAATATGCACATGGTGTCTAGATGGTAGCTAGGGCTTCTGGTGAGGTAGGTGTCATTATAGGGATGTCCGCAGTAATATCGGATATTCGCTGAGGGGGTTGGGAACATGGCCTGAAGGCTGGTTTGGCAGCTCAGGCTCTGGTATCACAAGGGCATATTATACCACTCCACTAGGCATGCTGTTTTTTGCCCACTTAAGGTGTACCTCCCGACGGCGGCACGGGCACACCTCTGCCGCAGATTAGATAAGGTAGGTTATGTCCGGTATTCTTGTTACAGGATAGGAAATAGGGTTATAGTTATCATGGTATGTTAGGTTAGGTAGGCGTACGTTCCATACGCACTGAAAGGCCCTGACCATAAGTGAAAGGTTGAATGACAACCTGGGTTTATGGGAGGGGCCTGGGTGGTATAAATACCAGCACGTGCAGGTTCAGGTGCACGTTGGACGTCACGCTGTCCCACCCATCAGCCCTCCCTCTTTTTTCAGGTCTTCCTTCAGCCTCATTCAGGGTATGCCCACTTAAGGTGTACCCCCCGACGGCGGCACGGGCACACCTCTGCCGCAGATTAGATAAGGTAGGTTATGTCCGGTATTCTTGTTACAGGATAGGAAATAGGGTTATAGTTATCATGGTATGTTAGGTTAGGTAGACGTACGTTCCATACGCACTGAAAGGCCCTGACCATAAATATATATATATATATATATATATATATATATATATATATATATATATATATATATACTGACCCCCCCAGCTGCGCATATTAATATTCATGCTCTCCTCCCCTGGCTGCCAATGAATGAAAACTCTATTAGCGGCAGAGCGGAAGGCTGCGGGGGTCAGACATATGGATATATGTCTGACCCTCACTTAATACATATACAAATGCTGGCTCACCGCTATGAATGACAAGTAAAGCAGTGCAGGGAGCCGAGGCTCGCGCTGCTGCTCCTAATAGCTTACTTATCATTTATAGCGGTGAGCCGGCACCTGTATATATAGATACGCGGTAGGGGTCAGACATATGGATATATGTCTGACCCTCACAGCATCTATATATACAGGTGCCGGCTCACCGCTATGAATGACAAGTAAAGCAGTGCAGGGAGCGGAGGCTCGCGCTGCTGCTGCCAATAGCTTACTTGTCATTCATAGCGGTGAGCCGGCATTTGTATATGTATGATGTGAGGGTCAGACATATATCCATATGTCTGACCCCCACAGCATGATATGCAGCAGCCTTCCGCTCCGCCGCTAATAGAGTTTTCATTCATTGGCAGCCAGGGGAGGGTGAGCATGAATATTAATATGCGCAGCTGGGGGGGTCAGTATATATATAAATATGAGCAACGGGGGTCAGTATATGCGCAGCGAGGGTCAGTATAGATATATAATAGCGCTGGGGGGGGGCAGTACATTTATTCAAGCGCAGCTGGCACTAAGTTTGATATAGCGCAGCAGGGGGAAAGATATATAGAAACACTGGAGGGGCCAGATATATACCCTTCCCCCCCCCAGCGATTCTATACATCTTTGCCCACCACAGCGCTTCTATATTAAAACCCTGCCAGGAGCCCTGATTGGCTCCTCGGTCCCGGCCATTCAGGGCTCCTGGTGGGGAATTTAAAAATGAAAGTTTACTGTACATTGCAGGGGATCGGAACATGCCGCCTGCTCCCCTGCTTAATAACATCTGATCGGATCGGGTCTCAGAAGTGAGACCCGGTGCGATCAATCCCTCAGCCCCTCTACTACTACTACCCCCAACATAGAACAGACCCCATTTGTAAATACTTCTATTACTTATTAGCTGCTGTACTTATTAGCTGCTGAATACTACAGAGGAAATTGTTTTCTTTTTGGAATGCTCTCTGATGACATCACGACCACAGTTCTCTCTGCTGACGTTAATATAATAATAATAACGCTTTATTTATTGTTGTCCTTAGTGGGATTTGAACCTAAGTCCCCAGCACTGCAAGGCAGCAGTGCTAACCACTGAGCCACCATGCTGCCCTTAGCATACATCTGCTATGCATGGTTGCTAAAATGGACAGAGATGTCAGCAGAGAGCACTGTGTTCGTGATGTATCAGTGTTCCAAAAAGAAAGGAATTTCCTCTGTAGCATTCAGCAGCTAATAAGTACTGGAAGGATTAAGATTTTTTAATAGAAGTAATTTACAAATATGTTTAACTTTCTACCACCAGTTGATTTAAAAGAAAAAAGGCTTTCACCGGAGTACCCCTTTAACGAATTCTTAAAAGACAGCTGGAGCGTTACAGAGGCCAAATGGCATCATGAGATATTCAAAGTCTCCATCTCGGGTGTTAAAGGCTGTCTTCCATTCATCTTTTTCACAAATACGAATGAGATTGTATGCTCTCGAAGATCCAATTTGAAGAAAATCTTGGCTCCCCGAAGACTATCAAAAAGTTCAGAAATTAAAGGCAAAAGGCTAGTGATTTTTGATCGTAATTTTGTTAAGTCCCCGGTAGTCAATACAAGGACGAAGAGAACAATCCTTCTTCCCGACAAAGAAGAAACTCTCTCCGGCTGGGGAGGAGGATTTACGGTTGAACCCCTTTTGGACTCTTGGATATATTTAGCTATGGCTTGTGTCTCTGGAACAGACAAAAGGATAAATTCTTCCCCGGGGAGGCAAAGTCTCTGGCTGTAAGTTAATAGGACAGTTATAGGGACGATGTGACAGAAGAATTTAAGCCTGCTTTTCACTGAATATATCAGAGTAGTCTTGATAAGGAAGGGGCAATCCCAGCATAGAAGAAGGCATATTGATATACTTAGGCAGGGTAGGCTCGAGACAGTGTTTCTGGCAAAAAAAATCCCTAGCGGGTGACCTCACCAGACCTCCAGTCGAGGAGTGGAGTGTGATGCTGAAGCCAAGGAAGAACAAGAAGAAGCTCTGAAGTACAATGTGGAAGCACGTAGAACTAAATTTTTTCCTTATGTAACACAATCATTTGCATAACGAGAGGTTCAGTGTGGAAAGCACAGTACAGTTCAGGTTTTCTCCATTGACAGAGGAAATGTACATAGGCTTAGCAAGTAGAGTCACTGGAAGACGATGTTTATGGACCAGAGAGGCATCAATTAAATCTCCAATGGAATCGGAGTCCAAAAAGGCAGAAGCGAAGAAAGATGTCTTGGTATGAGTATAAACTTGAACCGGCATGGTCAAACAAGTAGAGGTAGCATTCACACCTAGGGATGCCTCTCCCACGAATCCTAGGTGCAAGCGTTTCCCAAACACTGAGGACATATAGAACAGCCTTTAAGAAAATGCTCCGGACTGGCACAATATAGGCACAAATTCTCATTGCATCGACAGGATCTTTCCTGCAGTGTTAGACGAGACCAATCCACCTGCATTGCCTCTTCGGCAGGAAACATAGGAGAGGGTAGAGGTGGATGCTGGAATACAGGTGTCAGATGAGGAAATCGCGGAATACGGACAGGTTCTCTTTCCAGATGAAGTTCTTCCTGCCTCTCGGCAAAATGCACACGAATTTGAGTGGTCAAATGGATAAGCTCACACAGGGTAGAAGGAGGATCTTGTGCTGCAAGACTAGACAGTCCTTTTGAAAGTAGCACACAAGGCCTTGTCGTTCCAAGCCAGTTCAGAAGCAAGAGTGCAGAACCGCATAGTCGCCCACTGAGGAGTTCCCTTGACTGAGATTCAGAAGTGCCGTCTCGGCCGAGGAGGCCCATGCAGGTTCTTCAAAGAAATTGCAAAATTCAAAGAGAAAAACCTGCAGGTTAGAAGACACCGGATCATTACGATCCCAGAGTATAATAGACTGACCACAATCGCCACTTTAGCTCTCTCAGTCGATACTGATCAGCCATGAGCTCCAAATGCATAGAGCATTGAGTCACGAAGCCTCTACACAACTTAGGCTCTCCTTCATACTTCGAAGGCAAGGGTAAATGAAGCTTGGATTCGGAAGGAGCTGCAGGCACAGGAGGAGACACAGGAGCAGGATGTGGCTGCTGTTGCTGCTGCTGGACGGCTAGAAGCTGTTGCATCATGGCAGATAGTTGATTGAGTTGTTCCGCCTGATGGACTAACTGCTGCGACTGTTGAGCGACGACGGTGGAGAGATCCATAACATCAGGCAGAGGCACCCCAGGGGGATTCATGGCTGGATCTTACCATTAGCGGCAAGGAGGTAGTAGATCCGCTGAGCCTGTGTGAATGATGGCTTTTGCCATGTCAGGGAGCGGAGTCTAAGGTGCCGCTGGTTTTCACCAGAGCCCGCCGCAAAGCATGATGGACTTGCTGTGGCAGGCAGCACCCAGGTCGCTACACCTGACACGACATGTCTACACAGGCTGCTGAGGAGAAGACGTGGTACAGGAGGAATATGGCAACTCGTCAGTATAGCAGAAAGTCAGGGCTGGCAGCACGGTAGCGAGAACAGGGAAGCAGCAAGAGGTCAGTAGGCAGGCGGCACAGGTAGGTCAGGTAGCAGGTAGGTCAGGAACACGGTAAGGCAGGGCACAATAAACGCTTTCACTAGGGCACTTGGCACACAAAGATCCGGCAAGAGGTAAAGGGAGGTGCACATACTTATAGAGAAGGGACAGGTGCAAACACTAATTAAGGGCGCACTGGCCCTTTAAATCTCAGAGCTCCGGTGTGTGTGTCCTGGAAGGCGGGGACACACGCACCAGTGGTGTGAGAACACGGAGGAAACAGAAGAAGGAGGAGGTGAGTGACAGCCCGGGATTCGCATGTGGGCAAGTCCCGCCATGGGAATCCTGGGCCCACCGGAGGACAGAGGAAGAGAGCACTCACGGCCTGTGTGACTGGCCGGAGCGCTAGCTGTAAAAAACAGTATTATTTCACTACCCCAGCACACACCCTATGCATGTTACAGCAAGGCAAAGTGTTCTACACCCCTATTAAGGCTCTCTGTAGTCCAGAAATAGCCGTTTTTAATAGCGATTCGCCGCAAATTAATCCGGACTGAAATTATTTGGATCAAATTTTTTGCTCATCTCTACTCCAGACATTATGCTGCCCCCACCATGATCACTGTAGGGATGGTATTGAGCAGGTGATGGGCAGTGCCTGGTTTCCCCAAAACATGATGCTGCCCCCACCATATTTCACGGTAGACATGATATTGGGCAGGTGAAGGGGCAGTGCCTGGTTTCCTCCAGACATGATGCTGCCCCCACCATGATCACTGTAGAGATGGTATTGGACAGGTGATGGACAGTGCCTGGTTTCCTCCAGACATGATGCTGCCCCCACCGACATGATATTGGACAGGTGATGGGCAGTGCCTGGTTTCCTCCAGACATGATGTTGCCCCCACCATGATCACTGTAGGCAGGGCCGTTTGAAGAAATTTGGGGACCTCAAGCAAAATGGACATGGAGGCCACCCCCCCTTTGATGTTCACGCACGTCACGCTCTAGGGCCGGCATCAGGACATGGTAACGCCGGCCCTTGAATTCTGGGAGCGCAATGTAAGCGAACGTCGATACGACGCACATTAGGTAGGCAGTGTTACCCCCACATTAGGTGCAGCAGTGTTCCCCCCACATTAGGTGCAGCAGTGTTCCTTACCCATACCCCCTGTCCAGCCCCCCCCCCCCCCGGGCATTTTTTTTGGTGGGGGTTCGACTGCTGAGACCCCCACCGATCACCTCGGTTGCAGTGGTTCTCCAGCTGTTGGAAAGCTAAAACTCCCATCATGTCTGAAGAGCCTCTGGCAAGGGGAGTTGTAGTTTTGTAACAGCTGGAGAGACACAGATTGGACACAGTTTTACCCATCATCACTGCAGAACTTACAAGTGACTACAGCTCTGATGGGGCAGTCAGGAGAATACACAATGATATCAGTGACCTGAGTGACATCTTCTGACCTGAGTAATGTCTTCTCTGTTATCTTTTCTTCTTCATCTGGTCCAGAGACCAGGTCTTCCTCCAGCTCCATCTTCTCTGCAGAGTCTGACATCCAGACATCATTGGCTCCTCACTGTCAGCAGAACCTCATCCTCTGCATGAAGACAGTAATCATTATAACCTTAATAAAATACTGCCCCACACTGTTACCCTGAATAAAATACTGCCCCACACTGTACCCTGAATATAATACTGCCATACACTGTACCCACTAAATATAATACTGCCACACACTGTACCCTGATTATAATACTGCTGTACACTGTACCCTGAATATAATACTGCTATACACTGTACCCACTAAATATAACCCTGCCACACACTGTACCCTGAATATAATACTGCCATACACTGTACCCTAAATATAATACTGCTATACACAGTACCCACTAAATATACTACCACACACTGTACCCACTAAATATAATACTGCCATACACTGTACCCACTAAATATAATCCTGCTATTCACTGTACCCACTAAATATAATACTGCCCCACACTGTACCCTAAATAAAATACTGCCCCACACTGTATCCTAAATAAAATACTGCCCCACACTGTACCCTGAATATAATACTGCTATACACTGTACCCTGAATATAATACTGCCCCACACTGTACCCTGAATATAATACTGCCCCACACTGTACCCACTAAATATAATTCTGCCACACACTGTACCCTGAATATAATGCTGCTCCACACTGTATCCACTGAATACAATAATACTGCCACACATGCATACACATCATATATACATATACACCCCTCTTATCTTCTGTGTCCTCATCACCCCCATAAACCCCCCCCCCCCCCCCGCCAAACCTCTCCTCATCATTACTATAACTCCCCACCTCTCCTCATCACTATTATAACCAGGGGAGGTTATGGGGGGTGATGAGGAGAGGTGCAGGGGGGGGGCACCTCTCATCACCCCCATAACACCCCCCATGCACCTCTCATCACCCTCATAACACCCCCCTGCACCTCTCATCACTCCCATAACATCCCCCCCCCTTCACCTCTCATCACCCCCATAACACCCCCGGCACCTCTCATCACCCCCATAACACCCCCTGCATCTCTCATGACCCCCATAACACCCCCCATGCATCTCTCATCACCCCCATAACACCCCCCTGCATCTCTCATGACCCCATAACACCCCTCCTGCATCTCTCATGACCCCATAACACCCCCCCCTGCACCTCTCATCACCCCTACACCTCTCATCAACCCCATGAGACCCGCCCTGCATCTCTCATGACCCCCATAACACCCATGCACCTCTCATGACCCCCATAACACCCCCCTGCATCTCTCATGACCCCCATAACACCCCCCTGCACCTCTCATCACCCCCATAACACCCCCCTGCATCTTTCATCACCCCCATAACACCCCCCTGCATCTCTCATGACCCCATAACACCCCCCTGCATCTCTCATGGCCCCATAACACCCCCCTGCATCTCTCATGACCCCATAACACCCCCTGCATCTCTCATGACCCCATAACACCCCCCCTGCACCTCTCATCACCCCCATAACACCCCCTGCATCTCTCATGAACCCCATAACACCCCCCTGCATCTCTCATGAACCCCATAACACCCCCCCTGCATCTCTCATGACCCCCATAACACCCCTGCATCTCTCATGACCCCCATAACACCCCCCCCCTGCATCTCTCATGACCCCCATAACACCCCCCTGCACCTCTCATCACCGCCATAACACCCCCCTGCATCTCTCATGACCCCCATAACACCCCCCTGCATCTCTCATGACCCCCATAACACCCGCCTGCATCTCTCATGACCCCCATAACACCATTGCACCTCTCATGACCCCCATAATACCCCCTGCATCTCTCATGACCCCCATAACACCCCCCTGCAACTCTCATCACCCCCATAACACCCCCCCACCCCCCCCACCACACACACACACCTCTCATCACCATTGCAGTCCCCTAACCACCATACAATCCCCCCCCCCCCCGCGCCAGTGTACTTACCCTGCCGCGGATCGTTGCAGTGGCGCAAGTCTGCTGCTGCTCCTGCCACTGCACGGAGGATGCTGGAGGTTCGCGTGGGGACGTAGGCAGGGACAGGTCAGGTGATTGGCGTAGACGTGCGCGCAGGCACTTGACGTCTCTACTCCCTTCAGCCCCTGACCTGTCCGGTGCCGTTTTTTTCTTAAGGGGCCGGCGCCCTACAAAGGTAATTTAATTCAAATGTGCGGGCCTCCCGAAGTGCCCCGTCGCTACAGGACGGGCAAGCACCGGCTCTGCTCGGGGCCCCCCAGCCAGCTCGGGGCCCCAAGCAATTGCTTGGTTTGCCGATCCGGTAGCGACGGGCCTGACTGTAGGGATGGTATTGGGCAGGTGATGGGCAGTGCCTGGTTTCCTGCAGACATGACGCTGCCCCCACCATGATCACTGTACGGATGGTATTGGGCAGGTGATGGGCAGTGCCTGGTTTCCTCCAGACATGATGCTGCCCCCACCATGATCACTGTAGGGATGGTATTGGGCAGGTGATAGGCAGTGCCTTGTTTCCTTCAGACATGATGCTGCCCCCACCATGATCACTGTAGGGATGGTATTGAGCAGATGATGGGCAGTGCCTGGTTTCATCCACACATGACACTTGATTTATTTGAGGCAAAACATTCAAGCTTGGTTTCACCAAACCAGAAAATCTTGTTTCTCACAGTCTGAGAGTCCATAAGCTCCAGATAGGCTTTTTTCTGTTTTTCTTTTGTTTCCCCCCCCCCCCCCCCCCACTTAGGAGATGCTTCTTTCTGCCATAAAGTCCAGATTGTGGAGGCTGCAGTGATGGTTCTGGACCTTCAGGAAGTTTCTCCCATCTCCACACAGGATCTTTGGAGCTCAGCCAGAGTGTCTATTGGTTTCTTGGTCACATCTCTTACCAAGGCCCTTCCTCTCCCCAGTTACTAAGTTTAGTGGGGTGGCAGCTCTAGCAAGACTCCTGGTGGTTCCAACCATCTTTCATTTACGAATTATGAAGACCACTGTGTTTCTGGAAACTTTCAGTGCAACAGAAATATTTTTGTCCCCTTCTCCAGATCTGTGGCTCCCTGCAATTATTTCTCTGAGCTCTACAAGCAGTTGTTTGTACCTTATGGCTTGGGTTTTGGTCTGATATATATTGTCAGTCATTAGATCTCATATAGACAGGGCTATATCTTCTCAAATCATGTCCAATCCACCGAATTTACAACAGGTGTCTCCAATAAAGCTCATGCTCCAGCACCCCTGTTTTCTCTACAGTGAACGAAAAGGAGTGGCAGGGAGTGAAGAGCGCTGCACTGGTGTTTAACTTAGATCTTGGAGGGGCAAGCTGTGCATAACTAGCTTGCCCCCTGACTGGTGAGCAGTTAAGGGGTTAAGAAAAATACAGGCAAGGATTTTAGCCCCCTCCCCCGCCTTTAAAACTTGTCAGTAACTGTAGTGGTATGTCCCATGGGTGGGGGGGGGAAGGAGTGCTCCAATCAGGGGTTTAATAGTTTCCTGGGTTTTCAGGTGCCCTCCCCTGGGTATTTATAGCTGTTATGTCTCCCTTCCCCCCTCAATCTACCCAGGACCCGGAGTTTTGCCTGCCGGCTGGTATGTTTCTGCCCCTTATTTATGTGGCTGAGCTGGCATCCCCTCCTGTTGCGCCCGTGGCGCCAGCGTTAGGTTTGGGAGGCTGGCGGACCTCTCGTCAGTCCCGCCCTCCTTTCCCGGTATAGTCCCTGTGAGCCCTGTCCTGCCCGTTCCTTGCGCCCTCTTCCCTGCCCATGGCCCGAGCCCTCTCCCCTGCCTGTGCCTTAAGCCCTCCCCCCACGCAATATGTTGAGCCCTCCTTCTCGCCCATACCCTGTCTAGCCGGCTGCGCATCGTCGCGGCGGCACTACTTCGGAGTGGGCGTTGTCACGGCTCGGCTGGCAGGAGGTGGATCCTCTGTGCCAGAGAGGGATTGGCGTGGACCGTGCTAGTGGACCGGTTCTAAGTTACTACTGGTATTCACCAGAGCCCGCCGCAAAGCGGGATGGTCTTGCAGCGGCGGTAGTAACCAGGTCGTATCCACTAGCAACGGCTCAACCTCTCTGACTGCTGAAGATAGGCGCGGTACAAGGGAGTAGACAAGAGCAAGGTCGGACGTAGCAGAAGGTCGGGGCAGGCAGCAAGGATCGTAGTCAGGGGCAACGGCAGGAGGTCTGGAACACAGGCTAGGAACACACAAGGAAACGCTTTCACTGGCACGATGGCAACAAGATCCGGCGAGGGAGTGCAGGGGAAGTGAGGTATACATAGGGAGTGCACAGGTGAACACACTAATTAGAACAACTGCGCCAATCAGTGGCGCAGTGGCCCTTTAAATCGCAGAGACCCGGCGCGCGCGCGCCCTAGGGAGCGGGGCCGCGCGCGCCGGGACAGGACCGACGGAGAGCGAGTCAGGTACGGGAGCCGGGGTGCGCATCGCGAGCGGGCGCCACCCGCATCGCGAATCGCATCCCGGCTGGAGGCGGTATCGCAGCGCACCCGGTCAGTGGATCTGACCGGGGCGCTGCAGTAGCGAGGATGTGGCGAGCGCTCTGGGGAGGAGCGGGGACCCGGAGCGCTCGGCGTAACAGTACCCCCCCCCCCCTTGGGTCTCCCCCTCTTCTTGGAGCCTGAGAACCTGAGGACCAGACTTTTGTCTAGGATGTTGTCCTCAGGTTCCCAGGATCTCTCTTCAGGACCACAGCCCTCCCAATCGACCAAAAAATTTTTTTTTCCTCTGACCGTCTTGGAGGCCAGTATCTCCTTTACGGAGAAGATGTCAGAGGAACCGGAAACAGGAGTGGGAGAAACAAGTTTGGGAGAGAAACGGTTGATGATGAGTGGTTTAAGAGGAGAGACATGAAAGGCATTAGGAATACGAAGAGAAGGAGGAAGAAGAAGTTTGTAAGAGACAGGATTAATTTGGCACAAGATTTTGAAAGGACCAAGATAGCGTGGTCCCAGTTTGTAGCTGGGGACACGGAAGCGGACATATTTAGCGGAGAGCCATACCTTGTCTCCGGGAGAAAAAATGGGGGGAGCTCTTCTTTTCTTATCGGCAAACTTTTTCATGCGAGATGAAGCCAGTAAAAGAGAATTTTGGGTCTCTTTCCATATGGTGGAAAGATCACGAGTCACTTCATCCACAGCGGGCAAACCAGAGGGCAAGGGAGTAGGGAGGGGGGGAAGAGGGTGACGGCCGTACACCACGAAAAATGGGGATTTAGAAGAAGATTCAGAGACTCTGAAGTTGTACGAGAATTCGGCCCATGGTAGAAGATCTGCCCAGTCATCCTGGCGGGAGGAAACAAAATGCCGTAAATAGTCACCCAGGACCTGGTTAATTCTTTCTACTTGCCCATTGGATTGAGGATGATAAGCAGAAGAGAAGTTTAATTTAATCTTGAGTTGTTTACAGAGAGCCCTCCAGAATTTTGACACGAACTGGACGCCTCTATCCGAGACGATCTGCGTGGGCAAACCGTGAAGACGAAAAATGTGTACAAAAAATTGTTTTGCCAACTGAGGCGCTGAAGGAAGACCAGGAAGAGGAATAAAATGTGCCATCTTGGAAAATCGATCAACGACCACCCAAACAACAGTGTTGCCACGGGATGGGGGTAAGTCTGTAATAAAGTCCATACCAATCAGAGACCAAGGCTGTTCGGGGACAGGCAGAGGATGAAGGAGACCAGCAGGCTTCTGGCGAGGAGTCTTATCCCGGGCACAGACAGTACAGGCCCGCACAAAATCAACAACATTCGTCTCCAGAGTCGGCCACCAATAGAAGCGAGAGATGAGTTGCAAAGACTTTTTGATGCCCGCATGGCCAGCGAGGTGGGAGGAGTGACCCCATTTGAGAATCCCTAGACGTTGGCGTGGAGAAACAAAGGTCTTCCCTGGAGGAGTTTGCCTGATGGAGGCTGGAGAAGTGGAGATCAGACAGTCAGGAGGAATGATGTGTTGCGGAGAGACCTCTACTTCCGAAGCATCCGAGGAACGAGAGAGAGCATCGGCCCTAATGTTCTTGTCGGCAGGGCGAAAATGAATTTCAAAGTTAAAACGGGCAAAGAACAAAGACCACCTGGCCTGGCGAGGATTCAGCCGTTGGGCAGACTGGAGATAGGAGAGATTCTTGTGGTCGGTGTAAATGATAACTGGAAATTTTGATCCCTCCAGCAGATGCCTCCATTCCTCAAGTGCCAATTTAATGGCCAGTAGTTCTCGATCCCCGATGGAGTAGTTCCTCTCCGCCGGAGAGAAGGTCCTAGAAAAAAAACCACAAGTAACAGCATGCCCGGAAGAATTTTTTTGTAGAAGGACCGCTCCAGCTCCCACTGAGGAGGCATCAACCTCCAATAGGAAGGGTTTAGATGGGTCAGGTCTGGAGAGCACGGGAGCAGAAGAAAAGGCAGACTTGAGCCGTTTAAATGCGTCTTCCGCTTGAGGAGACCAGGACTTAGGATTGGCATTCTTCTTGGTTAAAGCCACGATAGGAGCCACAATAGTGGAAAAATGAGGAATAAATTGTCTGTAATAATTGGCGAACCCCAAAAAACGTTGGATAGCACGGAGTCCGGAGGGGCGTGGCCAATCTAAGACGGCAGAGAGTTTATCTGGGTCCATTTGTAGTCCCTGGCCAGAGACCAAGTATCCTAGGAAAGGAAGAGATTGACATTCAAACAGACATTTCTCCATTTTGGCATAAAGTTGATTGTCTCGAAGTCTCTGAAGAACCATGCGGACATGCTGGCGATGTTCTTCTAAGTTGGCAGAAAAAATCAGAATATCGTCCAGATACACAACAACACAGGAATATAAGAGATCACGAAAAATTTCATTAACAAAGTCTTGGAAGACGGCAGGGGCGTTGCACAGGCCAAAGGGCATGACTAGATACTCAAAGTGTCCATCTCTGGTGTTAAATGCAGTTTTCCATTCGTCCCCCTCCCTGATGCGGATGAGGTTATAAGCACCTCTTAAGTCCAGTTTGGTAAAGATGTGGGCACCTTGAAGGCGATCAAAGAGTTCTGAGATAAGAGGTAGGGGGTAGCGGTTCTTTACCGTGATTTTATTAAGTCCGCGGTAATCAATGCAAGGACGTAGGGAGCCATCTTTTTTGGACACAAAGAAAAATCCAGCTCCGGCAGGAGAGGAGGATTTGCGGATAAACCCCTTTTTTAAATTTTCCTGGATGTATTCAGACATAGCAAGAGTCTCTGGGGCGGACAGAGGATAAATTCTGCCCCGGGGTGGAGTAGTGCCCGGGAGGAGGTCAATAGGACAGTCATAAGGCCTGTGAGGAGGTAAAGTCTCAGCTTGTTTTTTACAAAATACGTCAGCATAGTCCATATAAGCCTTAGGTAGACCGGTTACAGGGGGACCCACAGGGTCACGGCAGGGAGTACTGGGAACCGGTTTAAGACAGTCCTTGAAACAAGAAGTACCCCAGCTCTTGATCTCTCCTGTGGACCAATCAAGGGTTGGGGAATGGCGTTGAAGCCACGGTAGTCCAAGGAGAATTTCGGAAGTGCAATTGGGGAGGACCAAAAACTCAATTTTTTCGTGATGAGGTCCGATGCACATTAGGAGGGGCTCCGTGCGGTAACGCACGGTACAGTCCAATCTTTCATTGTTAACACAATTGATGTAGAGGGGTCTGGCGAGACTGGTCACCGGGATGTTGAACCTGTTGATGAGAGAGGCCAAAATAAAATTTCCTGCAGATCCGGAATCCAAGAAGGCCATAGTAGAGAAGGAGAAGGTAGAGGCAGATATCCGCACAGGCACAGTAAGGCGTGGAGAAGCAGAGTTGACATCAAGAACTGTCTCACCCTTGTGCGGAGTCAGCGTACGTCTTTCCAGGCGGGGAGGACGGATAGGACAATCCTTCAGGAAGTGTTCGGTACCGGCACAGTACAGGCAAAGATTCTCCATGCGGCGTCGTGTCCTCTCTTGAGGTGTCAAGCGAGACCGGTCAACTTGCATAGCCTCCACGGCGGGAGGCACAGGAACGGATTGCAGAGGACCAGAGGAGAGAGGAGCCGGGGAGAAAAAACGCCTCGTGCGAACAAAGTCCATATCCTGGCGGAGCTCCTGACGCCTTTCGGAAAAACGCATGTCAATGCGAGTGGCTAGATGAATGAGTTCATGCAGGTTAGCAGGAATTTCTCGTGCGGCCAGAACATCTTTAATGTTGCTGGATAGGCCTTTTTTAAAGGTCGCGCAGAGGGCCTCATTATTCCAGGATAATTCGGAAGCAAGAGTACGGAATTGGATGGCGTACTCGCCAACGGAAGAATTACCCTGGACCAGGTTCAGCAGGGCAGTCTCAGCAGAAGAGGCTCGGGCAGGTTCCTCAAAGACACTTCGAATTTCCGAGAAGAAGGAGTGTACAGAGGCAGTGACGGGGTCATTGCGGTCCCAGAGCGGTGTGGCCCATGACAGAGCTTTCCCAGACAGAAGGCTGACTACGAAAGCCACCTTAGACCTTTCAGTAGGAAACTGGTCCGACATCATCTCCAAGTGCAGGGAACATTGCGAAAGAAAGCCACGGCAAAACTTAGAGTCCCCATCAAATTTATCCGGCAAGGATAGTCGTAGGCCGGAAGCGGCCACTCGCTGCGGAGGAGGTGCAGGAGCTGGCGGAGGAGATGATTGCTGGAGCTGTGGTAGTAGCTGCTGTAGCATCACGGTCAGTTGAGACAGCTGGCGGCCTTGTTGCGCTATCTGTTGCGACTGCTGGGCGACCACCGTGGTGAGGTCGGCGACAACTGGCAGTGGAACTTCAGCGGGATCCATGGCCGGATCTACTGTCACGGCTCGGCTGGCAGGAGGTGGATCCTCTGTGCCAGAGAGGGATTGGCGTGGACCGTGCTAGTGGACCGGTTCTAAGTTACTACTGGTATTCACCAGAGCCCGCCGCAAAGCGGGATGGTCTTGCAGCGGCGGTAGTAACCAGGTCGTATCCACTAGCAACGGCTCAACCTCTCTGACTGCTGAAGATAGGCGCGGTACAAGGGAGTAGACAAGAGCAAGGTCGGACGTAGCAGAAGGTCGGGGCAGGCAGCAAGGATCGTAGTCAGGGGCAACGGCAGGAGGTCTGGAACACAGGCTAGGAACACACAAGGAAACGCTTTCACTGGCACGATGGCAACAAGATCCGGCGAGGGAGTGCAGGGGAAGTGAGGTATACATAGGGAGTGCACAGGTGAACACACTAATTAGAATAACTGCGCCAATCAGTGGCGCAGTGGCCCTTTAAATCGCAGAGACCCGGCGCGCGCGCGCCCTAGGGAGCGGGGCCGCGCGCGCCGGGACAGGACCGACGGAGAGCGAGTCAGGTACGGGAGCCGGGGTGCGCATCGCGAGCGGGCGCCACCCGCATCGCGAATCGCATCCCGGCTGGAGGCGGTATCGCAGCGCACCCGGTCAGTGGATCTGACCGGGGCGCTGCAGTAGCGAGGATGTGGCGAGCGCTCCGGGGAGGAGCGGGGACCCGGAGCGCTCGGCGTAACAGGCGTGCTCTTTATGAGTGCGCTCCGCCTCCTTTTCCCACCTTTTAACCCATTAGCGCAAATGGGCATTTATTAACGTCCATTTGTGCGTATTCAGCTATAATGCTATGAGCTATGAGCACCCTGGATCCACGCTAATGCCGGACATCGCCAATCGGGGAGATGTCCGGCATTAACTCTTTAACTTTGATCGCCGCTTCTAAAAGTGAAAGTAAATGCATCCCGGCTGCTCAGTCAGGCTGATCGGGACCATCGCGATGTCCCGATCAGCTAGGATGCAGCAGGAGGTTCCATTACCTGCCTCCTGCGAGTCCGATTGTCGATTGATTGCTCCAAGCCTGAAATCCAGGCTTGAGCAATCAACGGCCGATAACACTGATCATTGCCATGTTAATACATGGCAAGTGATCAGTGTAAAGATCAATGTGCGCAGTGTTATAGCCCCCTATTGGAGCTATAACATTGCAAAAAAAAAAAACAGTTAATAAATATCTTTAACCCTTTCCCTAATAAAAGTTTTAATCACCCCCTTTTCCCATAAAAGAAAAAAAAAAATGTGTGTGAATTAAAACAAACATACACACATGTGGTATCGCCGTGTACGTAAATGTCTGAACTATAAACATATATCATCACTTTAACCGAACGGTCAATGGCGTACGTGCAAAAAAAAAAAAACGTTTCAAAGTCCAAAATAGCATAGTTTTGGTCGCTTTTTATACCAAAAAAAATGAATAAAAAGCGATCAAAAAATCAGATCAAAACGAAAATGGTACTACTTAAAACTTCAGCAAAAACAAAAAAATTAGCCCTCAAACCATCCCCACTCGTTTACCCAGCCCCTCACCCCCATCACACTAGCACCCCCCCCTCCTTACTTCCCCCCTCCCACTGCTGCCGTGGCTTCTCCAGTGCTCCCCAAGGTGCTTGCAGCCACTGCACGCTTACCCCCCTGCCTCCCCCATCACCTCTCCGCCCGAGTACCCAACCCCCCCCCACTGCTGCCACTGTCCCTCTTCCTCTTGCCTCTCCAGTGCCCCCTGTGGAGGGGCAGGGAGTGATCCCATGATTTCTTGTTGCTCTTCCCCCTCTTGGGCCAGATGGGAGCATAGACATATTCGTCGCCGCTCTCGCTCTGGCCCTGGAAGGAGATATAGGCGGTGTTTTATGGGCCTCCTGCTCAACTGCAGGGAGTAGGTGGTTCGGTTCTTCCCGCAGGGGTTCTCCCTCCTCCTCCACCACATCCAGTGCCTCGGAGTCCTCTACTGCTGGTTTCCCGGCACCGTTCCAGGTGGTTGCCGAGTGCCCGCAACCCGGCGGTCTCCAGCGTGCCTTGTCCCACGCCTGCGGCGGTGGTGAAGTGGTTCCTCCAGCTTTGTGCCTTCTCCATCTTCTGGAATTGGTGAGTTTTCTGATGCGGGGCTTGGGGGGCGGGGCTGAGCTCTAGTTAAGTGCCTGCCTTTGGGGCTTCAGCTGGCTAGGCCCGGTTAGTGCCCTCTCCTTCCCCTTCCCCGATTAGTGTGCTTATGGCTATGTTCTGTGTGGTGTTCGTCCTTTTGTTCCCGTGTGTTTGTTGAGTTTGGGTCTCGGAAATGGGTGTATGTCTATGTTGGTCTCTGGTTGTGAGTTGGGTACGTCTCTTCTTGACGGGGTGCCCCCCCCCTTTTCTTTTTCCTCCCCGCCCCCGATTATTCAGTTTCGGGTTTTATCGGTTTTGGGTTTTTGCTTTTCATTGATGGGATGGGGTGTTGTGAGTTCGGGATTCGCTCTCTTTTTGTATCGGGGCCGGTGGAGGTTGGTGGGTTTCCGGAAGGGGTAGCGTAGTGCGTGGGACGCTGGCGATCTGCATGTTGTGTTGCTATTTTTGCCTAGTTTGATGTTTCCCATATGTGTTTTGTTTTGCGAGAGGCTTTCCGCAAGGTGGTGCGAGTGCTGGGTCACTCTTCGGTGTATGGGCTAGTCGGAGAGATGAGTTGGGTCCTGGCGGCAGGTACCTCGGATTTCCTGGAGTGGAAATGTGTTGGGTGTGTCCAGGGTGCCGAGGTGGCCCCAGGTGTTGGCTGTCCGGTATCTCTTGGGTGGGGGTCGAAGCCCAGTGTAGGGCTAACTGGTCTCCTCCGTGGCGGTAAGAAGACGGTGAAAGCGGTGGCAACCCGGGGAAGATCTGCACACAGGACGGTGTGGCAGCACCTCTCGGGTTGGCAAGAAGCCAATCGGTGTCTTTGTTACAGTTAAATTGTTATTTATATAAGTAATTTTATAAATAAAGCTGTGGCCGATCCCCACCCACGCAAAAGTTAAATTGTTGTTGTGTCAGTTATTATTTAATTATTTATTGTAGTAAGGGGGAGGGGGAGGTAATTGGGTCTCAACAGTCTGGAAGGGCAAGCTGTGCATAACTATCTTGCCCCCTGACTGGTGAGCAGTTAAGGGGTTAAGAAAAATACAGGCAAGGTTTTTAGCCCCCTCCCCCGCCTTATCAGTAACTGTAGTGGTATGTCCCATGGGTGGGGGGGGGGGGAGGAGTGCACCAATCAGGGGTTTAATAGTTTTCCGGGTTTTCAGGGGCCCTCCCCTGGGTATTTATAGCTGTTATCTCTCCCTTCCCCCCTCAATCTGCCCAGGACCCGGAGTTTTCCCTCCCTCCCTTTTTGTATCTCTGTTTGTTGTAAGTCACAGCTTGGCTGTAAGAAGACTGTGAAAGCGGGGTCAACCTGCAGTAGACCTCCACACAGGACGGTGTGGCAGCACCTCTCGGGTTGGCAACAAGCCAATCGGTGTCTTTGTTACAGTTGAATTGTTATTTATAGAAGTAATTTTATAAATAAAGCTGTGGCCGATCCCCACCCATGCAAAATTAAATTGTTGTTGTGTCAGTTATCATTTAAGGGGGAGGGGTAGTTATAGCCGGTTAGTAGGAAATTGGATCTCAACAGTCTAGATCTGAGACCCGGTGCCATCGAACTTTTGACATGTCTGGACCTAGTGAAACTTTTTTTTTTTTTCAGGGGACAGCAACCCTTTAAGGGGTTAAATGAAATGCATTCAAGTTGTCCCAAAACCACATGTACTTTGCCCTTAAACAGTGTTTTTTTTTTTTTTTGTACTTTTTGTCCTACCAACCATATCCTCGTGTGCACAAATGTACAACAGGAGACTTTGGAATCACCTTAGTATTAGAGAACAGGAAAGGTTAGTACAGACGGCTATTACACAATGTGGATTGCAGCACTTCCCTGCAGTGTAGCATAATCTTTTTCTCCACCATCGGTCACAGTAACACAAGAACATAGGTGGAGCCACATACATTCCACACACGAACATAAAGGAATGTGCTGAAGACCAGCCCGGCTAGAGGAGCAGATAGACCATTCTAGAGAGAAGCCAAGGTAAGTGACCAGGACAGATAATGCTAATATGTGCAAATGTAGCAGAGCTGGTTTTGTATTTAGGTCTGCATTGCCTGACTATATATAATACAGTGATCCCTCAATTTACAATCGCCTCAACATACAATAGTTTCAACATACAATGGTCTTTTCTTTTCTGGACCATTGTAACTTGAAACCAGACTCAACATACAATGCTATGGAATCTGCAAAACATGTCAATGGCTGGAAGAACCGACCAATCAGAATTGGCATTCACTGGTAAAATCCCTGTATTCCTTAAAGGTGTACTCCGCCCCTAGACATCTTATGTCAGATCGCCGGGGTCCCGCTGCTGGGGACCCCGGGGATCGCTGCTGCAGCACCGTGCCATCATTACTGCACAGAGCGAGATTGCTCTGCACGTAATGACGGGCAATACAGGGGCCGGAGCATCGTTACGTCACGGCTCCGCCCCCGTCAATACAAGTCTATGGGAGGGGGCGTGGCGGTCGTCACGCCCCCTGCCATAGACTTGCATTAAGGGGACGGGCAGTGATGTCATGAGGGGCGGAGCCATGACGTCACGCTGCTCCGGCCCCTGTATCGCCCGTTATTACGCACAGAGCGAACTCACTCTGCGCAGTAATGATGGCGGGGTGCCGCAGCGGCGATCCCCGGGGTCCCCAGCAGCGTGACCGCAGCGATCTAACATCTTATCCCCTATCCTTTGGATAGGGGATAAGATGCCAGGGGCGGAGTACCCCTTTAAGTGCACGCACTGACTGGTGTCTAATAGCGCCCCCTACAGTACAGGGAGATATTACATGTTCTGTACTACTTTTAACCCATGCCATGGTTAGCTGCTCCTTTGGACACCATGTTACTTTTTTTAGGACATTGCATGTACTGTACAGGACCCTGAAGAAGCTCCTGTCCTCTACATAGACCAGTGTTTCCCAACGAGGGTGCCTCCAGCTGTTGCAAAACTACAACTCCCAGCATGCCCGGACAGCCGAAGGCTGTCCGGGCATGCTGGGAGTTGTAGTTTTGCAACAGCTGGGGGCACCCTGGTTGGAAAACACTTAAATAGACAGTGATCACAGCTCCCAGCAAATCTTTCTTACTTTTTTATGTAAGAATTTGCTTTATCTATATTAGTTATCTACTTTTTTTTTTTTTTTTTTTTTTTCTTTAATCCTCACTTTTTCCTATTTTTGGATGACCTTTTGGGGCTTCAGAACCAATTACCAGGTTTCCATAGAGTTCTGGTCTCAACACACAATGGTTTCAACTTACAATGGTCGTCCTGGAACCAATTAATATTGTTACTTGAGGGACCTCTGTATGTAGAACCTTCTGTGCATGTAAAAAAAAAAAAAAAATCACTCCAAACTACGACTAAAAATGACTACAAACTACTACCCATAGCTAAACTATCTCCACTACATCTGATGGATTCCGCTCAGTTTCTACTGATCTATTCAGGTCCAAGGGATCTGACCAACTCTGCTCTTCTACTTTAACCCCTTAAGGACGGACCCATTTTTTACCTCTATGACCAGGCTGTTTTTTTTTTGACATGTATCTCTTTAAATGGTAATAACTTTAGAACTCTTTTTCTGAGCAGAGCGATTCGGAGATTGTTTTTTCGTGACATATTGTACTTTATATAAGTGGTGCATTTTTGTTGACACATGAAGCATTTTTTGTGAGAAACTTCAAAATATTGTGAAAAATTTCTGGCATTTTTTAAGAATTTTTTATGGTGTACACTGTGTGGTAAAAGTGATATAGTTATATTTATTCTGTGGGTCAGTACGATTATGGCGTTACCCATTTTATATAGCTTTATATGTTCTTTTTCCTTTTCTGAGCAAAATTCTTTTTCTGCCATTCATTTTCCAACAGCCGTAACTTTTATTTTTCGTCCGATGCCATTGAGCTGTACTTTTTATTGGTATCATTTTTGCGCTACATGCTACCTTTTGATCTTTTTAATTCCACTATTTGTACCAAAATTGGCGAATTTTGCGCTTTTTTATGGGTTTTTTACGACGTTCATCATGCGGCATAATTTACATTATAGTTTTATAATACATGTTATTACGGACGTGGCAATGCCTAATATGTATATGATTTGTGTTTTTGATCTTTTTTGGTGATAATAAAGGGCTTTTATTGGGAAAGGGGCATTTTTATTATTATTTTTTTTTTTTTACACTTCATACTTTTATTGAAGAACTTTTTTATTTATTTTATACACTTTTTAAAGGTTATACTATCCTGCAATACATTTGTACTGCAGCACAGTATGACCCGATCAGCTGCACACAGCGCAGCCCTTGCGATACAGCCTCTGGCTAGATCTCACAGGCTTTCATAGCAGGCAGACAGGAGGTCATGATCTGACCTCCTGCTGCCATAGCAACCAACGGCGACCCGTGATCGTATTGCGGCACCGGCATTGGTAAACAGGGGAGAGCGCTCCCCCTGTCAACACCATAGATGCCGTGATCAGGATTGATCACGGCATCTAGGGGGTTAATGCTGCCAGGACCGGCGCGATCATGGCTCCGGCAGCTGCGGCGGGACTCTGGCTGTGATTGACTGCTGGGTCCCGTCCCCGATCTCCTGCGCTGCCCGTGGCAGTGCCAGAGATCGCTAGGACGTATGCATACGTTCAGTTGCGGGAACGTGTTGGATGCTTGGACGTATGCATACGTCCTATAGCGGGAAAGTTTTTTTTTGTTGTTGTTTTTTGTTTTTTATTAATGAACTGGTGCCAGAAAGTTAAAACAGATTTGTAAATGACTTTGATTAAAAAATCTTTATCCGTCCAGGACTTATAAGCAGCTGTATGCTACAGAGGAAATTCTTTTCTTTTTTAATTTCTTTTTTTGTCTTGTTCACAGTGCTCTCTGCTGACACCTCTGTCCATGTCAGGAACTGTCCAGATAAGCATAGGTTTGCTATGAGGATTTTCGCCTGCTCTGGACAGTTCCTGATACGGGCATCAGGTGTCAGCAGAGAGCACTGTGGACAAGACAAAAAAGAAATTTGAAAAGAAAAGAATTTCATCTGTAGCATACAGTTGCTAAAAAGTACTGGAAGGATAAAGATTGTTTAAGTAATTTACACATCTGTTTAAGTTTCTGGCACCAGTTGATTTAAAAAATAAAAAAATTCCACCGGAGTACCCCTTTAAAAGGGTACCCCAATGAAAACCTTTTTTCTTTTAAATCAACTGGTGGCAGAAAGTTAAACATATTTGTAAATTACTTCTATTAAAAAATCTTATTCCTTCTAGTGCTTATTAGCTGCTGAATGCTACAGAGGAAATTCCTTTCTTTTTGGAACACTGATGACATCACAAGCACAGTGCTCTCTGCTGACATCTCTGTCCATTTTAGCAACCATGCATAGCAGATGTATGCTAAGGGCAGCATGGTGGCTCAGTGATTAGCACTGCTGCCTTGCAGTGCTGGGGACTTGGGTTCAAATCCCACTAAGGACAACAATAAATAAAGCATTATTATTATTATAATAACGTCAGCAGAGAGAACTGTGCTTGTGATGTCATCAGAGAGCATTCCAAAAAGAAAATAATTTCCTCTGTAGTATTCAGCAGCTAATAAGTACAGGAAGGATTAAGATTTCTAAATAGAAGTAATTTACAAATATGTTTAACTTTCTGCCATCAATTGATTTAAAAGAAAAAAGGTTTTCACCGGAGTACCCCTTTAACTCTATCACAACTGATATGTTCATCTAGAGGGGGACAAAAAAGCAAACTCTGTTTGACAATAATATGATATATTACTCACCCGCATTCTCTATACACCAAGGGATATAATATAACAAAATAGCCAATGCTGGTATATGTCCCCTGAGGAAGTTGGGAATACCCAATGAAATGCGTGGGGTCCCAGTGCACATGTCCATGCTCTACATCCTTTGGGATCACATATTGTGGCCCTCCAGATGTTGCAAAACTTCAACTCCCAGCATGCCCGGACAGCTGTTGGCTGTACGGGCATGCTGGGAGTTGAAGTTTTGCAACATCTGGAGGGCCAGTTTGAAACCACTGGTCAAGCATTTATTTTCTATGGTTACAGCTTCACAGGTTTTCTCTATAGTCACTGCATTTATACTGTATTTTGTTCCCTGTTTAATCACTGAGGTACATGTCAGTCACTGGAGTACATTGTTACGCAAATTTAAAAAGAAAGAACTTTCTCTGGACTATACAGCAGCTGATAAGTACTGGAAGGATTAAGATTTTTTAATAGAAGTAATTTACAAATCTAGTTGCAGATCCCATTATTCCCATTTATCATTCATTGCTTAAAGTACACAAAGACCGATTCCCGCCGGCGATGCGTCCCATCGTTGCGGGAATCTGGTCTCTTAACAAATGTCATTGTTCTCGGCTCGACTCTGCTTTGCGCCCTCTGGTTGAACTATGCCCAAGTCACATCAAGGACACTAAACACCTTTTGTCCTCGTTGGAAAACTTGACTTGGGATTCAATGTTGCGGTGTCCCAGTATGGGATATGTTCCTGTATGGTCCTTCTGTCCCATCAGGTTGCGTCCCTGTCTGTCCCCGGGTTTCTCCTGCAGTATCTCCCCCTGTGTATATAAGTTTCATATGAAGGGTTTTCACATAAAGAGTAAAGGACCTTTATTATTTGTCACATGATTATGTTTGTGCCACATGAATGTTTCTAAGTCACATGTTTAAGTCATATGATTGCAACCGAGAGAAACCAGTGACCAGGTGACCTCTCAGGTAACCTATGGGCTTCTTGTACAGCCCCCTATATAAAAGATAGGGAGGAGCTGCAATCACTTTTTTTGCTCTATTTCTCTTAGCTCATTGCTCTTTCCTGCTGAGGTCCAGTGCAGTGCAGTCGGTACAGTGTGTGTGTCCAGAGCCTAAAGTCATCAAGTCAGTCAGGTCAAGTCTACTGTCTAGTCACTGTGGCCTGCATTATAGTCAGTCTACCTACTGCAAGTATCCAGCAAGCCTGCGAGGTCTCTCTGTGTCACTGGCCACCTCTCTGGGATCCTGGCTGAACTGTAGAGACTGTACCACCTGTCTAACCTCAGTAAAAGCTACCATTACCCTTAACCTGTTGGGGACGAAGGGCGTATGGATACGCCCTTGCGTCCTGGTACTTAAGGATGAAGGGAGTATCCGTACGCCCATTGGAATGTCGGTCCCCGCCGTGGGCCGGGCAGGGACCAGACCGGGGTGACTGCTGATGTCGGCGATCGGCGCAAATTGCAAGTGAATTCACACTTGCGATTTGCGCCGATTCCGGGTCATTACGGGTCTATGGTGACCCGGTGACCCGGAATAGAAGGGGGATCGCGGTTGTCTAAGACAACTACGATCCCCCTGAAGGGATAGGAGTGAGGTGGCACGGGTGCCACCCCTCCTATCCCTGCTATTGGTGGTCTAGACACGACCACCAATAGCAGATCGGGTGGCGGAGGGGTTTACTTTCGTTTTCCCCGTCCTGCCCTCCCCCCCCCCCAATAGGCGGGGCAGAACGGAAGAACGGGGAAACGAAGGGGGCCGAAGGTCCACTTTCCCCTCTGGAGGCTGCGGGCGACGGTGATCGGCGGGCAGCGACGGAGATCGGCGCGTGCGGCAGAAGAAGACGGCTCCCTGGATCCTACGGAAGCCGATAAGTTGTCTAACAACATCTGGAGGGCTACAGTCTGAGACTGTAGCCCTCCAGATGTTGCAAAACTACAACTCCCAGCATGCCCAGACAGCTGTTTGCTGTTCGGGCTTTCTGGAATTTGTAGTTTTGCAACAGCTGGAGGGCTGCAGTTTGAGAACACTATATAGTGGTCTTTAAACTGTATCCCTCCAGATCTTGCAAAACTACAACTCCTAGCATGCTCAAACAGCTCTTTGCTGTCTGGGCATGCTGGGATTTGTAGTTTTGCAACATCTGGAGGGTAACAGTTTGGAGATCACTGGGCAGTGGTCTATAAACTGTAGCCCTTCAGATGTTGCAAAACTGAAAATCCCAGCATGCCCAAACAGCAAACAGCTGCCTCACCATGCTGGGAGTTGTAGTTGCGTAACCTCCAGCTGTTGCATAACTACATCTCCCAGCATGCCCTTCGGTGATTAGTACATGCTGGGAGTTGTATTTTTGCAACAGCTGGAGGCACACTGGTTGGAAAATACTGAGTTAGGTAACATAACCTAACTGAAGGTTTTCTAACCAGTGTGCCTAAAGCTGTTGCAAAAGTACAACTCCCAGCATGCACTGTCTGTGGTTTTGAAACAGTTGGAGGTTCCCCCCCCCCCCTCCCCCCCAATGTGAACATACAGGGTACATTAACACGGGCAGGTTTACAGTAAGTTTCCTACTTCAAGTTTGGTCTGCGGCAAATTTTTGCCCTAAAAACACTACACTAACACATAATAAAGGGTAAAACACTACATATACACCCCCTTACACTGTCCCCCAACCCCCCCCCCCCAATAAAAATGAAAAACGTATTGTACGGCAGTGTTTCCAAAACGGAGCCTCCGGCTGTTGCAAAACAACAACTCCCAGCATTTCTGGACAGCCACTGACTGTCCAGGCATGCTAGGAGTTAAGCAACAGCTGGAGGCACCCTGTTTGGGAATCACTGGCATAGAATACCCCTATGTCCACCCCTATGCAATCCCTAATTTAGTCCTCAAATGCGCATGGCGCTTTCTCATTTTGGAGCCCTGTCGTATTTCAAGGAAGCAGTTTAGGGTCACATATGGGGTATTTCCATAACCGGGAGAAATTGCACTACAAATTTTGGGGGGGCTTTTTCTCCTTTTACCCCTTATGAAAAGGAAAAGTTGGGGGCTACACCAGCCTGTTAGTGTAAAAAAAACTAAATGTTTACCCTAACATGCTGGTGTTGCCCCATACTTTTTATTTTCACAAGCAGTAAAAGGAAAAAAAGCCCCCCAAAATTAGTAACGCAATTTCTCCTGAATACGGAAATACCCCATATGTGGGCGTAAAATGCTCTGCGAGCGCACAACAAGGCTCAGGAGTGAGAGCGCACCATGTACATTTGAGGCCTAAATTGGTGATTTGCACAGGGGTGGCTGATTTTACAGCGATTCTGACATAAACGCAAAAACATAAATACCCACATGTGACCCCATTTTGGAAACTACACCCCTCATGGAACGTAACAAGGGGTATAGTGAGCCTGAACACCCCACAGGTGTCTGACAAATTTTCATTACATTTGGATGGGAAAATGAAAAAAAAAAATGTTTTCACTAAAATGCTGGTGTTACCCTAAATTTTTCATTTTCACAAGGGAAAATAGAAAAAAAAAGCCCCCCAAAATTTGTAACCCAATTTCTTCTGAGTATATAAATGCCCCATATGTGGATGTAAAGTGCTCGGCGGGCGAACTACAATGCTCAGAAGAGAAGGAGCGCCATTGGGATTTTGAAGAGAAAATGTGTCCGGAATTGAAGGCCACATGAGTTTACAAGGCCCCCATAGAGCCAGAACAAAGGACCCCCCCCCCCCCGCCACATGTGACCCCATTTTGAAAACTACACCCCTCATGTAGTGTATTAAGGGGTACAGTGAGCATTTACGCCCCACATGTGTCTGACAGATTTTTGGAACAGTGGTCCGTGAAAATGAAAAATATAAATTTTTCATTTGCACAGCCCACTGTTCCAAAGATCTGTCAAACGCCAGTGGGGTGTAAATACCGTATTTTTCGCCCTATAGGACGCACCGGCGTATAAGACGCACCCAATTTATAGGTGCAAAATCTAAAAAAATAAAGATTTTGAACCCAATAGTGGTCTTCAACCTGCGGACCTCCAGATGTTGCAAAACTACAACTCCCAGCATGCCCGGACAGCTGTTGGCTGTCCGGGCATGCTGGGAGTTGTAGTTTTGCAACATCTGGAGGTCCGCAGGTTGAAGACCACTGGTATAGGAGGTAATACTCACGTGTTCCCGCCACTCCGGACCCGTCACCGCTGCCCTGGATGTCGCTCCATCGCTGTCGCCGCGTCCCCGTCGCTCGGGAACGTCTCTGCTGCCGGCCGGGTATCCTCGCTCTCCGTTGCCGCCATCACGTAGTTACGCACGCCGACGCACGTACGCGACGACGTGATGACGAGGAAGGAGAGCGCCGGCCATACAGGGGATCCCGGCACGGAGCAGACACCGAGGAGGCAGGTAAGGTCCCTCCCGGTGTCCTGTAAGCACTAACCCGGCTATTCAGTCGGGCTGTTCGGGACCGCCGGCGTGAAATTGCGGCGGTCCCGAACAGCCTGACTGAACAGCCGGGTTAGTGTTATTTTCGCTTCAGACGCAGCGGTCAGCTTTGATTGCCACGTCTGAAGGGTTAATACAGGGCATCACCGCGACCGGTGATGTCCAGTATTAGCCGCGGGTCCCGGCCGTTGATGGCCGCAGGGACCGCCGCGAAACGGGTGTATTCGCCGTATAAGACGCACCGACTTTCCCCCCCCCCCAGTTTTGGGGAAGAAAAAGTGCGTCTTATACGGCGAAAAATACGGTACTCACTGCACCCCTTATTAAATTCTGTGAGGGGTGTAGTTTCCAAAATGGGGTCACATGTGGGGGGGAACCACTGTTCTGGCACCACGGGGGGCTTTGTAAACGCACATGGCCCCTGACTACCATTCCTTTCCAAAAGCTCAATGGCGCTCCTCCTCTTCTGAGCATTGTAGTTCGCCCGCAGTGCATTTTACGTCCTAACATGGGGTATTTCCATACTCAGAAGAGATGGGGTTACAGATTTTGGGGGGCATTCTCTCCCATAACCCTTTGTAAAAATGGTAAATTTGGGGAAGAAACTGCACTTTAGTGAAAACATTTTTTTTTCATTTACACATCCGATTTTAACGAAAAGTCGGCAAACACCTGCGTGGTGTTAAGGCTCACTGGACCCCTTGTTACGTGCCTTGAGGTGTGTAGTTTCCAAAATGGTATGCCATGTGGGGTTTTCTGCTTTTCTTGCACCATAGGGGCTTCCTAAATGTGACATGCCCCCAAAAAAACATTTCAGCAAAATTCACTCTCCAAAATCCCATTGTTGCTCCTTCCCTTCTGAGCCCTCTACTGCGCCCTCCGAACACTTGACATACACATATGAGGTATTTCCTTACTCGAGAGAAATTGGGTTACACATTTTGGGGGGCTTTTTCTCCTATTACCTCTTGTAAAAATTCAAAAACTGGGTCTACAAGAACATGCGAGTGTATAAAATGAAGATTTTGAATTTTCTCCTTCACTTTGCTGCTATTCCTGTGAAACACCTAAAGGGTTAACAAACTTACTGAATGTCATTTTGGATACTTTGAGGGGTGCAGTTTTTATAATTGGGTCATTTGTGGGGTATTTCTAATAGGAAAGCCCTTCAAATCCACTTCAAACCTGAACTGGTCCCTGAAAAATTCAGATTTTGAAAATTTTGTGAAACATTGCTGCTGAACTTTGAAGTCCTCTGGTGTCTTCCAAAAGTAAAAACATGTCAACTTTATGATGCAAATATAAAGTAGACATATTGTATTTGTGAATCAATATAAAATGTATTTGGAATGTCTATTTTCCTTACAAGCAGAGAGCTTCAAAGTTAGAAAAATGCTAAATTTTCAAATTCTTCATCAAATTTTGGAATTTGAGAAATGATGCAAGAAATGATGCAAGTATCGACAAAAATTTACCACTACCATAAAGTAGAATATGTCACGAAAAAACAATCTCGGAATCAAATTTATAAGTAAAAGCATCCCAGAGTTATTAATGCTTAAAGTGACAATGGTCAGATTTGCAAAAAATGCTCCCGTCCTTAGGGTCATAATGGGCTCATTCCCCAAGGGGTTAACCTGGCCTTGGACTCTTTATTGCCCCTGCCTGACCTAGGATTAGCGGTACTACCTTTGGATGGTTATATAGGAAAATCGCGCCCTGGCGTCACGAACACGAAGGGGCTAATACCATCTACCCCTGGGCAACACCATCGGTCCCTCTCACCTCACACCCCATGGCTCACCACAATGTCATGGTTGGTTTGTGACATCGAATCTTTGTATACGTCCCTGCCCCACACTATGTCAGTGCAGGCAGTTTCAGACATTATGCAACAATTCTCATTGTATGATTCGGTACTACAGGGGGTTATTCTGGATGCTTTATGGTACATTCTACCACATACATTTTTTTTGTATGAAAATATTGTTTACTTGCAAAAAACTGGTGCTTCTATGGGGGCGAAGATCTCTCCAACTCTAACAAATTTATTTGTTTTTTAGTATGAAAACCAGTATATTTTCAATTAAACAAACCCTTTTTTGGACCGCATAAAATGGTTGGCTAGATATGTGGGCGACATTGTTGTCATATGGACGGGCACTGATATAGAGGCCTTGGACTTTGTCCACTATATGAACAACAATGCCCACAATCTCCGTTTTACACATATGCGACACAAAAACCAGGTTCCCTATCGTAAACCATTTACTGGTAACACCATTTGGCATGCAAGCTCTTGTCACCCCCACCATACAGTAACAGGCATTCCGGTTGGTCAATTAATCAGAGCAAAAAGAAATTGTTCAACCACAAAGAATTCAATTGCGGAGCAAGAAACGGTTTGTAACTGTCTAAAAGTAAGAGGTTACAAAACGTGGATGCTAGAGAGAGCCAAACATAGTGTACAAGGCAAAACTAGATCTAATTTACTTCAAAATCGGATAATGTCGCAAGCTAATAACCATTATTACAATAAGGTCTCCTTTGTCACTACCTACAGTATGGAGTTTCATGATATTAAAACAATTGTGAATAAATTTCTTCCAATACTCCGACAGGACCCCGTCTGAGATATCATCTTAAAAGAAGGTTGTAATTAGAGATGAGCGAACTTACAGTAAATTCCATTCGTCACGAACTTCTCGGCTCGGCAGTTGATGACTTTTCCTGCATAAATTAGTTCAGCCTTCAGGTGCTCCGGTGGGCTGGAAAAGGTGGATACATTCCTAGGAAAGAGTCTCCTAGGACTGTATCCACCTTTTCCAGCCCACCGGAGCACCTGAAAGCTGAACTCATTTATGCAGGATAAGTCATCAACTGGCGAGCCGAGAAGTCCGTGACAAATCGAATTTACTGTAAGTTCGCTCATCTCTAGTTGTAATTTCTCATCACATAAAGCCCCAACACTGGTAAGTATTCTTTCCCCTAGTCTTCCACCTTCATCCCCATGGCAGAAAATGGTTAGTTGGATTAAAACACAAGGGTCCTCATTTACTAAGAGTGTTGAGTAGGTTTCTTTGTGGGTTTTAATTTCCTACAATTTATTTTCCACAGTATTTACTAAGGTTTCCCTACATTTTCCCTTTTCCCTACACTTTGCTTTTTTTTTTTTACACATGCTCTGATCTGTCTGGTTTTCCTCAGCTCAAATCCACCACATTTTCTATGGAAACCTTAGTAAATATGTTGTTTTTTGTGAAAATGTTGGGGACACGCCCCTTTTTGGAGACTACGCCCCCTTTTCCCATCGGCCATGCCCCTTTTTCAGAATTTCTTAGCAAAATGGAGAGTTAGTCTGGGTTTTTTCAATTCTGGCACAAATTCTGGCGCAGACACAGGTTCTGGCGCAATGCGAAAGAATCTGGCGCACAACCCTACAAAACATGACGGGTTTGCAATAGTAAATGAGGGCCAAGGTTTTCATAAATGTGGTTGTGGTGAGGAACTGTGTGGAAAAGCCTTGTGGGGTGTAGGTTAGTTGGAGTGCTGCTGTTCTAGATACTGAAAGGGTTACCCTGTTAACCCTTGTCACTCATGACACCAGGGTGAGGGTTCAATTCGGTAATGTTGCTGGGCCTATTGCCACCCTTCCCAAAAGCGATAGGTGCGTGCGTAATAATTAGATTGTCCACAACCACTGTTGAACTTAAAGGGGTATTCCAGGCCAAAACTTTTTTTTTATATATCAACTGGCTCCGGAAAGTTAAACAGATTTGTAAATTACTTCTATTAAAAAATCTTAATCCTTCCAATAGTTATTAGCTTCTGAAGTTGAGTTGTTATTTTCTGTCTAACTGCTCTCTGATGACTCACGTCCTGGGAGCTGTGCAGTTCCTATGGGAATATTCTCCCATCATGCACAGCTCCCGGGACGTGACATCATCATTGAGCAGTTAGACAGAAAACTTCAGAAGCTAATAACTATTGGAAGGATTATGATTTTTTAATAGAAGTAATTTACAAATCTTTTTAACTTTCCGGAGCCAGTTGATATATATAAAAAAAGGTTTTGCCTGGAATACCTCTTTAAAACTTGCAGGAACTTTTACTGAAGAATTTCTGAAGCAGGCAATATCAATAACAGTCCAGATAACAAAGTCCATTTCTAACTGGGCAGCGATTGACAGTTGGTTGGGATCAGATGAGCTTAATGTAGCTTCTCATAGATTCTGTAGCAGAGATCCGCTGGATTTAGGGGAGCGTTTAGGTCCAGTGATCTTGCAGAGATAATGGGGAATTATAAAATCTAATAGTCTCTAGCATAGGCCCCGGCCGCAAGGCTTTGGGCCTAGTTCTTGTCTTTGGAAGTTGCGCTCCTAACCTCATCCAGAGTCAGCAACCCAAGAGAGAGAATAATGGCGGCCGCTCCCTTATATGGGCAGGGGTTGGCCGTTTTGGATTGTCCATATAAAACTGTCACTATCAGTTACATTGCATTGTGGGTGAACACGTGACACGAGAACCACCAAAGGTCCTTAAGCAAACCATAGAGTTCTGAACTAAGTCACATGACCCACAGGTAGGAATCTTTAATTGCCATATTTACATGTTTATTTACATACATATTAACTAACTAAGGGGTGACGAGGGGCTAGCTAAGGTAGAGGACCCCCACTGTTCCTAGGGACTCTGTCTTTGGGGACCTCACCACAAGGTAACATATGAAATACGGTACCGGGACACCACATGGTCACATTAGGTGTGTGGTGTGTAAGTACGCTGCCAAAACTTTTTCCGATGCACGTTCCGGCAAAGTTCATAAAATCAGAGATTTCCTGAATTGTGATTCTTGTTTTGTATTATACAATTGCGGTGGCCCAGTAGGGGAGATGTTGCCCCGTACCTTTGCTGTCCTGTCAGGCAATCTCCTTCAGTATCCTCAGGGCCCCTCTTACCTGTGTCCCCCCTGTAAATATGTTCTGCAGTGTATTGTATTGTAAAATGTGTTGTATCTTTAAGAGTTATGTCATGTGATTGGTACCCAGGAGGTACCAGTGACAGGTGATCCCAGGGCTGACCTATGGGCTCCCTGCTAGTCTCCCCCCATATAAGCCCTGGGTGGAGCTTCTCTCTCTCTCTTCTGCTGAGGTCCAGTGCAGTCTTGTCTAGTGTGTGTGTCCAGAGGGTTGGAGACCTCTAAGTCCAGTCCTGCAGCCACCATCAAGTCAAGTAAGATAAAGTCACAGCTTTATGAGTCAAGTCAGTCCCTGTCACCTGTCAAGTCAGCGTGGTCTGCCTTCAATTATCCAGTCCTACTACAAGTCCCAGCAAGCCCTTACGGTCTCTGCATCACTGGTCACCTTTGACCTTGGCTGAACTGTATAGACTTTACCAACTGTCTACCCTCAGTAAAGCTACCGTTGTCTGTAATTTGGTGTCAGAATCTTTATTGCCCCCGTGCCTAGCCCCGGATCCAGCGGTATACCTTTGGATGGTTATAGGCTAAACCACGCCCTGGCGTCACAAATACAAGGGGTTGATGCCATCTCCACCTAGGTTAATAATATCTGCCCTCATCACACCCCGTTACCACACAATGTCACATGTTCTGCTTGTAATTTAACTTATATTGGATCCACTAAAAAAAATCTTAAAAAATGCATCCAAGAACCCATCAGAGGTTTGAACAATGTACTTAATGTGAACATGTCTAATGTATCCCGACGTGTTTGTGATGTTCATAATGGGAATGTTTCTAACATGCGTTTTTATTGCCATTGAAAGAGTTCATAAACAGATTAGGGAGGGAAATTGTCTGAAAGCTCTCCTATAGGATAACAATGATCAGATAATGATCAACGACAATGGACGTAAACGTACGTCATGGTGACGTGGTACTTAGTGCTCCATGACGTACATTTACGCGTCGCCATGATCGCGAGCATCGGAGCAGTGCTCTTGTCATGCCCGGTAGGTCCCGGCTGCTATCAGCAGCCAGGGACCTGCCGGTAATGGCGAACGTCCGTGATTAACCCCTCAGTTACCGCGGAAGTGCGGTACTTTGAATGGATGATCAGATCGCCCGCAGTGCTGCCGCGGCGATCCGATCATCCAGCATGGAGGACGGAGGTCCCCTCACCTGGCTCTGGCCGTCTCCTGGGGTCTTCTGCTCTGGTCTGAGATCGAGCAGACCAGAGGAGAAGATGACCGATAATACTGAGCAGTGCTATGTCCTATATATAGCACTGAAAAGTATTAGCAGTCAACTGATTGCTATGAATAGTCCCATATGGGGACATAAAAAGTGTTAAAAAAAAGTAAAAAATTTGAAAATCCCCTCCCCCAATAAAAAAGTAAAACGTCCGTTTTCCCATTTTACCCCCCCCCCCCAAAAAAAAAACAATACACATATTTGGTATCGCCGCATGCGTACAAGTCTGAACTATTAAAATATTTTGTTAATTATCCCGTACGGTGAACGGCGTAAACGTAAAAAAAAAAAAATGTCTAAAATTGCTGCTTTTTTGCCACATTTTATTCCAAAAAAAAAAAAATGATTAATAAAAAGTAAAACCTAAGCAAAAGTGGTACTGATAAAACTGATCATGGCACAAAAAATGAGCCTTCATATCGCCCCATATACGGAAAAATGAGAAAGTTATAGGTGGTCAAAATCGGGCAATTTCAAACATACTAATTTTATTAAAATGGTTTGAGATGTTTTTTTAAGCGGTACAATTATAGAAAAACATATAACATGGGTAACATTTTAATCGTATTGACCCACAGAATAAAAAAAACATGTCATTTTTACCAGAAAATGTACAGCGTGAAAACAAAGCCTTCCAAAATCTGCTAAATTGCGGTTTTTTTTTTCAATTTCCCCACATAAATAATATTTGTTTGGTTGCGCCGTACATTTTATGGTAAAAAAGTGATGTAATTACAAAGTACAATTGGTGACATAAAAAACAAGCCCTCATATGGGTCTGTGGATGGTAATATAAGAGAGTTATGAATTTTAGAAGGCGAGGAGGAAAAAACGAAAATGCAAAAATAAAATTGGTCTGGTCCTTAAAGGGGTACTCTGCCCCTAGACATCTTATCCCTTATCCAAAGGATAGGGGATAAGATGTTAGATCGCCACGGTCCCGCTGCTGAGGACCCCTGGGATTGTCGCTGCGGCACCGCGCTATCATTACTGCACAGATAGAGTTCGCTCTGCGCGTAATGACGGGCAGTACAGGGGCCGAAGCATCGTTATGTCACGGCTCTGCCCCTTGTGATGTCACTGCCCGCCCCCTCAATACGAGTCTATGGGAGGGGGCATGGCGGTCGTCATGCCCCTGCCATAGACTTGCATTAAGGGGGCGGGCCGTGATGTCACAAGGGGCAGAGCCATGACGTCACGCTGCTCCGCCCCATGTATCGCCCGTCATTACGCACAGAGCGAACTCGCTTTGCGCAGTAATGACAGCTGGGTGCTGCAGCGGTGATCCCTGGGGTCCCCAGCAGCGGGACCCCGGTGAGGGGGAGGGGGGGGGGGGAGGGAAGGGGGGGGAGGAGAGGAGAGGCAGGGTCCTTGTGAGGAGCATACAGCAAGGTGCTGTGAGTGACCCACCAATAATGAAGTGGACAGACAAGGAGTCTTCGTACACACAGCAAGAGGCTGCAAACGCTGTGTGTGACCAGTGAGTAAAGGTTGCAGGAAACTTGTGTTTTAAGCTGGTGGAGACTATAGCTTACCAGTGGATAGAGGGAAGAGACTAATGTGTATTTAGTGGCTGGATGGCCTAGGATTTTGTTTTGTTCCTGTGTTATGTTTTTTTTGTTCTGGAACCTGTCTAATAAAAATATATAGTGTGGTGGTACTGTGGATTAGTGATGCTCGCGAATATTCGCAATGCGAATTTTATTCGCGAATATCGCATATTCGCGAATTCGCGAATATTCGCGAATATAGCACTATATATTCGGAATTACGAATATTCATTTTTTTTATTTTTTATTATTTATTTTTTTTCACAGTACACATCACAGTGATCATCCCTCTCTGCTTCCAGCTTGTGTGGTGTAAAGAAGGCTCTAATACTACTGTGCGTGCGACTTTTCGCATATGCGAAAATTAACATATGCTAATTTTCGCATATGCGAATTGTCGCCTGTGTTAATTTTGAATATGCTAATTTTCGTATATGTTAATTTTCGCACTCGCGAATTTTCGATTATGCGAAAATAAAACGAGAATATTACGAATATGCGAATATTCACGAATATATGACGAATATTCGTCCATATATTCGCGAATATTCGCGAATTCGAATATGGCCTATGCCGCTCAACACTACTGTGGATGTATGTATATAAATATACACAATGTGTAAGTATGTATCTGTATGTAACGTGTACTACTTTCCATTTCAGGACTGGCAGAATCATGTTTACCATCGACCTGGTCACCGTTCTTCTTCTGATTTTAACTTGCTTATTTTTAATAAAGTTTTATAAGAAGCCAAAGGACAATATGTACAAAAACTTCCCACCTGGACCCAAACCCTTGCCCATCATTGGAAACATGCACATACTAAACCTGAAGAGGCCGCACAAGACATTCCTCGAGGTATTAGAACATTGATAGGTGTATGTAAGGTATATACAGAAATAGCACTGTGTGTTAGACAAAAAATTCTGTCTTCCAGTGGGCATATGGTGTCAATTCCCCCAGAATTTTTTTTAGTATAGTGACCCCTCCGACCTACGATGGCCCCGACATACGATCCTTTCAACATGCGATGGCCTCTGAGGCCATGGCATGTTGAAGGCAGCATCAACATACGATGCTTTTGTATGTCGGGGCCATCGCATAAACGGCTATCCTGCAGCGCAGACTGCTTCAGCTGCCACCGGATAGCCGTTTATGGTGCCCCGTGTGGTCCGTTGACGATCACTTACCTGTCCTCGGGGCTCCGGCGCGTCCTTCGGGATCCCCTGCATCGTCAGCGCTCTCCATCATCGCCATCACGTCGCTGCGCACGCCGTCCCGTCATACAATAGGAGCGGCGTGCGTAACGACGTGATGGCGGCGACGGAGAGCGAGGATCCAGGGCAGCAGAGACGTTCCAGAGCGTCGGGGATGCGGCGACAGCGATGGAGGGTGACATCCAGGGCAGCGGTGATGGTCCGGAGCGGCGGGGACAGGTGAGTACAACTTCCTATACCAGTGGTCTTCAACCGGCGGGCCTCCAGATGTTGCAAAACTACAACTCCCAGCATGGCCGGACAGCCGTTGGCTGTCCGGGCATGCTGGGAGTTGTAGTTTTGCAACATCTGGAGGTCCGCAGGTTGGAGACCACTGTCCTATACTTGCACGGATCCCTCAACATACGATGGTTTCAACAAACAATGGTTCATTTGGAACGGATTACCATCGTATGTTGAGGGACCACTGTATATGTGTGTATATAATATAATTTATTTTATTTTTTAAAATGGTAACTTAACATTCATGGGATACTGCAAGACAGCCCTGGGAATTCATTGTCTTAAAGGGGGTTATCCAGGAAAAAAAACTTTATATATCAACTGGCTCCAGAAAGTTAAACAGATTTGTAAATTACTTCTATTAAAAAATCTTAATTCTTTCAGTACTTATGAGCTTCTGAAGTTAAGGTTGTTCTTTTATGTCTAAGTTCTCTCTGATGACACATGTCTCGGGAACCGCCCAGTTTAGAAGAAAATTCCCATAGCAAACCTCTTCTAAACTGGTTTCCGAGACAGGTGTCATCAGAGAGCACTTAGACAGAAAAGAACAACCTTAACTTCAGAAGCTCATAAGTACTGAAAGGATTAAAATATTTTAATAGAAGTAATTTACAAATCTGTTTAACTTTCTGGAGCCAGTTGATATATATATCAGATGCTGGGTGCACCGCTATTTGCAGCTCCATTATTTGTACTTTTTTTTTTTTTTAATTAACAATTTTTATTATTTTCCAAGGAAAGTAGACAAGAAAATATACAGCCAAAGGCAATATAATAACACACATAATCCCACTCCCCTTGTCTCGCCTTACATTACATTAGGGCTATAGCCTCTTCGTTACCGAAGATTCGGGTAACTTTATCTATTGTAGGCGAGTCTATTAGTTAACCCATGCGAGCCATTCCTGTTTTATATATAACAGTTAAACAAGTAAATAAAATCAACAATTAACATCAATAATCTACATACTTGCACATACTGATCTCTGATCACAGAAAATATATACCTTTTCCTTTGTTCAATTAGAAGTGTGGGCATCGACCCAGAGTAATCCATTAGATTAATCAACTGCCAGAGCACCTAAGGTGCCCTTAAGAGCTTCCAATGCATACCACTCTGTCATTTTATACTTATTCATCAGACGCCGTCTGTCCTCTTCAGACATTAATTTGGATATAACCACTCTCCACTTTTTGAAAAATGTCTTAGTGCCTCTGTCTGGGTCCCTGAGCGTCTCCCTAGACTCCATATCCATCAGGTGCAAAAATGTGGACGTCACCTCCTGTATCCCTGGAATCGTTGCTGCTAACCAGTGTCTCAATAAGCATTTGACTCCGACTAGTAGCAGCAAGTGAATATCTTTGGCCGTTAAAGTAGACTCTTCACCTGACGCAGTGACCATAGGAATATAATGAAATATGTAATGTATAGGTTCTAAGTTTATTTCTCTTTCCCACACCTTAAAGATCAGTTCTTGAACAGATTTCCAGTAATCTTTTACCTGTCCACAAAGCCAGAGACAGTGCATCAGGTCAGCCTTATTCAAATGACACTTTGGACAAGCTGTCAAATAATGAGGCGGCACCTCCCAGTGTGAAAAGTTAAAAGCGTACGTTGCTTTATGTAGAATTTTAAAATGCATCTCCCTCCAGTCTTCGCTCACCGCTGCCCCCCGCACATGTCTCAGGCCCTGCCTCAGCTTCTCCGTTACCTCATCTTGCCCCAAAACCGGGGTCCAATGATCAAACAATTTAGACGCATATGTGAATGAGTCCCTGTCCCGAATATTTCTATACAGGTGAGACAAAGCACGGCAGGACGTGGCCTGTCCCAATAGATCAGTAAAGTGTGTTTCTTCTGGCAAATTGTCGAACTGTTGGGCCCTAGACCTACAAAACGATTTTATCTGATAGAACTGGAGGGCCTGTGATGCTGGGAAGTTGTATTTGTCTCTCAAGTCATTCCAGGTATATAACGTTCCCCCCGGAGAAGTCAGCAAGTCTCCTACTGTGCGTATTCCTCCCTCCCTCCATCCGTCATATAGCTTATTTTCAGAACCCAATGAAAAGAAGGGGGAGTGCCATAAGGACATTATGGGTGAAATACTGAAGGGCAGATGATATAGCTTCCGGACCGCCTTCCACGCAGCGATGGTATCTCGCAAGAGAGCACTTCGTTTTACTTCTATGGGTAATTCAGAGTATTTCGCATGTAGTAAGGCAGTGAGATCCCATGGAGCAGCCAGCTGCTTGTCCAGCGACAAGTTAGAGAAGTAGGAGCAGTCCAGTGCCCAATCCCTCACATGTCGAAGGAGAGCCGCAAGATTATATGTTCTAACACAGGGCATGTTCAAACCCCCCAAATGTTTACCCAATTGTAGCTTTTTATATGCTATTCTAGGGCGCTTCCCCTTCCACAAAAACCCAACAATCCATGACTGAAGAAGACGGACATCTGTATGTTTGAGCAGAAGGGGAATCGTCTGCAAGGGGTACAACAATTTTCCAAAGCACATCATCTTCACTAAGTGTGCCCTTCCCACCAACGACAGGGGCAGTGTACGCCATCTGACTAGGTCATTTTTAATTTTAGTAAATATTGGGAGATAGTTCAATTTATATAGGTCAGCAGTAGTCTTCCCTATTTTGATCCCTAAATATGTTATCTGCGACTTCGCCACTGTCACACCAAGTTGAGGAACACAGGGAGTCGCCTGCGATCCCAGAAAGAGTAGTTGACACTTAGACGAATTAACCCTAAAACCCGAGAATGAACCAAAATGGCTCAATTCCTGCATGACTACTCCCACATGCGATACTGGATCATCTAGATATACTAACATATCGTCCGCAAAGCAAGTCAGTTTTAATTCATGTGATCCCACCCTTATTCCCCTGAATCCCCTTGATTGTATAAGAGCACGCGCCAGAGGCTCCAAAGCCATGTCAAAAAGGAGAGGAGACAAAGGACACCCCTGACGTGTCCCCTTCTGCAGTGTGATAGGCTGTGATAAGAAACCTGGTGTATATACCCGCGCCAGGGGAGCTCTATATATGGTGTCAATGTACCTACGGAAGGTTCCCCTGATTCCAAAACCGTCCAGAACATCCCCCAACCACTCCCAGCTTATGTTATCGAAGGCTTTCTCAGCATCGATTGCCAGCAGTGCCGGGGGTGTCCTGGAGTGGTCTAGTCTGCTGGCCATATCCTGAGCTGCTATGACCGCCCGTATATTTGTAACTGCTGAGCGTCCCTTCACAAACCCCACTTGATGGTGTCCTATCAGAGTCGGTAAAAAGTTTGACAGACGGTCCGCCAGTATCTTTGATAAGAGTTTACAGTCCTGATTAATGAGGGAGATCGGACGATAAGAGGAGGCATACTCCGGAGGTTTATCAGGTTTCGGTATTACTTTAATGTAGGCGATATCCCCCGAAGCCAGCATCCTCCCATCCGCCAGAATGGAATTGAACACCTGGACTAAAAAAGGCGAAATCTCCTTTTCCAGTGTTTTGTAAAAATCAGGGCCAAAACCATCAGGTCCCGGTGCCTTCCCCCCTGTCAACCCCCGTATAGCCGTACTAACGTCCTCCAATGTGATTGGAGCATTAAGCAACTCTAAAGCCGCATTCGACATTCGAGGTAAGTTTAGTGAGCTTAAATACTTAAGTCCCTCCTCTCTATTAAGGTCATCCCCCCTATACAAACGCTGGTAAAAGTCCCCCAAGATTTGGTTGATATCTTTCGGGTGAGTCTGAGTCATACCATCCTTGTCCTTCAATGCCCTGATGTCCGTCACTGGTCTCCATCCCTTCGCTAAGTTAGCCATCAGTTTCCCCGCCTTGTTCCCAAATTTGTATAAAGTCGCATTCCGTTGATCGCGAAACAGTGTGTCCAACTGTTCCTGAGAGTGTTCAAAGTCCGTCTTCGCCCTTACCCAATCCTCTCTATTACCATTAGTCGGATCAGCCAGAAAATTAGTGTATGCACTGCGTAAATTATTAGTCGCCTTCTGAAATACTAAAGTCGCGCTTCTTTTACGGTGGGTTACATAAGCCATGACTCTCCCCCTCAGCACAGCCTTTGCGGCATCCCAGAACAGCCTTGGGTTGGCAGCATGCTCTGCATTCGTAGACCGATATTCCATCCACCAGCTATTAAGATGAGCCTGAAAATCGGTCTCCTTGGCCAATGCCGAGGGGAAGCGCCACAGGATATCGGTTCCTTTAGGTATAATCGAAGTCATCTCCATCAGCAATGGTGCATGGTCAGAAATTACTATGTCTGCCAATTCCGCTCTCTCTATCCTAGGCAACAAGGTCTGTGAAACTAGAAAATAATCTATGCGAGACCATGCTTTCCACATTGCCGAATAAAAGCTAAATTCCCTACCATCAGGGTGCATGTGCCTCCATACGTCCGTGAAGTTTGTGCATTCTAGTAAGTCCGTCAGCCAATTTTCCTCACCCCTTCCGTGTCCCTCCCCCTCAGCCGTTCTCTTTCTATCCTCCCTGCAAGAATGAACTGTGTTGAAATCCCCGCCCACCAATATATTTCGTTCACGGTCATCCCCAAAAGTGTCTTGTAGAGTTCGAAAGAATGGAGTGCGATTATCATTAGGGGCGTAAATATTGTATAAGCTTAACCGTCCCAGAGCAGAGTCCAGTACAATATGACACATCCTACCATTTTTATCAGATTGTTGGGAAATCACAGTGTGTGCGAAAGATTTTCTGATGAGAACTACAACCCCTGCCTTCCCATTCACCGCTGGTGAACCATATACCGCTCCCACCCACATCTGTCTGAGTCTAAAAAAATCCTCCTCCCCCAGGTGTGTCTCCTGCAATAAAGCAATATTTGTTTTAAGTTTGTTTAGGTGACGTAAAACCATACGCCTTTTGGCCGGGGACCTAAGTCCCTTCACATTCCAGGAGGTGACCGTCATTGTATTATACTAAAAAGTAAGGTAACATGGAGTCTGATATACCTGAGGACAAACGACGTCTGCCGATCACAATCTTCCACTTCTCCCCGCTTCCAGAAAAGTACAGTGCACACAATATCATTGTTGTATGTAGACATAGAAAATAAAAATAATGAAAAAACAATGAACAAGATCAACTTGGTGACATAACATAAAACCCTCTGCACAGTGTCTATCGTATTCCAGACTTCACTTTTTTCGCTGATGGTAACATGGTGGGACACTGAACCACCTCTACAGAAAGTTACCTCTAGAATCATCAATCTCCTCCCGCCCCCCTTTTGCCCGTTACATTAAATCCCCTCAACCCCCAATCCCCCCCCCCTCCCCCCCTCCAGAACGGCATGCACCACGTACATCCTTCCTTTGACATTTTAGTGCAGAATAACAAACTTAATTAATGAAAGAGACCATGAGAAATAGTGTAATAGTCCCTGAAGATATGTCCACCATCTCCCTTGGAAGTCACCTTCATCCTCGCTATGTATGTAACCAACAGCATAAACCAAGAGTACGTGCTAGCCCCCAATTACATCTGTAGAGCATCCCTTGGAGTATCATAGAATGTTCATCCTGGGGTAATAGAACCCGGTTGAACCCTGTCGTCTCTTCTACGTTTCTGCGCAGATCGTGCCGTAATCTCCATAGCCTCCTGCGTCTCTGTTAAGGAGGCTGCCTCATCCGGAGATGAATAAGTTGCAGATGTACCGTCTTTACCAAACACCCTCAAAACTGCCGGATATTGCAAAGTGAAGCGAATCTGCTGTCTGAACAACGAAGTACAAATATGGGCAAAAGCTTTCCGTTTTTGTGCAACTTCCGCAGAGTAGTCAGCAAATAGGAGTAACTTGTGCCCCTGATAGAGCAGTGGAGTGTTACGTTTTTTAAAAGTGCGTAGCACAAGTTCTTTGTCAGCGTAATTCAGATAACGTGCTATGACCTGGCGTGACTTGGCAGTGCGATTTTGTTTATTAGCCTCAGCTTGTGTGGGGGGTCCCACTCTGTGCGCTCTCTCTACTAAATATCCCCCTTCTAGACCAAGTGCTTTGGGCAGTTCCATCGAATAAAAAGCAATAAGCTGATTGTGTGGGATAGTCTCCGGTAAACCCACCACTCTTAAGTTATTTCTTCTGGACCTATTTTCTAGGTCATCAACCTTATCTTGCAATGCCTGTTGCGCCTTAGACATAAGACTCATTTCCCTTGAGAGAGTGTCCATCTCATTGTCCAGCTGTACATGCCTGTGTTCTAGCTCCGTAATCCGAGCAGTGTGGGAGGATACCTCCATTTTAAGCTGTGCCACTGCTGCTGATATAGAGGCTTCAATTGTGGCGGTTATTTGTGGGGAGAGTATTTTAGCCATTTCCATGGCATATTGTTTGCCCGTCATCCCTAATGAGGGGATGACAGAGTCCATAACCCCACTTACTTGCCCTTCCTGGGTAGCTGTGGTGGAGGAGGTCATCTGCGCCATATCCTGGCTCATCTCGGCCGCCGCCATTTTGAGGACCGCTTCGTCCCGCTCCGGAGTTGAGGAGGGATGCTGACAGGGTGCACTGGCGCCGCGAGTGACAAATCTCTCCATCAGAGAGGTAATGGGGAAGATCCCGGCAGAGATCCTACCCCGATGACCGGTTCTGTGAGCGGTGAATGCAGCCGTTACAGGGTGACTCGTCGGAGCTCCCGCTAGTGCGTCTCCTCCATCAGCGCGCCGGAACCGGAAGTTCTCCATTATTTGTACTTTGTCTGTTTGGAAATTATGTTGCAGCAGAGTCTCATTGTTTTCAATGAGATTCTGCTGACCGTGCAACGGTGGAATTTCTGCAGCAGATTTTTCCATAGCAGAAATTTTGATTCTGATGTCCAACGAAAGAATATTCATTCTTTCAGTGTAATCCATTTGGAAATGCATTGCAGTCTATGGAGACATGCAAATTTGCGGGCTGACATTGCTCAAATTTTACACCATGTGAACATACCCAATAGCAGGGAATGTGCCCCTTATCTGCTAATCTGTCTATGCTGACCGGAATATAAACCAATTGGCTACCAGCCACAATCTGAATGCCTGCCCCTATATGTATACATGTTTCCCAGGGCCAGAAAGTTTAACAGATTGGTAAATTATTTATATTAAACATCTTAATCCTTCCAGTACTTATCAGCTGTTTTCTACTGCAGAGGAAGTTCTTTTATTTTTGAATTTCTTTTTTGTCTGACCACAGTGCTCTCTGCAGACACCTCTGTCCATGTCAGGAACTGTCCAGAGCAGCATATGTTTGCTATGGGGATTTGCTCCTACTCTGGACAGTTCCTGACATGGACAGAGGTGTCAGCAGAGAGCACTGTGGTCAGACAGAAAAGAACTCCCTGTGGAGCATACAACAGCTAAGTACTGGAAGGATTAACATTTTTAAATAGAAGTGACTTACAAATCTGTATAACTTTTGCCGGAGTACCCCTTTTTAAGAGGTTAAAAAATTTTAAATTTCCGCTCACCCCTCCATTCACACAAATTCAGTGTCTAGACCATCCCGGTGACCTGACACTTCACAGCCAATATGTAGCCAGACTGATAAGGAACAAGCAGGAAGTTCTTTGGAAGAGAAATCTAGAATTCTGAGATGTAGTCTTTAAAAGCATAAAGAGGAATTACAAATATAAAAAGAGATGTTGGCTACAAGCAGAGGCAGAAGAGCAGCCATCCTATGGCTAATACAGAGACAGAAGAGCAGCAATCCCACAGCTGATAGCAGAGGCAGTGCATACATTGTAATCCTATCCCCACTTCCTACAGGGAGCCAATGAAGATGATCCCACTCCTACTCTTCTGCAGTCTGTCTTGGTATTTCTGTTACTAGAGATGGACTGAGCCTAACAATAGGCAAGCGCACAGCAAACTCAGTGGGATTTTTTTTAAATGAAAACCAAAATTCATATACTATTGACAGAGCATACGTTGCATGAAAAGTTACTAACAATTTACTACTTTTTAGTTCACCAAAAGATGCCCCCTCCTGGTGTATTAGTGATATTTTTGCACTCTGTATTATGTATTTTTTCTTTCACAGCTCTCTAAGGAGTACGGCCCAGTGTTCAGTGTGCAGATAGGCAGTCAGAAGATGGTCTTACTATGTGGATATGAGACGGTGAAAGACGCTCTTGTCAACTATGCAGAAGAGTTTTCTGAAAGACCATATGTGCCCATTTTCCATGACCTAGCCAAGGGATATGGTAACTTTTCCCTATTTACTCTTTTTATAGAATAAAACAATCAAATAAAATTACCAGCATACTATCAGAACATAAATTTGTTACATTTAGGGGTTAGTCTCTTAGGCTAGGTTCACATCCTGTTAATGTTCTGTTTTTAATCCTTACAAAGTCTTAGTTTTTTTTGTACAGAAAGCAGCAGTACTCCACTGCCCCATCATTCGGAACATTTTGTTTTTAATGCTGGGTGCGGGCTGCAGGGGTTGTGATGTCATGCAATTCCCCCTCAATGCAAGTCTATGGGAGGGGGCGTGGCCGTGACGTCACACCAAGCCCTCTCAATGCAAGTCTATTGGAGGGACTAGACTGTGACATCATGAATGAGGAAGCTGCAAGCTTCCGTGTTCCAGATGCCACTGCTGCCGGCCCGGAGATCACGGGGGTCCCTAGCGGCGGGACCCCTGCGATCTAACATCTTATCCCCTATCCTTTGGCTAGGGGATAAAATGTATGCGGTGGAGTACCCCTTTAAGTGCTTACTTGCCTTATGTCTGGAGCGGGTCGCCTCCTCTTCTGTGATTTAATGGTCCCCTCCAGGATCAGCATTCCACAGTGAATAACTTGTCTCAAGCCTTTCCCAGAATCCTGTTCACCTCGAAAACAGTGATCAGAGGGGCAAAGCTGGACCGCACACATGATCAGGGGGCTGGCTTGTCAAGGGAGACGAGAAGAAGCCAAGCCCTCTGTAGTCAGCTGTTGTCTCGAGCAGAACTGGATCCTGGGAAAGGCTCGAGACAAGTTATCCAGACACTGAAGGAATTAGGAATCTGGGGGAATCCAAAAGTGGGGTCGATTTCCCCCCCCCCCCCCCCACACGTAAAGCACTGATAACATAACTTAGCACAATAGTGAAAAGTTATTAAAACCTGGAAACCCCTTTAAGAAAGGCACAGCCCATTTTGGCCTTAAGGACGCAATCAATTTATATTTTTACATTTTCATCAGGTGTGGCGGGATATATCTTAACTAAAGAATGAATAAATACAATTTATCAAATTAATTAATAATAATAATAATGGCGATATACTTGTACAGGCTGCCAGAAGGCAGACCACACAAGTGAATTTGTGGTGACACTGTTATGTGTTGGTGGAAATATCTGATCCCTTTGTGACGCCAGGGCACCGTTATCCTATACAAGGTCTGAGGTTGTAGACAGCTTCTCCTGGGCCAGACACTGGGAGTAAATGAACACTCCGACATCAGGTTACGAATAACTGTCTGTCTTTACGGAGTTAGTGCAGATGGTAATACACATACAGCTGGCTTTAGGTGAGTGCCGTGTAACCCCTTGGGAGCCCTCTCGCCTTGCTGAGATTTGTGGTGCCTACACCAGACAGAATTATACTGACTTGTGAGACAGAAGATTGAATCTTGGTAGGTAGGGTCTTGTCATGGTACTGAAGATTGTTCCACTGAGGCATGAATTTCCTCCTTGCGAGTAATTCTTGCAGGATGACCAGTTCAAAGTAGGCCTCTCCTCAGAGCACACGACACACAGCACACCTGAGCTAAGCTCAGGAGCCACACTAGGGTGAACAAACTTCTCCCCTGCACCTCACTATACAGGGGAGACTTTGGGGTTCTCATTGGCAGGCAGGGTCACATGGGGTTCACTGCAAGGTCTCATGGGTTGCACTCTTAAAGGTACAATAACATATAAAACATATATACATATAATAAAATTAATTTTAGAAAACTATATTATTGGGCATTATAACACATAATTAAACAGTAGAACTTTAGTGGGCCCAACACCCTGAGCTGCCAGGCTGCCCGAGACAGTCCAAAGCCATGGGACACCTACTGATGCTGGGACACCACAGATTCAGCAGGACCGAGCAGATGAGGACACCTCTGACCACCATCTTGACTCATCGGACCCCCGTAATCACGCCGGTGTTGGTCCGCCGAGTGTAATTAAGCCATGCTAATGCTTTAGATGCAGTATTGATCACAGCATCTTAAGGCTAGGTTCCCACTACGGAATGTCCACCTGCAATTCCGCTTTGAAATTGCAGGCAGAAATTCTGCTAACTAAAATGAATAGTGTAGTGAATGGGTTTCCGTTCACAAATTCACACTTCGGAATTTGTGAACGGAAAATCCGCTTGAAAATTTCCGCCAGAAGAATGGCGTTGCTCATTCAGGCGGAAATACTTGTGGAACACATTGCAGTCTGTTAGAACTGCAGTGTCCGCACGGTCCTAGTGCCGATTGATTCAGTAGGCGCTGTCCGCACTGTGAACCTAGCCTAAGGGTTAATGGTGGACATAATCACTGTCCACCATTAGCATCGCGGACCCACAATCTATGAAGGAAGCGCAGCTACTGCGCTCTCTTTATAGACGGTACTTGCCGCAGGGCCCTGGTGCACTAAGAGGCAACAAGGACATACATTTAACAAACACATGAAATTACTATTGGACCAACATATTGGGTCAGCATCCTGTACTGAGGCATTGTATAGTGTGGGTTTGTGTTTTGTCCAATGTAAGGACAACCCTACCTATAACCAGAGACATGTCATCTTGGAGCCTGTAGTGTAGATGACTTGAAAGTGACCCATGTAAGGCTGGGTTCACACTGCGTTTTGTAACTACGGTTCCCGTATGGGAGGAGGGGGGTGGGGCTTATTTGCGGCGCCCGTATATGGGAACCGTATTTAATGCATGTCTATGAGCCAACCGGAGTGAACCGCAGCCGCCGGTCGGCTGCGTTTTCGGCTGTATGCGGTTTGCCGACCGCAGGCAAAAACGTGGTCGACCGAGTTTTTGCCTGCGGTCGGAAAAGCCGCATACGGCCGAAAACGCAGCCGACCGGCGGCTGCGGTTCACTCCGGTCGGCTCATAGACATGCATTAAATACGGTTCCCGTATATGGCTGAGTGCAGGTGCCGCGATTAAGCCCCGCCCCCTCCTCCCAGCCGTATACGGGAACCGTAAGTACAAAACTTAGTGTGAACCCAGCCTAACCCAATCCTATTGTCTATTGTGTACAACTTTGTGAACTGTTTGTTTGTGATATTTGTTATTGAGCATTATTTTATCTATAGGAGCTCTTAACATATTACAAAAAATTAAGTTCAATATTGCATTTTTTTTTTTAATTCTTTCCTGTACAATATGAGAATTCCCGCGCTTTTACAACAGAACATTGTTTGGAGCGTCATGTCATTGAGACAAGGTAAGATTATTTGTGAATTATTTCCAATGATACGTTGCGCTGTACTGCAGAAACATGAAAAGGGGGAAAAAAAAAAACTTTAGAGGAATTCTACTTTCTATACAGATGAATAATATAATAATCTGTAATGGAAGTAATGATAAATTCTGGTAAAATTGTAATTATTATTATTTTTTTTTTTTTTTATTGCACAGACACTCATAAAACATCAGGTTTAAAAGGGTACTCCGCTGCTCAGCGTTTGGAACAAACTGTAACGAACACTGGAGCCAGGAGCTTGTGACATCATAGCACCGCCCCCTCATGATGTCACACCCCGCCCCCTCAATGCAAGTCTATGGGAAGGGGGCATGATGCCCCCTCCCATAAACATGAATTGAGGTGGCGTGATGTCATGGGGGCAGGGCTATGACGTCATGAGCTCCCGGCAGCGGCTCCAGCGTTTGGAACAGTTTGTTCCAAACACTGAGCAGCGGAGTACCCTTTTAATGTAAATCACAGGGCCCTTGTGGATACAGGTAATGGGGGAGATTCATCAAAACCTGCTGAAGAAAAGTTGACCAGTTGCCCATAGCAACCAATCAGATCACTACTTTTATTTTTGAAAAGGCCTCTGAAAAAGAAGCACTGGTTGCTATGGGCAACTGGTCACTTTTCCTCAGCACAGGTTTTGATAAATCTCCCCCAATGTCTCTAACTGCCAAAACGTGATACCTAAAAGACAATGGGGAAGATTTATCAAAATCTATCCAGAGGGAAGGTTGCTGAGTTGCCCATAGCAACCAGATTGCTTCTTTCATAAAAAAAATAAAAAAAAGCCGTGAAAAATGAGAGGGCATCTGATTGGTTGCTATGGGCAACTCAGGATTAAAATATCTTCCCCATTGTCAATTAAAAAATATTTTTAAGACACAGGACAAGAAAAACAAGTGCCTTTAGTTCATTGATAAGCAATTTGACCGTGTAGTAGGAGATATCGGCGCTGGATGAAGGAAAAAGGAGGAGTGCAGCATAAAATCAAGCTGGGTTTATTAGATGCAACGCGTTTCACTACGCATGCGCAGCTTCATCATGCCTGATGAAGCTGCGCATGCGCAGCGAAACACGTTGCATCTAATAAACCCAGCTTGATTTTATGCTGCACTCCTCCTGGTTCCTTCATCCAGTGCCGATATCTCCTACTACACGGTCAAATTGCTTATCTATTGCCTATGAGGAGGGCTGCGGATGAGGACACAAGCACTTCCAGGCGCTTCCCATTGTTGTGTGTGTGTGTGTGTGTGTGTGCACACAACCAACTCTGGTAAGCGGCGTGGGATAGATCGTTTCCCTCTCCCTATGGGCCTGACCTGCTGATCCCGCACATGGAGCGCCTTCTGCTTTCCTTTTAGATCATTTAGTTCATTGAGGAAGGGAGGGGGAATATTATCACCATAAATATCACCACCATACTGTTACTAACCAAATCCTGTATACTGAGACCAATGTTACCAATAAAACCAGTATACAAGGAATTGGGGAGATTCCTCAAAACCTGTGCTGAGGAAAAGTTAACCAGTTGCTCATTGCAACCAATCAGATCGCTTCTTTCATCTTTCAGAGGGCTTTTCAAAAATGAAAGAAGTAATCTGGTTGCTATGGGCAACTGGTTGACTTTTCTTCTGCACATATTTGATTAATCTCTCCCATTATCACCATAAATATTACCATCATACTGTTACTGACCAAATCCTGTATACTGAGACCAATATTACCATTAATACCAGTACACAAGAATAATACCACTACACCATGACCATTACCATTACCACATAGTGACTGTATAAAAACCACTGAACATAGAACATTATTCCCCCCCCATACAAAGCCCATATAGTGGTGACCCCGCCGTAGACCATATGAGTAAAAAAGAAAAATGAAAGTACAGATATAAACACATAGCTATGAGTAGAAATAAGGTTTTATATGAACATCATGGGTGGATGTAGGATAAACCCATCTTGTCAAACTGGAAAGTTGACATGCCTTCATGTCTGTGTTTTTAAGGTGTTTAAATGGTGTCTGTTGGCGCCTACATAATATTACTGAAGGCTTTTCAGTATTTTGTGGTTTAATTAAATATAAATTTTTTTGCAGAAAATAATCCTGAATTATTAATTTAATCTCATTATTTTATTAAGTTTCTTTCCAGGTGTAATTTTTTCTCACGGAGAGAATTGGAAGGTGATGAGAAGATTTACAATTTCCACACTAAGAGATCTGGGGATGGGGAAGAAAATCATAGAAAATAATATTGTTGAAGAATGTGATTTCCTAGTAAAGAAGTTTAAATCATTTGAGGGTGAGCGATGTGTTTTTACATACCTGTTCATACCGCTGCTGCCGTTCTGTCTGTTGAGTCCAAAAACGGGATACGTAGGGGAAATTGCCTGAAGACGGTAAAATTCTGTCTACATTCATCCCATTAAAGGGGTACTCCGGCGCATAGACATCTTATCCCCTATCCAAAGGATAGGGGATAAGATGCCTGATCACGGGGGTCCCGCCGCTGGGGACCCCCGTGATCTTGCACGCAGCACCCCAGTTAAAATCAGTCCCCGGAGTATGTTCACTCCGGGTGTGATTACTGGCGACCCCGGGTCGGCGGCATGTGACTTCACGCCTCCGCCCCCATGTGACGTCACACTCTGCCCCTCAATGCAAGCCTATGGGAGGAGGCGTGACAGCTATCATGCGGAGCGTGTTGTCACACGGGGGTGGAGGCATGCCGTCACACTCCACCAGCCCCGTGGTCGCCGGTAATCAGACCCGGAGTGAACATGCTCTGGGGACTGATTTTAACTGGGGTGCTGCGTGCAAGATCACGGGGGTCCCCAGCGGCAGGACCCCCGCGATCAGGCATCTTATCCCCTATCCTTTGGATAAGGGATAAGATATCTAAGCTCCAGAGAACCCCTTTAATGGGATGAATGTAGACAGATCAGGCGCCGGGGTACCCCTTTAATGTCAATCGATGTTTGGATGTTTGCTCTCTGCAGACAATGGCTTTTGCTCTGAGAGATTACTTAGCAAATGTCAGGAAAATCTCACTAGAACAGCTGAACTTTATTTGTGAGCATTTGGTTAACCCCTTAAGGACGGACCCATTTTTTACCTTAATGACCAGGCTTTTTTTAAATTTATTTTTTATTTTTATTTGACATGTATCTCTTTAAATGGTAATAACTTTAGAAAGCTTTTTCTGAGCGGAGCGATTCTGACATATTTTTTTTTTTTTTCGTGACATATTGTACTTTATATAAAGTGGTTTATTTTTGTTGACATATGCAGCATTTTTTTGTGAAACGCTTCAAAATATTGTGAAACTGGAACATTTCTGGCGTTTTTATTTTTATTTTTCATGGTGTACACTGTGCAGTAAGTGATGTTCTATTTATTCTGTGGGTCAGTACGATTATGGCCATACCCATTTTATGTCGCTTTCTGTTTTTTTTCCTTTTCTGAGCAAAATTTTTTCTGTCATTCATTTTCCAACAGCCATAACTTTTTTTATTTTTCGTCCGACGCCATTGAGTAACGGCTTATTTTTTGCAGGATGAGCTGTACTTTTTATTGGTAATTTTTGTGCTACGTGCTACCTTTTTTTGATCTTTTTTTATTCTGCTATTTGTACCAAAATTGGTGAATTTAGCTTTTTTCGATTGAATTTTTTCGATCCCGTGCGGGATAATTTCCATTATAATTTCCATTTATAGGACATGGCAATACCTATTATGTATATGATTTGTGTTTTTGATATTTTTTGGTGATAATACAGGGTTTTTATTGGGAAAGGGCATTTTTTTTTTTTTTTTTTACACTTCATACTTTTATTGAAGAACTTTTTTATTTTATTTTTTTACAGGTTATACTATGCTGCAATACATTTGTACTGCAGCACAGTATGACCTGATGAGCCTCTGGCTGGATCTCACAGGCTTCCGCAGCAGGCAGGCAGGCGGTAGTGATCACACCTCCTGCTGCCATAGCAACCGACGGCAACCCGCGATCGTATCGCGGTGCCGCCGTTGCTTAACAGGGGGAGAGCGCTCCCCCTGTCAACACCATAGATGCCGTGATCAGGGGGCCCGCGGCAGTGCCGGAGATCTCTAGGATGTATGCATACGTCCAATTGCGTGAATGTGTCGTATGCTTGGACGTATGCATACGTCCTATAGTGGGAAGGGGTTAAATGATAGCCAGTGTAATTAATTCTATTTAACATGAGATTGAATGCGATTTGTTTAGTCTGAACACAGCCAGATCCCCAATTATAAGAGGGTATGTACACTTATGCAACCAAGTTTTTAAATTCCCCCTCAAAGATTTTTTGTTTTGTAAATGAATTGTTCATGTTTTAGGTCACATTAAGAGTCTATTCACACGTACAGTATTCTACACAGATTTGATGCGCAGGATTTCAATCTGTGTTCAGTCATTCAGTTTACATTGAGATCTGCAGCAGAAAATCCTGCAGAAAATCTGCGCAGAATACTGTACATGTGCATGTATAAAGGTGAAAAAAGTTCTGACATGATTTATCTTTGTCTTATTCTTTAACATCACAAGGACCTGGCATTTTAACAGGGGTATGTAGACTTTTTGCTGTATATCCACTGTGTGTAACCTTACAAGTGCAATGTTCATGTGAACTAAACTGACGTTCTTTGCCTTATTCTCAGGAAAGCCATTTGAAAACACAATGATCATGAACGCAGCTGTCGCTAATATCATCGTCTCCATATTACTTGGTCATCGCTTTGACTATGACGATTCAGTCTTTTTAAGGCTAATGGGTTATATTAATGAGAACATTAGGCTGGTGGGATCACCGATGGTCATGGTAAGTTCTTTTACATTTACACACAGTCGTGTATTCATCTTCAGTATGTTCTACAGTGGGGCAAAAAAGTATTTAGTCAGCCACCAATTCTGCAAGTTCTCCCACATAAAAAGATGAGGCCTGTAGTTTTCATCATAGGTTATAACCTCAACTATGGGAGACAGAATGAGAAAAAAAAATCATAAAACATTGTCTGATTTTTAAAGAATTTATTTGCAAATTATGGTGGAAAATAAGTATTTGGTCACCTACAAACAAGCAAGATTTCTGGCTCTCACAGACCTGTAACTTCTTCTTTAAAGGGGTACTCTGCCCCTAGACAACTTATTCCCTATCCAAAGGATAAGCGATAAGATGTCAGATCGCCAGGGTCCCGCCACTCGGGACCTCCGCAATATAGCAAGCAGTACCCACCTGTAACTGCTTCCGGAAGCGCTAGAGGTTCTCTGGCTAATTCCTCCCGAGGACGGGGACGGAAGATCGTGATGTCACGACTCCGCCCCTGTGTGACGTCACACCCCGCCCCCTCAATGCAAGTCTATGGGATGGGGCATGACGGCCATCACGCCCCCTCCCATAGACTTGCATTGAGGGGGCAGAGTCGTGACGTCACTACCTTCCGTCCCCGTGGTCTGGAGGAATTGGCCAGAGAACCTCCAGCGCTTCCGGAAGCAATTACAGGTGGGTGCTGCTTGCTATATTGTGGGGGTCCCCAGCGGTGAGACCCCGGTGATCTGACATCTTATCCTCTATCCTTTGGATAGGGGATAAGATGTCTAGGGGCGGAGTACCCTTTAAGATTCTCTGTCCTCCACTCGTTACCTGTATTAATGGCCCCTGTTTGAACTTATTATCAGTATAAAAGACACCTGTCCCCATCCTCAGTCACACTACAAACTCCACTATGGCAAAGACCAAAGAGCTGTCGAAGGACACCAGAAACAAAGTTGTAGACCTGCACCAGGCTGGGAAGACTGAATATGCAATAGGCAAGCAGCTTGGTGTGAAGAAATCAACTGTGGGAGCAATTATTAGAAAATGGAAGACATACAAGAACACGGATAATCTCCCTCGTGGTGTCAAAATGATCACAAGAACCAAAGTAACAAAGGCTACCATCAGTAACACACTACACTGCCAGGGACTCAAATCATGCAGTGCCAGACGTGTCCCCCTCCGTTTTTTTTATCTGGTCGCAGAAAGTTAAACAGATTTGTAAATTACTTCTATTAAAAAAAATCTTAACCCTTCCAGTACTTATTAGCTGCTGAATACTACAGAGGAATTTCTTCTTTTTGGAACACAGTGCTCTCTGCTGACATCTCTGTCCATTTTAGGAACTGTCCAGAGCAGCATATGTTTTCTATGGGGATTTTCTCCTACTCTGGACAGTTCTTAAAAAGGATAGAGGTGTCAGCAAAGAGCTCTGGTCATGTCAGCAGAGAGCTCTGTGTTTCAAAAAGAAAAGAATTTCCTCTGCAGTATTCATCAGCTAATAAGTACTGGAAGGATTAAGATTTATTAATAGAAGTAATTTACAAATCTGTTTAACTTTCTGGCGCCAGTTGATTAAAAAAAAAAAAAGCATTCCACCGGAGTACACCTTTAATCTGTTAAGGACCAAGGGCGTACCTGTACGCCCTGAGTTCGCTCCCGTTCTATAACGCGGGGACAACGGCCGGGACCGTGGCTAATAGCGCATGGCACTGAACGTGGTGTCGCGTGCTATTAACCCTCTAGACGCGGCATTCAAAGTTGAACGCTGCATCTAAAGTGAAAGTAAATCACTGCCGGTTAGCTCAGGGGGCTGTTCGGAATGTCCGCGGCGAAATCGCGGCATTCCGAACAGCTCTGGGACACGAGGAGGGTCTCCTACCTTGCCTCCTGGTGTCTGATCACCGAATGACTGCTCAGTGCCTGAGATCCAGGCATGAGCAGTCAAGTGACAGAATCATTGATCAATGGTTTCCTATGGGAAACCACTGATCAATGTAAAAGAACAGTGTGTGCAGTGTTATAGCCTCCTATGGGAGCTATAACATTGCAAAAAAAAGTGAAAAATAAGTTAATAAAGAATTAACCCCTTCCCTAATAAAAGTTTGAATCACCCCCCTTTTCCCATTTAAAAAAAAAAGTGTAACTAAAAATAAAAATGAACATATGTGGTATCGCCGCGTGTAGATATGTCCGAAATATAAAAATATATCATTAATTAAAGCGCATGGTCAATGGCAAACGCACAAAAAAATTCCAAAGTCCAAAATAGTGTATTTTTGGTCACTTTTTAGATCATGAAAAAAATGAATAAAAAGCGATCAACAAGTCCGATCAATACAAAAATGGTACCACTGAAAACTTCAGATCACGGCCCATAGGCAGAAAAATAAAAGTTATAGGGGTCAGGATATGACAATTTTAAACGTATAAATTTTCCTGCAAGTAGTTTTTTCAGAAGTACGACAAAATCAAACCTATAAAAGTAGGGTATCATTTTAATCCTATGGACCTACAGAATAAAGAAAATGTGTAATTTATACCGAAAAATGTACGGCCTAGAAACAGAAGCCCTCAAAATTTACAAAATGGCTTTCTTTTTTCAATTTTGTCTCACAATGATTTATTTTTTCCGTTTCGCCGTAGATATTTGGGTAAAATGACTGATGTCATTAAAAAGTAGAATTGGTGGCGCAAAATATAAGCCATTATATGGATTTTTAGGTGCAAAATTGAAAGAGTTACGATTTTTTAAAGGTAAGGAGAAAAAAATGAAAGTGCAAAAAAACAGAAAAAACCTGGTCCTTAAGCCCTTAATGCCCATTTTCACCTTTAGGACCAGGGCTTGTTTTTTGCGTGACCAATTGTACTTTGTAATGAAACCTCTCATTTTACCATAAAATGTACGGCAAATCCCCCAAAAAATAAAATTTTAGGGAGGAATTTTAAATGAAAACTAAAATTTTGCACATTTTCACACTGTACAATTTACGGTAAAAATGATGTGTTCTTTATTCTGTGGGTCAATACGATTAAAATGATACCCATGGCTAGACACTTTTATATTTTTGTACCGCTTAAAAAAATCTAAAACTTTTTGTACAAAATCAGTAATCTAAAATCGCCCTATTTTGACCACCTATAACTTTTTTTTAATTTTTCCATATATAGGGCGGTATGAGGGCTCATTTTTTGCGCCGTCATCTGTACTTTTTTTAGATACCACATTTGCATATATAAAACTTTTAGATCCTTTTTTTTTTTTTTTTATAAAATGTGACAAAAAAGCAGCATTTTTGGACTTTTTATTATTTTTTACGTTTACGCCATTCACCGTATGGAATCATTAACATTGATAGTTCGGACATTTACGCACGCGGTAATACCAAATATGTTTATTAAAAAAAAATATTTTATGCTTTTGGGGGGGTAAAATGGGAAAAATGGACAGTTTTAATTTTTATTGGGGTAGGGGATTTTTCCCTTTTTTTCCCCTTTTTTTATTTTTTAATTTTTCAACTTCATTTTTACACTTTATGTCCCCATAGGGGACGATCTATAGCAATCCTTTGATTGCTAATACTGAGCAGTGCTATGCATAGGACACAGCACTGCTCAGTATTATCGGTGATCTTCTGCTCTGGTCTGCTCGATCGCAGACCAGAGCAGAAAACCCCGGGAGACGGCCAGAGCCAGGTGAGGGGACCTCCGGCCGCCATGCTGGATGATCGGATCCCCGCGGCAGCGCTGCGGGCGATCCGATCATCCAATCAAAGTACCGCAATGCCGCGATCTGTATTGATCACGGCATCTGAGGGGTTAATGGCGGACATCCGTGCGACCACGGATGTCGGCCATTACGGGCGGGTCCCCGGCTGCTGCTAGCAGCCGGAACCTGCCGTGTACGACACGAGAACCGCTCCGATGCTCGCGGTCATACACAGGACGTAAATGTACGTCCTGGTGCGGGAAGTCCCGCCAAGCCAGGATGTACATTTACGTCCATGGTCGTTAAGGGGTTAAGCCAGTACATGTCTGGGCCCGTCTGAAGTTTGCTAGAGAGCATTTGGGTGATCCAGAAGAGGATTGGGAGAATGTCATATGGTCAGATGAAACCAAAGTAGAACTTTTTGGTAAAAACTCAACTTGTGTTTGGAGAAGAATGAATGCCGAGTTGCATCCAAAGAACACCATAACTACTGTGAAGCATGGGGGAAACATCATGCTTTGGGGCTGTTTTTCTGCTAAGGGACCATGACTACTGAACTGTTTAAAAGAGAGAATGAATGGGGCCATGTATTGTGAGATTTCGAGTGAAAACCTCCCATCAGCAAGGGCATTGAAGATGAAACATGGCTGGGTCTTTCAGCATGACAATGATCCCAAACACACCGCCTGGGCAATGAAAGAGAGGCTTCGTAAGAAGCATTTCAAGGTCCTGGATTGGCCTAGCCAGTCTCCAGATCTCAACCCCCTAGAAAACCTTTGGAGGGAGTTGAAAATCTGTGTTGGCCAGCGACAGCCCCAAAACATCACTGCTCTAGAGGAGATCTGCATGGAGGAATGCAAGGAGCTTATGTCTCTCATAGTTAAGGTATACCTTGATGAAAATTACAGGCCTCATCTTTAAGTGGGAGAACTTGCACAATTGGTGGCTGACTAATTACTTTTTTGCCCCACTGTACATATGCACAGTAAATAGACAGAAAATGATTGTTTTGGCCACCTACATTTGTTACAGATGATATCATGTCTAACCATATTGCCTATGCTTCCTTGGACTTGCTGGAAGTAATAGTACTACCTTAATTCATCACTAGCATATACAATCACTGTATACTTTATTAGGTTCACTTGTTCAATTGCCTGTTAACAGCGAATCAGTCAATCGCGTTGCAGCAACTTAATGTATTTGGGCATGTAGATGTGGTCAAGACAAGTTAGTAAAGTTCAAACTAAGCACCAGAATGGGGAAGAAAGGGGATTTAAGTGACTTTAAGCATGGCATGTTGTTGGTGCCAGACGGGGTGGTCTGAGTATTTCAAGAAACTGCTGATCTACTGGGATGTTAACGCCAAAAAAGAGAAAATGTCGAGTGAGCGTCAGTTGTCTGGAAGAAAATGCTTGGTAGATGTCTGAGGAGTATGGGCAGATTGGTTCGAGATGACAGAAAGGCAACATTATTTCAAATACTAAAGGTATGCAGAATACCACCTCTGAACATGTGGTGCCCAATTGGGGATACTGTGTGCAGGGTGTTTGGATATGATCAGGGCGCCAGGGCGCGGTCCGAGGATACAACCGCTTCTCCTGGGTCAAGCGCAGGATAATAAATACACCGATGCCAGGTTACATATAACTGTCTATTTACTTTTCTGGAAGTAGCAGAACTTAAACAATTCAGATTTCTGCGCAGAGGGATGGGCTGAGTGGAACCCGTGGAGCCCGTAGCCTTCCTGGGAGTTGTAGTGGCTGATGAATGTAGCTTTAGAATTAGAAGCAGCACACTCTGAATTGGGAGACTGAGCTTGACTGACCGACTGAAGTAGAGATTTTCCCATGTACTTTTCTTACCGCCAGCCTTTGACAATTCACCTCCGTGAGCAGCCAGACAGGGTGTCCGAGGCAATCTCTAACCCACAGGACAGCCTTTGGTGCTGGGACACCACAAACATACAACATGTCCAACCTTGAAGCAGATGGGCTACAGCAGCTGAAGACCACACCAGGTGCCACTCCTGTCAGCTAAGAACAGGAACCTGTGGCTGGAATTCACACAGGCACCATAACTGGACAATGGAAGACTGGAAGAACATTGTCTGGTCTGGGTCTCCATTCCAGCTGTGACATTCAGATGGCAAAGTCAGAATTAAAGGGGTACTCCGCCCCTAGACATCTTATCGTGGGGATACCACTGCTGGGGACCCCCACGATCTCCCTGCTGCACCCAGCGTTTGTTTAGAGCATCGGTGCAGCGCCAGAGGCTCGTGACCTCATGGTCACTCGCGCTTGTGTAGTCACGGCAACACACCTCCTCAATGCAAGTCTATGGGAGGGGGCGTGACAGGCATCACGCCCCCTCCCATAGACTGGCATTGAGGGGGTGTGCCCATGACATCTCGAGCCTGCAGAGACAGTGACTTCATGAGCCTCCGCCTCGCATTGCCAGTCATCCGGCATTGGATGTCTGGAGCGCCGCAGCCGAAATTGCAGGGGTCCCCAGCGGAGGTCTTAAGATAGAGGATAAGATGTCTAGGGGCAGAGTACCCCTTTAAGGAGTAAACAGGAAAGCATGAATCCTAGAACAAAATAACATTAATGCTTATGCATCACATCCATTCCATTTCATCCCACCCACAGAGCTCAGTGTGAGCTGCAGTGTGGAAAGGAGTGTGAAGTGATCCAAGGAGAAGCCTAAAGAAAAACTGAAACAAGCAACCAGGCTAATCTGCAAGTGTTCCCCACCCAGGAGGAGTCGGAAATTCCTATCTGTGTGCATAGGATCTGGTGAGTCGATGGGCCACACGGTTCTAGTTTGTGATAGATACAGTAGAAAGCCACAGGCAGCTGGATCCCGTGGGCTAGTTCATACCTGGCGGCGTCAGTTAAATTGGACCTTAGCAGTACCCTAGTCAGCGTAGGATATCTCAGAATAAAGTCTCAAGTCTGTTCAATTCAAGTGGGTGTAAAGCACCATGAGTACTAGCAAGGCAACATGGCTCCCAAGGGTTACACTGCATTCCTTCTACTTTACTTTGTGCTGCGAGCACTGTATTGTACCATCTGCTCTTGCCTCAGTAAAAAGACAGTTATCCATAACTGGCATCTGTGCTTGTCTTGTGCCTGGCCCAGGAGAAGCTGGCCTCCATCTCAGACCGTGTTGGTTAATGGTGTCCTGGCATGACAAACTGACAAGCATACCTTGCACCCCCGTGGCACCCCAACCTTATTTAATAATTATTCTGGTGCAAAGTAAGGGGTCTTACAGGTATAAACAAATATATACTACACCCTCTAATTGGGCCAAGCTTTCTTCATCCACAGCTTCACATATAAAGAAAAAAAGAACAGGAGACAATGGGTTTAACTGTTGCCATTATCAGATATAGGGTGGAAACCTTTTGGCACTGTGCTGCATGCACAATATTAATACTTGCATGTAAATATAATATGTATCACAATTGTTCAGCCAGGTGCCGCTTGCATCAGGTACCCTGATCCTATCTGCAGGTTGTAACAGTGGAAGAGGCTTGAAGTTTAGTAGGACTTCACATATATACTGCATCTGCAGAGTAGCATTCACGAGTATATGGAGAATAAGTGTTCTGGATCAACACAGTAAGGACACAAGATGGATATAGGTTGAACTTGATCTTTTTTCACCCTTATGAACTGAGAACTTTATTATGTATTATGCATTTCTAGGGGCAAACTCCTCTCCGTCAGGAACTGACGAAGAGGGGAAATTGCCCCTAGAAACATGTAGTACATAAAAAATAAAATAAAAAGCTCTTTGGTTTTAAATTAAACTGCTCCAGTACTATTATTAGTCCTTATACAGTATATCGGTGAGCCATATTCTGCAGAGCTAAAGTTTATAAAGTCCTTCAGAGCTTCAAGACTCTTCTTTATCTACAGCTTAACAGATTCACTAGATATGAGGCATGGAGTAGAGTTCTTTGACCCAAAGCCAGAAGTGAATCCAGCAGGAATGAGAAGTATGTGTCCTTACTTTATATTTTCCTTTCCTTTTTGAATACACATCTGGCTTTTGGCTTAACAACTGCAGTGGCAAATGTACCAAAAACTGCCAGGATTACACATATTTCTTATTGTTTCCTAAACTAAAGCTTTAATCCATTTGCACAATTTCAACAAAAACATTGTTTATCTCAAAGTAGCTTCTATCAGCATCTGCAATGTGGGGCATCACAACTGTTCATATACATTTGCCTTAGAGAAAGAAACACTGGGTACAGTGATATATATCTATCTATATCTATATCTATATCTATTCTAGTATTCCCCTCTCCATTGGTTAATACATGGTCAATTTTTGTTGCAGAAAATGACCATGTATGATTTCTGTCTTAGAAACATGTGATTGAAATGAAACCCTAGAAATTGGATTGTTCGTAGGGACTAACTATTCCATAATTTTTATCCTTTGCAGTTATATAACACTTTCCAATCTGTCATTCGCTGGTTGCCGGGAGGTCACAGAAAAGTGAATGAGAATGCTGTAGAGACACAGAAATTTATTAAAGAGGTCTTCACAAAGCACAAGGAGCAGCTGGACGCAAATGATCAGAGGACGCTTATAGATACTTTTCTTGTCAAGCAACAAGAGGTATAATATATGAGCTATTCTGCGTGTTCCTCTGCACTAAACCCAATATACTGGGTTTGAGTGCAGGTGAGCAGCATGAAAAGGACGGGTTACTTATGTACGTTGATCCTGTAGTTGCAAAATTATGTTTGTTTCACTTCTGTGCCCAATGGAGGCGGGGATTCGGCTTGCCGAGCTCCCCTGCCTCTTCTTTTTGCAACACTATGCCCGTCCATCTAATAAATATTTTAATTACTTTACCCTCAAGCCCTAGTCGCCTGGGAGCTGACAGGACACAAGCGCTCTGCTCTTGCACTAGAGCGCAGGCACCGCACCCTTCCCCAGTTGTTTTAGGCTTCTGAGCCCACTGGGCATTCTTCTGCGCTTCAAGAGTCCAGCACATTTTGGCCCCTTTACTAACTGGTGAAGGGGCCAAACTGTGTTTCCACCATTGACAAGTACATGGATGCAACCTTTAAGCTCAGCACTCCCTTTTCTCAAGTTCTCTTATAAATGGAAAAACTTAATATAAGACAACCCAATGGTGAGAATCAGAACCCAGAAAATATCCTCTTCAGTATAATACGTCATCAATATGTGGACAATGGCCCTCATTTACTTAGAAAATCGGGTTGTAAGTTTATGTTGCTTTCTTACCCGATTGCTTTTTTCCCCTGGTATTTATTATGTTGCATCCTGTTTGTCACACGTGCATTTTTTTGACTTGGTTTCCAACTCCTCTGAGTTGTCGGGGAAAAAATCCACAACAATTGAACAAATTCGGGTTGGAAAGCTTTATAAATACGTGGGAAAGCTCAAATGTCGGGTTACGCCCTTTTTTTGGGTTTGGGAGAATACACTTCCGGTCCGTCGGGAAAAAATGTTGCATCGTGTCGCAGTCTGGCGCACGATGTCTGCGACATGTCGCAGACAAAGATGCGACAAAAAAACCTGACAAAACAAGTTTAGAATAGTAAATGAGGGCCAATATCGCTAAACTTTTTTACGCTTTTTATCTCTTAATGATTCACATTTTATTGAGGGGATTTTTACAATTGTTTCAGGAAAAATCTGAATTTGCTTCTTATTTCCACAATGAGAATTTAATAATGGTGGTCAGCAACCTCTTTGCTGCAGGAATGGAGACAACCTCAACCACTCTCCGATGGGGCCTCCTTCTAATGATGAAATACCCCGAGATTCAAAGTAAGATACTTTATAGATGATTGGGTTTCGCAGTACTAGTTAACCTCTTAATTATTTTTTTTTTCAGTTGACCTTTTGTTAACCAAGTTTAATTGGTAAACATAGATTTAAAATTTTTTAAGATGACAAAAAATACACTCTGTGCTTCCTGCTTTGCAGTGTTCACGCTAGGGCGAGGGCTACCAATTCTCATATTTACGAGAGACATGAGCAAAACTGCCAGGATAACATCTAATGCTTCTTCTTAAAGGGTTACTCCACCGAAAAACATTTTATCCCCTATCCAAAGGATAGGGGATAAGATGTCAGATCGTGGAGGTCCCGCCGCTGGGTACCCCCATGATCTCCGGGTTGGCATTGGAGCTTCTGCATTCGTGACATCATGCCCCACCTCCTCCATTCATGTCTATGGGAGGGGGCGTGACGGCTAGTACGTAACCGTCGCACCTCCTCCCATAGACATGAACGGAGGAGGTGTGGTGGCTGTAGTGCTCCGTGCACGGATGACTGGGGTGCTGTCACAGGGGTCCCCAGCAGCTGGATCCCAGCGGTCAGACAACTTATCCCCTATCCTTTTTCAGTCATGTCAATCAGTAATTTTCCACCATACTTTTTTTTTAGTGTCCAGCAATGGTTATAAGTAGAGATGAGCAAACTTTTCAAAAATTTGATTCGGCCGATTCGCCAAAGTTCGTTTCGATCCAAATTTTTTTTGCGGCGAATCTATATTTAAAAAAGGCTATTTCTAGCCTACATACAGCCACTATAGGTATAGGACACATTTCTGTCTTCTAAAATGCATATGGAGTGTGCTGGGGTAGTGAAATAATACTGTTATTCAGAATAACATGCAGATTACCGGCATCGCTTTTAGAATCACTGCCGCACAGCAGTGGCATCAGTGTCAGGAGACCGTAAAGTGACTGAATAACATAGTGTGGAGGTGTTTGCAGCATGAGGAGACCATATAGTGGCTGAATGACACAGCTTGGATGAGGCTGAAGCATGAGGACACCATATAGTGGCTGAATGAAACAGAATGGAGGTGTTGGCCGTATGAGGACACCATATAGTGGCTGAATGACACAGCATGGAAGTGTTGGCAGCATGAGGAGACCATATAGTGGATGTATGGCACAGCCCGGAGTTGCCAGCAGCATGAGTAGGCACTAGACCTTCACAATCTCTAAGATTAAAAGATTAATTAAGAAATTTAAACTGAAGATTTTGGATAGCGGGTGCTACCTATGAGAAAATTGGAAATTACCAGACCCAGGCCCAACAGCGGCATCAGTAACCCATATATTGCCTGAATGACAAAACCTGTAGTTGGCTGATGCACGAGTACACACCAGGGCTTCACAATCCCCGCTAAAAAACACCACAATTTTAGAAATTTTAAAAAAAGATAGGTGCTACCCATGAGAAAATTTGAAATTCCCAGACCTAGGCCCAGCAGCGCCTTCATTTTTTGATTTGAAATTTAAAACAACCTTTGCGTGTCCCGGACCCCAGTGTGGGGGTACGAAGGACCAAATCCAACAAGCCCCCACAGGGCTGATGTGGCCGTGAGATTTCGGCGAAACGTCTCCGTTGCCCTGGCCGGCCATTGTTTCCAAGACTTCTCGCCAAGGCAAACCATGTGAAAAACAGCCGCGACACTGCCGTGACCTACACACATGGTATGCTGATGGGCCACTGAGACTTGTCCGGGCAGTGGAGGCTTAAGACACAGTGGAGGATGTGGAAGCGGAATAGCACACTGTCACAGGACCAACGGGCTGACAGAGTGTAGCAGGAAGCAGCATTGAGTACACACCAGGGCTTCAGAATCCCAAAGAAAAAACAACCATTTTTAAAATAATTTTAAGAATATTTAGGACAGCGGGTGCTACCTATACGTTGCATGAATGACACACCCTGTAGTTGGCTGATGCATGAGTACACACTAGGGCACGATGCCTCCAAAAAAACACAACAATCGTAGAAATTTACGAAGAAAACTTATGGATAGCGTGTGCTACCTATGAGATAATTTGAAATTCCCAGACCCAGGCCCAGCAGCGCCATCAGTAAACCATATATTGCCTGAATGACACAGCCTGGAGTAGGCTGATGCATGAGGAGACCATTGAAATGTGTGATTTTTTTTAAAAATTGAAATCAAAATTTGTGTCCCGGACCCACCCCGCAGTGTGGGTACAAAGGACCTAATCTCACAAGCACCCACAGGGCTCATGTGGCCGTAAGATGTAGGCGCAACGCCTCCATAGCCCTGACCGGCCATTTTTTGTTTTTGTACCTTTGTTTAAGAACAAGCGCATATCCAAGAGTCCAGAAGACTCTATAATGCAGGACGGTGGACCACCAAAAGACATTCTTCTATAAAATATTTTTTTATGAAATAAAGAAGCAGAGTTCATCCCTCTGCGTATTTTTTTTTGAAAATTTGACTTAAAAAATCGTTCAATGGTGTAAAGGTTATTATTGTGGAAAATTCTAGCTTATTACTGTGATAATTATCCGAAAATTAAAAAAAAACACTACCCAAGAGTGTTTAATAACCCCATACATTGCACCATAAATGTTGAAATTTAAATTAAGCATGTATGTATGTATTTCTAAAATTAAAGGCCCAAGCCCAGAAGCGTCATGAAGTCAAGTAGTTCCTGAAAGACACAGGAGCAGTCAGGAGTAGGCATCAGCAGTACCCAAGAGGCTTTAATAACCCCTTACATTGCACAATCACTCGCGAGATCGAGCAATAACAGGTGTGTTATGCCCTCAGATGTCCGGGGCTGCACGCGCGCTACACGGAACGGACCAGCGTGTGTCTATCTTTTACCTACAGGTGCGGGTAACCCGCTGAACCCCCTTCACGATAGGGATCAGGGATTGCAATTATTTCCCAGGAAAGAAGAATCACAACTAAGCGCCGGTCATAAGCTTGGGTTCATTAAGTCCCTGCCCTTTGTACACACCGCATGTCTCTACTACCGATTGGATGGTTTAGTGAGATCTCCGGAACGGCCCCAGTGGGGTAGGAGGGAGAAAGCACTAGCAGAGCGCCGAGAATTTAAAGATCATTGTTGAAATTAGCATTAAGCATGTATTAGCTACTGCTAAACTTCCCAAAATTTAAGGCCTGAGGCATCAGGGAGGCAATTATTTCCTGAAAGACACAGAATGAGTCAGGAGCAGTCATTTGCAGTACCCAAGAGGGTTTCATAACCAACCTATTACATTTAAAGATCAATGTTGAAATTTGCATTAAGCATGTATTTAGCTACTGCAAAACATCCAAAAATTGAAGGCCCAAGGCCTGAGGGCAGGGGGGCAAGTAGTTCCTGAAAGACACTGAGTATGGAGCAGGCATTCGCAGTACCCAAGAGGGTTTCATAACCCCCTTACATTTAAAGATCAATGTTGACATTTGCATTAAGCATATATTTAGCTACTGCTAAACATCCAAAAATTAAAGGGCCAAGGCCAGAAGCATCAGTGAGGCAAGTAGTTCCTGAAAGACACAGGATGAGCCAGGAGCAGGCAATCGCAGTACCAAAGAGGGTTTCATAACCCTAATTGATAACCCAAGAGGGTTTCATAACCAACCATAATTGGGAAATGTTGGTGTAGCAGCATGGTCAATCTACTCTGAGGCATCTGGCATTGGTGGCTGGAAATCCTGGCTGATCCATCCCTGATTCATCTTGACAAACGTCAGTCTCTCCACATTTTCGGTGGACAGACGAGTTCGCCTTGGGGTGACTATGGCCCCGGCCACACTAAACACCCGCTCTGATGGCACACTACTGGCCGGGCAGGACAGCTTTTCCAGGGCAAACTCTGCTAGTTGCGGCCATAAATCAAGTTTGGCTGCCCAGAAGTCCAGCGGATCTTCAATGGTTGTTGGCATAGCCATGTCAAGGTATGCCACCACCTGCTGGTTCAGGTCCTGCTCCATGTCTACCTGCTGCTGATGAGTTGCTTCACTATGCAGGTGAAGAAAGCTACTCATCAGCAACTGTAGACTCAGGCTGCTGCTGAGCTGGTACTGCTCCTCCCACCCCTCCCCAGCAGCCATGGCAGTGAAAGATGAGCGCAGAGGGCCCCCCGAGTCAGACCTGCAAATGGATGGACCATGTGGCCCATAGGCATCAGCCAACTGACTACGTAGAATCTCTCTGTAGTAGGTCAGTTTGTCCTCCCTCTCAGTGGACGTAAAAAAGGCCCCCATTCTGGGACGGTAGCGAGGGTCTGATAAGGTGGAGATCCAGAAGTCATCCCGCTGACAAATTTTGACAATTCGGGGGTCACTGCGCAAGCATCTCGGCATCCATCGTGCCATTTGCGCCAGTGACTCGGAGGGACTACCTGCCTCCATCTCAACTGCATACTGCCACGGTGTCTGGGTCCTCTGTCTCAACTTCCTCATAACCCTCCAGCTCCTCTGGCTACTCCTGCTCCTCCTCTCCTGTCCGAAGACTAGAAACACACCGGCCATCTCCTCCAACCTAAACTGTGCTCCGCTCTGCCCCTCATCATCCTCTTCCTCCAGTTCAGCCCCCACAGGGCTCATGTAGCCTTGAGATGTATGCGCAATTTCTACATTGCCGTGACCAGCCATGGTTGCAATTGTTGTAGGAAATGTAGGAGTGGAATTACGTCGTTCATGGCGTAATCCAGGTGACTCACAAATAATGTGGCTTCCTCAAAGGGCTTCAGCAAACGGCAGGTGTCACTTGCCACTGGTTCACATTGAAGTTACTCAGGGGAGTACTCCTATCTGCTTGTATCATCAAGAAATCGTTGATGGCTTTTCTTTGTTCGTATAGTCTGTCCAACATATGGAGGGTGGAATTCCAACGTGTGGCAATGTCACAAATAAGAATATGTTGTGGGATACCGTTCTGACGCTGCAGCTCAAGGAAGGTGTGCTTGGTGGTGTAAGAGTGGCTGAAGTGCATGCACAGTTTCCTTGCCATTTTCAGGATGTTTTGCAAATGGGGTGAAGACTTGAGGCTTGACAACCAGATTCAACACGTGTGCCATGCAGGGCGCATGTTTCACACTTCCTTGTCGCAGCGCGGACACGATGTTCTTCCCGTTGTCGGTCACCATGATTCCCATTTCCAGATTTCGTGGAGTAAGCCATACTCAGATTTCTTTGCGAATGAACTTTAGCAGTTCCTCCGGCTTGACACCGCCGCGCCCTACACACATGGTACGATGAAGGGCCACCGAGATTTGGACGTACAGTGGATGCCGAGGACATGGTGGAGGATGAGGAGGCGGCGTCGCACACTGTAACAGGACCAACTGCCTGGGAGCAAGAGCGTGGAGGAGGAAGCGGTGTGACCTGTCCAAGTTGCTGTTGTGGCTGTGCAGGAACAACATTTACCCAGTGAGCCGTAAAAGCTAAGTATTGTCCCTGCCCGTAGTTACAGCTCCACATGTCGGCGCTGTCGTGCACTTTTGAGCACACCGACAGGCTCAAGGACTGGCCCACCTTCTCTTGTACAAATTTATGCAGGGCTGGTACTGCCTTCTTCGCAAAGAAATGACGGCTTGGAACTCTCCACCTTGGCTCGGCACAAGCCATGAATTCTCTGAAAGGTGCAGAGTCCACCACTTGAAAAGGGAGGGACTGCAACACCAGCAACTTGGAAAGGAGCACATTCAACTTCTGCGTCGTTGGAGGAGTGGGCGCATACTGTTGTCTCTTGGACATGGATTGTTGGCGGATTGGCTGACTAAAAGCGGGAGAAGCAGGAGCGACAGAAAGAGGGTTTGACACACAGCTCCCTTCGGCTGAGGTGGTGGAGCCTTGGCTGGATGAAGGAGGGAGCGGATGGCCACTGGGTGATGCTGCAGGCTGGACCACTACATCGGAGCCACATTTCTCCCAGGCCGCTTTATGGTGGCGAAGCATGTGTTGACGCAGGGCCATGGTGCCGACTTTGGGACCCTGGCCACGCTTCACCTTCTGCCGACAGATCTTGCATGTGGCTACGTGAACCTCCTCCGGATGCCTTATGAAAAACTTCCACACCGCCGAGTAGCTGATTTTCCCACCCGCAGTCCGCACTAATTGACTGCTACTGGCGCCGTCTCCAGGAACCCCTGCTCCACTAACTCCCGGAAAGGTAGGCTGCCGTGAAGCAGGTGGTCTCCCCCGGGCACGTTTGGCTCCTGAATTTCCACTCCTGCCACCATGCTGACTGCCAACCGTGCTACCGCCTTGCTGCCTCAAGGGCAACCTGCAACTCTTCTGATGATGATGAAGCCCCTTCTGCACCCGGCTCCCAATTGCGATCGGCTTCATCATCAACAGTTGTGTGCACGTCACTGATGTCCTCCTCAGGTTCCCCAACAGTGTCTGCTTCAGATCCCTGAACACTTGCAACACCGCCTCCCACGTCACTCTCCGCATCACTATTTGGCCGCCTAGCGGAGCAAGCGGCGCATGTCTCCTCCCCTTCTTGGCTGTCCAGTAGCTGCTGACTGTCCTCTATTTGATCGTCCTCAGTAAATAGTGGAGCTGAACCCACAACATAAGATACTACTTTAGGAGAGGGAACAGCATAGGACAAAGGCAATGGGAGGACACTGACTTCTCCCGGGCCATGCCAACTGAGGGTTGTGTCCGAGGAACCCACCGATTATGAGGGTATTACAATACGCTACACTACTCTTTAAACAGTATTTGTCTAGAACAGCGGCAGGTGATTACTTATGGCTGTCCTAACAGTATGTAGGCCCTTGACAGATTAACAGGTACTAGATGGTACAATACTTGGATTTACCTATGCGCTATGCACTGATGAGGGCAGTAATATGCCTAACTATTAGCAGAAAAAACTCTGTATTTTTGTAAAACACCAGCCGGTGGATACTATTGTTTGGACTTTGACGGTATGGAGCAACTTAACAGGTACTAAATGGTACAATACTTGGATGTACCTATGCGGTATGCACTGATGAAGGCAGTTATATATGCCTAACTATACGCAGAAAAAACTATTTAAAAAAAAAAAAAACAGCTGGTGAATAGTATTGTTTGGACTTGCACAGTATGTAGCCAGCCCCTTGACAGATTAACAGGTACAAAATGGTACAAATGCACTACAGTCCACTGAACAATCATGTATTTCTGAACAGCAGCAGGACCCAACAGTGCAGCACCACAAAAAAAAAAAATCCAGGGATTAAACCCTAAATTGCACTCTGTCACACAATTCTGAGCAGCAGAAGATTTGTGGAGCAAATTAAAAAAACCTCAATTGGGCTGAAAAATGAGGAGATAAGATGGTTGATAAAGTTCAGGCAGCTTGGAGATCTGTATGAGGCAGCTGACAGCTATCTGCCCCTCTCTGCTGCAATGCTCAATAACGTGAATAGGAGGTTTAGCAATCAATGATCCTTCTCAGTGTAACAGCACAGCACTCTGCACTCCTGCCTTTCCCTAATGCTGATGTGACTAGCAGTTGCAGTGTAACGCTGTGGTATGAGCTATTCACACACACACGCAGTCCCGTCCTCTCCATCTGAGTGCATAGATGAAATGAAGAGGCAAGATGGCTGCCGATTTATATAGGGCCTGTGACATCACAGGGGTCAGTGAACACTGATAGGCTACATCTCACATATGATTCAGGGTCAGCCCGCCTACCTTCATTCCCGCCGCTGTTTTCCGCCCTCCAATAATCCCCTGCCCCATGTACTCACATGTGGATGCGCCATCTTAGGTCTCCAATAGCCTGGAACGCTGTAAAATGGAGTTTAATGAAGCGATTCGTGCGATATTCGTTGCAAATCGAATTTTTCATGAAATTCGTAACTAATTCGGGTTTGTCAACTTCGATTCGCTCATCTCTAGTTATAAGTTGGGAACTCCCTGGCAGGTACCACTACGCTATAGTCAGTGGTATTTTTAGGTTTGGCATTGACCTAGGCCTGACTAAACTCATGCTCCAAGTAATTTTACTTTGTGGTTAGGCTGCTCCTCCTCCCAGAGAAGTACTGCCCTCATCAGACAGCTGTGAAGTGGGTTGTCCACAGCTGGTGACAGCTGCCAAAGGTTAAAAAATAAATAAATAAAAAACAATCCTGTCCCCACCCACCATCCTCTGATCAAGTGCCACCCTAGGCTCGAGCCTTGTTGGCCTAGTTAAAGTGTATCTTTATACTTTGAGTCCATTTATGAGTCCCTAAATGGCATCTGTCATTGCTATAGGTAGCTCATACAGAGCTACCTATAGCAATGACAGATGCCATTTAGTGACATCTGTCATAGATGGACTCATAAAGTATAAAAATTAATGACCGGCCAGTGGTCTCAAACTGTAGCCCTCCAGATGTTGCAAAACCTCAACTCCCAGCAGCCAACGACTATCTGGGCATCCTGGGAGATTAAGTTTTGCAACATCTGGAGGGCCACACTTTGAGACCACTGTGCTAGACACAAGATCAAAGAAGGATCCAAAAGTATTAAGAGCACGGACATGTGCTCTGGGATTCCACACGTTTCATTGGGTAGTTCCAACTTCCTCAGGGGACACATATTAGCATTGGCTACTTTGTTATATTCTATCCCTTGGTATATCGAGAGAATGTTATGGCATGCTAGGAGTTGAAGTTTTGCAACATCTGGAGGGCCACAGTTATAGACCACTGCGTTAGGCACAGTGTCGGTGTTCCTAATCAACACCAGAGAAGTGGTATGACAGGAGCCTTACTATACAAGGGCATGCCATAAAGAAAATCTCCATTATATCTGCCACAACAACTTTGAACAAGATGGCTGTCCTGATAAAATTGTAAAGAAAATCTTTAAAAAAGTTTTTTAAAAATTACAAGTTTTCCTTCTCTGTTGTTGCTTCAGGAAATAACAATGTGATGCTAAAATCGATTGTAATAAAACCTACTGAGAAGATAATAAACTCATTTATCCCCTTTTTTTTTTTCTTTTTAATTCAGAAAATGTTCAAAATGAAATAGAAAAAGTTATCGGGTCGTCTGAGCCTCAGTTTGAGCATCGGAAGGTAATGCCCTATACAGATGCAGTCATCCACGAGATTCAAAGGTTCGCCAACATAATCCCAACTAACCTCCCCCACGCCACCGCCAAGGATGTCACATTCAGAGGTTATTTTATACCTAAAGTAAGTAATATATATGTTCAGGAGCTAATAATTCACAGTCAAATAGTGATGACAATCAAATTTATCTTTGACGATGTTTATTGATGTCATAGCCACTGTAACTCCCCATGAGTGTGCACCCACTGCAAGTAATATTCGTCATATATTCGCACATTTTGAATATTCGTAATATTCTTGTTTTATTTTCGAAAATTAGCATATTCATATTTTTGCATATGCAAAAATTAGCATATTCTAATTTTTGCATATGCAATAATTTGCATGCCAGTCTCACACAGTAGTATCACGGCCTTCTTTACACCACACTAGCTGGAAGCAGAGAGGGGTGATCACTGTGATGTGTACTGTGAAAAAAAAAATGAATATTCGTAATTACGAATATATATAGTGCTATATTCGTGAATATGTGATATTCGCGAATAAAATTCGCATTGCGAATATTCGCGAGCAACACTACTTAGCAATAAAGGAAATACAACCAGAATGCAAGTTTACTGAGGCCTGGAACAGCAGGTGTGGCAGACTTATATATGCAGTGCCTAGCAGGAATTGGAGGAGGATCCATTAGGCAGTGTACGCTGGCTCCATAAAACTCATTCAGTGCTTGCCTGCTGCCCCTAGTGGACAGAGCGGAAACTGCAGCAAGAGACACACCAGAGCAGGAAGCCTAGGAAATAGAGAATATCTCTCAAAATTCCCCAAGGGTTTCCCAGGGTTTGGAATATTAGTCTCAAAATCCCATCTGAGCCTCAGATGGGATTTTGAGACTAATACTAGAAAATACAGAAGACACATGGCACAGAGAATGTCGCCCGACGCTGGTAAGAACCAAGACACTTGGCACGCTGATGGTTGCCAACCAGCTGTCACGATTCGGCTTACAGGTTGTGGATCCACTGTGTCAGCGAGGGATTGGCGTGGACCGTGCTGGTGGACCGGTTCTAAGAGGCTACTGGTGTTCACCAGAGCCCGCCGCAAAGCGGGATGGTCTTGCTGCGGCAGTAGCAACCAGGTCGTATCCACTAGCAACGGCTCAACCTCGCTGACTGCTGAGAAGGCGTGGGACAGAAGGACTAGGCAGAGGCAAGGTCAGACGTAGCAGAAGGTCGGGGCAGGCGGCAAGGTTCGTAGTCAATATGGATAGCAGGAGATCAGGTAACACAGGCTTGGACAACACTAAACGCTTTCACTGGCACAAGGCAACAAGATCCGGCTAGGGAGTGCAGGGGAAGTGAGTAGATATAGCCAGGGAGCAGGTGGAAGCTAATTAAGCTAATTGGACCAGGCACCAATCATAGAGAGCGGAGCCGCGCGCGCCAGCACATGACAGCCGGGGACCGGGACGGGTAAGTGACTTGGGATGCGATTCGCGAGCGGGCGCGTCCCGCTATGCGAATCGCATCCCAGCCGGCAATGTCAGTGCAGCGCTCCCGGTCAGCGGGTCTGACCGGGGCGCTGCAGGGAGAGAGACGCTGTGAGCGCTCCGGGGAGGAGCAGGGACCCGGAGCGCTCGGCGTAACACCAGCAGCGTTAGAATACAGAATATACAGTAAAATTGTTGTCTAACAATACAGAATATACATTGGACTATGTAATAAACAGTATAACATGGGGTCCTATAATACCCATGGTCCTTCCACATCAAAGTCTTTAGGAGTTAGGGAATAAGCAGAGCAAGACTTTGATGGACGGGATAACATGCACGTAAGGTCATCTCTCCTTTGATTTCTGTGATAGCGTAAATCGGCAAATCAAGGTCAGGAGACTCCGTTCAGTAAGTCAATCACACAAAGGTGGACCCATCCCTGTCAGGTGGTGATGGCATATTCAGAGGGTATACTATAAATGTATTTACGGGAAAACCCCTTTTTAGAAGAATTAAACCGGTATTCCAAACCCTAGAAATCTATCCACTATGCACAGGGTAGGGGGTAAATGTCTGATCACAGGAAGTCGGACCACTCGCAACCTTGAGAACAAGGACCCAATTCTCCCCACTGAGAGGTGGGTCGGTTCACTTTCTATTCATTGTCTATGGGAGCACTGGAGATGCCCAAATGCTGTGCTCGTGTATCTCCAGCACTCCTATAGATAACTGATGGAACAAGGGATTCTTTTTAGAGGTTAGAATATTTGTTTAAAGAGGTACTTCGCTGCTCAGCATTTGGAACAAACTGTTCCGAACACTGGAACCGGCGCCTGGGAGCTCATGACATCATAGCCCCGCCCTCTTGTGATGTCATGCCCTACCCCCTCAATGCAAGTCTATAGGAGGGGGCGTCACGCCCCCTCCCATAGATTTGCATTGAGGGGGCGGGACATGACATCGTGTGGGGGCGGGGCTATGACTTCACAAGCTCCCGACGCCAGCTCCAGCGTTCAGAACAGTTTGTTCCAAACGCTGAGCAGCGGAGTACCCCTTTAAAGAACAGCTCTATATGTATGTAACAATAATTTTCAGCATTTTCTACATGGAGGTTACAGTCTTGATGAGTAAGAAGTATTCTTTTTTCAGGGCACATATGTCATGCCCCTATTGACCTCTGTCCTTCGAGATGAGGCCCACTTTGAGAAACCAAATGAGTTCTACCCACAGCATTTCCTTGACTCCAAGGGGAATTTTGTGAAGAATGAAGCATTTTTGCCATTCTCAGCAGGTAATATATATAGCATAAAAATATATAGTGTTCTATTGCACGACATAAAATTCTTCCTAGAAGCTCCAGTGCAAAGTGCACATCTTTGTGGAGTAGAACTTGTCATCAGAACATTGTCTTCTGAGTCTTATCCTTAACCTTTTTAGGCGCCATTAACATCATGTTTTTGGGCAGACATTGGGCTATATGCTAGAAACCCGTTAAAAAGGAATGCCAGCATAATTCTCGACTTGTTCCCAGTGAACCCACTGATTTTAATGAAGCACTCATTTTTTTGCCTAGATCATGAAAACTCTCGATTTCTAGTCCTACAGTGCAATTTATTGTATTGAAGAGCATTTGTGACAGGCTGCCTCCCCCCCCCCCCCCCCCCCCCACACACACACACACACACACACACACACACACACACACACACACACACTCTTCAACCTATGTAGCAATGTTGGCAGCACTCATGTCTATTTTCTAAAGACAAACTCTGGATATGACGCTAAGCATGTGAACTCAACTTCTTTGGTCAACCATGGCGAACGCCTGGTTGGACTCTATCCTGTGAAACAGCTGTATGTTCTTGCCCACTGTGCTGCAGCTAGCCTAGGCCATCTTAATGTAGAGCAACAATACTTTTTTCGGATCCTCAGAGTTCTTAGCAATGAGGTGCTAGGTTGAACTTCCAGTGACCAATATTAGAGAGTGTAAGAGCGATAACACTAAATTTAAGATACCTGCCCCCCATTCACACCTGAGACCTTGTAACACTGAGTCACATGACACCAGGGTGGGAAAATGGCTAACTGGGCCCAATTTGGGCATTTCCACTCATTAAACAGTAGACAGTATAGACATTAATGGCTGTGTTGAGTTATTTTGAGGGAACACAACATTAAACACTGCTACAATATAAAGTAATGAGTGCACAGCCTGTATAATAGAGGGTCATTTCTTCAGTGTTGCCACATTAAAAGGTATGATTCAATATTTAGAAAAAAAAATGGGGGGGGGGGGGGGGGGTGCACTCACTTATGTGAGATACCATATATCCAAAATGCAGCTTATACCATACAAGCCACATCAGTTTAACCCCTTAACGACGCAGGATGTCCGCCATTAACCCCTCAGATGCCGTGATCAATACAGATCACGGCATCTGCAGCATCGCGGTCATTAAAATGGATGATCAGATCACCCGCAAAGCTGCCACGGTGATCCGATCATCCAGCACAGCAGACGGAGGTCCCCTCACCTGCCTCCGCTGCCTTCCCGGCGTCTTCTGCTCTTATCTGCCTTCCCGCAGACCAGAGCAGAAGATGACCGATAACCCTGATCAGTGCTACACTGAACAGTATTAGCAATCGAATGATTGCTATAAATATTCCCCTATGGGGACTATTAAAGTGTAAAAATAAAAGTAAAAAAAGTAAAAAGTAAAAAGAAAATTGAAAAACCCCCTCCCCAATAAAAACGTAAAATGTCCCATTTTCCCTATTTCGCCCCCAAAAAGTGTTAAAAAAATATTGTATATACATATTTGGTATTTCCTCATGCGTAAATATCTGAACTATTAAAATAAAATGTTAATAATACTGTACGGTGAATGGCGTGAAAGTAAAAAAAAAAAAAATAGCTGCTTTTTTATAACGTTTTATTCCAAAAAAAATTTATAATAATGGATTAAAAGTTTTATATAAGCAAATATGGTATCAATAAAAAGTAAAGATCACGGCGCAAAAAATGAGCCCTTATACCGCCGCTTATATGGAAAAATGAAAAAGTTATAGGTCTTCAAAATAGGAGGATTTTAAACGTACTAATTTGGTTAAAAAGTTTGTGATTTTTTTTTTAAGCGCAACAGTAATAGAAAAGTATGTTATCATGGGTATCATTTTAATCATATTGACCAAAAGAATAAAGAACACATGCAATGTTTACCGTGAATTGTATGGCGTGAAAACAAAACCTTCCAAAATTGGCAAAATTGCGGTTTTCTTTTTAATTTCACCACACAAATGGTATTTTTTTGGTTGCACCATATATTTTATGGTAAAGTGAGCGATGACATTACAACGGACAACTGGTCGCACAAAAAACAAGCCCTCATACTAGTCTGTGGATGGAAATATAAAAAAGCTATGATTTTTTGAAGGCGATGAGGAAAAAACGAAAACGTAAAAATAAAATTGTCTGCATCCTTAAGGCCCAAATGGGCTGAGTCCTTAAGGGGTTAAACAGGTGAACAAAAGGCATCACTGGGGGTGGGGGGGGGACTGACCACTGGTACTCCCAGCAATCTCCTGCACGGAGCCCCGGTTCGCCTCCTTATCCCCTATTTTTAGGATAGGGGGTACATTTTTCTATCCCGGAGTACCTCTTTAAGCTCAATTAGACTACTTCTGCAAACTAAAGTCAATAGGCCTGTCAGAAAAATGTAGTGTTGTACGTTGGCATCCCTTTGTGACAGGTTACATATATGCCCCAAAATATAATGGAAATGGGCCTTAGGTTGTAGGCATATACTGTAGAACCCATTTTCTCTAATTCAGTAATATCATGGGAGACTTCATCTTGAAAAACAAGTGATATTCCCACAGCAACCAATCACAGCTCAGCTAAGGAGCTATGGTAAAGTGAAAGCTGAGCTGTGATTGGTCGTTGTGCGAAAATCCTTCAATTTTTTTTCTCAGTTTCATAAATCTGGGCCAAGGTCTTCAGCAGCTGTGGTGTGTAACCACATTGTGACCCCATTTCAACAAATTGTGTACCCATAAATTAACTACAATGACCTCCAGGACCAGCCTCAATCTCTCCCATTGGACACCCTGTTTACAATATCAAACTCTATAACATCTACCCGAACACAAGCTACAATTCCCCACCAGTTTTAGCCACCAAAGCCAGCCTTGACCCATCAAATTGCAATTACCCTGGTTCTATCCTCCACTTCTACTAAAGTAGTCCCCTTGTAAAATCCATTTCATGTACTAGAGGTCGGGACAAGAGAAATAACTCCTGACAGCCAGTATCATAGCATTTATGACAGGATGTATGGACAGTAGTATAATAGTATACACAAAATAATAAATACAACTGAGAAGATTCAGAAGATCGCACTCACCACTGTAGCTCAAATCCTTTATTGGGGCATGTAAAGCAGGTACAGAAGATACAAATGCGGGGGCGCCTCCATGGGATGGTCTCCGTTTCGTGCACTAGGTGCACTTCGTCAAGCCAACAAGGTGAGTGTTGGCTTGAAAAAGTGAACCTAGTGCACGAAACGGAGACTGTCCCATGGAGGTGCCCCCCGCATCTGTATCTTCTGTACCTGCTTTACATGCCCCAATAAAGGATTTGAGCTACAGTGGTGAGTGCGATCTTCTGAATCTTCTCAGTTGTTGTATTTGCTAGTTACATGGATTGGATCTGCACCTCCACGCTCATTCATTAGTGCTCACTCCCACTCCTGCATGTATCCACCGAAGTTGCCTACTTTGAATGAAGGGAAGTGCCAGACTCTTGCCTCTTTTGTGACAAAATAATAAATGTTTTACACTTTTCTGCTGTTTACTATTGCTCTGTTCTTCAGGTAAGAGAAGTTGTGCCGGGGAGAATTTGGCTAAGATGGAGCTGTTCCTCTTCTTCACAAAATTGCTGCAGAACTTCACGTTTAAGGCTCCTGCTGGTGCTGAATTTGACCTAACCCCAGCTCTTGGGTTCACAACACCACCTATGCCCCATTTGATTTGTGCCATACCTCGTGCCTAAGAACACGTCTACAACGAATCAGTAAAATTCTATTGTAGCAGTTTTTTTGTAGGGAATGTTTATACCGTTCAAAGATTTCCTTTGGCCATAGCGGGACTTAATATGTCACCTCAACTGGAGATCCAAGGATCGACACCGCTGTTGTAGATTACAACTGTTAGTGATCTTACATTTTGTTTTAGACATTATAGTACATTCTAGGCTGTTTTTAATTATATAAATTAAAGTAAGATCCTGGAGCTTATCTTCATCTAGTTTTTCTCAATAAGGTTGCAATGATGATTTATGACCTGGCTCAAATGCAGGGGTGTACACAAGGGGAAGAAGGTCTTATGGTAAAGGTCCTATTGCATCCTTAGAACTTCAGTACAGTGAAATACTATGCAAGTGCAGTGAGCCATCAACTCCTGGCCCAGTCATACTCACTTGTAGACTGTAGGCATTTAAGGTGCCATAAACTTGGTATATGCAATGGAGGGATGAATGCCTGACGAAGATCCTGGTCCAGGATTGAAACGCGTTGCCTTACTAATAATATTTACCATTTACACATTTAGGGAGAAGCCCCTTTAGCCAGGGAACCATTTTCCATTTTTTTCATCCCTCCATTGCATATACCGGATTTACTGCTGTTCGTCTGGAATCACCATGAGGCGGCTAGCCTATCTTCACTGTCCACACGCAACTGTAGGTGTTGTGCTCTAAGTGCAACACCTAAGGGTAAGGAGCCCAGCTTTAGTCTACCGTAACAGTATTCCATACTGGTCCTCACAAGGGGCGCATCCTGGTGTCCTTTTTTTTTTTTTTCTCTATAAACTTGGTATAGACTGAGGTGATGCACTAACATCATAAGGTCTACCTAAATCTTGCCACTGAGAGCACAAGCCACAGGGCCAGATGAGGCATGTAACCTGAGCTGGCCCATTCAGCAAATTGCTGTTGTGTGTGGAAGATAATAGATGCCCTTAAAATGACATTGTATTACCGCCTACCTCCATGTTACAACAGCAACAATGCATAACACATTACAGCCTATTGACATAGAGTTAGGATGCCTGATAAAATGACAGGAGTCCCTGCTCCTCTGCTCACAGGGGAGTATAAAAATACTTATTCCCCGATCCTGTCTGTGGACATGATATTCCCCTGCAGTGATCTAGTGACCATAAGTGCTGTGGAGCAAAATGCAGGTTCAGGCCTGGCCACAGACAAAAGTGATGAGTATCAATCCACTTTATATGAGCTAGTCGATCCTATATAACCTAAAATCAGTCAAAACTTTGCTAAAAAAAAACATTAGCCTCAGTGCAGAAAGGAAGAAGGATCACATGACCTTAAGGAATCCAATATTGCCTTTTAAACAGCTTTCCCAGACAATCAGGAGGCAGTATAGGAGTAATGTCAAGGCCACCATAATAGCCTATAAACATAGCTTCAGCAGCCATTTTAGCAATAGCAGATGTTAGATGAAGATCTCTGTGAGTGACAGTGTGCAGTGCCCAACACAGATAGGAGTAGGACCACACACATAATAATTGTAGTATAATGATCTGAATCCATTGTATCAGTGCAATTTTTTTTTTTTTTTTTTTTTTAATTGGAAGCTACGCGTGGCTTTAAAAAAAAAATTACACTAAGTTGTGAAAATGCTGCATAAAGGGTTTGGAGTTACTGTTGTTCATTTTCTAGGACATCCATCCTGTTGCTACATCCCAAAATGGGAATAATTTTTCTCAGCTTGTAAAAAGCCATTGCTTCTTCCCTTTCTATGCATTCTTTGTTCATATAAACATCTGCAGGCATCCGAACATTCATTTTAAAAAAAGCATTAAAAAAATCAGCAGCATGTTTTTATTCAACCTGTTAGTTACCAGTTTAGGGTGGTTTCACATGATGGCACCACATGAGCCATTGGACTTCTGAGGCCCCAGAGCTCAGCTTACTTTCTCTCTTACCTGGCGTAAAGGTGCAATCCGAGGCTCCGGACTCAGTCATGTGATAGTGACAATAGGAGGAGCAGCGGCCACAGAACGAGAGGCTGTAGTCCGAAGCACGGACACACACAGGAGAAGGAGATGGCAAGCAAGGGAAGATATGAATACTGGGACTTGCTGTTCACTAAGTAGGGGGATAGGGTGTCCCCTCCTGGAAATTGCAATTGGGGAATTGACATGTGCTGATCAATGCCCAGAGTCTGCATGGATGGAAGAAGGCACAGTGGCCTTCGGTGGAGTGTTTCAAGCTTGGATGGGGCTATGAAGGCAAGGCAAATTCCATGTGGAAATTAATAACTTGTTAGTTACCGCCCATAGTCAAACATGTTGTCGGAAAGCATCTTATCCCCTATCCAAAGAATAGGGGATAAGATGTCTAATTGCGATCTCCACTGCAGCACCCCAGTCATCTGGTGCATGGAGCGAACTCCACTCCGTGCCGGATGACTGGCAACCACAGATGCCACACCCTCTCCTTTCAGGTCTATGGTAGGTGGCGTGACGTCACGAACATGGAAGCTCCAAGCTTTGAATAGGGAGTAAGATGTTTTTTGCTGGAGTACCCCTTTAAAGACAACTCAGAAGTCCATAGATATCCCACTAGGTGACCTAACAGTGTTATATAGGGCATTTAAGGCTTGTCATGCACATGTTTGGTAAAGTAAAGGTTAGGACAGAACTAGTTTGGTCAAAATCAGATTTTTTTGCAAAAGTTAGGAAAACCAGCAAAACTTAGGGCTGAGCAAGCAGACGTACAGCGTATAGCTTGCTTCACAGTCTTTGACGGGAGTCCCTGTTTTTTATACTAGATTTAAGAATGAGAATTTTTTTGTAAAATTTTTATTAAAATTCACAGCAAATCCAATTATCACTACTCACAAATAATTGGGGGATATGACTAGGTAAAAAGGGGTACTCTTTTTCTAAATCAACTAGTACAAGAAATTTAAACAGATTTTTAAATGACTTCTATTAAAAAATCTTTACCCTTCCAGTACTTTTTAGCAGCTGTATGCTACAGAGGAAATTATTTTCTTTTTAAATTTATTTTTTGTCTTGTCCACAGTGCTCTCTGCTGACACCTCTGTCCATGTCAGGAACTGTCCAGAGCAGCATGGGCTTGCAATGGGGATTTTCTCCTGCTCTGGACAGTTCCTGATACAGGCATCAGGTATCAGCAGAGAGCACTGTAGACTAGACAAAAAAGAAATTCAAAAAATAAATGATTTTCTTCTGTAGCATTCAGCTGCTAAAAAGTACTGGAAGGGTAAAGATTTTTTAATAGAGGTCATTTACAAATTTGTTCAACTTTCTGGCACCAGTTGATGAAAAAAAGTTGTCCACCGGAGTACCCCTTTTAAGCTGAGCATTTTTCCCTGCAATGCACTGTATGTAGGCCTTGGTGATAACTATGTTCACATGGTGTATTTTAGGATAATTTTAACCCCTACAGGACCCATAATGTACCGGTACGTCATGAGTCCGCTCCCGTTCTATAACACGGGGGCCACGGCTATTAACCCTTTTAGATGCAGCATTCAAAGTTGAACGCTGCGTCTAAAGTGAAAGTAAATCATTGCCGGTTAGCTCAGGGGGCTGTTCGGGATGTCTGCGGCTATATCGCGGCATCCCGAACAGCTGTGACACAGCAGGAGGGTCCCTTACCTTGCCTCCTGGTGTCCAATCGCCGAATGACTGCTCAGTGCCTGAGATCCAAGCATGAGCAGTCGAGAGGCAGAATAATCGATCAGTGGTTTCCTATGGGAAACCACTGATCAATGTAAAAGATCAGTGTGTGCAGTGTTATAGTCCCCTATGGGAGCTATAACATTGCAAAATAAAAGTGAAAAAAAAGTGAACGATCATTTAACCCCTTCCCTAATAAAAGTTTGAATCAAAAACGTGCAAATAAAAATAAACATGTGGTATCACAGCGTGCGGAAATGTCCAAATTATAAAGATATATCGTTATTTAAACCGCACGGTCAATGGCGTATGCGGAAAAAAATTCCAAAGTCCAAAATAGTGTATTTTTGGTCACTTTTCATATCATGAAAAAATGAATAAAATTTCAGATCATGGCCCAAAAAATAAGCCTAATACCGCCCTGTTTGCGGAAAAATAAAAAAGTTATAGGGGTCAGAACATGACAATTTTAAACGTATAAACTTCCATGCATGTAGTTAGGATTTTTTCCAGAAGTAGTGGTAGGGTATAATTTTAATCGTATGGACCTACAGAATAAAGCGAATGTGTCATTTTTGCCGAAAAATGTACTGTGTAGAAACGGAAGCCCCCAAAATTTACAAAATGGCGTTTTTTTTTTTTTTCAATTTTGTCTCACAATGATTTTTCTTTTCTGTTTTGCTGTAGATTTTTGGGTAAGCAGACTGATGTCATTACAAAGTAGAATTGGTGGCGCAAAAAATAAGCCATCATATGGATTTTTAGGTGAAACATTTTAAGAGTTATGATTTTTTTAAGATAAGGAGGAAAAAAACGAAAATGCAAAAACGGAAAAACCCCGGGTCCTTAAGGGGTTAAAGCCCCAAAACAGCTTGAAGCTACGTTTTTCAAAAGGATTTTTTTGGACTTTATTTTAAAGACATTTTTTAGCTTTTTATGTTGCTTTCCAATTTAAAAATGGCCATTTTGTGCTCAATTTGTGAGCACACTTCATACACCCCGACATCTTGTGTCATCTTATGGCTAATGTAATTCATTAGGAACAAAAAAGTTTTTGGGGATATTTTTTGAGGCATAAAACAGAGGTTTGTTCAAAAAGCTTTATATAAACATAGGACAAGGCAACTACAACAGGTAGATGCATGAAATGCCCTTCATATATTGTGTGAATAGTTTTTCGGTAAAATCTTTTATGGCGATGAGCTCCTTATCTCAGCTCAGTAGTTTCTAAGCTTCAGAACAATTGAGGGATTATGGGATTTTATCCTGTACTATAGGCACTAATGTGATGCAATCCACAGCCAGTTCTTCTACTTCAGTCATCATGAATTTAAGTAGTAATGCCGTCACAGCAACAATGGAGAAATTTAGGCTTAGTGTTACCCTTATTCTTTGCTGTCTTACACAACAAGGTGTTATGGCTTTACTTAAAGAAGGAGACTAATATAGTCTTATATTGTTTGTTTTGCTTCTGCACCTTCCCATTGCTTTTATTTTGTTAGGAATTGCTGGCCAACTTTGTTTTTTACATAGTCTAATAATGAGGGATATTTGAGATTTTGTAGACCACAGTATAGATAGCAAAGCTGAATTTGCCAGTTAAAAGGGTTGGGCAGCGAAAAGTAAGTTTTCCCCTATCCACAGGATAGAAAATAAGTGTCTTATTGGGGAGGTCCGACCACTGGGACCCCCACAATCTCCTGCCCGACACCCGGCTCTCCTCATGCATGGAGCACCCACCGCTATGTGCACGAAGCATTTGTCAACACGCACCCTTCATGGATAGGCTACAGCACTCCTGTATCTCCAACTCTCCTTTAGAGATGCATGGAGGGTGCGTGTTGTCCCGGGGTCCCAGCAGACAACCTTTCAGGGACCTCACACTTGAGAAAGGTGGCGTGAAGTCACCAAAATGTTGTCTGCAGCATCATGGAATAAACCACACATTTTTCCACGTATATTGGTGTGCTGCATCTATTTGTTCTATTGTGAAGAACTGGAGACCGAGGTTCTCGTGTGCCTGCACCCATCGCTACCGGCTATCATTACTGGAGGGGCTGCTTCTATTTGGACTGCTTCTAAAGAGCTCTTGTTTTTCTTATCCTGTGTTTTAAAATATTTTTTTTCATACATGATGGGTAAAAGAGCAGGGGGGGGGCACTGGGGGCAGACTGGGTGGTGAGCTACTGAAGGGGGGCCTAGGCCTTGAGTCATGTAAGGGGCCCCAACATTTCTGATGGCAGCCTTGATTGTAGTTATATAGTTACAAAGTTCATCAGGTTCAACCTATATCCCTATTGTGCCCCTACTGTGTTGGTCAACAGAAAGAAAAAACCCTTATGAGGCTAGGTTTCCACTTGTTTTTTTTGTTTTACAAAAACGCCAATAAAAACGCCCATTCTGCCGCATGGCGTTTTTTGTGTGAAAAAATGCTGCGGCCAGATGTTAGCTGCAAGTCAATTGGGAACTGCAAAATGCCATATCCACTTGGCATTTTTCAGTTTGGCGTTTTTTTTTTTACCCGTTTAACGTTTTTGGGCTCCTTGGCAGTTTTTAAAAAACGTCCTCTTGTCGAGACTTTGGCGTTTTTTCGGGAAAATCTTGGCGTTTTCCTCCCATAGAAGTCTATGGAAGTGAAAAAACCCCAAGAAAAATGCCATGTGGGTTTTAACTTTTTTCTAACATTTTTTCAGGTGGTTTTTATTCTCTTTTGGACTTTAGCGATCCAAAAAAGTGATGGAAATTCCTTTTTTATTAGCATTTCTATAGGTACCATTAAAAAAATATAAGATACAGTAGTGATGGAAAAAATTGTATATAACGAAATGTATCTTTTTTATAACAAAATTTTTATAAATTTTTAAACCGACATCAATTTATGTGGGCGGGTAGGGCACTAAAAATGTAGCCGACAATAATAAAAATGTGTGTGTGCGTTTTTTTTACTTAAAAAAAAAAAAAATTGTATGTAGTACTTCTACTCCCAGCATGGAACACACTGTTCCATGATGGGAGTAGTAGTTACCTGTACTAATTGACAGATCGCCCCGGGTCCATTGCGATCCTCCTGTATAATTTAAAGATGCGGCGGCCACTCTTCTATGGTCCCCTGCACTGATGTATATATACACCTATTCACATTTCCCACAGAGAGCTGTGATTGGCAAGATGTTCCAGCCAATCACAACTCTGCGGGAAATATGAATAGTTGTATATATACGTTGTATATATAGTGCAGGGGACCATAGAAAAGCGGACGATCCCATTGGGTGTCAGAAGTGACACTCGCTGCGATTTGTCTATTAATGCAGGTACTACAGCTCCCAGCATTGAGCAGAGTGTGCTGCATGTTGGGAGCAGTAGTACCTGCAGTAAGGGACAGATCACAGCGGATGTCACTTCTCCTGACACCCGCTGCAATCCACCTGAAGTGACTGTCGGGATCAGCTGTTCTCAAGGCTACAGAGCCGGGAGATTAGCTGATGCTGAGCAGTGCATATACATTGTATATCTACTGCCCAGCAAGAACTTACAGTGAGCCTGCAATGTGTATACAGTATAAACATTGCTGTCTCACTTACTGCTTGGTTGGTATTTGGCTGATACTGAAAATAGGGGAACCCTATGCGTTTTTTTTTTTATTTATGAAAAAATATGCATAGGGTTCCCTGTATATTCAGTATCAGCCAGATACCAACAAAGCAGCAACAGCCTGAGGTTACCAGGGTGGGTGAGGACCATTGTTACTGGCCCTCCCTAGCCTAAATAACGCCAGCCGGTTACCGCCTAGATCCAGGAGCGCCATTTTTGACACTCTGGGCCTGTTGGTACTGGCTCTTCCCATCACCCCTGTGGCGGTGGGTACTGGGGTAATATTTTGGGGTTAGCGCCAGCTGTTTTTGGGGCTAATGCTGAGCCCCGGCTTAGTAATGGATTCCATCTATTAGACAGCCTCCATTACTAAGCCTGAATATTCAATTTAAAAAAAAAACACAACACATTGGGAAAATTATTTTATTTTAAAATACACTCCCCCACAGCCCTCGTTAACCATTCTATTAAAATAAAAAAAATCAAGTTCATCCGTCGTAATCCATCAAATCCATCGTAATCCTCTGCATACACGGATCTGAAACGAGAAGAAAAAAAACATTAAAAAAAATGGGTAAGGATATTTTTGGCGCTCTCTGCAGGGGAGAGCGCCCATAATTCACTGTCTACCTAAACAGGGAGCTTCCAATTGGTTCAAAACTACTCCCAGCATGCCCAGACAGCCTTTGGCTGTCTGGGCATGCTGGAAGATGTGGTTTTGCAACAGCTGGAGTCTCTCCGTGGCAGAAGGGTCTGTTCCCATTATCCAAAAAGGACAATGTGAACAGAGCTTCAGAATTACTAGCTTGGATCCTGTATATAGCTCCGCCCCCTAATGATGTCATCACTAGGGGCGGGGCTACATGCACCCGGCAGTGACAGAGACGAGGGAGGTAAGTGAACCTTCTGTTCTGTATACACTATATACAGCTATCTATAGATAGCTGTATATTCTGTATACCGCCCAAAGGTGCTATAGGAGCAGGGAGTCCTGTCAGTCTGGTCACAGGATTTCCAGCTCCTGTACAGTATACTTGGGTATACTATGTACCCCTGTATACTATACTGCCGGAAGAGGTGAGTAGTGATGCTGTACATCACTCCTCATCTCCTTACACTCTGTGGAACGAGCGCTCAGCATCTGGCCCACAGAGTGGTACCTGAAGACAGTGAAAAAACTGTCACAGGGTACAAATTTGGCTGTTTCCACACACCAGGGAAAATGCCAGAAAAACTGCCAAAACTCAGGAAAACCCTGTGGCAGTTTCTCTGCTGTTTTAGCTGGCATTTTTTAGGTGTACAAAAAAAAAAAAACAAGTGGAAACCTAGCCTGAGGCTGATGTCAATTGCCCTATACCAGGGGAAAAATTATTTCCCGATTTCAAATATGGCATCAAAATAAATCCATGAATCAACGTTCTGTCCCTATAAATCTAGTATCCATAACCTGTAATGTTATTATTCTCCAAAAATGCGTCCAGACTCCTCCTGATCTCTTTTATTGAGTTCACCATAGCCACCTCCTCTGGAAGGGAGTTCCACAGTCTCACTGTTTGCAGATGCAGTAACTACAACCTGGTCCAAATGAGAAAGCCGGATAATAAGGGGTTAATGGTCCAGACCTGACCAGAGGAGCCAGAGCAGTGCGGGAGCTGGTATGGATGAGTATTAGGCTGGGTCCACACTACGTTTTGTCCCATACGGGAGCGCATACGGCAGGAGGGAGCTAAAACCTCGCGCTCCCGTATGTGACCGTATGCGCTCCCGTATGCCATTCACTTCAATGAGCCGACCGGAGTGAAACGTTCGGTCCGGTCGGCTCATTTTTGCGCCGTATGCGCTTTTACAACCGGACCTAAAACTGTGGTCAACGACGGTTTTAGGTCCGGTTGTAAAAGCGCATACGGCGCAAAAATGAGCCGACCGGACCGAACGTTTCACTCCGGTCGGCTCATTGAAGTGAATGGCATACGGGAGCGCATACGGTCACATACGGGAGCGCGAGGTTTTAGCTCCCCCCTGCCGTATGCGCTCCCGTATGGGACAAAACGTAGTGTGGACCCAGCCTTACCAGGAGGCAGGGTATTTAGACAGGCAGAATATATCTGTGTATATCTGTGTCACTACAGTTGCACAACTACATGTCCTGCTGTTGGGTAGTGATGAGCAGCAGGGGCCATATTCGAATTTGCAATATTTCGCAAATAAATTGATTATTTGTCCTATGTTCACGAAATTCGCATATTCGCTACGTTCATTCACTTTATTTTTTCCCTGTGAAAATTTGCATGTGAAAAAAAAAAACAGGCCCATGTCATAGATCCATGTGATAGACACCTATTCACATGGAAAATTCGCATAAAAATTTGCATGTGAAAAAAATAAAACACGAATATTCGTCATTACAAATATATAGCACTATATTCTAAATATTAGCAAAATTGCAAAGTGCCGATATTTGCGATTACGAATACTCGTACTTAACACTACTGTTGGGTATGATGGGAGTTTTGCAACATCTGAGATATTGATTGGGAGAGCAATGATTTAGGGGCACAGTTTTTAGTGGCATGTTGGCACAGTTTAGTAGGGGCATATTTGTGCAAATTGTTAGGGACATGATGACTCATTTCATTAGAGCATGGTGGCACAGATTATTAGGGCACAGTTCATAGAGGCATGATGGCACAGATCCTTATGGGACAGTGGTACAGATTAGGGCACATTGGCACAGTTCATAGAGGCATGATGGCACAGATAATTAGGGCACGTTGGCACAGATCACTGTACACTCAGGACAAACAGGGCTCTGTACACTGAGGACATGCAGGGCTCCGTACACTGAGGACAAGCAGGGCTCCGTACACTGAGGAAATGCAGGGCTCCGTACACTGAGGACAAGCAGGGCTCTGTATACTGAGGAAAAGCAGGGCTCTGTACACTGAGGACAAGCAGGACTCTGTACACTGAGGACAAGCAGGGCTCTGTACACTGAGGACAAGCAGGGCTCTGTACACCGAGGACAAGCAGGGCTCTGTACACCGAGGACAAGCAGGGCTCTGTACACCGAGGACAAGCAGGGCTCTGTACATCGAGGACAAGTGTGGTAGCCCTTGGGGGGTGTATGGTAGTGGTGGTATGGTAACGGTATATGAGGGGTTGATTTTTAACCCTAGAGTTCGTGACGCCAGGCTGAGGGCTATTATGCTGAATAAGTGTTCCGGCCTATCGGCGCCCTACCCAGGAACGATAGGTGCATGAAATGACTGAAGGCCCACAAAGAGATTAAACTTGAACTTGAACAACTTTACTGAAGTACTTTCAATATCCACAGCACAGTAATAGTCTCATACAAACAGTACTTTGGTTGCTTAGTGACTGGCAGTTGTTGCGGACCTTGAATTAGTAAACAGTCTTTGAATTTAGGGAGAGATTTTGCAGATCCGTCCGGATTTAGGGGAGTTATTAGATCCGGTGAGGCTGCAGAGTGTTTGGGAATAGCTACACTCTAGATTTGGATTGATCCAGCCGTTGCCGCAAGGCTCGGGCCTAACTCACTTCGACAGCTGCGTACAGATGCTTCTCCTTTGGTGGCGCAGGAACAAGAGAGATGCTGCTTGACTGGCAGCCAGGAACAAGAGAGATGCTCACCGTTTGGTGGCGCAGGAACAAGAGAGATCAAAAAGATGGCCGCCGCTCCCTTATATGGGTAGGGGGCGGGGCAAATCTGGTTGGTCCGAACATCTGCCATTCACCATTACATGGTGTAATGGGATTGATGATGTAGCAGGGCCTTCGAAGGTCCTGAAGCCAAATACCATAGAGTTCATCCAGTCACATGACCCGCAGGTCCTGCAACGCTTATAGAAACAGGTAATTAACTCTTTCTTTACACATATTTAACTCTATTTACAAAAAACCTTATAGGATTCCATCCTATCTGAGCTGTAATAGAGGCGACTAGGGGCAGACTATACCACAGGGCTCCCTACGTCCTAGGGACTCTGGCTATGGGGACCCAACAACATACAGGTACCGGATTAGATACGGGACCGGGACACCACAAACCCCCTTACTTAAGATAAGTCGGCCTCGACGTCTGTCCCCTGAGACAGAGGGACTGGGACTAAAACAGGATGCTATAGAACAGGATGAACTATACTTTTGTTATACATCCTAAGTAGACTAAACACATTTACATTTTCTGGATACTTTTCCTAGTATCTGGACTAGACAATTTGAAATCTATATAGACATATAATGCTATCTAGACATTTAATACTATCTAGACATTTAAAGAAGCTATCTATACATTTAGTTTCTAGCTTCCCATACAATTCTATCAAACTTATGATACATTTGAAGCTTACTAGACAATTAGGCTTCACTAGACAATTGGATAGTTGCCTAAGACATTTTTTATTAGCTCTCTATACAAATTCTATGAGGCTAAACTGAACATTAGTATAACTCTCTATACATGAGGCTATCTAAATGTTAGTACAGCTCTCTATACAGTTAGCTTCAAGCTGACTAGACATTTGTATTATCTCACACATTCTATTCGCCAACAATAGGTTTACCTGTTAGTTAGTACACAAAAGGTATACTGGCTAGCCCTAAGCTAGGTCACAGTAAGGGTGGCTGCTAGGGTCTATCGACTACACGCTACTTATCCCTAGGGCACTTTCAAAACAACCTAACTAGGTTATTCCTGGAATTACCTGTTTTATTTCTGTATTTGCTAGAATATCTCACACACGCAATGAATAAAGAAAAGAAGTGTGTACCTAACAGTGGCAGGAATTGGGTATTAATATGCTACAATTCCCTAAAGTGTTTTTTTTTTTCTTAAGTGAGATATTTATTTTATATGTACTAGAGAAATTTTGAAGTAGTACTTCTAAGTGAGAAAGTTTGAGTACTGAAAGCTGATAGGTAGAGCATTGAAGTGGGTCATTGAAGGTACTATGTGTGCAGGCACTAAATGTGAGTCCTGGTACCTGATAGGTAGTTTGCCTTGTGTAGACCTTTGAGACCTACTAAATTTTGTTGAGACACGTGCTAGCGATTGGTGACAGCAATAATACTACCCACGGAGGAGCTGGGGTGTCACCTAGTAAGTAATTACTACAACACCTTTAGCAATTTTGTTTTTATGTGCATTTGTATGTACAGAAAATAGTTACCATTTTAGTGTGGAGTGTACACGTGCAGAACGTCGATATTTTCTGTGTACAGTCCTGACTTTTTTTTATGTACATAGACATTTGACTATTTTCTTATGTACAGACTTTTACCTATTTTTATGTACACAGACTTGAGAACACTTTCTGTGTACAGAACCATATACATATTTACTATATATTTACCAACACTCCAACATATTTCAGGTGCATTCACCCGATAAGTACAACATTTATCATAAAAGTTCTTATGACGCGGCTGGTATATAAATGAAGCAGGCGTTTAAGGATCAGCAGTCCACCTACACTAGGAGTCCATAAAAAATTATACAATTTGGAGTGTAAGGATCAGCAGTCCACCTACACTAGGAGTTCATGGGAAGGGAAAGGTAAACACGGCCTTACCACAAATCAGCCGGGTACAGTCCTTAATGAATCTCCTACAGGCTAGGAGTCTCTTGACTTAATAGTCAGGCACAAGCTTAGTGGTTACGTTGCTGAACTTTGAACTGGAACAAACTTAGCACAGTCCTGCTAGGCACAATTCTTGAACTTGGTTGCTGTAAGACAAAATGGTTAGACAGAAAAACAATATGACATTACTTTAGAGTCTCTCTAGAGAATATTCTTCTTTATTCTTCTAGTGCCTCTCTGGGTTTCTCTGTATCTGCCAACATCAGGGAAAGGTGAAGAATTGACATAACTTTGCCACACCACATTGGTGAGGATGGAGTTGTGGAAGGCAGCTTGAGAAGGGGTTATAGGCTTACTAGCCTGGATCACAGTGGGACAAGATTGTTTGAGCACCATCTGCAGATTAGGAGCAACCCATGATCCTTTCATTGGTACCTTAGGAATTGGCAAACTCTCACTGCTCCGTGAGGGCCTTGGTACATCTGTGGGTACTCCAGGGTTAGACAAACTCTCACTGCTCCGAGAGGGTCTAGGTACCGACTTGGGTGGCCGCAACTTTGGCCTGTTTTCTTCACCCTGTGTAGAACTTGACTCTCGACGGTATGAAGAAGATGAAGAACTTGACTCTTTGTTGTACATAGCAGATGATAAACTTGACTCTTTGCTGTACATGGAAGATGATGAACTTAACTCTTTAGGCTCCTCCTCCTTGGGTGCGTTGGTGGAGGTTTTAGGAGCGGACCTTGTCAGCCTCAAGTTGAAGGGATCGGACTCCCAATCCGTTGATGGGAAATATTTGAAAGGAAGCTGTGTTGGGGCTGTTGGTCTGGTGACTGCTGCAGCCCATTCTCCACGAAGGCTCTGGACAGGGGTGTACTCCACAATTTCACCCACCTCCAAAGTGTAGAATTTCTTCTGTAGATATGGCCTTTGTACTGCTCGCCGGTTTACGAGGATGTTCTGCCCAGTGTGGCAGTCAAGAAGGGTCCCATAACCTCTGACCTTGTCGAACTTGGCCACAGTTGCTCTTCTCCTTTCTAATTGCTCCTCCCCTTCTCGGGGGTGATCCCATTTGCGGATGTACAATCCCTCCATTTCTTTGGTGTTTTCTTGCCACCGCACTTTCTCTTCAGGGGGCAAATGTACGTGCTTGGGGGCATAGAGTTCTCGGTGTCGGGCCTTTAACTTCTCCATCAATTCGGCCAGCTCGGCTTCTTGACGGGCCCTTTCCCTATCTGCAGTTGGGATTGGTGGGAGTGGCTTCCCAGGTAATGGCTGAAGTACTCTGTGCATGTACTCGATCAGCTCCGACTCATCTCCGAACACCCATTGCGGCAATTTTGGTGAGCACGGTCGTGCACTTGGCAAGCTTGATCGAGGAATGACCTCAGGGCTGGAGGAGGAAGAATAGGCCGCCTCTGGCTGGGTACTCACAGAAAACTCCTCCGACGGGATCTCGGCCCACGAGCCCCAGGTTCTGTGGTGAGGGGACGCACCTCCAGTTGTCCCTGCACTGTTCGCTGGAGGTGTCTCTGGCCAATCGACATCATCATCAGGCAGTGGGGGAAGATTGCAGGCCCCCTCTTCGTCTAATGACAACCGCTGCAGACGGTCAGCAAATTCTTGTAAAAGTTGGGCTGCGACTGACGCAACTTTCCGGGCTTCCGGCGCCATTTTGCCAACTTGACCACGTGGAACGCTGCTCTCCGCCATGTCTGTACTCTCCGGTTCTCTCTGCAGACTGAAGAGGTTGCTCTGCATGGCGTCTTTTATAGAAGGCTTCTCCAAAATGGCGCTGGGCAGGAAGGACACTATCGGTGCAGCCCGGACTTCCGGTCCCTCCAGAAATAATTCCTGTATCTCTGAGTTCCCTTTTGGCTGCGACAAAGCAACTTGGTGGCCACGCCCAGGGGCGGGGCGTGGCGCAGCGCGGGCTTTCTTTGTGCGTTTTTACGGCAGCAGTTCGGCTCCGCCTGTGCTGACCAGACCAGATGATCGCAGCATGAACTTGTTGCGCAGTTTACACATTTCAACTGTAGCAGGATTTTTAGCTCCCCCCTTACTTTTTCTGTGGCCCCCTTGTTTGGTGCACCACAAACACCGTTCCTGTACACAGCAACACATGAATAAAGTTAGTAGTAGGCACACACCCGAATCCTGTTCGTACAACGCCAAAAAGGCTTTGTGGTAGCCCTTGGGGGGGTGTATGGTAGTGGTGGTATGGTAACGGTATATGAGGGGTTAATTTTTAACCCTAGAGTTCATGATGCCAGGCTGAGGGCTATTATGCTGAATAAGCGTTCCGCCCTATTGCCACCCTACCCAGGAACGATAGGTGCATGAAATGACTGAAGGTCCACAAAGAGATTAAACTTGAACTTGAACAATTACTTGCAATATCCACCGCACAGTAATAGTCTCATACAAACAGTACTTTGATTGCTTAGTGACTGGCAGTTGTTGCGGACCTTGAATTAGTAAACAGTCTTTGAATTTAGGGAGAGATTTTGCAGATCCGTCCGGATTTAGGGGAGCCATTAGATACGGTGATGCTGCAGAGTGTTTGGGAATAGCTACACTCTAGATTTGGATTGATCCGGCCGTTGCCGCAAGGCTCGGGCCTAACTCACTGCAACAGCTGCGTACAGATGCTTCTCCTTTGGTGGCGCAGGAACAAGAGAGATCCTCCTTGACTGGCAGCCAGGAACAAGAGAGATGCTCACCGTTTGGTGGCGCAGGAACAAGAGAGATCGAAAAGATGGCCGCCACTCCCTTATATGGGTAGGGGGCGGGGCGAATCTGATTGGTCCGAACATCTGCCATTCACCATTATATGGTGTAATGGGATTGATGACGTAGCAGGGCCTCCGAAGGTCCTGAAGCCAAATACCATAGAGTTCACCCAGTCACATTACCCGCAGGTCCTGAAACGCTTAAATGAACTCTTTCTTTACTTATATTTAACTCTATTAACAAAAAACCTTATAGGATTCCATCCTATCTGAGCTGTAATAGAGGCGACTAGGGGCAGACTATACCACAGTGCTCCCTACATCCTAGGGACTCTGGCTATGGGGACCCAACAACATACATGTACCGGATTAGATACGGGACTGGGACACCACACAAGCAGGGCTCTGTACACCGAGAACAAGCAGGGCTCTGTACACCGAGGACAAGCAGGGCTCTGTACACCGAGGACAAGCAGGGATCTGTACACCGAGGACAAGCAGGGCTCTGTACACCGAGGACAAGCAGGGATCTGTACACTGAGGACAAGCAGGGCTCTGCACACTGAGGCTGTGGCACGTTCCCGGGTCACACAGCAGGATGATTGGCAATCCAGGAGCCTGCACAGAGTCCTGTTTGTCCCGAATTCACTTCTTATTCAATTTAAAAAAAAAAAAAGTATATTACAAATATACATATAATAGTATTATCTACAATATATAAACATTTTTTTGTTAATGACGGGTACACTTAACCTCTTAAAGGGGTATTCCGCCCCTGGCATCTTATCCCTATCCAAAGGATAGGGGATAAGATGTTAGATCGCCACGGTCCCGCTGCTGGGGACCCCAGGGATCGCCACTGCGGCACCCCGCCATCATTACTGCACAGAGCGAGTTCGCTCTGTGCGTAATGACGGGCGATACAGGGGCCGGAGCAGCGTGACGTCATGGCTCCGCCCCTCATATAATCACGGCCCTTCCCCTAATGCAAGTCTATGACATGGGGCGTGACGACTGCCACGCCCCCTCCCATAGACTTGTATTGACGGGGGCGGGCCGTGATGTAACGATGCTCCGGCCCCTGTATTGCCCGTCATTACGTGCAGAGCGATCTCGCTCTGCTCAGTAATGATAGCGGGGTGCTGCAGCAGCGATCCCCGGGGTCCCCAGCAGCAGGACCCCGGCGATCTGACATCTTATCCCCTATCCTTTGGATAGGGGATAAGATGTCTAGGTGTGGTGTACCCCTTTAACCCCTTAAGGACCCATTTGGGCCTTACGGACTCAGACAATTTTATTTTTACGTTTTCGCTTTTTCCTCCTCGACTTCAAAAAATCATAAGTCTTTTATATTTTAATCCACACTTTACCATAAAATGTACCAAAAAAATACTATTTGTGTGGGGAAATTAAAAAGAAAACCACAATTTTGCAAGGTTTCTTTTTCACGTTTTACAATTTACGGTAAAAATGACATGGGTTCTTTATTCTTTTGGTCAATATGATAAAAATTATATCCATGATAATATACTTTTCTATTACTGTTGCGCTTAAAAACCGCAAACCTTTTAACCAAATTAGTATGTTTAAAATCACCCTATAAATTTTTTTTTTTTTTTTTTTTTACTTTTATTTTTACACTTTAATGGCCCCCATAGGGGATTATTTATAGCAATCATTCGATTGCTAATACTGTTCAGTGCCATGTATAGGACATAGCACTGATCAGGGAAGGCAGCGGAGGCAGGTGAGGGGACCTCCGTCTGCCGTGCTGGATGATGGGATCACCGCGGCAGTGCTGCGGACGATCCGATCATCCATTTCCATGTGACCGCGATGCTGCAGATGCCATGATCTGTATTGATCACGGCATCTGAGGGGTTAATGGCGGATATCCGTGGGATCGCGGATGTCCGCCATTACCGGCGGGTCCCTAGCTGCGATCAGCATCCGATGCTCGCGGTTATGCTTACGACGTAAATGTACATCCTGGTGCGTTAAGTACCAGCTCACCAGGACGTACATTTATGTCCTGCATCCTTAAGGGGTTAAAGATGCAGGGCATACCTGTACGCCCTGCGTCCGTTCTCTTTCTAGAATGTGTGACCCCGCATGATAGCGTGTCGGTCCCAGCAGCTAACGGTAGCTGGTACCCATGGCTAATAGCGGACATCACCGATCGCGGTGATGTGCACTATTAACCCTTCAGAGGCAGTGATCAAAGTCGATCGCCGTATCTAAAGTTACAAAACAGCACTTCCGGCAGCTCAGTCGGACTGATTGGGACCACCACGGTGTCCCGATCACCTAGGACACACGAGGAGGGTCCCATACCTGCTTCCACGGTGTCCGATCGCCGAATGACTGCTCCGTGCCTGAGATCCAGGCAGGAGCAGGAGCAGTAAAGCGGCGATAACACTGATCAATGGCATAGCAGTCAGAGTATTGCATTTTATAGTCCCCTATGGGGGCTATAACATTGCAAAAAAAAAAAAGTGAAATTTTTTTTTACATTAATAAAGATGATTCAACCCCTCCCCTAATAAAACTTTTCCCATTAAAGAAAACAAAAAAAAAGTGTAAATAAAAAATTTTAAAAAATTGCATATGTGGTATACCCTCATGCATAAACTTCCGAACTATAAAAATATATTGTTAATTAAACCGCACAGTCAATGGTGTACGTGCAAAAAAAAATCCAAAGTCCAAAATAAAAAAAATTATAGGCGCCAGAAATTTTCCTGCATGTAGCTGATTTTTTTCCAGAAGTATGCCAAATCAAACCTATATAAGTAGGGTATCATTTTAATCATATGGTCCTACAGAATAAAGATGAGATATCATTTTTACCAAAAAAATTATTACGTAGAAATGGAAGCCCCCAAAATTTAGAAAATGGCGTTTTTTCTTCAATTTTGTTGTACAATGATTTTTTGGGGTTTTGCTGTATATTTTGGGGTAATATGACTGATTTCATTAAAGTAGAATTGGTGGCACAAAAAATAAGCCATCATATGGATTTTTAGGTGCAAAATTTAAAGGGTTATGATTTTTAAAAGGTAAGGAGGAAAAAAACAAAAGTGCAAAAACTGAAAAACTCTCAGTCCTTAAGGGGTTAAATGTTTTTGTAGCCCTAGTAGACATCCTGCTATAGGATAAATGAAAACTCATTATGCTGTAGTCACTATTACCAAGATGACCCACTACCTTTACTTGAGATACTTTGTCTGGCCTATTGGTTAGGGAAATGTAACTGTCCTTCATTATAGCCAATAATTGGAAATTTTCCTAGTCTTTAAGATGGAAAATAATGATTTTTATTAAAGACAAGAGGCGAACATTTTGCAATCTCTTCTTTACTACTCATAGATAGCAGCAACATACAAATATAAGGAATGTAGAAAAAAATGTTAAATATGCAAATAAGGTGAACCATGTAGCCAATCGGCAGCCGGCACAGGTGACATAAGGTATGACACAGAGCATCACTTCCTCTTCTTTGATGCAATAAACTATAACGTCTAAGATAAATAAAGTAAACATCTTGAAAAGTCTAACAGCAACCGAAAATGAGAAGAATATGGGTATCTTGAAATCCTTATTTAAGATTCACAGATGAAAGATGACCATCTTGAAGTCTGAAGATCATGAAAGATATCCTAGGAGCAGGACAGAATGAAAACACTTCTCCAATTGGCGAAACTGGAAGTCCATCGGAAATTTTGAATGGAAGAAGCTCGACCTCTGGAGTGAAGATTTTTGCCATCTGTCGAGATTATACTGAAAGAAAAAATTATTATATAACAATAAAATAAGGGTAGGGAAAAGAAAAAAGGGGAGGGAAAATGTTCGCCTCCTGTCTTTAATAAAATCCATATTTTCCGTCATAAAGACTAGGAAAATCTCCAATTTTATTACAAGACTGGAGGCTCCATTTTGCATGTTTAAAGCTAATAAAATTAAGCAATTATACAAACTACATAACAACAATAAATCATATAAGAGCTGAAGAAATATGATGATCTGGTCTAAAATAAAATGTTTTAAAGGTTGATTCAGAAGCCCAATTAGCGGCTTTAAGAATATCTGATAAAGATACTCAAGATTGTTGTAATTTAGTAGACATAGCTCCTCTAGCCGAATGAGCTTTGAAAATAGAAATCTCAATGCCAGCTAATTGCATGATCTGTTTCATCCATCTGGCTTAAGAGGGAGAAGAAACCCGGACGATAGCGTTTACAGAAAGAAATCAATAGTTGAGAATTTGAGATGTTACGAATTGTGGCAGTTTGACGTTTGTAAGCTTGAAGGCAAGAAACCACACAAAGGTGATTTTGTTGAGGAAAAGAAGGGTAAAAAACTGAATGGAGAGCAGTCTTAGTCCATCTGTATATAGAAAAATGTACTCAATTAGGTAAATATTGTCTGTGAGTAACGTCAAGGGCTCTAACAACCGAGATTCGTTTCAAAGAGATGAGACATAATAAGGCAGTGAGTTTTAAGGATAATATTTTTAGAGAAAGAGAATTGTTATCGCCTAGTGAAATAATATATTGTAAAAGTAAATTAACATCCCAGGTGGAGTGATATCTGTGTAGTGGAGGACGTCTGAATTTTATACCTTTCATTAATTTGCAGACAAAGGGGTGTTTACCTACTGAAAGAGAATTGATAGGAGAGTGATAAAATGAAATGGCTGATCTGTAGACATTTATGGTAAATCAAAAGATGAGGATAGAAAATTTATAATGTGTCCTAGAGATGCATGTACGGGATCCAGATCCCGTTGCATGCACCAATTAGAACAAATTTTCCAGGCTGATCTGTAAGCAGATCTGGTACCTGGGGCCCAAGCGTCTGAGAGTATTTCCCTAGATGTAACTGAAAGTTTGAAATCTGAGTTTGTTGACCCGAAACAAACCAAGCTATGAGATGTAGACTGTTGGAACTTATGAGTGGGTGAGGATTCCCCAAAGAATCCTGAAGTAGAAATGGGTGTGATGGAATCAGTTGAGGGAAATCTATAATCATTTCCAGAATTTGAGGGAACCAAGATTGGGTTGGCCACCAAGGTGTTATCAGTACTACTGTTGATTTCAGAGATTTGATGAGAAGAAAAACTCTCGGGATTAGAATAAAAGGAGGAAAAGCATATAGATTGTCCGAGGGCCAATGTTGAAGAAGAGCATCTATGCCTTCTGCCTCTGGATCCGGACGCCAACTGTAGTGACGATGGATTTGACGATTCAGGTGAGATGCGAACAGATCGAGGTGTAGAGGACCCCAAAGAGAATTGATGCGGTTGAAAACATTGGGATCTAATTGCCAATCGCTGGAATCCTTGAGGAAATGAGAATTCCAATCCGCAATGGTGTTGGAAAGACCGGGTAAGTATTCTGCTTTGATCATGATGTCCCTGTGAAGGCAATAATGCCAGAACTCTTTTGCTATATTGATCAGAGGTAGAGACTTGGTACCTCCCAGTTTGTTGATATACTGAACTGCGGAGATATTGTCCATCTGTAAAAGGATGCAACAATGTGATCTGTTCTTCGCAAAGCTCTTGAGGGCGAATAAACCAGCTAATAATTCTAAACAATTGATGTGTAACAGGGATTCTTCCGGAGACCATTTTCTTCCTGTTGAGGAGGAACCACTTCGAGCTCCCCAACCTAGGAGACTGGCATCTGATTCTATGATCAGATCTGGGACAGAATTGAAAATGGTTTTCCCATTCCAATCTTGAAGATGTTTTAGCCACCACAGAAGTTCTTCTTAAGGATATTTCGTCCGAATATCCTAGACCTTCCCGAAGATGTTGAGCTTTCAGACATTGGAGGGCTCGATAATGTAATGGGGCTGGGAAGATTGCCTGAATAGAGGCAGAGAGAAGGCCCACTACTCGAGCAATTGAACGAAGAGATACTGTCTGTTTGTTCAATATGGAATAAATCTCTCTCCGAATGGTTTTCAATCTCCTGGAGGGAAGACTGAAGAGGGCAGTTTGAGTGTTTATTAAGAACCCCAAGAGTTCTATTTCCTTTGAAGGGGAGAAAATTGACTTGTTCATGTTGATAATAAAGCCTAGATTGGAGAAAAGAGATATAGCCCATTGGATACGTAGGTGAATCAGGGGAAGTGATTGAGCCATAAGAAGGATGTCGTCCAGGTAAATAATGAGACGGACACCACAGGCTCTCAAAATTGCTACGACCGGTTTGGGAAGCTTGGTGAAACACCAAGAGGCGGAAGAAAGGCCGAATGGTAGGCTGGTAAACTGCCATTTCTGATCCATAAAAATTGGAGGTAAGGTTGAGAGAGATGATGCATGGGTATTGTCAGATAAAAATCTTTGAGATCTATTTTTGCTAGCCAATCGTTTGGTAATAGAAGATCTCTCAATAGGTGAATGCCCTCCATCTTGAAATGTTGGTAACAGACATAATTGTTCAGGGCTTTCAAATGTATGACTGATCTGTATCTGCCTTCTTTCTTTTTTACAAGAAAGAGGTTGCTCACAAAACCCGGGGTATGAAGAGGAATTGGAGTGATGGCGTTTTTGGAACTTAGTTATAGCATCTCTCTTGGACTTGTTGGCTGGGAAAATTGCCCCTTCTTTTCCCAGCCTTGGGAAAAATACGGGGCTGGAATGCCTTCTTGAGAGACGTTTGTGATGAGAACAAAGAAACATATTTATTTATTTATTTCTTTGATGACGGTATCACCAAAAAGTAAACCTTCTGTTGGGGATTCAGGTTCAGAGGAAGCTAGTTTTATAAGTTGGGGATCCAATTTTAAGAGGCTGGACCTTTTGCGCTCAGTACAGATAGAGGAATTTATCCCCCCAAAAATGCATAGGGCTCTTTGAGCCCATCCTTTAAGGGTATCCAGATCCACCGGATTACCGGATGAACATGCTTCCTCAGTTAGGTCTAATATTTAAGTTAAAGGACCTAATAGGTCCAAAAAGCAATCCTGGATTGTACAAAATCACCTATCCACTCCTTTTTTGGGATCAATCTCAGGAGTGACTTCTAATTTATGTGGAACAATGGGGCAGGGGCATTCCGCCCGTAATTTATTGCAAATGGATTTATCCATTGGTTTTCTCAGCCATAAACTTAAGAACTGGGAAATATTAGCGTGAGGAGACCACTCCCCTCAGCGAGGACTTTTGAGAAGGCTCGGATCAAAATATGGTATGCCTGAACTGTCAGTAATGACAGTTTTTGGATCCTCTGAAATTATTGTAGGGTCTTCATTATCCGAAATGTCCTCATATTCGGAATCGGTTTCTGCCTCAGCAATCTCTTCTTCCTCTGAAGAGGATTGATCCAGCTAAGTATCGTAGGGATCTGATTTATTCCTATGAGCGATTCTCTTAGCCCGAATTGTATCCTTCTCCTCTCGGGTAGAGGGTATGGGATGCAACTTTTTGGCATCAGCAACTTTGCTTTTTGAAAAAGCGTTATAAGAGACCTGGTCCTTAGCCGTTTTGGGCTTTTAGGAGATTTTTGTGGACCGGTAGGTAAAATAGGCCTTTTATGGGAGGCCTTCCCAGACTTACCCCAGCCTTTTGCTAACTGGGAAGTAGGGTCCTCCGCAGACCAAAATTGATCCGACGGGGTAGAGGGTCCTGCTTTAGGGGATTTTAGGAGTTCATTATGGGACATGACCATAGCAGCGGATTGAGCCACAATGTCTGGAATACTGGACATGGCCTTGCAGACTGATATGTCCACCATAGACTGAATGGCATTACCATCATTCATGTTAAAATTGGTGGTCTCAGGGACCTGAGAGGCCTCTTCATTAGCCATAGTAACTAAGCAAGAGTAATAAATTGTCAGAAAATGAATATAATTAAATATATATACTGTAGCTTTAAGAGTATATATATATATATATATATATATATATATATATATTTGAGGCAATGAACTAATAAACTGAATATGAATAGCGAGGCAGTTAGCACTGAGGTGATAATAGATAGTATAGAATAAGCACCAATAGATGGAGCTGGAGTACAGGGAAAAGGAGGGTTTTAGCAAAAATATATATGTCTCAATATAGAAACAGTATATCACTTGCTGACGAGAGGCAGGGAGATATGGCACGTCACAGCCGACTGACAGGAACACTGAAGTCAGTCACGGCGAGTGGGACAATAAAGGAGCGCGAACAGCAGACAACCAGCTTGCGCTGTTATCGCGAGATCTCCAGCGAAGATAACAAGGAGAGGGATGCAGATAGGTAAAATGACGCCGCATTAAGAGGTGAATAAAACACTATATCTAAGAGGAAATAAACTCTGAAAGAAGGTAAGGTTGAAAGTAAACTCTGTAAAGCGATAGAGGGGATAGAGAAAAATATGAGACAAACAGGGGGGCACCTGACAAGCGTAATTCAGACACACATCCTCACAGCAGAGGGTCCAGTGCTATAGCATCTCTCTCACAGAAAATGTGAATGTATGAGAAAAAATGAGAAATAAGAAAAAGAGTAATATCAAGTAATAAGGGGGAAAAAAAAACTTAAAATGGAGACCAATATGAAAAATATGTATAGAATTATATATAAAGATATACAATTTAACAAATTTATGAGAAGACTGTAATGTGAACTTATCTGCAGCTTGGAGCAGCAAAGAAGAGGAAGTGATGCTCCGTGTCATACCTTATATCACCTGTGCCAGCTGCTGATCGGCTACATGGTTCACCTTATTTGCATATTTAATGTTTTTTTCTACATTCCTTATATTTGTATGTTGCTGCTATCTATTAGTAGTAAAAAGGAGATTGCAAAATGGAGCCTCCAGTCTTGCAATAAAATCTGTTTCCCTTGCTGGACCTGTAGGGTTAGTCTCCCATTCTATATCAGATTAGTTAAAGTCCCCCATAATAATGACTTCCTCCTTTTTTGCTGCTTCATCTATTTGTCTTGTTTGTAGGCTTATAAAAAATAGCCTTATGCCTATCACTATCTTATATGAAGAATAGCCTTATGCCTATCCCTATCTTATGTGAAGAATAGCCTTTTGCCTATCCCTATCTTATATGAAGGATAGCCTTATGCCTATCCCTATCTTATATGAAGGATAGCCTTATGCCTATCTCTCTTATATAAAGGATAGCATTATGCCTATTCCTATCTTATATGAAGGATAACCTTATGCCTATCTCTCTTATATAAAGGATAGCCTTATGCCTATCCCTATCTTATATAATGGATAGCCTTATGCCTATCCCTATCGTATATGAAGGATAGCCTTATGCCTATCCCTATCTTAAATGAAGGATAGCCTTAAGTCTATCCCTGTCTTATATGAAGGATAGTCTTATGCCTATCCCTATCTTATATGAAGGATAGCCTTATGCAAATCCCTATCTTATGCCTATCCCATGCATGCTTACACTCCTTCTCTGTATCTGCAGCTACCACTTCTGCACTTATTCCATGCATCCACTACTCTCTCATTAAAGTAATACTTCCTGATATTACTGCAGAAACCTTTCCCCTCCAATACAACACTATGGGGGTGATTTGTCAAAGCATTTAGTAGATTTTTTTTTGCTTAACTCCTTCAGGATGAAGGGCGTACCTGTACGCCCCTCGCCCGGTCCCGGTGTTTAAAACGGGGTCACACCGAGTCGGTCCTGGCTGCTAACGATAGCCGGGACCCTGGGCTAATAGCGTGCGGCACCGATCGTTGTGCCACGCGCTATTAACCCTTTAGACGCGGCGATCAAAGTTGATCGCCGTGTCTAAAAATGGAAGGAAACGCTTCCCGGCAGCTCAGTTGGGCTGATCGGGACATCGCGATAAAATCACGACATTTCGATCAGCTAGGACGCGAGCGGAGGTCCCCTTACCTTGCTCCTTTACGTCTGATCGGCGTTTGATTGCTCCAAGCCTGAGCTACAGGCTTGAGCAATCGAGCCCCTATCTCACTGATCCATGCAAAGCTATGGCTTTGCAGGGATCAGGATAAAAGATCAGTGAGTGCAGTGTTATAGCCCCCTATGGGAGCTATAGCACTGCAAACAAAAAGTGAAAAAAAAATTTAAGGTCATTTAGCCCTTCACTAATAAAAGTTTGAATCACCCCCCTTTTCCCATAAAAAAAAACTGTGTAAATAAAAATAAACATATGTGGTATCGCCGCGTGCGTAAATGTCCGAACTATAAAAATATATTGTTCATTAAACCACACGGTCAATGGCGTACGCGCAAAAAAAATTCCAAAATAGCGTATTTTTGGTCACTTTTTATTTCATGCAAAATGAATAAAAAGTGATCAAAAAGTCAGAGCAATACAAAAATGGTGCCAATAAAAACTTCAGAACAAAGCGCAAAAAATGAGTCCTCATATCGGCCCGTACGCAGAAAAATAAAAAAGTTATAAGGGTTAGAAGATGAGAATTTTTAACATATAAATTTTCCTGCATGTCGTTATGATTTTTTTCCGAAGTACGACAATATTCAACCTATATAAGTAGGGTATCATTTTAACCGTATGGACTTACAGAATTAATATAAGGTGTTATTTTTACCGAAAAATACACTGCGTAGAAATGGAAGCCCCCAAAATTTACAAAATGACATTTTTTCTTCAATATTGTCGCACAATTAATTTTTTTTCTGTTTCGCCGTGGATTTTTGGGTAAAATGACTAATGTCACTGCAAAGTAGATTTAGTGTTGCAAAAAATAAGCCATCATATGGAATTTTATGTGCAAAATTGAAAGCATTATGATTTTTAGAAGGTGATGAGGAAAAAATGAAAATGCAAAAACGGAAAAACCCTGCGTCCTTAAGGGGTTAAAATTGTCGCAAAAAAGTCGCAAGTGTAACTACACTCTTTTTTCTGTGACTTTTTAATTGTGCAGTGTCCTAAGAAAAAACTAAAAAATCTTGCTTACCAAAGCAAAAAGTGATTTTTGACTTGCAGTGGTCAGAGATTAATCAAGTGCGAAAGTTGCAAAAAAGTCGCATTACATGAAATAACCTACTAAATTTACTCCAGCTCAGACATGGAGCAGAAAAAGCCACTACCAAAGCAAAAAAAGAAAAATTGCTTATGTGAAAGAAATTTATATATATATATATATATATATATATATATATATGTATATATATATATATAAGAAAAAAATAACTAAAAAAAGGAATACATAAGCAAACATTGATAAATGTCCCCCTACGTCCTCTTGTTGTAGTTTTTCTTATTTGTAATATCTTTTCCTACTTTACTGTGATCCCTTTCATGAACGTCTGCAACAATGTTATTCTTGATGTCCCATATAGAACAATATAGCCACAGATTCGGGTGAAAGATAGAACATGTCCAGTCACATATTGTTGGACATGTGTGAACAGAGCAGCAGAATTCCATTGAAATCAAAGTGTGATAAAACCCTTCACAACCCCTCCCATAGACATGAATGGAGGGGGCGTGACGTGACGTCACGTCCCCAGTCCCAGAAACCCGGAGGTTTCCGAAACTGGAGACGCAGCCCCGCACAGAATGCAGGTGCTGCAGGGAGATCACAGGGGGCCCCAGCAGCGGGCCCCCACGATCAGACATCTTATCCCCTATCCTTTGGATAGGGGATAAGATGTTTTTGCCCGGAATACACCTTTAAAGTGATGACACGTGAACAGTACATTGCACAAAGTCTTTGCTGCAGCCTATTACAGTGCAAAGTGATGACTCTGCAATAATATGTCTGCACCGAAGAGGTGGGGACCCACGTGATGAAGTTTATACTGGCATAACAGATTGAGTAATAGACAGGTAAGAGGTGAGCCAAGTTTCTTCACTAGAGGAAAGGTGACACCAGATCTCTGTCTGACATATTAGCTTTGGGTAGAGTAAAAGGTGAAGAATACAGGCTCTGTTTACATGGAACGTTAACCCATTTCCCTGACAGTAATTTCTGACATGTTCGTAATTCCTCGTCTTCTAAGAACCACGATCTGTTTTCTTATTTTTCCATTTAAAGACACCATTGCTGTTTCCATAAAATGAACCAAAAACAAAAGTGTGGACTGAAATTACAAAAAAAATTAATAAATAAATAAAAAAACACAATTCTGAAACTTTTTTTTTTTTTTTTTAAACTTTGTTTATTGAGTTTTCACATTATATAAATAAAGAGAACCAAGTAATGCGAAAAAGTAACGGTATACGAACAGGCATAAGCGGGTAGCGCAGTACCCTGAATGCCACAACAAATATGTAATATACAGAAAAGCAAGAATTAGTATTCAGCCTACCAGGCCAAAATGTTCCTTCTGACCGCTCACACCGAAACATTCACAAGCATTCCTGGACAGACAACAACATTAAACTGTAACAGAGGACCAAGGCACATAAAACGGGAAACATCAAGGAAGGGCATGACATAAAGGAAAGTGAGGGGAAAGAAAGAGAAGAAGAGAAGAAGAAAAGAAATGTCAATGAGACCAGGTGAGGGGAAGGTATAAAAGCAGATAGCCACCCTAAGCTCGCCTGACAACCCGGATTCCTTAGCCCACTCCATCTGGAAGGCGAAGCGGTCCCAGAGTACCACTGAGTGAGGCCCTACAATACCATTCCGTATGGCGGAAAGGCATGACAAATGCCTCAATTTGAGATCTATCCAAATGAGCTACCATAAATGTGCGCCATTTGGCAAAAAATTTCTTAGCATTCCGTTCCCTATGTCTCTCCGTATCCAATCTGTCAAACTCCAGAAAGGCTGTTAACTCCGCCAGCACGTCTGACAATGCCGGCATTCGCGAGTGGATCCACTCCCTGAGAATAACTCGTTTAGCCACCAGTAGGATCACATGAACAAAACGCGGCACAGTACGCATTCCAGCCGCCTCAGCTATCTCCGGGCCGACAGATTGGAAAAGGAGAGCTTGAGGGGTCATAGGGACCCTAATTTTCCAGTAACGAGCAATGTAGTGCACTACATCTGTCCAAAAGGTCCGTGAGAAGGAGCAGCTCCATATCCCATGATAAAAATCAGTACCAGGGCTAGAGCACTTAGGACAAGACACAATCCTGTCTGGGCACGAGGGGGTGGCCAGGAGATTGAAGCCCAGGTAGCCATGATGCATCAATTTAAAATAAGTCTCCCTCCAACGCTCACTTATGACATTAGCTCTGACTTTGTTCCAACCCTCCAATATTTTTTGGCGTAGGTCCTCATCTGGCACAATGGACTCCCATTTGTGAAACACTGCAGTTCGAGAAATTTTTAAGAAATAAGTATTGAGGCTCATATATAAGTGTGAGAGAGACAACTTACGGGCTTGAGAGCCCACCAAATCCTCAAAGGATGAGGGGCACACTTCAGAAGCAGGCTTGCGAAGGTGAGATTGGCAAAAAGAGAGAAGTTGGGAGACCTGAAGGAAATGAGTCGAGGGTAAGGAGAAATCAGACAAGATTTCCTGGGGGCGTAACCATCGCTTTTCCTCCACATGCATGAGCTGCCTAGCTACTCTGAGCCCTTTCTGTCGCCAAGCCGAGAATAAACTACTTTCCACCCCCTGCGGAAACTCAGGATGTCCCCACAGGTCCAGGCGCCCAGACAGCAGAAAAGGCAAATTAAATGCCTTACGAACCGCCTTCCAGGTCACAATGGTGTCCCTCACCACTAGGGAACGTTTTATGTGGGTCGGGAGGCGAGGGATGCGTGTGTGTAGGCAAGCCGAAAGCTTTCATGGGAAGACCAGGTCTGCCTCTAAAGGGTAATTAGAATGATAACTAGATTCGTGGATCCAGTCCAATACATGCCTGAACAAGCAGGCCAAGTTTTAACCGCGAACGTTGGGAAAACCAACCCCGCCATCAGGAGAACGTAGCATCAACTTTTGTAACGCTATTCTCAGTCGCCGACCGGCCCACACAAAACGAGTAAAAGCCCTGTTGAGATCATTTATATGTGTGTGTTTAAGCAGCAATGGTAAAGTCTGAAGGTGGTACAACATGCGGGGGAAACTTATCATTTTTACTAAATGGCAGCGACCCAGAAAGGAGAGGGGAAGGTGGGACCAACGGTGAAGTTCGTCTGTGATTGTCTTGAAAAGGGGAGGGTAATTAAGGGTGTATAAGGAGGAAGGGAGTTTCCCTATGTTGATCCCTAAGTACGTTATATGGTTTTTAATGATGACAGGTGGTATACCCATAGCCGTCCAATAGGAGGCCGGTTTGGGTGGGCCCAGGGGTAGAGCTTCACTTTTCAAGGGGTTAATTTTATAGCCAGAGAATTGGCCAAAATGTTCTAGAGTGGAATTCAGGGGGCCATAATGATCACTCGGGTTTGCCAGGAAAATCAAAACGTCGTCCGCAAAGAGAGTCAACTTGACCTCCGTTCGCTGGATCCGGACCCCACTAAACAGAGCGGAATCCTCCAGGTATCTCGCCAAGGGTTCAAGAGCCAAATTGAAAAGGAGAGGGGAAAGGGGGCAGCCCTGTCTCGTTCCTTTGTGGAGCAGAAAAGTCTGAGAGAGAAAGCCCGATGTGTGTACTCGGGCCTGTGGGGAGGAATATAACCCCCCTAAGAAAGTGCGGAAGGGGCCCGTAATTCCCATCTTGTCCAGCACCATCCCCAGCCAGTCCCATCGGACATTATCGAAGGCCTTTTCAGCGTCGAGAGCTAGTAACAAGGGCGATTCCCCTGGCTGAGGATGGTGATGAACCCTATCTAGAACCGTCAGCACCTTACGTAAGTTAGAGACGGCTGACCTACCTCGCACAAAACCAACTTGCGAGGGCCCAATAAGCAAAGGGAGGAATGCACTAAGGCGATCCGCCAGCATTTTGGACGCCAACTTAAAATCCTGGTTTATGAGCGAGATAGGCCGGTAGGAGTGCGGTTGAAGAGGATCTTTGTTCGGTTTCAGCAATAATTTAATGGTGGCCACATTGGTATGTAGGGGCAGGGAACCCGTGTGTAATAGATGATTAAAGTAACGCGTCAATGGAGTCACCACGTTATCCTTCAGCACCTTAAAAAACTCTCCCGTGAACCCATCGGGTCCCGGGGCTTCTCCACTGTGCAAGTTCTTAATAGCGTGCGTCACCTCAGCCTCTGAAAAGTCCGCACTCAAGATCATACGTTGATCATCAGTCAAAGACGGTAAACGAAGTGACTCCAGAAACGCCCCACCCAAAGACATGTCGGCCGTGTGACTAGAATAAAGTGTCTTATAGAAATCCCGAAATATGGTGTTAATCACTTTCGGGTCAGAATGGGCCCCACCCTGGGCATCTCGTAAGGAAGGGAAACGCTGAGGGGGGCGTCTGCCCTTTGCCAGGCGTGCAAGGAGGCGTCCCGACTTGTTCCCGAACCGGAAAAGTTCGGCCTTAAATTTTGAAAAAGATGCCAGGCATTTGCGTTCTGACCAAAGGTCAAAAGTGGCCTTAGCCTCCTTCCACGCATGCAGAGCCGAGGCCGTGGGACAGGTGACATAGTTAGTGTAAGCTGTTTGGAGCACCTTGCTCGATTCTTGGAAGTGGTGGAGGGACTTCTTTTTTACAGTGGACATGAACGCGATCAATCGACCTCTAAGCACAAATTTGGCAGACTCCCAATATAAGGGAGCATCATTTACATGAGCAGAATTGTCCCACGAGAATTCCATCCACCAGCTGCGCAGAAAATCGACAAAGTTGTCATCTTTAGTCATATACGCCGGGAACCTCCATTGAAAATCGCTCCCTTTCGGATACGCATCCGTCAGGGAGAGAGAGATGGGGGAATGGTCAGAAATGACCATGTCATGTAACTCTGTGCTATCTACCCTGGAAAGGAGCTCGGGGGAAGTAAGGAGATAATCTATCCGAGACCAAGAGGAGTGACTGTGGGAATAATGAGTAAAATCCGTGCTGTCAGGATGTGTCAATCTCCAGGGGTCCCGCAATCCAGACGAGTCTAGGAAGAGGGAGAAGGTCTTGTCACTTTGTCGAACCTGAGAACGGTCAGCAGTTCCCCCTCTGCGGTCCTCAGCCAGGGAGGCTACAGCGTTCATATCACCCCCCACTATTTTGTTGGATATGGGATCACAAAGAACACGAGTCCCGACATCGTGGAAGTAGGCCTTGTTATCACCATTAGGAGCATAACAGTTATAAATGCTATAATCATGGCCATCGTGTCTCACGTGAACCCACGCCCAACGTCCATTGTCGTCCGTCACCTTGGCAACCACCACTCCTCCAAAGCCCCTACCAATCAGGATAAGCACCCCAGCCTTACCACCTACTGCTGGGGCCCCAATTACTTCCCCAACCCACAATCTCTGCATACGAACCATATCCTCCGTGGATAGATGAGTCTCCTGCAACAGGGCAACGTCCGGCCGCAATCTCTTAAGATGGCGAAGAACTTGGGTCCGTTTGTTGGGTGAACGCAAGCCTTTAACGTTCCACGAAACCAGTCTCATCTTGGAGAAGGGACAAGAGGTAAAGACCTGGAAAGAGAGAATAGGAGGGGAGAGATGGACAAAAAAAAATTAAAATTAAAAATAAAAAAATAAATTAAAAAAAAATAAAAAAAATAAATTAAAAAAATTAAAATAAAAAAAAGGGTGAATTAGGATGAAGACGGGAAGTAGGAGGGTTAAGGGAAGGACAAAACGGTAAAAATTTGACAGGGGGAACACCAGGACGGGACAAACAGAACAGGACAAACACACAAAAACAAAAGAAAAAAAACACTCACACCGCTCCCTGACACTAGGCAGACCTAGTAGGGTGAAAGAAAATTAGGTTGGCTAAACAGTAAAATAAAGCAATGCACAGGAACTTGGAGCACTACAATGAAAATAGCAACTGACACGTGTACTTGGGCACTTTAGCAAGTGCCTAACACTGTGTTCGGGACGTCCTTTTTTCTACCCCCGCTAGAGGACCCTCATCCCCCGGCCTAAACAGAACACTCCGGGCTAAGCAACAAACCCATGACCAAGCAGTACAAACCCCACTCAAATCAAATAACAATAGTGAAGGACGCTCTGACAGCACACAATCCCAAACCAGACCCCTGAGAATACAAGGCATATGGGAACGAGGGTAAGGTTCCAGGAGAATAGCGGCAAAAGGACAAACTAGGGGAACCACATCCACCCCACCCGCCCCCCGAACCATCCCAGTTCCCAACAAAATGGCAGTCCAGGAAGTTCGTGAAAGGCACCCAAGGTAGTGCACTGGCTCAGGGGGAAATACCCCAGACACCCGTCCGGAACAGTCGTTCAATCAAGACGGTATAGTCATTCAGCTCTTTGGGCACCCCCCGAATGAGCCAACTTAGGGCTGGAGGCGGGCATGGCTTCTCTGCGGGATCGGGGGCTCTTCCCCCCACGAGCCCCCCTGGCTGGGCTGCGAAGCGCCATCTCCGCTGCGTACGGGTTGTGGAATACTGAAGAAGTCCCATCCTCATGAAAGACTCGGAGAGTAGCCGGGTACTGGAGGTGAAACTTTAGTTTCCGCTGGAACAGCTCGGTGCACACACCACTAAATTCATGCCTCCGTTTCGCCACAGGCGCCGAGAAGTCCTCAAAGAGAAGCACTGGACAACCGCGAATCATCAGGGGGGAAGTGCGCCTTCTGAAGGCGCGCATTACGGCCTGACGGTCGTTGTAATCCAGAAGTTTAAAGATAACCTGACGCGGTTTAGTACGGGAGGCCATTTGTGAGGAGGTCAGATGCTGTTCCTGCGACCCGCGATCCGGGCCCAACCGATGAGCTCGTTCAACTCTGCAATAATAGTCCAGACCCAGGGCCTCCGAGAGCTCCACTTCACATATCCTTTGTAAATCCAGTAACTGCACCTGTTCGGAGAGCCCCACAAGCCGCAAGTTGTTACGCCTGGACCTATTTTCCAAGTCATCCAACTTCGCCCACAAGGCGCTGTTTTCTTTCTGCAGCTCAGTGATAGTACCCGACTGGGATAGAAAATCCCGCTGTAAAGATTTAACATCAGTTTGAATGGACGCCACCGTATTATTAGTGGTCGCAAGTTCAGTACGCAACAGCTGGAAAGACTTTTGTAGGGAAGCTTCCAGGGAGAGTTGAATGCTGGGCATGATTCTGGCTGTGACCTCTGCAGCAAGTTGTTTAAAATCCAAGGCTGAGGTTGGCAGCGTAGGGGTTAATGCAGGAGCAGCAGCAGATGGAAGGGGCAGCAGACCAGCATCCCGAGAGTCATCAGAAAGCAAGCTGGGCGGGGAAGCTGGAAGTGTGCTTTCCCCCACACAACCAGAGTGCAGCACAGAAGGGGTTAATTCCCAAAAAGAAGATTTTTCTTCAGGCACCCTTTCTCTCAGTGAAGGAGAAGCCTCAGGGGATGAATGGCAGGCAGGGTCATGTATTGGAGCAGAGGGAGCAGGCGGCTGTAGATTAGGAGCATTAACCCCCCTCCCTCCTGACTCACCGCGACACTGCAGGAAGTCCTTGCTGGGGCTCTCGTGGCGCTCTGCCGCCGCCGCATTGCTGGGGGAATCAGCTGGTATCCCCTGAGTCCCATTGCCAGAGGGAGCTGGCAGAAGAGCCGAAGGAGCAGGTAGCTGAGCAGTGGGAAGGTGCCTGTCACGTTCCTCAGTGACACCGCGGCCGAGGTCCGGGCAGCTTCTCCCGCGCTGCGCCGCCATATGCAGAGAGGAGGCCGCCTGGCAGGAGAGGAGCGGAGCCGGGTCCTTCTGCGAACTGCGGAGGAGATATCGCTCCATCCGGGTCCTGGTATGAGAGGGGAGGTCGGGGTGACTGTTGCGGACACCGTGGGGCTGAACCGCGATCTTATATGCAGGTCGGGGCCGGGAGATGCAGGGAGCTCGCTCAGCCGCATCTAGCCAGGGCAGCGCCGGAACCGGAAGTCTCAATTCTGAAACTTTTGATAGATTTCATTTTACTCTGTTTGCTTTGCAGTAAAACTGACATGTTACATTTATTCAGCATGTCATTAAGACTACTGCCATACCCAAGTTAAAGGGGTACTCCCCTGGAAAAACATTTTGTCTTAAATCAACTGGTGCCAGAAAGTTAAACAGATTTGTAAATTGCTTCTATTAAAAAATCTTAATCCTTCCAATACTTATCAGCTGCTGTTGTGATCCACAGGAAGTTGTTTTCTTTTTTAATTTCCTTTCTGTCTGACCACAGTTCTCTCTGCTGACAACTCTGTCCATTTTAGGAACTGTCTGAAGCAGGATAGGTGTCTATGCTAGATTGCTATGTGGATTTTCTCCTACTCTGGACAATTCCTAAAATGGAAGCAGTTCCTAATATAGCAGCTGATAAGTACTGGAAGGATTAAGTTAACCAGATTTGTAAATTACTTTTATTATGCTCTAGAGGAAATTGTGTAGTTCTTTTCTGTCTGTCCACAGTGCTCTCTGCTGACACCTGTTACGCCGAGCGCTCCGGGTCCCCGCTCCTCCCCGAAGCGCTCGCAGCGTTCTCTTATTCACAGCGCACCGGTCAGACCTGCTGACCGGGTGCGCTGCGATATTGCTCCCAGCCGGGATGCGATTCGCGATGCGGGACGCGCCCGCTCGCGATGCGCATCTCGGCTCCCGTACCTGACCCGTTCCCCGTCTGTGTTGTCCCGGCGCGCGTGGCCCCGCTCCTTAGGGCGTGCGCGCCGGGTCTCTGTGATTTAAAGAGCCACTGCGCCACTGATTGGCGCAGCAGGCCTAATCAGTATCCTCACCTGTGCACTCCCTACTTATACCTCACTTCTCCTGCACTCCCTTGCCGGATCTTGTTGCCCTTGCGCCAGTGAAAGCCTTCCTTGAGTGTTCCTAGCCTGTGTTCCAGACCTCCTGCCGTTGCCCCTGACTACGATCCTTGCTGCCTGCCCTGACCTTCTGCTACGTCCGACCTTGCTCTTGCCTTATCCCTTGTACCATGCCTATCTCAGCAGTCAGAGAGGTTGAGCCGTTGCCGGTGGATACGACCTGGTTGCTACCGCCGCTGCAAGACCATCCTGTTTGCGGCGGGCTCTGGTGAAAACCAGTAGCAACTTAGAACCGGTCCACCGACACGGTCCACGTCAATCCCTCTCTGAAACAGATGATCCACCTCCAGCCTGCCGAATCGTGACAGTAGATCCGGCCATGGATTCCGCTGAGGTGCCGCTGTCAAGTCTTGCCGACATTTCCACGGTGATCGCCCAGCAATCCCTAATGATCACCCAACTTCAGTCACAGTTACAGCAGCTGCTACCGCAGATACAGCAACTTCAGTCACAGACACAGCAGCTGCAACAGCAACTACCATCTCCTCCGCCGGCTCCTGCACCTCCTCCGCAGCGAGCGGCCGCTCCCAAACCCCGCTTGTCCCTGCCGGACAAATTTGATGGGGACTCTAGACTCTGCCGTGGTCTCCTGTCTGGGAAGGCCCTGCCATGGGCCACACCGCTCGGAGCACCTCTCTCACAGTATCCTTTGCAAAATACCTCTGTGCCTCCCGCCGAGGAGGCTATGCAAGTGGATAGGTCTCGCCTGACCCCTGAAGAGAGGACTCGCCGCAGAAATAAAGATTTACATCTATACTGCACTGTGCGTTACCGCACAGGATCCCTGCTCATGAGCATGGAACTGCATCTCGAAAAAATTGAACGTTTTGTTTTGCCCAAATGCTCCTCTGAAGTCCTCCTCGGTCTGCCATGGCTCCAACGCCACTCTTCTACCCTTGTCTGGACCACCGGGGAGATCAAGAGCTGGGGTGTTTCTTGCCACAGAAAATGCCTCACGTCTGCTCCCAGTCCCGTCAGTCTAACCTCAGTGTCTCCTCCTTTACCTGGTCTCCCCAAGGCCTATCTGGACTATGCTGTGTCTCCTCCTCATAGCCCCCGTTCTGTTAACACTCTGCCCCGTGCCAAGCTTTACCCTCTTCCCTCCCTCCCCACTCCCACGCCTTCTTGTTTGCCCGCTGTTGATGAGGTTTCCCGGGGCTTCGCCACCGTCTGGAAAAAGACTCTAAAATCCCTCATACTAGCCTCATCCCAGGTGAAGAAGCATGCCGAAAAAAAAAGAAGAACTCCTCCTGTTTTTGTGTGGCTCTCCACCAAGTATATCCGCTTCCGTGTCCCCAGTTTTAATCTGGGACCACGTTATCTTGGACCCTTTGTAGTTAAGTGCCCAGAGGAGAGATGTTGGGAACCTGAGGACAACATCCTGGACAAAAGTCTTATCCTCAGGTTCTCAGGCTCCAAGAAGAGGGGGAGACCCAAGGGGGGGGGGGGGGGTACTGTTACGCCGAGCGCTCCGGGTCCCCGCTCCTCCCCGAAGCGCTCGCAGCGTTCTCTTATTCACAGCGCCCCGGTCAGACCTGCTGACCGGGTGCGCTGCGATATTGCTCCCAGCCGGGATGCGATTCGCGATGCGGGACGCGCCCGCTCGCGATGCGCATCTCGGCTCCCGTACCTGACCCGTTCCCCGTCTGTGTCCCGGCACGCGCGGCCCAGCTCCTTAGGGCACGAGCGCCGGGTCTCTGTGATTTAAAGGGCCACTGCGCCACTGATTGGCGCAGCAGGCCTAATCAGTATCCTCACCTGTGCACTCCCTACTTATACCTCACTTCCCCTGCACTCCCTTGCCGGATCTTTTTGCCCTTGTGCCAGTGAAAGCCTTCCTTGAGTGTTCCTAGCCTGTGTTCCAGACCTCCTGCCGTTGCCCCTGACTACGATTCTTGCTGCCTGCCCTGACCTTCTGCTACGTTCGACCTTGCTCTTGCCTTATCCCTTGTACCATGCCTATCTCAGCAGTCAGAGAGGTTGAGCCGTTGCCGGTGGATACGACCTGGTTGCTTCCGCCGCTGCAAGACCATCCTGCTTTGCGCGGGCTCTAGTGAAAACCAGTAGCAACTTAGAACCGGTCCACCGACACGGTCCACGCCAATCCCTCTCTGACACAGAGGATCCACCTCCAGCCTGCCGAATCGTGAAAACACCTCTGTCTGTCTCAGGGACTGTCCAGAGCAGGAGCAAATCCCCATAGCAAACCTCTCCTGCTCTGGACATTTCCTGACATGGAGAGAGGTGTCAGCAGAGAGCACTGTGGTCAGACTGAAAAGAACTACACAACTTCCTCTGGAGCATAGAGCAGCTGATAAGTGCTGGAAGGATTAAGATTTTTAAATAGAAGTAATTTACAAATTTTGGCACCAGGTTATTAAGAATGTTTTCCAGTGGAGTGCCCCTTTAATTTTGTGATATTGTACTTATTTGAAATAAATAAATAAATATACTTTGAATCACAATATTCTGACCCATGTCATTTATTTTTAATTTTTTCAACTATAAAATATATACATTTGATATGTAATAGCTAATTTTTTTCGCACCGTAATCATTACTTTTTATTGTTACCTTTTTGGAGTAGATCAGATTTATGAAGGCTTTCTTGAATCAATAGTCTTTTCTCTCTTTCTCCAAAATGGTGGCCACAATGCAGTGCATGGGGCTTTATTAGCTTCTTAAACTCACCCCTATGCTGTGTCCTCATAGGCCTGGGAGCTGTATTGCATATAATGCAGAGCAATGATTGGAGAACCTGTGGTCATGTGATATTGCCGATAGCTGCAAGGTATGCTGGGCTATACTGACATAATTTCAGTGTTCCCAAAACTTCCTCCTTTCACCTGTCCTGCCATTATTACTGCCGTTGCCAAGCTTGCATGAGCTAAGCCTGTGAACGGTGAACAGTTTTCTCCCCAAACAGTCACATGCTTACATATACTGTACATCACTTAGTCCATATCTACTGCACTCTAAATATTAGTCTCGGCTACCTCCTAACAGCAACATTGTGCCCAAAACTGCCATTCCGCCATGTTGAACAAACAAATTTATTTGCTGGAGATCTTGCTTTGAATTTGCAGAACCCCTGTGAAAATTCCACAACAACATCTATAGGTCTGTGCTGCCAATTCACTATTAAAAATAAATCCCTATAAAAAAAAAATGTTACCGGTACATATTGTCACCGACTGTAGAATAGTTAAAGGGGTTCCCTGCCCCTATACATCTTATCCCCCTTAGAGCATCGGGTTCAGCATCGAAGGCTTGTGACATCACGGCCGCGCACCACTCTTGATGTTGTGGTCACGCCCCCTCAATGCAAGTCTATGGGAGGGGGCGTGGCAGCCACCACGCCCCCTCTTATAGACTTGCATTGAGGGGGAATGGGCGCAACATCACAAGCAGGCACGACCTTGACGTCACAAGCCTCCGCCCCTCATCGCCAGTCATCCGGCATGTCGCGAAGTTCGCATCGTACACCGGATGTCTGGGGTGCCGCAGCCAAGATCACGGGGGTCCCTTGCAATCAGACATTTTATAACATGTCTAGGGGCGGAGTACCCCTTTAACCTGTATTTTTGCAATTCATTTATTTACTTTTTCAATACGCTAACAATTAAATGGTGCCATTGAAACATAATACTTATCCCAGAAAAAAAATGATCTTCTTACATCTACTTTATTGGAAGATCAAATTTTTTTATTGCTGTTGGAATGCAGTTGAAGCTTGAGTAAAAGGGTATTTTTCACATTAGAAGGCTGGTTGCATATTTTAGAGATGTTTACTCCATATTATGGGGTGGAGCAGACTATCCTAGTTAATGATCCTCCAAAGGTTTAAAAGCCAAGTATTCATGATGTGAGGACAGAAGATCGGAGAGTCCACGGCTGAACTATATCTACTGAACTCTTCGCACTGCACAAAGTAGGATACAACATTTTATTTATTTATTCATTAATTTATTCTCATTTATTAAACCTAACTTACACTCAGTGGGACATACCTAAATGCTTTTACAGGCTATGTTTCCACACCGTTTTTTGTCTACATTTTAACCCATTTACGCAAAATCAGGTACATGTACCTGACAATTAGCGGTGACTTCCCACAATATTAGGTACATGTACCTGATGGAAATAAACTGTCACAGCGCCGCCGGGTGCTGTGACAGTTTATTGAGCTCGGCTGTGCTGCACAGCGGAGCCTCCCTGATGCCGGCCAGGGACCAATCGCAGCGGTCCCCAGCCGGCGATCTCTGCTATTGATCCGTTAGTACAAAGCTGTGCTCAGATCCTGAATTAACCCTGTCTATAAGGGTAAAAGAGGGAGGGAGCTCCCTCTGTCACCCATCGGCACTCTGCAACTCTGAAAGCAGAGGGCCGATGGTTGCCATGGCAACTGGAGGACTGACAGTGGCCTCCCTTGTCATGGCAACAGATCAGTCTTTACCCAAGTAGTGACTGATCTATCCTATATCTATGACAGACATAGGCCTAATTCAATGGAGTACAGATTTGTACTCCATTGAATTATGTGTATAATAATAATAATAATAATAATAATAAAAAAAAAGGAAAATGTGAAAAAAAAATTTAAAAAAAAATTAAAAAATTTGAAAAAATAGTAAAAGAATGATATATATATATATATATATATATAATATACCCGAAAACACACCCAAAAAGAGTCCAAACACACCCAAAAACATCAACATGTCCCACAAAAAAGAGTCCTCACACAATCGCATCAGTCAAAAAATTAAAAAGTTATGGCCCACAGAATACGGCTACTCACAAAAGGTTTTTTTTTTTTTTTCACAAAAATAGTTTTTATGCTATAAATGAACTAAAATTTGGTATCGCCATAACCATAACAACCTGCAGAGTAAAGATAACATGTCATTTATACCGCTTGACAAACAACCTACATTTTTTTATAAATAAACAACCGCAGAATAGATTTTTTTATGTATAACACCTCATAAAAATTTTTATAAAAAACTATCAGAGTATCACCCCAGAATGGTACCAATGAAAGCGTCAACTTGTCTCCCAAAAATATTTTTGCACCCCAAGGCCTCTTTGACTTTATATGATGCCAACAAATAATCCTAAACTAAAATGACGCCCCAAAATCCACACACCACGGCTTCATGTCTGAGTGAGAGACACGTAGCGCAAAAAGGCCACATATGGGATATTTCTAAGTACTTCAGAATTCAGGGAATAAATCTTGAGTTTTATTTATTTGTCAACACCTACTGTGCTACAGAAAAAAATTGAATAAAATGAAAAATCTTTAAAAAAAAAATGAAATTTTAAAATACAGCCTCCACTTTGCTTTCATTTCTGTGAAATGCCTAAGGGGTTAAAAACTTATTTAATGTCATTCTGACTACTTTAAGGGGTGCAGTTTATAAAATGGGGTGATTTAAGGGGGTATCTAACATACAGGCCCCTCAATTCCACTTCAGAACTGAACTGGTCCCTGAAAAATCCGATTTTGACATTTTCTTGAAAATCTGGAAAATTCCTGCTAATCTTATAAACCTTCTAACATTCAAAAAAAGTTAAAGAATGTTTATCAAATGACGGGAACATAAAGTAGACATATTGTAGATGTGAATTAATCATTAATTTGGTGCGATATGACTATTTATCGTGCGGGCAGAAAATGTAGTCTAGAAAATTTTTCATATTTTTCGCAGAATTTGGGATTTTTTTATTTACAAAAACCACAAAATATATCAATCAAAATTTACCACTAGTGTAAAGTACAATATGTCACAAAAAAAACAATCTCAGAATTGCTTTCATAAGTAAAAGCGTTCCAAAGTTATTACCAAATAAGTTGATGAATGTGAGATTTTGAAACTTTGCCTTGGTCATTAAGGTCAAAACCTTATTTTTCTTTATTTGAAATTTAAATCAAACTTTGAGTGTCCCAGACCCCAGCGTGTTGGTACAAAGGTCCAAATCTCACAAGCCCCCACAGCGGCATCAGTAAACCATATATTGCCTGAATTACACAGCCTGGAGTTGGCTTCACAATCCCCCCAAAAAAACACAACAATTTTAGAAATTTTTGAAAAAGATTTTGGATAGCGGGTGCTACCTGTGAGAAAATTTGAAATTCCCAGACCCAGGCCCAGCAGCGCCATTAGTAAACCATATATTGCCTGAATGACACAGCCTGGAGTTGGCTGATGCATGAGGAGACCATTGAAATGTCTGATTTTTTAATTTGAAATTTAAATCAAACTTTGAGTGCCCTGGACCCCAGCGTGTGGGTACGAAGGACCAAATCCAACAAGCCCCCACAGGGCTCATGTGGCCGTGAGATGTAGGCGCAATGTCTCCATTGCCCTGACCGGCCATTTTTTTTTGTACCTTTGTTTAAGAACAAGCGCATATCCAAGAGTCCAGAAGATTATTTTTGACAATTTTAATAAAAAAAATCACACACAATAAGCGTTCAATGGTGTAATGGTTATTATTCTGGAAAATTCAAGTTTATTACTGAGAAAATTATCATAAAATTTGAAAAAAACAGTACACAACAGTGATTGCACCATAAATGTTGAAATTTTAATTAAGCATGTATGTATCTATTTCACAAATCGTAAAATTAAAGGCCCAAGCCCAGAAGCATCATGAAGGCAAGTAGTTCCTAAAAGACACAGGAGCAGTCAGGAATAGGCATCAGCAGTACCCAAGAGGCTTTCATAACCCCTTACATTGCACGATCAATCGCGAGATCAAGCAATAACAGGAGTGTGATGCCCTCAGATGTCTGGGGCTGCACATGCGCTACACTGAACGGACCAGCGTGTGTCTATCCTTCACTGACAAGTGCGGGTAACCCGCTCAACCCCGTTCATGATAGGGATCAGGGATTGCAATTATTTGCCATGAAAGAAGAATCACAACTAAGTGCGGGTCATAAGCTCGGGTTCGTTAAGTCCCTGGCCTTTGTACACACCGCCTGTCTCTTCTACCGATTGGATGGTTTAGTGAGGTGCTCGGATCGGCCCTGGCGGGGTAGGAGACGGCCCTGGCAGAGCGCCGAGAATTTAAAGATCATTGTGGAAATTAGCATTAAGCATGTATTAGCTACTGCTAAACTTCCAAAAATTAAACGCCCAAGGCCAGAAGCGTCAGTGAGGCATGTAGTTCCTGAAAGACACAGGATGAGCCAGGAGCAGGCATTCGCAGTACCCAAGAGGGTTTTATAACCCCTTACATGTAAAGATCAATGTTGAAATTTGCATTAAGCATGTATTTAGCTACTGCTAAAAATCCAAAAATTAAAGGCCCAAGGGCAGAAGCATCAGTAAGGCAAGTAGTTCCTGAAAGAAACAGGATGAGTCAGGAGCAGGCATTCACAGTACCCAAGAGGGTTTCATAAACCCTTACATTTAAAGATCAATGTTGAAATTTGCATTAAGCATGTATTTAGCCCATGCTAAACATCCAAAATTAAAGAGCCAAGGCCCGAAGCATCTGTTAGGCAAGTAGTTCCCGAAAGACACAAGATGAGCCAGGAGCAGGAATTTGCAGTACCCAACAGGGCTTCATAACCCCTTACATTTAAAGATCAATGTTGAAATTTGCATTAAGCATGTATTTAGCTACTGCTAAACATCCAAAAATTTAAGGCCCAAGGCCCGAAGCATCTATGAGGCATGTAGTTCCTGAAAGACACAGGATGAGAATGGAGAAGGCATTCGCAGTACCCAAGAAGGTTTCATAACCTCTTACATGTAAAGATCAATGTTGAAATTTGCATTAAGAATGTATTTAGCTACTGCTAAACATTCAAAAATTAAAAGGCCCAAGGCCAGAAGCATCAGTGAGGCAAGTAGTTCCTGAAAGACACAGGATGAGTCAGGAGAAGGCATTCGCAGTACCAAAGAGTGTTTCATAACCCTAATTGATAACCCAAGAGGGTTTCATAACCATAATTGGGAAGTGTTGGTGTAGCAGCATGGTCAAATCTACTCTTAGGCATCTGGCATTGGTGACTGGGAATCCTGGCTGATCCATCCTTGATTCAACTTCACAAATGTCAGTCTCTCCACATTTTTAGTGGACAGACAAGTTCACCTTGGGGTGACTATGGCCCCGGCCGCACTAAACACCCGCTCTGATGACACACTACTGGCCGGGCAGGACAGCTTTTCCAGGGCAAACTCTGCTAGTTGTGGCCATAAATCAAGTTTGGCTGCCCAGAAGTCCAGCGGATCTTCAATGGTTGTTGGCATGGCCATGTCAAGGTATGCCACCACCTGCTGGCTCAGGTCCTGCTCCATGTCTACCTGCTGCTGATGAGTTGCTTCACTATGCGGGTGAGGAAAGCTATCCATCAGCGACTATAGACTCAGGCTGCTGCTGACTGAGCTGGTACTGCTCCTGCCACCCCATCCCTCCCCAGCAGCCATGGCAGTGGAAGGTGAGCGCAGGGGGCCCCCCGAGTCAGACCTGCGAGTGGATGGACCATGTGGCCGATAGGCATCGGCCAATTGACTACGTAGGATCTCTCTGTAGTAGGTCAGTTTGTCCTCCCTCTCAGTGGATATAAAAAAGGCCCCCATTCTGGGACGGTAGCGAGGGTCTAATAAGGTGGAGATCCAGAAGTCATCCCGCTGACGAATTTTGACAATTCAGGGGTCACTACGCAAGCAACTAAGCATGCATCGTGCCATTTGCGCCAGTGACTCAGATGGACTACCTGCCTCCATCTCCACTGCATACTGCCATGGTGTGTCTGGGTCCTCTGTCTCGCCTTCCTCATAACCCTCCACCTCCTCTGGCTGCTCCTGCTCCTCCTCTCCTGTCCGATGACTAGAAACACCGGCCATCTCATCCAACCTAAACTGTGCTCCACTCTGCCCCTCCTCCTCCTCCTCCAGTTAAGCCCCCACAGGGCTTATGTAGCCTTGAGATGTAGGCGCAACGTCTCCATTGCCGTTACCAGCCATCGTTTCAATAATTTCTTGTAGGAAATGTAGGAGTGGAATTACATTGTTCATGGCGTAATCCAGGCGACTCACAAATAATGTGGCTTCCTCAAAGGGCCTCAGCAAACGGCAGGTGTCACGTATGGGCTGCACTGGATTCCATTGAAGTTACTCAGGGGAGTACTCCTATCTGCTTGGATCATCAAGAAATTGGTGATGGCTTTTCATTGTTCGTATAGTCTATCCAACATATGGAGGGTGGAATTCCAACGTGTGGCAACGTCACAAATAAGACTATGTTGTGGGATACCGTTCTGACGCTGCAGCTCAAGGAAGGTGTGCCCTGTGGTGTACGAGTGGCTGAAGTGCATGCACAATTTCCTTGCCATTTTCAGGATGTTTTGAAAATGGAGTGAAGACTTGAGGAAGTGCTTGACAACCAGATTCAACACATGTGCCATGAAGGGCGCATGTTTCACACTTCCTTGTCGCAGCGCAGACACAATGTTCTTCCCGTTGTCGGTCACCATGGTTCCCATTTCCAGATTTCGTGGAGTAAGCCATACTCGGATTTCTTTACTAATGAATTTTAGCAGTTCCTCCCCTGTGTGACTCCGTTCGCCAAGGCAAACCATGTGAAGAACAGCTTGACACCGCCGTGCCCTACACACATGGTACGATGAAGGGCCACCGAGATTTGGACATGCAGTGGAGGGCGAGGACACGGTGGAGGATGAGGAGGCGGCGTCACACACTGTAACAGGACCAACTGCCTGAGAGCAAGAGCGTGGAGGAGGAAGGTGTGACCTGTCCAAGTTGCTGTTGTGGCTGTGCAGGAACCACATTTACCCAGCGGGCCGTAAAAGACAAGTATTGTCCCTGCCCGTAGTTACAGCTCCACACGTCGGCGCTGCCGTGCACTTTTGAACACACCGACAGGCTCAAGGACTGGCCCTCCTTCTCTTGTACAAACTTATGCAGGGTTGTTTCTGCCTTCTTCGCAAAGAAATGACAGCTTGGGACTCTCCACCTCGGCTAGGCACAAGCCATCAATTCTCTGAGTCCACCACTTGAAAAGGGAGGTACTGCAGCACCAGCAACTTGAACAGGAGAACATTCAACTTCTGCGCCGGTGGATGAGTGGGCGCATACTGTTGTCTCTTGGACATGGCTTCGCCGATGGATTGTTGGCAGAATGGCTGACTAAAAGCGGGAGAAGCAGGAGCATCTGTAGCAACAGAAGGAGGGTTTGACACACAGCTCCCTTTGGCTGAGGTGGTGGAGCCTTGGCTGGATAAAGGAGGGAGCGGATGGCCACTGGGTGATGCAGCAAGCTGGACCACTACATCGGAGCCACGGTTCTCCCAGGCCGCTTTATGGTGGCGAAGCATGTGTTGACGCAGGGCCGTGGTGCCGTCATTGGGACCCTGGCCCCGCTTCACCTTCTGCCGACAGAGCTTTCATGTGTCTACGTGAACCGCCTCCGGATGCCTGATGAAAAACTGCCACACCGCTGAGTAGCTGATTTTTCCACCTACAGTCCGCACTCTAATTGACTGCTACTGGCGCGTCTCCAGGAACCCCTGTTCCATTACCTCCCGGAAAGGTAGGCTATCGCGAAGCAGGTGGCCTCCCCCGGGCACGTTTGGCTCCTGAATTTCCACTTCTGCCACCACGCTGACTGCCAACCGTGCTACCACCTTGCTGCCTCAAGGGCAACCTGCAACTCTCTTCTCCTGATGATGATGAAGCACCTTCTGCACCTGGCTCCCAATTGCGATCGGCTTCAACATCATCCACAGGTGTGTGCACGTCACTGATGTCCTCCTCAGGTTCCCCAACAGTGTCTGCTTCAGGACCCTGAACCCTTGCAACACCGCCTCCCACGTCACTCTCCGCATCACTACTTGGCCGCCTAGCGGAGCACGCGACGGATGTCTCCTCCCCTTCTTGGCTGGGCAGTAGCTGCAGACTGTCCTCTATTAGATCGTCCTCAGTGAATAGTGGAACTGAACCCACAGTATAAGATACTTCTCTAGGAGAGTGAACAGCATAGGTTAAAGGCAATGAGAGGACAGGGACTGCTCCCGAGCCATGCCAACTGAGGGTTGTGTCTGAGGAACCCACCGACTGTTGACTGGGGGTGTCAGATGTCACTTGTGATGATGCGGATGAGCGTGTTAACCAATCGACGACGGCAGATGGGTTGCTGGTCGAGACACGACCGCTGGCTGATAACGGAAGCTCAGGACTCTCGCTGCGACTCCTGCTGCCACTCGCCCCTAGTCTGCTGCCAAATCTGCCTGAAGTATTTAGGCCTCTGCCACTCCTCTGTGCACGTCATGGCACTTCTCTGCCTGACATACTTAATGCGTATATGAGGGTATTACAATAAGCTACACTACTCTTTAAACAGTATTTGTCTAGAACAGCAGCAGGTGATTACTTTTGTCTGTCCTTACACAGTATGTAGGCCCTTGACAGATTAACAATTACAAAATGGTACAATACTTGGATGTACGTATGCGGTATGCACTGATGAGGGCAGTAATATGCGCAACTATACGCAGAAAAAAATCTGTATTTTTGTAAAACACCAGCCGGTGAGTACTATTGTTTGGACTTTCACAGTATGTAGGCCCTTGACAGATTAACAGGTACAAAATGGTACACTACTTGGATGAACATATGCGGTATGCACTGATGAGGGCAGAAATTTGCGCAACAATACGCAGTAAAAAAAAATCTGTATTTTTGTAAAACACCAGCCGGTTAATACTATTGTTTGGACTTTCACATTATGTAGGACCTTGACAGATTAACAGGTACAAAATGGTACAATACTTGGATGTATGTATGCGGTATGCAATGAAGAGGGCAGTAATATGCGCAACTATACGCAGTAAAAAATCTGTATTTTTGTAAAACACCAGCCGGTGAATACTATTGTTTGGACTTTTAACAGAATGTAGGCCCTTGACAGATTAACAGGTACAAAATGGTACACTACTTGGATGTATGTATGCGGTATGCACTGATGAGGGCAGTAATATGCGCAACTATACGCAGTAAAAAAAATCTGTATTTTTGTAAAACACCAGCCGGTGAATACTATTATTTGGACTTTCACAGTATGTAGGCCCTTGACAGATTAACAGGTACAAAATGGTACACTACTTGGATGAACGTATGCGGTATGCACTGATGAGGGCAGAAATTTGCGCAACAATACGCAGTAAAAAATCTGTAATTTTGAAAAACACCAGCTGGTGAATACTATTGTTTGTACTTTCACAGAATGTAGGCCCTTGACAGATTAACAGGTTGGAAATGGTACAATACTTGGATGTACGTATGCGGTATGCAATGATGAGGGCAGAAATATGCGCAACAATACGCAGTTGAAAATCTGTATTTTTGTAAAACACCAGCTGGTGAGTACTTTTGTTTGGACTTTCACAGTATGTAGGCCCTTGACAGATTAACAGGTACAAAATGGTACACTACTTGGATGAACATATGCGGTATGCACTTATGAGGGCAGAAATTTGCGCAACAATACGCAGTAAAAAAAATCTGTATTTTTGTAAAACACCAGCCGGTTAATACTATCGTTTGGACTTTCACATTATGTAGGCCCTTGACAGATTAACAGTTACAAAATGGTACACTACTTGGATGTGCGTATGCGATATGCAATGAAGAGGGCAGTAATATGCGCAACTATACGCAGTAAAAAATCTGTATTTTTGTAAAACACCAGCCCTTACTGTGGCCTAACTATCAGTTGCAGTGGTACGATGTGGCATAAGCAATTCACACACACGCAGTTCCGTTCTCTCTATCTCTGAGTGCATGGATGAAATGAAGAAATGCAAGATGGCTGCCAATTATATAGAGCTGTGACATCACAGGGGTCAATGAATGCTGATAGGCTGCATCTCACATGTGATTCAGGGTCATCCCACCTACCTTCATTCCCGCCGCTGTCTCCCACCCTTCCATAATCCCCTGCCCCAAGTACTCACATGTGGTTGCGCCATTTTAGGTCTCCAATAGACTGGAACGCTGTAAAATGAAGTTTAATGAAGTCATTTGCGCATTGCAAATCGAATATTTCATGAAATTTGTAACGAATTCGGGTTCGTCAGCTTCGCTCATCTCTATCTGTAACCATTGAGACACATGAATCTGCATAGAAGCTGTAGACAGAAAATTAAAGAATATTATTTAATCGATACTCTGCAAAGTCGATTAAGTTTTAGATGCATTTGAGCAATAAACAAGTGTTGCAAAATCATGAACAGATAATTAAATGTAGACTATTATATTTATTCCCTTTTTAAATATGTGTGGACAAGAATCACTCATGTCCTGTCTTTTCTCACTCTACAGAGCTCACATTCACCATGGACCTGGTTGCGGTTCTCTTGGCCATCGTGGTCATTTTATTTTTGGCCAAAGCTTTTATGAACCAGAAATATGGAAATTACAAAAACTTCCCACCTGGACCAACACCTTTACCGATTATTGGAAATCTCCTCACAATCAACTTGTCAAAACCCCATAAAACATTCATGGAGGTAATACAGAAATCCTCTAATATAAAGCAGGGGTGCACAAACTTGTCTGTTCCCAGAGCCCATTGTAACATTTTACCACTTTCAGGGGCCAGATAACTTATTGGCATTCTTATTTGGTGCAATCTTGGCATATCAGAAGTTCATGCAATAAATGTGTCAAAGGTGAAAGTCTCAGAAGCACTTGAAAAGTTTTCAGACCCTTTCACTTTTTTCACATTTTGTTTTGCTGTGGCCTTGTACTATTTTTTTTTTTTTAAACACATGCTTTGGAAAGATGCACCCCATCTATGTAAAGTCTCACAGCTGTCAATGCACATCAGAGCAAAAATTAAAGGGGTACACCGCCACACTTAGAACCAACTCTTCCGAACACTGGAGCCGGTGCCGGGAGCTCGTGACATCATAGCCCTGCCCCCTCATTACGTCACATCCCACTCCCTCAATGCAAGTCTATGGGAGGGGGTGTGGTGGCTGTCACGCCACCTCCCATAGACTTGCATTGAGGGGGTGGGGTGTGACATCATGAGGGGTTGGTGCTATAACATCACATTTCCCAACGCCTGCTCCAGCGTTCAGAACAGTTTGTTCCAAACTCTGAGCAGCCAAGTACCCCTTTAAGTGGGAAAACTGTTTGTAGAGCTCAAAGACAGAATCTTGAGAAGGCTACAAAGTTCTTTAGAGCAGTGGCATAATTTCTAGATGGAAGAAGTCTGGAACAGCCGGGGCCTTTCCTAGAACTGTCTACCCCACCAAACTAAGTATTTGGGGAATTAGAGTGTTGGTAAGAGAGGTACCGAAGAACCCAATGGTCACTCTGGCTGAGCTCCAAAGATCCTGTGTGCCGATGGGGGAAACTTTCAGAAAGTCAACCATAACTGCAGCCTCCACAATCTGGACTTTATGGAAAAGTAACCAGAAATAAGCCTCTCCTCAGTATAAGACACAGGAAAGCCACTTGGAGTTTGTAAAATAACACTGTGAAAAACAGATTCTCTGTTCTGATGAAATCAAAATTGAACATTCTAGCCTCAATTCTGAGTTTCATGTCTGGAGGAAACCAGGCACTGCCCATCACCTGCCCAATACCTTCTCTACAGTGATCATGGTGGGGGCTGCATCATGTCTGGAGGAAACCAGGCACTGCCCATCACCTGCCCAATACCATCCCTACAGTGATCATGGTGGGGGCAGCATCGTGTCTGGAGGAAACCAGGCACTGCCCATCACCTGCCCAATACCATCCCTACAGTAATCATGGTGGGGGCAGCGTCATGTCTGGAGGAAACCAGGCACTGCCCATCACCTGCCCAATACCATCCCTACAGTGATCATGGTGGGGGCAGCATCATGTCTGAAGGAAACCAGGCACTGCCCATCACCTGCCCAATACCATCTCTACAGTGATCATGGTGGGGGCAGCATCATGTCTGGAGGAAACCAGGCATTGACCATCACCTACCCAATACCATCCCTACAGTGATCATGGTGGGGGCAGCATCGTGTCTGGAGGAAACCAGGCATTGACCATCACCTACCCAATACCATCCCTACAGTGATCATGGTGGGGGCAGCATCATATCTGGGGGAAACAAGGCACTGCCCATCACCTGCCCAATACCATCCCTACAGTGATCATGGTGGGGGCAGCATCATGTCTGGAGGAAACCAGGCATTGACCATCACCTACCCAATACCATCCCTACAGTGATCATGGTGGGGGCAGCATCATGTCTGGAGGAAACCAGGCACTGCCCATCTCCCTGCCCAATACATCCCTACAGTGATCATGGTGGGGGCAGCATCATGCTGTGGGCACAGAGAAACGGGTTAGAATTGAAAGCCGAATAGAGCAACATCATGACCACAGTGCACTCTGCTGACATCTCTGTCCATTTTAGGAACTGACCAGAGCAGCATATGTTTGCTATGGGGATTTTCACCTACTCCGGACAGTTCTGAAAATGGACAGAGGTGTCAGCAGAGAGCACTGTGCTTGTGATGTCAGCAGGGAGCTCTGTGTTCCAAAAAGAAATTAATTACTTCTGTAGTATTCAGCAGCTAATAAGTACTTGAAGGATTAAGATTTTTTTTATAGAAGTAATTTACAAACTTGTTTAACTTTCTTGCACCAGTTGATTTAAAAAAAAAAAAAAATAAATAAAAAGTCTTTCACCGGAGTATCCTTTTAATGAAAACCTGATCCAGAGCACTCCGGACCTCAGACTGGGATGAAGCTTTACCTTCATTCAGCACCCAAGAAGACTGGAGGCTGTAATCATGGCCCAAGGTGCTTCAAGTAAGGACTGAGTAAAGGGTCTAATGCAAGATTTTATTTTTTCCTTTTTTTTTATAAATAGGCAAAGATTTGTAACATTCTGTTGTCACTTTGTCATTTTAGGATATTGGGGAAAATGTATCAATACCTGTCCAGAGGAAAAGTTGCTGAGTTGCCCATAGCAACCAATCAGATCGCTTCTTTCAGTTTTCAGAGGCCTTGTTAAAAATGAAAGAAGCGATCTGATTGGTTGCTATGGGCAACTCAGCAACTTTTCCTCTGGACAGGTTTTGATAAATCTCTCTCATTGAGTGCAAATTGATGAAGTAAACCAGTCTAACCAACAGAATAAAGTCAACACATAATTTGTACTGCAGAATAAATCACATATAATAAATGGAGCCATTAAAATTTAACTGGTCCTGCAAAAAACAAAACATGTTGGAAAACAACATAATATCTACAAAAAGGTTAATCAGAAAACATAGTGATGGGAGGGGCTTAAACGTAATCCTAAATTACAGTAGACGTCTTTTACTTGTATGAAGTCCTTGACGGTAAGAGACTGTAAGTTATGGATTCAATAAAGGAAAACATGTCTTGTCTTGTGTTCACAGCTTTCTAAGACGTACGGCCCAGTCTTCAGCGTCCGGTTAGGCATGACAAAAGCAGTTGTCCTATGTGGTTATGACGTGGTGAAGGACGCGCTCATCAACCATGCCGAGGCCTTCAATAACAGACCTCATACACCGGTGGTTACAAAATTAATAAAGAACAATGGTAATCTTTTATTTTATTTTTTTTCTCACTTTGCATCACACGTGCTTACATATAATGTTGAGTATTTTTTCCTAGAGTTTTTCTACCCTTAACCCCTTGAGGATACTGCCAATTTTCATTGTCTCCTAACATGGGAGAAGGGAAAATGGGACAATCACTACTGATTGCGGCACTTAAGGGGTTAAATGAAAGGCATCAACGTGATAGCAGCCGTCACTCACCATCTATGGAGCTTTTCTTCAAGTTTTGTGAACTTTATGCACAATGCAACTTAGGTGCTCTAAGGCCCAGGCAGCCACACAGTACCTGTAAATTGGATGATGTCAAGGGGTTAAAGGAGACTTCCAGCATTTGTTAAAGAGATACTTTTTATTTTACATCAACTGGTGCCAGAAAGTTAAACAGGTTTGTAAATAACTTCTATTTAGCCCCTTGAGGACGGGGCCATTTTTCATTTTTGCACTTTCGGTCTTTTCTTTCTCCCCTTCTAAAAATCATAACACTTTCAATTTTCTACCTACAGACCCATATGAGGGCTTGTTTTTTGTGCCACCAATTTTACCTTGCAATACTGTCAATCATTTCCCCTATGGGGACTAAAATTGTGTAAAAAAAAGTTAACGACAATTACCCCTTCCCTAACAAAAGTTTGAATCACCCTCTTTTTCCCATTAAAAAAAATGTGGAGTACCTCTTTAAGTCTCATGTGGTAAGGGTAACATAACACATATTCATTTTATTCAGGCATTGTCTTTTCCAATGGAGAGAACTGGAAAGTAATGAGAAGATTCACACTCTCCACACTACGGGATTATGGAATGGGGAAGAAAACCATTGAAAACAAGATCACAGAGGAGGCCGAGTATTTAGTGGAGAAGTTCAGATCCTATAAAGGTGAGGGGTTCATTTCTGTAATGGTGCAGAATGTACAGTAATGCAGTAAGGTGTACAGTAACTTGTAGTTCCTGTGTCCCTTATATATCAAATAAAAATGATATAACTTATTTCCTTGTAATGCAGAGAGACCTTTTGGGCATCATAAGGCCTCAAGACCTGGGCAACCTCCTCACCCCTGGCAAAATGCTACTTTAGTTGACCCTTTATTTCAATTTATTTTTCACTATGATAATAAGAAAATTTTATGGGAACATCAACTGGATGTGCCATAAATGTCTGAAAGATGTGGGTCCTATTTCTGAGACCCACAGCTATCCTTGTATCGAGGGCGCCCTGGTCTTCTTTGGCCTGCCTGTGACCACTGGAGAAAGTCAGGTAGTCAAAAAAATGAATGGACTGTTTATATAACACCATGCCCCCCTCCATTCATGTCTATAGGAGGGGGCATAATAGCTGTGGTCGCTTGCCATGCCCCTTAGTTATTAATGGAGGGGGCGAGGCTTGATATCAAGACCACAGCAGCCAAAAAACAGCATTTGGGTGCTGCCCAACCAGACCCCCGTAATTCGACATTCTCCCTTCTTTTAGATAGGGGATCAGATGTCCAGGGCGGAGTACCCCTTTAAAGGGGTGCTATGGGGAAGTTAAGAAAATTAAAAAAGCCGCAAAGCACCACAATTTATACAAAAAAAGGACTGAAACTGAGAGCAATTGCCACTGAATAATATACGATTTTTATTAATATATCAAAAAATTTAAAAATGTCACCACTTGTGACAAAATGCAATAAAGATAATACCAAATCTGTGTGCATAAAGCAATACAAAATGAGATGTAATCAGATACAACCAATAAACGTAGGGGGAACAGGTATAGCAATCGTTGTAATCACAATGGATCTATATATAGTGAGGTCAAGGGAATGATATCAATGGCTCTATATGTTATGCAACCAAAAGTAAACAGGGGTCTAGAGGCCCCAATATATGTGTATAAGAGCTATCTGCTCTATCACATGTAAACTGATCCATATGAACAACATGCCCAAAGTAGATGATGATCCTCACTTACCCATAATGGATACCTGTCGCCACCGTCCAAACGTACGTTTCATCACCTGACTTTCTCAAGGGACGCTCTCACCACAATACCTGTTTTGTGTCCTCAGTAGTTATCCATGTGATTTTGCCAGCTCCTGTGGCCCCTGTTGTCTCCTGTATATTCTTTTTTCTTGCTTGCAGCCCAGACTACAACTCCCAGCAGTCAGTGCAGCTCTGTGTAATGGCTGCCAGCCAATTTCCTACAGCAGGAAAAGAGCAGGGTTTTGTGCTGAGGAGACTGGGCTTTTTCTCTCCCGACATGATCCTCATACAGAGAGGGGAGGGGGAAGAGGAGGGGAGGTGTGGCTGTGAAGACAAGAGTCCTAGACAGAAATCACAAGGTGGTTGTCTTCCAGGAGGGTGGGGGCTAGGTCTCACTGAGGGGTTTGCACAAAGACAAGGAGAATCTGAGAATGTAGTCTTTCTCTCACTCCCTGCATGTAAGTGACAGCTCAAAGAGGGGAAACTACATAACTCTATATAACTAATTAATGATATTTAAGCAAATACATAGATTGGTGAGAAGGAAAGGCCGGGCTATGGGTCTAGTTCCCCAAAGTAACCCTTTAAAGGACAAAGTACATTTTGCCCCTAGGACACAGCCAATTTCCTTTTTGAGTTTTCGTTCTTTCCTCCTTGCCTTTTAAGATTCATAATTCTTTTATTTATCCATCCACAGATCGATATGAGGGTGTGTTTTTGATTTTATGATTTTTGATTGTAATGATTTTTTTTTATCATAAAATGAATGGCTCAAAAAAAAAAAAAAAAAAAAATAGAGAAACTTAGCTGCACATCCACTGTTTGTATTTTAATCTACTTGCTTATCAGCATAATTTCAAACCTCACAGGTTGTTAGTATACATTTTGATTAAAAAAAAAGTACAAGCCCAGTCGCCACGTCAAGGCCACTTAGTCAGAGTGGGTCCCTAACCTGCTGCTCAACCACGCCCCAGGCAACGGGCTACACCACCACACAGACAAAAGCTTCACAGTAACAATGGCCGCCACAGTGCACCACACTAGTGTGAACACCTACCATGTGCTCCCTGCTAGAGGGCTGGGGGAATGCTAGGAATAGATCAAAATACAAATGGTGGATATGTGGCTGTGTTTCTGTTTCTCTATTTTTGTTATACATTTGTAGTCTGTCCCTTCTTTCATAGCCAGCACTCTGCTCCACCCACTTGGCCCAGGTGTTTTTAATTAGCAGGAGACTGCATATGGGTTTCCTCCTAGCATTCTCCCAGCCCTCTGGTAGGGAGCACATGGTAGGTTTTCACACTAGTGTGGTGCTCTGTGGTGGCTATTGTTTCTATGATGCTTTGTCTGTGGGGTGGTGTGGCCCGGAGCTAGGGGCTTGGTCGGGCAGCAATGGGGCTGCCTGACCACTGGGTCATTCCCCTTATGGGCTTGGCATTGCCGAGGCAATGGTTGCCACCTGGCGATACACCAGTGTTAGGTTAGGCCATGACGTGGTGAGTGGGCTTGTACTTTTTGATCAAAATGTATAATAACAACCTGCTAGTTTTTGAAATTATGCAAGTAAATCAAAATATAGATGGTGGATGTGGATGTCTCTGTTTCTCTTATATTTTTATTGTGGAGTAAATATGTTAAAAAAAATAATTTTGCACATGTTTTTTGTTTGTTTTCACGCTGTAAACTTTACAGTAAACTGACTTGTTCTCTTTACACTGTGGGTCTATACGATTAAAAAAATACTCAGGTTTACATGCTTTACAATTATTGTGTTGTGCTTTAAAAAGAAATCAAACTTTTGTTAAAATTTGTCTTTTTCTGGCACCTATAACTTTCTTATTTTTCTGTAAACACTGCTGAGGGCTCATTCCTTGCATTGTGATCTACTTTACATGTGACTTTTAAATGACTATTTATTCAATTTTTTCTGGGATGTGATCATTAATTTTGGAGTTTACAAAACTTACTCTGCACGCTTCATACTCCTAGGATGTAAATATATGTTCTGATGTGATTAGTACCAGGGCACCAGGATATACATTTACATCCAATGTCAATAAAGGGTAAACAAGGTATCACCAATAAAATTATGGAAACTGAGAGGCAAGAAATGCAGTTTATTTTTTTATGTAGTTTTTTTTATTTTATTTTTTTTCCCCAAATTTTTAGGGAAGCCTTTTGATAACTTGACCATCATCAATGCAGCCGTAGCCAATATCATTGTGGCCATACTGCTCAGCCATAGATTTGACTATGAAGATCCGACCATACAGAGGCTGATGGGTTTAATCAATGAGAATGTACGACTTCTGGGAAGCCCTTGGATCAGGGTAAGTCAGAACTTTATTATTGCATATATTTATTATATATTGTCTTTAGATTTTATTAAAAGCATTTAAAAAATAAATATAAATAATGTGTCACAGATATAATGAAAGGTGACAGCTCCATAATACAACTGAAGGCCAGTATACGACAGGATAGTACTGCATCATTTCCTTGAGACTATGTAAGTCTATTGAATTTTTTTGGGCCATTAACTCCCATATACTGTAACTATCATACAGTCCACTATCATACAGTACACTATCTAATTCTTAAGATGTATGCATGCTGTTCATCTGCTCTTGTGTGTACAATGTATAATGACATAGAAGTGCAGGATCTCTTCCTCTGTATACAGTGTATAGAGACATAGAAGTGCAGGATCTCTTCCTCTGTGTGTACAGTGTATAGAGATATAGAAGTACAGGATCTCCTCCTCTGTGTGTACAGTGTATAGAGACATAGAAGTGCAGGATCTCCTCCTCTGTGCACAGTGTATAGAGATATAGAAGTGCAGGATCTCCTCCTCTGTGTGTGCAGTGTATAGAGATATAGAAGTGCAGGATCTCCTCCTCTATGTACAGTGTATAGAGACATAGAAGTGCAGGATCTCCACCTCTGTATGTACAGTGTATAGAAACATGAAAGTACAGGATCTCCTCCTCCGTGTGTACAGTGTATAGAGACATAGAAGTGCAGGATCTCCTCCTCTGTGTGTACATTGTATAGAGACCTAGAAGTACAGGATCACCTCCTCTGTGTGTACAGTGTATAGAGACATAGAAGTACAGAATCTCCTTCTCTGTGTGTACAGTGTATAGAGATATAGAAGTACAGGATCTCTTCCTCTGTGTGTACAGTGTATAGAGATATAGAAGTACAGGATCACCTCCTCTGTGTGTACAGTGTATAGAGATATAGAAGTTCAGGATCTCCTCCTCTGTGTGTACAGTGTAGAGAGACATAGAAGAGCAGGATCTCCTCCTCTGTGTACAGTGTATAGAAACATAGAAGTGCAGGATCTGCTCCCCATTGTGTACAGTGTATAGAGACATAGAAGTACAGGATCTCCTCCTCTGTGTAAACAGTGTATATAGACAAAGAAGTACAGGATCTACTCCTCTGTATGTACAGTGCATAGAGACATGAAGTGCAGGATCTCCTCCTCTGTGTACAGTGTATAGAGATATAGAAGTGCAGGATCTCCTCCTCTGTGTGTACAGTGTATTTAAACATAGAAGTACAGGATCTCCTCCTCTGTGTGTACAGTGTATAGAGACATAGAAGTGCATGATCTCCTCCTCTGTGTGTACAGTCTATAGAGACATAGAAGTGCAGGATCTCCTCCTCTGTGTACAGTGTATAGAGACATAGAAATGCAGGATCTCCTCCTCTGTGTACAGTGTATAGAGATATAGAAGTACAGGATCTCCTCCTCAGTGTGTACAGTGCATAGAGACATAAAAGTGCAGGATTTCCTCCTCTGTGTACAGTGTAGAGAGCCATAGAAGTGCAGGATCTCCTCCTCTGTGTGTACAGTGTAAAGATACCTAGAAGTGCAGGATCTCCTCCCCTGTGTACATTGTATAGAGATATAGAAGTGCAGGATCTCCTCCTCTGTGTGTACAGTGTATAGAGACATAGAAGTGCAGGATCTCTTCCTCTGTGTGTGCAGTGTATAGAGATATAGAAGTGCAAGATCTCCTTCTATGTGTGTACTGTTTATAGAGACATAGAAGTGCAGGATCTCCTCCTCTGTGTGTACAGTGTATAGAGACATAGAAGTGCAAGATCTCCTCCTCTGTGTGTACAGTGTATAGAGACATAGAACAGAAGGATCTCCTCCTCTGTGTGTACAGTGTATAGAGATATAGAAGTGCAGGATCTCCTCCTCTGTGTGTACAGTGTATAGAGACATAGAAGTACATGATCTCCTCCTCTGTGTGTACAGTGTATAGAGACATGGAAGTGCAGGATCTCCTCCTCTGTGTGTACAGTGTATAGAGACATAGAAGTACAGGATCTCCTCCTCTTTGTGTACAATGTATAGAGACCTAGAAGTACAAAATCTCCTCCTCTGTGTGTACAATATATAGAGACATAGAAGTGCAGGATCTGCTCCCCTTTGTGTACAATGTATGGACATAGAAGTGCAGGATCTCCTCCTCTGTGTAAACAGTGTATAGAGACAAAGTACAGGATCTACTCCTCTGTATGTACAGTGTATAGAGACATAGAAATGCAGGATCTCCTCCTCTGTGTGTACAGTGTATAGAGATATAGAAGTGCATGATCTCCTCTGTGTGTACAGTGTATAGAGACATAGAAGTACAGGATCTCCTCCTCTGTGTGTACAGTTTATAGAGATATAGAAGTGCAGAATCTCCTCCTCTGTGTGTACAGTGTATAGAGATATAGAAGTGCAGGATCTCCCCCTCTGTGTACAGTGTATAGAGATATAAATGTACAGGATCTCCTCCTCTGTGTACAGTGTACAGAGACATAGAAGTGCAGGATCTCCTCCTCTGTCTACAGTGTAGAGAGACATAGAATTACAGGATCTCCTCCTCTGTGTATACAGTGTATAGAGACATAGAAGTGCAGGATCTCTTCCTCTGTGTGTGCAGTGTATAGAGATATAGAAGTGCAGGATCTCCTTGTATGTGTGTACTGTGTATAGAGATATAGAAGTGCAGGATCTCCTTCTATGTGTGTACAGTGTACAGAGATATAGAAGTACAGGATCTCCTCCTCTGTCTGTACAGTGTATTTAAACATAGAAGTACAGGATCGTCTCCTGTGTGTACAGTGTATAGAGACCTAGAAGTACAAAATCTCCTCCTCTGTGTACAATGTATAGAGACATAGAAGTGCAGGATCTGCTCCCCTTTGTGTACAATGTATGGACATAGAAGTGCAGGATCTCCTCCTCTGTGTAAACAGTGTATAGAGACAAAGTACAGGATCTACTCCTCTGTATGTACAGTGTATAGAGACATAGAAATGCAGGATCTCCTCCTCTGTGTGTACAGTGTATAGATATATAGAAGTGCATGATCTCCTCCTCTGTGTGTACAGTGTATAGAGACATAGAAGTACAGGATCTCCTCCTCTGTGTGTACAGTTTATAGAGATATAGAAGTGCAGAATCTCCTCCTCTGTGTGTACAGTGTATAGAGATATAGAAGTGCAGGATCTCCCCCTCTGTGTACAGTGTATAGAGATATAAATGTACAGGATCTCCTCCTCTGTGTACAGTGTAGAGAGACATAGAATTACAGGATCTCCTCCTCTGTGTATACAGTGTATAGAGACATAGAAGTGCAGGATCTCTTCCTCTGTGTGTGCAGTGTATAGAGATATAGAAGTGCAGGATCTCCTTGTATGTGTGTACTGTGTATAGAGATATAGAAGTGCAGGATCTCCTTCTATGTGTGTACAGTGTACAGAGATATAGAAGTACAGGATCTCCTCCTCTGTCTGTACAGTGTATTTAAACATAGAAGTACAGGATAGTCTCCTCTGTGTGTACAGTGTATAGAGACATAGAAGTGCATGATCTCCTCCTCTGTGTGTACAGTGTATATAGACATAGAAGTGCAGGATCTCCTCCTCTGTGTGTACAGTGTATAGAGACATAGAAGTGCAGGATCTCCTCCTCTGTGTGTACAGTGTATAGAGATATAGAAGTGCAGGATCTCCCCCTCTGTGTACAGTGTATAGATATAAAAGTACAGGATCTCCTCCTCTGTGTGTACAGTGTACAGAGACATAGAATTGCAGGATTTCCTCCTCTGTGTGTACAGTGTATAGAGACATAGAAGTGTATGATCATATCCTCTGTGTGTGTGTGTGTGTGTGTGTGTGTGTGTGTGTATTGTATGGGAAACATCTATACACATATACATTAGACTCCGACCACCAGCTTTGAGAGAACTGAAAATTATAGAAAATTAAAAGAGGTTATAATAGGTATGCTTTTACTGCAGTCTTTGTCATAGGGCTAGTGGTTCTTGCGAATTCTGAGATGAAACATTTCATATATAGTCCTGCATGTAAATAGCCTCCAGACTGTTAGGGTACTTTTATATGGGCTGATGTGAGCCCCGATTTAGTAGATCACTTCTCATTTAAGGAGCCTTTTACATGGCTCTGTTCTCATACAGGCAGGGCCACATGAAGAATCACTGGATCATCAATGTGCTCCTTCGCTTTCTTCAATGGGTGATTTGCCGCCAATAACCATAATTTTAGGCCTGCATAAATGATACGATGAGCCGATAAGTTATTGTTTTGTTGGATGATGGCCGCTCCTTTTACGTGGGTAAATAATAAGGAATGAACATATATTCATCTGGCTAATAATCGTCCCCTGTACATGGTCCTTTACACTTAATATAGTGTTGACTATGACTTTAATATTTTTGTATTTAGCTATATAACAGTTTTCCGTCACTGATGGACGGTCTTCCCGGACCTCACCGAACAGTTTTCAAGAACATCAGAGAGTTCCAGAAATTCATAAGAGAAACATTTACAAAACAGAGGAAAGAACTAGATGTAAATGACCAGAGGAACCTTGTGGATGCCTTTCTAGCCAAACAACAAGAGGTACGATACACATAGTACCAATCATTATTAAACCTATAAATCAATATATTTTATACTTTTTTTTATTTCAATAATAATAATTATACATTCTTTATAAAATTACACTCCCATCTTCTTAACCTATTACCAATGTTACGAGAAACAAATATATTTTCCTTTCTTTTCCTCTTTTTCTCCCCCCCCATACACTTCTCGAGTCCAGCTCCAGTGTCCTGTCCGACCCACAACACCCACATACTCTTATTACTAATTTCAATAATACTTCTCCTCTCCTCCCCCTCCCACACCCCATCCCTAAAAAAACCAAAAACCATATATGTATACAAAACAAAACAAAACTAGACTATAATATTAACTCCTCCCCCCCGACCCCCTCCCAATTCCAACTTGCAATCTGGGCCCTGCTACATCACTCATTTTTCTCCCTCACATTTATGCCATCACTCTCTCCCTCCTATTCTTACCATCTATCATACTTCATATTAACATCTCCTTATTACTATCTGTATTCCACTGCCGATTCGTTTTCACATCCCGTCCAGGATCAACAATTCAAGGAGAATATTTTATTGACTATTATGCACAATTTTTCGTTTTTTTTTCTATTTTGTGTTTTTTGTTTGTTTTTTAAATAAGGAGACTACTCATCTTTTATTCATTCACATGGACAAGTGGGAAGGCCCTCAATCACTCAATTTCCATTCAGTCATGGGAGAGAGGAGAGCCAAGAGAGAGGGAAGGAGAAACATCAAGAAAGAGGAGGCAAAAGAAGAGGGAAAGAAACGGGAAAAGAAGGGAAAATTAATAATAATCCCTCCCCATTTTAAGATTACTTCTGGTTTTGGTCGGACAGAACACCTCTCCTTACAAATATATAATCACAGCCACCATAAACCCCCACCCCCACCCACCCCATGGCAGAAGGGAAAAAAATATATATAGATATATTTTTATCTAATACTCTCCACAAAACACAATTTTTCTCTCTCCGTCATACCCTCAATCCACCTATCCCAAATTGCATGGAATTTTGACAAGCATCCGGCCTTGGCTGCCCAACAAAACTCAAAATTCATCATCTTGCATACTGTAGAATTAAAGTCATCAATGTTTGGGACTTCTTTGGACATCCAGTTTCTTGCCACCAATAGTCTGATTACAAATTGCACTTTAACTCTTAGAATCTTATCCATCCTTCTACCTTCCGTTCTTCCTCCCCCTAATAACTAGGTTATCAATTTGTTTCTCTCCTACAACTTTAACCTTCCCTCCATCATTCTTATCACCTTCAACCAGAATTCCTTAAGCACAGGACACTCATAGTACATATGGAAGAACCCTGATCCTTCGCTCTAACATCTTGGCCACTTATATTTTTTGAATTTATCCATTTTTCCCAAAAGCTGCAGCGTTTAATATAACCTATGTGTTATGAAAAATTGTGTAATCCTATGTGAACAATTTTTATTAATATTCAGGTCCTCTTCCCAGGTCCCCCTCCATTCCTTCTCTGTTACTTGTCCTATATCTTTTTCCCACTCCTTTATACTAAAGTGCCTCATTCCCCGGTATTAAACAATCAACATTATTTTATATATCTTAGAATTTTTTTTCCCCCGTACCTTCCCTTAAGACCTTCATTATTAGACACTCATGAATTCTTAAGTCCTCTTTCTTATGTATTTTTTTTCACTGCCTCCCTTAACTGTGCATATCTAAATAATGACATCCTATTATTAGGTGTATCTATATAGAGAAAAAACAGCAGAGCTTCTCATGGGATAGTAGTCCTTAAAAAGGCGGAGGCACTTTTAAAAAGCTAGTAGGAAAATAGGGGCAATCTCGCTCACCTTTTGTGGTTGTGTGCCAGACACAACCACCTGTGACAGCATATGGTAACGATGCAGCCTCCCCGGTATCGGTAGTCAGAAAAGCCTTGGCTGATTGTAGAAACATCCGATATCTGGGTGTAGAAAATCCAGGGGGTTTCTGGCGCAATCCGTGAAGTAAGAATCACAATCCATGATCTATGGATAAAAAAGTTCATTTATTATGGTGCCAAGCAAACAGGCACGTTTCGAGGCTTAGCCTGCCTCTTTTTCAATGTTACAGCGGCATACGATGCCATATTATTAGGAATTTTATATTGTGCACTCAGCTCTTCAAATGATCTGAGTTTCTTCCCTTCAAAAAATTGTGCAACATATTTTGAAATATATTTACCCCAAAATCGCCACTCTTGTCTCTCAAGTTCTTAAAATTTTGTATTATTAAATAATCTTGTGCAATCTAGTGAACCTTCCACCTTCATTATTTTTTCATTTGCGCCTATACTTTATTCACCATTTCCCCTACAGGCTCTTTTCCACCCAACTTAGATTCTAACAATTCTCCCACATCTCCACACGTCTCCTTTTTTTCTTTTACCATGTTAGCAAAGGAATCTGTTTCCTTCCATTTCTTTACCTACCTAAACTGTGCTGCTATATAGTATAACCTGAAATCTGGAACAGCTAGTCCTCCGTTCTTCGTTTCCCTACATAAATGACCTAGTTTCATTCTTGTTTTTTTTCCCTTTCCAGAGCAGTTCTCTCTCCATAGCTTCTATTTCTTAAAAAAAATTGTTCTCCTATCCATACCGGACTATTGGTCAGCACAAACAGATTCTGGGGCAGGATTATCATCTTTAATAGGCCAATACTATCTGCCATGCTAAGTGGTAAACCTATCCAGGCTTTTATTTTTGCCTTTATCTTTCTCAAAATGGGCCAAACATTTAATTCCAGATACTTTAAAACTTGCCTTCCAACATTTATACACAAACGTTTCTCCATGTCCTATTATCTTAAGTCTCCCATGGCATGTTTGTTTATCTAGTGGCATTAATACAGTTTTATTCCAGTTTATACTTAACCCCTTAAGGACCACGGGTTTTTCAGTTTTTGCACTTTAGTTTTTTCCTCCTCACATTTTATATATCATAACCCTTTCAATTTTGCACCTAAAAATCCATATGATGGCTTATTTTTTCCATCAACAATTCTACTTTGTAATGGCATCAGTCATTTTACCCAAAAAACTACGGAGAAACTGTAAAAAAAATAATTGTGTGATGAATTTGAAGAAAAAACGCAATTTTGAAACTTTTGGGGACTTCCGTTTCTACGCAGTACATTTTTCGGTAAAAATGAAACCTTATCTTTATTCTGTATGTCCATACAATTAAAATGCTACCCTACTTATATAGGTTTGATTTTGTGGTACTTCTGGAAAAAATCATAACTACATGCAGGAAAATGTATACATTTAAAATTGTCATCTTCTGACCCCTATAACTTTTTTATTTTACTGCGTATCCGGCGGTATGAGGGCTCATTTTTTGCGCCATGATCTGAAGTTTTCAGAGGTACCATTTTTCTATTGAAATACGTTATTTTGGACTTTGGAATTTTTTTGCACATACGTCATTGACTGTGCGGTTTAATTAATGATATATTTTTATAGCTCGGACATTCACGCACGCGGTGATACCATATATGTTTATATTTATTTTTATTTATATGTTTTTTTATTTATGGGAAAAGGGGGGCAATTTGGACTTTTATTAGGGAAGGGGTTAAATCACATTTATTAACTTTTTTTTTTGCAGTGTTATAGCTCCCATAGGGGGCTATAGCACTGTACACACTGATCTTATACACTGATCACTGCTCAAGCCTGCATCTCAGCAAGTTTTTGTTGATAACAGGTATACTTTAAGGACCAGGCCACTTTTTGTTTTTGCACTTTCATTTTTTCCTCCTCCCCTTCTAAAAATCATAACGCTTTCAATTTTGCACCTACAGACCCATAAAAGGGCTTGTGTTTTACGTCACCAATTGTACTTTGTAATGACATCACTTATTTTATTGCCTAATCAGCAGGCAAAACAAAAATAAACTTATTTGTGTGGTGAAATGAAAAAAAACAAACAATTTTTTAACTTTTGGGGGCTTCCGCTTCTACACAATGCACAATGTATCTTTATTCTGTAGATCCATATGGTTACAAATATACCCAATTTATAGGTTATATTTAATTTTACTACTTTAAAAAAATTATAACTACATGCACCAAAATTAGTATGTTTAAAATTGCCATATTCTGACCTCTATAATTTTTAAATTTTTTGGCATACGGGGCTATATGAGGGCTCATTTTTTGCACCGTGGTCTGTAGTTTTTATCGGTACAATATTTGTTTTGATGGATCTTTTTGATCGCTTTTTATAAAAAAAAATTTGGTATATGAAGTCACCAAAAAGGCAAAATTTTAGACTTTTGGTATTCTTTTACCTGTACGCCATCGACTGTGCTGTTTAGATACCCTTATATTTTAATAGTTATGCCCCTGGTTCTTAACCTTGTTGGAGGTACTGAACTCCACCAGTTTAATATGCGCATTCACCGAACCCCTCTTAATTGGAAAAATAAAATGTGATTTTTTCAAACTCAAAACATAGGAGGTATATATCTAAGTATATATTAATACATAGGTGCACAGAATGAACAAAACCATTAAGAACAAAGAACAAAACCATGAAAACATGATTTTCTCACAAAAACATAATTAATATTTACTGCAAATCAGTGTGACTTCTGCTGTTGTCTTTCAGAGACCAGTTCAGAAATGTGCGGCTTTACCTTGGGAAGTGCCACTCTCATGTCATTTTCGCAACAATGGCAGTGTTCCCAAACATTAGGCAAGCAGTGTTCCCCCACATTAGGCAGGCAGTGTTCCCCCATATTAGGCAAGCAGTGTTCCCCCACATTAGGCAGGCAGTGTTCCCCCACATTATGTAGGCCAGTGGTCTTCAACCTGCGGACCTCCAGATGTTGCAAAACTGCATGCTGGGAGTTGTAGTTTTGCAGCACCTGGAGGTCCACAGGTTGAAGACCACTGATGTAGGCAGTGTTCCCCTACAGACATACAGCCTCCATCCATTTACAGTGTATGCCTGTGTACTGTCCACTTCAGTGCTCCGACCACCGCTCCGGCTATAGCAGTAGGTCTCGGGACCGGTGGTCGGAGCACCGAAGGTGACGTGCCGCTGGTCACTTACCAAGCTGGCCAGCGCGCATCTTCCTCCTTCTCTATCCTCCGGTCCTCGGCACCTTCGTTTCCATAGGCGCATGCACGGGACGTCAGTGACGTCCCAGCGCTATGTCCCGGCAGCCCTGCATTTTTAATCCTAACGCGTTGCCGCAGGGAGTTAATAGTTATGGGGGGAATTGTCCCGTCGCTACAGGACGGGCAAACACTGGCTCTTCTCGGGGCCCCGGCCAGCTTGGGGCCCCAAGCAATTTCTTGGTTTGGCATGTATAAATAGAAGTAGAAAGCCGGCACTACAAGAACTAAGCCACAAAAAATCACGGAGGAACGCAACTCGACTGGAGCCAGACGTAACAGTCCTGTAACGGCGGTGCTCAGCTCTAAAAAAGTAGCAACTGAAGTAGAAGAAAAAAACAGATTGAGCGACACTCACCAGGCAGGTAATTCTTTATTCACGGAGCTGTGACATCAAGCAGGGTACAGGCGGGGGAGTGGGATGGAGGAGGGGCAGCCGGAACAAGTTGTTTCGTGCGCAGTGCGCACTTCCTCAAGCCGGATGTGACGGCCGCGGTGCGCCACCTCCACATTACATAGAGACGGCGCCCCGCCGTCGCCAGGCAACCAGACAACACCTACATCATGTGACCATGGGGTTAGATCACGTGGATTGTAAAACGTAAACAAAAGAACACCACAATAGATATGCATATAACGAAATGACATTAAAACAGCAAAATCAAAGGAAAGATACATATTAATTTCTATCATTAAGGCCTTTGTTGCCTGTTGCATTAAACCGCACAATCCAGCGGGCTTCTTTTTGCAGGAGGACTCTGTGCCTATCTCCTCCATTACGGAGGGGAGGAACCTTTTCCAATCCTAGAAATTGCAAGGCACTTGGATCATCTTCATGTGCCTCTTTCATGTAGGCATTTATCACCGATGGTGAGATTTTTATGAAAAGTTATTAGTGGAGGATTACTAGCCACCTCTTGAAGGTCAGAATCTCATTCCAACAGGAACCAGTTGCGACGTATAGCATTAGCCACAGTCTGGTTGGAGTTAGCTAGAGAGAAAGTAAATCTTTTTGAGGGAACCAGTTGTTGCTTTCTAGGAGATAAAAGTTGATTTCGATCAAGGGTTCTGACTCTGTTCAGACTGGATTCTATGACTTTGGGAGGGTATTTCCTTACCAGAAGACACTGCTTTAGGTCATTCGCTTGACTCTCGAAAGTATGATCATCACTGTTATTGTGATGAAGCCTGAGGAACTGGGAATAGGGAATACTGTGCTTCACGTTTTGGGGATGGGAGCTTTGACAATGAAGGAGAGCATTCTTAGCTATTGGTTTGCGGAAGCCCTCAGTCACGAGGGCACCGTCAGACCCCTTAAGCTTAATGTCCAAAAAGTCAAGTTCATTACCACTGAAAACAGCCGTGAAGAACATATTCTCCTCATTCACAGTATTCAGATGTGCAACAAAGTTGAAAAAGTCAGCCTCCGTAGAGTCCCATATGACCAAAACGTCATCCACGTAACGGACAAACAACTTCATATGTCGACAGAAGGGTTTGGAGAGGGAGAAAACGTAAAGGTGTTCAAAGATGGCGAGGAAGAGATTGGCATATGTACAGGAGACCGGCGTGCCCATAGCCGTACCGGTCTCCTGCCTATACCAATCATCGCCATCCTTGAACGCATTATGGGTCAAAATGAAAAGTAAAGCCTCACAGACAAAATTGATGAATTCGTCAATCTTGCCAATCTCAGTGAGGAACTCGCGAACAGCCTGTACACCCGCATCGTGAGGGATGCGGGTGTACAGGATCTCAACGTCGACCGAGGCGAGACTGTAAGTCTCACACCAGTGGAAGTCGGAAATGGTCGCGAGCAAAACACCAGTGTCTTTAATGTAAGTTGGAGTGGACGACAAGAGAGGATTCAGGAGACACTCGAGATACTGCGACAGGTACTCCGTGACTTGTGGACCTAAGGTAGGAAATACCATCCAGGGTGACGTGGAGCCCTAGGTAGTAATTTCTCAGCAGTTCTGATGGTTGAGGGTTTTGGACGTTGGATCAGAAGCGATGGGTTTGTAAGTGGCAGCATCGCCCAATAGGCGCTGTTTCTCAGCGTCATAGGCGGAGGAGGACATCACGACCATCCCACCGCCTTTGTCAGCTTTAACTATCTTCAAATCAGGCCTAGCCGCAAGCCACTTCAAAGCCCGCTGTTCTCCCACAGTAAGATTTGCCTTGATATGTGGGTAGACTAAGGCTTTTACATCCCTAGAGACCGCTCTATCGAACAGCTCAATTGAACTGCCCGGCAGAGTGGGAGGGGAAAACCTAGAAGGGTTACCACCCTTGAAAGGCAGCGTAGTTACTGGGGTATCACAAACTGGGGGTGAGGTAATGTAAACCCCAACAGCCAGGTCTCACAAAGTGCGTAGCGCTTCGTAGTCAGAAGTGGATGCAAAAGAAGGGTTTTTATTTAACATTTTATGCAGCCCCATTTTTCTAGTTTTCTTATAAAGATCAACTTCGTTCTGGGTATAGTCAAAAGACTGGCAAAGGCCAAAATTAAGCCCTTTAGATAGGAGTGACATGCACTTGTCTGTGAGGGGGACACCAGAAATGTTGATGACATTGTCCCTATCAGACCCTTCGGTCAGTCCTTCCAAGTGACTCCCTTCCTCTTGACTGACGAGACGGTCTGTTCTCTTCTTCCCTCTCCCTCTCCTGATTTTTCTCCTAAAGGGAGAGAACCTGGGAGGGGAGGTTGAGATAAAGGCTGGTTGTTACGAATGGTGGTTGACTCGTCGGAAGCTGTAGTATCAGAATCAGAGGTGCAATAGTCTTACGGTTGTTTACGGACATTGGATTTTCTCCGATTGAAAGAGGGATGCTGACGTTTGGCGATGCAGCCACTTACAAACCCATCGCTTCTGATCCAACGTCCAAAACCCTCAACCAACTTCGTACCCTCCTCAGAACCTACTGCGAGAGTTATTTCCATCAGAACTGCGGAGAAATTACTACCTAGGGCTCCACGTCACCCTAGATGGTATTTCCTACCTAAGGTCCACAAGTTATGGAGCCAACCTCCCGGCTGACCAATTGTGGCCGGGATTGGTTCCGTGACCGAGTACCTGTCGCAGTATCTCGAGTGGCTCCTGAATTCTCTCTCGTCGTCCACCGCAACTTACATTGAAGACACTGGTGCTTTGCTAGCGACCATTTCCGACTTGCACTGGTGCGAGACTTACAGTCTCGCCTCGGTCGACGTCAAGAGCCTGTACACCCACATCCCTCACGATGCGGGTGTACAGGCTGTTCGCGAGTTCCTCACTGAGTTTGGCAAGAGTGACAAATTCATCAATTTTGTCTGTGAGTCTTTACTTTTCATTTTGACCCATAATGCGTTCAAGGATGGCGATGATTGGTATAGGCAGGAGACCGGTACGGCTATGGGCACGCCGGTCTCCTATACATATGCTAATCTCTTCTTCGCTATCCTTGAACGCCGTTACGTTTTCTCCCTCTCCAACCCCTTGTAATGAGCTTGACTTTTTGGACATTAAGCTTAAGGTGTCTGATGGTGCCCTCGTGACTGAGGGCTTCCGCAAACCAATAGCTAAGAATGCTCTCCTTCATTGTCATAGCTCCCATCCCCAACCCGTGAAGCACAGTATTCCCTATTCCCAGTTCCTCAGGCTTCGTCGCAATAACAGTGATGATCATACTTTCGAGAGTCAAGCGAATGACCTAAAGCAGCGTCTTCTGGTAAGGAAATACCCTCCCAAAGTCATAGAATCCAGTCTGAATAGAGTCAGAACCCTTGATCGAAATCAACTTTTATCTCCTAGAAAGCAACAGCTGGTTCACTCAAAAAGATGTACTTTCTCTCTAGCTAACTCCAACATGAACCAGACTGTGGCTAATGCTATACTTCGCAACTGGTTTCTGTTGGAATCAGATTCTGACCTTTGTTACGCCGAGCGCTCCGGGTCCCTGCTCCTCCCCGGAGCGCTCGCGGCGTTCTCCTCTCTGCAGCGCCACGGTCAGACCCGCTGACCGGGAGCGCTGCACTGACATTCACGACGGGGATGCGATTCGCATAGCGGGACGCGCCCGCTCGCGAATCGCATCCTAAGCCACTTACCGGTCCCGGTCCCCGGCTGTAACGTTCTGGCGCGCGCGGCTCCGCTCTCTGGGGCGCGCGCGCGCCAGCTCTCTAAGATTTAAAGGGCCAGTGCACCAATGATTGGTGCCTGGCCCAATCAGTCTAATTAGCTCCCACCTGCTCCCTGCTCATATAACCTCACTTCCTCTTCCCAGCATTGCCGGATCTTGTTGCCTTGTGCCAGAGAAAGCGTTTAGTGTATGTCCCAAGCCTGTGTTCCAGACCTTGCTGCCTGCCCTGACCTTCTGCTACGTCCGACCTTGCTCTTGCCTTGTCCTTTTGTACCGCGCCTGTTTCAGCAGTCAGAGAGGTTGAGCCGTTACCGGTGGATACGACCTGGTTGCTACCGCCACAGCAAGACCATCCCGCTTTGCGGCGGGCTCTGGTGAATACCAGTAGCAACTTAGAACCGGTCCACCGGTACGGTCCACGCCAATCCCTCTCTGACACAGAGGATCCACCTCCAGCCAGCCGAATCATAACAGTAGATCCGGCCATGGATCCCGCTGAGGTGCCGCTGCCAAGTCTCGCTGACCTACCCACGGTGGTTGCCCAGCAATCCCAACAAATCGCCCAACAAGGACAGCAGCTGTCGCAGTTGACCGCCATGCTTCAGCAACTTCTGCCACTGCTACAGCAGCAACCATCTCCTTCGCCAGCTCCTGCACCTCCTCCGCAGCGAGTGGCCGCTCCTAGCCTCCGCTTGCCTCTGCCGGACAAATTTGATGGGGACTCTAATCTCTGCCGTGGTTTCCTATCTCAATGTTCCCTACATATGGAGATGTTGTCGGACCAATTTCCCACAGAACGGTCTAAGGTGGCTTTCGTAGTTAGTCTTCTGTCTGGAAAGGCCTTGTCTTGGGCCACACAGCTCTGGGACCGCAATGATCCTGCCACAGCCACAGTCCAGTCCTTCTTCGCTGAAGTCCGTAGAGTCTTCGAGGAGCCAGCCCGGGCGTCCTCTGCCGAGACTGCTTTGCTGAACCTAGTCCAAGGAACTTCTTCCGTAGGCGAATACGCCATCCAGTTTTGTACCCTTGCCTCAGAGCTAGCCTGGAACAATGAGGCCCTCTGCGCGACCTTCAAGAAAGGCTTATCCAGCAACATCAAAGATGTACTGGCCGCACGAGAAATTCCAGCTAACCTGTCTGAACTTATCCTTTTGGCCACCCGCATCGACAAACGTTTTTCTGAAAGACACCAGGAGCTCCGCCAGGAAAAGGACCTTGATCTCTGTGCACCTCTCTCCCAGTATCCTTTGCAATCTACCCCTGTGCCTCCCGCCGAGGAGGCTATGCAAGTGGATCGGTCTCACCTGACCCATGAAGAGAGGACTCGCTGCAGAGATAAAAATTTATGTCTGTACTGCGCTAGTTCCGAACATTTCTTGGTGGACTGCCCTATTCGTCCTCCGCGTCTGGGAAGCGCACGCACGCACCCTGTTCAAATGGGAGTGGCGTCCCTTGGTGTGAATTCTGCTTCTCCACGTCTCACTGTGCCCGTGCGGATTGCTCCTTCTACCAACTCCTCCTTCTCAGCTGTGGCCTTCTTGGACTCTGGTTCTGCTGGAAATTTTATTCTGGCCTCTTTGGTTAATAGGTTCTGCATCTCGGTGACCCGTCTCATCAAGCCGCTCTACATTTCTTCAGTCAACGGAGCAAAATTGGACTGCACTGTGCGTTACCGCACAGAACCCCTGCTTATGAGCATTGGACTGCATCACGAGAAAATTGAATTTTTTGTTCTGCCCAACTGCACCTCTGAAGTCCTCCTTGGTCTGTCATGGCTCCAACGTCATTCTCCCACCCTTGACTGGACCACCGGGGAGATCAAGAATTGGGGTCCTGCTTGTCACAAACAATGCCTCACATTTGCTCCTCATAGCCCCCTTCCTGGTAACACTCTGCCCCGTGACAAGCTTCACCCTCTGCCCCCCCTCCCCATTCCCACTTCTTCTGGATTGCCTGCCGCTGATGTTGCTTCCCAGGACTTCTCTTTTTTCCGGAAGGAAACTCAAGAGTTGCCCCCTATGTTCTCGTCTCATTTGAAGGGACAAGGAGACAAAAAGAGGGGGAGACCTAAGGGGCGGAGGTACTGTTACGCCGAGCGCTCCGGGTCCCTGCTCCTCCCCGGAGCGCTCACGGCGTTCTCCTCTCTGCAGCGCGCCTGTCAGACCCGCTGACCGGGAGCGCTGCACTGACATTCATGACGGGGATGCGATTCGCATAGCGGGACGCGCCCGCTCGCGAATCGCATCCCAAGCCACTTACCCGTCCCGGTCCCCGGCTGTCAAGTTCTGGCGCGCGCGGCTCCGCTCTCTAGGGCGCGCACGCGCCAGCTCTCTAAGATTTAAAGGGCCAGTGCACCAATGATTGGTGCCTGGCCCAATCAGTCTAATTAGCTCCCACCTGCTCCCTGCTCATATAACCTCATTTCCCCTTCCCAGCATTGCCGGATCTTGTTGCCTTGTGCCAGAGAAAGCATTTAGTGTATGTCCCAAGCCTGTGTTCCAGACCTTGCTGCCTGCCCTGACCTTCTGCTACGTCCGACCTTGCTCTTGTCTTGTCCTTTTGTACCACGCCTGTCTCAGCAGTCAGAGAGGTTGAGCCGTTACCGGTGGATACGACCTGGTTGCTACCGCCGCAGCAAGACCATCCCGCTTTGCGGCGGGCTCTGGTGAATACCAGTAGCAACTTAGAACTGGTCCACCGGTACGGTCCACGCCAATCCCTCTCTGACACAGAGGATCCACCTCCAGCCTGCCGAATCATAACCTTCAAGAGGTGGCTAGTAATCCTCCACTAATCACTTTTCGTAAAAATCTCCCCATCGGTGATAAATTGAAAAAATTGACTCAGGTTCAATCTAAGCCCATTTCCAACTGACTCTCCAGTCAAGCACTCACAGGAAATCGACCATGTCAATCCTGTCCACATTGTGCCCATTTCCACAGATGTGACCATGTCACATTAGGTGGCGTTACTCATACAGTTAAAGATTTAATTACCTGTAGGTCCACGTTCGTGGTCTACGCTTTACTGTGTCCCTGCAGACGCTATTATGTGGGCAAGACTATCAGGCAGCTCCAGATCCTTTTCCGGGAACATGTTTGTTCTCTCCGAACCGGAACTGGGGCTCCCAGATTGATTGCCCACATGAAAGAGGCACATGAAGATGATCCAAGTGCCTTGCAATTTCAAGGATTGGAAAAGGTTCCTCTCCTCCGTAATGGAGGAGATAGGCACAGAGTCCTCCTGCAAAAAGAAGCCCGCTGAATTGTGCGGCTTAATGCAACAGGCAACAAAGGCCTCAATGATAGAAATGAATATGTATCTTTCCTTTGATTTTGCTGTTTTAATGTCATTTCGTTATATATGCATATCTTGTGTTGTTCATCTGTTTACGTTTTACAATCCACGTGATCTAACCCCATGGTCACATGATGTTGTGTCTGGTTGCCTCGCGATGGCGGGGCGCAGTGTCTATGTAATGTGGAGGCGGCGCTCCGCGGCCTTCACATCCGGCTTGAGGAAAACAACTTGTTCCGGCTGCCCCTCCTCCATTCCACTCCCCCGCCTGTACCCCGCATGATGTCACAGCTCCGTGAATAAAGAATTACCTGCCTGGTGAGTGTCGCTTTATCTGTTTTCTTCTTCTACTTCAATTGCTTGGTTTGCCTGTCCTGTTGCGACCTCCCCTGCCGAACCCCCGGGACTGACTCACCGAACCCCTGGGGTTAACCTGAACCCAGGTTAAGAACCACTGAGTTAGATATTGGAATCAAAGTTGATTGTGGGATCTAAAAGTAAAAATTTTTGGTCGTAGTGGATTCAGGGGGGAAGCTGATGTAGTGGGTAATCGCGGGGTTCAGATCAGCTGAAATTATGGCAGAGCATTGTTTAGTGTATGCAATCAAAAGATTTCATGTATTCGTCTCCTATGGGGTCAACATTTTGTGAAAAGAATGTGAAAAATCATAATGATAATAATAATAATAAAATATTTTAAATGTAAATAAGCACCTCTCCCTTTTTCTTATTTTTTTCCAAAATAAAATTATGTTAATAAAAATAAACAAAAAACATATTTGGTATCGCCGAGTGTGGAAATAGAAAATATAATGTTTGTAAAACAGCACAATGAATAGTGTAAACAAAAACAAAAAAAAAGTCCAGAATTGCTAGAAAAAAATAAAATAAAAAGCGATCCAAAAGTCCCATCAAAATAAAAAAGGTACAGATAAAAACTAAGTAACACAGTACAAAAAATGAGCCTGATACACCCCCATATGCTGAAAAAAATAGAATTATGGTGGTCATACTCATTTTCTTACAAAAACTTTAATTTTTTTAAAACATTTTTAAAAGTAGTAAAACAAAACCTATGTAAATTGGGTATTGTTGTAATCACATGCTATCACTGTTTTCACAAATGTCTAAACTATGAATAGATATTTCTATAGCATGATAAACACAGTGAAGTACTACAAAATCTCCTGTAACGCTAGAATTGTTGTGGTCACCTTAACTTATTCTTCTCTTGTGAAAGCTAAAATGTGCCTGTTGGGTAACCCTATTATAAGGAAGGCCATAGTACCGTATTTGAATAGCCAACATAGACACAACATCCCACGGTATTTAAAGGGGTTCTCCATCATAAGGCGACTTAAGTACTTACCGGCCAGACAGTATTGGACATGCGTAGGAAGGATTCATACTTGTCTTGCGATATGAGATTACCATAATGCGGAGGCTTTTTGTGAAATGGCTATTTCTTGTTGGAGTTCCCTAACTCCAACTCCAACTATCAAGTCCCATGATATCTTGTTTGTAAGTGCGAGGTGACATTTCTTTCTCCCACGCATCACCCACCATACCCATTGCTGCACAGCTGAGCTCCCTTGCATGCTGTGCTGTAATTAAGACTACAATTCCCTGCAGCCCTGTGGAGACTGATCTCCCTCCCATCCAGTGGTCACTCCACCCATTGAAGTAGACAGACTCCCTTTCAGCACCTGATTAGTGATGTCATGTCTCGGGCTGCACTGCAACCCAGGAAAAGCTGAGACAACACTCGTTTTCTATGCTGCTAAAAATGAACATTTTGGCAAAGATCACATAAGAATTGCAGGCCCAGCCATCAAACACAGGTACAGACACTATATTATGAACTACACTAACTTTACAGCCCCTGTGACACAGTCAAATAAAAAAAAAAAATCCCTCAATACCCCTTTAAAATTGTCTTCCTTTGTTCTGTCTAGGGAAAGTCTGAATCCAAAGAGTATTACCATGATGAAAACTTAACTACACTGGTAGCGAACCTGTTCGGTGCTGGAATGGAGACCACCTCAACCACCCTGAGATGGGGGCTTCTGCTCATGATGAAATATCCAGAGATTCAACGTAAGAATTAGATTTATTAAACACAGTCAAATGGTTAACAGCAACAAACAATTTTTTGCATTTTCTCTTGTATTGAATCATTTCAAATTGAAAGGGCTCGCAACATGAATAGGGACATTCTTGTCATGACAATGATAACTATTCATAAGGATGGGTTCACACTGCATAAAATTCAGAGCATAATTGAATTTATGCTCCAATTTTCCCGGAAAATGCACGTGTAATATTTAAATTGCTACCGCCAAAAATATATCAGCTTGTAGAATAAAATATGAGAAGAATTTACATTGTGTTAACCCAAACCTAATATTTTTTACAATCTGTGGGCCTATATTTTGAGAAAAATGTAACTGCTATTTTTTTTAAGTAATCATAGTGTAATGATATGATAAACGGAACAAACTGTTCCGAACGCTGGAGCCGGGAGCTTGTGACATCATAGTCCCGCCCCCTCATGATTTCATGCCTCGCCCCCTCAATGCAAGTCTATGGGAGGGGGCGTGACAGCTGTCACGCCCCTTCCTATAGACTTCCATTGAGGGGGTGGGGCGTGACATCATGAGGGGGAGGGACTATGTCATCACGAGCTCCCATCTCCGGCTCCAGTGTTCGGAACAGTTTGTTTCAAATGCTGAGCAGCGGAGTACCCCTTTAAAGTTCAATAACATCGGCCATTAATTTAGATAAATTACATATTTGATTTTGAGTAATCGGATTGGATCAAACATTATGTCAACAATTGGACTTGCTTTTTTGTAGGGGAGGGATTATTTTTGTTTCTAATTTCTGCTTTTTATCATTACATAAAAAAATAGTTGAAATATTAAAGAAAAATATTAAAAAAATGATGTGTAGACGTGAATAAGGGACACCTTCTCTCTTCCTTGACAGAAAAAATCCATAATGAAATTGAAAGAGTGATTGGATCAGCCCAACCTCAGATGGAACATAGGAAACAAATGCCGTATACTGACGCCGTCGTACATGAAATTCAACGTTTTGGGGATATTGTACCTGATAATGTTCCACATGCAACTTCTGAAGACGTCACATTCAGAGGGTATTTTATTCCAAAGGTGAAAACCAATGAACAGCCGTATGTTGGATACATGAAAACAAGGGTGTAGCTAAGGAAAGGGAAAATGGGTCATGTGGTCTGGGTGCTGAGTGTCAGTAAGTGCACCAATAAGCCCATATTACTTGGCTAGAACATCTAAACACAAGGCAAGGGGGGACAAAATTAATATTTAGCTCGAATGAAGGAAAGTATTATTACTACTCTTTGTCCAAGAATACTTAAAGGGGTACTCCACCGCCCCAGCATTCGGAACATTTTGAGGGGGTGTCGCATGATGTCATGAGGGGTGTGGCCGTGACGTCATCATGACTCCCACAACCCACACCCAGCGTTAAGGACAAAATGTTCCGAACGCTGGGGTAGTGGAATACCCCTTTAAGGCTTTACTATAACTTCTCTGGCAGCAGGGTACATTAAAACTTAGTAGGCAATGTGATGGTTTTCTCACAATTCTTCTGTGATTTTAAGCCCAATAGTTATTTTTAACAGCATACATAATGTTGTCTTGGATTTTTCCCAGCTTGCAATGTGGCCGATGACAGCCGATGACAGAGAGCCTGTCTGCTTCAATGGGCAACAGCTGGAGGCACCCTGATTGAAAACTACACTGATTTGAATTGATGCAGCTCATTTATGTTTCAATGGGTGGAGTGGCTGATGTGTAGGAGGGAGGAAGATGGAATTGCGGGATTTGTAGTCAAAAAAAGAAAAGTCAAACAGGAAATACCAGTTAGCCACAGTGTTATGGTAATCTCACAACATAGTCATTTAGCCCCAAGACAAGCACAAATCCTTCCTAAGCATGTCCATTACTGTCTGCCAGGTACATACTAAAAGCACCTTATGGTGCATAACCCCTTTAAATCCATCAGATCACTGAGTCTCAGGGAAATTCTCGAGCTACTAGATTCCCCGCAAAGATATAATGTATTCTGCTGAACAATCCTCTATACTACAACACATAGTACAGATACACTATAATGTTGTCATTTTAAGAAATAAAGAAATAATCTGGGTGTAATGGTGGAGGAGGATGAGGAAAAGGCCAATCTACTAAATACCTTCTTCTCTACTGTATTTACACAGGAAAATCCAATGGCAGATAACATTGGAAGGGAAAATGTAATTTCTCCAGCCTATCTAACCTGTTTAATCTAACAAAAAGTAGCATTAGTAACATTAAAATACACAAATCACCGGACCCAGATGGAATATTAGTATTGCAGTAATTAAGAACCAAGATAGACAGACCCATATTCTTTATATTTTAAGATTCCATAATAACAGTGATTGTTCTACAGGTCAAAAAGGGATACTTGGAACTATAGGCCTGTAAGTAACATCTGTTGTGGGTAAGATTTTTAAGGGTTTCTAGGAGATGCTATTCTGAATTATTATAAGGAAAAAAAACTAACAGCACCAACACGGGTTTATGCGGGATCAGTCCGGTCAGATTAATCTGATCAGTTTCTATAAGGAGGTCAGTTCTAGATTGGACCACCACACAGGACAGATCCTCTATACTACACCACACAGGAAAGATCCTCTATACTATGCCACATGGGACAGATCCTCTATACTACACTACATGGGACAGATCCTCTATACTACACCACACGGGACACATCCTCTATACTACACCACACAGGAGAGATCCTCTATACTACACCACACAGGAGAGATCCTCTATACTACACCACACAGGAGAGATCCTCTATACTACACCACACAGGACAGATCCTCTATACTACACCACACAAGACAGATCCTCTATACTACACCACACAAGACAGATCCTCTATACTACACCATACGGGACAGATCCTCTATACTACACCACACAGGACAGACCCTATACACTAGGCACCATAGAGAACACTTGACAGGTCATCTAAAAGTTGCTACATTTTGACACCCAATAGTGTTCTAGGTTTAGTTCTGGAGTACTCAAGATGTTATTGCATTTATACTGATCCTGAGCTGCATTAGTGTTTTCCCATCTATTATTGACTTTTGTTCTGCCTGTTAATTTTTACATTATTTCTTTTGATTGTAATGATCGTCAATCTTCTGATGTTTTTTCCCTCCAGGCTACTCTAGTTTTCCCATTGCTGCACTCGATAATGAGAGAGAAAACTTACTTTGAGAAACCGGAAGAGTTTTATCCAGAACATTTTCTTGATTCAAAGGGGAATTTTAAAACGAACGAGGCCTTCATCCCCTTCTCAATAGGTAATATTAGTTTTTCATGCCTTTTCATAGGGAGGTTCTCCCCATGAATGTCCAGATGGCCTCATCCAATAAGATGTCTGAAAAAGGGTTGTGCTCGGTCTGAAATATTTTTTCTACCTTGTGGCTGTTTCTTCTAAGACATTTTGTAACTGTGTCAGATTAAACCATGCTCTAATATTCTCCTACATGTACATGGCAGGTTTCACCTGGGTAAAAAGATTTACAAAAATTGCACACAATGATGTAATTCATTTCCTACAACCGCATTGTTGCGTATGGGCAGGGATACAGTACTTTCTAGTTCTCACCCTGAACCCCTGTCCCTGCTTATTGCATATTTGCCCTAAAAGGGGACTCCACAACTGGAAGACGAATAAGTACAGGGTTGTCACAGGTCAAAACAACAAACGACAGCAATACAGTAAGGTCAGGGAGAAGAAGTCAGAACACAATGGGTAACACACACTATAAACAAACAGGGAGACAAACAAACAGAAAAGATGGTGAGCAAGCAAGATCAGAAAGCCAAGAAGACAACAAAAGTACAAGATATCGAGTATCAAAGGTTTAACCAATTTCAGAGCCAAAGTCACAGAACCAAGAAAACAGAATCAGATGCAGATGCAGGTAAATGCTAGCTTCAGAGAACAACACTCTTTCATAGGCAAAGCGAAGAGACAACTGAGAGCTTAAAGGGGTACTCCACTGAAAACATCTTATTCCCTATCCAGAGGATAGGGGATAAGATGTTAGATCATAGAGGTCCCCAGTGGCGGGCCGGCCAGCAGCGGCGGTGGTGTCTGGAACACAAAAGCTTGCTGCTTCTACGTCCGTGATGTCACACCACACCCCATCCATTCATGTCTATGGGACGGGGCGTGGCGGCTAGTACAAAGCCATCATGCCTCCTCCCATAGACGAAAATGGGGGGGGGGGGGGGGTGGCGGCTGGCATCGCCAGTCATCAGGCACAGAGCGGAGTTTGCTTCATGCACAAAATAACTGGGGTGCCGCAGCGGAAATTGCAGGTGTCCCCAGTGGCGGGACCCCTGCTATCTAACATCTTATCCTCTATCCTTATGATAGGGGATAAAATGTTTTCAGTGGAGTTTCCCTTTAAATAGCCAAGCTGCAGGGTGTTGACTCCAAGAGGACACAGCATTAGCCAGAGAAAAAACAGACAGGATAGGCCAGGGTGTCGCCACAGCAACAGCAAGCTTTGCCAGAGACTAGAAAGGTTTAACTCTTTGGGCAAATCTACATTACAAGCATCAATCCACCCTAAGCTAATCTGCCACTGATTTTTGACCTAAAGCTGTCAAGAAAGGATAGTTAGTTGCTATTTTCCACATGGTCTGCATTCCCCTGCTACATTTCTGATGCACTAGGTAAACATCCAATTTATACAGTATAATAAGATAGACTATTTCAAATGACAAAATGTCCAAAAATTAACATTCCATTATTTGGCTGTAGAGTGCAAGCCTTCACTCTAAACAGTGTCTCATCCATACAGTCCTTGCATTTTGGAACACCGATAAGTGTTATACTTTCAGGTGGCTTTCACTAAATGTACAGTTCCAAGCTTTCTAGTACAGGGTTGTCACAGGTCAAAACAACAAACGACAGCAATACAGTAAGGTCAGGGAGAAGCAGTCAGAACACAATGGGTAGCACACACTATATACAAATAGGGAGACAGACAAACAGAAAGGATGGTAAGCAAGCCAGATCAGAAAGCCAAGAAGACAACAAAAGTACAAAATATCGAGTATCAAAGGGTTAACCAATTTCAGAGCCAAAGTCACAGAACTAAGAAAACAAAATCAGATGCAGGTAAATGCTAGCTTCAGAGAACAACACTATTTCACAGGCAAAGCGAAGAGACAATTGAGAGCTTAACCCCTTCCCGACCTATGACATACCTGTACGTCATGGGTGGCAAGGTGTTCCCGACCCATGACATACAGGTACGTCATGAACATTACTGCCGCTACTCGCGGCATCCCGCAACGCCCGGAGAGATGGTGGTCACTGATAGCCAGCCATCTTACCATGCGACCACGGGGGGGTTTCATCGCCCACCCCCCCCCCCCCCAGCGATCGCTGCTATCAGCTGGTCAAATCTGACTAGCTGATAGCAGCGCGGTGTGTGAGTCCCGATCACGGGGATCGGGACACACACCGCTCTGCTAAGTGTCCCTGACCCGTCCCCTGGCGTCCCCTTGGAAACACTAAGTTTGGTTGCAAAACACTTGAAAGTTTATTTCTTAACTTAGTGTTTCCAAACCAGTGTTCCTCCAGCTGTTGCAAAACTACAACTCCCAGCATGCACGGACAGCCAAAGGGCATGCTCAGAGTTTGCAACAGCTGGATGTTTGCCCCCTCCCCCCAATGTGAATGTACAGGGTACACTCACATGGGCGGAGGTTTACAGTGAGTGCTGCAAGTTTGAGATGGCGCAAATTTTGCGCTGCAGCTCAAACTTCCAGCGGCAAACTTGCTGTGAACCTCTGCCCATGTGACTGTACCCTAAAAACACTACACTACACTAACACTAACCTAAAATAAAAAGTAAAAAACACTACATATACACATACCCCTACACAGCCCCCCTCCCCCCAAAAAATGAAAAACGTCTGGTACGCTACTGTTTCCAAAACGGAGCCTCCAGCTGTTGAAAAATAATAACTCCCAGTATTGCCGGACAGCCATTGACTGTCCAGGCATGCTGGGAGTTTTGCAACAGCTGGAGGCACCCTGTTTGGGAATCATTGGCATAGAATACCCCTATGTCCACCCCTATGCAAATCCCTAATTCAGGCCTCAAATGCGCATGGCGCTCTCTCACTTTGGAGCCCTGTCGTATTTCAGGGCAACAGTTTTGGGACACATATGGGGTATCGCCGTACTCGGGAGAAATTTCCTTACAAATTTTGGGGGGCTTTTTCTTCTTTAACCCCTTATGAAAAGGTGAAGTTGGGGTCTACACCAGCATGTTAGTGTAAAAAAATAATTTTTTTACACTGACATGCTGGTGTTGCCCTATACTTTTCATTTTCACAAGAGGTAAAAGGGAAAAAAGACCCCCAAAATTTGTAACGCAATTTCTCCCGACTACGGAGATACCCCATATGTGGGCGCAAAGTGCTCTGGGGGCGCACAACAAGGCCCGGAAGGGAGAGTGCGCCATGTACATTTGAGGCGATTTGCACAGGGGTGGCTGATTGTTACAGCAGTTCTGACAAACGCAAAACAATAAATATCCATATGTGACCCCATTTTGGAAACTACACCCCTCACGGAATGTAATAAGGGGTGCAGTGAGCATTTACACCCCACTGGTGTATGACAGATTTTTGGAACAGTGGTCTGTGAAAATGAAAAATAAAATTTTTGATTTGCACAGTCCACCGTTTCAAATATCTGTCAAACGCCAGTGGGGTGTAAATGCTCACTGCACCCCTTATTAAATTCCATGAGGGGTATAGTTTCCAAAATGGGGTCACATGTGGGGGGGGTCCACTGTTCTGGCACCATAGGGGCTTCCTAAATGGGACATGCCCCCCAAAAACCCTTTCAGAAAAACTCACTCTCCAAAATCCCATTGTCGCTCCTTCCCTTCTGAGCCCTCTACTGCGCCCACCAAACACTTGACATACACATATGAGGTATTTCCTTACTCAAGAGAAATTGGGTTACAAATTTTAGGGTGATTTCTCTCCTTTTACCCCTTGTAAAAATTCAAAAATTGGGTCTACAAGAAAATGCGAGTAAAAAATGAAGATTTAGAATTTTCTCCTTCACTTTGCTGCTATTCCTGTGAAACACCTAAAGGGTTAAAACACTTACTGAATGTCATTTTGAATACTTTGGGGGTGCAGTTTTTATAATGGGGTATTTCTAATATGAAGACCCTTAAAATCCACTTCCAACCTGAACTGGGCCCTGAAAAATTATGATTTTGAAAATCTTGAGAAAAATTGGAAAATTGCTGCGGAACTTTGAAGCCCTCTGGTGCCCTCCAAAAGTAAAAACTTGTCAATTTTTTTATGCAAACACAAAGTACACATATTGTATATGTGAATCAATATGTAATTTATTTGGAATATCCATTTTCCTTTCAAGCAGAGACTTTCAAAGTTAGAAAAATGCTAAATTTTCAAAATTTTCATGAAATTTTTAGATTTTTTACCAAGAAAGGATACAAATATCAGTGAAATTTTACCAATAACATAAAGTAGAATATGTCACGAAAAAACAATCTCGGAATCAGAATGATAAGTAAAAGCATTCCAGAGTTATTAATGTTTAAAGTGACAGTGGTCAGATTTGCAAAAAATGCCCAGGTCATGAAGGTGAAAATGGGCTGGGTCATGAAGGGGTTAAAGGGGTACTCCACTAAAAGTGGTGGGCCAGGCGTCAGCGTCAGGAACACAGAAGCTTGCAGCTTCTGTGTTTGTGACATCACACTACTCCCCCTCCATTCATGTCTATGGGAGGGAGTGTGGTGGCTAGTACAAAGTCGTTATGCCTCCTCCCATAGACTTAAATGGAGGGAGCGTGGTGGCTGGCATCACCAGTCATCAGGCACAGAGCAGAGTTCGCGTCATCCACAGAATGACTGGGGTGCCGCAGCGGAGATTGCGGGAGTCCCCCGTGGCGGGACCCCTGCTATCTAACATCTTATCCCCTATCCTTTGGATAATATGTTTTCAGCAGATTATCTCTTTAAATAGCCAAGCTGCAGGGTGTGGACTCGAAGAGGACACAGCATTGGCCAGAGAAAAACCAGACAGGATAGACCTGGGTGTCGCCACAGCGACCACAAGTTTTGCCAGATACTAGAAAGGTTTAAATCTTTGGGCAAAGCTACATTACAAGTAGAGATGAGCGAACTTACTGTAAATTCAATTCGTCACAAACTTCTCGGCTCGGCAGTTGATGACTTTTCCTGCGTAAATTAGTTCAGCCTTCAGGTGCTCCGGTGGGCTGGAAAAGGTGGATACAGTCCTAGGAAAGAGTCTCCTAGGACTGTATCCACCTTTTCCAGCCCACCGGAGCACCTGAAATCTGAACTAATTTATGCAGGAAAAGTCATCAACTGCCGAGCCGAGAAGTTTGTGACGAATAAAATTTACTGTAAGTTCGCTCATCTCTAATTACAAGCATCAATCCAAACCTAAGCTAAAAATTGTCTAAAAATTTAAGAGTAAAGATCTGCCAATGATTTTCTGACCTAAAGCTGCTATATTTCTGATGCACTAGGTAAACATCCAATTTGTACAGAATAATAAGAGACTATTTCAAATGACAAAATGTCAAAAAATTAAAAATCCACTATTTGGCTGTAGAGTGCAAGCCTTCACTCTAAGTTGCCAATAGTAACCAATCAGATTGCCTCTTTCATTTGGCAAAGTCCTTGTTAAAAATGAAAAAAAAATAAAAAAAAAAATAAAAAACATCTGATCTGATTTTCCTCTGCACAAATTTTGATAAATCTCCCCCTATGAAACTATGTATCTGTTTATATTTTTTTCGAATTGGTTTCCGTTATAACGGAAGCCATGATGGCAGTGCTGGAACAATCCAATGATGGATACCATTGGTGCCTATCCAAACCCCCTGACTTATATCCATTGGGTTCCATCTTGGTGTATGCTCATTTGACAGGAAAATAGTGTGAAATGTGGTGCTCTCCCTCCTATCACATCTGATAGAACTATCGTCGGATACTCCGAAGGCTGTTGGGTTCATGCGCAGAAGCAAATAAACAACCATTGGAGTAAGGCTGCTTTCACACTATAAAAATACCTCCGTTGTAAACGTCCATCATAAAAATCTTGAAAATCAGCAGTTAAACGGCCGTTAGAAAATCCCATTATAGTCTATGCATTATTTCTTCCGTACATTCGTCGGTCACAAAATAACAACGGGTGATAACGGGTTAAAATGGCTATTAGAAAAATCCCATAGACTATAATGGGATTTTCTGACGGCCGTTTAACTGCCGATTTTCAAGATTTTTTTATGACGGACGTTGATAACGGAGGTATTTTTATAGTGTGGAAGCAGCCTAACAAGCATCACTCAGACCAGACCAAAGCTTTATACCAAATATTTATAAAATCTTACGTCAATTGAGTTGTAATTTGAAATGATCACTTATCTTCTATCATTGTTCTTCCTCGTAGGTAAACGTAGCTGTGCTGGGGAAACCTTGGCTAAAATGGAGCTATTCCTGTTCTTCACAACACTATTACAAAACTTCACTTTCAAGCCTGTACCCGGAGCCAAACTGGACCTTACTCCTAAAATAGGGTTTACAAACTCCCCCCAACCCTTTGAGATCTGTGCCATATCTCGCAGATAGATGAAGTCTTCGATCAATTCTGGTATAAGACATGTTTTACTTCATCATTTTTTTTTTTTTAAAGAGATTTTCCAGCAAATGTATGTTTCCTATTAAAGACACCATCAATTGTAATCATTTGTGGCTGGGGGGACGGATTATTCTTCTGTAGGATTTCTGACAGAGCTTGCTGCCCTTAAAGGGGTACTCTGCCTCTAGACATCTTATCCCCTATCCAAAGGACAGGGGATAAGATGTCTGATCAGGGGTCCCACTGCTGGGGACCCCCGCGAACTCCACTGTGGTATCCAGCACTCGTTTAAAGTGTTGGGTGCAGCTCTGGAGGCTCATGACATCATGGCCACGCCCCACTCGTGAAATCACGACCACGCCCCCTCAATGCAAGTCTATGAGACTGGGTGTGAGGGCTGTCACGTCCCCTCCCATAGACTTTCATTGAGGGGGCTTGGCCGTGACGTCACGAGCGAGGCGTGACCGTGACATTTCGAGCTTCTCAGCGGTCCCTCCACCCGTTGAAGTAGACCGACTCCCTCTGAGCACTTGACTAGTGATGTAATGTCTCGAGCTGCACTACAACCTGGGAAAAGCTGGGTAAACCATTTAATATGCTGTTAAAAATAAACATTGGTGCAAAAATCACAGAACAATTGCGAGACTACCAGAAAACACAGGTGCAGACACTATATTATGAACTAAACTAACTTCACATCCCCTGTAGCATAGTCAAATAAAAAAAAATCCCGGAATAACCCTTTAATGGCTAACAAAAATAAATCTAATGATGTTACAGAGATTTCTAACCTGCTTAGGGTTCTGCTTCTCGCATGGTATGACAAAAATATCTAAAGACACCCACATATAGGTATGTACACAACAGAGTAAACTTTAAAAAAAAAAAAAAAAAAAAAACTAATAAAACATATATGAACATGCTGAGTTTACAGGGAGAAAGTTTTATTGTCTCCTAAAGAGGTACTCCGTCCCTAGACATCTTATCCTTTGGATAGGGGATAAGATGACTGATTGCGGGGTCCCACTGCTGGGACCCTCATAATCTCTGTGCAGCCCCCGGCATTTGATTAGAATACTGGGTACAATCGGTGGAGGGGGTCGTGACATCATGCCACGCCCCCTTGTGACATCACGTCACGCCACCTCAATGCAATTCTATGGGAGTGGGCGTGGCGGCGTCACCCCCCCCTCCCATAGACTTGCATTGAAAGGGCGTGGTGTGATATCAAGAGGGGGCGTGACATCATGACCCCACCGCCCTCTCCAAGAAAGAGCGCATGCACTCGAAACGCGTCTGATGGTATGATCAGTTTTAACAGTGTCAAGTGATCTTCAATAAAGCTATCATTTCCAAGTGCTGGATCATCATTCTTTTCTGCTGGTCGTACCTATAGCTGGAAATTGAAGATGCAAGGAGGGTGGGGACCCAAGCTGGACATTTGCACCAGGGCCCAAGATAACTATGCTACAACCCTCTAACCATATATAAGCCATTATAAGTACCTCAAAATGTTATATAGCATGCAAAGGGTGTCCCATTCATAACTAAGAATATAGCCTATCAGAGCAAGGAACACAACTAAATAGAATAGAAATCAATCTTTATTATTACACAAGGTTTAAAAACACAAAAAAACTAAGAAAAATATAAAATGGACCAGCAGCAGTTAGAAAGAACACGTCATAGTACAAGGCATGAGATAAGGAACATCATATTATGGGATAAGTACAAATGGACTGAAAAAAGTTCAATGTCCAGCAAAATAAGGGGCTAAACCAAGCCTATTACATAAACAGGACATCACACTAGAACCGAAAGGATCCTAATTGCCATAGAGTAATATGCAGCAATGAATTCATAGACATCAAATAGTCAACTCTGAGGGGTAAATGGGATAGGGCTGGCGAATAGGTATGCTCAGCACTAACAGAGTGTTATAGAGCCTCCTCCAAACAACCATCAGCTAGGAGCTCAACCAATACAGATCCCATACACCAAAGTTGAGTAGACGATATGCTGTACTGACATGCCCGGAACTATGACCACCCCTACGCCGTTTCGCTTTACACTTCTTCAGGGAGTGATTTAGATAAGTCCAAAGAGCCAATTAATACACAGTCCAAACCAATAAGAACATAGAATACAAGATTATTACCTCCTCTAACAGCTGCGGCGTCCGCATGTAGTTTCCGGTGGCCGGCGCCATATTGTTGCGCATCGCGCATGTGCAAGTTACGCGCGGCGCAATGATGTATCGCAGTGTTAAAATTAGCGCATGCGCATAGCTATAAGGTGCCCAAACGGAGTTGCGCGTGCGTATCACGGCTGTTTACAGCTGAAAAAAATTGTGCATACAGCCAAAGGGCACACACCGTTCTACTAAGTGCCTGCACATGCGTATCCATTTCTCAATAACCTTATTGGATAACGCAATATACATTGCAATATACATGGTAAGTATTGGGATTTAGGATCTCCAAAAGCAAAACACAATAAAAAGGAAAAAAATTAAAGAGTAAATAAAATTAAAGTGAGTAAGTGCCAAGTGAAAATGTGACATGCAAAAATAAAAACAGTGAAAAAGTGGAGTGGAAAAAACAACAAGACATACTCACAAAAAAGCAAAAATCCGTGTATTTAAAATGAGCACTGTGATTAGTAAGACAGTGATATATATCACTAATAAGAACAACGCATAAGTGGAGCAAAACATGTGATTGTACCTGAAAAAAGAAAGCACCAGGCTTATAAATATACATGGTCAGCAGATGAATTATGTTTAAAAGTACGTAACAATATCACACCGACAAAAAAAAAAAAAAAAATGAGAAAAAAAGTCCAAAAAATTTCCAGGCATGCTGGGAGTTGTAGTTTTGAAATAGCTGGATGCACACTGGTTTGTAAACACTGGCATACACACGCATAACAGGGACTACAACTCTCAGCATGTATACAGCAGTGTATACATCCCCGGCCCCTGCAGTGTATACATCCCCGGCCCCTGCAGTGTATACATCCCCGGCCCCTGCAGTGTATACATCCCCGGCCCCTGCAGTGTATACATCCCCGGCCCCTGCAGTGTATACATCCCCGGCCCCTGCAGTGTATACATCCCCGGCCCCTGCAGTGTAGTATACATCTCCGGCCCCTGCAGTGTTGTATACATCCCCGGCCCCTGCAGTGTTGTATACATCCCCGGCCCCTGCAGTGTATACATCCCCGGCCCCTGCAGTGTATACATCCCCGGCCCCTGCAGTGAATCCATCCCCGGCCCCTGCAGTGAATCCATCCCCGGCCCCTGCAGTGAATCCATCCCCGGCCCCTGCAGTGAATCCATCCCCGGCCCCTGCAGTGAATCCATCCCCGGCCCCTGCAGTGTATCCATCCCCGGCCCCTGCAGTGTATCCATCCCCGGCCCCTGCAGTGAATACATCCCCGGCCCCTGCAGTGAAAACATCCCCGGCCCCTGCAGTGAAAACATCCCCGGCCCCTGCAGTGAAAACATCCCCGGCCCCTGCAGTGTATACATCCCCGGCCCCTGCAGTGTATACATCTCCGGTCCCTGCAGTGTATACATCCCCGGCCCCTGCAGTGTATACATCCACGGCCCCTGCAGTGTATACATCCCCGGCCCCTGCAGTGTATACATCCCCGGCCCCTGCAGTGAATACATCCCCGGCCCCTGCAGTGAATACATCCCCGGCCCCTGCAGTGTATACATCCCCGGCCCCTGCAGTGTATACATCCCCGGCCCCTGCAGTGTATACATCTCCGGCCCCTGCAGTGTATACATCCCCGGCCCCTGCAGTATATACATCCCCGGCCCCTGCAGTGTATACATCTCAAGTCTGAGAATTATTCCCCTGCAGTGTATACATCACCAGCCCGTGCACTTTGTTATCCTCCTCTTCAAATAAAACTCTTATCTTCTCTGTCTTCTTTCAGTGCAGACCTGCGTTCTCAGAAGACAGAGCAGGAGCTGTGTATGTCCTCTCTCTCCCCCTGCTCTGGCTTCTTTGTCTCATGCAGACCTCCATCCTCCGGGAGGGGGAGATGAGGGGGCGTGGCTTATCTCTCTCATGCAGTTCTGAAAGAACAGAGAAAAAAAAAGCCCTGACATGTTGTCCACAGCCTAATCCTAACATGTGGACAACAGTAAGAGATCCAACACAGAACTACAGAACTTCCTGGCCCACAAACAGGTAAGAAAAAAATACACATGCTACACAAATATATAATACATGTCAATTACAAAAAACTCGAATATTAACCCCTTAACCCCTTAAGGACACATGACGTTCTCATACGTCTCCATTTCCGAGTCCTTAACCCCTTAAGGACCCGGGCTTTTTCCGTTTTTTCATTTTCAATTTTTCCTCCTTAACTTTAAAAAATCATAACTCTTAAAAATTTTCACCTAAAATTATATATAATGGCTTAATTTTTGCGTCACTAATTCTACTTTGTAATGACATTAGTCATTTTACCCAAAAATCTACGGTGAAACGGGAAAAAAAATCAATGTGCGACAAAATTGATGAAAAAACACTATTTTGTAAGTTTTGGGGGCTTCTATTTTTACGCTGTACATTTTTTGTCAAAAATGATACCTTATCTTTATTCTGTAGGTCCATACGGTTAAAATGATACCCTACTTGTATAGGTTTGAATTTGTATCACTTCCGAAAAAAATCATGAATACATGCAGGAAAATTTATACGTTTAAAATGGTCATCTTTTGACCCCTATAACTTTTTTATTTTTCTGTGTTCAGGGCGCTTTGAGGACTCATTTTTTGCGCCGTCATCTGAAGTTTTTAGCGGTACCATTTTTGTTCTGATCAGACTTTTTGATCACTTTTTATTCACTTTTTTGTGGTATAAAAAGTGATCAAAAATGCGCTATTTTGGACTTTGGAATTTTTTTGCGCGTACGCCATTGAACGAGCGGTTTAAAAAGCGGTATATTTTTATAAATCGGACATTTCCGCACGCGACGATACCACATATGTTTATTTTTATTATTATTTACATAATGTTTTTTTTATTTTTGGAAATGCCGGGTGATTTAAACTTTTATTAGGGGAAGGGATAATTGAAAGGGTTAATGATTTTTTTACACTTTTCTTATGCAACATTATAGCTCCCATAAGGGGCTATAACATTGCATTTACTGATCTTTTACACTGATTGATCCATCTCCATAGGAATGGATCAATCAGTGTTTTAGGCGATTGAATGCTCAAGCCTGGATCTCAGGCTTGAAGCATTCATTCGGCGATCGGACTGCAGGAAGGAAGGTAAGAGACCTTCCTCCTGTGCTACAGCTGTTCGGGATGCCGCGATTATACCGCGGCGATCCCGAACAGCTCCCTGAGCTAGCCGGGCACTTTTACTTTCGTTTTTAGCCGCGCGGCTCAGCTTTGAGCGCGCGGCTAAAGGGTTAATAGCGCGCGGCACAGCGATCAGTGCCGCGCGCTATTAGAGGCGGGTCCCGGCTTCACTATGACGCCGGGCCCGCCGCGATATGATGCGGGGTCACCGTGTGACCCCGCGTTATATCGCAGGACCGGGACCCATGACGTATGCATACGTCATGGGTCCTTAAGAGGTTAAGGACACATGACGTATGAGAACGTCATGTGTTTTACCGGCCCCCCGCAACCATCTGGAGCGGAGCCGGTCCCCGATGCCTGCTGAAATCGTTCAGCAGGCATCGGGGCATATCGCCCAGGGGGGTCATTATGACCCCCCATGTCGGCGATGGCCGCAGATCGCTGGACAATTCAGTCCAGCGATCTGCGGCGGATTCCGGGTCAATCGGGTCTCCAGTGACCCGGTGACCCGGAATTATTGGCTGATCGGGGCCGTCAGAGACGGCCCCGAACAGCCAGAGGCAGCAGGGGTGAGGTGGCACTGGTGCCACCTCACGATCGCCCTGATTCGTCGGCCGGATTACCGGCCGACCAATCAGGGCGCCTGCTGCGGGTGTCACTCCCGCAACCCGCTCCGCCCCTCTTCCGGAGGACGTGAGCGGGTGCGGGACGTGCACCCCGGGTGCTGGGGACCCCGATCCCCGGCGCCCCTGTTGGGATCGGGGCCCCAGGAGAAGCGGCGGCGGCGGAGACGACGAGGGACTGACCTGTGCGGCGAGGATCGCTGGAGGTGAGTGACAGCCTCCTGCTGTTGCTTAGCAACAGCTCCCAGCATGCAAAAAGGGCATGCTGGGAGCTGTAGTTATGCAACAGCAGGAGGCAGACCACCACAACTCCCAGCATGCCCTTATGGGCATGCTGGGACTTGTAGTTTTGCAACAGCTGGAGGCACATTCTTTCTATGGAAAAGTGCACCTTCAGCTGTTGTGTAACTACAACTCCCAGCTTGCACAATCAGCTAAAGTGCATGCTGGGAGTTGTAGTGGTGCATCTGGTGGTTGCATAACTACAACTCCCAGCATGCCCGTTGGCTGTCGGTGACTGCTGAGAGTTGTAGTTTTGCAACAGCTGAAGGCACACTGAGTTAAGTAGCAAACCAGTGTGTCTCCAGCTGTTGCATAACTACAATCCCCAGCATCCCCAGCCAAAGTAGTATGCCTCCAGCTGTTGCATAACTACAACACCCAGCATGCCCTTCCGCTGTCCGTACATGCTGGGGGTTGTAGCTTTTGCAACAGCTGAAGGCACACTGGTTGCAAAACACTGAGTTTGTTACCAAACTCGGTGTTTCACAACCTGTGTGTCTCCAGCTGTTGCAAAACTACAACTCCCAGCATCCACTGATAGACCGTACATGCTGGGAGTTGTAGTTTTGCAACAGCTGGATGTCCCCCCCCCCCCCCCAATGTGAACGTACAGGGTACACTCACATGGGCGGAGGATTACAGTAAGTATCCGGCTGCAAGTTTGAGGTGCGGCAAAATTTCTGCCGCAGCTCAAACTGCCAGCGAGAAACGACTGTGAACCCCCCGCCCGTGCGACTGTACCCTAAAAACACTACACTACACTAACACAAAATAAAATAAAAAGTAAAAAACACTACATATACACATACCCCTACACAGCCCCCCTCCCCAATAAAAATGAAAAATGTCTGGTACGCCACTGTTTCCAAAACGGAGCCTCCAGCGGTTGCAAAACTACAACTCCCAGCATGCACTGATAGACCGTACATGCTGGGAGTTGTAGTTTTGCAACAGCTGGATGTTCCCCCCCCCCATGTGAACGTACAGGGTACACTCACATGGGCGGAGGATTACAGTAAGTATCCGGCTGCAAGTTTGAGCTGCGTCAAATTTTCTGCCGTAGCTCAAACTGCCAGCGAAAAACTACTGTGAACCCCCCGCCCGTGCGACTGTACCCTAAAAACACTACACTACACTAACACAAAATAAAATAAAAAGTAAAAAACACTACATATACACATACCCCTACACAGCCCCCCTCCCCAATAAAAATGAAAAACGTCTGTTACGCCACTGTTTCCAAAACGGAGCCTCCAGCTGTTGCAAAACAACTACTCCCAGTATTGCCAGATAGCCACTGACTGTCCAGGCATGCTGGGAGTTTTACAACAGCTGGAGGCACCCTGTTTGGGAATCACTGGCGTAGAATTCCCCTATGTCCACCCCTATGCAATCCCTAATTTAGGCCTCAAATGCGTATGGCGCTCTCACTTTGGAGCGCTGTCGTATTTCAAGGCAACAGTTTAGGGCCACATATGGGGTATCGCCGTACTCGGGAGAAATTGGGCTTCAAATTTTGGGGGGTATTTTCTGCTATTACCCTTTTAAAAAATGTAAAATTTTTGGGAAAACAAGCATTTTAGGTAAAAAAAATATATATTTTTTTACATATGCAAAAGTCGTGAAACACCTGTAGGGTATTAAGGTTCAAATTACCCCTTGTTACGTTCCCCGAGGGGTCTAGTTTCCAAAATGGTATGCCATGTGTTTTTTTTTTGCTGTCCTGGCACCATAGGGGCTTCCTAAATGCGGCATGCCCCCAGAGCAAAATTCGCTTTCAAAAAGCCAAATGTGACTCCTTCTCTTCTGAGACCTGTAGTGCGCCAGCAGAGCACTTTTCACACCCATATGGGGTGTTTTCTGAATCGGGAGAAATTGGGCTTCAAATTTTGGGGGGTATTTTCTGCTATAACCCTTTTTAAAATTGTAAAAATTTTGGGAAGCCAAGCATTTTAGGTAAAAAAAATATATATTTTTTTACATATGCAAAAGTCGTGAAACACCTGTAGGGTATTAAGGTTCACATTACCCCTTGTTACGTTCCCCGAGGGGTCTAGTTTCCAAAATGGTATGCCATGTGGGCTTTTTTTGCTGTCCTGGCACCATGGGGGCTTCCTAAATGCGGCATGCCCCCAGAGCAAAATTTGCTTTCAAAAAGCCAAATGTTACTCCTTCTCTTCTGAGACCTGTAGTGCGCCAGCAGATCACTTTTCACCCCCATATGGGGTGTTTTCTGAATCGGGAGAAATTGGGCTTCAAATTTTGGGGGGTATTTTCCGCTATTACCCTTTTTAAAAATGTAAACATTTTGGGAAAACAAGTATTTTAGGTAAAAAAAAAATATTTTTTCTTACATATGCAAAAGTCGCGAAACACCTGTAGGGCATTAAGGTTCACGTTACCCCTTGTTACGTTCCCCGAGGGGTCTAGTTTCCAAAATGGTATGCCATGTGGTTTTTTTTTGCTGTTCTGGCACCATAGGGGCTTCCTAAATGCGGCATGCCCCCAGAGCAAAATTTGCTTTCAAAAAGCCAAATGTGACTCCTTCTCTTCTGAGACCTGTAGTGCACCAGCAGAGCACTTTTCACCCCCATGCGAGGTGTTTTCTGTATCGGGAGAAATTGGGCTTCAAATTTTGGGGGGTATTTTCTGCTATTACCCTTTTTAAAAATGTAAAATTTTTGGGAAACCAAGCATTTTAGGTAAAAAAAAAATATATTTTTTTTACATATGCAAAAGTCGTGAATCACCTGTAGGATATTAAGGTTCACTTTACCCCTTGTTACGTTCCCTGAGGGGTCTAGTTTCCAAAATGGTATGCCATGTGTTTTTTTTTTGCTGTCCTGGCACCATAGGGGCTTCCTAAATGCGGCATGCCCCCCAAAAACCATTTGTCGCTCCTTCCCTTCTGAGCCCTCTACTGCGCCCGCTGAACAAATAACATAGACATATGAGGTATGTGCTTACTCGAGAGAAATTGGGTTTCAAATACAAGTAAAAATTTTCTCCTTTTTACCCCTTACAAAAATTCAAAAATTGGGTCTACAAGAACATGCGAGTGTAAAAAATGAAGATTTTGAATTTTCTCCTTCACTTTGCTGCTATTCCTGTGAAACACCTAAAGGGTTAATACACTTACTGAATGTTTTATTGAATACTTTAGGGGGTGTAGTTTTTATAATGGGGTCTTTTATGGGGTATTTCTAATATGAAGACCCTTCAAATCCACTTCAAAACTGAACTGGTCCCTGAAAAATAGTGAGTTTGAAAATTTTGTGAAAAATTTCAAAATTGCTACTGAACTTTGAAGCCCTCTGGTGTCTTCCAAAAGTAAAAACTCATAAATTTTATGATGCAAACATAAAGTAGACATATTGTATATGTGAACCCAAAAAAAATATATTTTGAATATCCATTTTCCTTACAAGCAGAGAGCTTCAAAGTTAGAAAAATGCAAAATTTTCATTTTTTTCCATCAAATTTTGGGATTTTTCACCAAGAAAGGATGCAAGTTACCATGAAATTTTACCACTAAGTTAAAGTAGAATATGTCACGAAAAAACAATCTCGGAATCAGAATGATAACTAAAAGCATTCCAGAGTTATTAATGTTTAAAGTGACAGTGGTCAGAATTGCAAAAAACGCTCGGGTCCTTAAGGTATAAAATGGCCTGGTCCTTAAGGGGTTAAGGACCGGGGGGTCTTCCATTTTTGCATTTTCGTTTTTTGCTCCTTGCCTTTAAAAAATCATAACTCTTTCAATTTTGCACCTAAAAATCCATATGATGGCTTATTTTTTGTGCCACCAATTCTACTTTGTAATGACGTCAGTCACTTTGCCCAAAAATCTACGGTGAAACGGAAAAAAAAATCATTGTGCGACAAAATTGAAAAAAAACCCTGCAGTTTTGTAAATTTTGGGGGCTTCCGTTTCTACGTAGTACATTTTTCGGTAACAATGACACCTTATCTTGATTCTGTAGGTCCATACGATTGAAATGATAACTTATATAGGTTTGATTTTGTCGGACTTCTGGAAAAAATCATAACTACATGCAGGAAAATTAATACGTTTAAAATTGTCATCTTCTGACCCCTATAACTTATTTATTTTTCCGTGTATGGGGCGGTATGAGGGCTCATTTTTTGCACCGTGATCTGAAGTTTTTAACATTTTTGCATTGATAGGACTTATTGATCGCTTTTTATTCATTTTTAAATGATATAAAAAGTGATCAAAAATGCACTATTTTGGACTTTGGAATTTTTTTGCGTGCACACCATTGACTGAGCGGTTTAATTAATGATATATTTTTATAATTCGGACATTTCCGCACACGGTGATACCATATATGTTTATTTTTATTTTTATTTACACTGTTTTTTTTTTTTGGGGAAAAGGGGGGTGATTCAAACTTTTAATAGGGGAGGAGTTAAATGATCTTTATTCACTTTTTTTTTCACTGTTTTTTTTGCAGTGTTATAGGTCCCATAGGGACCTATAACACTGCACACACTGATCTTCATCATTGATCACTGGTTTCTCATAAGAAACCAGTGATCAACGATTCTGCCGCATGACTGCTAATGCCTGGATCTCATGCACTGAGCAGTCATTCGGCGATCGGACAGCGAGGAAGCAGGTAGGGACCCTCCTGCTGTCCTGTAAGCTGTTCGGGATGCCGCGATTAGCCGCGGCTATCCCGAACAGCCCGACTGAGCTAGCCGGCAACTTTCACTTTTAGCCGCGATCGGCGCTGCGCGCTATTAGAGGGGGGTCCCAGCTTCACTATGACGCCGGGCCCGCCGTGATATGACGCGGGGTTACTATGTAACCCCGCGTTATATCAGGAGAGCAGGACCAAGGACGTACTGGTACGTCCTTGGTCCTTAAGGGGTTAAAAGAAGATGCAATATAGCCAAAAATCTTAACCACCGGAGTACCCCTTTAAGGTAGTGCATGTGCCAATGTGGACAACGGTACTTACCTTGTCCCGCTATCCTGTAATCTTCTACCGTATCTTTGCTCCGGGCACCTGGTTTGGGGCACAGGCAGAGCTTACTGATGTAACCGCTGCTGCTCCCTGCTGGATACCACTGTGAGAGAACAGCAGCGGTGATGTCACAAAGCTCCGCCCGTGCCCCAAGATGGGTGCACTAATCGAAGATAAGTAGAAGATTACAGGAGATCCCCTGCACGGAACGGGACATGGCAAGTACCGTTGTCATCAGGGTCACCTGCACTACCTGTCGGCAACGACAGGTTAGTGCAGGGGACTCGGGACAGATTGCCTTTAAAATTATGGAACCATTATCAGGTTTTTTATATTTAATGTTTAGATAGTATGAAAGATTAATACGTTTATGTTTAAAGGTACCGTATATACTCGAGTATAAGCCGAGTTTTTCAGCACAATTTTTCGTGCTGAAAACGCCCCCCTCGGCTTATACTCAAGTGAACTCTCCGCCTGTCAATCCCTTCATCAGTGGTCTTCAACCTGTGGACCTCCAGATGTTGCAAAACTACAACTCCCAGCATGCCTGGACAGCCATTGGCTGTCCGGGCATGCTGGGTGTTGTATTTTTGAAACCTCTGGAGGTCCGCAGGTTGAAGACCACTGCGGTCTTCGTCTGCGGCCTTCATCATCCCCCCCCCCCTTTATTTTTGTACTCACCTCCCCTCGGCAGGAAGTTAGGGTGAGCTGGTCCGGGCCATCTATGCTGCAGGGACCGTCTGGTGGGGATGGTTAGCCGTTGCGCGCTGTCCATTTTCACCGGGGGGGGCCTCTTCTCTGCGCTTCGGGCCCGGCCCCGGACTAGATACGTTGCCTTGACGACAACCCACAGGGACGTTCATGCGCATGAACGTCCCTGTGCGTCGTCGTCAAGGAAACGTCACTAGTCCGGGCCTGAAGCGCAGAGAAGAGGCCCCCCCAGTGAAAATGGACAGCGCGCAACGACTTACCATCCCCACCGGACGGTCCCTGCAGCAGAGATGACCCGAACCAGCTCACCCTAACTTCCAGCCGAGGGGAGGGGAGTACAAAACAAAAGGGGGGGAGGGCTGGATGATGACGAAAGCCGCAGTGGTCTTCAACCTGCGGACCTTCAGAGGTTTCAAAACTACAACTCCCAGCATGCCCGGACAGCCAATGGCTGTCCGGGCATGCTGGGAGTTGTAGTTTTGCAACGTCTGGAGGTCCGCAGGTTGAAGACCACTAATGAAGGGATTGACAGGCGGGGATGATTAAGGGGGGGGATGATGACAGGGGTCTGGATGACAACAGGGTGATGATGACGGAGGTCTGGATGATTACATGGGGGGGATGATGTATTTCCCACCCTAGGCTTATAGTCGAGTCAATAACTTTTCCTGGGTTTTGGGGTGAAATTAAGGGCCTTGGCTTATATTTGGGTGGGCTTTTACTCGAGTATATACGGTTCGAGCATATCACATTCATCATATAATTTAAAATAAAAACATGTTGAATTGTTCTGTCCAAAAAATAATGTAACGCAGACATTTTTGTTTTGGGTTCCTCCTTTGTTTGTGAATGTAGGTATCTTTTGCTTGAAAATAAACAAACTTTGTTCTGACTGTGCTTGTTTTCTACACCACTGACTTAGGCTGGGTTCACACCACGTTTTGTTAACTATGGTTCCCGTATACGGCTGGGAGGAGGGGGGGGGCGGGGCTTAATTGCGGCATCCGCACTTAGCCGTATATAGGAACCGTATTTAATGCATTTCTATGAGCCGACCGGAGTGAACCGCAGCCTCCGGTCGGCTTCGTTTTCGGCCGTATGCGGTTTCCCGACCGCAGGCAAAAAATGTGGTCGACCGCGTTTTTGCCTAGGGTCGGGAAACCGCATACGGCCGAAAACAAAGCTGAACGGAGGCTGCGGTTCACTCCGGTCGGCTCATAGACATGCATTTAATACGGTTCCTGAATACGGCTGAGTGCGGATGCCGCAATTAAGCCCCACCCCCCCTCCTCCCAGCCGTGTACGGGAACCGTAGTTAACAAAACGTGGTGTGAACCAAGCCTTAAACAATACTACAAATGATGTAAATTAGTGGCGTACACAATAATGATTAAGGTTGGGGTTTGTGATGTCACAAGGGTGCATTGCATGACCTTAGTGAAACGCTCATCAGCAAGCACCGTTGTCCACCAAAAACATCAATGCTGTGTTTACATCATGTTTGTAGGCTCACATGCACAACTTTACTAACTTATAAGGCAAAAAAATTATAAAAATAAAAATTTACCAAGGATGAATGCCACTAACTTTTATTTGACACTTGCTCCAGTGCAAACTTTGACAAAAAAATTAAAAAATTAAAATCTTGCAACTTTCCTAAGCCATTTGATACGTTAACAATTGATTAACATCGCACAGACCCTGTAAGTGCACCCGGGGTTTTTCAGTTTTTGTATTTTCGTTTTTTTCCTCCTTACCTTTAAAAAATCATAACTCTTTCAATTTTGCACCTAAAAATCCATATTATGGCTTATTTTTTGTGCCACCAATTCTACTTTGTAATGACGTCAGTCAATTTACCAAAAAATCTTCTGAAACCTATAACTTTTTTATTTTTCTGCATATGAGGCGGTATGAGGGCTCATTTTTTGCGTCGTGATCTGAAGTTTTTAGCAGTATCATTTTTGCATTGATAGGACTTATTGATCTTTTTATTCATTTATTCATGAAATAAAAAGTTACCAAAAATGCACTATTTTGGACTTTTGAATTTTTTTGCGGTTTAATTAAAGGTATATTTTTATAATTCGGACATTTCTACACGCGGTGATACCACATATGTTTATTTTTATTTTTATTTACACTGGGTTTTTTTTATGGGAAAAGGGGGGTGATTCAAACTTTTATTAGGGGAGGTGATAAATGATCTTTATTCACTTTTTTCCCAAATTTTTTTGCAGTGTTATAGCTCCCATAGGGACCTATAACACTGCACACACTGATCTTTTACGTTGATCAGTGGTTTCTCATAGGAAACCAGTGATCAATGATTCTGCCGCTTGACTGCTCATGCCTGGATCTCAGGCACTGAGCAGTCATTCGGCGATCGGACAGCGAGGAGGCAAATAAGGATCCTCCGGCTGTAATGTAAGCTGTTCGGGATGCCACGATTTCTCCCTGAGCTAACCGGCATGGTTTTGCTTTCACTTTAGATGCGGTGTTCCACTTTGAACGCCACGTCTAAAGGGTTAATAGCGCGTGGCACCGCGATCAATGCCGCATGCTATTAGCCACGGGTCCCGACCGTTGTTAGAGGCCGGGCTCCACGTTATAGATCGGGAGCGGACTCATGACATACCGGTACGTCATGGGTCCTGGGTCCTTAACCTCTTCAGGACATAGGGCGTATGGATACGCCCTGCATTCCGAGTCCTTAAGGACCGAGGGCGTATCCATACGCCCGTGGGAATTCCGGTCCCCACCGCTAGCCGATTGGGGATCGGAACCGGATGCCTGCTGAAATCATTCAGCAGGCATCCCGGCATATCGCCCAGGGGGGTCATTATGCCCCCCCATGTCGGCAATTCAGTCCAGCGATCTGCGGCGATTCCGGGTCAATCGGGTCTCCAGTGACCCGGTGACCCGGAATTACTGGCTGATCGGGGCCATCTCTGACGGCCCCAAACAGCCAGAGCCTGCAGGAGGGAGGTGGCACTGGTGCCACCTCACGATCGCCCTGATTCGTCGGCCGGATTACCGGCCGACCAATCATGGCGCCTGCTGCGGGTGTCACTCCCGCAACCCGCTCCGCCCCTCTTCTGGAGGACGTGAGCGGGTGTGGGACGTACACCCCGGGGGCTGGGGACCCTGATCCCCGGCGTCAATGTTGGGATTGGGGCCCCAGGAGCAGCGGCGGCGACGAGGGACTGATCTGTGCGTGGATCGTTGGAGGCGAGTGACAGCCTCCTGCTGTTGCCTAGCAACAGCTCCCAGCATGCAAAAAGGGCATGCTGGGAGCTGTAGTTATGCAACAGCAGGAGGCAGACCACCACAACTCCCAGCATTCCCTTATGGGCATGCTGGGACTTATGGTTTTGCAACAGCTGGAGGCACATTTTTTCTATGGAAAAGTGTACCTTCAGCTGTTGTATAACTACAACTCCCAGCTTGCACAAACAGCTAAAGTGCATGCTGGGAGTTGTAGTGGTGCATCTGCTGGTTGCATAACTACAACTCCCAGAATGCCCGTTGGCTGTCGGTGACTGCTGAGAGTTGTAGTTTTGCAACAGCTGAAGGCACACTGGTTGTGAAACTCAGTTTTTTTTTACCTAACTCAGTGTTTCACGACCGGTGTGCCTCCAGCTGTTGCAAACTCCAACTCTCAGGATAGGGGATAAGATGCCTGATCGCTGGGGTCCCGCCGTTGGGGAACCCCGTGATCTTGCATGCCACACCCCGTTAAAATTACATCGGGAGCCTGTTTGCTCCGTGTCTGATAACTGTTGATCACGGGGACGGGGCATTGTGACGTCACAGCTCCGCCCCCGTGTGACGTCACGCCCCGCCCCCTCAATGCAAGCCTGTGGGAGGGGGCGTGACAGCTGTCACGCCCCATCCCATTGGCTTGCATTGAGGGGGTGGAAGCGTGATGTCACACGGGGGCGGAGCTGTGACATCACAATGCCCCGACCCCGTGATCAACAGTAACAGTAATCAGACACTGAGCAAACAGGCTCCGGGGTCTGATTTTAACGGGGTGCGGCGTGCAAGATCACAGGGGTCCTCAGCAGCGGGACCCCCGCGATCAGGCATCTTATCCCCTATCCTTTGGATAGGGGATAAGATGTCTAAGTGCCGGAGTACCCCTTTAATGAAAAAATCCAAAATAAGGAGCACTGTACACATTAACCATTTAATAAAAAATGTAGGCATTAATTAATTAAGTGAAAACCACACACTAAATTAGTACTATTGTTAGCACATTGCACAATTAGCGTGCAAAAGGATATCTGGAATAATTGCTCTTCTGCATTTACACTAACATCAACCACAACAACTGCAGAAACAAAGCGGTCGACTGTCAAAGTCCTGGTAGTATAAAAGAATGAAAGTTTAGCAACATAAACACTGGTTAATAAACCTTTGGAAAGAATAGTATATTTATTTACAGTGTAATCTCTCTGGTGTCTGCTGCCATACTGCCCTGACAACTTTGTAGTGGAGACATTGTTTTTTTCAGAAACAAATAAAGCTGTCAGGTCAGAGCACTGTGGTCATACAGAAAGAAGTATACTCTAGGTGAAAACATACCGCAGTAGGTGTTGGGGTTATTATGGTTGTTTCCTCCATCAGTGAATCAGGTGCACCACTGCTGGAGGACAATGATTCCTCATTGTTTTCTGTAATTACGTACAGGAAAATTAGTTACATAAAACTAAAACACATTTTGCAAAGACCCTGGTCAATTTTTAAACCAACATGTTTACTTATCAATGTTCAAACTGCTTAAATACACAACCAAAACCAATATAACTGATTAGTGCTCTCATACCCCCACAAAAAAGCTTAAAGGGGTACTCCGGCGCTAAGACATCTTATCCCCTATCCAAAGGATAGGGGATAAGATGCCTGATCGCGGGGGTCCCACCGCTGGGGACCACCGTGATCTTCCACGCCGCACTCCGTTAGAATCAGCCCTTGGAGCGTGCTCGCTCCGGGTCTGATTACTGGCGATCACGGGGACGGAGCATAGTGACGTCACGGCTCCGCCCCTCTGTGACGTCACGCTCCGCCCCCTCAAAGCAAGCCTGTGGGAGGGGGCGTGACAGCTGTCACGCCCCATCCCATTGGCTTGCATTGAGGGGGTGGAAGCGTGATGTCACACGGGGGCGGAGCTGTGACATCACAATGCCCCGACCCCGTGATCAACAGTAACAGTAATTAGACACGGAGCAAACAGGCTCCGGGGTCTGATTTTAACGGGGTGCGGCGTGCAAGATCACAGGGGTCCTCAGCAGCGGGACCCCAGCGATCAGGCATCTTATCCCCTATCCTTTGGATAGGGGATAAGATGTCTAAGTGCCGGAGTACCCCTTTAATGAAAAAATCCAAAATAAGGAGCACTGTACACATTAACCATTTAATAAAAAATGTAGGCATTAATTAATTAAGTGAAAACCACACACTAAATTAGTACTATTGTTAGCACATTGCACAATTAGCGTGCAAAAGGATATCTGGAATAATTGCTCTTCTGCATTTACACTAACATCAACCACAACAACCGCAGAAACAAAGCGGTCGACTGTCAAAGTCCTGGTAGTATAAAATAACGAAAGTTTAGCAACATAAACACTGGTTAATAAACCTTTGGAAAGAATAGTATATTTATTTACAGTGTAATCTCTCTGGTGTCTGCTGCCATACTGCCCTGACAACTTTGTAGTGGAGACATTGTTTTTTTCAGAAAAAATTAGCAAATAACAAATAAAGCTGTCAGGTCAGAGCACTGTGGTCATACAGAAAGAAGTATACACTAGGTGAAAACATACCGCAGTAGGTGTTGGGGTTATTATGGTTGTTTCCTCCATCAGTGAATCAGGTACACCACTGCTGGAGGACAATGATTCCTCATTGTTTTCTGTAATTACGTACAGGAAAATTAGTTACATAAAACTAAAACACATTTTGCCAAGACCCTGGTCAATTTTTTAAACCAACATGTTTACTTATCAATGTTCAAACTGCTTAAATACACAACCAAAACCAATATAACTGATTAGTACTCTCATACCCCCACAAAAAAGCTTAAAGGGGTACTCCGGCGCTAAGACATCTTATCCCCTATCCAAAGGATAGGGGATAAGATGCCTGATCGCGGGGGTCCCGCCGCTGGGGACCCCCGTGATCTTCCACGCCGCACCCCGTTAGAATCAGCCCTTGGAGCGTGCTCGCTCCGGGTCTGATTACTGGCGATCACGGGGACGGAGCATAGTGACGTCCCGGCTCCGCCCCTCTGTGACGTCACGCTCCACCCCCTCAATGCAAGCCTATGGAGGGGGCGTGATGAGAGCGGTGGCGGGACCCCGCGCGATCAGGCAACTTATCCCCTATCCTTTAGATAGGGGATAAGTTGTCAGCACGGTAGTACCCCTTTAACAACAACCTACATTAGGGTTACGCTGTCAGGAAAGAGTAGAGGGCTATTTGCCACATTGCAATTAGGAAAATGTTTTTATTTTTTTCATAGCCTTGTTAAAGGAGATATGCATTACATACCTTTGATGTATCCTTGTGCCCGGGATGCCAAACAAAAAAAAAAGGCAAACTTGTATAACTGAAACACTTCTCCAAGGTCCAGCTACTCCGAATATCCTTAGCAATAAAGCTTTTTTTTTTTAAATAAAAATAAGAAAGACAGAAAAGTTGTTTGGTCTCATTGAAAAAAAACAAACATTGATAGTTGTTGGGATTTAATTCCCGATGTGAGAAGACTATGTAATGCAAAACTGACCTGCTTTTACCTGGTCGATTTTACGGCGCATAAATCTGACGAGTTTTGGTGGGCTTGGATAGTAAATATGTCGGGTTTCGGGAAAACTGGAAGATCACGCCCCTTTTTCGGGTTTTGTTGCGGAAAAGTTGGGCAAGTTGCAAAAAGAGGGCGCATGATGGGGCAGGACGTCGCAAAATGTCTGTGACATGTCTCGGACATACTGCGCCCAAAAACAGATAAAAAAAACAGACGAAACTAGATAGGAAAACGTTTAGTAAATGTGCAAGAGCAAAAACATTTTTAATGAGAGTTACCCTTTAAGAGGGCACTCGAGTCTCTCCACTATTATCTTTTGGGGAGGAAATTTTGTCTCGTGACGGATCATTCCCCCGTTAAGTGGATGTGCCAAGCCAAGGACAAAAATGCCAGGGTCACCAGGTGGTTTTTGTCCTTGCAGAATTTCAAGTTCAGGGTTGAACACAGGGCGGGTCGGTTGCTAGGCAACGCTGATGCCCTTTCACGAGTCCACTGTTGCACAAGTGTTCACCCCCTCAGGGTTGAACAAAAGGGGGGGGTATGTGAGAAGGTCAAGGGCATTGTGGTTGATGGTCGGTTTGTGTCGGCAAGGCTCCTGGCCTTGGTGAAGTAAGAGCCAATAATTGTCCAGTGTCTGTGCTACATGAAAAAAAGAGCATATACATATCCATATTAACAAATTAACTATATTTTATTAGTACATAAATACAAAATTCAGATACATACAATTAAAAACAAGTAAAATACATGTATGAAATGCAGACACAGCTGCAGTTCAGCAGCCACAGAGGCACCGAAAACAGGGGGTGGTCAGGTGGGACTTTGATGCTACCGTAAGTGGGATTAGGATAATGTTACGTACCACCTACAAAATGCCCAAAGGAAAATAATAATAATAAAGATAATAGTGGAGGGAAAAAACTATCTTGAACTCCCCCAGTGTGTGTTAGTAGACTAAAACAGTGAAGTACCGTACATACTCGAGTATAAGCCGACCCGAATATAAGCCGAGGCCCCTAATTTTACCCCAAAAACCCAGGAAAAGTTATTGACTCGACTATAAGCCTAGGGTGGGAAATACATCATCCCCCCATGTAATCATCCAGACCCCCATCATCATCCAGACCCCCCCTTCATCATCCCCCCCCTTCATCATCACCGCCTGTCAATCCCTTCATCAGTGGTCTTCAACCTGCGGACCTCCAGATGTTGCAAAACTACAACTCCCAGCATGCCCTGACAGCCTTTGGTGGTCCAGGCATGCTGGGTGTTGTAGTTTTGAAACCTCTGGAGGTCCGCAGGTTGAAGACCACTGCGGCCTTCGTCATCATCCAGCCCCCCCCCCCCCCCCCCCCTTTTGTTTTGTACTCACCACCCCTCGACGGAAGTTAGGGTGAGCTGGTCCGGGCCATCTATGCTGCAGGGACTGTCCGGTGGGGATGGTTAGTCGTTCCGGGCTGTCCATTTTCACCAGCCCTTTAAGAGCAGCGCAGAGGCTGCCTGGGAGAATAGACGTGTAATGTCACTTCATACTGATAGAGAGGAGCGGAGCAGAGGGGGATGTGCCGCTTCCTGTGTTGGTGTGTGTAAAGGGTAGAGTCTAAATCCTAGCCAGCTAAAGGACCTGGTCCATCTGATGACTAGGAAATAAAGGACCTGGCCATCTGATGTCTAGGAAATAAAGGACCTGGTCCATCTGATGTCTAGGAAATAAAGGACCCTGTCCATCTGATGTCTAGGAAATAAAAGACCTGGTCCATCTGATGTCTAGGAAATAAAGGACCTGGCCATCTGATGTCTAGGAAATAAAGGACCTGGCCATCTGATGTCTAGGAAATAAAGGACCTGGTCCATCTGATGACTAGGAATTAAAGGACCTGGTCCATCTGATGTCTAGGAAATAAAGGACCTGCCCATCTGATGTCTAGGAAATAAAAGACCTGGTCCATCTGATGACTAGGAAATTAAGGACCTGGTCCATCTGATGACTAGGAAATAAAGGACCTGGCCCATCTGATGACTAGGAAATAAAGGACCTGGCCCATCTGATGACTAGGAAATAAAGGACCTGGCCCATCTGATGACTAGGAAATAAAGGACCTGGTCCATCTGATGTCTAGGAAATTAAGGACCTGGTCCATCTGATGTCTAGGAAATAAAGGACCTGGTCCATCTGATGACTAGGAAATAAAGGACCTGGTCCCTCTGCTGCCTAGGAAATAGCCTGTTCTATGGGAGATTGCTAAATCCTAGCCAGCTAAAGGACCTGGTCCATCTGATGACTAGGAAATGGCTTATGCTCCCGCTCTTTACAGTATTACAACAAAGTTTTATGGAAATCCACTTCCAATGAAGCATCCGAAGTCGATTCGCTCATCCCTAGATGTTAAAGGGGTATTCAAGGATTTTTGTTTTATTTGACTATGCTACAGGGGCTGTAAAGTTAGTGTATTTCATAATATAGTGTCTGTACCTGTGTGTGACGGTTTTCTCGCAATTCTTCTGTGATTTTCACCTCACTATTTTTAGCAGCATACAAAATGACTGTTGTCTCGGATTTTTCCCAGCTTGCAATGCAACCGAGACCTGATTCACTAGTCAGCTGATGACAGGGAGCCTGTCTGCCTCAATGGGTGGAGGGATCAATCTGCTAGTAATGCAACAGCTGTAGGCACCCCGATTGAAAACCACAGGTATTTTGAATGGATGCAGCTCATTTATGTTTCAATGGTTGGGGTGGCTGATGTGTGGGAGGGAGGAAAATGGAATCATGGGATTTGTAGGCAAACAAGAAAACTGAAAATAGGAAATACCTGTTCACAGAAAGCTAGCCACAGTGTTATGGTAATCTCACAACATGGGCATTTAGCCCCAAGACAAGTGCAGATCCTTCCTAAGCATGTCCATTACTGTCTACCAGGTACGTACTAAAATCACCTTATGGTGGAGAACCCCTTTAACTTTTCATCTCTGATGTTGTAGTACAGTTGCAGACAAAGGAAAAGGATGTCCGGTTCCCAACTTGGATTAAAATTCCAGACTTTAATTTAGATCAGATTGAAAACCAAATACAGCATCCAAGAACAGAAGAAAAAAATGATAAAAGAACACTAACGAAACGCACCAACGCGTTTCGACTTATTAATAAGTCTTAGTCATGGCACTGTGCTCGTAATGTCATCAGTGTTGCAAAAAGAAAGGAATTTCCTCTGTAGCATTCAGCAGCTAATAAGTACTGGAAGGATTAAGATTTTTTAATAGAAATAATTTACAAATATATTTAACTTTCTGCCACCAGTTGATTTAAAAGAAAAAAGGTTTTCACCGGAGTACCCCTTTAAACTGTGAGTGACTACCGCTGTACTATTTTGCCTCCTCGGTCTTGACTCCAGGGAGTTCTGTTTATTATCCGGAAATCACATTATTTTTTTACAATCTGACATAAAGGGGAAGGGTAAAGGGTAAAACTATGCATCGTTCTGTATGCTGATTGGTCATTTGAGTGTGGCGTAGCATAAGTCATTTATGTTACAAGCCCTCTAGCTTGAGATTTCTCCATCCTTCCACAAAGCCCAATGTTTAGACTTCTTGTATCCATAGACTCCATCTCAAGGTTCTAGCCTTGATTACGGGCAAAGAGCAGCTGAAAGGAAAGCAAAGTTCTTCTGCAATGTTTAGCAATAGCATAAAGCATTTTAGCAAAGGCATATGAGTATAGATATAGCGATCAATATATCAGAATATTATAGACCCAACACCTCCACCACCCAAAAATACCCTATGGCAGTGTTTCCCAAAAAGGGTACCTCCAGCTGTTGCAAAACTGCCTGGACAGTCAATGGTTGTCCGGAAATACAGGGAGTTCTTATTTTGCAACAGCTGGAAGGACAACCAGAGTAATACGGGGAATGGGAGGACTACAGTACCCAGAAATATTATCAGAATTAGGGTTATTTAGTTTAGAAAAAAGAAGGCTTAGGGGCGACCTAATAACTATATATAAATATATCAGGGGATAGTACAGAGATCTCTCCCATGATCTATTTATACCCAGGACTGTATCTATAACAAGGGGGCATCCTCTTCGTCTAGAGGAAAGAAGGTTCCTACACCAGCACAGATGGGGGTTCTTTACTGTAAGAGCAGTGAGACTATGGAATTCTCTGCCTGAGGAGGTGGTCATGGAGAACTCTGTAAAATAATGTAAAATGGTCTGGATGCATTTTTGGAGAATAACAACATTACAGGTTATGTATATTAGATTTATAGGGACAGAACGTTGATCCAGGGATTTATTCTGATGCCATATTTGGAGTCGGGAAGGAATTTTTACCTCGAGTATGAGGGTTTTTTGCCTTCCTTTGGATAAACCCAGCAGGGACTCATTAGGGATATAGGTTGAACTTGATGGACTCTGGTCTTTTTTCAACCTTATGAACTATGTTACTATGTTTTGGAAACAGTGCCGTACAAGAAATTTTTCATTTTTATGGGTGGGGTTTCCGTTGGTGTAGTGTAGTGTTTTTAGGGTACAGTCACACGGTCGGGTTCACAGCGAGTTTCCTGCTTGAAGTCTGAACTGTGGCGGAAAATTTGCCACAGCTCAAACTTGAAGCTGGTAACTCGCTGTAAACCTGACCGGGTGATTGTACCCTGTACATTCACATGGGGAGGGGGGAGGAGCAAACCTTCAGGTGTTGCAAAACTACAACTCCCAGCATGCACTAACAGACAATGGATGCTGGGAGTTGTAGTTGTGCCACAGCTGGAGGCACAATGGTTGGGAAACACTGAGTTAGGTAACAGATTACAGCAGTTTTTCTGCACCAGTGTACCTCCAGCTGTTGCAAAACTACAACTCCCAGCATGCACGGTCTGTCAGCAGATGTTGGGAGTTATAGTTTTGCAACAGCTGAAGGGAAACGGGTTGAGAAATATTGAGTCAGGAAATAAACCCTAACTGTTTCCCAACCAGTGTGTCTCCAGTTGAAAAACTACAACTCCCAGCATGCCCAGACAGCCACTGCTACCGCTGTCTCGGCCACCGACGCTCGCTGCCTCAGCTACTCCCGATCCTCTGCCACACTTGTTCCTGCCGCCAGGCCCCCTACCACTTTGCTTTTGGTGTAGGTAGAAGTTTTTTGTAGATCATTTTGGCTGGCCATATTTGTACCCTGTGGCAATTTTGTCACTGCCTTCAGGTACCACTCCATGGGTCAGATGCAGAGCGCCGAGTCCACAGAGTGTAGGGACGTAATGAGTGATGCATGTTCATATACAGGGTGCAAAGCATCACTACTTACCTCCACTGGCTGTATAGTATACAGGGGTGCATAGTGTACCCATGTATACTATACAGGAGCCCAGCAAGAAAAGAGCTAACCCCCGCTGCTGCTGCTGAACAGTTCTGGGTTATGTCTTTGTGCGCTATCCTGTATATACAGCTGTCTATAGATGACTGTATATACAGTAGGCAAACGGCAGCAATTGAAGGCTCCCTGTTTAGGAACGACCCAGGGGAGAGCACCAAAAATGTACTAACCTTTTTTTCTCTATCATTTCAGATTTGTTGGATTGTGACGATGACCAGTGTTTTTTTTTAAATGTCAATAAAAAGGCTAACGAGGGCTGTGGGGAGTTTTTTTTTTTTTTAAATAAAAATGTTTTCAATGTGTGTGTTTTTTATAATTGAATTTTCAGGCTTATTAGTGGAAGCCGTCTGGTAGATAGAATCCATTACTAAGCCTGGGCTTAGTGCTAACCCCCAATTATTACCCCAGTACCCACCGCCACAAGGGTGCTGGGAAGAACAGATACCTTCAGGCCCAGAGCGTCAAAAAATGGTGCTCTTGGACCTAGGTGGTAACAGGTTGGTGTTATTTAGGCTGGGGAGGACCAGTAACAATGGTCCTCGCCCACCCTGGAAACATCTGTTGCTGCTTGGTTGGTATCTGTCTGATACTGAAAATAAGGGGAATCATACACTTTTTTTTATTTAAAAAAAAAAACCTGCATAGGGTTCCCCATATTTTCAATATCAGCCAGATACCTACCAAGCAGCAACAGATGTTACCAGGGTGGGCCGAGGACCATTGTTACTGGCCCTCCCCAGCCTAAAAATGACAACCTGTTACCGCCTAGGCCCTGGAGCGCCATTTTTGACGCTCTGGGGCCTGTTGGTACCAGTTCTTCCCGGCACCCCTGTGGCGGTGGGTACTGGGGTAATAATTGGAGGTTAGTGCTAGCTGATTTTGGGGCTAATGGATTAGATTGGAGTAATGGATTCTGTCTACAAGTCAGCTTCCAGTACTAAGCCTGAAAATTCGGTTATAAAAACACGACACATTGTAAGAAATTAATAAAAATAAATAAAAAAAATAAATAAATTAAAAAAACAACACACTCCCCCACAGCCCTCGTTAACCATTTAAAAAAAAAAAAAAAAAAAAAAAAAAAGCACGCTGGTCATCGTTGCAGTCCTCCGCATTCACGTATCTGAAATGGAAAACAAGAAATAGAGGAGAGAGCACACATAATGCAGCATATTCCTAAACAGGGACCCCTCCAATTGTTGCTAAACTACAACTACCATCATGGGGGGCTGTAGTTAAGCAACAGCTGGAGTCTCCCTGTTTGGGAACACACTGCCAGAAAGTCTCTGTTCCCATTATGCAAAAACGCATAATGTGAACAGTGTCAGGCCTGGACTGTGTAGCTCCGCCCCTAATAATGTCATCAATAGGGGCAGTGCAGTAAAGGTCGCAGGGGGTCTCAGACGTGAGACCCCCTTTTCGATCTATCCCTCTGCCCTTGGACTACTATTCCCATCATGGGACATCTGATGGGAGTAGTACCGCACCACTGAGGGATGGCACTTTTTGGATAGTTAGGACTACTACTCCCATCATGGACAGACTGTCCCTGATGGAAGTTATAGTCCAGGGGCCGATCGCAGCAGGTCATTCTCCAGAGACCCCGTTGCGATCTGTATTCATTAACTGTACAAACCAGCGGTACAATCTGGCTCCACTGTGCTCCCCCGCCAGCTCCTGTATATGCTGTCATAATTAATAATCCTCGCCACCGGGAGATGGGAGCTCTGATTGGTGGTACAGCGTATACAGGAGCCGGCGGGGGAGCGCAGTGGAACCGCATATGCCGCCAGCTTGGACAGTTAATAAATGCGGATCGCAGCGGGTCTCTGGAGAATGACCTGCTGCGATCGGGCCTCCCTTTACTATAACTCCCATTATGGGCAGTCTGTCCATGATGGGAGTAGTAGTCCTAACTATTCCAAGAGTCCCGCAGCCAGGGGGGGATGTGCAAGTTCCATTCCTCAGCCATCATGTTCCATAATGGGAGTAGTTGTAGTTTAGCAGTGTTGAGGGACGGCTCCTGCATCCCCCAGCTGTCTCGGTAGAGCACTTTCCTACGTGTCCTTTTTTGATGGTGTATTTTTGCAGTAAAAAAAAAATAAAGTTATTTGGGAAAAAAAAATGCGTCAAATCAAAAATAAAACGCACAAGATAAATTAGGATCCACTGCAAAATGCATTCCACAATACACACACACACACACAAAAAAAAAAAAATCAAGTGCTTGCTTTTTGCTCTATCAAAAAAGACACACAAAAAAAGATGCAAAATAACTCCCTGCGCAAAAAAATTGTGCTACATATAGAAAAGAAAAAGCTTCCATTAGGAAGAAAAAAACAATCTCAGAATCAGAATATTCGGTAAAAGCCTTTTCGGGTTATTAATTCATAAAGCGACGGTGGTCAGAATTGCGAAAAAGGGCTCAGTCCTTAAGGGGTTAAGGGCGGACAAAGTGGGAAAAAAAATAGCCCTTAATGTCCGTTTGTAACAGATCCACACAGTGTGAATGTAGCCTAAGTAATACTCTGCAGGGTCCTATAGAGCCGGTCCTGGAGTCTGCAAGAAGCACAGATGATATCCCCAGAGGCTTATGAGTGGCTTGCTGTAATGATCTGCAGGGGGGAGGGGGGGGGGGGGGGGGTTGCTGTAATGCTCTGCAGGGGGAGGGGGGGGGGTTGCTGTAATGCTCTGTAGGGGGGGTTGCTGTAATGCTCTGCAGGGGGGAGGGGGGGTTGCTCTAATGCTCTAGTAGGAGGGGGGGGGGAGTTGCTGTAATGGCTCTGCAGGGGGGGGGGGGGGGGAGTTGCTGTAATGCTCTGGCGGGCGGGGGGGCTGAGGTTGCTGTAATGCTCTGCCTTTTTGCTGACCATAACAGCAACCCCCCCCCCGCAGACCTTTGCCAGCAACCCCCCTCCTCTTCTGCAGGGTATTACAGAACCCCCCCCCCTTCTCTCCTGCAGGGCATTACAGCAAACCCCCCCCCCCTCTCCTGCAGACCATTACAGCAACCCCCCCCCCCCTCACACACTTTCCTGCAGGGCATTACAGCAACCCACCCCCCCTCTCCTGCAGACCATTACACCAACCCCCCTCCCCCGCAGACCATTACAGCAACCAACCCCCCCTCCCCCGCAGACCATTACAGCAACCCCCCTTCCCCCACACACCATTACAGCAACCCTCCCCCCTGCAGACCATTACAGCAAACCCCCCCCCCCCCCCTCTCCTGCAGGGCATTACAGCAAACCCCCCCCCCTCTCCTGCAGGGCATTACAGCAACCCACCGCCCCGTCTCCTGCACTTCTACCACCAATGATAAAATTTCCCCCTTAGGGTACGTTCACATGAGCGGATTTACAGTGTATTTTACGCTGCGGATCCGCTGGTGAAGGCCCGCTCTGTGCTGTCTTTACATGTGCCTGCTCATAGCGGCAATACACTGCTACGAGCAGACACACTGCAGCGATGTGCGCGGCGCACTCGCACATCGCAGCCGCTCTCCCTGCTCTGAGCTAGGCAGAGAGCTCCCGCGATGTGCGAGTATACTGCAGTGTGTCTGCTTATAGCGGTTTAGTAGCGGGTGAGGTTTTCTCTTGGTGGGTGGATGGCGCCATTTGTGGCCGGTAGGTGACGTCCATTAGGAAGATAGGAAGGGGGGAAAATGTATGCATGTGACATCTTTATTTCCCGCTATCTTCCGGTGGAATAACAGGAGTTATAACGAATTCAAGTGAATGGGATCCTCTTTGCCCGTTATGACGACTTCCGTCAGGCTCCGTTACAATAAGGGGCGTTTAAAGGGGTACTCCGGTGGAAAACTTTTTTTTTTTTTTTTAATTAACTGGTGCCAGAAAGTTAAACCGATTTGTAAATTACGTCTATTAAAAAATATTAATCCTTTCAGTACTTTTTAGCTGCTGAATACTAAAAAGAGGAAATTGTTTTCTTTTTGGAACACAGAGCTCTCTGCTGACATCATGAGCACAGTGCTCTCTGCTGACATCTCTGTCCATTTTAAGAACTGTCCAGAGTAGGAGAAAATCCCCATAGCAGAGATGTCAGCAGAGAGCACTGTGCTTGTGATGTCAGCAGAGAGCTCTGTGTTCTAAAAAGAAAATAATTTCCTCTGTATTATTCAGCAGCTAATAAGTACTGGAAGGATAAATATTTTTTTAACAGAAGTAATTTACAAATATGTTTAACTTTCTGGCACCAGTTGATTTAAAAAAAAAAAAACACCCCGAGTCCTTAAGGACTGAGGGCGTATGGATACGCCCGTGGGAATTCCGGTCCCCGCCGCTAGCCGGTTGGGGACCGGATCGGGATGCCTGCTGAAATCATTCATGAGACCTCCCCATGTCGGCGATCGGAGAAAATCGCATGTCAATTCAGACATGCGATTTTCTCAATTCCGGGCTGATGGTGACCCGATCACCCGGAAAATAGGGCTGATCGGAGTTCTCAGTGACAGCCCCGATCAGCCTAAGGGATAGGAGTGAGGTCGCAGAGCTGTGATCTCCTCCTATCCCCTGCCATTAGCAGAACGGAGTTCTGACCAATGGCAGCGCAGGACAAGGGGTTGCCATGGCAACCCCCTGTTCTGACCACCCCTGGATGTCGAGGGGATTGTGGGAAGAAGATGGAGGCCGTACCTGCAGGAAAAGACGCCTGGGGACCCGGGATCTTCATTAGAGACTGCTGGATCCTGGATCAGGTAGGGAATCGTCGGGGGGTGGTGGGGAATTGAAAGCGAAAGTAAAACGATCTTTACTGTGGCAACCACTAGGAAGGCCAAACTGCAACTCCCAGCATGCCCAGACAGCCAAAGGCTGTCTGGGCATGCTGGGAGTTTTAGTTTTGCAACATCTGGAGGGCCACAGTTTGGAGACCACTGTTACAGTGGTGCCCAAACGGTAGCCCTCCAGATGTTGCCAAATTACAACTCTCAGCATGCCTGGACTGCCCAGGCATGCTGGGAGTTGTAGTTCTGTAACATCTGTCCCTTCAGATTTAGCAATTTTCATGAATTTTTTGAAAATTGCTGCTCTACTTTGAAGCCCTCTTATTTTTTCAAAAAGCAAAAATATGTCCATTTTATGATGCCAACATAAAGTGGACATATTGTATTTGTGAAGAAAAATTAAATTTAATGAGGGACATTTATCAATGTTTGCTTATGTATTCTTTTTTTAGTAATTTTTTCCTTACTTTTTTTTGCTTATGTGCGACTTATTTATCATCTGGTTTCAGCCTGTTGATAATTTTCTTTCACGTAAGCAATTTTTCCTTTTTTACTTTGGTAGTAGCTTTTTCTGCTCCATGTTTGAGCTGGAGTAAATTTAGTCAATTTTTAACGCTGTTGCGACTTTTTTTTGCGCAGTTGCGACCTGTCGCAGTTAATAAATATCTGACTACCCGTACTCCATTTTAAAATTATTACTACATAGTTAATTTTTGGAAAACTTGCTTTTCTCGCTTTCCAGTCAAAATGTCGCACGAAAAATCGTGTAGTCGCAGTTGCGACAATTTTGCCACAATTATAGTAAAGAAAACCTGACTAAACCTGTTGATAAATGTCCATAATTGTGAATATCCATTTTACTTACAAGTAGAGAGCTTCAAAGTTAGAAAAATGCTAAATTTTCCAAATTTTCATGACATTTTTCACCAAGAAAGGATGCAATTAACGCCGAAATTTTACCACCAAATAAAGAAGAATATGTCACGAAAAAACAATCTCAGAATCAGAATATTCGGTAAAAGCCCTTTTCGGGTATTAATTCATAAAGCGACGGTGGTCAGAATTGCGAAAAAGGGCTCAGTCCTTAAGGGGTTAAGGGCGGACAAAGTGGGAAAAAAAATAGCCCTTAATGTCCGTTTGTAACAGATCCACACAGTGTGAATGTAGCCTAAGTAATACTCTGCAGGGTCCTATAGAGCCGGTCTGGAGTCTGCAAGAAGCACAG